>NC_090446.1:840983839-842233839 GCF_031143425.1 Pleurodeles waltl | reverse complement strand
GCCACCATCACATAGTCACGAGATGTCTGTGATGCCGTGATAGGTGCTGTGGGCTCAGAGGTCACATTGCTCTGCCAAGATGTACGAAATGTAGTGAAGCAGACGACTGAGGCCGAAGTATCGGTGGTTGAGGTTTCGGTCACATCCCTGCAGCAAAGGTTGTCCAAGCTTAGCTCTGTGATCAGTGAACTAGCAGCCCGAGTGAAGACGCTGGGGAGCATGCCGTAGCAACTTGCGATTTGTTTGATTTCTCAGTGGGTGCAATGGTTCCTCGTTGGAATTGTTCTTAGATTATTGGCTTCAAGAGTTGCTGCAGTCGGAAGTCCTATTCTCATTCTTTGTGGTAGAGAAGGCCCATAGGGCTCTGGTGTGCTGCCCTCCCCCGGGCTCCCGGTCCAGACCGATCATTGCTAACCTCTTGAATTATATGGATAGGGATTCCATACTTAAATATGCATGCCTCCAGAAGAAAATCCTGTACCAATCACATACCTTCATGATATTTCCAGACTACGCCAGGCTTGTGCATCAGCAGAGTCGGTCCTTCCAAGCTGTCAAGCAGCGCATCAGAAAATTAAACATCCGATATATGCTCCTCTATCCCACAAAACTAAATGGTATACCAATTGCAGGCACACTTCTTTGATTCCCCTGAAAAGGTGTTTCAGTGGCTAGACAAAAGGATTCAGGTTAAGCTTCACAGTTCTCCTCACAAAGACTCAAATTCTTTTCAAGGTGACAAACGGACCATAGCTGCAACGATTATGGCTAACTGCCGCCACAAGTCCCATTCATTTTGGAGTATCTCCAGGTGGGTGGCCGACCCCAGCAGCTGAGAGGGGAGGAGAAACGGGGGTGGGGGGAGGACGGGAGGGGAGGGACAGGCAGAAGGGAGGGAAATCCCCAACCTCTCGGATATCTGGTCTAGGCACTCCTAAATAACATTGTGGGTAACTGTATCCTGGTTGGTGCCTTCTACAAACTTAAAAGTGTATATTCCTATTGGTGGTCATGCAGCAAAGTGGTTGGTAATGTTCTGTAAGGGGATCCATTGGGACAGGCCAGGAGGGGCTCCCTGTTGAGGCCTAGTGACGGCCCCCTCCGCGACAGACACTTCCAGTTCTTGAAGTACGGGGAGAGACGTACTGGGGCATTGTTGTAATTGTAGAAGTTACTGCATCAGGATGGTTATGTTGTATGTATTTCATGCCTGCCCAATGCTCGCTCCTCCACATGCCCAGCAGATAGACATTGCGACATGACCCAGGTATGAGTGCCCTGTTGCAGTCAAGTTCGAATGACTGTCTACAGATAGTGTTGTGGAATGTGAATGGCCTGCTTGACAAGTTTGAGAGGGGTGATCCTGAAGCAGGCTAGACGGGTGGGGAAAAATTTGAAGTGGATATTGAGAAATCCAAGCCATTAAAGAGGAGTTACAGATTAGAATTTGATTTAATAGACATTGCAAACATGGGAACTCCTGGACCAAAAATTCATATTAGGGAATTTATCCAAAGTATCAAAACATTGGGTGCATTAGATAAATGGGAAGGCAAATGGATGAAGAAAAGACAACAGACGAAAAGAGTCTGCAACTTCATATTCTACTGACACTCAGCAGACTGATATTCCAGTAAACATATTACCAATGAGAGAAATTCCTGAAGGGAATTATGTTCATGCCCCTTGGAGTAGGAGTGATATTTTTTCATTTACAAATGACTCCCCGAGATTGAGAGAGAAGCCAGTGGAATAGTATCAGCTGACAGACAGGTTTGTGAAACTTGCAAAATGTCTATTGGAGGATTTAAATACTCTTTTAGAAATAGTGGTTTCAGCTGCTTTATGGATTGAATGCAAGAGGAATGTTGATTGGCTGACGAGAGAGCCTCTACGAGATCCAGTTACAAGTGCACCGTCTCCTGATGTAATGAAAAGTTATTACAAAGTGATTGAATTTTAGAAAATGAGAATTTCTCCCAAGGATACTGATTGGCATAGAATTGATAGGACAGCTCAGTAAGCAAAGGAGTCAATACATGCGTATTATGAAAGTTTATTGCAGTAATTCAAACGTTAAAGTAGTACAGAAACAATTGAGCCCAAAGGCATGATTCATTTTATGTTCAGGTTTGTGCAGGGGTTGAGACCTGAAGTTGGTAACATGCTTAAGAGTCATTTGATTTGCTGGCAAGAAAAAACGATTGATGAAGTATTGCAGTTTGCTAAATATTGTAGTGACAAAATTGAAAAAACAGAAAGATTGAGAGAAAAAGCGATAGTGATAAGGACAGCACAATCAGGGGTGCAGGGAATTCGACAACAGGAAAACATGCAAGTTATTAAGGGACAAAGACTGGCGAGAGGAAGAGGATGTGGTGGAAATGGAAATCTTGTTGATTTGAATACTAATGTTAATCCAAGTGATGTGCAGTTAATGAGGAAAATGTTATCTTGTCATGCCTGCAGGAGTCTTGGACACTAGAAGCGGGGTTGTCCTTTGATGGAATGTCCTTTTTCCAAATTTGACAGAACCAAGAAATCAAATTCCTAATGTAAATGTCCAGAATATGTATAACCAAGTGCAGATTCCGCAAATGCAAATTCCCCAACAGCAGGTGCCCCATTTTCAGATACCTCACAGCAAGTGCCACAGCAGCAGCAAATGCAAATACCTCATACTCCTATGGCACAGCAGCAGATAGTGGTTCCTCAACAGAACATGGGTCAAAGATTAAACCAAAATCAGCAATTTATAACACAATATTCGTTACACAGTGAGGATAAACTGAGTGGTGAAATTGTGAGTGAGAGTTCGGATGAAGAAGAATGTGTGTGAGCAGCTTCATTAGAGGTGGAACAGAGTGGTAAATGGAACAGTTATGGGGTCATGAAGTTTCATTCCTGATTGACACGAGCTACATGCTCTACTGTCAGAACTGCAGAAATTCCCAATGTGCCACTTTCTGGAAGAACAGTACAGGTTGTAGGAGTAGCGAATCAACATTTGACAAATCCGATTACTGAATAGATTCCTATTAAAATTGCTACTTTTGAAGGCATGCACAAATTTGTAGTCTGTGACTCAAGTCCAGTATGTGCTGGGAAGAGACTTGTTATGCAAATTAAAATGTTCAGTTGTTTGCACAATTGTTGGAATTGCCATTCAAACAATTAGTTATGATGAAGAATCATGCCTTCCAGTTGACAGTAATCTCATTAATGAAGAGTTCCCATTGAGTACTCTTTTTCAGTACAGGATCTGCCAAGTGACTTACACGATACAGTTGTTCTAAAAGTGTGGGATCTTTCAGGCCTAGATATTGATATAATTTAAGGAGTGGATCAGGTCAAAGTCACAGTTAAACCTAATTCAGTATTACAGAAAACTCCTGTTGGACTTTTGCTTATGCAGGGTCATACCCAGTCTTTTTGCCTCCTGCCTCCTATTTTTTTCTGACCTGTTGCTGTTGGCTTTTCAACTCTGAGCACTTTAGACTGCTAACCAGTGCTAAAGTGCATATGCTCTCCGTGTAAATTGTATGTAATTGGTTTATCCATGATTGGCCTATTTGATTTACTAGTAAGTCCCTAGTAAGGTGCACTAGAGGTGCAAGGGCCTGTAAATCAAATGCTACTAGTGGGCCTGCAGCACTGGTTGTGCCACCCACATAAGTAGCTCTGTAATCATGTCTCAGACCTGCCACTGCAGTGTCTGTGGGTGTATTTTTACACTGTAAATTCGACTTGGCAAGTGTACCCACTTGCCAGGCCTAAACCTTCCCTTTTCTTACATGTAAGGCACCCCTAAGGTAGGCCCTAGGTAGCCCCAAGGGCAGGGTGCAGTGTATGGTTAAGGTAGGACATATAGTAATGTGGTTTATATGTCCTGACAGTGAAATATTGTTCAATTTGTTTTTCACTGTTGCAAGGACTGTCTCTCTCATAGGATAATATGGGGGCTACCTTTAAATATGATTAAAGTGTAGATTCCCCTAGAGAGTAGATGGACATGTGGAGTTTGGGGTCCCTGAACTCACAATTAAAAAAAACATCTTTTAGTAAAGTTGATTTTAAGATTGTGTGTTTGAAAATGCCACTTTTAGAAAGTGAGCATTTTCTTGCTTAAACCATTCGGTGACTCTGCCTTGTTTGTGGATTCCCTGTCTGGGTCAGTTTGACAGTTGGTTGTTTTTCACCTCACACCAGACAGTGACACAAAGGGAGCTGGGGTGTAACCTGCACTTCCTGATTAGCCATCTCTGCTAGGAGTGGAGTGGTCACTCTCATCTGAAAGGACTGTGCCTGCCTCTAACAATGCCGGCTCCAACCCCCTGGTGTGTGTGTGTCTGAGGCCTTGCCTGGGCAAGGCAGGATTTCACAAGTAGGTGTGAGTCCCCTTTGAAGAAAGGTGACTTCAAAGACTAAAATGGGTATAAGAAGGGCAGCCAAATCTACAGACTTGAGAAACACTTCTGGAACCAAGAGGAACCTCTGCCTGGAGAAGAGCTGAATAGCTGAGGAAGAAGAGCTGCCCTGCCTGTGACTGTGCTTTGTGGAGCTATCCTGCAGTTGCTGCTTCTGCCAGAGTAAGAGGGCAAAGACTGGACTTTGTGTGCCTTCCATCTTGAGAAGAAATCTCCAAGGGCTTGATCTAGAGCTTGCCTCCTGTTGTTTGAAGTCTCAGGGACAGCAAAGACTTCTCTCTGCCAGCACCTGGAGTCTCTGGAGAGACTCCTACTCTGCCCTGTGGTGCCCATCCAGTTCCTGGGACCCTGAAAGGAGAAGCTGGCAGCCTAAAGACAAGAAAATCCACGCACAGAGCGCCGTGCGGGGAAAAGATTGACGCAAATCCGATCTGCGGCTGAAAAAAAACGACGCGCCGCCGGCTCCGCAGCTGAGAAACGACGCTCGCAGGAAACGCGACCGAAAAATCGACGCACGGAGCAGGAGAAATGACGCGCAGCATCGCTGACGGAGGCTGGGAGATCGCAACCTGCGCTGCGGGATTTTCAAATCATCGTGCGGCTGGATTTTTGACTCTAGTACCGCCGTGCGGAGTTATTTTTGACGCACACCCGCCCGTGCGGGGTTATTTTTGACGCACACCAGGTACATTTTCACTCTAGCAGCGCTAGTGTGTTTTTAAAACTACTCAAAGACTCTTTTTGATTTTTAATTGATAACTTGACTTGTGTATGGTGGATTTTTGTCGTTTTGGTCTTGTTTTGTTTAGATAAATATTTCCTATTTTTCTAAACTGGTGTTGTCATGTTGTAGTGTTTTCATTAAGTTACTGTGTGTGTTGGTACAAATACTTTATACCTAGCACTCTGAAGTTAAGCCTACTGCTCTGTCAAGCTACCCAGGGGGTAAGCAGGGGTTAGCTGAGGGTGATTCTCTTTTACCCTGACTAGAGTGAGGGTCTTTGCTGGAACAGGGGGTAACCTGACTGTCAACCAAAGACCCCATTTCTAACAACTCCCCAATATCACATGGCACCAGATTTAATTATAGGAGTTACTCCTGTAATTGCAGATTTTGTTGAGCAAAGAGTTTTGAAACAAGTGTTGAGTAGCCAGTGTAATTCACCAATTATGGGTGTGCGAAAACCTAGTGGGAAGTTTCCCATAGTTCAGGATTTGAGAAAAAAAATGACATAGTGCTCAAATGCTGTCCAGTGGTTCCTAATCCAGCAGTGATTTTGTTTCAGATTCCATGTGACACAGAATGATTCACAGTAGAGAATTTGTCATAAGCATTTTTCTCAGTGCCTCTACATGAGAATAGTCAGTTTCTCTTTTGTTTTTAAAATCTGCAATTTTGTGTTTTCCTGGTTTACAATTTCATAAGGATTTTCAGAATCACTGTAATTTTTCAATCAAGTGTTGAAAAAGAATTTGGAATCATTGGAAATGCTTTTCAAATCCACATTGGTTCAGTACATTGATGACTTAATTGTTGCTTTAAAGACACGGGATGCATGCAGCCAAGATACTATTACCTTATTGAATTATCTGGGTGAAAATGGGCATAAGGTGTCTCCATCAAAATTACAATACTGTCCGAAAGACGTGAAGTACTTGGGACATCAAATAGAGAAAGGTGAAAGGAAAGTGTCCAGAGGAAGGGTTACAGCTATATTGAAAAATAAACCCTCCTGTTACACAAAGATGTCAGAATGTTTTTGGGAATGGTGAGTTACTGTCACCAACAGATTTCCAATTGTTTTGTTATTTCCAAGCCTTTACAAAGAGTGACCCCCTCAAAGATAACAATGATCCTGTGCCCTTTGATGAAGCTTGTATGGAAACTTTTATAACTGAGAGAGAGTGTGCAGAGCAGCAGCTCTGGGAATGTCTGACTACATGAAACCATTTTCACTATTTTGTCATGAACCTGATTGTTGTGCTCTTTCTGTATTGACACAGGTACATGGTGGCGTAAATCATCCTGTACCATATTTTTCAGCTACATTAGATCCAGTTACCGCTGCTTTACTAGGTTGTTTGAAACAGCTGGCTGCGGTGGGTGTTCGTCTTGCCCAATGTGAGAGCATTGTGATGGGATATCCTTTAACTGTTCTGGTCCCTCACTAAGTCAAGGTCTTGCTTACCAGAACTAAGACTCAATACCTAACAAATGCTCGATTGACTAGATATAAGTTATTGATTTGGGGATCACCCCATGTAACCTTGAAAAGGTGCGGAGTAATTAACCCTGCAATATTGTTACATAAAGACGCTGCTGAATCTGAAAAAGTAAATGAAGTAGAACATGACTGCCTGAATGTTACTGAACTGTGCACCAAACCCAGGCTGATATTCAGGATACTTTGTTAGAGAAAAATGATCAAATCCTTTTTGTTGGTGGTTTCTGTTTAAGAAACATTGTGGGAACCTTGAGAGCTGGTTATGCTGTATGCACTGTTTCAGGTGTACTCGAAATTTCATGGCTTCAAGGAGTATTTTCTGCACAAGTGGCTGAATTGGTGCCTCTTACTAGAGAGTGCTGTATTTCATTACAGCTCAAAATTACAATTTTTACTGACAGCCAATATGGATTTGGTGTTGTTGCATGACTTCGGGCAGTTGTGGTCCCAAATAGGTTTTATGACCTCTTCTGGTTCACCCATCAAAAATGGTGGCCGGATTCACGAATTACTGAAAGCTTTACAATTACCTGAGACAGTTGCAGTTGTCAAGTGTGCTGTGCGTCGCAAAGCAAATGATTTTAATACCATAGGTAACACATATGCTGATCAGTTTGCTAGCTATTGTACACTTAATTGTGCCACTTTCAATGAAGAATGGAAACATGTAACAGATACTGATAAGACATGTCAAAGTTTTCTGTTGACAGTGGTTGACACTTAGGAAGAAATAAAATATTTCAAGATGAGGTTTTAGAAGATAAAAAAAAGAAGCTGGATAAAATTTGATTGCAATCAAAGAGGAATTGATGAAATTTGGGTTTCAAATAAAGGCCAGGTGGTCTTGACAAACTGTCTACTGATGCAGATGGCTAGATATTATCATGGTCAAACTCACATCGGCAGAGATTCAATGATTCGAATATTTAAGCAATCCTGGTTGAAACCAAAATTTAGATAGGTTGCTGAAGTAATTTGCCACAGATGTATTATGTCAGCAGATGAACATGGGAAAAATAACTGTTGTCAATTTGAGTCACATTGGAAGATCAGGTGGTCCATTTATTAGAATGTAGATGGATTTTATTGAGATGCATGTGTGAGGTGGTTTAACATACATGTTGGTGAATGTCTGTATATTTAGTCATTGGGTTGAAGCCTACCTACACCTAGAAATGATAGCCTCACAGTAGCAAAGTTGTTACTTTGGGAGCTGATCCTAAGGTTCGGGTTTCCAACTTCTTTAGAATCGGAAGTCACTTCAATAACGAGGTGATGAAAATGCTATGTTCAACCTTAAACATTGAGCAGAAGCTGCACTGTAGCTATCGACCTGAAGCTTCCGAGTTAGTGGAGCAAATGAATGGTACCCTGAAAGCTTGATAGGCAAAAAATGTGTTCATCCTCAAATCTGAAATGGCCTGATGCTTTACCTTTGGTTCGGATGAGCATGTGAAGTATACCCAACAGAAAGACTGGCCTCTCGCCACATTAAATACTTTTGGGCAGAGCTACGAAATTGCCAGCTGTTCCTGCAAATGCACTTGTAACCATAACGGATGACTTAGTGCTGGATTACTACCAGGGTCTATGTGATGCGGTTCACTCTGTCTCACCAGGTGGAAGCAACAGCTGTACCACCATCCCAAGACCAGTCTCAGTCTATGAGCTGGCGATTGTGTGGTGATCAAGAAGCACATGCATAAGACTTGCTTTGAGCCTAGGTGGAAGGGTTCTTTCCAGGTCATACTAGTAACGATGACTGCTGTGCAGGTTGCTGGAATTCCACACCCTTGAGCCATACTCGTAAAGTGCCATATCCTTTGGATAGTGTTCCTGAGAGCACCAGCAGAAACTATACCGTCTCCAGAGGAGCAAGTGAAGGAAACAGAGCAATAGATTGTAGCAGTAAAGGCAGTGCAGACTGGTAAAAATCCATATCCAGGTACTCCTCTGACATCTGAATTCAAGGATAATCCCGATACTCCTCTTACAGCAGAATCAGAGGTGGATGTAGCAGGAGAGTCTAGTTTGAGTGAAAGGACTCTCCCAGAAGCAGACAATTGGGAAAGAGACTGTTTTGCCTTACTGCTGACCAAGCCAAAATACACACACACACTGAAAAGAATCTCTGAAATGCACCTCTTAATCTAAAGAAGACATTTATTAAATCACTCTGCAAGGCTCGTAAAGGAAGGTCAGTAGAACTGAAAGTGCACCTTTAAGATGTGCGCAACAATAACGTGAGAACATGTACAAAGAATCTTCAATCTATAAACCGCAAATATATACAGGCAAAGATACAGATACCTATATTTATATGTTCGATGGCATGTGTAGCTGCAGATACATATGCTGTGCACAGTCCGCCGTCTGGTGTTGGGCTCGGAGTGTTACAAGTTGTTTTTCTTCGAAGAAGTCTTTTCGAGTCACGAGACCGAGGGACTCCTCCCCTTTCGGTTCCATTGCGCATGGGCGTCGACTCCATCTTAGATTGTTTGTTTTTTTCCGCCATCGGGTTCGGACGTATTCCTTTTCGCTCCGTGTTTCGGGTCGGAAAGTTAGTTAGAATCTCGGAAAAAAACGTCGTATTGTTGCGTTCAGTATCGGGTTAGTTAGAACAAATCGACACCGAATTTTGAAGAGCTCCGGTGGCCCTTCGGGGTAATTTCGATCCCCCGTCGGGGCCTGGTCGGCCCGACCGCGTGCAACTTCAACACTGATGGAACGGACCCCGTTCCGATTCTGTCCAAAATGCCATAACAAATATCCGTATACGGATCAGCATTTGGTCTGTAACTTGTGCTTGTCCCCCGAGCACAAGGAGGATACGTGTGAGGCCTGTCGAGCGTTTCGGTCCCGGAAGACGCTGAGAGACCGAAGAGCCAGAAGACTACAAATGGCGTCCACGCCCACAAGTCCACATCGGTTCGAGGAGGAAGAAGAAGAAGAAACTTTCTCCATCCACGAGTCAGATTCCGAAGAACTCGACGCCGAAGAAACGTCAACCGTGAGTAAGACGTCGAAAATTAGGACTCACGAAAAGTCCACAAAAGCCCAGGGGACGCCACCGCCGACAGGCCATGGCTTAACCCAAAAACAAGGTGACCGAGCCAAGGCACCGAAAACGGGCATGCTGGTGTCGAAGTCATCCGACTCCGGTCGTGATACCGCCACACAGCAACCTCGGAGCCGAGACAGCGGCTCTGAGAAACCTCGGCACAAAGACGGCGCCGACAAGGTTCGGCACAGAGACACCGAGCCAAAGCAAAAGAAAATTTCTTCGGAGCCGAAAAGAACTTCCGAAAAGATTTCGGTCCCAAAACACCCAGCCTCGGAGCCGAAAAGTGGTTCCTATACAGAGGAACAAGGGCTAACCACCCAATTACATAGCTTTGGAGAGGACCTTCAAACTGTGGAACATGACCACACACAGAGAAGGCTTCATATCCATGAAGATACAGGGAAGATAACCACTCTTCCCCCAATCAAGATCAAAAGGAAGCTTACCTTTCAACAAGGGGACAAGCAACCACAGGCAAAGGTGGCAAAGAGAACAACCCCACCACCTTCTCCACCACCATCAACACATGCATCACCAGCAAACACTCCACCACTAATACACTCACCAGCTCATACAATGAGTCAGGATGACCACGATGCATGGTTTCTCTACGACGCTCCAGTGTCTGACAACAGCCCAGACTCTTATCCCACAAAGCCTTCGCCACCTGAGGACAGTACATCTTATACACAGGTGGTCGCAAGAGCAGCCGAGTTTCACAATGTATCATTACATTCGGAACCAATTGAGGATGACTTTCTCTTTAATACCCTATCCGCAACCCATAGCCAGTACCAAAGTCTTCCCATGCTCCCAGGAATGCTAAGACATTCGAAACAAATATTTCAGGATCCTGTTAAAGGCAGGGCCATAACTCCAAGGGTGGAGAAAAAATACAAGCCACCACCCACGCATCCTATATATATTACAACACAACTGACACCGGACTCAGTAGTTGTGGGGGCAGCTCGTAAGAGAGCCAACTCTCATACCTCAGGTGACGCACCACCTCCGGACAAAGAGAGCCGCAAGTTTGATGCTGCGGGTAAAAGGGTTGCAGCACAAGCAGCAAATCAGTGGCGTATTGCCAACTCTCAGGCACTTTTGGCAAGATACGACAGGGCTCATTGGGATGAAATGCAACATTTCATCGAACACTTACCCAAGGAGTTCCAAAAAAGAGCGCAACAAGTGGTGGAAGAGGGGCAAAGTATCCAACAATCAGATACGGTCTTCCATGGATGCAGCAGACACAGCTGCAAGGACAATAAACACCGCAGTTACAATAAGAAGGCACGCATGGCTACGCATTTCTGGGTTCAAACCGGAAATCCAACAAGCTGTGCTCAATATGCCGTTTAATGAACAGCAATTGTTTGGGCCGGAGGTAGACACTGCCATTGAGAAACTCAAAAAGGACACCGATACAGCCAAAGCCATGGGCGCACTCTACTCCCCGCAGAGCAGAGGCACATTTAGGAAAACACCTTTTAGGGGAGGGTTTCGAGGTCAACCCACGGAAGCCACAACCTCTCAAACAAGACCTACCTACCAGGGGCAATATCAGAGGGGAGGTTTTCGCAGACAATTTAGACGGGGCCAATTCCCAAAAAATAGAGGAAAATTTCAAGGCGCCAAAACCCCTCAAAATAAACAGTGACTCACAAGTCACACACCCCCATCACATAACACCTGTGGGGGGAAGACTAAGCCAGTTTTACAAACTTTGGGAGGAAATAACAACAGATACTTGGGTACTAGCAATTATCCAGCATGGTTATTGCATAGAATTTCACCAATTCCCTCCAAACGTCCCACCGAAAACACACAAGATGTCAAAACAACATATAGATCTTCTAGGACTAGAAGTTCAAGCCCTGCTACAAAAGGACGCAATAGAACTAGTACCACTTCAACAAAAGAACACAGGAGTTTACTCACTGTACTTTCTAATACCCAAAAAGGACAAAACTCTGAGACCAATACTAGATCTCAGAACACTAAATACCTACATAAAATCAGACCACTTTCACATGGTCACGCTACAAGACGTAATCCCACTGCTCAAACAGCAAGACTACATGACAACATTAGATCTAAAGGATGCGTATTTCCATATACCAATACATCCTTCACACAGGAAATACCTAAGGTTTGTATTTCAAGGAATACATTACCAATTCAAAGTGTTACCATTCGGAATAACAACTGCGCCAAGAGTTTTTACAAAATGCCTGGCAGTAGTAGCTGCGCATATCAGAAGGCAGCAAATACATGTGTTCCCGTACTTAGACGACTGGCTAATCAAAACCAACACGCTAAAACAGTGTTCACAGCACACAAAATATGTCATACAAACCCTTCACAGGCTAGGTTTCTCCATCAACTACGCGAAGTCACACCTTCTGCCGTGTCAAACGCAGCAATACTTAGGAGCGACAATCAACACAGCAAAAGGGATTGCCACTCCAAGTCCACAACGGGTTCAAACATTTCACAAAGTAATACAGGCCATGTATCCAACACAGAAGATACAAGTCAGGATGGTAATGAAACTACTAGGCATGATGTCTTCATGCATAGCCATTGTCCCAAACGCAAGGTTACACATGCGGCCCTTACAACAGTGCCTAGCATCACAATGGTCACAAGCACAGGGTCAACTTCTAGATCTGGTGTTGATAGACCGCCAAACATACATCTCTCTTCTATGGTGGAACAGTACAAATTTAAACCAAGGGCGGCCTTTCCAAGACCCAGTGCCACAATACGTCATAACAGATGCTTCCATGGCAGGGTGGGGAGCACACCTCAATCAACACAGCATCCAAGGACAATGGGACATACATCAAAGACAGTTTCACATAAATCACTTGGAAATGTTAGCAGTATTTCTAGTGCTAAAAGCATTTCAACCCATAATAACCCAGAAATACATTCTTGTCAAAACAGACAACATGACAACAATGTATTATCTAAACAAAAAAGCAGGGACACACTCGACACAGTTGTGCCTCCTAACACAGAAAATATGGCATAGGGCGATTCACAACCACATTCGCCTAATAGCACAATTTATTCCAGGGATTCAGAACCAGTTGGCAGACAATCTCTCTCGAGATCACCAACAAACCCACAAATGGGAAATTCACCCCCAAATAATAAACAATTACTTTCAAATTTGGGGGACACCTCAAATAGATCTATTTGCAACAAAGGAAAACTCAAAATGCCAAAACTTCGCATCCAGGTACCCACAAGATCAATCCCAAGGGAATGCTCTATGGATGAACTGGTCAGGGATCTTTGCATACCCTTTTCCCCCTCTCCCTCTCCTTCCATATGTAGTAAACAGGTTGAGTCAAAACAAACTCAAACTCATACTAATAGCACCAACATGGGCAAGGCAACCTTGGTACACAACACTACTAGACATGTCAGTAGTACCTCATGTCAAACTACCCAACAAACCAGATCTGTTGACGCAACACAAACAACAGATCAGACATCCAAATCCAGCATCCTTGAATCTAGCAATTTGGCTCCTGAAATCCTAGAATTCGGACACTTGCACCTCACACAAGAATGTATGGAGGTCATAAAACAAGCTAGAAAACCTACCACTAGACACTGCTATGCAAACAAGTGGAAAAGATTCGTGTATTACTGCCAGAATAATCAAATCCGGCCATTACACGCATCTTCAAAAGATATAGTAGGATATTTACTACATTTGCAAAAATCAAATCTAGCCTTCTCTTCCATAAAGATACATCTCACAGCAATATCAGCTTACCTGCAAATTACTCATTCAACTTCACTATTTAAAATACCAGTCATTAAAGCGTTTATGGAAGGCTTAAAAAGGATCATACCACCAAGAACACCACCTGTTCCTTCGTGGAACCTCAACATTGTCTTAACAAGACTCATGGGTCCACCTTTCGAGCCCATGCATTCTTGTGAAATGCAATACTTAACGTGGAAGTTGCATTTTTGATTGCCATCACATCTCTAAGAAGAGTGAGCGAGATTCAGGCATTTACCATACAAGAACCATTTATTCAGATACATAAAAATAAAGTGGTTCTAAGAACAAATCCTAGATTTTTACCAAAAGTTGTCTCACCGTTCCACTTAAATCAAACGGTAGAATTACCAGTGTTCTTCCCACAACCAGATTCTGTAGCTGAAAGAGCACTACATACATTAGACATCAAGAGAGCACTAATGTACTACATTGACTGACAGAACAAAACTAATTAGAAAAACAAAACAACTATTTATTGCCTTTCAAAAACCTCATACAGGAAATCCAATTTCAAAACAAGGCATTGCCAGGTGGATAGTTAAGTGTATTCAAACCTGCTATCTTAAAGCAAAGAGAGAGCTGCCTATTACACCAAAGGCACACTCAACCAGAAAGAAAGGGGCTACCGTGGCCTTTCTAGGAAATATTCCAATGAACGAAATATGTAAGGCAGCAGCATGGTCTACGCCTCATACATTTACCAAGCACTACTGTGTAGATGTGTTAACTGCACAACAAGCCACAGTAGGTCAGGCTGTACTAAAAACATTATTTCAAACTACTTCAACTCCTACAGGCTGAACCACCGCTTTTGGGGAGATAACTGCTTACTAGTCTATGCACAGTATGTGTATCTGCAGCTACACATGCCATCGAACGGAAAATGTCACTTACCCAGTGTACATCTGTTCGTGGCATGAGTCGCTGCAGATTCACATGCGCCCACCCGCCTCCCCGGGAGCCTGTAGCCGTTTAGAAGTAGATCTTGAACAATTGTACATTTGTAAATATATTACTTTACCCTTTATTATGTACATACGTATTCATTCCATTGCATGGGCACTATGACTAACATACACAACTCCTACCTCACCCTCTGCGGGGAAAACAATCTAAGATGGAGTCGACGCCCATGCGCAATGGAACCGAAAGGGGAGGAGTCCCTCGGTCTTGTGACTCAAAGACTTCTTCGAAGAAAAACAACTTGTAACACTCCGAGCCCAACACCAGACGTCGGACTGTGCACAGCATGTGAATCTGCAGCGACTCATGCCACGAACAGATGTACACTGGGTAAGTGACATTTTCCATATATTATTTATATATATATTCATACAGAATGCCTAGCAAATAATTAGCAGAAATTCATCACCATGGGGCACAGCTGCTCCTTCATCTTTCTCTCAGTAGCTTCAAGCCATAAGATCGACTGTGGAAGAGAAACCGATCTACCCTCAGGGGATGTCAGGCATTTTTTTACATCTCTGTCCTGACCGAAGTCTCTGAATCTCCCCACTGTCAATCCTGGGTCTCTTATATACCTTAAACAAACCAGAGAGGAGATTTCTAGAACCCCCCCCCCCCCCCTCCTTGTTATTCAGAAATGCTGACTACTTCAGGTTAGTTTTGAAAGGAACATGTCGGAATTGGCCAAGATCCCAAGGTGCCCTCTCTCAAAACAAAACCATTCCCTGCCATACCATAAACATAATTGTAGTACATTCTTATGAGCCTAAGCCCTTGGTGAGAAATAACATGCAGACACACAGAATAAAAACAAGAGCAAAAAGCACATTATATAACGTGGAAAAATACTAATGCTAAAATAATTCATAGGTAAAATGAATCTGGTGGTCACTAATGTGACGGTTTGCTGCTAGGCTAAGTGCAACGTGGAGTCAGTGGTCAAAATACAAATGTCATTCCAGAGACATAAAGCAAATATCGTTTACTGAAGTAGCCGAGAGTGGAGTTGAGTTGAATCAAAGTTAAGCAGATTACGTCTGAAGTGGCTAATGGTGCAGGTGAAACAAGTCAAAGAAGAACTTGTTGAATTCCTGTTGCACCAAGTAGAATTGTATGTCCAGTTGTAACAACAGTGTCTGGAAAAACTGTGAAAGTAGATAAGTAACCTCCCTTGACTGCAGTTGAGAAAGTTACTGATGTGTTGTGAAGTGTAAATGAGGAAGCAGAAACCGCAGACGAAACTGATCTAAGTGAAGGAGAAACAATTGCAAGTCGAAAGTCAAAAAGGAAAAGAGTTGCAATTCGAAGATGGTCAGGTCCCAAATGGGCATACCTTGCAGCTGATGAGTGGGAACACGAGTTTATGTTCTTTTGTTTTGACTATGAGAATTTAGTTTAGCATTTTGGAACTTGAAATCACATTTGAACTGAGTTGAAATTGCACTGTGAAATGACCAAGAAAGTCATTATGCACCGGAAGGGATAGTCACTGAACAGCAGATTGTGATCTGCTAATGAGACATTTGAAACTGATTTTGACAAAGTGCCTAAACCAATTTTTGACAAGTTCTGGAAAGCCTCAAAGTTTTTGTATATAATCGCAAAGAAGACTGAAGATTATTTTCGATTTTTGTTGTGGCTGCATAGGTAAATCTATATTTTACTTCCTTTCACTTTCTGATTCTCTACAGGCTGTGAATATGAATTGCAATAGAAACAATAGGGGCAAGTGGATGTGTGCTGGATTGGTAGTTGTATGTGTGTTAAGTTTTTGTTGTTGATTAAAGGCATGAGTGTTTCTGATAAAGCTGACATTACTTACACACCTTCTTCAATATTAGAGGTTACTACACTTTCTGAGTTAGATTCTACAACGATGAGGGTTACTCACACTTAGATAACTTACAAGGGGATCTTTCTTCTAATGTCTGTTATCGTTTGTTGTATGAATATGTTGAGACTATGGTTGTGAGAGGATGTTGTGTGTACATAAGTTCCTCAGTACAAGAAGGAATTGCATATCATAGCTTACCATTGATTTATGGGATAAGTTGCAGTCTTTTACCAACAAGGCTTTATAATCAGAAGTACATACAGTATTTTCACTCGAATTTTGATTGTCTTTTCTTTTGTTCCAGCTAATCAACACTTGAGTAATATTGCTAAAGCTAGAAACAGACATTATAGAAGGTTTCTGTGAGCCTACACTGACATTTGGTACTGCTTATGCTCACAGGAATAATTTAACATGTATGTTTTCACCAGTTGAGAAACATTTTCTGAATCAAGGTGATGATAGAAGAAAGGCAAGTAAAGAGAAAATAGAGAAATGTTTAATGAAACACAATTATAAGAATGATCATGCATATAGTGTAAGTAACACTCAATGAAATCTTGCTTAATTTTTCCAACATGTAGGAAAGCTTTGTGTATATACAGGCATCAATTCAGAACGTATACTAAGTTTGTGGGAACAAGTGAATGTACGCATGTATTTCTATTTAGGAATGTATAGGACATTATGCTAAATTAACAAGCGCCAACAATTTCGGATATATCTTATATTTGTGGTAAAAATGCTTATCGTCTCCCTAGGGGATGGTATGGGACTAGTTAGCTGGGAGTAGTTTTCCCTAAAATATACCAGATTGACAACATAAATGATATTCATGACAATTCAAGACCAACATCAAAAAGGGCAATATATTGTGAAATAATTGGGGATATGTTTGGAGCAATTATTCCTTCTGTAGGAGTTGTTCTGAATGATATGAAGATTTGAAAATTGGCAACCTTTGTGGTCAAAATGTTAACAGATTTTTCTGGAGCAGTAGTTCTTATGGATACAGAAATGGCTGCTGACTGTTCGGTGTTTTTTCAGAACTATCTTGCATTCAACATTGTTTTAGCAGAAGAGGGTGGAGTCTGTCAGATACTTAAGGTGCAACATTGTTGCACTTTCATTCCTGACAACAATAAAGAAATTAAGAGTTACACTAGAAAATTAACGAGCTTGAATTCTTACTTAAATGATCTGAAACAACCAAGGGCCATATGTAAGAACACTTTTTCCCATAGACACAGAATGGGTAAAAACCTTTGCTACATCTGGCCCCAAGTGTTTTGGAAAATATAAGTAAAAGTTTTACTAAAGTGGGAAAATGGTTATGAAATCTTGGTCAGGACTTTGTGGGAACAATACTGAATCCATTATTAATAGTGGTTGGGTGTCTTTTTTTGTACAGTCAGATTTTACAAACTGTACATGTGCATAAAATTGAAAAAGGTGAAAAATAAACAGAGGAGGGAAGAAATGGAAATAAAAAAGATGAGAAGCCGATTCTTTTGTGATTTGAGATGTTTTGAAAATTTGAGAAAACCTAATTGTAGATATACTAAACAAACTAAGCTTTGAATTGTCTCATTTATGTAGTGTTGTTTTGTGATGGCACATATTGCCGGCAACGGAGGGGTTGTTAAAGAGCAAACATTATTAATAAAAATGAGACAACTCTTATAATTAACATGTACTAAAAGAGTTTAATTAGAGAAACTTATAAATAAAAAAAATGTGCATGTGTGGAATGTGGTGATATGGTGTCCACCACCACAAGTTCTATGTAAAATAATAAATAACGTTGAAAATGTATTTTGATGAAACATAACTATTTCTACTGACAAAAGATGATTGATAAAGCTAATGATTTGAAATTAGCATTGATTAGTACATTATTCAATTAACTATAGGCTACTATTAAACTGTTTTATTCTTCATGTTTTAGCATTAGTAAAATGCGTGAGCTTTAGTATTGTTCCACAGTACAGTGTTTGAGATGTTATACTGACTTCATTGAAACTCTTGTGTAAACTTTATTAACTGTCTTATTGAAAAGCTCACATTAGAAATCTACTGTCTTGTTCTGCTCTGTACTTCCTTGTGATAATAACTGAAAGTTTTAACAGTGGGCTTTAGTTTCTGGTAGGAAGTAGTGCTAGCTAAAATATTGTGTTCTATGCTGTTTTCTACAATGTTAATATTCTGTGGAAACTGTCAACCAGAGAGGTTTTACAACATGGGTCTATCCTGGAGAAGAATGAAGAAAAGTTACAATCCAAAGTAGAAGTGAAATTCAATTGGTTGCTCATTATCACACCTCATAGTCTTTCTAGTGATCATTATCATCATCTAGCTAGTGATTTTGGGGACTTTAATTTAGCAAAGCTTCAGATGATGTAGTTCAGTTGAGTGAGAATTATTTGCAGTGAAGATCAGTCTTACATGCTTATGATTTCAACAGTTCAGAAATCTTGTGCCCAACTTTACCGAACTGTTGCCTTTCATGTTCCTGATGCTGATTGCTGAAGATCTGCTGTTGCTGTGCTCTTCTGACGAAGACTCTGCTAACTGCAGTCTCATTTAGGAGAGGTATAACTGATGTGCATTTGTTTTTTCCTTTGCAGGTTTTCCCTTAGAAATTCAACCACATATTTTTGCTAGCGCCATAGTTCAGATGTTTTCCAAATCAATTCTTGTCTTATTTTGATATTTGCAAGTGACAAAGCCCAGCCCCACGCATGCTTTTCGAATTGAAATTTGGTAGCAAGGATGTCTAAACCAATAATTAAATTGAATGTTTATTAATTGATTATGACTGGTTCCATTGCACAAATAATTAAATCTACTGCTATTCCTCCTCAAAGAATTTTGTTGTTATTCTGTATAATGCTTTTGGAATGTTTAATGGTAATTTCACTTATTAAGCTAAGATTCTTCAAACGTTTTGGACAGCCTGTGTTGTTTCTGTATGGCTATCATCTGGTTTTGCGTACTATTTATGTGACATTGTGAATATAAAGGTGATAAATGTTTGAACTTTACTAAATTGGTGTGGTGATTCATGGCCACATAGGTCATGATGCGCATAAATTACTGACTCCTTATTACATCTTCGTTGTTGTTTATGGCTGTTGGTTCTTATTGTTTGATTTGATGATCCTATTACTCCTGAGTCAAAAGATTCAAGTCGATCTCTGACTAGGTTTGCAGTCAGTTTTGAGTTGTTCGCATAGAGAACAATGATATTGCCAAGTGACATATTAATGGGCATTACTGGTCTCGTCAGTCATAGATTCTATATGGTCAGTTAGCATATTGGTCAGGCTATTCAGCAGATGGCACACACAGTGAAGTGTGTACATGCCTCGTTGACTGACATACATTAAAATGAAGATCTTTCATGAGTATGTGGTTGGAAAAACTGTCTTATGAATACGAATTTTTTTTGAAGACACATTTTATTACTTTTTTTATATATGGTCAAGAAAAACATTGCAATGCTACTCAACGTGGCAAACATATAACAATTGCAAGCGCAAATTCACCACACAAACTTCACCTCTTCACAAAAAGCCCAAAAGGTTTCTTAGAAAATAAGAGTTGTCAAGAGAACGCCAAAGGCTGAGTCAGTACTTCGGACCCCCAAAAGTTGGAATCTCTGCCTCCAGGCTTGTTCCTCCGGCTGCTCCATGGTAACGCCTTTATAGTCAGCCCAGCTCTGCCAAATTTCTACTTATTTTAGGAGGCAGGCCCTGGCTTCGTATACTGGTTTTTCCCTGCCACATCATAGCCCAGGCCCTGTTTCCATTCTCTAATCGGGAGTTATGAACAGGAATCTAGGCTTGCATGTTTTAAATTCAAATAGATGGACCATTTAAAAATGTGCATATTGATTCTGCCACCTTTAATCACGTTGTGACTTTATGAGCCATGCTAGCCCATAGGTCATGTATGTCCTTTGTACTGACAGGTACAGCACAATCGAAGCCCGAGGCATAGGGTGGGAAGTTAAAAATGTTCTCTTAGTTTACTTCAAAATGTAAAATGACAGAATTTCTCACCACATCCATAGGGTTCGTTTTAGTAATGTGCCCTTTTAATCAATACGTATCCCTATGTAGATACCAGAAGTCTGTGTCTAGCCACATTTGTTTCAACAGTTTGATTGTAATACAGAATCTCATGTGAGCCAGGGCAAAAGTGCAGATTGAATTCCTAAATGGAGGTTCACTCAAGCAAATATTCAACTGTTTGTTTAAAGGACCACAGCCTTGTAGCACAGCTGGTTTTACACAGGATCTGAGAGG
Source organism: Pleurodeles waltl (assembly GCF_031143425.1). Classification (NCBI taxonomy): domain Eukaryota; kingdom Metazoa; phylum Chordata; class Amphibia; order Caudata; family Salamandridae; genus Pleurodeles; species Pleurodeles waltl. Next base: position 842,213,202 of record NC_090446.1, on the reverse strand, counting down.
TGCAGTGGATTCCATTTAATCTTTCCTTTTCTAGAGTCATAGTGCAAGTCGTACCCATTCGGTGCTTAGATGAGCTGGCAAATGGCTCGCGGAAGACAGATCCTTATTCCAACATCCGATGCATTTCGGTGCCAGGCTCGTCACAAAGACTGAATTACTGTCTTTGTGCGTGTTTTTGGGAACCTTCATCGCTTCTACCCGTGTTGCACTTATTTTGTTGCCAGAGAGCAAAAGTAGTAGATGCTTACCTTTTCTAGCACGCGAGCTCTAAAATTCCAGCAAGGACTTTCAAATCATAATTATTATTCTTAGTTTTTCGCTTGGCGGAGAGCGCCATCTATCAGTTTACCAGCTTCAACACAAGTGAATATATTTTATGAGTTCTACGGTATTTTTTTCTGTTCATTGTCTTTTCTCCATTGCTCATAAATGACTTTTTAATTTGCAGCCTCACGTAATAGTCCATTGCGCAGCAGAAAGGAGGATAGATGTTGCAGAAAAACAACCCGATGTTGCTTCTGATCTCAATGTGGCTGCTTCAGGGAACTTGGCCAAAGAAGCAGGTAATGCTACTTACTGGTAGTGTGGTGGTTCTGTAATTCCATACATTTGAAGCTTGGTCCTTTTCTTGTGAACTGTCGATTTATTGATCTGTAAACGTCAAGGATGTGAATGGCTTTTATTTTCAAGACCATGATGTTGTTTTTCTTCCTTACAATCGGAATGCAGAGTTCATATTACCTTGCAGTTTTCGCTTTAGTTTTCATCTTTATTTTCCTTTCCTTTGTAGATCAGGTTGGCGCATTCTTGATTTATATTAGCTCAGACTATGTCTTTGATGGCACGAGTCCCCCCTACCTCGAAGAGGATATGCCCAATCCTTTAAATATTTATGCTCGGACGAAACTGGAGGGAGAAAAGGCAGTCCTGCAAAACAGTGAAGGTACAAGTAAACATTGTCTGAAAAGTGCATTCATGGTTAACGGAAACCTTTGTGTCGTTTGCAGTTTCATCAGGGAATCTTTAGACTGGAGTGAAGGAGGCAGCCAAACATTTTATAATGTTTTGTGACTATATGGGTGGCGGTTTTTTTTCCCCCTGAAGTGGGTTATTCAGCCACAACTCACTTTCCTCATTAAGGTGCTGTTCAAGTTTTGAGAGTCCTGTCAAGTCATGAAGTAGACTGTGTACTACTACCCTGTTAAGGGAAGGCAAAGGCAGAATCTGTCTGACTGTATTCAGCTGCATATATGTGATAATTAAAGGTAGTTTTCGAAGTTTTCAGACCGCGCACCATTTTAAGGCTTTGGCAATCTTTGTCAGCTGTCTTCTAGTCCCTTAACTAATTGTTGCCGTTTAAAATGTATATATTTTTATATTCAAGCCTAAGCCAGCTGCGCTGTCTGGTGTGCTAAAGAGGAGTTCTTGGGGCATTCTGAACTCTTTCCTGGGAATGCATTCCACCAATTGCTTACCATTAGCTTTGTGGTTTGTAATTCACATTTGTTTGCAGGCTTTATTTATTTTAGGCAGTCCAGCTTGAGTCAGTCCCTCCCATGGAGCATAGCCTGTTTACTGTATTCTTCCACATGTGCTCCCTTTATGTAAACAGACCTTTTAAATGTTGTTCTTATCTTGTCATATTCGGTGTGCATTCAGGGAACAGAGGTCATATGTTAGGCTCAGTCTTCTGAGGGGTTTCTTTCTCTGACTTCAAAGTGAGAGGATTTTTCTGACAATCATGGGTTGTGCAAGGAAAGCCTATTTCTAGCACTCAACAAAAACAAAATATAAATGACTGTAAATGAACTGTGCTAATATTTCCAAATATATCAGAATTAGGAAAGCACAAATTAAGCAAATTTTAGTAATTCTGAAGTGGGATGAAAACATTTAGTACAGTCAACAAATCAATACACTAGGTGATGCAATTTCCATACATTATCGCTTGTGAGCTGTATAGTCTGTGCAAATGTAATGGTCATTTCAATTGAAAATGTGATGTCTGTAATGGCAGTGCACTACTACACCATGAATATACCACCCTGCGCCACGCCACACTATGCCACTCTGCTCCACTCTGATTGCTGCACATCTCTCCTGTGACATTCTATGCCACGCCACAGCACTCTACACTGCTATACTCCACTCCTCTTCACTCCATGCCACTCTGCTTCATTCTGACATTCCACTTTACTCCACAACACTCTGACACTCTACCCCACTCCACAAAACTTCATTCTATGGCACTCTACTTCTTTCTACGCCACTGCACTCTACCACATTCTTTAACACTCTACACACTTCCATTCAAACTCTCTAATCCATGCACTCTTTGCAGCTCCACTCTGACGTTGTAAGGCATTCTGACCCATTCTACGCACCTCCACTGTGATCCATGGCACTCTGCTCCACTGTAGCTTCTCTACTCCACATTGTTCTGCTCCACTCTATGCAACTCCATGTTACTACACTCTGCTTCACTCTACTCCACTCTGATGCTCCATGGCATTCTATGCCATTCTGTGCAACTTCATTTTACTCAGTTCTACTCCCCTCTATGCTGTTCTGCTCCACTGTATGCTGCTCTGCTGCTCTCTACTCCACTTTACTCCACTTTTCTCCACTGTAAGCCACTCTGCCCCAATCTGATACTCTGCTTTGTCCCACTCCACGATGCTTTGACATGCTGCAACAACACTCCCCCCCCCCCCACCCTACTCCTTTCTATGCCACTCCACTCTCATTGTACGAAACTCCACTCTACGACACTCCACTGTGACACTCAGCACTACTGCACCCTACTCTACTACACTCTGCAACTTTACTCCACTCTATGACCCTCCACTCTGCGACACCACTCTGTGCCACTCTAACAACTCTGCAATACTTCATTCTACGCCCCTCCACCATGACCCTCCACTCTGCCACAGTGTTCTCTACTCTACTCTGCTCAACTCTACTCCAATCTACTCCACTCAGTGACGCTTTACGCCCCTTATCGCCACCCTTCTCTACAAAAGTCTACTCCATTCTATGGCAATGTACTCTACAAAACTGGTTCACTCCACAACACTCTACTCCACTCTTTGCCACTCCACTCTGAGGCATTCTACTCCAATCTATGTCCCCTACACCCCACTCTACTCCACTTATACTCCACCCTATGGCACAGTACTCCATTCCACTGACACTACTCCACACCACTCTATACTACCTCACTCTACACCACCCCACTCTACAATTCTCCATGCCACTCTACGCCACTGTATTCTACTCCACTCTGTTCCTTTCTGACTCTGTGCCGCCTTACACTAAGCCACTCTACTCCACTCTGACGTTCCATGCCTCTCTACACCATTCTACCCAATGCCACTTTACTCTGTGCCACTCCACTTTGTGACACTTTACTCCGCTCTGCGCTACTCTGCTTTAAGCCCCTCTGCTCTACTCCACTACCCTCTACAACACTCTAAGAGGCTTTACATCACTCTGTGACGCTTTACATCACTCTGTGACGCTTTACATCACTCTGTGACGCTTTACATCACTCTGTGACGCTTTACATCACTCTGTGACGCTTTACATCCCTCTACGATGCTTTTCATCACTCTACCACATTTAACAATTTTACTCTATGCCCTGCACTTCACAAGGCACTACTCCGCTATGCCACTCCACTTACTCTATAGCCCTCCACTGTACTGCACTCAGCCCTATATCTGTCCACTCTGTGCCACTCTATGCCACTCTATATCCCTCCAGTCTACTCCACTTTACTCAACTGTGTATTGTTATAGTACTGTTACAGCCCATCATGGGTAGCAGTGCTTTGAAATCTAACAGGATTAAAATATAGGACGGCCACACAATGTTTGCAATTACTGTCATAAACATTTAGTGTAGTGTATCATAATAGAGAAAAGGATAGAGAAGATAAAAGAGGAAACTAGTGAGAAAGGGGTAAACTGAAATGGAAAAATAGCAAAAAATAAATGAAAAGCAATGCACTATCGATGTAAAAAGCAGTTTCTGTTAAAAGGGGCTCTTAGATTCTACCTGTGGCTTATGTCACATTTGTGTCTGTCAATAACCTTCACACTCATATTAACCTATACACGTTATGATGCTTAGCACATAAATTATTTACTTTTGCTGTGGACACTCGCTGATCTATTTGTGAGCACATCTATTAAACAACCCACAAAGATTTTCTGCTTAGTGTGTGTCACCTCTAAGCTGAACAAAGTACATATTAACATGCTTATTTTATTCCTATTGATGTGCACAGAATATATTAATTAGAACTTGTAGGAAGTTGGCTCTGTATGCACTATTTCAAAGTAAGGAATAGCATGCACAGAGTCCAAGGGTTCCCCTTAGAGGTAAGATAGTGGCAAAAAGAGATAATACTAATGCTCTATTTTGTGGTAGTGTGGTCGAGCAGTAGGCTTATCAAAGGAGTAGTGTTAAGCATTTGTTGTACATACACACAGGCAATAAATGAGGAACACACACTCCGAGACAATTCCAAGCCAATAGGTTTTTGTATAGAAAAATATATTTTCTTAGTTTATTTTAAGAACCACAGGTTCAAATTCTACATGTAATACTTTGCATGAAAGGTATTGCAGGTAAGTACTTTAGGAACTTTGAATAATCACAATAGCATATATACTTTTCAGATAAAACACATGTAGCTATTTTAAAACTAGACACTTAGTGCAATTTTCACAGTTCCTAGGGGAGGTAAGTAATTGTTAGTTCTTGCAGGTAAGTAAACCACCTACGGGGTTCAAGTTTGGGTCCAAGGTAGCTCACCGTTGAGGGTTCAGAGCAACCCCAAAGTTACCACACCAGCAGCTCAGGGCCGGTCAGGTGCAGAGGTCAAAGAGGTGCCCAAAACGCATAGGCTTCAATGGAGAAGGCGGTACCCCGGTTCCAGTCTGCCAGCAGGTAAGTACCTGCGTCTTCGGAGGGCAGACTAGGGGGGGTTTTGTAGGGCACCGGGGGGGGACACAAGTTAGCACAGAAAGTACACCCTCAGCAGCACGGGGCGGCCGGGTGCAGTGTGCAAACACACGTCGGGGTTCCAATGAAAATCAACGGGAGACCAAGGGGTCTCTTCAGCGATGCAGGCAAGGGGGGCTCATCGGGGTAGCCACCACCTGGGCAAAGGAGAGGGCCTCCTGGGGGTCACTCCTGCACTGGAGTTCCCATCTTTCAGGTCCTGGGGGCTGCGGGTGCAGGGTCTTTTCCAGGCGTCGGGATCTGGGAGTCAGGCAGTCGCGGTCAGGGGGAGCCTCGGGATTCCCTCTGCAGGCGTCGCTGTGGGGGCTCAGGGGGGACAACTTTGGTTACTCACAGTCTCGGAGTCGCCGGAGAGTCCTCCCTGAAGTGTTGTTTCTCCACAAGTCGAGCCGGGGACGTCGGGTGCAGAGGTGCAAGTCTCACGCTTCTGGCGGGAAACGCTGTTGTCTTGAAGTTGCTTCTTTGGAAACAAAGTTGCAGTCTTTGGTGAACAGGGCCGCTGTTCTCGGGAGTTTCTTGGTCCTTCTAGAGCAGGGCAGTCCTCTGAGGCTTCAGAAGTCGCTGGTCCTGGGGAAAGCGTCGCTGGAGCAGTTTTCTTCCGAAGGGGGGAGACAGGCCAGTAGAGCTGGGGCCAAAGCAGTTGGTGTCTCCGTCTTCTCTGCAGGGATTTTCAGCTCAGCAGTCCTCTTATTCTTAGGTTGCAGAAATCTGAGTTCCTAGGTTCTGGGGAGCCCCTAAATACTGAGGAGGGCAGTAGCCAATGGCTACTGGCCCTGAGGGTGGCTACACCCTCTTTGTGCCTCTATCCCTATTGGGGGATTCCTCCATCTGCAAGATGGAGGATTTCTAAAAGTCAGATTCACATCAGCTCAGGACACCTTAGGGTCTGTCCTGACTGGCCAGTGACTCCTCCTTGTTTTTCTCATTATCTCTCCTGGACTTGCCGCCAAAAGTGGGGGCTGTGTCCAGGGGGCGGGCATCTCCACTAGCTGGAGTGCCCTGGGGCATTGTAACACGAAGCCTGAACCTTTGAGGCTCACTGCTAGGTGTTACAGTTCCTGCAGGGGGAGGTGTGAAGCACCTCCACCCAGAGCAGTCTTTTGTTTCTGTCCTCAGAGAGCACAAAGGCCCTCACCACATGGGGTCAGAAACCCGTCTCTCAGCAGCAGGCTGGCACAGACCAGTCAGTCCTGCACTGAACAATTGGGTAAAATACAGGGGGCTCTCTAAGATGCCCTCTGTGTGCATTTTTTTTAAATAAATCCAACACTGGCATCAGTGTGGGTTTATTATTCTGAGAAGTTTGATACCAAACTTCCCAGTATTCAGTGTAGCCATTATGGAGCTGTGGAGTTCGTTTTTGACAGACTCCCAGACCATATACTCTTATGGCTACCCTGCACTTACAATGTCTAAGGTTTTGCTTAGACACTGTAGGGGCATAGTGCTCATGCACCTATGCCCTCACCTGTGGTATAGTGCACCCTGCCTTAGGGCTGTAAGGCCTGCTAGAGGGGTGACTTATCTATGCCACAGGCAGTGAGGTTGGCATGGCACCCTGAGGGGAGTGCCATGTCGACTTAGTCACTTTCTCCCCACCAGCACACACAGGCTGGCAAGCAGTGTGTCTGTGCTGAGTGAGGGGTCCCTAGGGTGGCATAAGACATGCTGCAGCCCTTAGAGACCTTCCCTGGCATCAGGGCCCTTGGTACCAGGGGTACCAGTTACAAGGGACTTACCTGGGTGCCAGGGTTGTGCCAATTGTGGAGACAATGGTACATTTTAGGTGAAAGAACACTGGTGCTGGGGCCTGGTTAGCAGGGTCCCAGCACACTTCTCAGTCAAGTCAGCATCAGTATCGGGCAAAAAGTGGGGGGTAACTGCAACAGGCAGCCATTTCCTTACAGAACTTATATTTTCTTAATATGTTTGTTGACATCAACTGGTCTAATAATGATGCTCACAACAAACTAATCATTACATCATAAAAGGAATACTTGATGTGCTTTGTGAACCTAAAATGTCAACTGTATTGAGCGCTATGCAAAAGTTCGAAGCACAGCTCTTGTCACACAACACCTATGGTTATGAATGAGCCTCTTAAACCGATGACATAACAATGTTATGCTAGTACAGATAGCAAACAGGAAGTGCTTTTAAGGGTTGACACTTTAAAGTTTGCTGGGCTTGTAGTGTTCATAATTTCTACTACATTACGAGAAAACCAGCATAGTGGTTTACTCTTTAGTCCAATCACGTTTCTTCCCACTCAGTAAGGCCAGACCTCACCAAATTAAAACAATAGCATTAAAACTCACTTCTCTACTGACAAAGTGGGTATCCAGCTCCCCCCCTCCTGCACAGCAAGTGCTGCTAAAGAGGCTTTCTGTGTTTCGCATTTATGTTTAGCAATGCTTTTCCTCATATCCTTTGATGCCTTGCCTTTGGCACTCGGAGGAAAAAACAGCAGTATTTATCAATTTTCTTGAATTGAAGTTTGTGAACCTTTCTTGTTTGTGATTTTTTTTTTTTTTTTTTTTTTTTTTTTTTTTTAAATAAATGAATAGTCTCTATTTTGATTATAAATAGAATCATAAAAGAATAAAACCACATAAAAAGCACACTCATAATCACATAAAACGAAATAAACATCATAAAACGTCCATTTGTAAATAAAAAAAATACATAATTCATAGCTATGCTCAAAGTGAGCCATCAAACTGTTATGCTAAAGACCCATAATTCGTCACTTTGTTCCAGTAAAGAGCACTCTTCAAGAAAGAACAAACAGCTATAGCCACAGTATGATCATTTAACGATTGGAGATAAAGGAAAGCAGGTCAAAATTGATAAAAACTCTCTTGGTTTAAGAATTGGCAACAGATGCCTCTTTCTAAGAGGATCGTAATACCCGCAGAACAAAACCAAGTGCTCTAGGGTCTGAGGTGAGCAACCGTCGCAAGGGCAGACCTTATTAGAAGACAGCTCATATAACCCTGAAGGAAAGCGAAGATTAACTTGAATATTACCAGGCCTAAACCTGGTAAGGAGCGATCACTCCCACGGGTTTCTGACAAAGGAGAGATATGCTTCAGGGCCAGCGTTAGTTTTCAAAAGCAGTAAGGCTCTCATAGATGGATTTCCCAAGGCAAGTTTCTGTCTACTGATGAAATTGCACCTTAACCAGCTTTCTATCAGCCTTGGTTACCAGCTGTGGGCTATAAAACAACTCCTGGCGCCCTAAAGATAATGTAGTACTTCTATTGTTATCTAAACACAGAATTTTGTGCCCTTGCTCATAAGTAAGACCGTTCTTAATTACCTCTCTATTAAATATAGTGTGTTCACCGCTCCAAAGGGAAATCCATAGAAGCAACTGAACAATTTTAGCAAGTTCTTCAGCATGGTCGAGATACAACTCATCGTGTTTAAAAAGACTAGAACTAGTATAGCCCAAGCTCAGCAATCTTCTGCAGAATTGATTTTCCTCCCGTTGGATGACGTGGCAGTTACGATTTATCCAAGTACCAGCGCCATATAATAGGACTGGGAGACATTTAATCTTATAAATCTGAAGGAGTGGTAAAATGGGTTTACTACCCACCATATGAGAACCTAAAAAGGAACCCATATCCTTGTTTAAAGCGTGAACATCGATTAGCAAGACATGGGATCCAGTAGTTCTGCTGATCAAATGTGAGCCCCACCCCCTCCACCCAAGGTAAGGAAACGAGGCCACCTTTGTAACAACCCACCCCTTGATAGTGATTAGTTTGAGCTTAGGGAACCGCCTCCCACAGACCACGAAATGAGTCTTTGAAATATTAACACCCAGCTCCAAATCCCCCATAAATTGAACAAACAAATCCACCAAGCCTTTAAGACTATTAAGCATGCGATAAAGTAACACCGCATCTTGTGCGTACACTAGAGAAGGCACCAAGGTCGACTTAACCCTCAGTATATCTGTTCCGTTAGTAGCTAAAAAGGGGTTCAGGCCATTTATGTATAACAGGAATATGATTGGCGTCAAAACACACCCTTGGCTGACTCCTCTTGAACACTCCCTCTCAGTGCTGAATGTGACTGAAGCATTAACACTTATATGTAGGGCCTGGAAGAAATTAATCAATGGTCGTGGCAGCCGAAGGCTCTCTAAAATGCTCCAAAGCTTTTAGTGGTTTACAATGTCAAACGCACAACTCGGATTCATAAAGACAAGGTAAATCGCTTCCTTCTTTGGCACCACATATTTGGCCACTAACCGATTTAGGTTCGGACACTGCTCCATCGTCCCTTTACCCTCTCTAAAACCATACTGCAGTGGGCAAAGGACATTGTTGGCTTGAACCCATTCCTCGATGTGGTTTAAAACGATACGCCCCACAATCTTAACAGTGGAATCGAGTACAGAAAATGGGCGGTAGCAACCTGGGTCCTGCCTACATCCCTTTTTAAAGACCGGGACAATAACTGCAGATTCCCAAGAACTGGGGATATTGGTTTGTACAGCGGCGTGTAAAACATTTGTCAGTAATTGTGTCCAGAGACAGATGTTCCACTTGCGGAGGTCCATTAGGACCCCGTCAGGCCCTGGTGCTTTGTTTGAAGGACTGCCCATGATGGCCGATTGGACCTCCTGCACTCCAAAGTTTTTACCAAATGGAAATGGTGTTGAGTCTTCAGCCTCAATCAAAAGGGCATCTACACTCAAAGAATATACCTTCCTAAAATGAGCCACCCATTTAAGAGCAGGAATGTTAGCTCCTATCTCATCGGGAGAGACTTGATAGGCTGGTTTACCTTCGACTATGCACCAAAAAACCCTTGCATCACCCAGTTTGCAAGTGCTCAATAACGTCTCCTACATTTCTTCTTTGAGAAGACGCTTCCTGTTTCTCACAGGTTTGAAGGCAGCCCTAGCTGACTTGGCAAGGTGCTGATATCTGGGCTTAGCCTTAAGGGTGTTATGTAGGTGCTTATTTTCCACTCTAAAGTTTTTGTTGAACCAGCCAGCTAAAGGAACTCTGGGAAACTCAGATAGATCACACATGATAGAGCTAATGAAAAGTCGGCCAGAACAACATCAGAAGGAACCTCGTACGTTAATAGTGAATTTAAAAACCTAGTAGGAATTGGAATATTAAGTCATCTAAGCCTCCAACCCTGGTCTTTTGGGATCAGTCCTACCACACTTGGGAAACCAATTGGGGAATCAGCAACCACCATTGCCATCCTCGCATCAATCGCAGTATGATCACTATAGGGTGAGCCATGTACCGGTCCACTATTAAAAAGGTGCCCAAAAACACTTGAGGTGAATATGTAATTTATAGTGGTCCCCTTACCCCACCCTTCAAACGTGGGCCGACTAAGGAAAAGGAACCCAACCGGTTCCATTAAATTACAGAGGCTAGCCTGCCGAAGAGATTTGAGCAGCTGCCTTCCTCTAGCGTCGGGAGCCTCAAGACCTAAAGCAACATCACCTTGTGAAAAGGGGTTTAAAATAGATGGGGTCGAGACCAATTTTCATTAAAATCTCCTGCTAGGAGAACATTAAAACAACCCAACTTTGAACTGGATCTGGCCTCCAGGACAGACAGTGCTTAGAATAAGAGCTTAATTTGGCACCCGAGTCACATACCAAATTAAAAAAAATTCACTAAGAAAATACGAAAAGATTGGGAGAAAACGACCCACAACTAAAAGGGATCTATATGAACCTAGGGTGTATAGCAATATGGAGCAGGTTGGCTAGCCTCCCCAAGCTCTATGTCAGGGGAGGAGATAGCCGGGATTATATAACACTCAGCCATCCACAGTAAACCACTCCTGTGCCTATGTTTCTGGAAGTAAAATTGCATCAAACTGGGGGATAAATGTCAACCAATCAGGGTCAGAGAGTTTGTCCCTAAGGCTGGCTTAATCCCAGGAAAGAAATCGAAGTTCCATGTCCTCTAGTATGGGATCATCTGACTTGACTTCTAACGCTACCTCTGGTGACAGTGGTCCTAAGCAGTCAATTGTTGCTCTCCAGAACGGTCAGAGGAAGAAACCTATTTGTAGTAGAGAAGGAAGAAAAAACCCTTGTGCCCATGGAAGTAGAGATTGGCCCCACATAAATTCAGGGCTTCAAGTGCTTGTAAAAAAAAAAAAAAATCCAATGGTAAAGTTTTAATGCCCTTGTCTGGTGGATGTATTTGCCTAGAAGTAAAAAATTTGTCACCTGGTCAGGCTAGGTGACCTGCAGTTGATCACCACACAATCACCTTCTGTCTTCTTTTCCATTGGTCCCACCCAATCCACCTTTCTTACAAAAATATATCTCTGTATTCCTTGATAGCAAAATGAGCGTTTCAACTTAGCCAATGACATAATTTGTTCTTAAGGTCAATAGTTGGTATCTCTCTGGATGACCTAAAGTGAGGCACCCCTGTCATAACTGCAACATATGGGCAACAATTAGGTAGCAGGTTCAGGCGCAGTAAATTTTTAGACAGCTGATGCACCCTGAGCCCCCCCCCCCCCTCACTCCCTCCCCCACCACCTGATTTAGGCCCCACTCTGTACTGGTCTGGGAGGACATATTATTACCAATAGGAGCAGATAGAGACAACATGCTAACATGGGCAAATGGTATGTTACACTTGAAACCGTAGACCCAACATCCTCAGTTTGAGGCCTACTAGAAGCCCCCACTGTGGCTAAAGTATCTGGGTTGACATTACTAATAGGAGGCGAGGTGTTGACATTAGCAGCTGAACTAGACAGAGCAAGGACGGTCAGTTCCAACTACGCATTCTCCCTACTAAAGGAGCCACACAGTGCTCGCCCACAGATTTAAATTTATCTAAGATAAAATGGCAATTTCTGTAGATTTACTACATTAATTATCGGGATTTTGTTAAAAGAAGGCTATCATTACGCAGTAAACTTTTATTCACTCCTTCTGAGCAGCAAGACCATTAAAAGCTTTCCATAGAACTTTAACAAAATCACAATAGAAAAAAAGAACGTTCATTCCCATACAAGCTAGGTGTCCTAAATGTTCTCCCTCTTTTGTTTGTTCTCCTCCTTCTTACAAATATCTGTCCTCACTGAAATCATACCTTTTTAAGACTCTGCAAAAATAAAACACAAGTAACTTTCCCTTCTTTTTCTTACCTCTAAGCGTACAAACTGGAATGTTTCAACTACTATTGCCATATATCGATATACAAAAATACTTTATCCCACCCACCCATTCCATGGAAGTGGTTGAAGAAGGATGATGTTAGCCCCATTGTTTGTAACAAATTCCTGATTCCTAATGCAGTAAACCTATAAGAATCCCCATTTTATGTCAAGACAGGAGGCTAGTATTATGCATGTTTAAAGCCCCTTTGAAACACATTTAGAAACCTGATCAATAGATTTGAAGGAAATCTTCCTAAATATTTCTGTAGACAACCAATCAGCAGCATTCCTAATATCTTCCAAGCTTCTGCCCTTCAAACAAACCTTACTTGCAGTGGCTCGTCTTACAGAGTGAGCAGTACATTTTGACACATCCACACCAGCTTCCTTCATCAGTCTTCACCCATTTTGCAATTGTACCATTAGCTAATGCCCTAAAAGGTTTCACATGTGCAAATTAACAGCTGGTCGATCCCTCTCGCTCTCTTTTCTGTCATTCTACTTTCATACTCCTTCAAGCACCGTACCACGCCCAGCTTAGGACATTCATCAAAGAATGGGTAAAAATAGTTCCTGATATGGTCTTTGTGCATTTACACACTTAAAACATTACACTGTTTAGTTGAAAAAAACCTATGTGAAATTTCTAAGGCATTCACATCCGATACTCTTCTGAACGATATGAGACAAAGCACAGTTGCTAACTTCCACAAGAGTTCTCTCACCTGTAAATAATTATTGGCTGGTCAGTTCTGAAACAGCCTACATACCAACTCCACATTCCACAATACCTGATATTTCAACTTCGGTGGTCTCTTCAAACAAATCCTTTTCATCATCCTACATACTAAAACACTTTCTCCAGTTGACAATCCCTGCTGAAATGCATGACCAGCAGCTATTGCAGATTTATAACAGTTCACCCTTCTGTATAACATATCTTTTTCAAACAGTTCTGCCAAAAAGTTTGCTACCTGGACATCACCTGCCTCCCTGGCATCCAAATGTCTCTCCATGCACCAACGTGACCATTTTTCCATGCACCTTTGTACCTTTTGTTGGAAACTGGTGCCCAAGATTTATCCAGCAAGACTGCAGCTGATCCCGAAAGGTCTGCGAATCTGCCTGAACCCCTGATATCTTCATACCGGAAGGTTCAGGCAACCTGCTTCCACCAGCGGATGTTCCTCTTCGTGTATGCCTAACAGCAAACTTTTGTAAGACCTTATTAAAATTGGTTGTTTTGCTGCCAATTCCATTACAGTTGGAACCCAAGCTTGAGTCTTCCAAGAGGGCATTACCAACACTATCTGATATTTCTGCCTCCTCACCTGAACCAACACCCTCTGAATCGTAGAGAACAGAGTAAAGGCATAACCTTTCACTCTTTCCAGTCCTGCCTAAACACATCCACTGCTCCTGGGTCTGATCTCCAACTCGTATGTTTTGGTAACTCAAAGGTTAGTCTGGACGCAAACAGATCCATCTCCAAAGGACCTGTAATCTGTACTATCTTTTCAAAAATATTCTCCCTCAGTTTCAAGTCTCTGTAATTCCTCACTTGCCTTGAATTCCAGTCTGCTACCACATTTTCAATTCCAGGCAGATGTTTCTCCTTCAGGTATATTTTGTCTTCCAAACAGAATTCCCACGTCTCTTATGGTAATTCCGCCTAAACTCCTGGACCTGGTTCCGCCCAACTTGTTTATGTACGTCACAGCCATCACATTGTCCATGTTTAACAGGACAGACCTGCCCCTCAAAAGTTTCTTGAACTCTGTAAAGCAAACAGTCCTGCCTGTAATTCCAAAAAATGTATCTGATTCTCTCTCTATGGATGTCCACACTCCTCCAGTTTCCTGACCTAAACAATGTGCTCCCCAGCCAGAGCTGCTCACACCCGTCTCTAAGATAAAATCTGGTTTTGTACCAAAAATTGCGTGTCCATTCCATGCATCCAAATTCTTCTCCCCCAAACCAATTCCTCCCGTGCCTCCTGGGACAAAGGCACTAAGTCTCCCTACCATAAACCTCTCGCTAGACCCGAAATCTTCAAACGTTGTAAAGCCCTATAATGTAAAGGCCCTGAAAAAATTGCCTGAATTGAGGAAGGCAGTAGCCCAATGTCTCAAGCCAAATCTCTCTGCTTTACTTGCATCTTTTTCATTAGTGACTGTACCTCCTGTCTTATTTTCTTCACTTTCTCTTCTCGAAGCTGTAACTGGCTCAACTCTGTGTCCACTCTGAATCCTAAAAACTCCATTCTCCTCATTGGAGTTGCCACAGATTTCGCTTGATTTTATTATAAATCCTAGATTTTCTAATAAATCCTTCACTAAAGCTAAATGTTTCCTCAATCCTGCGATATCCTGATTCATTATCAGTGTATATTGTCCAAATACATTATGATACTTAATCCTTTTTCTCTGAGAAAACCAACTGCCGGCCGCATCACCTTTGTGAGACACCTTGGGGTTGAAGTTAGCCCGAATGGTAGACTTTAGAACTGATATAACGGATTCTTCCATCTGAACTGTAAAAAAATTCTGACTCTCCTGTGCAGTTGGAATCATGAAGTAAGCATCTCTGAGATCCAACTTCACCATCCAGTCCTGTTCCTGCAATAGATCCCCATATAAATGAACACCTTCCATTTTGAAATGTTGGTAAGTCACAAACTGATTCATCTTCCTTAGGTTTATTACCTTCCTCCAGCCCTTGACCTTCTTCTCCACCAGAAATAATGTACTTACAAACACCTCTTTCCTATTCCCCAGTTTTCACATTTGCCTTCTTTAGTAACATTCGATCCACCTCTTGATGAACTATTTGTTCTAGCTGACTTTGGAATACCAGTTCTTTTGGTTCTAAAATGTGTGCAGGTTCCTGATCAAACTCTATTATATATCCTTCTGTCCTTTGAAACACCCAGGCATCCTACATGATTGTTTTTAAAAAACTTTTTAACAATTTTAATCTCCCTCCTACACTTATATGGCTGGAGATCGAAATAGTCTTCATACTCGCCCTGATTTTGGGTTTGCCCTGTGGATTCACCTATTGTTCTGTTGTTACGACCTCAACCTCTCACCCTTTGGGATTAAAACTGAGTTCCTCCTTGGCCTCCTCTGTAGCATGCGTTTGCTTGGGTCTAGTTTTGCATTCTAAATCCTGCCTGGCTGGTAAGTTGCCCCGCTTCAACCGACCCATCCATAAAAACTACCATTAGAGAACACTCTAAGCATAGAATAGTGGGCCTTATCTAGGCTTGTAAATGTTCTCACATATTTAGTCAGAGACCTAACCATTCCTTCTCCAAAAAGTAGGCAACAAGCCTCTTCTTAAGACTCATTATTTGCAGGTTCTCTTAATTTGGGGCTAATATTAATTTGGGGCTAATACGCAGCAATACTGTCTTTCATCTTTCCGCTAAAAGCCTTGCATTTCTATTCCCTAAAAAACAAATGGCTCGATAACACAGCCACATAACAAATGCAAATCAACCTAATTTTTCTTTAAATAGGCCTCTTCCACTGCATCAAACATCCTGGCCAGCAGTCTAAGAATGTCAAGCACTTTATCCTGACAATGTTTCAAGGATTTTTCCTGTCCTTTCCTCAGTTCTTAACCCAGTTTAAATAAATAAGTTATAATTTCTGGGTCTAAATTTGGTGTCGTAGACACCTTCTCCTCAATTATGGGTCTGGAACACTCCACCCTCATCAAATTTCTTTCATCTTTTTCCAAAGGTTTACGTAATCTCAGCTTGATATATTCACCAACATGATCCAAAGGCCACCGTTCCTTCCCTCTCTGGTGTCTAATATCCTTTGGATTACCCAGCTGTTGACCAAAAGGATCCACTATATTCTCGCTAACCTTTCCCCTAATAATACTGTCTCTGTCCTCATCAAGACCAGCTTTATATTCTAGGCCTAAAATATATTCATCCAACTCATCTTTTTCATTAACATCATTTGCCATCCCAACTCCGTATATGAATAGTGATCTCTTTCAGCGTTAAGCTGACTTTTGTTTGCACCACGTCGGGTACCTTTCTTGTGTGAGTCGCTATGGACTCCAATCTCCACTGAAATCTCCTTTAAGTGCTTCCTCTTAATAAGACACTTACCACCAGGACCTCTCTGACAATCCTCCTCCTCAGATAAAGAGTAAAACTCCTCCTCTTTAGTACCTTTCCTTTTATCTAGAACCTGCTTAATCAACTCTTGCACTACCATTTTTAATTCTTCTGATCCAATTTTCCTAATCAATTCCTCCTGAGATACTTCATGTCTCCTAGCTTCTGACATTGTTCCACTGTTTATTTGTCAAACTGGCACTTTTCTGTAAATATTTAGCTTGCCTGAAACTAAATCAGTCAGGATTGGCAACTGTAACCCAACGAATCACTCAACGGTGATTTGTTGCCAAGGGAACAGCCTCACAGAGCAACTCACAGTAAAAAGAAAACCTTGTGTTGAGAAACCAGCCTAATGCACAGCGAAATCAGCTTAATCGGTTTCCTATAAACAAGGAAGAGAATGTCGACTCAGCGTTGACACACTCATTTCTCGCTCTGCGTAAACACCCGGAGTGGCATGAGGGAGCTGCCACATGAATGTAAGTCTATGGCAGGGCCCCTCGTCCCATCCGCTTCTTTCTGTTTTGAGTTAAGATAAAACAGTTCAGCGCTTGCTAATGCACGCGATCCCAAATGCTACCGCTTGAGCGCTTCACCACAGCTGTTAACACTCACGCAATCCTCAAGCTTAATGTTCGTGTCACTGTCCCAAATTCTTTTAATAATTATCGGTCCTGAATTATATAGCAAACTCGAATCGTGTCACAATCAAAAACATAACAACATAAGTACGATAAGCTAGAACATTAAAAAACATATTTCATTCACACTCTTACCCATAATTTTAGTAAAACCTTTCCAAGATCTACTTTTTCAACACCTGGTTAAGGATTGACGGGTATTCGGAAAGTCTTGAGGAATTCCACACCAGGAATGCACACAAGTGCAGAATTTAAAACAAAAGAGGAACCGGCTATCCTCGGGTAAATTCACTGTGAAAAATGCTTGTAACAAGTCCACTACTGTGAACCATTCTGCGTCACATGGAACAAAATCAATACTAAATTAGGTACCAGTGAACAACATTTGACCACTGTCTCATTAATTTTTCTCAAATCCTGAACTATACGAAATTTCCCACTACGTTTTTACAAACCCATAATAGGCGAGTTACATGGGCTGCCCAACACTTCTTTCAGAACCCCTTGCTCAACGAAATCTGCAATTACAGGAGTAACTCCTTCAATTTCATGTGGTGCCAGGTGATATTGTGGTGTTTTTGAGAAAACTGCATTAGGTTTAACTGTGACTTTGACTGGTTCCACTCCTTTAATTAGACCAATATCTTTTCCAGAAACATCCCACACTTTTAAAATAACTGGGTCTTGTAGGTCATTTGGCAGGTCGAGTACTGTAAATGCAAGAAAAAGAGTGGGAATTCTTCATTAATTAGATTACAGCCAATTGGTTTGCATTATTTCTCATCATCTATTTGTTTGGATGGCAATTCCATTGTTTGTGCAAGTAATCAAACATTTTAATTTGCACAAAAAAACTCTTCCACGTAGGCATGGTGGACTTCAATCACAAAGTACAAATTTGTCCATGCCTTCAAAAGTACCAATTTTAATAGGAGTCAGTTCAGTAATTGCATTTGTCAGATGTTGATTTGCTACTCATACAACCTGTACTGCTCTTCCAGAAGATGGCACATTGGGAACTTCTGCCGTTCTGACAGAGGGTGTAGCTCCTGTGTCAACCAAGAATGAAACTTTGTGACCCACACCGGTTCCATTGAGCTGGGACCATTCTAATCCAACTCCAATGAACCTGCTAGCACACTTTCTTCTTCGTCCAAACTCTCACTCACTATTTCATCATTCAGTTCATCCTCACTGTGTAAGGAATACTGTGTAATCAGTGGCTGACTATTTTGGCTTAACCTCTGACCCATGTTCTGCTGAGGAACTAATACCTGCTGCTGTGCCATTGGCGCTTGAGATATTTGCATTTGCTGCTGCTGTGGCATCATTTACATCTGTTGCTGCATTTGCTTTTGTGGTACCTGCAAATGCTGCACCTGTTGTTGGGGAATTAGCATTTGTGGAATCTGCCTTTGACTATTCATATTCTGAAAATTTACCAAATTTGAGAGGACTGAGAAATCGGAATCCTAATGTAAACGATTATATTCATCCATCTGCACAACACTTTTCTGCACCCTTAAAGGACATTCCCACTTTCAGTGTCCAAGACCCCCCATATGTGTGACAAGATTACATTTTGTTTATTGCCTGCATATCACCTGGATTAACATTAGTATTCAAATCAACACGATTTCCATTTCCACCACCACCATGTCCTCTTCCTCTCGCCTGTCCTTGATCCGGAATCACTTGCATGTTTCCCTTTTGTTGTGATGTTTCCTGCGTCCCTGATTGTGCTGCTCTAATCTTCATCACCATTGCGTTTTCTTTCAATCTTTTCTACTTCTTGTCAATTTAGTCACTGCAATATTTAGCAAACTTCGTCAATGGGTTTTGCCTGCCAGCAAATTAAATGACTCAAGCATATTACTAACTTCAGCTCTCAAACCTTGCACAAAGCTGAACCCAAAATAAATCAGGTCTCTGTGCCACTGTAATGATTGAATGCCTGCAGCCACCTTTTCTAATATGCATGTATTACTCCTTTGCTTCCTGAGCTGTCCTATCAATTCTCTGCCAGTCAATATCTTTAGGGGAAATTCTTGTTTTAAAAAATTAAATCACTTTAAAATAGCTTTTCATTACTTCAGGAGACGGTGCACCTTTAACTGGATCTTGAGGAGGCTCTCTTGTTGTCCAGTCAACACTCCCTTTTCATTCAATCCATAAATCAGCTGGAACCACTATTTCTAAAAGAGTATTTAAATCCTCCCACAAACATTTTGCAAATTTGACATACCTGTCTGTCTGCTGATACCATTCCACCGGCTTCTCTCTCTTAAAGCAGGGTAATCATTTTGTAAATGACAAAATATCACTCCTGCTCCAAGGGACTTGAACATAATTCCTTCCAGTAATTTCTCTCATTGGTAATATTTTTACTGGAATTTCAGTCTGCTGAGTGTCAGTAGAGTTTGAATTTGCAGACTCTTTTCTTCTGCTCTCTTTTCGTTACCCATCTGCATTCCCATTTAGCTAATGCTCCCCAAGTTTGAATATTTTGGATTGATTCTCTAATATTAATTTTCATTCCAGGTGATCTCATGTTTGCAATATCTTTTGAATCATTATAATCTGTAACTCCTCTTTAATGGTTTGGATTTCTCAATATCCACTTCATATTTTTCTGCAAGCTCTGATAATTTCTGATGTGCCAATCCTGCTACGTTTGTGACATCTTTACACATGAAACCTAACTCAGCTTCATTATATGAGTCAATTCTATGTAATCAGGTGTTCCCTCAATCATTTAATTTAATTCTAAATGTAATATTGCCAGATTCAATGTCCTTTCCCCTTCAGCAACTGTTTTCATTGCTGAGTTGTCAAGCCTTGTAAAGAAGCATTTTTGTTCACATTAGGCACACATTGTGGAGTATTAATTGGCAGACCTATCTCTTTTTCAGGTGATACTAGAACCGAATTTGGATTTGGTGTCTCCAAATTTTGTGAAATCCTAGATAAGTCTATAAGAGGACCTGTTTTGTCAAAAGTCTGATTTATTTTGGAGACATACCTCCTGCTACTGCATTGAGTTTTTCAATTTCTGCATTTGAATTAAAACATTGTAGCATTAACTAAATTGGGATTCTACATATTGCTCTCATTATTTCCCTGAGCATACAGTTGAACAACTGGACCAATTGTGACAGGAACTGTTAATGCTTCTGGAGTTGATGAAGTATTCTAATTTCTCGAGTAAATTATTCCAAAACTCTGACCTGTAAATTATGCTACAGGATAACATTTCAACATTGTGCTTTTCGAAAAATACTAAGACGTACGCCTTTTTACTAATGCTAATACATGAAGATTAAAACAATTCTAATATTCAAACCATGTTTAGTACATTATTTCTCAATGAATAATAATTTCAAATCATCAGATTTGCAGTACATGTGGGTATAATTCACCAAAATTTTCTCAGTTGTTTCTTATTTCACTTAAGAATCGAGGTGGTGGAGACCATGTTAACAAATGTACGTTTTATTTTTCTAACACACGTTTCTCTAAATTTAGCTCTTTTAATACATGTTAGATTTTGGTTACTCATTTTTTGTATTAATAATGTTTGCTCTCTAACAGATCCTAGAGTCCAAGAGCAGGGGCCAGCCGAATTTGATGGTTAAGGGATGTGCACTGAATTAGGAGAAGAAGGACTCTCCACCAAAAGCCCAAGCTGGTGAAAATGAATGAAAATGAAAGGAGGAGAGCCCAGCTCAGTCTCCTCTGGTCAATGACAGGTGAAGATGGGCCCCGTCTTTGCCCAAGCACACGCCCACGTGCGTCCCACGCAGCGGGAGAGAAGCGTCCAATTTGTAGCACCTCTGAGTGCAGAGAAGTTGCTGGCGGCCCCTTCTGATGCAGGTTAGGCTGGGGGATGTAGTGTTCCCCCTCCCCCAGTCACTCTCGGGGACCTTTTTTTTTATTACGTTTACTCACTGAACAATTATCACATTTGCAATGGTCTTTCACAAACAGGAAGTGCAAACTTAATAATACATACTAAGGTGATATCCTCTGCATTAGGCATGGCCTCAGTATACATAAAAAAAATACATTTTCAACAGGGCAATCTTAAGTTCTATTCCAGCCTTCAAGGTTTACCCCTTCTGTTGTCTTTGTGAAGCATCATAGAATGTATGATAGGCCGAAAGGTAGGGCAGTGAACTTCCAAATCTTCTTCCTCTCAGATGAACTGGGGGAACCTTGTGTGGTGCTTGGCGACCACAACTGTAGATGGTCAGTCTCTACGATAAAGTCTACTTTTACCAGAGCACCCTTGGGAGATGGATTCCTTCATCCCCATCTTGAAATATCAGAATAACATACAGGTATTGAGTGTCTTGGAAGTATATGGCATGCCTGAAACTCTTTATTTTCCCCAGGAAAAGATTACTTAGGAAACCTCTTGAACAAACAAATTAGTGCTTTCGTCCCTTACCACTTGAATGTACATATTTCTTTTGAAACAAGAAACTGTTCCTCTTGTGAAAAGTGAAAGGAACTTGTTTGAACAGACTTTTTCTAGGGCTCCAGCGAGTTTCACTTAGAATCCTTGTGCAGTCATTTGTACCTGGGTCCATGATCAGAACTTTCAAATTTAGTTTGAATTATTTCCCCCTTAACTATCAAAGGGGAAAAAGCGACTCTGTGCACTATACAAATTGTTAAATAACAAGGCTCCCATTTAGTGAACTTCCACCCCTGTAAACCTCTCAGTAATATATTTCTCTGCCAACTCTTCCCTATGTGATGAAGGTTTTGATCAGACATGGTCTCCACGTGACACTTGATAACATTGGGAAGCTTGATCTTGTTACTGTCAGAATAAGTGCCTCCTACTATGCCTGGCCTGATTTGTTTCTTCCTGTGTCTGGATCTTCCACGGGACATGAAAATTTAAAGGCATTTGCACGTTACTTTGATGCATGGTTTCCCAGAGTAGCCATACTTCAGCTATTATGCTTGCTTCTGATGCTTGCGTCCCTTTCACGTTGGTCTGTATCTTGTGGAGACTGGATCTGTGCTTTCCTGGGAAATGGCATATTTGACATTTCAAAGCACACATAGTGCTCTTTGTGCTAATTCTCACAGAATTCTGGGGTTGACCAGAGTTCCAGCTGTTTTCGCTCTATACCATTTTAAGTCTCTTCATTTATGGATCATTCCAGGTCCATATGTTTGCAATGCCAGTACCCATGTCAACTGTCATTTCCTTTTTTCAGATCGTTTGCAAACAATTTAATCAAAGTAAGCATTTTGTATCGTTCTTCAGCATCAATGATAGCACCCTTCATTGTAGAGGCTTGAGTCTTGGGAACTACACTTAATTATTTGAATGATTTTTCTGGCATTCTCAAATTTGACATCTTTTGCATCAGGACCCATACTGAAGACCTAGCCTTTCTAAGTGTCGGGACCTAGGCATACTCATGCTGGAAGAAAATGCAACTGATTGTCACCTGTACCTTGTTGCAGCAGCCACAGAATTGGCAACGGGCTTACTGACAAAGCGTTGGGATAATGGGAAGTATTTCCTGCTGGAGATGAGATCAGTTTTCCTCTACCAAGATCTATTAAGCACACTTTATATTCATACTTAACCTACTACTGGTACAGTAGAACCTGGAGGCTGACATAAGAAACTGGACACTCATTTTACCCTGTATAGTTGATGAAGAGGTTTTTTTAGATTCATGATGAGGATTGACTGCTGTTACCTGCCTGTAAAGAAATCATTCATAAGACAACTGAAATATTTCAAACAAAACACACAATACCTTTCTCCTTGCGAGAATACACAATGGGAAGTAACTGGTTTCCACCTGGAAGGACTCAAAAGTTTAAAATTCCCTCTTCAGATGCTGTTTTCCCAAAACCTAATCGGGGACTATTTCTCTTTCCCAAAAAATTGTCTGGGCCAAAGGTTTGCGTTTTTGGAATCTATTGTTGCTCTGTTCTGTTTCTTCAACAAGTTCTAGAAAAGGCACAGGGAACTTTAACTTGTTAAAAGGTTCCTTACTCTCTCAAAATTGTGAAATGTGCAACAAGAAATATTAAAATATTCCTTTTCCTCTTTGCCAACCTTCTTTTAAAAAGTTAGGGGTTGTTGAAGGGTTAAAATGTTTAGGGTCTCCAGTTTTACCTTAGCATTGCAATCAGTGCATTAAATGGTGCCTTAACACCTTCAAATTGAATATGTCTCTGATCTTAGTGCTTTAATTCTAAAGATTGTTCCGCGAGATGAGGTTTACCTTAAGCTTCTTGTATTCTGTAGTTCCTGACTTCTGCTTGTTGTGTTTCTCCTTTGCAGCTATGGACGATGCGCCTGTCTCCATAAGCAAATTAACAGCTGTTGTGGAGGGGTGCATCATCCATTTACAGCTCTGCCCCACCCAAGTCAGTCGTGTGTGTTCCTGCAAGGCAAAGCAGGATTAAAGATGCTGTCAAGAGCCTGATTGTTGGGCAAAGCTTTACCCAACTACTTTGCATTCATCTGCCGTGTCTTAGCCTACACTGTGATCTGGAGCAGGGCTTCCATGATTGAGGTCCATTAAAAGGACCCCTTGCTTTTCCTGCCCAGTGTACTGAAAAAGATCATTCGAGATCTGGCTCAAGTCATCCTAGTGGCAATGGACTGGGTGAAGAGAGTGTGGGTCCCTTGAATGTTTGGCCATGACTTTGTTTTCCTCCCAAACTGGTTTGTATAATTTTGGCAGTCAAGCGTTCATCCACCAAAACTGTAAAAGCGCAGGAGGCAGGGGAATTTTGTTGTCTGATGTTCCTCGTTTGACATCCAGCCTTTTATTGCAATATTTTCCACTGCTCTATTTTGTCTTTCTCTTGTCCAGCAAAGCCTTACTGCGGCCACAGTTAAAGCTTATCTTTGGGCCAATTCAGCATTTCTGCGATGACCAGATCAACTATCCCTTTTCAAATCATCTGTGGTGTTGCCTTTCTTAAAAGAGCTGATCCACATGTTCCTGCCAGATGCTGCAGTTGGACTGTAAGTTAATTTTCACTTACATGATGTGCTCTGCATTTGAACCAATGCACTGTTGTCCTCTCCACACTCGGACTTTCGCCTGATGAGTGAGTGAACTTCAGACTTTGTCTGTGCAACAACCATATAAATCCTTCGCCCCAAACAAGTTGATTCTTAGGAAAAAGCTGCATTTCAGACCAAGGTAGTCACGCCCTTTTATATATAGTCCAATTCATCACCTTGCTGGGTTTGCAAGCTCCACCTCGCTCTTGTAAGGAGAAGTGGCAGCTCTACTGTCATGACCCTAAGAGAGCCCTCAGGTTTTTTTTTTTTTTTTTTTTTTTTAACAACTTCGGATCTCCTTGCCTAGACAATCACATTTTGTGGGCTATTGTGGAGCAAAAAGGGGGAAGTGGTAAAAAGAGGAACCTCTTCCAATTGATTATTTTGTGCATCTAAATCTGCTATAAGCTACCCAAGAAACAGCCCACAGAAGAATTGCTTGCGCATGACACCAGAACAAAAGGCTGCTACCGGTGCACTGGTGCACGGTGTGCATGTCCTGGACATCTTCTAGGCGGCTACATGGGCGTCCCTCACCACATTCACGAAGCACTACTGCCTGGATGAGCAGGTCTAGTTGGATCTGCACTTTGCCCGATCTTTCCTGCAGAATTTCCTGGTCTGAGCCATTCTACAGACCCACCAATTTGGGAAATATTGTTTTGGTATCTATTCACAAAGTGAGACATCTGGGTTAGTTGTCTCTATCAGGAGAACAAATAACTTATCTGCGGTTAAGCCTTTTCTCGTATAGACACAACCTTTATATTCCTCACAGACCTTCCTTCCGCTACATTCTGTGGAATGAGCTCAGATAGTCTGTTAATAAGGTACCAGCCTAGAAAACTGCACACTGTTACATTATGATTTCTGTGACCTTCGCATACGACTTCACTGATGGAGATCAGAAAGAAACTGATGTCAGCGCACAGAGGTGGTACAGAAACAGTGGGCCTCGACGTCGCATACAGGGCGAGATGGATCTGATGCGGAGCACAATGCCACCTACCAAAGCATGACTAAACTGCTGTCAAAGGTTTCCTTATCCAG
The DNA here is from genome assembly GCF_031143425.1 of Pleurodeles waltl. Lineage (NCBI taxonomy): Eukaryota > Metazoa > Chordata > Amphibia > Caudata > Salamandridae > Pleurodeles > Pleurodeles waltl. The sequence goes on along the minus strand of NC_090446.1, from coordinate 842,188,103 downwards.
TCTAGTGCATGGAGAAATTCAGAAGGTGAGGAATTAGCGGTTAGATTAAGTCTTTGCCAGAAAAGACATTGTTCAACACTCTGATACCCTGCTCCAAGATGGGACACAGTCTAAATGCATGTGTTGCACCTCAAGTATGATGAAAAGAGGACTGTGGTTCAGAAGCCCTGCCATCTCATAACATCGTGAGATTGATCAGGGCAGTGTCTCGTGCTGGGGCCGCATGGATATGTATTGCATGCACCTGTTGCTAGGAAGTTTTGCAGCGTAAATCTTTTCTGGATTCACATGATGTGCATTATTCAGCCATCTAGTGGTTGGGTCCGTACTTCTGCTCTATTTTGTTGTCCTAATTCTATTTTCTGTTTTTTGTTAATATTGTGTGTCGACAGACCTCATTTGGTGTATCCAGTGACGTTGCACTCCTTCCTCATAAAGCTTCCACCTGTGTTGCCTTCTTCAGATTATTTTTTCCCGCCGTTGGGTCTGGATGCGTAGCTGAAGGCTCTCCAACATGAGAAAAAACTTCAGAAAAGTTTGTGAGAAGTTTGCTGAAAAGTTCAACAAAACTCGGAGAAGAACACCAACGATGAGATACCAGAGGAGAATTCAAGGAAAAGGTGAAGAATTAACTTACGTTTTTTTAGGACTGCCTGGGTAGGGTTCTCCCTGCACAGCCTAATGGAGAAGACCCTGTTCCAGTTCTGCCCAAATTGTCACCACAAGTTTGCGCAGCGGGACCAACACCGGTCTGCAGCCTCCGTTTATCCATAGACAGAGGGTTGACCGCAGGTTGCCAAAGTGATGATAGCAATGCCTGCTCTGTGTTCACGTTGAAGACGCTGAGGGTGAGAGAGATAGGCAGAGGTGAGCACCTCATACAATGCAGGGACAGCAGAGGACTCCATCCCTAAGTCCTCAGTCTATTGAGTGACTGGAAGGAAAACATCGCCAGAGTTGCCAAGGGGGAAACATCAGACGCTGTCATAATAATAGTTAATGTTGAAGCCCGGGCAACCAAGAAGATCAAGAAGTCTGAGATACAAGCGTCATCGACCCCTGAAGAAATTGCCCAGGTCCCAAAAATCTGACTCAAGTGCGTCAGAGAGCCTCTACATGATAACACTCGCCAATCGCAGTCATTCCCTGAGACATAGAATCCCTTGGGTCCCTCAAATAGGATACAGCAGGAGGAAGACCCCCTGAAAAAACCCAGTTGTCAAAGGACGGACGAGGGAAAGATGATTTGATGTCGAAAAGGGAGAAAGTACACTGAAGTTCAAAGACCAAGACATCCTCGAAGGAATCTTCAGCGTTGAAAAGAAAGGCAAATCCGAACCTCAGTGCTGAAGAAAGTGTGGCAGAAATCGAGGAGAAGAGATGCCTTGAGGCCGAAGTGGTCGCCTATTTCAAAAAGAAAAAAGGACTTTGGCGAATCCATTGAGGGATTTCAAATACCGCTGAAATTTTTGGCGCAAATGAACCAGGGAGTAAAAAAGGTCAAAGTCATTGAGCCACCCTTCACTCCAGAGCCACAGAAGGGGGAAGAAGTTCCTCTTCTTTGAAGAGGAGTAAGAACAAATGGAAGGAATGTTCCAAGGCCCTGAAGAATCAGAGTTCAGAGCCCCAGTGGCAAGCCCTTAAAACAGACTCCCCAGAGGAGAGGCTAGATAACCATCCCTTGAGGCCATCAGCCCCAGATGATATTGTCATGTATAATCAGGTGATTAAGAAGGCTGTGAACACATATGTGGTGCAGCTGGAAGAGGAAAGTCCTCAGTCTTGTTTCTTGCTGGAACACTTTTACAAACACAAGCAAGAAACCAATTCTTGCCAATGTTTCAAAGTGTCCTAATCAGGAAAGGGAATTGTTCAAAGAACTTGCTACTTATAGAGCCATGACCCGAAGGGCATAGAAAAAGTGCAAGTATTCGTCCAAGGATCCTTCATACAATATCTCAGGTTTGTGTTGAACAAAACACACTACCAGTTCACAGTGCTGGCATGCACGGGATAAAGTTTGCCCCAAGAGTGTTTACAGAGTGCCCAGCATCAGTAGCACCACACTTAAGAAGGCAAGGCATACATGGTTATCCTTACCTAGAGGACTTGTTATTATGAGAATATTCACACAAGTGCAAGGAACACTCAGCAAGTCATGAAAACCTTAGTCACATTGGGATTCTCAATAAAGATGGAGAAGTCATCACCGACTCCAGAGCAGAAAATGTTTCTTGGAGCAAAAAATCAACTCCGTCCGATTGAAGGTGTACCCCAGTGAAAAGAGACCACAGTCATTACTGCTGGAAACAGTCCAATACCACTAGGGGAATGTTCTGAAGGTGAGGACAATGGGGAAAATGTTAGGGAAGATGTCATTATGCATCCCACTGATCCCATATGCAAGACTACACATGCATGTGATTCAGGAATGGGTACAAAACCAATGGTCACAAGCAACAGGGTGTTGGGAAGATCTAGTTGTTCTCACTCAAAAGTTACAAGAGGAGATGGCGTGGTGGAACGATCACATATAACTGAAGGTAGGAACTTTGCACAACCTACTCCAGCAGTGACAGTCAAAAGAGATGCCTCACACATGGGTTGATGAGCTTACATGGGCTTGCTCAAAAAGAGAGGAGTCTGCAAAGAAGAAGATGCAGTACAACACATTAGTATCCTGGAACTGAAAACAGTGTTCTTAGCCCAAAAAAGTCTTTCAGAAGGAGCTCTTAGGCAACTCGGTATTGATCCAAACAGACAACGCAACTACAGTGTTCTACATCAACAAGCAACAAGGAACACAATCCCTTACGTTCTGAAGACTAGCCCAAGAACTCTGGAAATGGGCCATGCAGAGGAAGATGGAAATAACTGCAGTCCATCTCCCAGGGAAGGACAATGCAGAAGCAGACAGGCTGAGAACCCAAGCGTTTTGCTCCCATGAATGGGAACTAAATTAGAAAGTACTCAAATATCTTTTGGAAGTGGGGAACTCCAACAATAGATCTGTTTGGAACACCAATGAGTACAAAATGCTAAAGCTTTGCATCCAGACCCCTTACCACCAATCCCTGGGGAATGCAGTCTAGAAACTGGTCAGGGACATTTGCTTACACTTTTCCCCTGATACCACTGTTACACAGAGTGATCAGCAAATTCAAGAGATTCAAGGTGGCACTCAAACTTGCACAACATTGGGCAAGGCAAACGTGGTTCTTAGAACTGATAGGAATAGCACAAGGAAACATTTAAAGACTAACAAGACAACAAGATATACTGTAAATTGAAGAGAGAATGGTGCTACACCTAGAACCCGAGTCTTTGAGCATGGCAGACTGGCTTCTGAAGACTTGGAATTCAGTCATTTAAAGCTACAGAAAAATGCACTGGCTGTTCTAAAGAAAGCCAACAACAAGAAAATGCTACATAGCAAAATGGAAAAGATACTCTATATGGTGTCTTAAAAATGGGCTCTTAAGAAGGAATACAAAGGATGCAACTGTGTTAAAATATCTAACACACTAAATTCACTGCAAGTTAACATATGTGTCAATGAAGGTACAATTAGGAGCAATAGTGACGTACACAAAAGGTCACTTGAGAAGAAGCTTCTTCACAGCCCCAGTTGTAAAAAGATTTTTGGATAGAACAAAAAGGATTGCACCACCAAGAATACCAGCACCCGCATGGAATTTAAATGTGGTACTCACACAGTTAATGAAGGTACCCTTTGAACCATTGCACAAGTTTACATTACAGATGCTCACACTTAAGAGAGTATTGCTGGTGGCCATAACACCTCTGCTCAGATTGAGTAAATTGTAAGCACTCGCACTTCAAGAACCATACTTTCAAGTCCACAAAAACAGGATTGTCATGAGGACGGACCCCCAGATCTTACCCAATATTGTTTCACTCTTCCACATCAATCACAATACAAATTTCGAAAACAGCAGAGTGAGAGTTACACATGCTGTGGACCCAAGACGTGCCATAATGTACTACATTGAAAAGACTAAAACCGTCTGAAAAACAAAGCTAATATTTGTTTAATTTGCAAATAATTATCTGGGAAAGTCAGTAACTAAAGGCACAATTGCAAAATGGATCTCACAAACCATTCAAATGTGCCACACAAATGCAGGAGTGAAATTAATCTCAACACCAAAGGCACATTCAACTAGAAAGAAATGAGCAACTGTTGCCTTTGTAGCAAATACACCCTTACAGGACGTGCATGGCAGCGACGTGGTCATCTGTACATACGTTCACAAAACACTACTGTATAGACGTTCATATGAATAAGGAAGCTCAAGTGGGACAAAAGGTCTTACAATATCTGTTTACAAATCAAAGCTCGTCTTCAACCCAACCACCACAAAACAAACTGCTCCAAAATGTATGCAAAGCATGTGAGTCCAGAAAAGATTTATACTGCAAAAAGTATAGTTTCTTACCTGCAGGTGTAGTTTTTCAGCTTGAAGAAGTTTCTGGATTCACAAGTGACTCGCCCACCATCACCAAGAAAATTGAAAGAGAGAACAAGAAACCAGGATAAAAAAAGAATTTGAAGATGGCAACCACAGGTGGGAGCTTCCAGAGGAAGGAGTATGACTCCACAGGATACATCAAACGGGGGACCGTTGACGCACAACATCAACAAAAAATAAAAGTAGGACTACTAAATAGTGGAGAATTCTAGACCCAACCACTAGATGGCGGAATAATGTACAGCATGTGAATCCAGAAAATTCTTCAAGCTGCAAAACTACACGTACAGGTAAGAAACTTTATGTTCTAAGAAGTGTTGCCTAAGTCTGGCACTGGGAAATGATGCTGGTTGAGTGCATTGTGTGTGTCTGCACTGTGGAAGCAGGGCCCTGACATGGGGATGGAAAGCATAGCAGAATGCAGTGTTTTATCCAGGAATAGAATGAGTGCCCTGAACACTGTGCCCAAAGGGGGGCCTGTGATAATCCACCATATTCCGTGCACAGGAATAATATCAGCACATCCGAAAATGCACCACCTGGTGAACACCTATGTTAAAGAAAAATGAACAATTTAACAGAAGCACCAACAGGAAACGAAGCTGTCAGAATGAAGCAGATGGATAGAATAATATGCTGCTGTATTATGGAATTGATTCCTTGGTTCTCATGTCACACCTTACGGTTCTTTTTAGTTTTGTATCTGTGGGTTTGGGAAATGCAATATTTTGCATTGTCTGTCTGCATGACATAAGTAGTCCGTATTTACAAAAAAAAAGAGAAGCATAATATTCACTGATGGTCCTGACAAAGAATGAGCTTGTGGTGTTAATTTGTACTCAAAAAGGGGACCTGAAACTTCTGGATTTGACATGAATATCTGTTTAACAGGTGCTGCGGTGCTGAGGGTTCCTGCGCTATATGGAGAAGTGGAGAGACTGACTGAAAATCCATTGACTTTGCTGTTTAACTGTGTGCAGCACACCCACGAGTATGCTTTTCTGGATCACGTGCAAGTGAAATTTCCCACCCACGCCAAGGATGTGGCCACTGTTTGCTTGCAGATTTCCCAAAGGAAACTGGAGGTAACTATGTCAACATTTAGATTATTGCAATGTATTGTATTTCTCTTTTTTACCTTGTTCTGTATATTTTACTGAGTGTTTAATGTAAGAATATGTTTGTAATGTAACAGTGATGCACTGAAGTGCGTGAATGAACTGTAAAGTTCAGCGGTTTTTGGAAAGGGCTCATGAGGGAAGGCTTGGAGGCTTCAGAGGGAAAGGCTAGGTGATTTTATTTAGTAGGTTTATCTTTATGTAGCATTATGCTGATGTGAAGTCCTAATCACAGGCTAAAAGCTTAAGGGAATATATATTGACAGTCATCAGAGTGACCTTTAACACCCTGCTAAACCAAACAAATAACCACCACCTGCAGTCTGCCTATAATTGATTTTTTTTCCCCCAGACTTGCTGGTGTCAGCCTTAAGGTAGTCTGGACAATTTCACTTTTCCCTCTGTACGACAAAGTGAAAATCTCTGTATTCCCAAGCATCCAAAATACTTAAACAATCCAAATTAACAAAATGCACTCCACAGCCATTTGAAAACATCTTAATGAGGCGTCACTGCAAGAGCCTTTACTAAATTGTGCAAAGGCTGAACCGTAATCCTATTAGTTTCCTTGGAAAAAAAACTCCATTGACACAAATCCCTTTGTCTGCCTTAAATTTCCCTCATGTGAGAAGCATATGTAGACCCTAGCCTAGATTCAGTTTGGGTTGTAAGGGCTGCTGTATAAATTATCTCTTTCAACTGCTGTTAGTAAATAGTGATATGATGTACTAAATGCCATGAACAGGTTTAATGCAAAAACAACAAGGTGATGGATGGCATGCTTGAATTAATCTTGCCCACTGGCAATCACTCTGGGCCACATCCCCATCCATCATTACTTGCCCCCTGTACCACCTCAGTTTGAACACAGCCGTATGCTAATCAGCTAACAATAACATCACTTTAACAAGGGCACAAGTTAGTTATTTGAGATAAGTCTAACTATAAATGGTGTATTTCAGTGGTTTTTAGAGTTTCAAATTGAACATATCACCTAGCTATAACTTTTAACCTTTGTATTTTTTCAGTGAATTTCTAGGCTTTCTTGAATGTAAAGTAGCCACCGTGCAAGGCCGGGGCCCTGCAGACAAACCTCTGCCTCACCCCTCCATGAAGCCCCCCCCCCCCCTTGTGTGAAGCCAACGCCCCTCCCCCCCCCCTGTGTGAAGCCAACCCCTGTGTGCAGCCAACCACCCCGTGTGCAGCCAACCCCCCGCCATGTGCAGCCAACACCCCCTGTAGCCAGCCACCCCTCTTGCCTGCAGCCAATATCCCCTAAATACAGCCAGCACCCCTCCCCCTTCAAATAGGGCCAGCACCCCCTCCCCCTTCAAATAGGGCCAGCACCCCCTCCCCCTTCAAATAGGGCCAGCACCCCCTCCCCCTGCATTTGGCCAGCACCCCCCCCGCCCCTGCATTTGCCAAGGACCCACCCCCCTGCATTTGGCCATCACCCCCCTGCATGCGGCCAACCCCCAGTTGCATGAGGCTAACCCCCTGCCCCTTTCCACATGCAGGCAACCCCAAGCTGCGTTCGATCGGGCAAGGCAGGGGCTGGCCAACATCCTGCATGCAGCCCACCCACCACTGCGCATGGCTAAAGGACGTGCACAGAGAAGGGAGATTTGTGCACTGCTAGTTACCCCACAACAGTCATGACATCATCTATGACATCGTTCATAATAGCACTGCAACATTTTCAATAAAATTATTGCTGTGAAAACTATGCGTCAGGGGTTGACGAGTTATAGTTTCTTTAGATAAAATATAACTATAACTGCTGAATTTCTGTGGTTTGTGCATGTAATATCTGAACCTAACTATAACGTCCCTGTAACCTTCTTTTTTTTTTTTTTTTTTTTTTTTTTGTGTGTGAAATTAAAAGGTTTTTTAAATTCTGTTTTCTAAAAATAACGTCCCTTAGTTTTTTTCAGTGATATATTACCAAACCTTGTGAAAACGAAAAAACATGCACTCAGGCATGCTGTGATGAAAGAGGTAGTATATTGCACCATCTCAAAGCGTTTTTAGACCTAAATGGTCTTGCTCACAATCATGATCGTAATAAACTACCTCTTTCATCACACCACTCCTGAGTGCGCCTTTTTCTTGCTTTCACAAGGTTTGGTAATTTTGGTCTTATTCACTGCATTACTCGCCACCTTCGCTGGGCTATATATATATATATATATATATATATATATATATATATATATATATATATAATTCTGTTGCTTCTTTCAACTGAGCTCCAAGTCCTAGGTCTCTTTCTCCCTTACTACTATTCAGCTGGGAATTTAGCTGTTGTACCTCCCTCACTCCAGTTGGTGACTTTTGGGGTAGGGGAATTCAGGAACAATACAGGTTGGATCCACATGATTTGCCACCCCCTCTCTGCCTTCCACCCACCCTCTCATCACTACCACAATATTTGCTCACTGTGATCTAGACTTTCACCTTGAGTTTACAAATACTTTTGTCATCCAAACTCTCTGTGTGAAAGTAAACTTCCCCTAACTCTGATGGGTCTGTTAAAAATGCTACCGCCCTTTTGCAGTTAAGTTGCCACTCTTAGTTAGGGCCTTTATCCATGGCTCGTTCTCTGTTTGTTTTTTATTATATGCATAAATCATATTTTTCTGTTTGTACAAAGCATTTGTGTGTGGCATAGAGCAAAACATTCATTATTTGTACTTTAATATGCAGGGTTGTGCAGCTTCATGAGACCTATTTGGTCATTTATTGCTATTTAGAACTTGAAAAGAAGCCAAGATTGTTACATTGATAATAACAAATCCCATCGGTCTGTAGCTTATGTCTGCTTGCTCACTTTACCCAGGATCCTTCAGTGAAGGGAATATTCCACTGGTCCAACAACGAGCAGATGACCAAATATGAAATTGCCTGTACCATGGCTGATGTTTTCAACTTGCCCCACAACCACTTGAGACCAGTAAGTGAACTGAAACGGGGGTAAGAGAAATGATAAAGCTTTGAGTCATTTGCGCCAGATTTTGTAATGCAGACTGCATGTGACAATCTAGGCAGGAGAGTCAGTAACCTTTTATAACATGCATTGTGCCTCTTGGTTGAAGCCGTTTGAGGCTACAAAGCTCACACGCAGTTGTATAGCGAGGAGAGTAATCAAGTGCAACATATAAAATGAATGTTAATATTCCTTCTACTCAGTGCTTAATTTGTAAATAAAAACATGCTGGTGCCCAAAGCCCTCCTCTTGAATACGTGGCTGCTACAATTAAATGTGCAAGCACTGAATACTGAGGCAGTGTAATCCTGAAGCGAGCTCGGGCCTCTTTAATCCATTTACACCTCCTCCCTGCCCCTTCAGCTCACTCTTGCAGCTTTCTGCTTTCTCCCATTGTGACTCTTTTCGTTTTTCTCTTCCTCCATCTTTCCCATATGAGTCTTTTGCTTGCAATTAATGCTGGAGGCAGAAAATTAAGCGCCTGCCCTAAAAAATAAGTGCTGGTGCTTCACACCGGATACAACAAGCACAAATTAAGCACTGCTTTTACTGCAAAAAGAACATGTATTATCTAGAGCTCACTGACACTGCCTGGATCTATAGCATTCTTTTCCAGGACAATCTTGGGAGATTAGCCTTTAGACAATGGGGTGAGAAAATTAAATTATTTTATTTTCCATTACAGGAATTGGTTTTCTTTGTCGTGTGTCTCATCTTCATCAGCAACATTTCAAACATATTTTAGGCTTTGCTTTTGTTTGACTGCCCTGTAGCCTTTCACCGTGTCTTTTTTTTTCCGATTGCAACATCGACCTGTCCTGCTTGGCCACTGACGTTCATGTGATGATACATGTAGGGGCAAATCTCTCCTTTAGCAACAGACAATTCTTTTTCCCACAACTATTTTGCTGGCTGTGAATTAACAGTGTGTGTTTTGCCGGACTTTGGGTCTACTTGTCGGTTGGACAAAATAAACATGAAAACTTGTTACCCTTGCCCCAAACAGTATGTGTGGGGTGGTAGGACTTCCACACCTTCTGGTTTTACAGTGTTCCTCTTACTTACTAATGCATCTTATATTGATAATACACAAGTTCTATTTTAAACAATAGCTTAACTTACTAGCCTGGACTGGTTCACAGAATCGTAGAATATGAATGAAGTTACTTTCCAAAGTTTATTTGGAAGAATCTTTTAGTATATAGCCTGATTCAGAATAGGATTGGTTGGGCTCAATTATCACATGATTACCTAGCAGCCTGTATATTCTGGGTTTGTCATGCAGTTGGCAGGAATATCAGAGCTCTTAGGCAGAGACAAAGAATGTGTAAGCAAATAAATCTGCCTCATGCGTGTTGCCAGATAGGGATTAATTTGCTGTTCTGTCAGTGCTTCTGTGAGGCGGCTTATGAATACTAATAGTGAAGCCTTGAGAGGAATGAGTGTGGTAATAGAAAATTGTCAGAATATCGTGTGTCATAAATGTTGTCATATCTTCTATGAAAATATCACCACACTGGACTTAATTTGAATTCAAAAGGCTTTGCAGGACACAATATCTGTCAGACAATGGTGCTGATTCTTTTTTTTTTTTTCTTTTGTAACTTGAAGGCTCCTATAAGCCTCCTATTTACATGGAGGATATTCCAAGTATATGGACATTAGACAAATCTTTTGTATCTGTTGAGTGTCCTGTTGCTTCTGTTGACTGATAGTTGATGACGTCTGAGGACTGTTACTCATATACTGACTTGGCACATATTACTCTCCTTTGTATGCAACGTTACTTTACTATCCCATATGTCTTCAACTAATAGTTAGCCTATTAGAGGTTTATTTTTCTGCCCACCTGGTGAGGGGAGCCGTGTACACACCTTTTGAAAAGCACGTCTTATTGTTTGCGGTATAGTAGGCTCTATATAAACTACCATTTTAGGCATAATTATCATTATGGGTAGATTGCAAGAAGATTATAGATGGAAGAGTATTTAGTATGTATTGTTTTTTCCTTTAGGTTTTGCCATGACCTCTCCTTCTTCAAGGTTGATGTTGGCTTTTTTGACTTTAACGTTTCGCCAAACAGGCAAGCTTATGCCATTGTCTGTCTGTCTACAGACTCCATCAGCTGCATGTTGCATATAATTTTGACACATATGGCTGGAGATGAATACCTCCCCATATACCTAGTAGCATAGGTTATAGGTTATACATCTCATGGACTCTGGGCTGGGATTTTTAGGTCAAGCGCTCTGACGTGTTGTAATATATATGTGGGCCCACTGCATGCCCATCATTGTCACTCATTCATGGGTTTGCATTTCCAAAATCCTTTATCATTGGTACATGCTTTACGTTTGTCCCTCCTTGGGGCAGTTTGGTTACCGCCTTTACCATCAACCCTGTTAGATGGATTATTGCACGTTTGCCCATACGTTTGACTGCAAGTGAACTTCTTTTTAATATTGTGTCTCTCCTTCGCGCTCACGCTAATGGCGGCTGTGGAGCTTCGAATTGGCTTGCTTTTGTCAACTTTTACACTTTTCATTTTCAGTTTATATAGCAATATAGAAGTCCAGTTAGGAATTTACAACTCGAATAGCTCTAACTCGAGCAAACACGAGAACCATTGCATTGCAAATGCTTGTTTGGCAGAGGCAAAGTGCCTGTTGCATTTTGTGGTTGCCTTGCCACCACCTCTAATAAATACATCAGGCATCTTTCCTTCCAACCCACCTCATGTGCACGTCTATAATGCTATTTAAGTTTTTTTTTTTTTTTTTAATACTCCATTAGTCAAAACCCTGATTATTTGGCAACCTCCCTGGGGTAACTCTGGTTCTCCTCCCAGTCAGGGACCTCTATGGGACCTAGGTCCTTCCCCCATTTTTGAGACAACAGCTCAAGACCCAGGGGTGCTTTGCAGACCGGGGAGCTATATATCTGTTGTTCTGCAGTAGTTCTCAATGGGTGTTGATATATTCTATATTCGAGCTGCAAAGTGTCTTCCATACCATTAGTGGTATCAGTGTATCCTAGCAGAGCATGTATAAAATGTAAATATTGAAAGTGTTTACTCTAAGATAAGTTGAAGTTAGCTTGCATTTGAGCAAATAACTTAGGTCCTGATGTATTATAGATGCCTCCCAGGTATGTTATGCCAATTCTATCACAGCAATCAATCATAGATTTTTAGTCAAGTAGCAGTTTACTGCACCAGAGTGGGTGCCATTCTCCTGGAGATTCCTAAGCACAGTTTGCCCTGTCTGTATCACGCTCTCCACTAGTGATAATGGTTGCTTTCTTTCACATCCACTCTACACAGGGCCTTCACATACACCCACAGCAACCATGGCATATTGGTCTATTGTGGGGGATTATCCCTGCAGGGAAGCAGATAGAAATTTATTGACCATTATCATCTGGGATGCCCTGTATTATCATCCGGTATCTGGTAGTATGCTTCCCTCAATTATTTAACCTTTCTTTGTGATGTAGTTACTGCCATTGAGGGTGAAGCCTCCATCCCATTGGAGTTGTATTGTGGCTTCTACCTACTTCATTCCAATAGGGGTATTTTGAAAAAAAAAAAGATAGATGTATGGGTAAGTTGGTCATCTTCTTTTTTTAATTGATTTTATTCACATAGCTATCTTAAACGAATCCAATTACTCCAAGATTTCCCCAGTTTGTTAATAACCATATAGGTATTGTAGTTACGTCAGAATTTGTATAGGAAGATTGTTTTTTGTTTCGCTAAAAACCTTTGGGGCCATTTGACTAATGTTCACAAAACTTTCTTTAAAAAAATGTTCCTTCGTGGAAGTTTTGAAATGATCCTTCAAGTGGGGACCGAGATAAAGGAGTGCGGGAGGGTCTCAGAACATAGTTTTTCACTGTAAATTCCCCTTGGAAATTTTAGGAAGTGATAGAGAAAAAATGGCTGTACAGAACATTACTAAAAAAAAGAAAAGCGTGCTTTTCATGATTTGGTGTACATCCATTCAGCCGTATTTGAAATATTTGTGTTTCAAGAGGGGGCTCCGTGTGGGTTCCACGACAATGGGACCGCCACCAAACCATTCAGCAATGCACACCCTTTAAGTCTAGGTCATTTCTGGATCCCCGAACTAGGTTGGGGTGGACCCCAATATAGTAACCTCTCCCACTATTCAAAGTATTTTAAAACTCTCATGGCTGAAACTTTTGTTTTACAGCTGTGAGTAGTTTGTGCTTTAAGGGCCATGATTGTAATATTATTCTAGAAGGCCTGCTAGGCCTGAAAATGTGTAATGCACTACGCCCACTAGGGACTATTTGTATGGTTACACTGCATTACTTTCTGCCATTCTGTTTTCATGTGGTTATGCTCTCTAGGGGCTCACTATATGGTTACAGGACCATGTTTCTTACAAATGTTATTTTTATAGTAGTGCCCTCTAGGGGCTGTTTTTAGAATTACATGTAAGATGCTGCAATATTCGCTGCGCTCTGAAAACTTGCCCCATAATGCTTTGCGGGGCATTCCTTTTACAAAACTTTTTTGCCCAACTGCAGGACACGTTTCGTATTGTGGTGGAAACATATGTGAATGCAGTCTGAGTATCTGCCCTCAAGAGATTATTTTCCTGAAGTAGGCAGACATCAGCAACTGTAGAGGTTAATTCTCCCAAAGTGCCTAGTTATTTGGAGGGGTACTTAAGACTCTGAAATGTTATATGTCATAAACTTTAGCGTTGCAGTGTTAGTAGTCATTGTGAAGTGGTGGTGTGAAACGTTCTTCTGTACCCTCCTCAGTCCCAGACCAGAAGGGTAGCAGCAGTGAAGGTTGGTCCCCAGTGAATACCCTCCTCTCCTCCTAACTATATAGCATGTACAACAATACATTGTAATGAACAGCAGAGGGATGAAAAAGAAACAAAACATCAAACAGTGAAGTCCAACCTCAATATTGGCTGATATTATTCTCCACCCTGGAGATGGTTGGAGTGTGTTTAATGGATTTGTAGACATTGTTATAATGCCATGCCCGGTCCTGAGTGAAAGGCTAATTTAGGACCAGCTCCACATCGGAACGATCCTATATAAATTAAAAAATAAACATTGCTGGGAAGATCATTCACCTAGTTATTGCCCTGTGAATTGCCATTAATGGAACGCTATGTATGTTTCAAGAGCAGAACCCTGCAGGGGTCAGTTTCTGCGGGGCATGGGCCTGTGCCGCCCCAGTTGTCCAGGAACTGTGTGCCACTCAGACCCCTGCGACCACAGCGTCCCAGGGGTCCCATCCTATGCAGTCTCCACAGGTAGGCTTAATATTTGCCTTGCTTCTTTGAATGAGGCTGTGACTGGTGTTAAGCCATGCTATGAGAAGATAGTATGGAGTGGACGTGCCAGTGATATTTGGTGTGAGTAATGAGAAAGTCTACAACTGGGTTGAAGTTATGGAGCTTGGCAAGTGTGGCCACCAAGACATCCTGAAAGAGAAGAAGCTATGTGCCATTGAATGAGATAGGGGGGCCCCTGCCACGCCTTGGCGATAATCACTTCTTTGTCTGTCAAACAATAAATATGGAGAACTTGTTGCCTAGGTTTTCCAGCTCTTTGGAGAGGGATAACCCTGTGGGCTTTATTCTTGTCACTTCCGTTTCTCTCAGGGATGGTGCTGAAGAGTTCTGAGAGGTGTTTTGGAAGGTCATCATCCATGATAGTGGTTGGTATTCCTCTAATACGAATGTTGTTCCAAAGCAGAACTGCTCTCAAGCTCTTCATTATTCTAATGCAAGAGGATATGTTGATCTTCAAGTTGGAGGATGCATTGTTGCAGGACTTCAACCTGTTTGTTGATGGAGGTTTCATTGTGGTACACCATCTCACCAAAATAATCATCATCTCACTGGAGGGCTTGGATATCCTGTTTAAGGTCAATTTAAACTCCTTTGAGTTTGGGGTTTCAGAACTACCTGGAGAAGCAACTGTTTGGTTATCAACAGTGAATGGTCCTCCTGGGAGTCACTAGGTCCTCCTAATGGTAGTTCATCATCTTTCATTTTATGTTGGGAGAACTGCTAGAGGAAGGCCTTGATGCTAGTCCTTCTTGCCCTGTCCTCTAGCCATGATTGAAATAGGGCTGGGTGGCAATGCGAAAGCAAGGTCAGTCCGAAAGTTTGGGATCCTTGGTGAGGACGAGTAGGCATACCATGTACGGTGTTCCACCAAGGCCAGCATTTCAGTAGTGCCACGTGTGATCAGGTCATGCTTAGCATGACAAGACCCAAATACCAGCTCTAGCTGTCTTCACACCACACCTGCTAAACAGTGCAGGTCGTGAGGGCAGCCACAACGATCAGTAGAGTGCACAATGTAAAAAAGAAGAAGAAGGGGATGGGCACAGGCAGATCACTGAAGTGTGATAGAGTGAGGTGCATAGCGGCCTAGACACAAAGCACCAGGGCCCTGGTGTCATTTTTTAGAAAACACAGTTAGGAGGACCCTAACCAAGAACCCTGGGAAGATGGAATAAAGAAGAGGTGACACTCTGGAGTGTGACCAAAGGGTGAGGCAAAAGAGAGATCTACCCAGCTATGATTCCCAGTACTACAGCACACATAAGCGGTACCCCTGCCCCAGGCCTTCTAGATGACCTAACGTGTCCTTGTTCCACCCTTTTGAAGGCAACATTTGGAAGGGTGTGTGACTTGAAAGAACACTAGAAAATCGCTCAGACCCTCAGTAGAGGAGGCATTTCAGATCCTAAGAGAAAGTCCTTCAGAGAGTCTGGTCTGGAAAATCAGGCCGCAGCACTTCAGAGAGACATGCCACTTTCCAGAGTGTGCCTACCCACAGGTCTCAAATTGTTGCCAGAGCTTCAAGGTAGAGAAAGAAGGGGTAACGTCACCTGAGTGGCCACAGAACGGATTGTAAAAAGCATTTATGATTAGACTAACCATCACTAATCCTTGGCGCAATAGCTCACACCGAATACAGGGGTGCTTCTCTGGAAAGCATCACTACTACATAAGAAAATGGACTGTCAGTAGTCACTCTTCCTAGACCTTCATAGACCTAAGGACCCAGCATGTATTGCCAGTCGTCACCAATTTTCACGCAGAGACTTCTTGAGCATGGCTGCCAATAGGAGTGGAAGAAAAATCACAGTTAAGGAGATGCGATCTAGCAAACCTCTTAGAGCCGAAGTGAAAGACCAAACATTGTCCTCAAGCAGAACGGTCTTCTGGTCTCAATATCTCACCTGCATACTTTCAACAGTTCTTTACACAGATCAAGAAATAGGTGGGTACAATCAGGATAGACCTCAATGAATATTTAAAAGAGATGCAACAAGACATAGCTAAGCCTGGTACCAGAGACAGTGATCTAGAGATGACATGGACAAAAGGTTTGAGGAGATCAGTTACATAAAATCCAGAATCTTGACCATGGAGGAACACTGTGATGATCTTGCCTTTAAACAGGAGTATGTTGAGAAGAGATCAAGGTAGAATCTGAGGCCTTCCATGAGGTGCCTTTGCGCAGTCATCCTGAGACTGCTCCACCACTTCCGCAATCGCCCAAAGAATTCTCCTATCCACCTAGATTAAACAGATTGGCCTATAATGGGCCCCCACCACACAGAAGTTTCACTTGAGATATGAGTAGGATGTTTTTTTGTTTACAGTAACATGGAAGAAATAATGCCCCTGATTCATTCTGGAGATTTCCTCACCTTTGTGGGTCATAGCCTATCACTGTATAGTGACTTGGCGACTGTGACATTACACCGACAGAAGAAATGGAGCAGATTACAGAACACCTCTGCAAAAATAATATTCCCTTTCTATAGGGCAGATGTCTTCAAACTTTTTTACTCTGAGTCCCACCTCCCAAAATGTTTTAAAGTCTGCCCCCCCCCTCCAAAACTTTATGGAAAGACTGGAGGGAGCAGGAGGGACAGGGCTGAGAAAAGGGGGAGGGCCGGAGAGATCATTTCCTGGGTATTTTTTACAGTATCTCATTACCCACAATTGGTGTGAGACTTGTAAATGCAAAAATACATTTAAAAACCTCAAAGACAAAAAACACTGCTTCTATTATTTGGGGTCTTGTGAACCCCTCACACTCTTCGATCCCAATGCAACTGCACCTTCTTCTCCAGTGTTAGCAGCAGCCCTGAGTAGCAGGGTATCCCCTCTGACTTTTTCACCCCTCCTGCCAAGCCTGGCCACCACTCCAGTGTTGAAACACTCTCTCCCTTTCATAAAAAAAATGAGCTCCCACGTGTTTCCCACCAGTTTACAGCTAGGGTGCCCTCAGCCTTAATACTATTCACCATGGCCTCTATTCTAAAGTACGAAATTGTGACGTGGGGGACCTTTCACACTCCTGGGCCCCAGTGCCCCTGCACCTCCCTCACTACCGAGAGCTGATGCCTTGTGTAGCTAGAAGGCTCCTCTGCCCCTTATTAACCCCCCATCCACCTTTCTGCCACCTCTCTGAGGCCTTAGATTAAGTGTCTCCTCTGCTTCAGTGTTCTCTTCTCTTGAGCCATTGGTTCAGTGCCGGAAGCAGCACTGGTACAACAAGGGTGCATTGAGCTCTAAAACATGAAATGAATGATGGTAAAACACATAATAGGGGTTTAATTGGGACCTCACAGCACCACTGCACATGCAGCACCAATGTTACCTACTCCTCTGCGCACACTAATGGGCCATTGTTGCTAGGCCTGAGCCCCAAAGCAAGCTGTCGCCCCCTTTCTGTAAAAAAAACACAAAAAAGAAAGTCCCACATCCTCTCCACCCCCCCCCCCCCCCCCTTCTGTTTTTTGGGGACCTGTTTCCTGTGCAAAAAGTGGACTTGGGCCCCAATGCGAACAAGTAAAATTGCTCCTTACCCTTTTTGTTAGTGACATATCATTAATTGGGGTGCAGTGATCCCTCACACCATTGTTCCAGTGCCAATGCACCTGCCTCACTAATTGTAGTGATGGCACTTAAAAAAACAATCATTTGCAATGCCCTAGGGTCTCGCATTTGTCTGAGTTACAGCTATTACCAGTTGTAAACTCCCAACCGGATTTTTCTTGCCACGTTGAAAGAAAAAAATAGCGCGATCGCGCTGCTACAGTTCACTCGTAATGAAACCTGTGCAAAAGTGCAATTATGTACGTAACTTGCAAAAGTGAAGTTAACTATGTAACAGGGTCGATATTATGCTTATCGATCGACTTCTGCCAAGCGAGATCGCGCTGCGAAAATAGAGACAAAGTAGTCCACAAACCTGATGGGAAACAGCGAGCCACGCATGTTTTCAGTACTTGGTCACTGCGCTCGAGGAGGGCTAATCACTGGAAAAGGCATGGCGTATGCGTGCTTTCCACTAATGAAAGCAAGCAGATTTTAACAAGCAAGCGCACGAACCAATGAAAGACACACATGACGTTGACCGGGCTCCGAGGCCTTTTCTAACTCCTAAAGCGTCTTGCAAGCGATACGCATGCACAAGCGCATGCGACACAGGCTTGACCCTAATGAAGCCCACATTTCCCAAAACTTTCAGGGCATCTTTTTCAGGAAGTGGGAAAGCTGTCTCTGTCCATTTGTGAATGAAACAATCAGACCCCCACCTAGCGCCCTCTTCTTAGGGTCATGTCTTTGATGCTATCCGTAGATTTTCATCCATTTTTCTTTCTCCTGAGCCATTGGGGGACAGGTCGATCAGGGGCTCTGAATATGACCCTTTTGACCTCCATTCCCCTCTAGTCACCTGAGAGGCCATCTGCATGTAAAAAAAAAAAAAAAAAAAGAAGTCAATGTTGGCCAGATTGGAAGCAAGGCTTTCTTAGCTTTACTAAACATTTTACTTATATTTTGTTGAAACACAACCATCCCTGAATTGTTAATGGGGACCTGGAGTATTTGGAGGATGCTGAAGGGGTAAGGGGTGTTCTAACGTGCTTTAATTTAACCCCTTCGCTGCCAAGCCTTTTCCACCTCAGGTGCCCAGCCTTTTTTTGGCTATCTGGGGCAGTTCACGCTTAGGACCACATACCTTTTTGTCCACATAAGCTACCCACACCAAATCTGCGTCCTTTTTTTCCAACCTCCTAGGGATTCTAGAGGTACCCAGACTTTGTGGGTTCCCCCTGAAGGAGACCAAGAAATTAGCCAAAATACAGCGAAAAGTTGTTTTAAAAAAATAAAATAATAATAATTGGGGAAAAAGCGTTGCAGAACAAGGCCTGTGGTATTTTCCCTGAAAATGGCATCAACAAAGGGTTTGCGGTGCTAAAATGACCATCTTCCCAGCTTTCAGGAACAGGCAGACTAGAATAAAAAAAACAAATTTTTCAACACAATTTTGGCATTTTACTGGGACATACCCCATTTTTACTATTTGTTGTGCTTTCAGCCTCCTTCCACTTAGTGACAGAAACAGGTGTGAAACCAATGCTGGATCCCAGAAAGCTAAACATTTCTGAAAAGTAGACCACATTCTGAATTTATCATGGGCTAATTTGTGTAGATCCTACAAGGGTTTCCTACAGAAAATAACAGCTGAAATAAAAAAATATTGACATAGAGGTGAATAAAACAACAATTCTTCTCAATGTTTTACTCTGTAACTTTTTTCTGCGATGTCAGATTTTTAAAAGAAATATACTGTTACGTCAGCTGGACTCTTCTGGTTGTGGGGATATATAGGGCTTGTAGGTTCATCAAAAAACCCTAGGTACCCAGAGCCAATAAATGAGCTGCACCTTGCAATGGGTTTTCATTTTATACCTGTATACAGCAATTAATTTGCTGAAATATAAAGAGTGAAAAATAGGTATCGAGAAAACCTTTGTATTTCCAAAATGGGCACAAGATAAGGTGTTGAGAAGCAGTGGTTATTTGCACATCTCTGAATTCTGGGGTGCCCATACTAGCATGTGGATTACAGGGCATTTCTCAATTACACGTCTTTTTTACACACTGTCTTACATTTGGAAGGACAAAATGTACAGAAAGACAAGGGGCAATAACACTTGTTTTGCTGTTCTGTTTTCCCCCAAGTCTCCCAATATAAATGGTACCTCACTTGCGTGGGTAGGCCTGATGATCGCGACAGGAAGCAGGACATGGACACAACATTTTTACATTGAAATCTGGTGTGTTTTTTGCAAAGTGCCTAGCTGTAGATTTTGGCCGCAAGCTCAGCCGGCACCTAGGGAAACTTAGCAAACCTGTGCATTTTTTTAAAACTAGACACCTACGGGAATCTAAAAAGGGGTGACTTGTGGGGCTCTGACCAGGTTCTGTTATCCAGAACCCTTTGCAAACCTCAAAATGTGTCCCAAAAAATACTTTTTCCTCTCATTTCGGTGACAGAAAGATCTGGAATCTGACAGAAGCCACAAATTTCCTTCCGCCCATCGTTCCCCCAAGTCTCCCGATAAAAATGGTACCTCACTTGTGTTTGTAGACCTATCGCCCGCAACAGGAAATGCCCCAAAACACAACGTGGACCCATCACATTTTCCCAAAGAAAACTACGCTGTTTTTTGCAAAGTGCCTAGCTGTGGATTTTGGCCTCAAGCTCAGCCGGCACCCAGGGAAACCTAGCAAACCTGCGCATTTTTAAAAACTAGACACCTAGGAGAATTCAAGATGGGTTGACTTGTGTGGCTCTCACCAGGTTTTGTTACCCAGAATCCTTTGTAAACCTCAACATTTGGCAAAAAAAAACACTTTCTCCTCACATTTCGGTGACAGAAAGTTCTGGAATCTGAGAGGAGCCACAAATTTCCTTCCACCCATCGTTCCCCCAAGTCTCCCAATAAAAATGATACCACATTTGTGTGGGTAGGCCTAGTGCCCGCGACAGGAAATGCCCCAAAACACTATCGGGACACATCAAAATTATCAAATACAAAACTACCTGTTTTTGGGGGTGGGGCACCTGCGTTTTTGGTCCTGTGCTCAGCAGCCATCCAGAGAAACCTACCAAACCCAGACATTTCTGAAAACTAGACACTCAAGGGAGTCCAGGGAGGTGTGACTTGCATGGATCCCCCAATGATTTCTTACCCAGAATCCTCCGCAAACCTTAAATTTAGCTAAAAAAATCACTTTTTTCCCACATTTCTGTGTGGGATCACCGCACCAGGACAAATTTACTACCACCCAACGTTCCCCTCAGTCTGCCAGTAAAAAATGATACCTCACTTGTGTAGGTGGGCCAGGTGCCTGTGACAGGGAAGAGCCAAAGACATGTCGAAATTGAGGGGAAACCAAAGCGGGTCCAAAAGGGCAGTTTGGAAAAAAAAAAAACATTTTTAGCCTGACAACAGAATTTTTATCGGTATAGATGGGACAATGTTGGGTGGTAGGAATTTTGTGGATTCCAGCAGATTCCGGAAGGTTCCATCACAAAATGTGGGGAAAATGTGTGATTTCCAGCAAAGTTGGAGGTTTGCAGGCCATTGTGGGTAAGAAAATGGTGCGGGTGCATGTGAAGCACACCACCCTGGTATCAACCAGATGTTTAGTTTTCAGATGTGTCTGGGTCTTGTGGATTTTTCTACATGGCAGCGTCCCAAAGTCAAAAAAGTGCAGCCCTCACCATTCCAAATGGTATGATTTTGAGAGTTACCAAGCTCTCATGGCCCAAATGTAAAACCAAAACCCTAAATAATCAAATGTCGTCTTGCTTGCCGTGGGATAAGATGTTTTAGTGTGCGGGGGCAGAGCTGAAAGACTGTTACCCCCTTTAGTTGGGGTGGGGACATAACCAGGCCCATACTGGTTGGTAGCAAACACACCACTATTTATTATTATTCTTTTTTTTTTTATTCCATGCCATCTAGTAGACTTTCTGCCCCCCCCCCCCCCCCCCCAGGGTGTGGATCGGGGGTAATTGCCCCATCTGCCCACTAGTGGTCAGAACAACTTTGGCTCCATTTATTTGGGGTGGGGGTATGGCCATACCCCCACCCTCCTATTTTGAAAAAAAATTCTTCCCTGGTCTCTGGTGGGCTTTCTGCCTCCCTTGGGGGCAGAAGGGCCTTCCAAAAATAGGCCGATCTGCCCAGATATGGCCAACAGTAATGTGGCCCCATGGGGAGCGACCCTTGCCAAAGGGGAAGCCCCCCAAACAAAACAGACACATACACACACAACAATCCCTGGTGTTTTGTGATTTCTGCACCCCTTGGGGCCAGATTAGCCTAACAAAAATAGGCTGATCTAATGAAATGACCTAACTACAATTTGCCCCCCTTGCCTAGGGGTTCGCTCCCCATACATAAAAGCATAAAGTAAATAAAAAAATATGTAGATATCCTTGGTGTCTGGAGGTTTCTGCCCCACCCCTGGAGGCAGATCGGCCTAATTATATTAGGCCAATCTGCTTCTAAGGGGGGCAGAAAAGGCCTAAAAATATTTTGCCCACCCGGGGAGCGGCTCATTCCCAAGTGGCAATTCCCCTTATGCGTAAGGAAAATACAAAAAAAAAAACTCCCTGTTATCTAGTGGTTGCTGCCCCCGGGGGTGGGGGGGGACAGGAATGGCCTAAAAACAATTTGGCCCCCCAGGGAGCGACCCTTGCCGAAGGGGTTGTGCCCTACACATAAAAGAAAAAAAATAAAATTATAATAATAATCCCTGGTGTCTAGGTGCTTTCTGACCTTCCCCCCCCGGGGGCAGATCGGGCTAATTATATTAGGCCGATCTGCCCCCAGGGGGGCCAGAAATGTGCTAAAAATTATTTGCCCCCTTGGGGAGCGGCCCTTGCCCAAGGGGCCGCTCCCCTTATGTCCATTTAAAAAAAAAAAAACATTTTTAAAAATCCCTGGTGTCTATTCGGCATTTCTGCTGTCCGATCACATCGCGATCGGGCAGCAGAAATGCTTGCAGAGACATGAAAGGAAAGGCCTTTCCTTTCCTTTCATGCCTCTACTGGCCCCCTCCTCCCGAGCAGAAGAGGAATGCTGAGAAATGGGAGGTGACCTCTGATGTCAGCACGCTTTCGTGTGCTGACGTCACCGGGCGGGGTCGGGGGTGGAAGGGGAAGAGATTCCCCTTCCAGCCCTGACCTGGGGGGGGGGGGGGAGAGCTGCCCTTGGGGGAGCGCTAGCCGGTAAATGGACATAATGGTTACGTCCATGGCTCCTCACAGGCGCATCCATCGAAGTAACCATTACGTCCATGACCCTCAAGGGGTTAAGGCGTCGCTTGAAGTATCCTGATGACAAACATTTATAAGGTTTTTTGAGAGATAATTTAAGGCGGCTGAGTTTTGGAAAGTGCCCTTTAATGGACTTATAAAAATGTCTACACTAGGTTAGTTATTACAAATATTTATTCTTTGAAATTACTTGTTTTTATCATATACACTAAATCATTGTGTGGCATCCCATCTTATACTGTTAAAATGTTAAAATAATGACAAATATTTTCAGTGCCTGCTGTTACTTGTTGAGACCTCATAGCACTATAAATACATGTCAGTATTCTGCACTGCACCAAGCTGGATTAAATTCTGTGATTCTCTTGTCTCACAGACCTCTGGAGTGATGCATTAATCAATTAATGTTTCATAACCAAATGAGTGCATTTCCCACCAATTAATTTAATTTGCATTTATTTTTTATTCAAGGTATTTAATGCAGGTGCATTACTTTATATGCAGTTGTGGTGAAGGTTAAAATAATTTTATGTTGTTTTTAGCCATTTTTTTTTTTTTTACATCAACACCACAGGGCTCAGGATCACAGTGGCTGACATAACCAGTAAGTTAATGTCCATACAAATATTAGAAAAGTCACACAGTGGGTTTTTCATGTTATTATGGAAAATGTTAAAAGAAAACACTTTAAATGCGTTCTACTTCTGCCCTAATGACCTCTGATTGATAACTAAAGTACTCAAAGATAGAAAAGTAATGTTAAGAATGAATACATCAGCCAGGGCCTTTGCAGGGCCATTTTTCCTCTGTGAAAGGTGGCACTCCGAACCTGAATCACTTCATGTAAATGAAGAGGCCTAGAAACACAAAAAAAACAATGAAAGTTGCGTTTCCAGGCCATCATAATTTACAAGTATTACTAAAGAATTTGCCTCCCCCCGGTGGAATGTTGCCATGGCCCCCTATGGTGAGTGACCCCCCCCCCCCCCTCCAACCCCCCCAGTTTGAAGACCTCTTGTATGGGGCCGCCCTTTTTGACTTATTTGTCCATGAAATAAATAGAAACATTACACAGAACCAGTATAAGGGGCTAGACTATTTCTGTGCCTCACTGACAATCGGAACCCAAAGGACAACAACACTGCCACTCAACCAGAGAAGAAGGCCTAGGACCGATGACAGTGCAGAATCATGAAAAGAAACTGCAAAAATGTCACTGTGATGCTAGGACATTGAAAAACCCAGATGGAATGATAAGTAAGAGGGAGACAATGAGCAAACATGGACCTGTGGGTGACAGTGGATTTCCCCTGGAGACGGCAATAGCAAGCCTAAAGTTACTGTAGTAAGTATGATGGACGCACCTGGTAACAAAAAATGGAGGGGGCTTACTGAAACAGGTGAAGGAAAATTGCAGAAAAGACCCCTGATGAAAAAACTACTGACACTTTTGGAGAGGAAGCTGCACCTGGAATAGAAATAGTAAGATGATCTTCAGTTGAAAGCTAGGCTGATTCAGGCCTAGACACAATTTTTGTTGATGCAGGAAACAGGACTATCATGTATTTTTCAACAGTGCTTTGTTCACGCAGCAATGAGAGTATAAGTTCTGTTTGGGTTATTGCTTAAAACTCAAGTAAGTGGGAAAGTAGAGGAGGAGGTTTCAGTTACCTTAACTGCCCCCAAATGGTGGTCAGGGTCCGTGGGTCATTGTTGAGCAACTATTCCTAATAACACATTAATGGTTAAACCTATGTGTCTTTGGCTAAAAGAATTAGTCCTGAATTTCCTGAAATATTTTGGTGCAGACTTTTGGCTAGTGCAGTAGACACACTTGTTGATGGGGTTGGTCTACATTGAAATCAAAGTTCTTCCCTGGCCAACACTTTTCTTCAGCGATCACAAATAGGGTAGGAATGGCTATTCTCAGTAGTTGAAAATATAGGAGGACGGTGAACAGTTTTCTGAGACATGGTGTGCAAGATGCTATTGATGATAATGCAAATGGGCATAACATAGCATATTGCATTTAATCTATACACTTGTAATGAACTTTAGGAAACATTTCTAAAAGAGTCTGTTTACACAGCTGTGGAGTATGCTCAGGGTGACCTAAATGTAGGTGGTAGTGGTAGTTCAGCCTCTGGCCATTAAAGTCAGTGCTTCACAGAAGAGAGATTTAGAGAGAGAGAGAAAAAAAAATTAGGATATCAGCAGAGTAGAGAGACAGCAAAAGGAGGAACAGTGAAAGGAGCCTAGTCTAGTCTAAAAATAACAAGGTTTTCAGCCGCTTTTGGAAATGGAAGTACGTCTCCTCCATCTTGATGAGAAGGTTGAGAGAGTTCCAGATTCTTGCTGCTGTAACTGAAAAAGCTTTATCCCCCCATCTGGCCGTACAGCAACGAGGGATACATATCATTTCCAGTGCTGACGATCTAAGCTGACGTCCTGGCTGATAAGGCCGTAAAGTAGAACTTAAATAGTTACAACCTTCCTGATGAAAAGCCTTATAGGTAAGACAGAGCACTTTAAATGTAATCCGTTTGTCCACCAGTAGCCAGTGCAATTGTCTTTAAACTACTGTTAGCTGATGAGAAACTCAGTAGTTCCAGAATTAAACGAGCCGCCGCATTCTGAACTAATTGTAATCGCTTAAGAGAGACCTTCTTAATGTTAAGCATCAGCGCATTGCAGTAGTCTACTCTGGAAATCACTAATGCTAAGGTCACCCGAATTTTAAGTTCTCTTTGAAGAAGAGGAAAACATTTCTTTAACATTTGCAGGCACCATTAGCAACTTTTAACTGTGCTATTAATTTGATGCTCGAAGGAGAGAGTCCTATCAAACAAGACACCGAGGTTCCCAACCGAGGTGCTAGGAGCAGGGCATTCATTGCAGGACTTAGGCCACCAGCAAGTTCCCCATATATTGGAATCCAAGCCGAAAAGGAGATTTTCCGTCTTTTCTCCATTCAATTTCAGCCAGTTGTTACTCATCCAATCATTGATTTCATTCACACATATGTGAAATCTTTCTGCCACCTCCTCCCAGTTCTGATTGACCGGTATAATCAACTGGGTGTCATCGGCATAGGAAACCACTTGAAATCCAAAGGAGCGGGTCAGTCTGGCAAGAGGAGCCATATATAAATTAAACAAGGTGGGGCTGAGTGATGATCCTTGTGAAACTCCACAAGGAAGTTGAAATGGAAGAGCTCTGAACTCTCCGCAGCTAACTGTAATAGATCTATCCATCAGGAAAGACTCTAAAATATCAAGGACCACATTTAAACTTTTTTAGCACTGCATTTGTGCCGCTTTTTGGCGCAAAAGTGGCCCAAACTTGCAAAATACATTTGTATTTTGTAAGTTTGTGCCATTTTTGCATCAAAAAGCGGCACCTCTGCGGCGCTAAAAAAGTATAAATATGGGCCCAAGTGTCTTATCTCGAACGCCAGCTTGATAAAGACGTTGTAGCAACAGGTAGGGAGATATAGTATCAAATGCCACAGAGACATCTAAGAGTACCAAAATAGCACCTTCCCCCTGATCAACTTTCCTCCGGATAATGTCGGCAGAGGAGACCAGGGCGGATTCAGTGCTATGATCTTTACGGAACCCATGTTGTGACAGGTCCAGGACCCCACTTGCCTGAAAAAAGCTAGCCAGCTCAGTATTAAGATGTTTCTCCTGTATTTTAGCTGCAGCCGGTAGCAAGGAGATGGGACGTACAATTTTAAATCCTTGGATTCCCTGCCCAGTTTCATAGGGAGAGGAATAACAATGGATTCCTTCCAAGTAGGAGGAAGGTGTCCTTCCGTCAAGATTTCTTGATAAACTGGTACAAGGGCGGTCGAAATCAAATCAGGAACTAGATTTAAAATCTTAGGAGGACATGGGTCTACAAGAGAACTTGATTTCAATCCTCCTAGAAGTTTTTTTATTTTTAGGCGCCTGTAACATTGAAAAGCAAGTGAACTTCGGGCCAAGCTCTTGAACCGGAACTATTCCATGGTCATCCCCTCTCATCTCCATAAGTGGCTGCTTAAAATTGGCATGAAGTTGACGAATTTTATTCTTTAAAAAATCAGCAACCCTTTGGCAGAACTCCAAAGAGTTCTCTAACGCCGGGGCAGGAGGTGGAGAAGTGAGAGTCTGGACCACCATAAATAAGTATGATTTTCACAACCCGGATTATCAGATAAGTGGTGTGGTGAGCGATATCATAACACTTGTCTAAGTCCCTCTGTGACTCATTAAAAGCCTTCATTAGAGCAATCTTCATTACGGTAACAGTGGGATTGAAGAAGGTGCAGGCTGACAGGGCTGGAAACATCATTAGCAGACAATGAGAACGAGCACAAAAGGGCTTCTGCCAATAAATTATGATGTAAACGTTTGCCACCAACAGCTCAACTTAAGGCCCTAAATTAAAATAAAGTAAAACTTGCCCTTCAAAGAACTGAACGAGAAATACTAATGCGCTTGCAGTAAGGCAGGGAGACCATTGGCCACTCAGCTGAAAGCCGAAAAATAATGCAGAGCCCAGTAACCAATCAGACAGGGTACACACCTCTTAACAATGAGGCAGTAGCAGGCGCCTGTTGCGCCTTTTACCAACAGGTTTACACTAGGAAGATGGTTTCTTTAGAAGAGATCTCAAACTGGAATTACACACTATCCTAGGTCTGGCGGAAGACTTTTGAGAGGTCCATTACAAAAGTGGAGGTAATTGCCAGTGTATAGAAGCTTAAAATGGAGAAATCTCCAGGCTCGGATAGCTTTCCGGCCACCTTTCATAAACTATACTGTAGGAAGTTGGCTCTGGCCTTTGCCATAGATTTAAATGACATAGCCAACTCGGGAACAGTCACTCCTACAATGAGAGATGCTGTAGTGATTGTTATTCACAAAATAGGCATGACTCCCTCTCAGTGTGCCTCATGTAGGCCAATTACTCTATTAAATATTTATACAAAACAAATCTCTAGCACCCTTGCCTCTATGTTGGGACGCTATTACCAGATATTATCAAGCAGGAGAATTATACATTTCCTACTTATCGTAACAGAAAGTTTCAATTCTATTAAAGACTCAAAGGTGAGGATTAGGCATTTCTTTCTCCTTTATTCCCCTCCAGCAACCAATAAAAGGTACAACTACAGCAAACAACATTTCCCATGAAACATAGGGAAAGAAAACGTCCGCCAGTCCACCAATCCTAGCGCTCCCATCCAGGTAAGTTCCTGCGAGGATGTTCTATCCCCTTCTTTCTTCCTGCGACACAGGTTCTGAACTTTATATATTCTCCTGTTTATTCGAATCCAAGCCTGCAAAATAGAAAGATCCTGTAAAACTCCTGGCAGTGACTTCGTAGAAAATCCATTCTGCACAAATAGCCTTAATGAAGAAGTGCAAACAATGAAAATTGCCAAGATCACCTTAAATTGTTTTTTTAGACCAGTTACTTATTTTAGAACGCAGAGCCATTGGGTGGGAAGATAAAACTTTAGTCAAGAGAAGGCTAATCCTCGCCTCCAAGTCCTTAATAGAATTGAAACTTTCCGTTAGGATAGCTAGGACATTTTTCATTCTATGTTGGGACCAGAGGGGAGGATTAGGTAAGAGTAAAGCTTGTCAACTACCAATGTGGCAAGATTAGAGACCGGCTCGAAGTAGAACCTTTCAAAGGTAGAGTCCAAGGACTAATCTGCTGCATTCCGAATATTTTCTAAATGTGCCCCCAGAAAACACACCTTCGATGCCATAGTTTCCCGCACAGAATGAGCTCTGAAGCAAGGTGCGTCAATTCCAGCTTCTTGCGTGACCCATCGAACCCAGCGTTGGGGAAGAAACCTCCCTCTGAGGTTTTGTAAGAGCAATGAGCAACTGTCTTTCATCATGAGGGCGAATTTCCTTGGTCATCATCTCATAGGCCTTAAGAGTCTTTACTACACACAGTTTAGGATTATCATTAGATAAAGTATAGGGTACTAACCTTGAATTGGTTTTCGTTCTCCTGGAGATATGGAAAATAACCCCTTCAGGGGTGTATACTCTACCTCAATGGTTCCCAACCTTTTGACTTCTGTGGAGCCCCATTTTATCACTACTGGAACCAAGAGACCCCCACTGAATAATTATTGGAATCCGGGGACCCCCCTCCCCCAGTGAGTTATTACTGAAAGCTGGGGGCCTAATCTGTTAATATTATTTAATTTTCCAAGCAGTCGCGGACCCTCTGAGAAGGCTTTGCGGACCCCCCAGGGGTCCCCGTACCACAGGTTGGGAACCACTGCTCTACCTGGTAAATCCAATGCCCTCACATCCGATACCCTACGACATGATATCAAACAAAGCAGAGTAGACAGTTTGGCAGAGATCTGTTTCCTGGACAGATATTTGTTGGACGGCCAGGATTTAAACAGCAACACCTTATTCACATCCCTTAGAGTAAAATAGCTAGGCTTAAGAGGAAAGGACAAATGAATGCCCCTAGAAGTTTGCACACCAAAGGATGCTCTCGTACAGAGTGTCCCTCTACTGGCAAATGACCTGCTTAAATTGCTGATCTGAATGTATTTATAGTTTTGTAAGCTAGGCCCTCCAAAGCAAAGGAGGCTAAGAAATGGACAACTCCTGCCCCCATCGGATCCACTGCTGTTGATGACACCACCTGCCCCCTCTTGACCAGGCCGACTGGTATCTTTGGTTGGTACTCTGCCCAGGCTTTGGATATTAAGGAGGCAGATTCCGCTGAAATTTCTGGGATCTACAAATGTTCCCTGTAATCCGCCACACCATCAGACGGAGAGAACCCCTTACAATCAGGGGATGGCAGTTCCCTTGGGGATCCTGAAGCAGATCTTGAACTGGGAGAATCCCAAGAAAGTTCCATCAGAACTGAAAACCAGACTTGAGACCTTCAGATCGGGGTTACCACCACCAGGTTTGCCTGTTGTCTCCTGACTTTTGATGATGACCTTGTTATCATTGAAAATGGAGGGAATGCAAACCGTCTCTCTAAACTCCAATCCTGGAGAAACGCATCCACCTCCATTTATTGCTCTGGGATCCAGACTTCAGCTGCAATACCTCTCCAGCTGGTTGTCCAGTTGAGAGGCAAAGAGGTTGATGAAGAATGGACCCCAAAGATTCTGGATCACCTGGACGGCTGATGGTTGGATTTTCCAAAGACTGTTGTCCTGCTAGTGTTGGGAGTGCCAATCCGCGACCTGGTCGGAAAACCCTGGGAGATGCTCTTCCGTCATCGAAATCTGGTTGCTCAGGCAATAATCCCAAAGACTGCGAGCCAAGTCTGATAGAATCTTTGACCTTGTGCTGCCCAAATGGTTGCTATAGCGAACTGAGGCTACATTGTTCATCTTGAGCAAGACACAACATCGGGACTTGCCCTTGATACAACATCTTACTGCAAATGACCCTGCCATCAACTCCAGACAATTTATATGCAGAGCTTGTTACGCGAAAGACCATTTTCCTCTTGTGGAGAAATCCTTGCAATGCACTCCCCTGCCTGAATCACTGGCGTCTGACTCGATCACAATATCGGGTTGAGAGCTGAAAACAACCATACCAAGCCCACCATTGGATCTCCACCCTCGCTTCGTCCGACAAAGGAATGAGCTAGGAGTACGATAGTCCTTTGTGGAGGTGAAACGTCTAAGTGTTGCAGGGCTCTATAGTGGAGGGGCCCTGGGAAGATGGCCTGAATCGAGGAAGAAAGCAGATCCACTATTCTGGCCAACTGCTGCAAAGATATCATGGGTTTGGACAGAGAGAGTGTGAGTTTTTCTTTGATCTTGGAAAGTTTGGACGTCGGAAGGCTCAAGGTGGTCTTGGTCGAATCCAACAAAAACCCCAGAAGCTGAATGTTCTGTGACAGGGAAAGAACTGACTTCTTTTCATTGATCACAAACTCTAAGGATTCTAACAGGTCGATGGTAGTCTGCAATTGGAGGGAGAGATGGGGCATTGATTCAAAATCAATATATTGTCCAAATAGACTATCAATCTGATCCCTAAAGCTCGCAGATGTTCAACCACTGGCCTCATCACCTTGGTGAAACACCAAGGAGCAGAGGATAGACCTAAAGGAAGAGAGACAAACTTGAATATCTGGGAACGCCATTGAATCTTGTGGAGGGAAAATTGGCACAGTGAGATACGCATCTTTGAAGTCCAGTCAGACTCTCCACATCTGGGTCCGCTACAAATCCCTTTGAAGATGGATCTCCTCCAGCTTGAAATGACGGTATACCAACCACCCGTTGAATTCCCGTATATTGATAACAGGACTGTAACCTCCATCACTCTTCTCTACCAGGAGTATGTTGCTGAGGAAATCCCTGGGGTGAATCTGCATCGGAACAATTGCTACTTTGTTCAAGAGACTGGAAATCTTCTCGTCTATCAATGAAGTGATCGGGACTGAAAAGAAGTGATTTGGGATGGGAGGCCTGGTAGGGGGACTCGTAGAACTCTATCTGGAACCCCCTGATCGTTTGCAAATACTCAGGCATCCGAGGTTAAGACCTCCCACCTTTTGAAGAAAAAACTCAGCCTGCCCCCTATCCGGATCCCTTGGAGTCCCGAACACTCACCTTGTGGGGAAGCGAATGCAGCGTTGCCTCTTCCTCCAGCCCCTTGCTGGTGTGGATAGGTTCTTGTTTGGTAGGAGAATCCACACTTGAATGGGCCCTGCCACTGTCCCCTGTGGGACTCAGTGCCATTGCTGGAGCCTTGGTTATAAGTGTGGCCGGCAAAGCCCCCCTGCCACAACGACTCCGGCAAAAACTCTAGGCGTACAAAATTGTTTCATTGACATTTGAGCCTTGTCAAGGGAGCTAAAAGTATCAACAGATTTGCTCAACTCCTTTAGAAAAGGATCTCCAAAAAAGTTGCCTTTTGCAATAGGGCCTGCCTCTGAGGTGGAGAGTTCCTCCAACTTCAGGTCTATTTTTATTAGGAGGGATCTACGTCGCTCTGTGTGAATTGCGCAATTCGCATTTCCCAAGAATATGATCACTCTCTGAGCCCAGCTGGAAAGAGCATCTGGGGAGACTTGAATGCCGGAGGCCTTGGGATCCTTTGCCATGTCAAGGATTTTTGGTAGTGGGCCAATGGTGTCCAACAGCTTAACCTGACACGACCGCCATGACCTATCAATACCTTTCTTTGGATCTCTAATGAACTTTGCCAGAAAGGTTGTCTTTTTTTAATCTTCCTCTGGCGTGAGGGCCACCTTCCCTTCCAAGACTGGTCTGGGGTATTCCACTTTTAGACAGGTCCGAACCTCTTTATCTAGGGGTTTATGCAATCTAGATGCTATGTAGGATGCCACTTTTGGGGTGGGCGCCCATTCCGCTGAGCGAGGATGTACCAGCTCATCTGGGTTTAACATAACCCCTGCAGAATTCTGAGGCTCAGGCTCTAGGTCGGTAGGCACTGCAGAAAGATTGGCCCCTGAGGGACCCCAGGGTCTGCCGGAATCCCCGTACAAAGTCGGATAGATCTTTTCCTATTCATACGGAAATTAAAATTGTTGAAAATTCATACAAGTAAAAAAAAAAATGAGGACATCCCCTGCGGGAGAAATTCCTGAAGCAACAAGTGTAGATATTGCTATACAAAGGAGTGACAATTTATTAATAGAAGATGTTATGTTAATGAGTGATTTATGGGAGCTGGAAGAAAATACTATGGAGAGACTGGATGAAGAACAAGTAATTAGGAGGTTGGAGTTAGAGGGTGTGTGTTTAGACAGAGTAGGATCATCGGACCTTAAATCGAAGTCTAGAACTGTTCCATCACCATGTGGAGATTTGATTGGTCAGTTTTCAGATTCGGTAATTAAAGGATTAAAAGCCCTCAGGTCAAAGTTGCTGAAAGAACCAATGAGGAACAAGAGTGGATATTATGAGACATTGAACACATTTTCCAAAAATTCAGAAATTGTTATTAGAGGTTCTGATAAAGGAGGAAATATCGTAATTTGGCCTATACAGCAATACATGGAAGAAGCCTATAAACAGCTAAATGATATAAAGTGTTACAAAAGAACAGACTTGAAACATGTCGAGAATATAAAGTTACAATTTGATGTGCAATTGATACAATAGAGAGATAAAGGTCTCATTAGTGATCAAGAATATGGGTTTCTTAAGGTGGATTTTCCAAAACTCCCAGTGTTCTATTTGATACCTAAAATTCACAAAGATGCACTTAAGCCTTGAGGGAGACCTATAGTGTCTATCAAAGGGAGTCTATTTGAATTTGTGTCACAATATATAGACACATTTTTACAACTGTTAGTCAGAAATTTATCTTCTTACCTGCAAGATAGTGCTGATTTTTTTAGAAGGATTTTTGATGTGAGTTAGGAAAGGGAATTCCTTTTGATGACACTAGATATGACAGCATTATATACCAGTATTCCACATAAGTTAGGACTGAAGGCGGTGGATCATTTTTTGAGAGTCAGATCTATTAATTTTTATCAGCATAGTAAAATGTTGAGTCAAATGATACAGTGGTGCTTACAACATAGTATGTTTTCCTTCAATTATGAGATATTTGAAAAGCAATGCAGGACAGCAATGGGAACATGTTTCGCTCCAAGTTACGCCAACTTATTTATGGGTTGGTGGGGGGAACAGATATTAAATAATTTCCCCTTAGACAAATGGAATGAGCACATCGTCATGTGGCTTAGATACATAGACAATATTTTTGTAATTTGGAAAGGGGATGTAACCACTGCTAGCAATTTTATAGAGGAGATCAATATCAATGATTGTAATCTGAAATTCACTGGTAAAGTTGATACACAAGAAATTGAAATACTTGATGTCAAAATATGTATAAAAACAATAAAACTGTGGCAACACTATTTAGCAAACCTACTGCAGGAAACAGCATATTACATGCGATGAGTTATCATCCTCAACCTTTGAAAGATAATATCCCTTTTTGGGATTTGTTAAGAGCAAAAAGAATTTGCAGTATGGAAAATAAATACTATGATGTCCTGGAAGAAATGATTGAGAGATTAAGGATGAGGGGGTATTCCAGTGAAATCTTAGAGAGAACTGTCAGTCACCAGATCCTCGTGGTCTGTGCACGTTCCCAACACGTCCACCACTGAACAGCTCCAAGACTCTGATAGATAAATCACAGAGACTGAGAGAGTTCAAGACGGGAAGACGGGAAGAGGAGATTAGGAAGGGAACAGCTGGGAAGGAGACCTGTAGTAAGAAAAAGGTTAGAACACACAATATGAAAATTATATCTCCTGAAATCAATACTAGACTATGATTCTAAGCCTAGTCACTCTGAAAACATGAACAATCTAAGAGTTAAGTTTAAAATGACTAAGTTTCAAGATGGCCAGATACCTGTAAGGGAATCGAGATGAATTAAATGAAAATTTTCTTATTCAAGTACTTTCCTTTACATGAGAATCAGAAAAAACATTCTGACTAAATTTTAAACCACTCATATAAATCCTGTTTTGAGAATGTATACTAGGACCATACAATATTGCATCTAGAAACTCTGGCCTTCTGTGTATTCTTAAAATGTTTCAACACAAATTGCGCATATTGCAGAGATATATATATATATATATATATATATATATATATATATATATATACACACATAGTAAACACCATAAAAGGATTGTGCACCATGAATAACACAATATGGATTCAGGAAACAAATCACATAACTTGTCAACTTGAATATTAAATAATAAATATCTTAGAATAGTGGCATACAATAAACAACATGAAAAACTCGAGTGTCACCATGTAAAATACCAAGAAATGGTAGCACGCAATGAATATCAAAGTCAAATCATCATTAATCGAATTTCGCGTCTTGCCGATTCGTAAAACACGATGTAAATTTCAAGAAATAACAGCTCACAATAAATAACAAGATCAAAGTACAATGAAACGAATTGCGCTTCTTTTGCCGATTCTTAAGCCACCATGTAAATGTCAAGAAATGGTAGTGCGCAATGAACAACAAAGTTAAATCCTCATGAAATGAGTTGCGCGTCTTGGCAATTCGTAAAACATCATGTAAATGTCAAGAATTAGTAGCGCGCAATGGACAACATTGTTTAAACACCATAAAACGAATTGCGCGTCTTGCCGATTCTTAAGCCATCATGCCAAAGTCAAGAAATGGTAGCACGCAATGAATAACAAAGTCAAACCTTTATGAAACAAATCTCTCGTCTTGCCTATTGTAAACTACCATATAAATGTCAAGAAATGGTAGCGTGCAAGTAATCTGTTACTCATTTAAGAATTAAACCAAGAATATGAAAATTCTCAATAACGGTGTCGGGACAGTCCAACCACCGTCTTACCGCCTGGAACAATGATCACCAATGAAGGGCAGAAGACTGGACGATCCAAATAGGCCGCCGGGACAGGAGCTCAGGAAGAAGCTGCTGCTCTGCACCGGGACCTCTGAATAGTGAGCACTGGGAGTTGGGCTGGCTCTCTTTTATAGAGTCTTGGCCCAGCCCAGAACCACGCCCAGGCATGTGGCCTGGAAAGGGGCCACACCCTAACACACTCTGAAAACCTGCAGCAATACATTGCAAAGGAACAGTATTTGTAAGCATATTAAAAATAAGTTTTCAGGATTGAACTCTTCAGTGCAAAAGGTTAAACCACAACATATCAGCACAATGCATAAATTACGTTGTTTTGAGAGTGCTGGGTTTTTGCATTTTTGTCGCCAATAGAGCGCATACTGCTCTGGTGTTGACAGACCTACCAGAAAAGTCAAATCCAGATCGAGAGACAGTTTGCTGTTTTCTACAGATATGAGTGTTAACACTTTGGGTAAAAAGAAGAATGTAAATCATAAAGATACAGGAAGCGTGAGATTTATAACCACATTCAATACTGCCCATAAACAAATGAGAAGATTGTTACAGAAATATTGGTATATGTTAAAAAGTGATCCTGTCATAGGAGATGAATTAAAGAACAGGCCAGTGATAACCTATAGGAAAGGGACGTCCATGAGAGATATACTAGTGAAAAGTGATGTGAGACAACAAAACTCCAAAAACCAGTTGGCGTAACCCACAAGATGGGTTTTATAAATGTGCTAAATGGAAGGCATGTAAGAATGGCGAAAATATTAAAACCATTGTTAAAGGAAATAGAATATTACACACCGTCAAAGGAAGATATGATTGCAAGAGCGAGTTTGTAGTTTACATTTTGAAATGCAGTTGCTCTAAATTTTATGTAGGAAGTACTAAACTGCAAATACATAAAAGGATATTACAACATTTAAAAGCGATTCTTAATAAAGATGAATCCTACCCGGTTGCACGACATATACACGAGTTTCATGGAGGGCGAGTAGAAGATGTGAGGTACAGCGTAATAGATGGGATAAAAAAAGACATTTGTGGAGGTGACGGGGAGAAGAATTTAAGAAAATTAGAGTCCAAATACATATTGGCATTAGAAACCAGAGAACCACATGGGCTAAATTCCTGTGAGGAATTATACATACACTTGAATTGATGTTTGTAAAAATACTCATGCACCCGTTTACAGAATTTTATAAATATATGCATGTGGATAATTGTATATTGAGATTGAGATGGACAAAAGGAGGATGGTCCAAGCGTAGGAATGGTTGTATTGCACAAACATGGGTAACACGAAATTTGATTCTTGAAAAATGTAACTTATGAAAAAGTAACGGGGAGACTTGGACGTATATTCTCATGGCAATTATTATTTAAATTCAAGGGTATGCGGAGCGAAAATAATGCAGAAATATAAATATTTGGAATATAGTTGTAAAATGGTTTCAAAAAGGTTATGTCAGAGTATTCCAGTCATACCATGAGCAATTCGGTAATTACCTTATTTTGCGTCATTACTGAGATGAGTTTGAAATGATAGGATATTTGAAGAAATATGAAATATTTAGAGGCATTGAACGAAAGTAAAATACTTTAAAAAAAAAAAAATTATATAGTGGGACATCAAGAGGTGATGATTAGTCACAGTTATTTTCACATTCACTGTGGTTTTTGTAATGAATACACCGGGGTATTGTTGTTTTGGATGATCACAGGGTATGTAAAGAGAGCCAAGATGGCGGCTCATAGGTTGACAAAGGCAGTAACGCCGAAACGCGTTCCTGTTTGTTGTAATAAACTACCAGTTTATTTACTCGTGGAGTGCTGTCTGCCTTAATTATTTTAAGGAAGTGTTGGATATATATAATATATGTTCGATGGCATTTGTAGCTGCAGATACACTTGCTATGCATATTCTGCCATCTAGTGTTGGGCTCGGAGTGTTACAAGTTCTTTTTCTTCGAAGAAGTGTTTTCGAGTCACGGGATCGAATGACTCCTCCTCTTCGGCTCCATTGTGCATGGGCATCGACGCCATGTTAGATTGTTTTCTTTCCGCCATCGGGTTCGGACTTGTTTCTTTTCGCTCCGATAGTTCGAGTCGTAAAACTCTCTAATTCTCGTCGGTATTGTTTCGATCACATACCATTTTCGGTACTGTCAGGTCAAACATCTTTACTCGCCCTTTGGGGCGCCCGCTCCCAACTCAGGCCTGGTCGGGCCGACCGCGTGGAAGCCTTATGGACCGGACCCCATTCCACTTTTGTCCTCGCAAAATTTCCCTAGACAGACCAACATCTCGTCTGTAATATCTCTTTCCCCAGACCCTCTGGAAGAAAATTGTGAGGCCTGCAGATCCTTCCGTTAGAAGAAAACGCTCCGAGACAGAAGAGCACAGAGACTCGAGATGGCGTCCAAGAGCACTGAATGTCTCGACGTCGAGGAGGAGGAAATCATGCAGAAGTCTGTCTCCGTTCGAGGAGCCGACTCCGAGCAGGACAGACCGGTCACAGCAGGACAGCATGTGAGTACGCCTGCCCCTTCCCCAGCCAAGCCCAAACGTAAGGCCACTGCCGAAAGGCCATAGCTCGACCCGTAAAAAAAACCTTCGGGGACCAACCACCAACTTCGGCACTGAAAAAGGCCACGCCACCTAAGCCTTCGGACTCGAGCCGAAGCTCTGTTAAGCTTCGATTCTTCGAGTCGAAACCTTGAAAATCGCTCTCGGAGCCGAGGCCATCATCCACTCCCAGCCTTTCGATACCGAAAAAAACTGTTTCGGAGCCAAAAAGGCCAATTTATACAGAGGAACATGGACTTTCGCAAGCACTCAAAGAAAGCCATAGAATCACTGAGGAACATTCACAAATGGAGGCTATACATGAAAGGCAAGCCAGGATTCACATCCACAAGGACACTGGCAAGACTATAACAGCACCTCCTCTAAAGCCTAAGAGGAAATAAGCCTTTCAAGA
Organism: Pleurodeles waltl; assembly: GCF_031143425.1. Taxonomy (NCBI): domain Eukaryota; kingdom Metazoa; phylum Chordata; class Amphibia; order Caudata; family Salamandridae; genus Pleurodeles; species Pleurodeles waltl. The sequence continues at coordinate 842,149,934 of NC_090446.1, read as the reverse complement.
ACAATTGGACACTGCTCAGCCACTGGCTAAAGTGCCAAGATCTAAAGAGAAATATCTACCTCCTCAATTTTCTCCTCCTCCGTCTCCTCTTCACTTGTTTATCTCTCCCCCTACTACTCCCACACCTGTGCAATCTCCTGCACATTCGTTTGATTCACAGCAAGACAATTTGGATCCATGGGATCTGTATGATCCAGATCCTATTCCAGATAACTCAGACTTCTGTCCCTCTAAGCCATCACCACCAGAGGATAGTACAGGCTATACTCAGGTCATAGCTAGGGCGGGATCCTATCACAATGTCGCAATGCACACTGAGCCCTTAGAGGATGACTTCCTTTTTAACACTCTCCTCTACACATCAGTCGCTTCCCATGCTCCCAGGCATGTTGAAGCATGTACAACAAATATTCCAAGAGCCAGTGAGGGCCAGGATAATTATTCCTAAAGTGGAGAAAAAGTATAAGCCACCTCCCTCTGATCCTGCCTTTATTACACAACAATTGCCTCCCGACTCTGTAGTCGTAAGCGCAGCCATGATAAGAGCAAACTCGCAGTCATCAGGGTATGCACCCCCACCAGACAAGGAGAGCAGAAAGTTTGATGCTGCGGGCAAAAGGGTGGCCTCACAGGCAGCCAACCAGTGGAGGATAGCCAACTCCCAAGCATTGTTCACTAGATATGATAGGGCCCACTTGGATGAGATGAAGGATATAATACAATATCTCCCCAAAGACCAACAGAAAAGGGCACAACAAATAGTTGAGGAAGGGCAGGCTATTACAAACAACCAAATCAGGTCAGCCCTAGACTCTGCAGACACAGCAGCTAGAACAATATACACTGCTGTCACAATACGAAGACACACATGTCTTCGGTCTTCAGGATTTAAGCCTGAAATTCAACAGGCGGTCCTTAATATGCCGTTTAACCAAAAACAGCTTTTTGGAACTGATGTAGACACGTCTATTGAGAAAATGAAAAAAGATTTGGATAGCGCTAAAGCCATGGGTGCTTTGTATACAACACAATACAGGGGATCCTTTCGTAAGCCCCAATACAGAGGTAGATTTAGAACCCAAACACCTGAGGCATCCACCTCACAAACAAAGTTGGCCTACCAACCTCAATATCAAAGAGGTGGGTTCAAAAGCACTTACAGAGGTCAGTACCCCAGAGGCAGGGGAAAATATCAATCAACCAAACAAGCCTTACAGCAGCCAAAGCAGTGACTTAATCCATCCCTTCCCAACTCACACCTCACCTGTGGGGGGAAGACTGCAACCAATTGGCTCCCCATTACAACAGACAACTGGGTATTATATATTATCCACAATGGCTATTGCATAGAATTGGCACAAATTCCCCCAAATATTTCACCAAAACCACACAACCTCTCCATACAACATATTGCCATGTTGCAAGAGGAAGTAAAATCTCTATTACTCAAACAAGCAATAGAGCTAGTGCCACAGGATCAAATAGGAACAGGAGTTTACTCACTGTTTTTCCTCATTCCCAAAAAGGACGGAACCTTAAGGTCAATATTAGATCTCAGAACCCTCAATCTTTACATCCTGTCAGAACACTTTCACATAGTAACACTACAGGATGTGGTTCCACTGCAGCACGATTTCATTGCAACATTACACCTCAAGGATGCGTATTTTCACATACCCATCCATCCAGCGCACAAAAAATATCTCAGGTTTGAAATTACGGGAAAACATTATCAGTTCAAAGTGTTATCCTTCGGAATAACAACAGCTCCCAGAATACTCACAAAATACCTGGCGGTAGTGGCAGCCTACCTAAAAAGGCAACACATTCACGTCTTCCCATATCTCGATTGGCTAATAAAATCCATCAGTCATACACAGTGTCAAAAACATACTCATTATGTAATACAAACCCTACACACCCTAGGGTTCTCCATAAACTACCAAAAATCACACCTACAATCTGCGCAAATTCAACAGTATTTAGGAGCCACACTAAATACACAAAGAATACAAGCATTTTGCAATATATTGACCCAAATACAGCCAGCCCAACAGCACACTGTCAAATTCTGTTGGGCGTGATGGCATCCTGTATCGCCATTGTCCCACATGCAAGACTAAACATGCAGCCTTTACAACAGTGCCTTCCACAGCAATGGTCACAGGCACAGGGTCAACTTCACGATCTATTGTTGAGAGACCGCCAAACATGCATATCACTTCAGTGGTGGAATTCCACAAACCTAAACAAAGGGTGGCCTTTTTAAGAGCCTGTGCCTCAGACCATACTTACAACAGATGCATCAATGATTGGCTGGGGGGCGCACCTCAACAATCACAACATTCAAGTACAATGGTACCACAAACAGTTACCCATAAATCACCGAGAATTGCCAGCTGTATTCCTAGCACTCAAAGCTTTTCAGCCTCTTCTCACTCACAAGAACATCCTTATCAAAACAGACAACATGCCAACAATGTATTACCTAAACAAACAAGGAGGAACCCATTAATCCCAATTCTCCCTCCTAGCCCAAAAGATTTGGCAATGGGCAATCCACAACAACATTCATCTGGTAGCACAGTACATTCCAGGGATACACAACCAATTGGCAGAGGCTCTCAGCCTCTCCCGCTCATTCCATTTCTAGTCCACACACTACATCAAAACAAACTCGTACGCTCATAGCGCCAATGTGGGCATGTCAACCCTAGTACACAATGCTAATAGACCTGTCAGTAGTACCACATATCAAACACCCAAACAGACCAGATCTGTTAACACGAAGCAAACAACTGATCAGGCATCCAAATCCCAACATACTCAATCTGGTGATTTGGCTCCTGAAGTCATAGAGTTTGGGTATCTACAACTACCAAATGAATGTATGGAAGTAATTAAACAAGCAAGAGAATCCACTACCAGGCAGTGCTATGCAAACAAATGGAAAGGATTTGTGTATTACTGTCAGTCTAAACAAATTACCCCTCTTTCAGCATCAATACAAGACATTGTTAATATTTGCTTCATTTGCAAAAAGCAAACTTAGCTTTTTTATCCATAAATATACATCTCACTGCAATCTCTGCATACTTGAAAAATAGACAATATAGCTCTTTATTTAGAGTTCCTGTTATCAAAGCCTTCATGGAAGGATTAAAACGCATCATTCCACCTAGAACACCTCCAGTACCTTTGTTGAATCTAAACATAGTGCTCACACGACTTATGGGTCTACCATTTGAACCTATGCACTCATGCCAGATTGAATACTTAACATGGAAAGTTGCCTTCCTAGTCGCAATTACTTCATTAAGAAGAGTTGTTGAAATCCAAGCCTTCACAATTCAAGAACCGTTTATACAAGTACACAAACATAAAGTTGTACTTCGAACAAACCCAAAAGTTCTCCCCAAAGTTATATCACTGTTTCATATCAAACAAACAGTGGAACTACCAGTCTTCTTCCCACAGCCAGACTTTGTAGCAGAAAGAGCCCTGCCTACATTAGATATTAAAAGAGCCTTAATGTATAACATAGACAGGACAAAATCATTTAGGAAAACCAAACAGTTATTTGTGGGGTTCCAAAAACCAAATATTGGTAACCCTATTTCAAAACAAGGGATAGCAAGATGGATAGTAAAATGCATCTAAACATGTTACCTTAAAGCTAAAAGGCAGCTCTTAGTTACACCTAAGGCACATTCCACATGGAAAAAAAGGGGCTACAATGGCTTTCTTCGGAAACCTACCAATGACCGAAATTTGTAAAGCAGCCACTTGGTCAACACCGCATACATTTACCAAACATTACTGTGTAGATGTGTTAGCAACACAGCAAGCCACAGTAGGACAAGCTGTACTAAGAACACCATTTCAAACACCTCAACTCCTACAGGCTAACCACCGCTTTTATGGGAGGTAAAACTGCTTTGTAGTCTATGCATAGCATGTGTATCTGCAGCTACACATGCCATTGAACGGAAAATGTCACTTACTCAGTGTCGTGGCATGTTCCGCTGCAGATTCACATGCAGCATTTCACCTCCTCGGGAGCCTGTAGCTGTTTAAGTTCACCATTCACTTGTACGTATATATATATATATATATTCCATTTGCATGGACATCTTTTCCTTTATACTCTACCACGCCTACCTTACCCTCTGAGGGAAAACAATCTAACATGGAATTGATGCCCATGCCCAATGGAGCCGAAGAGGAGGAGTCACTCGATCCCGTGACTCGAAAACACTTCTTCGAAGAAAAACAACTTGTAACACTCCGAGCCCAACACTAGATGGCAGAATATTCATAGCATATGAATCTGCAGCGGAACATGCCACGAACAGATGTACACTGGGTAAGTAGCATTTTCCATATATATATATATATATATATATATATATATATATATATATATATATATAATATAATATATAGAATTAGGGGAGTCCCCTATAATAATATAACCCTAAAGGGTTAATTGCCGTGACCTTTATGGTCTGGGACTAATACTCCCTGATGGTCTGAGGGAAATAAAACTGTCTGGGCGAGTCCTAGTTTGTAAAGAAAAACCTACCTGTGCAAACAGATGTTCAGCTCCAGACAGTGGCTCTCCTTGTATTATTGAGAAGGCCTACTGATTAAATCTGCCTCTGAGTGTGTAACAGCCGTACGCGCTTCACCAAGCCTTAGGATGGGTGAATGATGGGGAACAGGGGTATAGACGCGCAGCATTTGTAAAAGTATAACACGATTCCCCTAGCGGTCGGAAAACTGCACCGTGCCGAGAGTCAGTAATGAAAAACGCGGCCACAAGGGTCGACGCTCCCGTGGCCGCGATGTGAGCAGTGTCTCAACCTAATGTAACTCAGCAGACAAAATTGAGACGCGGTCACAAAGGGACAAACTCTCCTGCGGCCACAACATCAGTAGAGCATATCAAGGCAAAACAAGGACTCTGCAGCGAAGATGCAAACGCCTCCCATGACCGCTAGTATAGCAGAAATTACAGTCAAAGAATAGCCGACAGTAATTACAGCCAATAACAGTACAAGCGACGCATTGAAACTACAGAATTGCTTATCTTTAGCTGCTGGAGTAACAAAGAAAAAGGGGGATAGAACGTCCTCGCAGGAACTTAGCCAGATGGAAGCACTGGGGTTGGTGGACTAGCTGATGTTTTCTTTCCCTATGTTTCATGGGAAATGTTGTTTCTTGTATTGTACCTTTTAATGGATGCTGGAGTGGAATAAAGGAGAAAGAAATGCCTAATCCACGCCTCCGGTCCTGACATAAGATCTGGATTTGTACCCTCGCAACAGTGCTATGACAACTGCAAAAATAGAGAACTCCTTAAAAAAAAAAAAAAAAAGAACTTTGGCAAGTCCTTCTTCTCTTGTTGGATGCCAAGAAGACTTCAACAGAACAGATTGGGCCTACATGAGGCATTTTTTCTGAGGATGGGCTTAAGCCATTGCTTTTTCAGTTGGTGATAGTAAGTTACAAATCCCCGAGAATTAAAATCAGCCCATTACAATCAAACGGTCACCAGACAATAGTGCCTCCTGTTTACCAGTAAATTACGTTTTGTCAATGCTGTACTGCACAGGAATTACATAATAGCAATACATATTGGGAAAGATGATTTCAGTTTGACCATTTTTATGAATATCTATGCACCCGATACTGTAAGAGCCAGAAACATTTCACACAATCTCGAATTTTAACCCCTTCGCTGCCAGACCTTTTCCCCCTCAGGTGCCAGGCCTTTTTTTGGCTAAATGGAGCAGTTCGCACTTAGGCCCTCATAACGTTTTGTCCACATAAGCTACCCATGCCAAATTTAGTTTCTTTTTTTCCCAACATGATATGGATTCTAGAGGTACCCAGACTTTGTGGGTTCCCCTGGCGGAGACCAAGAAATTAGCCAAAATACAGCGAAAATGTTATTATATATTATTTTTTTTATATATGGTAAAAAAGAGCTGCAAAAGAAGGCTTGTTTTTTTCCCCCCTGAAAATGGCATCAACAAAGCGTTTGTGGTGCTGAATTCACCATCTTCCCAGCTTTCAGGAACAGGCAGACTTGAATCAGAAAACCACATTTTTCAAGACAATTTTGGCATTTTACTGGGACATACCCAATTTCTACTATATTTTGTGCTTTTAGCCTCCTTCCAGTTAGTGACAGAAATGGGTGTGAAAACAATGCGTAAAAGTATACAACATTCTGAATTCAGCAAGGGGTCATTTGTGTAGATCTTACAAGGTTTTCCTACAGAACATAACAGCTGAAATAAAAAATATTGAAATTGAGGAGAAAAAAATCAGCCATTTTTCTCCACGTTTTACTCTGTAACTTTTTCCTGTGATGTCAGATTTTTGAAAGCAATATACTGTTACGTCTGCTGTACTCTTCTGGTTGCTGGGAAATATAGGGCATGTAGGTTTTTGATGAACCCAGAGCCAATAAATGAGCTACACCTTGCAGTGGGTTTTCATTGTATACCGGGCATACAGCAATTCATTTGCTGAAATATAAAGAGTGAAAAATAGGTATCTAGGAAACCTTTGTATTTCCAAAATTGGGCACAAGAGAAGGTGTTGAGAAGCAGTGGTTATGTCCACATCTCTGAATTCCGGGGTGCCCATACTAGCATGTGAATTACAGGGCATTTCTCAAACAGACGTCTTTTTTAGACACTGTCTTACATTTGGAAGGAAAAAACATAGAGAAAGACAAGGGGCAAGAACACTTGTTCTGCTATTCTGTGTTCCCCCAAGTCTCCCAATTTAAAAAAAATAAAATAAAAAAAAATGGTACTTCACTTGTGTGCGTAGGTCTAATGCCCGCAACAGGAAACGCAACATGGACACATCACATTTTTACATTGAAAACTGATGTGGTTTTTGGAAAGTGCCTAGCTGTAGATTTTGATCTCCAACATAGCCAGCACCTAGGAAAACCTACCAAACCTGTAAATTTTTTAAAACTAGACACTTAGGAGAATCCAAGATGGGGTGACTTGTGGGGCTCTCACCAGGTTCTGTTAACCTGACTCTTTTGCAAACATTAAAATTTGGCAAAAAAAATCACTTTTTCCGCACATTTCGGTGATAGAAAGTTCTGGAATCTGAAGGAGACACATTTCCTTCGACCCAGCATTCCTCCAAGTCTCCTGATAAAACTGGTACCTCACTTGTGTAGGTAGGCCTAGTATCCGCAACGGGAAAGGCCCTAAAACAAAACATGGTCATCACATTTTCCCAAAGAAAACTGAGCTGTTTTTTGCAAAGTGCCTAGCTGTGGATTTTGGCCTCTAGCACAGCCGGCACATGGGGAAATCTACCAAATCTGTGTATTTTTTAAAACTAGACACCTAGGGGAATCCAAGATGGGGTGACTTTTGGGGCTCTCACTAGGTTCTGTTACCCAGAATCTTTTGCAGACCTCAAAATTTGGCCAAAAAAACACTTTTCCCTCACATTTCGGTGACAGAGTTCTGGAATCTGAGAGGAGCCACAGATTTCTTTCCACCCAGTGTTCCCCTAAGTCTCCCAATAAAAATGGTACCTCACTTGTGTGGGTAGGCCTAGTGCCTGTGAAATGAAATGCCTCAAAACACTATCTGGACACATCAAAATGATCAAATACAAATCTACATGTTTTTGCCGGGGCACCTGCGTTTTTGGTCTTGGGCTCAGCTGCCACTTAGGGAAACCTACCAAACCCAAACATTTCTGAAAACTGGACACCTGAGGGTGTCCAGGTAGGTGTGACTTGTGTGGATCCCCCAGTGTTTTCTTACCCAGAATCCTCAGCAAAGCTCAAATTTAGCAAACAAAACCCACATTTCTTTGTGGGATCACTGCACCGGGACATATTTCCTACCACCCAACGTTCCCCTCACTTGTGTAGGTGGGCCAAGTCCCTGTGATAGGGAAGAGACAAAAACATTTTGAAATTGAGGGGGAACCAAAGCGGATCCAAAAGGGTAGTTTGAAAAAAAATATTTTTAGGCTGGCAAGTGGGGACTAATTTTTATTGGTATAGATGCGACAGTGCTGGGTGGCAGGAATTTTGTGGATTGCTACAGAGTCCGGAAGGTTCCATGACAAAAATGTGGGAAAAATGTGTGATTTCCAGCAAAATTGGAGGTTTGCAGGGCATTGTGGGTAATAAAATGTTGCCGGGTGCATGTGAAGCACACCACCCTGGACTCACCCAGATGTTTAGTTTTCAGATGTGTCTGGGTCTTGTGGATTTTTCTACATGGCAATGTCCCAAAGTCCAAAAAGTGCCACCCTCACCGTTCCAAGTGGGATGATTGTGATAGTTAGCAAGCTCTCATGGTCCAAATGTAAAACCAAAAATAACCAAATGCCCTCTTGCATGTTTTAGTGTTCTGGGGAGAGCTGAAAGTCTGTTACGTCCTTCAGTTGGAGTGGGGGTATATAACCAGGCCCATACTGGTTGGTAGCCACCAGCCCACAATTTTGTTTTTCTAATTTCCAGGCATCTAGTAGGCTTTCTGTAACCCCCCCACCAGGAGTGGATCGGGGGTAATTACAGCCATACCCCAACCCTCTTTTAAAAAAATAAATAAATGCTCCCTTGTGTCTGGTGGGGTTTCTCCCCCCCCCACCCCCCCCCCCTCCGGGGAGCAGATGAGCCTTACAAAAATAGGCCGATCTGCCCCCAAGGGACCCTTGCTTAAGGAGTTGCTGGTGTCTAGTGGTTTCTGCCCCCCTTGGGGACACATAATCCTAATAAAAATAAGCCGATCAGCCCCCAAGAGGAGCAGAAATGGCCTAAAATAAAATTGCCCCCCCCAGGGAAGCCACCCTTGCTTAAGGGGTTGCTCCCATTGCATGAAACTGACCTAAAAATAAAAATCCCTTGTGTCTGGTGGTTTCTTCCCCCATTGGGGGCCAATTGGCCTAATAAAAATAAGCTGATCTGCCCCCAAGAGGGGGCAGAAATGGCCTAAAAACAATTTGCCCCCCCGGGGAGCGTCCCTTGCCTAAGGGGTCGCTCCCCTTATCAATGTAAACAACAACAAAAATCCCTGGTGTCTAGTGGCTTCTGCCCCCTGGGGGCATATCGGCCTAATCAATATAGGCCGATCTGCTCCCAGAGGGGCAGAAACGGCCTAATTAGAAATGCTTACAGAGACCTGAAAGAAAAGGAAAGGCCTTTCCTTTCCTTTCATGCCTCTGCCTGCACCCTCCTCCCGAGCGGAAGAGAAATGCTTAGGATTTCTTTTCCGCATAGCGCTGGAAGCATGCTTCCAGCACAATAGGAGGTGACCTCTGATGAGGTAATCAGACGTCACTGGGGTGGGATTGGGAGGGGTCGAGGGTGGAAGGGGAAGCGATTCCCCTTCCATCCCTGATGGAGTGGGGTGTGGGTGGGAGGCCCACAGGGGGGCGCTAGCGATCCCCCTTGAGCCGGGTGCATGACGAGCTGCGCTCGTCCTCGGCAACCGTGGCCGAGGGCGAACCCAGCTTGTTTCAGGCACCCAACGGGTTAAAATTACCGAATGAAATCTGAGGCACTTCTGCTCCACCCACTACCTCACCAAACTGATATCTACAGAAACTCATACCTATTCAATAAAACTCAAAATCTGTAAAATACTTGGGATTAGGGGGTCCAAATTGGGCACTCAGTTACTCAGGTGGTCACTCCATACTTCCCCAAAATATACAAAAAGGCTTCCAACACTGGCACATGAAACACTTTTCAGGGCTAGGTGGGATTGCGATTGGTTAACAGTAAAATTCTCCTCCTGATGCTGTACATATCCCAGACTATTGTCCTTCTTGTTCCGCTCACAGCTCCCCTAGACCTGATTAACATTTACATTTGTCAGGGACCAGAAGAGTGGATAGCCAATAGAATACTCTACAGAGAGCAATCCGATCTATTAACAGCTACCCAACTTTGATTCCTAGTGGACGTCGAACCTAAAACGGCAAAGCAATTGGTGCTTTATAAACCAACAAATTGCTGTAACCTCCCTGTGGCAAGTTCCATGGATATGGAAAGCCTACAGGAGTTAGGAACTCTACTCCTTACCTGTGATACGAGCGATTATTGAAGTGTGGGATAAGGATTCTCAGCAGCTGAGATTGGCATCTTTTCCTTCCCTGTTCACACCCATTTGTTTTAATTCTGATTTTACACCAGCTATGGATTCATTCCAGGCACAGAGAAAAAGACGTTTTAAGTGATAGGCTCATTATGCTCCAGTGGCCAAATTAAACTTTTTGAGGACCTTAAAGGCAAACCCACTTTCCCTGAAACAGAAAAGTTTACCTAAACACAAATTAGACACTGGATCCTCCACCCTACAGTGAATGAAGGAGTCTCTTGACGCTTAACAGGATTGAGAAATATCTCAAAGACAGTCCCTATGATAGAAGCTTAATTTCTACCATAGGAAATCCCCTTTTTCTGTGTGGTTACCCCATATTTTTGCTTGACCCTACATTTCTGCTGGTTTTTGTACTCTGTCCGCTTTACCCCCTGCTAACCAATAGCAAAGTGCCTGCACTCCCCCTTTAAATATGGTTCACTTGGCCTATTCCTAATTGATATATTTATATGTCCCTGGTTTATGGTACAAGATGTACCCAGGGCCTGGAAGTTACATGCTACTAGTGGACTGCAGCACCATTGTGCCATCCACTAAAGTGGTAGTGCAAACATGGCATCAGGCCTGCCATTGCTGCCTGACTGTGGCAGTTTAAAAACTGCAGTTCAGCCTAAAAAAAAACAAAAAAACTTTTTGACGGGTAAAACCTCCCTTTCAAATGTTAAGTCACCTCTGTGTACGCTTGCTAGTCTACAAGGCAGGGTGCATGGTATTTTAAGGCAGGACTTGTAGAAAAGTAATGTAAACATGTTTTTACAATTATTAGCACCCAGAAACTATTTTTCACTGTACCAGGCTGACCAAGCTAGTTGCTTGCTGACGCTTTGATTTCTGGGGGGCTTTCACTACAAATGCTCTCGCGGAAATGGACGCGCGCAGCGGGCGCGCCGCTGTCTGCACCTTTCCCCGTCCGGATGGGGACGCCGGACATTATGCTGCTAATCAGCATGTTTCCTATTTTAATCAGGATTTACTTTCTTTAAACAAAACCCCTGCTAATCACTGCTGCAGACGATTTGATCCTGCAGTATTTTTGAGCGCTACTTGTAATCATTGATACTGGAAGCCTTCGCCTAATCTGGAAGAAGGTGATGTCTTAGACTCACATGGTAATGAGAAGCCTTCCAAGCAAAGCACGTCATGGGGTCTGATTAATGCCCGCTCTTTAATTAAACATGCCCTTGAAATTAATGAACTGATTAAGTCAGCCAATTTGGACTGCCTTTTCCTCACGGAGACTTGGCCCAGAGAGGACTCTGACCCGGTCTTTTTAATTGCTTCAGCTCCAGGCTATTCCTTTGTTAGACACGATAGAGAAGGAAAAAGTTGAGGAGGGTTAGCCATCATTTTTAAAAATGTTTTAAGTTGTTCCTTAATGGAACTTAAGGGCTGCCCCCAGACATGTGAAAGAGCTTACTTTAAAATTAAAGCTCAGAATAGTCAGGTTATTGAAGGCCTACTTTTATACAGACCACCAGGCCCCAAGAATGCTTTTCTGGTGGCCTGGCCGTCAATGTTGGAACCATTGCTCCTAGTTAAGGATGCTTTGGTATTAGGTGACTTCAATCTTCATTTAGATGACCTCTCTGACCCTAGTATGGTGGATTTTACTAGCTATATGCAGAGTTTGGATTGGCTTTCTGGAGATAGTGTTCCTTCGCACACGGCTGGCCATAGCCTGGATGCCATTTTTTCAAGATCAGGTTTGATCTCTAGGAACGATAATAGGGAGGTAGATTGGTCTGATCACTTTCTATTATCTTTTACACTCTCTCGGACGCCTCTTATACCTAAACTCCCTCCTAGTATTGCCCAAAAAAGACCATGGCACAAAATCAATAAGTGTAATTTTTCTCAGGCCCTGAAAGTGGGTTGGGCCCAAGCTAACTTATTAGGAGGTTCTCACCTTGAGACTTTTGATTTGGGTTTGAAAAGGGCCATTGACGCGCTTGCACCACGGGCCAGGATAATTCCCAAAGTCCGACGGGTGCAGTCAGCACCCTGGTTTTCAGAGGAGCTGAAAGATTTACAAAGAAGTTATCGTAGGCAGGAGCGTAAATGGCTACTGAATAAATCCCATTTAGAAAGAGGAAATCTTAGGGAAGCCCTGAGGAAGTATAAAGCAGCCATTAGGCTAGCAAAAACTTCGCATTTTTCCAAAGTAATCAGAGGAGCTTTGAACTCGTCTAAGGAACTGTTTAACACAGTTCGTGTCTTAACATCTTCTCCGTCAGCAGTCTCGCCGTTAGAAAATTCCCCTCAATTCTGTCAGTCAGTGGCGGATTTTTTCAATAATAAAATCGCTAAATTGCTGACGAATTTCAGTCTTCCCCTCCCTGATTTAGAGGACAAAGCTTATTCGTGCTGTGCAGAACCAGTGCAAGTACTGGATAGCTTTCAACCTCTTTCTGTTATTAAAATCTGCGTTCTTCTCATAGCACTAAAATCAGGCGCACCCACGGATCCCTGTCCACCTCGTATCCTAAAGTTAGCCCCTCAGTTGGTGGTCGAGGCCTTGGAACCTGTGTTTGTGGAGATTTTTCAGGAAGGGACTTTCCCGGCAGCTTGGAAGCAGGCCACAGTGATTCCTCTCATTAAAAAAAACGGGAAAAGAAGCAGCGGACCTTACTAATCTTCGCCAGATTTCATTACTCCCGGGTTTGGCCAAAATATTAGAAAAACACCTTAACTATGAGTTATCTGTTTTCCTTCAGGAGAATGGTAAATTGGACCCTTCGCAGCATGGCTTTCGGGGTGCTCATAGTACGGAAACAGCACTCATCTCTACTTCTGACATTATCCGTCGTAGAGGTGATTTGGGAGAAGGTTCGATCTTGGTCCTGTTAGATTTATCAGCAGTTTTTGACACTGTCTCTCCTACAATTCTATGTAACCGGTTGGCCCAAGCTGGAGTGAGAGGGAAGGCTTGGCAGCTCCTCAGCTCCTTCCTCACGGATAGAACAATCACAGTGGCCAGTGGTGATCATCGGGCTTCTCCTTTCCATCTACCGTGTGGCGTTCCCCAGGGATCTTCCCTCAGTCCGACACTTTTTAATTTATATATGGCGCCTCTGGGGAACTTGGTACGCTGATTTGGGGTCCAGATTGTTTCTTATGCAGATGATACGCAGATGATTGTGCCCATTTCTCGTAATTGGGAGGACACAAAGGAGAATTTTCAACGCTGCATGTTAGCAATTAATAATTGGATGACTTGTAACTGGCTTAAACTTAATGGGGATAAGACCGTGATTATGTGCTTTGGCTGTAACAACTCTCCTTGGGACAACAGTTGGTGACCCCCCGCCTGTGGGGGTTGCCCGTCTCCCGTAAAAAATCTAGGCATCATTTTTGATGACACACTCTCTTTTAAGTTACAGATTAATCATATTGTCAAGGTTTGTTTTTGGATATTAAAAACACCCAAGAACATTTTACATCTTTTAGAGGATGACTTAAGACGGCCGGTGGTCTTGGCGTTAGTCACTTCTAGACTGGATTATTGTAATTCACTGCTGCTCAATGCAAATAAATGTTCTTTAGATAAATTGCAGTCAATTCAGAATGCGGCAGCACGTTTAACCTTGAATTTCCCTCAGTCTATACCTGCCAACAGATGTGTATCATCTTTACACTGGCTTCCAATTAAGAAGAGAATTATTTTTAAAACACTTTGCCTCACGCACAAAGCACTACAGTCGGAGGGATGTGATTATTTGAAATCTACTTTGTCTTTTTAGCAACCATCGAGACACCAGAGATCCTCTTCCAAATTTTTTATCAGGGTGCCTCGTTGTAATAAGGCCAGATGGGGAGACCGGGCTTTTACGGTGGAAGCAGCTAGGCTCTGGAATAGCCTGCCCCTTTCACTTCGTCAAATAACTACTCCTTTCTCTTTTAGGAAAAGCCTTAATACCTGGCTTTTCGCGAATTAGATTTTTTGGGTAGTCTGTGTTCTTTTTTTATTTTTTTTCCTGTATCTCTGGTTAGACTAGCGCTTCGATGCTTTTGCCGGAATGCGCTCTACAAATAACTCAATACAATACAATACCTGTCTTATGTAGCAAAGAGAGTACAGATGAAAACCCTGTACTATATCTCAGGAATAAGGCTAGCTAGAAAAATAATTAAATAAGTATGTTAATTGGGAGTTCATGCTGGACTTTTCTCATGGGGAGCAGAGTCAAGACTGATATGCATATGGCTGGGTCCAAACTGGAATGGCACGGGTGGCAAAAAAACAATGGATGTAGGCACAGATCTCTGTACTGGGGTGAATGTTTGACATTGTTCAGCATTCCGTCCATCACTTGTTGTTTTTGAATTTGTCACCCCAAGTTACAAGGTATGCCCAGACGCTGGTCCCTTGTTCCTCATGCCACTGGAGTCAAGCTAGCCTGGCTGATGAAGGGTGATACCCCGAAGCTGGTCCCAGGATGCTTGTTTCCAGTCCAAGGAGGACCTGGCTTGGCAGTGCAGGCTGAACTTTTTCATGGGGAGCAGGGTAAAGATTGATTTCCAGACCTCAAGACCTGGCTCTTCGACTGAGCAGCATGCCCACAAACAGCACCTTGAGACCCTAAGGGTGATTTGCCGCCCTTAACAAATTTCTGATTGATTGATTGATTGAGAGGACTCAATAACTAGTGATCAGGCAGTTTGTGCGCATGGCTTCATCTTTGAAAAACAGATTGCCCAGTTATCAAGCCTATTGCACCCTGGAAGAACTTCAGGTTTGAGCAACGTACCTCTTGAATGAGCTGAGGGTGTGAGTTTCTCTCTTGTCCCTTTTGAATGGAGAGTAACATTAGTGTAAGCCTTTCTGCCAACCCTTTCGATTCATTCAGAGATGAATAGCAAACTCTGTTACTCTTTCATTTTGGTGCACAAGACTGACCTGTGTAATGTCTGTTGCTTGGATGTTTTGCATGTTCTTAGGTTCGGCATGTATGTGTTCTCTGCTTATCATAGCTCAGCTTGAGCATCTTGTTCCCAGAGAGATAGCCTTTGATGACTGCCCTTCTGTTGGAGAATTTGGAGATCTTGGTGGTTACCAAGAAGTCTTCTGCCATATTTAAGCAATGTTGGAAGAGGCTTAGCTTAACCTCTATATCTTATTAGACCTTGCAAAACAAATCATCTCAATGTTATGTACTTATAGTGAGATCTTGCTGAACCATCCATCCAGATGGACACCTGCAATGTTTGAAAAGGCCTGGGTAATCCTTTGCCATTGATAAAGGTCAGCGGGCATAATCTCATGAGACTAATACATAGGTTTCCTCCTTTTAGCCATTGTACAGGTCTTTGCATATGAGCCTTTAAAGACTATTGCACAAACCCTTAAAATGCACTACCTGCAACATGAAGCTCTTCTAATGAAAGACTTTTTGTCTCCTGTCTGTAGCTTAGAAAAGGCATGCTAGAAAGCTAATAGCCACATGTGCCATGTTACACTTGGACAAGGCAGTAACCATTGAATCCCCACCCTCACAAATGTTCCCTGACCTTTGAACAGGAATTGTAATTGGATGCAGATGTTTTCTTCCCCATTTTCGTCCCTGTTGTTATCTCTCTACGGGTGTTTAATCACGCCCCTGTCAAGCCCATCCGTTTGGTTGGTTTGTGGGCTTGCCTTTTACAATTCGCATCATTTAATTAGTGGAAGGCATGCATACGTCGTGCCTTTTTCGGTGTTTAGCCCTCCTCGGGCGCACCGGCCAACTACTGAAAACATACGAGTCTCCATGTTTTACATATGGTTTCTGCACTATTTTTTCTCTTTATTTCGTAGGCGGTAGTAGAGCGCTTTGCATGACATCGACCCTGTTACATGGATAATTGCACTTTTACCGATACATTTCACTGCCAGCAAACTTCTGTTTGCTAGCGCTCATGACGGCCGTGGGCTTTGTTATGTGAAACTGTTTTACTTTTCAGTTTGTGGCAAGAAAAGTCCGGTTAGGTGTTTATAACGCTAATAGCTTTAACTCAAGTAAACGTGAGACCCATTGCATTGGAAATGCTGGCTTGTTTTTTGCTTTGCCTGTTTTCGGTTGCTGAGGGAATGCTTTCCCAGCACACTTCACACTTTCAGCATGACCATACCAAGCACTCTGCTAAATAACTTTTATCACTTCTGAAGGTAAAGACACTCTTATTTGCTTTGGCCAGGGTCATTATTACTAGAAGGATTGTATTAAAATGTACTTCTCCATTTATTGAGTGAACCTGGGACAGACTGTCCCTCTGGTGTACATCGAGACGCCACCAAAGTTAGGGTCAGTATCCTCATCCAACCATGAGCCTCAGTGAAATGGGTAGTGCAGCTGCCTATGCTGCTCTATACATTATGTGGTCTATATGTGCTTGACACTTAGTACTGAACATTGCATGGTTGTGTCAGAAATTTCTGTAGAGCCTATTTGTCTTGAGTTCCCCGTTTTGTGTAATCCACACACAGCTTGAATATTGGGTACACTCCTTGTAAGATCATCTTTGTGGTGACTGCTACCCTTGGACTCGCTCTCATTACCTGCTCCCTTCCTTTCTACCGCTCAGCATTGGACAGAAGCATAACAGTAAGCTGGCAGTTGTTACCCTCTTGGGAAAGAGGTGCGCTCCCTTAGTCGTATGGCTCTGTACTTGGATCCAAACATGCAAACCCTTATTACACAGTTGCAGCATATTCTGGACTCCCCATACGTTGGTGCTTTACCAGATCAGGTGGATTTAGGAGTAACAATGTAGTCGTCACAGTATTATCTTTGTTTTTTGTTTTATTAACTTATGTATGATTTTCAAGGGAATTTTTCTTAATAACCTTGAAGACTACTGTGTGTTTTTACTTGTTTTCAAAGAAGTTTAACTCAATGCGTTTTGTAGTTTACAGTAATTTTCTATTTAAGACTAACCACGGTTTATATCTTAATGGAACATGCATGATGCTTTTGAATCTAGCGTTACATTAAAAGCAGTCTTACGTGATGTAAGGCACGAAGTTCATAGTTGCCAAAGAGAAAAAAAAAAAAAAACATGCTTTCCATGGGGTTCTCCGTCCACAGCCGGCGCAAGACAGCATCATATTTTGTGCATGGTCCTTTACTGAGGTTTATTGGCAGGATGGATTCCGGAGTTGGCCGTTCAGTCGCAAAGATGTGCTCAGTTTAGCATATTTGCCAGAGCCATACTTCATTTGCGTTGGATAATGCCTGGAAAAACAATTCTGCTTTATAGCCACCTGCTTTAAATATTCAAACAATCCTCACATCCTTTCCCTTACAAAGGAAGTAGTGTATTTTTCTATGTGTACTAAAAGCGAAATATATGCCAGCGATTAGGGATTCCAGTTTGGCTGATGTGTTTATTTAGTGAATGAGTGAGTGAATAGTTTATTGTACAGATAATAAAATCCAATACAATTAAACAAAAAGAAGAACAATCAATAAAACATTTACAATCAAATGCTAAATATGTACTAAAAATTCTATGGTTTAAATACACATACCACAGTGAAAATCATTCCTACATAATAATATAAAAACTTCAGTTAAAATAAGGCCGGGCCACCACCGCCCAGTGCCCCACATAATGCGTAATAACAGAGGGGCTCACAGTGCTCAAGTCCGTAAAGTGCTTTAGTGCGTTAAATGATTATTAAGTTAGATACAAATACCAATGGTTATTTAGTGGATGCTACTCGGTTTCTTAACATCCCATGTCCTTAGTACACTAGTTTCCCACGGAATAACACATGGGGCTTGGTATTGTCTGAATTTTAAGAATATTTTGTTTGTTTCTTTTCCACTGGAAATGTTTGAACATGAAACTACCATTAGCAAGTCATGATGCAGTGTCCATATGTTACTCTTGTATCTTCCCTTAGATAACAGACGCACCTGTGGGCCCCATACTCCGTCCATTGAATCCCAGACTTGACTGCTCCAAGCTAGAACACCTCGGCATTGGACAACGCACACCATTCCGTATCGGGATCAAGGAGTCGCTATGGCCTTTCTTACTAGATAAACGCTGGAGGCAAACTGTGTTCCATTAGTTTGCTTTGCAGTTTGAACTGAAGTGTGAATTATGTCTGAAACCTTTTATCGCAAGAAAAAGGTTTTTGTAGGGATGTAAGAAAAAAAAAAGCTTTCTTTTCTTTTCTTTTTTTAAAAAATTAGGTGAGGGTTTTTACACAGGTACACATGCTTGTGAGATGAAGCTGCTTTCCTTAGCACAATCAGAAAGGGGAATTTTGCTTCAATTGTTCGATGTTAGTGAATGCATTTATTAATGCTTGCTACGCGCTATTGTTTTTCTATCGTTAGCAATAAGCTTATTCAACTTGTGCGCAAACAGTCACTATATGAGCATACACATGAAAAGACTCAAGGAGGTCATATGGTTAATTTATCTGTTTAAATACTTTATCCATTGTGAAAAATGTAAAGCTGACACCAACCAAACAGCAGTTTAGCTGAAGTATTACAAGAGTAGCTGTTACATTCCCAGTGATGAAGGCACCTTTCTTAACGTCCTAAAACATTGGCACGTTTTAACTGAAATCATTTATAACTTTGTTTTTTTTCCCCTTACTTTTGCACCTCGAATTTCCAAGCCAATGACAAACACTTGACCACAGTGATTTCGTAAAGCAGTAATTATTACAGACATATGAGGGACGACAGAGCTCTTGAATTCTGGAATGTTCTTTAAAGTACATCGGAAAGGATGTCTCTAATGAGATTAGTTTTTTGCCAATTGGATGGTTGGTTAAAGCAATCTCATTGGATGCTTCAAAACCCTTGCCAGCTTACCTTGGGCATCTACTTAAGACGGTTTGAATTAAAGTCTGTTGCACCTATTAAAGGCTCAGCCATATATCTACAATGCTGTCTACCACTTCTAGAATAATATATTTTCTATAAGAAAAGGTAACGTATATTGCGCACTTTGCACATTATTAAACCATCCTGTGCAGAAGTTACTGTTGGGGGGTAAGTGTTACTGTTTAATGTTTTTACTGTTATGGAGATATTTGGCTGTTGTTTTTGTAGCTTTGCGTTTTTACAGGCGTTTTCTGACCTCGGCTTAATAGAGATGTAAGAATAATTATGTACACTTTTTTGCAATGACTGATTATCCACATCAAGTATATTTTCAAATACCGCAATGCTCTGTGTTCTTGAGAACTTTCACAGCTTGGAAAGCACAATTATTTATCTTTGCGCATGTTTAATCCTCTTTAAGTGGGATGTTCCATTGGTAGGGTATTATTGTGTTACTTGGCAGGAGTATGATGTTGTGTCACTTAATGGAAAGATATTTTTGTAAAGCAGATAATCAGAGAAAGTTTCTTTACAGTCCACTGGATTGTCGTCAAAAGCCCTTCACAAGACGTACATTGAAAAAGATGCACGTTGAAAATGTTCTTCCCACTTCTAGATAAGAGGCTGCTCCTAAATCATATTTTTGAATCTTTTTAAGCTAATTTCAGCAACAAGATGTTTGCAAATCACTGAAAATTCCAGAGTGGCTTTATTTCGTCTTCTGACTTATTCAGATGCATCCATTATGTTTGCCACCTAATATGTTAAAAATAAAGTGCATTTCTCAAAATGCTTTATTTTTTCCAGTTAATTATCAATAAAATGCTTTTTGTCATGCATTACCAGCAGTTTCAGTTTTTTTTTTTGCAGAAAATATCCTTCGGCATTCTAGGGCAAGTGACCTGTTTGAAATGTTAAAGTTCAGCAGTCAGTGTAAAGGCATAGAAAATAAAATCGGGTCAAACCAGATTGTAGAATTTTAGGTTGAAAAAACTTTTGAAATTATGGTTGACTCATGAAAATATATCTTGTCCAGCCTCATTCTACACTAATCGAAGATTCCATGCAAGTCCTTGGCAAGTAGAATCCAGCATCTTCGACTAGGGGATTTTGGAAAGTTATGTTGTCACTAGCAAGTCTTTTTTCTGTTTAACATATTTTACTGATTTTTTTTTTTTGTTGATGATTAAGGTGAGCAAAGTGCAACTTCAGTCAAAACTTAAACATTCTCTATGCAGTTGACTGTTATGACTTTGACCTAGTGGCACTTTATAATTTTTTCAAAACCTAGTTACATATGTTTATTCTACACTTTGACCTGCTAGTTCAGGGAGGTCATTATTCAACATACGGCAATGTCGGAGTTTACCTCATTATCATAGCTTTTTCTTCTTATTTCAGTGTACTTTGTTGTTCTGTTCATCTAGTACCTGTATCAGTGAGTTCTTCAGCGAAGCCTGTCGTTCGGGAAGACAATGACGTTTGAGAAGGAGTTCCGCACCTCTAGGTCCTAGACACTTTCTAGTCTTTCCTGACGAAAGTAATACACATCCCCTCAGCTGTAGACCACTCACGAACATCTCTCCTCTACTTTTCAGTGTTGGCGGCCCCTTTTCAAACGTACCCAAACTGAATAGACAAGTCTTAGCATTGTTAAGAACCCGGACCTTTAACAGTTCACACTGTTAAGTTCTCGAGGAACACCTCCATTGTGTGTTTTAATTTTTTTTTTAAATGCGGGTACTGTTCTTAAGGGACATCTTGTGTATTAAAAAAAAAAAAAAAAAAAAACGTTTATTTTTTTATTTTTTATACTAACAAATAATATAGATAGAAAAAGTATAGGAAATGCCTCATGTAACAACTACCACTGAGCACTTTGCAGGGTCTCTCCAAACTGGTCACTTTTTTTTTTAATCATCTGAAGCATTCCTATCCAAACAGAGGAACCAACACCCGAAATAAGATCAGAAGAATGTTGTATGTGCTTATAATCTCTATAACCTATTGTGTGCAACACACATTTCATAAAATCCCTATCCTAAGTGTGAATACCTACTGTTTGTTTGTCTTTGTTGCTTGATCCTGACGCCTTAGCGCGGTGACACTGATAATGTAATTCATAACAAGTGGCCTAACTATAAACAAGGCAGCCATCTTAGAAGAAATAACTAATTAAATGGGCTAAAACAGAGCAAGCTAAGTAGTTTAAAAGTCACTAGGTGACGGGGGGCACGAGTCTGCACGCCAAAGGCTAAGCTAACTCCTGTTATCCCATTAAAAACAAAGTAGGATTTACTACACCTCCATGAGCCCTCCTAGAGAGAGGCGAAATTCTTCCTCACCAGAGAAAGAAAACTATAAAAATGAGTTGTGTAGCATGAGACATCTGTCTTTAATTTTTCACTGCCCACACTCATGATTAGAAACCACATAGCATGTTTAGACCACTTTAAGAAACCAGTTTAACATGTTTAATTGCCATCTTTTACTTACTGGCAATTTCATCAGGACATGAGGACCTTATTTCACCCATGTCTATACCGGACCTGCATATAAAAAAAACAAAAAAAAACGAGGATAGACATACATGACAAACATGAATGGTACAACACTCCTATACAGTTCACAAGACATAGCAGTGCTGCTCTCCAAATTAAGATAGTCTCATTTTACTCCCCGGCTGCCTATCAGGTACTTAAAACATCCCCATCAGACTGTTATTGCCTCTCACATTTCAACTACTGTTAGATAACAAGGGATATTAATGTGCTCTGCATTGAGTGGACCAGTCGCAAAGACTCTCACAGCAGACCCCCCCAGATTCCCCCAAGTCTCCCGATAAAAACAGTATCTCACTTGTGTGGGTAGGCATAGGCCCTCATTCTGACCTTGGCGGTCTTTTCGCAAGACCGCTGAGTTACCGCCGCGGTGAAGACCGCCGACCGCGGCGGTGTGCCGCTGTGCGCATTCTGACCGCTGGGAGCGTTCCGCCGGAAAACCGCCAGCAGCCACACTGGCGGTCGGCGGGAAAGTGGAGACTGGTCAACCTCCACCGCCACGCCAGCAGAACACCGCCCACAGAATTACGACCCACATTTCTGTGTGGCGGTCTTCTGTTGGCGGTCACGTCCCTATGGCTCCCGTCGCCTCCCGGAGGACCAACGCACAAGGTAAGTTGATCGTCCGTGAGGGGAGGGGGTGGGGGGGTGTTGTGTGATGTGGGCGTGCATGGGGGTGTGCGTGTGAGTGTGTAGAGTGGGTGTGTGAGTGCGTGTATGCGGGCGGGGGGTGCTGCTGTGTCTATGGGTAATGTGTGCTGTTCGGCAGGTGCGCATGTCGGCATGTATGTGTGCGGGTATGTGTCCCCGTTGTGTATGTGTGTGTAGGGGGCGTGTATATGTGCATGTTGGGGGTGTGTGCATGTCGGGGTACATGTATGTGCATGTCGGGGTGGGGGTGGGGAGGGGGTTCGTACCACCTCTGGGGGGTGGCAGGGGGGTGGAGGGTGTGGGGGGAGGACTCGGGTGGGTAGTGGGGGGTGGGGGAGACCCCTATCAGTGCCAGGGAAGGAATTCCCTGGCCCCGATAGTGCTTACCGCCATGGTTCGCACGGCGGTTCCCGCCCGCAAGAAACCGCGGCGGTAGGCAGGGTCATAATACCCTTGGCGGTCTTGGGACGACCGCCGGGCCGGAGTGCGCAAACTCCAGCCCCGCGGTCATGACCGCCGCGGCGGTCGGAGTGGAGAAGTAGCGGTCGGTCGCGGCGGGGACCGCCGCGGTCAGAATGCCATTTTTAATACCGCCGGTCTGTTCGCGGTCCGACCGCCGTCTCTCCGCCGACCGCCAGGGTCAGAATGAGGGCCATAGTGTCCGAGACAGGAAACGGTCCAAAACACAACATGGACGCATCACATTTTTTCACTGCAAACTGACCTTTTTTCCAGTATGGGTAGTTGTTGATTTTGGACACTAGCTCAGCCAGCACCTAGAGAAACCTAGCTAACCTGTATATTTTTTGGGAAACTATACAATCAGGGGAGTCCAGAGTTGTGTGACTTGCGTGGCTCCCACCAGTTAATTTTACCCAGAAGCCCTTGCAAATGTCAAACTTTGGTAAGAAACACGTTTTCCTCACATTTCTGTGATGGAAAGTTCTGGAATGTTCGGCGAGGTAATCGACTTGTGTCTACAAGATAAAAGGCCCTAAAGTGCTATGCTGAGAGTTAAGGAATTGAGGAAGCTGATGTATCTCAAGCCGTGCTGTGGCGCCATCCAGGGAAACATTAGAACCACAGACATTTTTTGAAAACTAGACAACCAGGAGAATCCACGGTCTTTCATGGATCCATGTATTTTACTCACCCACAAGTCTCTGCAAACTAAAATATATGAATGAAGCAACACATTTTCCTTACATTTCTGTGATGGAAACGTCCAGAATCTACAAAATTCCTACGACCCAGCATTACCCAACTAGTGCAAATAAAACGTTGTCACATTTGTGCCTGCTACAGGAACTGCCTTTTGCTGTAGCAAGCCATGCAAGAATACGTCTAGATAGAGTCTTCAAAGTATACCAGGCTGCTAGGTTAATCTGACAGTTCTGTGGGGTAAATAAATTATTTGAGAGGGAGTTACACCTTTGTATTGTGTGGGGAAAGTGGTCACACCTACACACACATGAGTCTTCCTAGATAAAGCCAACAGTGCAAACCAGGCTGCTCTGTTCCTTAGATGGTCCAGTAGAGATAGATTACTCAGGAAAAATCACACCTTTGCATGGTGTTATGCCGCTGCATGATCTTGGTGGCATGACACAAAGCAAAGGTGTGCTTTTTCTGAGTAATCCATTTACCGCTGTGGGACCATCCAAGGAACCAAGAGGTCCATCTTGCATTGTTGGCTTTGTCAAGGAGTACTCCTGAATGTGTAAGTGTGACCACATTCCCCACACAATACAAAGGTGTACTTCTCCTGAATAATTTGTTTACCTCACCGGAACTGTCTGACTAGCTGCGCGGCCTGATATACATTGTAGACTGTCTTGAAGTATTCCTGCACGCACTGCTTACAGGATGCCTTATTAAAGTTTCCTGGTTTCTAAGGAACTTTTGTCAGATGACTTTTGTCCTGATGAGACCTAAAGACTAACTACAGGCCGAACTGGCCCCTCCCTAAGTTACTTTCAAAACATGTTCTGGTTCGCCAGAGATACCATCTATATCAAAAGACAGGATCTCTGCTTATGGTTTGTTTGATATAAAGGCATATACAACCTTGGAATCTGTTGACTGTCTTATTCTAAGTTGTATACATATTAGTTCACTGTCTAAGCAATGCATTGTGTGCACTAATTTTGAAACATACTGAAATGTATAGTGTCCTAATACTAAACATTTGAAAATCCTCATCATGCAAGATAGTGTCATGTATCCTTTTTCAATAACATTGATTATGGTACAAGTTATTGAGTTTGCATACTATCAAAGCAAGTAAAAGTGTTGGTGAAAGAGTTGCACAGGACATTTGCTTTGCTTATTGCACTTACTCTGGTTTGCATGGGCAATTAGGGTGGTCTTTGTATTGTATACATAAGTTCCCTAAAAAGCACTTCAAAAACTAGTCAAGACATTGTTTTTGCCACACAGGGTACTCTGTGACAACATGGATTATGTTCCACCCACCATTATGTGCATTGTAGGTGACTATAATGCACTTGTCAATCGGCAAACAGAACACCTACCACGTTCTCACAGTGGATAAAGATGTAGAGCAGGCCAGAAGCAAGTCAATGGTTTCCTCAAGTAGAGGAACACAAATTCTATGGCTGCTTGCCTAGTGAAGTAGTGGCCATGGAAGGTAGGTATCCATGCACAGCCATTAAAATGTTTAACTTATTGCAACTCCACCTCACTCAATTTACCAGTACTTCACTTTTTGTATGGTACAGCATAAAGCAAGTAGGAAAATACAGGTCTGACCGAGATGGTCATTGGAGGCAGTAAACACAGCTCTCCAGCCACTTTCCTTGCGTAGAGCAAACTCTCCAACTATTAGGTTGAGTTGTTTTAGGTGTTCCAGGAATGCGATGGGCAAAGTGTCAATCCTACCTCCTTGCCAGGTCCTCTAGAGAATATGAAGTGGAGGCTGATGCTTCTGTAGCAGTAAGACTTTCAGTGATGGTCAGCTGAAAGTCAAGGGAAGACATGAGTTTTCCTATGGTGGCCTGGCAATAAACAACATACACATTCTTCTTATACCAAGGGAGAGTTTTACGACTCTCATTGTATTACTGAAGAACTTGGCCATTCTTATCCACTGCAACCTGTTACTTGTAATCAATTATAAAGGCGGGCTTGTGAACTTTGGCATTATAAACACAAACTGTGATTGTTTGGGGGGGGGGGGGGTGGAAGGGGGAGCGTGGGGGTGAGGGGGTGCTCTCATCAAGAATTGCAGTAAGCATGTACACATCACCCGAGAACTTGACTGCAAGCAGTTTGTTGGAAAGCAACACAGTGCTATGGTTTTTTTTGGAGATTCTTACAAACAGGCTCCTGCGGGAATCCTTTGTGGCGACAAAGTGTCCTGCATGCCACAGTGCCAGCTCCGTACAGCTCACACAACTCTACTCCTGCATAGAAGTTGACCACATAAAAATTATAAACTTTTTTAAGGATTGGCTGGACAAGCTCCCATACAATCTTTCCTATGACTCCTAGCATGTGAGGGCAAACTACAGGGTTTAGAGTGGAGTCCTTTCCTGTATATACTCTCAAGCGGTACACATAGACAGTAGAGCTCTCATACATGTACAACTTGATGCCATAGCGAGCTCTTTGGCTCACAATGTAGTGCCCAGGCAGCAGCTGCCCATTGTATAGGATCAAGGATTTATCAGTCACTATATTCTTTCCAGGAGTGTAAGTCTCTGGAACTTGGCAGACGAGTGTTCCACTACAGGCTGAATTTTTAACATCCTGTCATAGTCTGGATGATCCCAAAGCTACGTAGCAGAATTTTCATTGACATGCAGCATACACACAGTAGCAAAAACTGATCTCTGCTCATGTAAAGAGTGAAGATGGGGGTTACCCAAACTGTGTGAGTAGACGAGTAGGATTGCAAACTTGGTTTGTCCACTAACCCCATTTTGAGCATAAGGCCCAAAAATATCTTCAACTCTTCAAATGAAGTAGGATTCTACTGGTGTGCCCTAGAATGAGGCCCTAATGTGCCACCATGCTCCCTCAGAAATGTTTGGCATGCAAATTTGTTTGCTGCAGAGTTTGCTTCAGGAAGTTCACATCCTAAAAGAAAGAGATGGGCATAGTCAGTTGGCAACAAATTAGATTTATTGACTTTACATCCAGTGTCGCCAGTGAAGGGTGAAATTTGGGGCTGAACTAAATTGGGAGGGGGGCGGCATCTGTGAGATGTGTTCAAGGTGAATAAACAAAAACGTATGTTTTTTTTTTTTTGTGAATCTGCAGGTTCTCCAAAGGCACTAAAAACAAGCATTGCAAAGCCAATAGGTCTCACATATACAAGAACTATTGGCTTTGGCAATGTGTTTTTGCTATGTTGTACATCAGTATGGTTGCTGTTCAGCATGGCCAAAACATTGGTGGCATGGAGTGTCGTAGAGTTGTAGGTGTAGAGTGTGAGAAGAAGCCTCTTTTTGACATGGTTAGCACTCACTTTTTGCCTGGTATATGAAGTAGTCTAGGAGTTGTTAGTGCCCAGGGCCCCTCCTAACAAGGTTCCCTGGGTCAGAGCTCTTCCCCCAAACTGTTGTGATGCATTCACACAATTGGCAAACACCTTTAGCTGGCACTATAAGTCCCTAGTAAATATTACTTAGGTACCCAGGGAAGGGGTTACTAAGGGTAGGCCCCTGAGGGCAGCAGCACTGATTGTGCCAACCTCTAGGGCCAGACATCCAGAGGCACCCAGTCCTACCATTGTAGGCGGAGTGTTGTGGCGCAAACTGAAAACACAAACTCAACATGGCACACTGCCTGTGTGCCCTGCCCACTATACACTACATGCACTATGGGTAAGACACCCCTCTGGTAGGCCTTCCAGCCCTAAGGCAGGGTGTACTATACTGTGAGGGCATAGCTGCGTGAGCAATATGCCCCCACTGTGTCCTTGCCAAACCTGGGAAATAGTGAGTGAACAGAGCAGCCATTTTAATACATGTGCTGGACACTGGTCAATAAGAGTTTCACAGCTACATGATGGCCACTGTGACCCTAGGTTGTTTGGTATCAAACAACTCAGAATGATAAATTCAAACTGGTACCAGTATTGGATATATTACCAAATGTACCCAAGGGTCACTTTAGAGGTGCCCCATGCAAAAGCTAACTACCCTGTGTACTGGTCCTGACCATCCTGCCACTGCCGGGCACCAATCTGCACCTCTGGGGTGAGAGATCCTTTTCTCTGGGATCCAGAATAGAGCCCTTCCTGGGTAAAGGGGCTAACAATCCCCCCTCAGGGATGTGCACTGCCTTGGCAGCGAGCTTCAAAGGGCTTACCACCTTTGAAACTCTGCCTTCAAGTCTCCTGCTAGTAGCAGGTGGCTGCCCCCATTGCAAGACCCCACTTTAGGCAGTAGCAACAGCGGGAAATTCAAACAAAGGACAGGAGGAGAGACCCTAAGTGGCATGCATCCACCCCCCTAAGGTGTTGCATGCAAGGTGGTCTCTCCATTTGATTTTCCTCCATCTTGGTTGGAAGGAAAATAGCCAATCAGGTGTAGGGAAATGACCTCTGCCCACGGGAAGTGGTCACTTAGTGGGTGTAGCCACCCTAAGGTAGATGGCCCATTGGTAACTACTACGTTCCCCCTAAAATGCCCACTAAATACAGTATTTAGTGGGCATCCCTATACCAAGAAATTAGATTCGCCTGCTGCACGCAGGACCCAGCAATCACCGCTAATTCTGGACTCTGCAGCCAGACCAAACTTCTTACCAGAGACGGTGAGGACAAACCCTCCCAGTGTGCCAGGTTTGGTGGCACTGCGCCCTCTAGCAGCTGAACAATGCCAGTACCCTGGGTATTGGTCACCTGACTTCAGACACCAAGACAAACAGTCCACTGGGACTACAAAAGGACAAGGAAGAAGCCCCAGTCGAGTGTCTTCAGAAATGTGTACCTTCTGTCAGAGTGCCCCCGTTGTCCTGTAATCAACCCTCTAACCGACCTACCTCATGCTCCTGAGAGCATCGTTGCACACCGCTCCTGGCACACAGACTCACTCTGCACCCGGACGTTCTGTGCGCTGCACCGATGATCCAGCTGTGTTCTATCCTCCACCCCTTGCAACCTCGACACTCCAAGGGGACCCCCAGGATTCACCTTTAAACTTACCTGTACAGTGTTTTTCCAAGTGGCCCTGCACAAGCTCCATAGATCTTGCCCTGCTGCTCCCACCCAGAACCGGGAGCTGCCTGAACTTCTCCAGCTGGCACAGTGTGCCTATTGATGCCCTCGACCAACCTACAAAAGAAAAACTTGGTAATCGTACTGTGTGATTTTTATATGCTATTTTAAAGGTTGCCTCCGTTGATTCCTATTGTGTGTAATTACGCATAAAATACTTTTTTTTATTATTTAAACTTCAAAAATTTGCATCTCGAAAAGTACTTAACCAGATATGATGATCTTGGTCTAAAAATTACATAAAAATCTGAAGTAGTTTTATAAATCGGTCTAAAGTTATTCCTTTGAGTGTGTGGGTTACAGGATTGATGCTGTGAGTACAACAAATGCTTTGCACTTCTCCAAGACTGGTCTAACTGCTCGACCAAGCTACCTTAAGAATTAGAGCATTAGGTGGTCACGTTTTTGCCCCTGTAAACCAACGTGTGGTTGCCTGGACCCCCTGCGCAGTGTGCCTAGCTTTGCACACTACATAAAGGGCCAGCCTCCTACATAGTGTCGTGGAGTGGAGTGTGGGGGGGGGGGGGGGGGGAGTAGGGTTCAGTAGCAGAGAGTTGTAGACTTCAATGTCGTGGAGTGGCATATAGTGTAGTGCAGTGGGTTGGAATAGGAGGTTGAGTGGATTGAGGTAGTAAAGTTGATTGGATTGGAGAAGAGAGGAGTGGACTGGATTGAGGTAGAGTGTGGTGGATGGAATGGATTGCATTTGGGTGGGAGTGGATTGGATTGGGATGGGTTAAGGTTGGGTTGATTGGAGTGATAGGATTGTTGTGGATTGGATTGGGGTGGACTGGATTAGAGAAGATTGGTTTAGAGTGGGGTGGTTTGAAGTGGGATGGATTGGACTGGGGGGCTGGATTGGGGTGGATTGGACTGGGGGCAGGGCAACTCGATTACAGTGAGCAAGACATCTGCATGACAACTGTAATATATGTATGCACAGCAAATGTCACCAATTAGCGAGAAGCAATCCTTAACTTGAGTGCATGATAATTCAGTATCCACATGGAATTTGTTAAACAGTTTTTTTCATGAGAAGAAAATTACTATATGCATGATGCTGCAGGAAAACTGCTTAGGAAAACAAAACACAAGTCCAAATCATGAACACTGGACTTCCATGGACTAGCATGCTATCTGTCCTTAAAGCCCTTCAGCCAGTCGTTGGGGTAGTAAGCTTTATATGAATACTCATACCATTTTCTCTACCACAGACGTACTGAAAAATGCTAAACCAGCTTCATTTAAAAATGTTCTTAAGAATTTTATGTAGTGAATGTGCATGTCCTACAGAAACTGGAACTCCAAATCAACTTTAGCAAGTCAACTACTGTTTGTCAGCTTTTATAGACCGCATGATTCTAATAGTGTGTTCTTGGGAGGAGTCATTGTCTTCTATCCCTTAAAAGTGTGGGAAGATCTGTTTGTAGCCACAGGCAGATCTCCTCTATACTGAGTTCTATACCGCCTGCATTTTCATTGCTCTTCATAAACTCTTCTTTACAAATGCCTCTACAAGACTGCCTAGAAGGCAAATATATCTAGAAGTCAAGAAAGTAGGAGAATAGGCTGTGCTTCAGCCATTAAATCTCTCCTCATTGGTTATCAGAAGAAAAACATTCTGTGGGGTCTGAGGTCTTTTATTGGGTTTCTGCGTCTCTGATTACATGACAGTATCCTGTCTGGATCTATCTTTCAAGACTGTTAACCACCAGCATTATTGTTGTCTAATTGAATAAATACGTTTATTCTCTTTTAGAATTACCCTCTCAAGCATGACTCAAGGCTATCTCTAGGAGGAAGTAGGACTTGAGCTCAGTATGTCCGTAATTACAACGTAACTTCAGTATGTAGTCAGTGCTTTAACTCATACAGGAAAAATACTTTTATTTATCAGCAGGTACATAAAACAGTTATTAGTAGCATCTGTAAAGAAACAAAGAAAATGCTGGTTTGGCCAAACAGCTACAATGGATTTGGGATTGTGCTAGGTACACAGAAACTACTTGTGGCTAAAGGTCATTATTCTCTACTAGGCTTGCAGTTAATTGTTTCAGTGGATTGAAGTTCAGCTGCTGTGCTTCATCACCATACATAATGTGCCCCTAAAATTCCTATGTTCAAAACCCCACCCACAAAACAACACAATACCCCCATTGATGTGACTGGTGGAGGTTTGTGATCCTTTGTTAAAGTCAGCAGTTACACGATGTTGGACCACAAGTAGATCACCATGTCACGTGGTTCTCGGCACATCCTTAGACAGGACTTCATCAGACCGCAGTCTTAAGAACTGTAAAAAAGAAAAAAAAAACAAGACAACCGGCCTTTTCCATCTTTTCACCTAGGATCTGGAACATGCCCATTTCTATCAGGAATGCCCCAATTTAGGAAAGAGTTGAAGACTCTCCTCTTTAAAGAACATTACATCTCAATGCACTAACCATACATAACCCAGCTACCTCCTCGTTTTCTTGCTGACTTCGTTCTTGTCTTTGACCCTGTATAGTGCTCCCCTGCTTTTTGGCTAGGGTTGCACTACATAAATGCCATATATATACATGCACAATTTAAGTCACTGTAGTTCACCAACCAGTTCAGGTCCTGGCATCTCTCTTGTTCAATTAGGGGGTCTAGAAGTGGACCACGCCCTACTGCAGACTCCTTGGGGAGCAAACTAAGGCCCATATTCATGGGCTTTCTGGCACAGGGCAGCACAGCAAGTCACCTTGCTGCGCTGCCCTGCGTCACAGGGAAAGGGCCGGAATGCGCTGTATTTATCCAATACGTACCTATCCTGTCCTTTCCCCGTGCACTGGTGCTCTTTTGGCAGCCTGGCACCAATGCAGGTATCCCTGCACCATGGTGTAAGAGTGCTTGTGTTGAATGCAGGATTGTTTTTGTGCAGGAAGGATCACCTTCCTGCAAAAAAACCAATTGTGAGCCTTTTTCCCCTCTTTCTATGTATGCTGCATAATGCAGCACACAGAAAGAGGGGGAAAAAAAGCGTTAAGCTTCTCCTGGGAGGCATATCTTTTTGACGCAATCTCAGATTTGCAAGTTCTTGTAAATCTGAGAATGCGTCAAAATCCATGAATGTTGCATGGGAACACGCACAAAACCACCTCACTGGTGCAGAGTAATGTAACACAGCGTTTTGTGCTGTTACATTACTTGAAGTTTACAAAGCCATGCAGGGCCATGCAAGGTGGCCTAGTGTCTATTTATAAATCTCATTTAAAGTTTGCATCGCTCTTGCTCTACGTTGCGTGGTGCAAGAGTGACGCAAACCAGGTGATAAATAAGCCCCAAAGAGCCTTTAAAACGAAATCTAGTCATTGTGGTTAATTTTAACAAGGATGGGAAACCCATCCAAAGGCTCCAAAGGTACCTATTGATGCAACTGGATAAAAAAGAAAATCTGGAACTGTAAGACCTAAAGGAAAGGTGCCGAAGCTTTGGACTGGATGTCTGTTTCCTGTTAACAGAACCAGGGCTCACAAAGGTGGGTGTTAAACTGGACTACCTTCTGAAACGTCTGGGTCTTGGAGAAGGGTGCCCTATATAGAATGGATCAAAATTGCAGACTAAACAGCTCTTTGAAACAGTTGATGGTGCAGCTCTGCAACCCAGATGTTGGGCTTCTTGGATTTGCCTTGTACTGGAAAGCTGAGCTTCTGTATAACTGGCAACCAGGCATCTTGGTACTCCTGTGCAAACTAAGCTCTTAAACAGGTCCTCAATTTAGGTTTCCCACGCAAATTAATCTCGTAAAGTTCACAGCAGCAAGGTTTCACACTTGGTATACAGATTTAGGCCCAGCCCGGAGGTAGACTAGCAATGTTGTTTAACAGATGAGACCCCAGTAATGGGCAAGATAATTTGGGTGAGCGATTAGGCAGCCTGCCCACAGGGGCAAATAGGTAAAAATAACTTTATGCCTGGACTACGGATCCATTACCCCCACCTCCACAGTTTAGAGCACAACAGACACACTCACTTTGGGTGTCCACCAGTTGTATGAATATTGATGATGCACATGACATCAAAAGTATGGAACATCTTCAGTGGACATTCACCTTTGTCACGTTCACTGGATGAAAAATTTTGATCCACAAAAAAAAAGCGGGAAACGATGCCACAACTTTATCCAACCTGTGAAGGAGACTTCCTCATCCCTCCATGATACAATTTCAAAAGCTGTTTTTTTAAATCAGATTTTCATGTACAATACTTGGACAGAGCTTAAATGGACAAACTCAATGTCCAGGGTCTATGGCCATCCAAGAAGCATTTGTATCACATGAAAATAATATAACTGAGGAGTGCATATCTGGCTCTGAAGTTGTTCCAATTTTCCAGCAGAGCCAAATCAATCTTCATTCTAATGAACATACTACAAAAATGTACTATTTTAATAAGCAAGAAGGACCAAAATGCAGTATCTGCTTAAAGGGAGCTTAAAGGATTTGGCCCTGGCTTTTATACTAAGGCCCTCACTCATTGTCCAAACTAAGCAAACACTGTCAAAACCACTAGGTCTCTCCTATTCAAGAGCTATTGGCTTTGCCAATGTCTTTCAGCCATACTGTAGAGAATCGTGACTACAGTGTAGCATGGCTAAATGTTATTTTTTAAAAAGCATTATGACACAGCCAGACTGGCTGCGTGTCAGCTTTTCTTTTGATTTTTAATGGCGAGTTGGCAATACTGATAACATTTGGGAGGGTGGTAGGAAATGGGCAACACTGACAACAAAAGGGAGGGGTCGGAGGAAAAGGGCAACGGGACAACAACAAAAAACAACACAATCAGCACCTGGCTGTATCATAGCAATTCTTTTTCTTTTGGAGGCTGGATAACTGACAACAAAGGTAGGGAATGGGAGCGGAAGAAGTAACATAGTCCTGGGAGAATGGGAGGGGGAAGCAGCAACACGGACAATGGAGAGGTGAGAAGGGGAAGAAGCAACACGGAAAACATGGTGGCAGGGGAAAAAGTAACAGACAAAGGGAGTTGGGAGGAAAAATAAGCAATACGGACACAAAGGGGTAGGAGGGAAAGAAGCAACAGAGAAGAAAAAATAAAAATAGTACCTCATTCACAGTGCACTCAGCTGGATGACAGCAATCAGGCTGAAGCAATCTGTACTTGGTCCCTGCTCCAGCCAACAGAAAAGGAATTGACACCAGCACACGTTAGCCAATTAGAAGGCAGCAAAAAGGAGACAATGAAGCCAACGAATGGTAAGCAATGGGCATTCTGCAAGCCTCTGGCGTACAATATCACATGCAAGTGAGAGCGCATGCAGGCCATTCATTGTCTCAGGTGAGACCTAAAAAGCAGGCACTCTAGGCAGATTGCTTGCAAAAACTCAGATGTGAGTTGTCAACAGAGTGGGCTGTTGGATCAGTTTTGTTTCTTGGTGTGAATCTTCATCCTTAAAGCCTTTCAAGGCTTGCCCTTTTGATGTGCTGTGCTTTGCACTTACTTTGCTGTATAAGGCATGGCAGTCTGTACTGTGAAAGAGTATTTGACCATCTCGTCTTTCTTTTTGTCTTCCTGCCAACGTTTCTTTCTCAGGTCAACTCTGGTAGCTTGAATTTTTTTAAAGGTCTGTTGGGAGGTATATTTAGTGTTGACTTTTTTCAGGCAACTTCCCCATTTGAACTAATGAACAATTGCACTTTTTGCTTACTTACTCCCAACACTATATTCTATGTGGGGATGAATTCATCCCACATGGTTGTCAAGTTGAAGGTCCTTTCTGTTAGGCCTGAATTTACTGTTTTCTTCCCATAGTTTGACAGAATTTTCGCCCAGTCTGTGTTGGATGATTCCTGAGGTTAATTATTTTTATTTATATTTTGTATTATTATTTTATGCTTCAGGGAATTCACGTGTCATGATACAAATGCAACATAAACGATGCATGTTTTCGTGAGGTATGTTCTTATCACATTCTCAAAAAAAGAACCATTCGGCAAAAGACTTTGGAGCATAAAGGTTGTAACTCATAAATTGGTATCAAGAGCTAATACATAGTGATAGTGAGTCACAACCAAGGGCCTGATTTATGTTTGCATAGGGAATTCTGGTGTGATAGAGTTCCCTCGCCACCAACGTTATGGCCCAGCTGATTTAAATTTGAGTAGACCATAGTTTGACGACTGCAGAGACTACTCCGTCTCTGCCATAGTCAAACCCCAAAGATGGCCTGACGCAGTAAGGGGTGTCAAAGGTCTGGCTGTATGTCAGCCAAACTAATTTAGATCAGTGGAAATACAGCCAATTTTCAATCACATCCAGGAAAGACCTAGCGGTAAGGGCATTAAAAAGTGCTGAGTGCCCCCCTTGCCATGAAAGGAAGCGTCCATGGAAAGGGGTTGGGGGGGTTCTTTTTGGAAAGAAAAACGTAAGTTTGGTCTATGCTGGCAGAGCCACCCATCAAACTTGCAATGTATTGACACGAACCAGTGTGATCGCAGTTCCTGCCAATGCTAGAAATGTCCATTGGGCCAGCACACATTTCTACATTTGGCAGGCAATTACTCCATTAGGGCGACTGAGTAATTTACTCCATTGCACTGACGAATTTAACTCTGTCTGCCAAGATTTAAATGAGGCCCTAAGTTGGTTGTTAAGTTTTAACAAGTAAGTTGCATTCCACATACATCTAGTAGAATCTGTCCTGGTTTTGGGCATCAGCTAATGGCCTGGCGTAACGACTGGTTGACCAGTGTCTGTTTTTCAAAGATGGTTGCAACAGTTGTGCCCAGAATCATGCAAAGCAGCATACTCCATCAATATGCCATTTATTGAGCATCCGATGCTTGTCATTTGTCTTCTTCCTCCATACATGTTAAGAATAATCTTAGGTGTCCCCAGATATCTTTAGGTCATGAAGTTGGGGGTTGTAGATTAGCAAATGTTTTGCTTCTGATGTTACATTGTGTCAAGCCTTTTAGCCGGTCTTTTTTTTTTTTTACTTGGTGTCCGTTTCCCTCCCAAACATTGCTATCTTCCTCTTTGCCATTCGAAACGCAGTTGCAGCCAACCTACACACGTTCAATGGTATTCTCTTGACATATCCTAACAATACCAACATTGGCTGCATTGCCACTGTACAACCTATCATGGTCGATACTGGTTTGTGATGTCTGCCCAGAACTTCTATATGAAACGCCACTCACAGGCTAAATGGGAAAATCCAGTGTGCTCTGAACTGCATCTGAGGCAACGATGTGCTCTGTTGTTATCTATCCTGGCTTGTGTTTTTTGGTTATCTAGTATGCACGGTGTGGGCACTTAAAGTATAGTAGCTTTAGCCTAGGATTCATTGGTACTAGTTTGGTTTGTGTGCAACAGTATTTCCACTGTTGATCTGTGATTTCTATACCTTGTTCCTCTTTACAAGCAGATGTAATGCATGCTTATGAAAGTCTTCTAAGTGCAGTGCAAGAGCTGTATAATTGTGAGACCCAGCGAGTGGCCCCATGAATCTAATGAGCTTGGTAAGTTTGGGTTCTTCAGGAAACTTAAATAAGTATTCTTGCGCTATGTGCCTTAGTTAGGCAAAGATAAAATGGTATTGTTCTATGCATAGATGTAAGATGCTGTAGAAAAGCCTTAAACAATGAGATCCCTCATTTCTCGTGTTACCCACCTCTGCATGAGACACCATATAAAGCGTTCCACTCTTAAAGGCAGTAACCGGTTTAGGCGACGCAAAATTCGCGGCCCCATCAAGCAGAATCTTATCACTAAATAATGCCTAGGGGGCAACCTTGATGTAGAGGGAACCACCCCCACCCTTGACATCAGGGGGCAGGGCAGACACTACACTGGAGTGATTTCATCTTGCCAGTTTCAGTGAATTGGAGTTGGAATCAGCAACCGTGTGGTTGCGCTGCCAAGATGGCGACCGATCAGAGTAGCCTAAGACAAAGCGCGAGCTCTGAGCAGCAGTGAGGGAAGTGCCTCTGGCAGTGGGCACCTCAGTAGAATACCACTGCTGGCTCTGCGAGTACGGGAAGGAGAAGATTGGCATTCCTAGATCCAAATTTGATGGCAGGAGACTGCTCAACCATGCTTGCACACTGGCAGGTGAATGAAACTAGTGAGAGTCAGCCAGGCGTGTGAGACAGCAACTGTGATTGAGCCCTGGCCTGGAGCAGCACAGAGAAGAATAGCAGAGGTGAGCGGACAGCTCAGCGCCCACGCAGAAAAGTGGGGGTGAACCCCGAGGACAACACAGGCAACAGGGAGCCCTGGCACACACTGCCTGCATTGCAGGCCTCCTGCCTGGGAGTGGCCATAGAAACAGGAGCAGGCATTTTTCCTCTGTGCCCCTGGGCATAGGGTTGTAAAACACTGACTTAGCTGCTGGCCCTGCACACTGGAGAGAGGGTGGTCCGGTGGCCCGCTGAGGGGAGGAAGGGGAGTCACACTTGAGCTGTGAGGCCCTAACCCGAATAGCAAGATTACAGCAGTCTACCCTCATTGGAACCCACTCGCAGTGGGGTTGACTTGGTGGACCAGAGCCCTAGGGGAGCCTCAGTCACAGCAGGGTAACCCCCTTCTTGCTGACAGGTCCCGGCACCCCCAGAGCCTGCAACAGCGTACCAGTGCACACCAGGTGGCTGGCTGAAAAGGAGGCGCAGCTAAGGTCAGATGGTGGCAGAATGAGCAAGAGCTCCCTAAAAGTACTGGAAATCCACCCCCTGAGCTGCAGGGGACCCATAGAGAAATGGGGAAAAGGAAATTGGCTCTGAGACATGGGGGCCCTCTGAAGATCCGTGGAGGTTGGAAGTGGAACCACAGTCCCCAAGGGAGACTTGAGTGACCAATCAAGAGGCCCAGGGTTCGGCTGCAGATTGGGATCAACCGTGGGAGAACAAGGACCCCCAGGGTGCATTCTGTGATATATAGTACCTGACAGAGATGAAAGCTGCACTATCCTGACTGCCCCTTGCAGTGCAGACTGAGCTGAACTGAGGTGAGTGTGTGCGGAACAGAGATGTCTGCCCTCAAAGGGGTATTAGAGACTGATCAATGGACAAGAGGGGAACAATCCACCCCTCTGCCTCGGAAGAAAGGGACACAATGCTGGACTCCTACCCAATGACGCTATCAGGTTCACACCACCGTGGGTAAAACCAACAAAAAAAGGAAAGCAGACTCAATGGTGCTGCCTACGAAGGGAGCTGCTGATACTGAGGATGGCTGGGGAGCAACAGTTACCCACCCAGGATCTGCCAAGGGAGCCACACTCAATTACATTCTCCAGGCCATAACAGTCTCCAGGGAAGAGCTGGAATCCAAAATAGATACGCTATTGGCCGACCTGGGAATCCTGAGGGATGACCATAGAAAACTGGTAGAAAGGGACACAATTGCAGAACAAACACTGTCGGAAGTTCCCCCGGAAGCAGAGATCATGAAAGAGCACCTTAACTCAATGAAGAGCAGCGTAAAAACTCTAGAATGCAGAGCAGAGCATGCGGAAAATAGAACCCGAACAGATAGCATTTGAGTGATAGGCCTGCCTGAGCGAACATGCTGAGTTTCCTCGGAAGATAACAAAGCACCTTCTGGGCTCTCTTTCCCCTTTCTTTGCCCTAGGAAGGGCACACAAATTCCTTGCGAAGCCCCCAGGGGTGCCATTATGTCCTGTAGTGGCCAAATTTCTTCATACAAGAACTGGGACCATATTCTACAACAGGCCAGATCCCATGGAGAACTGAAAGTAGGAAATATCAGGATCATGCTATTCCCGGAATTCACCGGTGAGGTCCAAAAACAGAGGACCGTCTTCCTGGAGGCCAAAGGGTGCCATCGCCAACTGGGGGTACAATATGCAATTATGCTTCCAGCCCAGCTGCGAGTGACAACCGCAACAGGGATGCAGTTCTTTCGAACACCACAGAAGGTCTGGGTGTGGATAGACCAGCACCAACCTTCTGGGGGCAAATTAGCTCCCTTGAGGAGTAGATCCGTAATGGAAAAAAACGGGGCACCAGACACAAAGCCTCAGTAATGCAGCACCTTCAAAACCAAAGGTTCAACATGAGCAGCTGAGCGCAGTGGAAGTGGTGGCGACATGAGCACAGTTGGAGCGGGATTCCAATCGATAGTTGAGGAAGAAGAAACCTGAGACTCAGAATCCGATCATGACTTGCTGTCCTCGTCGAGCTTGGAAACTGGACTTCCTTTGCTAACACCCTGAACAGCAGATGAGCTAATCTAACAGTGAGTTCTTTCAAATCTCAGAGAGGGTCACTGCTCGAGTGCCCCACAGATACTCTGGTGAGACTCTTAAGCCCACCGGTGGTATGGATATACTAACTGCATAATGCTGGAAGGCCAGGCACCCGACAGGGGGGTGCTCGGGTCGGTGCACCCCTCTCTGAGAGCTCCTAGTGGGTTACACGCATGTGCAGTTGCAGCTGGAATGCAAGTTTGGATGTGGGGATGTTGCCTACTTGCGCTGGGGGTGGGGAGTTGGGTTGATGGTTATGTTTGTTTTTGTTTCTGCCTTCTGCTAAGGGGAGTACTTATTTGGGTGCATTCAGGGGGTCCTATTTTGAAAAACCGGGGAACTACTGAATCCAGCGGGCCACTATGTAGTGGTGACAGGGAGATTAGCTGGGTGGAACTTAGCAGTGATCAACATTTATGCCCCGAACATAGACCAAGGTGCATTTCTAGAGTCAATGTCTCAGATCTAGGCATCTTATTTGGTGCAGTTGGTCCTGATTGGAGGGAATACAACTGTGTTGCTGACCCGCTACTAGACTGGTCACATTCCCCCCTCTGGATGACTCCCTGGTAAGCAGAGTGGGTGTTATAATTCAAGGGTGGCAGACACAATGGGGGCTCATATACATGTGGTGCCGCTCCCACCCAACAACAAGAGACTTCTTCTTTTCACACCTCCATGAGCTGCACGTATATTTGGACACTTTCCTTTGCTCTCCCGATGTACATGGGGTAGTACAGGATACTGAGTACTTAGCAAGGGCAATATCGGACCATAATCCAGTATTGCTATATCTTAACTAGGAGGCAACCCACCCCTTTATCCCTACATGGAAACTGATCGTGGAGGCATTGGAAGACCCGGATTTCCAGATCACGATTGGGGACAGCAATAGACAATATTTCGATGATAATACAGACACAGCGTCCACTCCACAGTTTGAGTGAGATGCCTTCAAAGAAGTGATCGCAAAAACAGTGGGCGTCCGGTGCACTCTGTTAAGTGAAGTGGAAAACCTAGTGGCAGAGTTGAGAGAAGTGAAAGGGCAGAGGCCAGGAGGCCCAGAGCTACATTAGTCCATACTAGAATCCAGAGAACTCCTGGAGGGCCAGATAGAGAAACAGATGTTTTGATTACAAAGAATACATGATCCGAGTACACACTGGACAAGACAAGTCCAGCTCGCTGCTGACCTGGCTTACCAACTCTGCTAAACGGGGCTCTGTGATTGTATAGTTGGGAACAGTATTAGGGGAACGACTGGTTAGACAGGATGACATTAAAGACTATTTTAAAGAACACTATGCGTTACACAGACGACTTTCTGGGCCCACTTGACATGCAGGCACTCACAAGCGAGGAGCCTGAAACCTTGGAGGGTGACATAAAAAATACAGGAAATTAGAGTAGCACTGAAGAGATTGGCGTGGAAGAATACACCTGGGACCGACTGACTCCTCGTTGAATTTTACACAACGTATGTAGAGATGTTGCTTACCATACTAGTGGACAACTACTGGCATCCATCTGTGCAGCATTGCTGGTACCACTACTAAAACCAAGACTAAGGACAGCAATTCCTATAGGCGATTATTGATGATAAACATCTATTATGAAATACTGAGCCGGGTCTTCGTGACAAGAGTATTGCCCTATATGACTAAACTGGTTCACCCGGACCAAGCACGGTTTATTCCAGGCCACAACACTGCTCTTAACATTGTCCATTTTCTGGCACTGAAGGAAAGGTGACACATATGATCGTAACACGACGGTGATTTTCGTGGTTGACATAGAGAAAGCATTCAATAGTCTGCAGTTGGAATTCCTGTATAGAGCAATAGAGAAGTTACAGCTGGGAGAGGCTTCCTGGGTGGGACCAAACTATTATACACTAACCCAAAAGCCGGCAGGGCTGCCTGCTGTCGCCATTGCTCTTCACGCTGGCAAGGGAGCCCCTAGCCTCCAGCTTCAGAACTGGGAAACACTGCCAGGGACTGGAGGTTAGAGAATGGACTCCTCACATAGCTTTATATGCTGATGATATCCTATTTATTCATGATGCCGATGCAGAGTTGGAAGGCGCGATGAGGCTATTAGACAGATATGGTACACTCTCAGGCTTGAGGGTGAACTGGCAGAAGTCATGACTGTTCACTGTAAGTGCAGGTAGGGAGCCTTCCGAGATCCCTAGGGCTTTCATATGCAAACCTAGCTGCCTGCATTATCAAGGAGTGAAGATATTTCATGACAGTGGAGATTTATTGGATGGGAAAGTAGAGGCAGCCTGCTGACCCCTTCGGGCCAGCATTGACTTTTGGAAGTCACTCTGTGTCGGTTGCCAAAGTGCGTGGACACCATTAAGATGGTGGTGCTCCCCAGACTACTGTACTTCTTTGTGGTCTTGCCCATATGGACCCCGGAGCTAACTAGACTTGCTCCTCATTACCTTCAATTGGGGCTTGAGTCGCCGAAGAGGGTCCTGAAAAAGCTGCAACAACCAGTCACAGAGGAGAGACTGGCAGTCACAGATCCTGAATCATATTACTTAGCGGCGCAGCTGCAGTGGTTCATTCAATGGCTGCGCAAACGGATGGCTCCGGAGTGAGAAGCTTGCCCTCTCACACCCAAGCTTTCACAGCTGTTACAGCTGCTGCTTGCTATATCTGTCCCAGGAGAGCTCTAGGGAACTCAGGTAATAAAGCGCTGCTGGCTAATGTGCTTGCAAAAAAGGCACACAAGATTCCTGTACTCGCCTGACATGCCCCTAAGAATATTAGAGGAAATACCATATGGAGGAGATGGGTGAGTTGTCAGAGTGGAGTGCTGCAGGCATAGTTCAAACAAGAGATCTATTCAAAATGGGAGAGTTACTCCCATTTGATGACCTGAGACTAGAATTCGACCTGCCGCAGTGGTACATCTAGCTTCATAGAGCAGTGATTGTGGCTGTCAGGAAACACTGAAGAGCGGGTGCATTGGAACCTCCCGCTAACCAAAGTTGTCAATTAATGGATACGACCTCTGGTACCTACAAGGGGGTCTCCTGCTTACATAGAGCGATGCAATCAGATATATTGAAGCCTCTGGGTGGCCCCTGAGAATGGTGGGAGGGAGGCCTAGGAGCCCCAATCCCCGAGGGAGACTGGATAAATATGCTGGAGCAGTTCCCGAAAGTGTCTAGAAATTCTCAATTTAAACTAATAAACTTCTGAGTCCCACACAGATCTTACTTGACCCCCAGGCAAGCAGGAGCCAAATGCCTTAGATGTGGTACAGTAGGAGCGGAGCTGCTCCA
The DNA here is from genome assembly GCF_031143425.1 of Pleurodeles waltl. Lineage (NCBI taxonomy): Eukaryota > Metazoa > Chordata > Amphibia > Caudata > Salamandridae > Pleurodeles > Pleurodeles waltl. The sequence continues at coordinate 842,107,919 of NC_090446.1, read as the reverse complement.
TATGCTATGGCCATATCTGTCACTCACCAAATACTGGGAGAAAGTCACGTCTACCCTGGCTGATATCACACAGAGGGAGGTCCCTGGCTTGCCGGGGTGCTGCTTGATGAGCTGGTTCCCACATACGCCCAAAAAATAACGTCATGACTAGATTCCTGGACCTGGCTTTAATACTAACAAAGAGGGAAATCACAAGGAACTGGAATGCTGCTAGGAGCACAAGAATAGTGACCTGAACTCAAGAGGTGGGCAGACTATGAGAGTGGTGTGTTGCTCCAAGAGGCCAGATGAGGCTTTGGCTCTCAAGAGGTGGCAAAGGTATTGCAGATTGCATGAAGGAGCCGGACCCTACAATGACAGTGCAACCCCCCGAAGGCCCGGGCACACAGGAACGAGATGGGGATTAAATGAAAGTAGTTGCTTAGCATTGTTTAATATGTGATGCTAGTGCAGGCAGCCTCACGTTGTGGGACTATGAATGCAGATGAGACCAGTACCACTGACCAGGAACTGTTATAACTGACGGGACGCTCATGCTCTACAATACTACTCGGGAGGAGTGGGGTATTGTTAAGGGTGGGTAGTTGGGTGGAAGAGGAGTTAGTGTTTTGAACGTAAAGGAACTGCTTGTGTAACAACATGGTTTCATGTTTTGAAATGTTCTGAAAACCTCATAAATTTCTGTTTGGAAAAACAAAAAAAGGCAGTAACAGGTTTTGGGCCAGTAGGATTGTTGAAGTATAGAAATAGAAATCCTGCTTTGCAGCCTAGCATTTTTCCAAGCCCAGGATGTTGTTGCAATAGATTTGATACCCCTTGGAATTCTGGGAATGATGATCAACACTACTCTGTCCCACATCCCAGACAGGGAATTGCTCTGAGACACATTCATAATGTGAAAAATCTGCAAGAATTAGTATCCTTCAGAACAACATGTTAGTTACCTTAATTAATTATATTTCCGGTTTGTACAATATCTTCCTGCTGATTCCTCATTCACCTTCCTCCTCCCCTTTAGCCATAGTGCTGTTCATACTAAGATGATATGGTATTTAATATTGGTTCTACTGTTTATGATCTGCTGTTAAACTTTCTTGGTTCCCCCACCATGACCTTGGTTTGGCACAGTAAAATGTAAGATACTAGCACCAGAGCATCAGGCAGTGCTTTATGTAGGTCTATCAAAATCCTGGACGGACTCAGCCAAGACTTGAATTGCGGCGGCCCAGAAGAGCTGTTGCTGAGGAATTTTTTTTCTAGATTGAAATGAACAACTAGGAAGTATACATTAGGTGAAGAATCTGCAGGAAGATATGGAGGCCTATTCACCAAAGCTTTTTGGAGTATGGAAATGAGTACTCCTGGTGCACTACTTAATTACTCTGAAGTTCTATTCACTAATTTCCGGTTCAAGATCAATGTCTATATCTCTTTGTGTTTGAGGAGTTCTCTGCATGTGAAGGACTAGGTTTTTGATGTAAATGTCAGAATGATAAGGCAGGCTGGCTTTTAAGTGGGGAATACCCACCACAAAATGAGATGAGTAAAGGGAATGACATGCCAACACAAAAAACCCACTGTATAATAAATCATTGGCTGTTAACTAAAATTACCCCCATATCTATTACAGTAGCTCTACAGCCAAAACAGGATCAGATCTTCTCCCGTCAGGCACTGGAGTAAGTGACACACCACACATGGCCGTTCACAGGTATTACAGGAGATTAATACAGAAAACAATGGAGGCATGGAATAACCCTACCAACACACATATTAAATAGGGAAAATACTAAACAATTACATCAAACAAATATCTATACCAAACATTAAAATAATTTTTAAATTTATTTCCATACAAGTAGTTTAAAAAACCAACACACACAAATGCATAACATTATAAAAAAGCAGAAATATTCACTTCGGACTGATTAGAGAACTCTGCAAGGCTGTATTCCCTTTCAACCCACCTGCTAATGCAAGGGTTGTGAAAATCAAGAGTCATACCTCCACCACATGCACCAGCAGATGAAACTCAGTACACTATCAACCAAGGCAATGGGTCACACTTTTCGTATGTCCATGCAGAGAGTACTGACAAGACAGAGATGCTCTCCAGGTGTGATCATTGACTTGGTTGCAGACTGGTACCAGGTGCTCATTTTACCTGGGGCCCATTCCAAGGCCAAATCTACACATATCAAAATGCTGGTTGCACTCCACTTCCTGGTCTCTGGATCTTTACAGAGGACTAGTGAGGATATGGTGAACATCCTACATGCAGGCCAATCACAGTGCTTGCTTCAGGTACTGAGATGCATCACGATGTGAGTGCACCTGTTTATCACCATGTCCCATCTCTGGTGGAAAGGCAGTGGATGCCAAGGAAACTGATTTCTATCAACCAATTCCCTCTGGCATTATACACCATTGATTTCTTCTGTGGCACATTGTAGGAAAGTGCCCCTTTTTGACATGGTCACCCCCACTTTTTGCCTGGTATTCAATGCAATTTTGACTGAACGTGCAATGGGTTCCTGCTAACTAGATCCCCAGAGCCAAATCTCTCTCTAAAACTGTGCAAATATCCTCCAGTTGGCAATCACTTTGGCACCCCTTCCCTAGTAAATGGTACCCCTGGTAAATAGGGCATGGGTACCGAAGAGGGTCCCCACGGGCTGAAGCATGTATTGTGCCACCCCCTGGGACCTATCACCTAGCACATGAAGACTGCCATTGCAGGCTGCATGTCTTGGTGCAGCTAAAATCGAAACCACAGCCAATGTGCCATTTCCTCTAAAGCTGCATGTAATATATATGTCACCCCCACAGCAGGCCTTACAGCCCTAAGGCTGGGTGCATTATATTGGATGTGAGGACATATCTGCAATAGCAGAAATGCCCATGCTACGTCTTTGTCAGTTCTTAGACCTAGTGAGTGAATAGGGAAGCCATTTTAAGAACATGTACTGGACACTGGTCACTACGAGTTCCCCAACTGCATGATGGCTTCACTGTAAATAGGGATGTTAGTTATCAAACATCTGATATTCATAAATCTTTATTTGATGCCAATGTTGGATTTATAAATCGATGTACCCAGATGGCACCTTAGAAGTTTCCCCTGAAAACCTACCAACTACCCATGTGGGGACTGACTAATTGTAGCCAGCCTGCCACCACCAGACACGATTCTGGCCCCCTAGGGTGAGCGCACTTGCTCTCAGGCAGTCAGAGACAAAGCCTGCCAATTTGTATTCCAGGGTAGGGGGGCTTCAAATAAGCCTACCACTGTTGGAATGCAGATGTAGCTTTACTCAAAGGAGAGATGCTGACCCCCCTACCCCAGGCCCATTTGGTACCTGAACAGGTGGCAAAGGTGGTATTCAGAAAGGTGTGCCCACCCCTCAGATCCGACCCACCCCTAAGGTGAGCTGCCTGATGTGGACCATAACATTTAGAAATCTGCCATCTTGCTGTTGGCAGATTTAGGAAATCTGGGACAGGGCCATTCCCACTTCCCACAAGAAGTGGTCATATAAGGGGTGGATTGAGCCTAGGGGTAAGTGGCCAATTGGCTATTACCCTGCACTCCCCAAAACACCCCTAAATGCAGTACTTAGGGGACCATGAAATCAGATTCCTGCTGACTTACATAGGAGGACACTCAAGAGCCACAAAAGCATAGCCCAAGAAAGGAGAACCTGATCTGGCCCGGCCCTGCCCTCCTGTCTGCTGTTCCCACTGAATTGCGCCAAAGTTGACTCGTCCTGCAAGCTGCTGTGCCTCCAAAAGCCTGGAAGGCATGCCTGCCTTCAACAAAGACACAGGCACTCCAGTGGAGCAGTAGAGCTGCTTTCCTGCATCTTACAGGCACACTAAGAGACCTGAGAGGACTCAGGGCCGCTGAAAACCCGACACTTAAAAGCACCACTGTACCCCTGCCGCCTAGCCTGAGTTGATGTGGACCAACCGTGCCAACACTGTCCCCAGCCCTTCAGAGACAAAGCCCACCTTGGACTTGCCCACTGTAGACTCACCAATACCTCCTGCAGCCTCTGCCTCCTGGCCCCCTCAACCCCAAGTGCTCGTAGTGGAGAAAACCTGATGCCTCAAAGCACTTCTTCACCAGTTACCCATGAAGAAGAGGAGTCGAGGTGGCCCAACATCCCCTAGCTTCTCAAAATTCTAATCTACCTATTGGTTCCCCTCGGCTGGATCCCCAGTCCTCATCTACAGCCTCTTTTCAACCGGACAGATCCCCATTGAATAACATTGGGCACCAACAGTGTACTACACCTGCCCCTCCTAGTGCTACTTGGTGTGACCTGTTGGTGTGGTCCTGACCCTTGCCCAGTACATACCATAGGTCCAAGGGAATGGTCCCGTAAGTCACTGTACTATACGTGAATGCAGTACTTGAATTCCCTCCATAGCATAACATTGCAGCTTTTCAGAAATTGCCCTCTTTACAAAACTATAAAGATTTGTTTGCAAAACGTACTTTCCTGATCACATCGATTCTGATGCCAAAACATATATAAAATATAAAATACTTGTTATTTTTGTAAATTGGTGTGGATCTCCTTCTTGAGTCGTGTGTCTCATTTATTGACTGTGTGTGTATTTAAAGATGTCTAACGTTCCTCTCTGATAAGCCTAAGGCTGCTCGACTACACTGCCCCCTAAAAGAGCACCTTGGGATTGCTAGAGCAAGCCCCTGCCCTCCAGTAAGGGAACTCCTGGACTATTTGCAGTGTATATCTCATTTTGATGTATCATATAAAGAGCCAGTTTTCTACACACTTCAGCCATCCTGCCTCAAAGAACAGCATTTCAGCAACAGACCCTGCTGGCACTCCAACAATGTGCAAGCTATCTGTGCAGTTATGTACTGCTTCACTGATATGTATACTGTCTTTCCTGAGTTCACACTCTACATTTTCCTGAGAGGCCATTATTACACATCAACTGGTTGTGGTAATTTCTGTGATATGTGGCTAGTAGGTAACTTTGCTTAACTTACACTGGGATGGGACTACTGGTATAGCTGGGAAAATGTTTTCACAAATATATTCACTCATGGCCTTACCTCACTCTAATACACCCATGACTGTAACATTGTTTTTATGTAATGGATGGAATTTCTACAGAACTTTCAATTTAACCACAATAAAAGAATCACATAGCTTTGTTGCAGGTGGTGCCCAGTATGACCTCTCCCCCCCCAGCCATTCTAATGTCCAAACCAATATCAACCAAATCCACAGGATTAGCATAGTTATAACGGGTAACACATAAATGGACAGGCCTTCACTTAATGCAATTTTGGCATTCTTAACAGGATACTCACTGGAACTAGTGTGCAAGACCATTGCAGCCTATTGTGTGTTGCACAATATTGCTTGCGATGGGGCTTACATGTAGACCTTACACCTGAATGATGGCTCAATTTCGTACCTGGGTTGGGCCATAGCCCAGACGTCAGGATCTGCACACACGTTCTTAACAATGTCACCTGAGCTGTTAGTTCCTAGTGGTCAGATGTTGTGTCAATGATGAAAGGTGGACTATGTCCTTGCATACCATACTGAGACTCCACTGTTGCATTTCCATGATGCCACAAACACACGAGCAGTCCTAAATGTAATATAAATCTGCACACACTACACCCATTTAGACATCCACACATTTCATCCTGCAACTAAGTACTTTATTCAATCTCCCTCAGATAAAACCACTCCACCTCTGTGTGATGAACAACACCTACCTTCACATTTATTTTTCCCTAGGGAGTAATAGCAATATAAAGTGTTGCATGGTACCATTAGGCTGCCACTAATAACCCGAGGTATGTTGTCTAGTTCACACTCTCTTTTCCTATAGTTACTCAAAGTAGGACCATGTAATGGAGGCAATATAGTAGAAGTAGAGTTCTCTACCGAGCACAACAAACAGGATGTTACAGAAAGAGGAACTAAGGCTGTTCTTGAGACATCCTTTTACCAGAGCACAACTCTCTTTGTGTGGAATTGGGTTATTGGTTGAAGGGGTGAAAGCCTCACTCAGGCAACAACCACAATCTTTGTCAGGGTGCACTACAAAACACACTAAATTAGCTTGTGCGTACCCTCTCGTAGCTTGGCATGAAGCAGTCAGGCTTAACATGGAGGCAATGTGTAAAGTATTTATGCAGCACACAACTAGTAATAAAGTAAAAACACAACACAACAAGAATCTCAAACCAATTTAGAAAAATAGAGTGCATTTTAATTAATAAAATGATTACCAGAATGACAAAAATACAATCAGTAGAACCATAGATATTAAGTTTTGATATTTTAAGTAAATAGAGTGCCTAAAGCACAAAGCACCAGTTACGGTCTTTTGGTTGTGCTAGACTGGGGGAGAGTCACAAGTTTGGGCCGACCGCAATGGAGTGTGGGTCTGAGATAGTGATCAGGTTAGTGCCGCTGAATAGTTACCTTCTCAAAATATGGTGTGAAGGGTTCAATTTGTAGTGGAGGAGGCAGCGAGGAGAAGAGAGAGTGTTGCATTGGTGATCACAGCCGGCTGTCATTGCTATTATGTGAAGTGTAGATCTTGCATTGCCAATTATTACTGGTGGTCACTGTAGCACAAAGAACAGGTCGTCACTGGAGTTTCACATTGGCAGTTATCACGGGTTGCGGAGCCTCAGCGCAAAGGGGCCCATTCTTGGTCACGGAAAGTCCAAACCTCAGATCTGGGCCCATGGGAGCACCTCTTGGGGATCAGGTATGTATTCCAGCAGAGGCCAACAGGGCTCAGGCTGGTTCAGGTGAAGCAGGCCAGCTGGGCAGTTGCAAATGGCCTTTGAAGCTTGTTATGTCCCTGTAGCTCAAACAAGAGGTCAACCAACTGACCCTTGGAGTCACTCAGGTTAGCCTGGGATGCAAGCAAGTCCAGACTTCCTTCTCAGACCGCAAGGCAGTCCTTCTTCTGAATCTTTCATAGGTCTAGGAATCTTCTGAAGAGTGGTGCTGGAGTTCCAAATTTATGCCTGGTGCTAGCCTTTGTGTGGGGTTCTCTATATAACCCCCATATCTGGTTTCTGAAAGGTCTTCCCTTCCCCTGTCCGGGCTCCAAGAATTCTGGGTGACAAATGCTAGTGTCAGGTTCCTTTGTGTATGCTGGAGGCAATCCCTTTGAAGTGCGATTGGGGCAGAGGACAGCTCTGCCTCCCACCCATGCTGGCAGAATGGCCTATCCTGCCCATATCACCTGACCTTTGTGTCACTGTCTAGGAGGAATACACTTATCTCTACAGTACAGCAATTCACAGTCATGTGACTCAGGACACTGACAGAAAACACAAATGGTTAGGACAAGAAAATGCCAACTTTTCAAAGTAGCATTTTCAGAATTGAGACTTAAAATACAATGTGACTGTGATGGGCCGGCCCAGGATGGCCCGTACAGGAGCCCGACTGGTGCTGGCACTGCCTACAATGCCCCGGATCCCTCTGCAGAGGAATCCAATCAGGAAGTACTTCTGGCGAGGAAGGTGGGACCTGGAGGATCTGAAAGGCAAGCCGTGGTGGAGAGTGTGGTGCGCAACGGAGGAGCGGAAAGGCACGGCGTTGGAGGAAGGAATGGAGGAATTCTACGACAGCAGGAAGGAGCAGAGGAGGCATCCGGCGGAACTACCATCTCGGCATCCCAGGAGGTGTGACGCGATCCGACCCGCCACGCTTCCAGAGAAGCGTGGCAGCCACAGGTGCGTGGAGAGAGCCTGAAAACGGGTGCAACGGGAAGGCAGGAGATCGGGTGGAGAAGGGAACAACAATCCAGAGGGGGTGGGAGGGCGGGAGGAGAAGGGAACAAGAGACAAAGGGGAGTGGGAGGACAGGACTAGAAAAAAAGAGGAGAAGGGAACAAGAGACAAGGGGGAGTGGGAGGACAGGACCAGAAAAAAGGGGAGAAGGATACCTAATAAAAAACAAATGTAAAAACCAGAGAGATCCAGAGAAGAAACAGTAGAAGAAAGGAAAACAAAGAAAGAACAGTATAGCAAAAGGTACGTCTAGAACATCAGAGAGACACAGAACAACACAGATAGCAGAAATACCAGAGAAAGAGAGAGAGAGAGAGACCGAGATCAAGCAAGAAGCTTCCTGGGAGCCCTGCCAGAGAGAAACAAACCAAGGAGGAGATGAAAATCCAGGGAAAGGAAAACAAACAAAATCAATAAATAGCATCAGAAAGCCTCGTATATGAAGAACTATTTTGTCATAAAACCATAATAAATCACATCCAAGACAAACCAATTCCTAACTCTACATGTCGTCCTTGAACCCGCCCGGTCTCAAGTGGTGTCAGAAGTGGGATTGGAAGCAGAACATTGACGACATGGAGGAGAAACCCACTTTGGCGGACATGATAGCCCAGCTGGCCAAAGGGCAACGTCACCTACAATTAGTCTGGGAACAACAACTTAAGGAGGCTAAGGAGGAGATAGAGGCCTTACAAACTGCTCTGAAAATTCAAGCCACCATAATAGCCAACAACCAGTTGGTCCATGAAACAGCCCTAGGCAAACTGACCGACACCATCGCCCACACTAAAGTACATCCTAATGTACCTAGCAGCGTGCTTCAAAAATATCACGAGCAAGAGGACCCAGATTCTTTCTTTACTAATTTTGAGAGGGTAGCCAGTACTGCAAACTGGCCGGAAGATAAGTGGGGTCAATACATCGCCCGTTACTCACTGGACAGTTGCAAGCCGCCTTCCAGGCGATAAACTCAGGAGGAACCCTTCCCTATACCGAAGTGAAGAAAGCAATTCTGGAACGCATAGGATTGGATAGTGAGAGCTATAGAACAAAGTTCCAACAGACGAAGTGGCAGCATCAGGAGAACCCCTGCACCTTGAATTACCGGGTGCACCATGCAGGAGGGAAATGGTTGCACCCTACAGAAACCACAAGAGAAGAGATGTTCGATGCAATTGTGCTCAAACAGTATCTAGACGCCCTCCCCTCCAGTACACGGAATTGGGTTAGACAACACCCGGGGTTAACTAACCAGACAGCTGTAGACTTAGCCTGTGCCTATCATCAGGCTCCTGATTTTCGTAGTATCCCCAGCAGACATCCCCCTCCTACCACAGCACGACCTGGGGTAACCAAGACTGTATCCCCTCGGCCGTTGACCATGCATAGTTCTGATCAGACTCTTCCTGCTGCCTCCACAGCCCGGGTTATCCGACTACCGGGCCCCAGTGTTATCACTGTTCTGAATGGGGCCATATTGCACGTAATTGCCCATTAAAAAAAGACCTTGAAGAACCAATGGAGATAGGGCTGATGAAAGGACGAGTACTATGGTCCGGAGGGAAGAGACCTACCTATACTCTAACAGTCCTACTTAATAATATAGAAAGGATGGCTCTAGTGGATTCTGGTTGCAGTCAAAGTGTGATCAGACAGAATTTGGTCCTACCCGAGCAAGGGAACTCACAAAATCAGGTTCTGATAGCATGTGTACACGGAGATCAACAGCTCTATCCGGTAGCTACTGTCCAACTTAACTGGAAAGGAGAGGACGAGACAATCAATGTGAGGGTGATCTCGAATCTGGGCGAGGATCTCATCCTCGGCACGGACTACGTAGACTTTACTTCTCTTCTCGAGAACATACATATACTACCTGGTGGGAAGAGGCCCCCTTTGGAGCCAGTGAGGAAGAAACCAGAAAACCACGGATCAAACTCAGCAGAAAACAGAAGAGAGAACAAAGATGGGAACATCAAAACCTCCGTGACCCCAGGAATTTAGAACCCCACTTACCTTCAGCCACAGTTTGTACAGCCACTGGAGACTTTAGACAAGGTGAACATGAAGATCCTACCCTGAAAAATGCTTGCCACCAAGCCTTACTCCAGGACGGACCAGTGGTAGGTCCCAAGTTTGTGGTAAAAAACAATTTATTGTACAGAAGCCCCTCCACTTCTGGGGAAAGAGCGTTACAGTTAGTAGTACCACAAACCCATAGGCAACAGGTCCTACAGTTAGCCCATGGTGATAATGGGGAAGGACATATGGGGAGAGAGAAAACAGAGGAAGTGGTTTTACAGCGGTTTTATTGGCCTGGGGTGTTTGGGGATAATAGGAAGCATTGCTCAGTGCCCAAAATGCCAACTTATGAATCCCTCCCCTCATCGACCAGCTCCTCTCCAACCTCTTCCCATTATAGAGACCCCTTTCACTAGAGTCGGGCTGGATATTATAGGACCCCTAACTCCTTTGCTAAAAGGACGCCAGTATATTCTTGTGTTAGTTGACTACGCGACCCGGTATCCCGAAGCCATACCAATCCCCAGTATGCATAAAAAAACCCTCTCCCAGGCTATGATCTAATTTTTTTTGCGAGTTGGATTTCCTAAGGAAATCCTCACAGATCAAGGAACCCCGTTTATGTCAAGACTGATGGCGGAGGTATGCCGTTCACTAGGGGTTAAACAAATAAGAACTTCCGTATATCATCCCCAAACAGACGGACTAGTGGAACGATATAATAAGACTATCAAATCACTGCTTCGTAAAAGTATTTCGGAAGCAGGAAAAGATTGGGAAAAGAAGCTACTCCTAGTGCTCTATGCCATACGTACCCATGTCCAAGCATCCAACGGGACATAGCCCCTTTGAGCTGTTATTCGGGAGACAGCCTCGTACTCTTTTAGAAATGTTAGCAGAACAATGGGAAGAGTCAGAAGAAGTGGTTAAGGACATTTTAACATATACCCGAGAACTAAGAGAAAAACTTCATACGGTATGGGAAGAGGCCCATACCGCATTAAGAGAGGCCCAAAACAATCAAAAAAGGATATACGATGCTAAAAGTGCATATAGGAGTCTGAAGGTGGGAGACAAGGCATTAGTCCTGTTACCCAGTTGTGAAAACAAATTACTAGCCCGGTGGCAAGGCCCATATGAAGTCTTAGAACAGATCAATCCTACTACATATAAACTCGCCATAACACCGGGTACGGGCAGGGAACAGATATATCACATAAACCTTTTTAAAAAATGGTGTGAACCCGTAATTGAACAACCTGCCTTGTATATCATAAAAGAAGCAAATAACGATATTACCCTTTTCCCCTTCCCAGTTGACACATCACATGTAGACCCCGCCCCTAAAATAAACCCCTTACTTACAGACCCATACCGTGCGCAACTCCGCCACCTGGTCAACAACAACCGAGACGTGTTCTCAAAGACGCCGGGACGAACCCCTCTAATACAGCACGCCATTCGTACTCATTCAACACCATAGCCAGACAACGGCCCCATCAAATACCTGAGGCGAAAAAGAAAATCACAGAGCAAGAAGTACAAACTATGTTAGAAGCTGGAATCATCAAACCATCCACTAGCCCCTGGTGTTCCCCGGTGGTATTGGTACCAAAGCCCGATGGGAGCACCCGCTTTTGTGTTGACTTCAGACGTGTCAATGCCCTATCACACTTTGACGCATATCCCATGCCCCGCATAGACAAACTCCTCGATAGACTGGGTCAAGCCCGATACATGTTATATCTAACGAAAGGATACTGGCAAATACCATTACGACCGGAAGATATAGAAAAGACCGCATTTGCCACCCCCTCCGGTCTTTACCACTTTACGGTCCTTCCATTTGGTCTTCATGGGGTCCCAGTCACCTTTCAAAGACTTATAGACAGGATACTTCGACTCTACCAGCAGTATGCAGCGGCCTATCTCGACGATATTGTAATTTACAGCCAAAACCTGGGAAGAGCACCTAGAACACTTAGACACCATCCTACAGGCCCTGAGGGAAGCCAACCTTATCCTAACCCTGAGAAATGCAAATTGGGACATACAATGATTAAGTATTTGGGGTATATTCTAGGAGAGGGACAAGTTAGACCCCAAATCGATAAAATACAGGCAATCACCCAGATAACCCTTCCCCGTACAAAGAAAGAGGTACGCGCTTTCCTGGGACTTGTAGGATATTATAAACATTTCATCCCACAATTCTCCACCATAGCCGGACCCCTTACTCACCTCTTGTGGAAAAATTGTCCGAACACTTTACTCCCTTTCTCGGCGACAGAACGAAAAAGCTTTGAAACCCTAAAAACCGCTTTGACCTCCGGACCGGTGTTGTGCTGTCCTGATTTTCAAAAACCCTTTGTCGTACAGACCGATGCTTCAGATGTAGGGCTAGGGGCCGTCCTTTCACAAGAACGGGACAATGGGACTTTACACCCTGTCGTGTACATAAGTCGCAAACTCCTCCCACGGGAGCTTCATTACTACACATTAGAAAAGGAATGTCTGGCTATCAAGTGGGCGGTGGAATCCCTGCAATATTATTTAGCAGGCAGAACATTTACTTTAGTGACTGACCATGCTCCCCTTACCTGGCTTGCCCAAAATAAGGATACCAACGCCTGTGTACTGAGATGGTTCCTCTTACTCCAGCCTTTTCCCTTCCAGATATGGCATTCCCCAGGTTCCCTCATGACAAACGCTGACTATTTGTCACGGTATCTGGAGTCTGAGCGCCTCTATCAGCCGCTCACTAGGGGGAGTGTCTGTGACGGGCCGGCCCAAGATGGCCCGTACACCAACCTGACTGGTGTTGGCACTGCCTACAATGCCCCAGATCCCTCTGCTGAGGAATCCAATCAGAAAGTACTTCCGGCGACGAAGGCGGGACCTGGAAGAGCTGAAAGGCGGGCCGTGGTGGAGAGTGCGGTGCGCAACGGAGGAGCGGAAAGGCGCGGCATTGGAGGAAGGAACGGAGGAATTCTACGACAGCAGGAAGGAGCAGAGGAGGCGTCCGGCAGAACGACCATCTCGGCATCCCAGGAGGCGTGACGCAATCTGACCCGCCACGCTTCTGGAGAAGCGTGGCAGGCACAGGTGCGTGGAGAGAGCCTGAAAATGGGTGCAGGCGGGAGGTTGGGTGGAGAAGGGAACAACAATCCAGAGGAGGTGGAAGGACGGGAGGAGAAGGGAACAAGAGGCAAGGGGGGGTGGGAGGACAGGACCAGAAAAAAAGAGGAGAAGGGAACAAGAGACAAGGGGGAGTCGGAGGACAGGACCAAGTCATGCGGTAAGATAATAGCATAACATCTGAGGATAATTGTAACAAAACAACAATCCCCACACCCCTTTCCCACACTGGAGTGAAAAAACAACAACAAATCCTGCTAAATTCCCAACAAATCAGAGAAAAAAAACATGGTGATGTACTGCTCGAGGGTGTGACAACGCTCAAGGGGACATTGCTTGATTATAAAGTGGGTATGCAGGAATATGAAGCCTGTCTAATGAGAGATTCAAATATAGTCTACAATGATCGTGAAGTTTCCACATATGCCAAGGCAGCAGAATAATTGCAGGGCCAGTTCCATGAGATACGCAGGGCACATGCTGAAAGAAGCATTCAGGGTGTGTGATCGTCCTGTGGTCCCGGCGGTAAGGAGACTGGGGTGCTAGTGGAGAAGGGGCGTCTGGGCGAGGCTGGTCTGAGCTTGTGTTGCTTGCAGAATAGGGCAGCTTCCGCTGGTGTGCTAAACACATACGGGCATATTTCCAGAGAAGTGTCACAGCACAGCACTTTGCCAAAATCAGCAGTGCCACTCTGCATCACTTCCTTATTTACACATATACCATCCACCCCTGTGTTTACACTAATACTGGCGCTAAATTTAGCTGTTAAAGCAGGCATCCTTGCACCATAGTGCAAGGGTGTCTGCCTTGAAGGGAATGATTGTTTATGTGCAGGAAGATGTCCTTACCTACAATGGCGATTTGTTACTTCTATGTGTGCTGCACACATAGAAGTAGCAAAACGTCATGATATAATGTTTGTTTATGTGCAGGAAGGGACACCTTCTTGAACATAAACAATCATTCATGGTGTTTTGCTTTTTCTATGTGTCCTGCAGAATCCAGCACACATAGCAAAAGCAAAAACGAGGACAAATAATAGTATTCCTCCTTGTTGCGCCATGCTAATGACACCTCTGGGATGGCATTGGTTATTGGCGCTGCCACAGATTTACGAATTCTCGTAAATCTTTGGCAGCGTCAAAAGCAATGGGTGTTGCGGTAGAACGCCACAGCATGTAAATATGTCCCATAGTGTTTTCCATCCATCTCCATGCGCAGTCGTGGCAGGTACAGCGTGCCCTATCAGATTCCGCATTTCTAAATGGTAGATTTAACTTTGGCAAACTTACGTCGCAACCACCTGTGTGAAGTCAAGTAAGAGTGACAGAGCCATGCCTTGATGGTGAAGTGGCCCCTTCTCGCGGGCCAATCTTAGTTCAGTGTCCTAATCTCAGAAGTTTAGGAGCCGAGCAAAAGGAGGTTTTATGCAAGGCCAGCATGTACGCAGCCTAATTTGCACGCCGCAGGGCAGCTAACTCAGGTGCCAGTCATGCACGTGGAGATATGGGCACAAGTGTGGCTCACCTCCGCTCCGCTGTGTGTACGTGTTGCAATTGAATGTTCACCGGGACGCACCTCGCCACCCCGAGATGAAGCCGCAGGACTCACGCCTAAGTGCGTGCTCACCACGGCCCGTCTCTCAGGCTCGCCTGCAGACCCTGTCTCCCTGTGGTCTCTGAGGGCTGCAACGGTAGGGAGACTAGGTAACGGCTGACCTAGGGGCATCAACGGCACGCCGCTGACTGTTCTTGGCCTAGCAACCAGTGTCGTTTTGTGAAGCGGAGGAGGAGGCCATAAGGAGGGAGACCACCGTGTTTAGAACTGAATTATGGGATCTGCTAGTAGAATTCTCGGAGTATCACAGCTCAGTTTGGCCAGTTGGTGCCTGTGCCCTCTATAATCTTCTTGGTGTCCCCCAACTCATTCAGTCGGAGGTGCTCCATTAACATCTGCCACTCTGCTGATACGGAGCATTTCCTCAGTCCCCTCTGTTCCTCTCTATACAAGGCTGCACCCTCTGCCACCCCCCAGCGAAGTAATTCTGTTCTCCATATTTGGCTGACAGGGGATTGGGGGACTTCCAGCAAATTTTGCTTAACCATTTGGCTAGTATCAGTGCCAGGTCGACAAATCTATTAGTCACACCCGTCCTCGCCGTTCTAGCACCCAGGTCCAGTATGCAATGGTCTGCTGAGTCCCAGTAAGAGAGCTAAGTGATTTCACAAAGTGTGTTGCGGGCGTTATTTTAGTAATGTCTCAACAACGGACAGGCCCACAACATGTGGAGTAGATCTGCATCTTCCGTTTGGCACCGGGTACAGGTGGATTTGGCAGCTGGGAAAAGGGAGTGCACCCTTCGAGTAGTTCAGTAGGCTCTATGGAACATGGTAAATTGGATACATTTAAATTGTGCATTGCGGGGAATCTGGGATGCATGCTGTATAAGGAATTTCCATTCCTTGTCATGCAAGGGGAGTACTAACTCTGTTTCCCACCTTTCTCACAGAGGGAACAGCGTTATACTATAGTGCGAACGTTGTGCTTTAGTATAGCCATTTGATCAAGTGCCTCCCTGACCCCATGTCATAGAGTATCTGTATTAGGGAATGAGTCTGGGGTGCCTTCCCATAGGTAGTCCACTGGTGGCGTATAAAATGTAACAAATTGTCTTGTAATAGAAATTGGATGCCTGGTAGTTGGGTTTGGGCAATAAGCTCCCTATGGGACAGGAGATGACCCTCGCTGAAGAGGTCCCCTAAGATCGAGAATCCACTCTCTTCTACATGCCTCAGCCTTGTCATAGAGAGCACCGCAGCTGGGGAGGGAAAGCCACACAGGGGAATGTTGGTCACATATGGGGCTGTGCTCTTGGTCAACATGAGCGCCATGCGCCATCACTACATCGCGTTTTGCAACAGTAGGGGTAACTGGTTAGTGTGTTGCAGTCTCCCTGGCAATAGAAGAGATTTTAATTCTACACTTTCTAGCCGTGTCTGTGCGTAATTTATCTCCTGTAGCTTTATTCCCGCTAACCAATAGGCCAGCCATTGTAGTTGTGCCACAATACAGTATGTCAGAACATGAGGCGCCCCTCCTTCCCCTGTGGGCTACTGCAGTTTCTGAAGACTGATATGGCGTCGCCCTGTGGCCCATATTAACTCTGTCAGTAAGGTGTTCACTGTTTTGAGAATCGACTTTGGTATTCGAATTGGAAGGTACACCAAAAAATACAATAACCTGGGAAGCATCACCATCTTGGCTAATGTCAAGAGCCCAACCACTGACAGGGGCAGGGAAGTCCAGAACTTGATCTGAGACCTCAGTGCTGTTATCGCTTTATTCAGATTACCTTCAAGTAGGTCATCTGGGGAGTGATAGATTTGGACCCCAAGATATCTGAATAATTGTTGGGCTACGAGGACCTCAAGCACTCCCAATGGGACTTTGGCAGTGTTGAGCAATCCTTCCTGGAATGAAAACACAATTGACTTTGAATGGTTTACTTTCAGGCCTGAGATACCACTAAATTGTTCTAGGGCATGACTAATCAGCTCATGGTCATATAGCAACATGTCATCCACATACGGTGGCAATATGCATTCGACCTCTGTCAGAAATCCCCCAACCGCCTTCCTCCTGTCTCAGCCTCTGGGCCAGGGGTTCCATCGCAAGAGCGAACAGTAATGGGGACAGAGGGCAGCCCTGTCGGGTGCCCCGGGAGATCTGATAGGGTGGCGAGATATGCTTGTCTGTCTTAGCTCTGGCCATAGGGCAGGAGTACAATACTTTAATCCATCTTAAAAAACACAGCCGGTATGCTAAATTTCCTAAAAGTAGCAAATAGATACTCTGTCTAGTGAATCAAACGCCTGTTGCAGATCTAGTGAATAGCATCCCACTCTTGGGTAGGCTGCCAGCGAGACCTCCATCTCCTGATACAGGCGATGAATGTTTAAGGGAGAGCTCCTGTGAGGTATAAAACCACATTGACCCATGTCAATCAACTGATGAAGGAGTGGCAGAAATCTCTGTGCCAGGACTTTGCCCCTGATAACCACTTTGAATGTGTCCCATTCTACTGCTTTTGTCGAGGCGGTGCCCTCATTTATAATAAAGTACTCAGTTATAGCAGTGTTCATAGCGCTGCGGAAGGGCGCATCCTTAAGATGGGTCGGTTGCATGAGCCATGTGGGGATCGGTGCCGGCATGCGGCCCCATTGGAGCAATACTTCTAGTGGGTTGTGATCTGAAAAGGTTTTAGCGAAGTATGTAGTGTCTGTGAATCACTTCGGCATTTGGGTTGAGCAGAGGAGGCGGTCCAATCGAGTGTGTAAACCGTGCGGTGGGGAGAAAAAAGGGTATTCCCTCATCCCCTCATGTTGTGTTCTCCATCTGTCTGCTAGTGCCCAATAAACCGCCCAGTCTGTAAAGGCCTGCGCCTGCTTTACTGGGTTGATGTGCGGAATGGTGGATGAGAGCAGTCTAATGTAATATCTAAAACTGTGTTAAAGTCACCTCCTATCACCCGCGGCACATGTGCCCATTCCACCAGCACTGCGAGAAGGTGTTGCAAGAAGATATCTTGGTCTGTGTTGGGGCTGTATATGCTCCCCAGTACCATCTGTATTCCGTCCAAACATCCCAGTGCAATGGCATATCTACCAAGTGCGTCTATTTTGGTCTGTATAATCTGAAAGAGGACTCCTGCTCTGATCCAGATGCCAGCGCCTCTGGCAAACCCTGAATAGAAGGTGGCTATTACTTGAACTCTCCACTTTGATCGAAGCCGGGCCACCTGGGGTTATGATAAATGAGTTTCCTGTAGATAGACTATGGATGCCTTATGGCAATGTAGTTGGGCTAGAACGCTATGCCTCTTTTGAGCGGAACACAACCCTCTATCATACCATGTCACTATCTTATATTGGTATGGCATTGATGTCATCTTTCTATTGAACAATCAGTTGTGACCTCCTCTCCCCCTGCATTGCAGCAGAGCATCTCTTGGCAGGCAGAGCATTTTGTATACCCCAACTTTTAGGTCCAATATGGAACATCTGTTCAACCAAACACTTTGATAACCACACAAGTGTAAACATAGGTGCAATTGCACGTGGGGGAGTCCTTGCATCGTTTAAGTCTAATGAGCTCCAATGCGCCCATGATGGGATAAACAGTAAGCCAGCTCCCTGGCACCCACACAGGAGAGCCCATATCTGTTAGAGATCTATGACTTTCCCCAGTCCCGACATCCAAGGCAAGTGTTCAGAGGTCTCTCCTCGGGTCTCTGGGAGTGACGCCAGGTCTTGAAGCTTCATGCATAAGTCGGTGGACCCCACAGCGGTTTACCAGTATAGTCAGATAATAGTGTCAGAGGTCTTCAGGGTCATCGAGGGGAACAGGGCCACACTGGAGTCTGACACAACATCCAACAGGGATGTAGTGGAGAGTTGTGATGGCGACCGGTCGATCTGGGCCTCTATGTTCTTCACCGAGTGTAGTGCTGTCGCCCTACTCTCAGTGGCCTACTGGGGTGAAGTGGCTGATGTTGTTGCTCCTCTCTGCCAGTGCTTGCGCTGTCTAGGGTTCCTGTGAGCATGGATTGGAGCTTCCATATCTTTCTCTTGAAGTTGAGCTTGAGGGTATCTTCATTCTAGCCATTCCCAGGCAGCATCCACGGTTTCAAAGAATAGGGAGCGGTCATTGTGCAGAATTTTTAACTGTGCTGGAAATAAGAGGACGTACCTCAGACCCTCTTTGCGGAGTTTCTTCTTCACAGACTGATATGATGCATGGCGCCTCTGCACCTCTAGTGTGTAGTCTGGAAAGAATGAAACTAATGCATTGGCCACCCTTATAGGCCCCAGGGATTTGCAGGCATCAATGGCTCTCCTCTTCGCAGTGTCCCCACTTGGTGCAGGGCCAACCCAATCCCAATGCCCGAACTCACAGGAACACCAATGCGAAGTCCCGGTCAATGCCGGTGGAGGGGGGGGGCGCCACCGCAGGTCTTCAGTGCCCCATTGCCGGTCTCAGCCACGGCCCCCAGTAGAGGCGGCCGGTCTGCCGAAGGGCCAGGCTAGGTTGACATCAAGGCTGTCGCCCGGGCCCACGTAGGCTGCGCAGTCCTCGCTATCGGCCGGCCAGGGTCCAGGCAACAGGGCCCGGCAACAAGGGACCCTGAGGGTTCTCTCCGGTCCTCGCCAATCTCCTCCTTCAGTTCCAATTGAGCTGGGTGAGAATCCTTGCCAGATCTGCAGGATTACTCGGAACTCCCGGGCTGGCTGTGGGAGCTCAGCTATTCTGCTTCTGCCATGTCCGGTGCTTGGCCACACCCCAATCATTTCATACTTCTGACTAGCCTGATCACACCCTTCCCCATAAAATGAAATGGAAGAGGCCAGACATTTAGCAACACTCACAGAAGGGGTACCTTTTTAGGTTTTTGTAGGAGAGAAGGGACCAGTTTGCACCATCAGTTCGGGGCAGGACTACAGGATCTAGAAACGCTATTACAGACCAACGCTTGATTTTGCGATCTTGGGAAGGGGAAAAGCCAGAGTGAAAGGGTGGTATGACATCTCTTGAGAAGCCCAACTTGTAGCACTCTTCAATTCCACTTTTAAATCCCAGCACAAAGCTGAAGCCCTGATAACCTTTCTGGATCTGGGAAGACTACATCTGAAGAAGGCTCCTGTTCAAGAAAGGACTCAAGGACTCCTGATTCCTGCTGAATAAAAGAAGTAAAGGACACCTGAATCCCACTAAAAGAAGAGGACTCAATGACGTCCAATTCTTTGCACCCAGGAAATGGACCTGATATATGGTCAATGGCACTCGCCTCTTTATTTTTTTCTGTGGGATAGGTGAGGATGGACTTGCTAGGGTCCATCCAAAGAGAAGGTTTCTTCTGGAATGGGAATCCCTGACTCCTGCTATACACACAGTTGCTCTGCAAATATCTTGGAGTCCTTGAGGCCTAGGCATTGTAATTTGTCTTAAGGGCCTTGAACCAAGGAGACTACTGGGAACCTAGAAAGATGCACAGGTCCTGGGTACTGCACAGCACTCTACTGCTAAACAGAGAGAGCTGGGTGCTGGAGCTATAGAGGAGCCAATAAAAAAAATCAGGATGAGGAGCTAAAGGAGCTGGTGGGCAGACCCCAAGCACTCCCTCCTCAGAGGGAGCACAGTTATAAACAAGCTTCAGAAAAACTAGAAACTTGTGGAGCACTGAACCCAACAATCCTAGTGGCTGGAACACTTAACCTGGAGTAAGACTGTGAAAACTGCATCTGAATAAGGTCTACGGTGCTCAAAATACCAAACTTTGTTTACCCTGCTATAAGAAAGCTGTGCTGAATGTTTTTATGAATTACTTCCAGGGAGCTTGTGGCTGTGTGTATACACACAGGGGAGTCACTGAATGAGGGAAATTGTGGTGCTTTGCTTCCTCAGTGTTAATATCCTCCAGAAAAGTCCAGTGCCAACGTGGGAAGAACTGCTTTGGGAGCACAGCGATTCCCAGTCTCACACTTTTTACCTCTCCGGGGAGGACCAGCACCTTAGGGGTATTGCGGGGAGTGTCACAGTGCTTCAGTTATGACGTCCCTAGGGTGGAGATGAACGCCAGGAGCATTGCTGTGTGCCTTCTGCACTCCCTGCATTCAGTAGGGAGGCAGGAAGCACACTTTGTAATGGTACCTGCCCATATAGACCATGGGTGGGAGAAGAGAAATCACCCCACTCCTCATCATCACTCAACTGCATTAGTAAAATGGATTAGACTACCTCACCTGAAAATGTCTTGTCCTCACACCAAGGTTTGAAAATCCTTTCACACCAGAAGGATTTTCTATTTCTTGAACAATCACTGGCTGCGAGGCAAGAGCATCCCTCAGAGTCAAAGATTATTTTTTTCTTACAATCAGTTTGATGAGCTGCATGGTGTCGGAGCAATTAGGCTCTGGCTGCTTTCAATCTGGTTGCTGTTTGGGGGGTATACTTCAGATCCCTGAACACTGATCAAGATAAGAGAGGTACTATTGGAGGTGGGAGAATAGTAAGAGGTATTATTCTGAAATCTGCTCTCCCCGGTGGAGAGATAGACATAAATCCCACTAGACATCAGGGATTTTTATGTTTATGAAAAAGAAATGGGTGGGAGCCAGACCCCCCAAGCATGAGGCCATACCCTTACCCCTAAATGCCTAAGATATTACTTGGGAGAAGATTGGGGGGGTCTACCTCCAATTTGCCCTCCAGAGGGGACATAAAGCCCACTAGTCATCATCAGGGATATAAATATTTATAAAAAAAAGAATGGGGTGGGTGCAGCCAGCCATGGCATTTGGTTCATGGCCACTCCTTAAAGTCCCAACAGTTTTTGTTCACCTCCAAGGGTAGCTTGGTGGTTTAGCCCCAATTTGCTCTCTCCAGGGGAGCAGGATCCCACTTAACACTAAGGATTTTACACTTTTAAAAATTAATGAGCCGCTTGCCGTACCTCCACCCCGGAAGAAACAGTTTTTCTGCACCCTGAGGGCAGAATAGGTGGTTTAGCCCCAATCTGCCTTGGGACAGTGGGGTGGGGGTGGGGGGGATAGGAGGGGGTTGGAGGCAGAAAAGCCACTAGATACCAGGGATAGATCTTTTTTTTAATGAGGTGCAGATGCTCATCCTGGTATCGGGCCTCTCCTTTTCTCTTTCCCTTTCCCGAAGTCCCAAAAATGTTCTGCCGCCCCCCCATGTCTAGCCCCTCCCCTCCAGTAACAAGAGCTAACATTAATTTTTTTGGGTATAGTTTGACATATTGATCAGCAAAGATGGGGTTAACTCCCATTCTGCCTCCCCTGGGTGGCAGATAGAAAGATAGAATGTATGGTGCCCCCGGGTGGAAGATAAAATGCACTGCCAGGATGGGCAAACCTGACACTCCACTCTGTTCCTCAGTTTTTTCCATAAGGGTCCGATGGGCTTTCTGACATCCCTGGAATCGGCTGATAGATGGTAAACACTACAGTCAGTCAACCCGTAGGGCTGAGGGGCCACCAGAATACCATGGAAAAAATTGGGAAAGGGAATGGTGAGGGCTGTACCTTCATGGTTTGGGGCCACCTCGCCTCCCATCACCAGGCAGTATTTCTTTGGGAGGCAGAATGGGGAAGGGGGACTTGCCCCCTCCCTGCCAGCCCATGTATCAAAACTACACTCAAAGAAATCCCAAAAGCCAAATTTCTTCTCACTTGCCGTGGTGAATCGCTGCACTATACAGGCTATGGGTTAGCTTAGAACTTGGGAGCCACAACATACATGGGAATTTCTGAAATCTAGACAAAGGAAAATCCAGGTTGCTGTGGCTTGTGTGATCTTAGCACTTTTTCTAACCCAGAATATCCTGCAAACATCAGAGTATGGGTGAAAAAGGCTATTTATCCTATGTTTATGTGATAGAAAACTCAGCATTCTCAGCCAGTGGCCCAAGCCTTACCGCTCTATGTTCCCAAATTTCTCCCATTTGACCCTCCCGGCCTCCATTATGAGGGTTAACATAATGCATAATATAGAAATGGACCAAAACTGTACACCACTGTGCAAACCTCATTGAAACTACATTGACTTCATATGGAGCAAGTTTTGCCTGGTTCCTTTTGCATGAAGCCACGTGAAGTAATGCTTTTATTGTTAAAAGTGTGGACATGCTGGGTATAAAGAACTGTACTGAACCTTACAGAATGTGAGGAAAATATATGATTTTAGAAAAGGTTTGATGTTGGTAGGGCATTCTGGATAGGAAGATGTAGTGAGGCCCACACAAGTCACGCCACCCTGGACTCTCCTTCGTGCCTAGTTTTCAGAAATGCCTCTTTTTGGCAGTTTTACCTGGGTGCTGGCCTAGCCCAGGTCCAAGTACTGCAGCTATTGATATAATAAGAATGGGTCAATTTGAAAGTCATCTCTTAAAGCTTCCTTTTTGCGTTCTGGGGCCTTACTTATTTCTGGTGAAAGGCCCAGCCACACGTCAGGTAACATATGGAGAGGAGTTGTTATAAGACAGAAGTATGCAAGCAGAGAAGCCTGCCATCTCCAGTTGTCTCAAGACATGAAGCGATAGAAACACACCACTTAAGCTCACACCATTTCTCCCACCCATCGTTGGCACTTTAGAAAGACTGGCATGTCCCTTCTGGTGACAGATTTGGCACAGGTACCGACCTAATGCTTTAAGTTCTCTCTCTGTGATGAGTTGTTCATTGTGGTGATTGAGGCATGGCTTCATTTTCTAATGGAAACTAGGAAATTAATCTAAATCAAGCTTAATCTTTCCTATTTAGATGTTGACTCCTTATGACAAATGCTGGTCAAATCTATCATTGCACCTTCTCAAAGTTAATATGAAGCTTAGCTAGGTACTTCTAACAGAAAATGGTCTAGGAGCACTGCCGGGTCAATGGAAGGAATTGCTTGTAAGGAACACAGTTTAAGTCAAGCAGTTTTTACAGTTCCCTTGCATTACAATGCTGCATCTTTAACGTGTTATATGCCCATTTAACCGGTTCTGTGCCAAGGACGTAATGGTTACGTCCTGCGGCACAGTGCTGCTGTGCCCAGGACGTAACCATTATGTCCTGGGCACCGAGCCCAGAGGGAGCGCTAGCGCTCCCTCTGTGGGGTTCCCCCCCACCCCCCCAAGTCAGGGATGTAAGGGGAAGCCCTTCCCCTTCCACCCCCGACCCCCCCCACCTGTGACGTCAGCGCGCGCTGACAATCACAATGCCTCCTCCTTCGCGCTGGAAGCTCAGCTTCCAGCGCGATGATCAGAAGAGAAATGCAAAGCATTTCTCTTCCGATCACGTGGAGGAGGCAGAGAGGCTTCCCTTTGAAGTCTCTCTCTCTGTGTTTTGGCAGCCGGATTGTAAAGCAATCCGGCTGTCAAAACGTCCACTAGACACCAGGGATGCCTTTTGAAAAATGAAACTGGCATAAAGGGTGCGACCCCTTGGGCAAGGGTCGCTCCCAGGGGGGCATTTTTTTTTAAGGCCTTTTCTGCTAGGCCGATCTGCCCCAGGGGGGGCAGAAACCTCTAGGCACCAGGGATAAACAAAAAAAAAATTGTTTTTGTTTTTAGAGATGGGGTGCGACCCCTTGGGCAAGGGTCGTTCCCCTTGAGGGGCAAATTGTATTTAGACCATTTCTGCCCGCTTTGGGGGCAGATCGGACGATTTTAGGTCAATCTGCCCCCAAGGGGGGCAGAAACAACTAGGCACCAGGGATCTTTTTTTTTGCGTCGTCACACAAAAGGAGCGACCTTGTAGGCAAGGGTCGCTCCCGGGGGGGGGGTGTGGGAGGGCAAATTTATTTTAGGCCATTTCTGGGCTATTGTTATTAGGCCGATCTGCCCCCAGGGGGGGCAGAAACCTCTAGGCGCCAGGGCAAATTTATTATTTTGTATTATTTATTTTTTGTCTGTTGGTTTCTTTAGAGATGGGGAGCGACCCCTTAGGCAAGGGTCGCTCCCCTGGAGGGGCAAATTGTATTTAGGCCATTTCTGCCCGCTTTGGGGGCGATCGGCCGATTTTAGGTCAATCTTCCCCCAAGGGGGGCAGAAACCACTAGGCACCAGGGATCTATTTTTTTTGCGTTGTCACGCAAGGGGAGCGACCTTGTAGGCAAGGGTCGCTCCCCGTGTGGGGGGAGGGGGGGTTGGGGGGGCAAATTTATTTTAGGCCATTCCTGTCCCCCCTGGGGGCAGATCGGCCTATTGGTATTAGGCTGATCTGCCCCCGGGGGGCAGAAACCTCTAGGCGCCAGGGCACATTTTTTTGTTTGTTTTTTTAGAGATGGGGAGCGACCCATTAGGCAAGGGTCGCTCCCCTGGGGGGCAAATTGTATTTAGACCATTTCTGCCCCCCTTGGGCGCAAATTGGCCGATTTTAGGTCAATCTGCCCCCAAGGGGGCAGAAACCACTAGGCACCGGGGATTTTTTTTTTGGCGCCAATGTCATGCAGTGGGAGCGACCCCGTAGGCAAGGGTCGCTCCCGTTTGGGTGTTTGGGGTTGGGGGACAAATTTATTTTAGGCCATTTCTGCCCACCCTGGGGCCGGCTGAGCTAGAGGCAAAAATCCACAGGTAGGCACTGTTTTTTATGAAAAAATTTGATGTGTCTACGTTGTGTTTTGGGCCATTTCCTGTCGCGGGCGCTAGGCCTACCCACACAGGTGAGGTATCATTTTTATCTGGAGACTTGGGGGAATGCTGGGTGGAAGGAAATTTGTGGCTCCTCTCAGATTCCAGAACTTTCTGTCTCCGAAATGTGAGGAAAATGTGTTTTGTAGCCACATTTTGAGGTTTGCAAAGGATTCTGGGTAACAGAACCTGGTCAGAGCCCCACAAGTCACCCCATCTTGGATTCCCCTAGGTCTCTAGTTTTCAAAAATGCACAGGTTTGGTAGCTTCCCCTAGGCGCCGGGTGAGCTAGAGGCCAAAATCTACAGGTAGGCACTTTGCAAAAAACACCTCTGTTTTCTTTAAAAAAATGTGATGTGTCCATGTTGTGTTTTGGGGCATTTCCTGTCACAGGCGGTAGGCCTACCCACACAAGTGAGGTATCATTTTATCGGAAGACTTGGGGGAACATAAATTCGCAAAACAAGTGTTATTGCCCCTTGTCTTTCTCTACATTTTTTCCTTCCAAATATAAACATCTATTTGAGAAAAGCCCGAAATGCCCTGTAATTCACATGCTAGTATGGTCACCCCGGAATTCATAGATGTGCAAATAACCACTGCTCCTCAACACCTTATCTTGTGCCCTTTTTGGAAATACAAAGGTTTTCTTGATAGCTATTTTTCACTCTTTATATTTCAGCAAATGAATTGCTGTATACCAGGTAAAGAATGAAAACGCACTGCAGGGTGCAGCTCATTTATTGGCTCTCGGTACCTAGGGTTCTTGATGAACCTACAAGCCCTATATATCCCCACAACCAGAGGAGTCCAGCCGACATAACCGTATATTGCTTTAGAAAATCTGACATTGCAGGAAAAAGTTACAGAGTAAAACCTAGAGAAAAATGTATGTTTTTTTCACCTCAATTTCAATATTTTTCTTTTTCAGTTGTTATTTTCTGTAGTAAACCGTTGTAGGATCTACACAAATTACCCCTTGCTGAATTCAGAATTTTGTCTACTTTTCAGAAATGTTGCGGTGTCTTGGATCCAGCATTGGTTTCATGCCCATTTCTGTCACTGACTGGAAGCAGAAAAAAAAGGTACAAATGGGGTATGTCCCAGTAAAATGCCAAAATTGTGTTGAAAAATTGGGTTTTCTGATTCAAGTCTGCCTGTTTCTGAAAGCTGGGAAGCTGGTGATTCTAGCACCGTAAACCCCTTGATGATGCCATTTTCAGGGGAAAAACCACAAGCCTTCTTCTGCAGCCCCTTTTTCCCATTTGTGTTTTTTTAAAAACAAAATTTTTACTGTATTTTGGCTAATTTCTTGGCCTCCTTCTGGGGAACCCACAAAGTCTGGGTACTTCTAGAATCCCTAAGATGTTGGAAAAAGAGGACGCAAATTTGGCGTGGGTAGCTTATGTGAACAAAAAGTTATGAGGGCCTAAGCTCGAACTGCCCCAAATAGCCAAAAAAAGGCTCGGCACAGGAGGGGGAAAAGGCCTGGCAACGAAGGGGTTAATGCCATTCCCTTGTTTCTTCCTGGGTCTGCTTATGATTACTCTGTCCTTGTTTCTTTGCAACAGTACTCAGGAAGAAGGGTCGTACTGCAGAGCACAGATACACATGCAAACAGATAGGAACACTGTCAGGACAATCAGCATGTCTACGAAACAAATCCTATTGAACACAACAAATCAAGCCAGGATCATCGCTGCATACTCACTTATGGATGGAGAGGTACAATAGGAACCGGGACAAAGGAAGGCAAAACAAGTATATGGGTGTGTGTGTAGCAAACAAGATCAAAGATATGGAAGATTCACCAACATGTAAATCGTATATCCATGTCTCCAGAAGCTAACACAACAGGGCATTTCCATAATAGACAAGACCAACATGCCTGTAATAATAATAAAGCATATTAACAACAAACCCTTCTATTCAGGGCATTCACATAAGTGCACAAGTGAATATGGAGCCTACAGAGGTCAAACTAACCGCACACCATGACGAGAAAAATGTCACAACCAACCGAAATTAGCCACCAAGCATCTAGTGCTTAGTACCCAAAGAGACAAGCATTGGAAACACTAATAAGTCTTGCCTGTGCACGAGTTATTGCCTTTGGCAATGTGTTATAGCCATGTTGTTCATCAGTGTGGCTGCTGTTGAGCATGGCTAAAATTTAGTGGCATGGAGTGGGATGGCGAAAAGTGGAGTAGAGTGTTGAAGGGTGGAGTGGCAGACAGTGTCATGTATTGACATGGCATACTGTGGAGTCGGGTAAAGTGGCATACCCTGGAGTGGCATAGTGTAGAGTGGACTGGTGTAGAGTGTATCGGCGTAGAGTGTTGCAGAGTATAGTGGCAAGGACTGCAGTAACTTGGAGTTCATTGGCATTGAATTCAATGGCGTATAATGCAGCATTGTAGGATGAAGTTGCAAAGATAGTGGTGCGTAGTAGATTGGCACAGAGTAGAGTGGAGTGACATAGAGTTCTGTGGAGTAGAGTGCAATGGGGCAGAGTAGAGTGGTGCAGAGTAAAGTGGTGTAGAGCTGAGTGATGCAGAGTAAAGTGGTGTAGAGCTGAGTGATGCAGAGGGTAGTGGTGCAGAGTAGAGTTGAGTGGCATAGAGTACAGTGGCATAGAGTGGTGCAGAGTAAAGTAGCATAGAGTGGTGCAGAGTAGAGTATAGTGCCATAAAATGCAGTGGAATTGAGTGCAGTGGTATAGAATGGAGTAGTGCAGAGTAGGGTGGTGTAGAGTTCAGTGGCAGAGACTGCAGTGTTGCAGAGTACTATGTCAGAGCGCAGTGGTATAGAGTAGAGTTGAGTAGCATAGAGAGCAGTGGTGTAGAGTACAGTGATCAGAGTAGAATGCAATGGCACAGAGTGCAGTGACAATGAAGTTGTGTAGAGTGTATTGGCGTAGAGTATAGTGGTTAAGAGTAGAGAGGAGTAGAGTGCAGTAGCATAGAGTGGAGTGGCGCAGAGTGGAGTAGAGTGGTGTAGAGTGCAGTGGTGTAGAGTAGATTGTTTCAGAGTAGTGTGAAGTGGCATACAGTGGAGTGGTGCAAGGTAGAGGGCAGTTGCATAGAGTGGCATAGAGTGTAATGGCGTAGAGTAAAGTCATGTAGAGTGCAGTGGCATAGAGTGCAGTGGCGCAGAGTAGATTAGTGTGGTATATAGTGGATTGGTGTAGAATGCAGGGACATAGATGTGAGTGTTACAGAGTAAAGTGCACTAGCATCAGGTGTATTGGCATGGAGTGCAGTGCCATAGAGCGCAGTGTTGTAGAGTGGCATTGAGTACTGTGGTGTAGAGTGGAGTTGTGCAGAGTGGATTAGTGTGGCCTAGACTAGAGTGGTGAAGGGTGCAGTTGTGGAGAGCTCAGTGGTGAAGAGTGCATTAGCATAGAGTACAGTAGTACAGGGTAGAGTAGAGAGGCATTGTGTGAAGTGGCATATAGTGCAGCGGCATAGAGTAGAGTGGTGCAGTGGCATGGAGTTGGGGTAAAGTGGAGTGGTGCAGAGTAGAGTGCAGTGGTGTGGATTGGTGCAGAGTAGAGTATTCATGGTGTGGTAGCCCACTGCCATTGCAGACAACACATTTTCAATAAAAAATGACCATTACATTTGCACAGACATACAATTTTACTAATAAAACTACACAGCACACAGACATAAAAGTGTGGAAATTGCATCACCTAGTTTAATAATTCGTTTTGATCATATTAAAGTATTTGTTACCAACACACTTCAGAAATAACAAAAAATGTGCTTCAATTGTGCGTCTATAATTCTGATGTTTTCTGAAATACTTACACAGTTCATTTAAATGTTGCCATGTGCTAGAAAAAAGCTTTTTCCTACCCCTGGTATCCAACATGTGTGTCACATAAATCCTCTCACTTCAAGGTCAGAGAAAGAAAATTAAACAAGCCCTTGGAAGACAGCGCCTGACATTTGACCTCATTCTTTGAAATCACAGCAAATGTGACGAGATAAGAACAAAATTTAAAGGCCTTTTAACAGAAAGCAAGTTTGTGGAAGAATACAGGAAACACGGTTTAGGCAACGGGAAGGAGGAACTGAACCTGGAGATAAATATAAATACATACAAAGCTGGCAAATGGAAAGCCAGAAAGTGTGAGTTACAAACCACAAAGCCAATGGTAATAAACAAGTGGAATACATTCCTAGGTCAACTTTCTGAAAGACCCAAAGATGTCTTTAGCCCCTGTGGTGCAGGAGACGAGGTGGTTAGGTCCACTGCTGTGGCGCTCAGGCGCCATGGATGTAACCACCTCGTCCAGCACCTGGCCAACGGAGGGAGCGCTAGCGCTCCCCCCGTGGGCCTCCCACCCCTCTCCCATGGGCAGGGATGGAACGGAAATCACTTCCCCTTCCACCCCGCACCTCCCAGTGACGTCTGATGATGTCAGAGAGCTTCCAGTGCGATCAGAAGAGAAATGCTTGCATTTCTCTTCTGATCAAGGGGTGGGGGGCAGGCATAGAGGCATCAAAGAAAAGGAAAGGCCTTTCCTTTCCTTTGATGTCTCTTTGAGCATTTCTGCAGCCAGAATGTGAAGCGATCGGGCTGCAGATATGCCCACTAGACACCAGGGAGTTTTTTTTGTTTTGTTTATGTATAAGGGGAGCTGGACAAGGGCCCCTCCCCAAAGGGGGCATATTTTAATTAGGCCTTTTCTGCCTCCCAGGGGCAGATCAGCCTGTTTTAATTAGGCCGATCTCCCCCTAGGGGTGGCAGAAGCCACTAGACACCAGGCATAGTTTTTGTTTTATTTATTACACATGGGAAGCGACCCCCTTAGGCAAGGGTCGCTCCCCTGGGGGGTCAAATAGTTTTTAGGCCATTTCTGCCCCCCCCCCCTTCGGGGCAGATCAGCCTATTTTTATTAGGTCAAGGTGTCCCCAAGGGGGGCAGAAACCATAAAACAGCAGGGATTTTTTTTCCAGGTGAATTTCATGCAAGGGGAGCAATTCCTTAAGCAAGGTCACTCCCCGGGGGGCAAATTTATTTTAGGCCATTTCTGCCCCCCTTGGGGGCAGATGGCCCTATTTTAATTAGACCGCTCTTCCCCAAAGGTGGGCAGAAACCATTAGGCACCAGGGATTTTTAAAAAAAAAATACAGATGGGGAGCGACCCCTTAGACAAGGGTCACTCCCCTGGGGGGCAATTTTATTTCAGGCCATTTATGCCCACCTTGGGGGCAGATCAGCTATTTTTCTTAGGACAATCTGCCCCAAGGGTGGCAGAAACCACTAGACACCAGGGATTTATTTTGCACCAATTTCACGATGGGGAGCGACTCCTCAGGCAGGGGTCACTCCCCTGGGGGACAAATTTATTTTAGGCCATTTCTGCCCCCTTGGGGGCAGATCAGCCTATTCCTATTAGGCTGATTTGCCACCGGGGGGGCAGAAACCACTTAGGCACCGGGGATTGATGTGGATGTGTGTTTTGTTTGGGGGGGCAGTCCCTTGGGCAAGGGTCGCTCTCCATGTGGGCATATTACTGTTGGTCATTTCTGACCCCCTTGGGGGCAGTTTGGCCTATTTTTGGAAGGCCCATCTGCCCGCAAGGGGGGGCAGAAAGCCCACCAGACACCAAGGAAGAATTGTTTTAAAAAAAGGAGGGTGTGGGTAGGGCCACTCACCCACCCCAAATAAATGGGGGCAAAGTTGTTCTGCCCACCGATAGGCAGATGGGGCAATTACCCCCAATCCACTCCCCGGGGGGAAGAAAGCCTACTAGATGCCAGGGAATTAAAAAATAAATAAACAATAGTGGGGTGGTGGCTACTAACCAGTATGGACATGGTTATGCCCCCACCCCAACTAAAGGGGGCAACAGTCTTTCAGCTCTCCCCCCCACACTAAAACATCTTACCCAACGAAAGCAAGAGGACACTTGATTATTTTGGGTTTGGTTTTACATTTGGGCATATTCATGATTCTCACAATCGTCCCACTTGGCATGGTGAGGGCTGCATTTTTGGAACTTTGAGACACTGCCATGTAGAAAATCTATGAGACCTAGACACATATGAAAACTAAACAGCTTGGTGAGTCCAGGGTGGTGTGCTTCACATGCAGCCCACTCCATTTTCCTACCCACAATACCCTGCAAACCTCCAGCTTTGCTTGAAAACACACATTTTCCCCACATTTTTGTGATGGAACCTTCTCGAATTTGCAGGAATCCACAAAATTCCTACCACCTTGCATTGTCACATCTATACCGATAAAAATTCTGCCCCACTTATCAGCCTAAAAATGTTTTTTTTCAAACTGCCTTTTTTGACCCGCTTTGGTTCCCCTCAATTTCCACATGTTTTTGGCTTTTCTCTGTCACAGCCACTTGGCCCACATGCACAAGTGAGGTACCATTTTTATCGAGAGACTGAGGGGAACATTGGGTGGTAGGAAATTTGTGCCGGTGCAGTGATCCCACACAGAAATGTGGGAAAAATGTGAACCTGGTGTGAGTGCCACAAGCTACCCCATCCTAGGTTCCCCTAGATGACTAGTTTTCATAAATGCCCAGGTTTGCTAGTTTTTCCTATGTGCCGGATGAGCTCGATGCCGAACTCCACAGCTAGGCACTTTGCAAAAAACAGGTCAGTTTTCTTTGGGAAAATGTGATGTGTGCATGTTGTGCTTTGGGGCATTTCCTGTCGCGGACACTATGCCTACCCACACAAGTGGGGTACCATTTGTATCGGGAGACTTGGGGGAATGTTGGATGGAAGGAAATTTGTGGCTCTTCTAAGATTCCAGAATTTTCTATCACCGAAATGTGAGGAAAAAGGGTTTTTTCTGCCAAATTTTGAGGTTTCCAAAGATTCTGGGTAACAGAACCTGGTGAGAGTGCAACAAGTTATACCATCCTGGGTTCCCCTAGGTGTCTAGTTTTAAAAAATGCACAGGTTTGGTAGGTTTCCCTAGGTGCCGGCTGAGCTAGGGGCCAAAATCCACAGCTAGACACCTTCCAAAAAACACGTCAGATTTCAGTGTAAAAATGTGATGTGTCCATGTTGCGTTTCCTGTCGCGGGCACTAGGTCTACCCACCCAAGTGAGGTACCATTTTTATCCCCAAAAGGCATCACGCGATGCAGAAACACATTTGCGAGTCGGTACCGACTCGCAAAATGTGTTTCCCACTCGCAACTAGGAAGGGGTGTGCCCTTCCTATTTGCAACCGCATTGCGATGTAGAGTTGATTTTTTACTGCGAAAGCAGTCGCAAATCAACTCGCAGTTACCATCCACTTAAAGTGGATGGTAACTCATTTGCAAACGGGAAGGGGTCCCCATGGGACCCCTTCCCCTTTGTGAATGCAAAAAAAAAAATTTTTTTCAGAGCAGGCAGTGGTCCTATGGACCACTGCCTGCTCTGAAAAAAAACGAAACAAAAAGGTTTCGGTATTTTTTCTATTTGCAGCTCGTTTTCCTTTAAGGAAAACGGGCTGCAAAGAGAAAAAAAAACTGCTTTATTCAAAAGCAGTCACGGACATGGTGGTCTGCTGTCTCCAGTAGGCCACCATCCCCGTGAGTGCCTAAACTCGCTATGGGGTCGCAAACAGCGGCCCACCTCATGAATATTCATGAGGTGGGTCTTTGCGACCCCATAGCGAGTCGCAGAAGGTGTCTGAGACACCTTTCTGCATAACATTTTGCGAGGTGCAAATTGCGGGTCGCTAGTACTCGCAATTTGCACCTCGCAAAATGTTTTCTTCCTACATCTGGCCCTAAGGTCCATATTTACGACTCTGGTTGCGTCATGGTGCAAGAGCAATGCAACCCCTAAGGCAGATGTACGGGGGCCTTGTGTGGCTTCATAAATCTGGAGTAATGCAACGCAGCAAAAAATGCCTAACTTTGCCCTGGGAAGGCATTCCATGGGCTTTGCATTGGTGTTCCGATGCAACTCTGATGGATTTTGATGCATTCCTAGATTTACAAGAAGTTGTAAACCTGGGAATGGCCAAAATGCTACACCATCCCAGCTTAGGTGTAATGAGGAGAAATGTGTTTATTTCTCCTTGTTACTTCCTCTTTCTTTGTGCACACATAGAAAGAGAAATATGCCTCTCAGATGTTTTTGTGCAGGAAGGTGTCCCTTCCTGCATCAAAACAATCCTGCATGCAATGTAGGCACCTTTGCACAATGGTGCAAGGGTGCCTGCATTGGTGCAAGGGTGACAAAAGGGAGCCATCACTGGGAAGAAGGCAGGAATGTGCAGCATTCTATTAAATATCATGCATTCAAGCCTTTTTCCTGTGATACAGTCTGTCACTTTTCCATAAATATGTCCAGTAGTGTAAAGCATTTAACAGTACCAAAAATCGAAATAAGAAAGCCACACAACACCAACTCATAAAAATACATTATATTTTATGAATGTTTAGAGACAAAGATGAGCAAACTGCATCAAAGGGTTCCGAAGATACAGATTTTTAAAGGTTTTGGGCCAGATGTATCAAGCCTATTTGCATTCGCAAACGGTGCGAATGCCCGTTTACGAATGCAAAAATGCCTTTCAGTATTTATGAAAGGCATTCACAACCAAATGTAAGGAATTGCTAAAATAGCGATTCCTTCAATTTGCGAGCCCATTTAGAGAATCACAAATTGTGATTCTCTAAATAAGAAATTGCAAATAAGGAGTCCTTATTTGCGATTTTTAAACCACATGTATCAATCAATCCCTTAATGCAAATTTGACATTAAGGAATCGCAATTACCACCAAGTAAAAATTGGTGGTAACCATGTGCAAAAAAAAAAAATGCATTAAAAATTCATTTTTAAAATTGGCATGTAACGCACACATGCCCCTTTGGCATGTGTGCGCCTTACATGTCCCCAAAAACTTTTTGGGGTGCAGCAGAGGGGGCCTTAGGCCCCCACCACTCTGCACTCAGTTAGGAATTCGCTATTTGGGAAATGCAAAAAAAATTGCAAATATAGGCCAACAGGCCCGTAGGTGCGAATAGGGGCTGTATCGCTATTTGCGATTCGGTAATAGCATTTTTAAGAAATCGCTATTACCGAATCGCAAATATGATACATAGCATTTTTCGAATCAGAAATAGAGATTCCTTAAAATTCGCCATTACTGATTCGCAAAAGGCTTTTTTGATACATCTGGCCCTTTAACTTTTAATTCAACTGCAAACAAGCAGTGGTCAATTTAAAGTTTGCATAGTTTTGGAATTTTTTTCAAAGTTAGTTTGACTACTCCAGCCTAGCTTGGGCAATCAGATTTGACAGGGAGAAGATCTGGGGCCAATGGGGTAGATCTGGGCAGTTACCTGGCCACCAGAGCATTTTCTAGTCCAGTTCCAAACTTTACAGCATGACTGCCACAGACTTTAATGAACCGGCCCTGATGCTGAGCATGCAGGAGATAAAGATGCTCCAGATGCTATGCGGTCGATGGGGGAGCTTTTTTCAGTTATTTCTCAGTCCAAGGGTCCATTGGGACAACATTGGCCACTGAGGTCACAGTCTCTCAAAGTCTTCTTTGAGCTAGTAGAAGGTCAGCTGTGGCTGGGCTACTGGTCTTCGTACACAGTGGTACCAGCAGTATCTGTGGTAGAAGCTGGTGTTCCACGTGGGTGATCTATCTGGACTCAGGTGACACTCTGGGGTCCAGCTGACTTGGGTGCAACTTTTGGCTGATCGAGGATTGGTCTCTTGGGAAGCCCAGTGGCAGTCAGTGAGGATTCTTCCAAGGTGGCTACTGACTTGCCGGTTTGGGCTACTTCAGCTCTTCTGTCCCTGGAGATGGTTCCAGGGGGGTCAGCCTACTGACTCTTGCAGTCACTGTCTTGGTCTGGAACTGGGGTACAATGTTTTCCCTTAGCTAGGAGCCACTGGCACAGTCCTCTCTTCACTAGCCCAATGTGCTGCAGGTGCAGTCCAGCAGACGGTGCAGCCTGTCTTTGTGCAGTCCAGTGGTCTACAAGGCTGTCCTTCTTTGGTCCATGAACCACTTCTGATGTGATCTGAGGTTCAGGATGTGAGGGGTCCTATATTTATTGCCAGAAAATGCCTTGGGAGGATGATGCAATCACTAATCAATGGGCTACCAGGTCTCCTCTCCCTTGGTGGCGACTATCCAGCAATGTGTGGTGGCTAAAAATCCCAGAGTGCACTATCTGCCCACTACCAAGATGTCTGCATGCTTCTTCAGCTGTTAGGAGCTTGGTAGCCCACCTTAGAGGTGTGGCTACCTGTGGGCTACACGCCCATAGGAAAACATATTTGGGCACTGCTCTCCCCATTCTGTCCCTATCGCTGGCCCCTCTCTGTGAACAAAAGGTATCATCTCAGGAGTGTGCTAGCCAATTGTCTTGCCTTTTGGGCTAACACCTTAACTGGTTTCCAGCAAAGGAGCGGTAACACCTCGCCCTGCAGCAGGCTGCTTTTATTCCTAAGCCTGCCAGTCATCCACACTAGTCCCCAGTTAGGCAGAATTCTCTCTGATGACCATTGACTGCGTAAGGCCAATTTACAAAATGGGTCAGAGAGTGGTAACTTTGTAAAAGTTGCATTTCTTTAATAGTGACTTTAAATTTGTCTTGGGCATCAAGTTGGGTTTAATGCTACGATTATTTTGATACCTTACAGTACCAATCTAGGTAGTCCCATTCAGAATTTAGCCGGGTTGGGGGATCAGCCAGTAACCCTGTGTTAGCCAAAGGGGCTACTAGCCTTTCCACAGTAAAACAACAATTTAGAGATGTTGCTGTTAAGCCATATATATACAAATGCATGTCCTACCTAACAATATATAGTTCCCTGCCTTGGTACTCCATAGGCCTTCCTTTAATGAGACTTGCATATATGGTTAAAGGAAGTGGTGGCTTTGTCATTAATTTGAATGGCAAAGTCAAACTAGCAGGGTGACCACTGCTCTCCCAGTATGCTGTGGCAGGCTGGGAGCCATTTTGTATTTTGTCACATACAGGGTGGCACAATCAGTGCTGCACCACTGGGTGAACACTCTGCCTTACATGCCCTTGGTACCCTGGGTACAATATACTAGGGACTTATAAGTAAGTCAGTACTTGCCAACTGGGGATAGCCAATTTGACATATGCTTTGTAAGGGGTCCAACCGTGGCACTGAGGTCTGGATAGCAGGCCACAGTGCACTTTCAGAGTTGAAAAACCAGCAACATCAGTCTACAAATGTGGGGTTGAACATGTACAAAAAGGCATTTCTTACACAGAGGAACTCTTTACGCTTAATATAATGAGGCACCCCATTAAGATTAAGAGTGTTGAGCGAGAGGAGCCTGGGCATGGCTTTGAACCTCCTGCCTATAGAGAGTGGGCACTAGTAGGAGCACCCACCCTAAAGGGAAATCTGCCTAAGGAATTAATATTAGGGAAGGGTGTTGCTACTCCAAAAGACCTCAGTGCCAGGCCATCAAATGATTGGCCAAAGCTTCAAGAACTCAGGTGGGGAGGAACAGTTGGGGGCATATTTATAAGGCTTTGGTGAAGGGCAGAGGTGCAAGCCTTCTTTCTGCGTTGCCCTGCGTCAAAAGAAAAGGGCAGGAAGGTGCTGTATCTACAAGATGTGGCACATTCCTGTCACGTTCCCCTTTGCTAGCCCACAATAGGCTGCCACGTGCCAAAGCAAGCACCTTTGCTTCATGGTGCAAGGGTGTCTGCGTTGCAGAGATGATTACTTTTGTGCAGGAAGGCACACCTTCCTGCACAAAGACAATCACAAGAGGTGTTTTCCTCTTTTTATGTATGCTGCCGAATGCAGCACACATATCAAAAGGACAAAATGAGGAGAAATAAAGGTATTTCTCCTCACTGCACCTCCCTTATGGCTTTTGAAGCATTCTCAGGTTTACCAATCCTTGTAAATCTGGGATTGCGCCACAATTCATGGGTGTTGTGTGGAAACACATCCCGCAACACCAATAGAATGCCTCACAGTCGCAGGGTGAGTAAACGTAGCGACTTGTGCAGCGTCGACTCAATCCATATTTACAAGGCCATAAAAAGCCATGCAGGGTGGCTTTCTTTTGGCCCTGTAAATATGGCCCTGTAGTTTGCGCCCCCGGACCATCACTAAAAGTGACAATCCGGTAGCACAAAGGGCCTTGTAAATATAACCCTTAATATCTTAAACCAGTCACCAGGAGTGTCCGAGACCATGGCAACCAGGGAAGCAAGTGGTAACAAAGATGGGAGAGTGTTCCCAACCAGCATCAGTAAGGGTAACAGTTACAAGTGCCACTTCCTGTGAGTAGGAAACAAAGGGGAGGGCCCATGAAGGGAAGAATTGAGAATCCAGCCTAGGTAGGAGTACAAAGGAAGAATGCTAGAATCAGTGTAGGTGGGGGAAGGAAAAGGCATGAGATGGATAAGGCAAGAGGGATGTACAAGGAGATGCTAAAGGGACATGAGAACTTTGAGTCTCAAGCTAGTTCTTGCACCGAGCCAGCAGCACCCACCACAGCCGATGTGCTAGCCCAAAGAAATAAGAGGGCAGAGAATATTGCCATAGGGCACCTCACCACTATATTTATGAGCCCCAAGATATATGCCCATGGGCGTGGGGAACATAAAGGGGCCTCATAGAGAACTGAGGCATACTCTCACATGTTGAGGACCGTTAATACAAAAGTATGAAGTTGGAATGTGGGACTGGGTTTTTACCACATCTTACAGCTAGCAGCATACATCTGGCATGTTGGTGCCTTTGGGGGACATGCGATTATCCGGGGAGGACGTTGTGGTGAAGAAGACAAATATGACCTGGAAATGACGGGCCCTCTGGAATTCCAGTGGTTCTTTAAAATGGAAGTTGAGGAGCTGTGAAACCACAGGAAGCTCAGCATATCATCCTTCTCCACAGCCTCCGGCACATCCTAATACAAAAGTTGGCTCTCAGGGCCCTGTCCCCCAAATTTGGGACCTTGCATTGTAAGGAGCCAATGTCTCTACTCCAATCTGGCAGGGACTCATAGCAATATTCCACCCAGTCCAGCCTCTCACCCACCGTATCTAGTCATGCATGAATGGTAGCTACTTCCTGCTGCATTGATGTAACTTTGGCTGTCAGATCTGACATCATGGAATTCATTTCTGACAAAGTAGCACCAATTGATGTGATTTTTTTCAGGAGGGTAAGATGATGGGGTGCTGTGATAATGAATAGTCAGACGCTGGGGAAGATTTATAGTGGTTAACCTCCTCTGAGAACAATAGTTGACGCACTAATGGTTTATTTGATGTCATGAGAGGCAGGATGACCATTGTGATGGCAGGCGACTATGTAGGGCTTTCATTATGGGAAGCCTTCAGGTCTCAGGTTCCAAGAAGCCTCTTGGCCCCATGCTTCTCCTAAAGCACTCAGTTAGCAGACCCAGGGTCAACAAAGCCATATGACAATCTAAGAATATTCTCCTGAAAGGAGTCATGGGGCCTGAAGTGGCTCTCATTGGGGCCTCAACACTCACTTGTGCTGTTGTGGATATCAAAGAGGCCAATGCAGCGCAGGAGGAATTACCATCAGGTTGTAGGCAAAGGGGCCAGGATGTTGGCACAGTTGTGGAGCTCTCTCAGGGAGTGGCCATCTTGGGCAAGCTCTGAATACCCCCATTACTCTGTCCTTGTGATATTGTAGTAGGAGAAGTTTATTTAGCTTGATGCATTTTCCTCTCTCAAGTTGCCATCAGCAGCATTTAAAAAGAACGCCCTCCTTCCTCTTTTTGGCACCTTGCCTCGCATCATCTTGTTACCTTCTTGTAGCTTAGAGGTGGTAAGGTGGTGACAGAAAGGAACCATGCTTACCACTTATCTCAAAGAAGAGAGCGTACAGAGAGATTTAGGTAAGACCTACAATTGACAAAAGTGTAGGAACAATGGGGGTTGGAATTTTGTCAACTCCCCACAGATTCCAGAAATGTGAGGAAAATATGTGATTTTTAGATGAAGTCTGATGTTTACAGGGCATTCCCTTTCTAAGAAAACATAGTGGTATCCACACCACTCTAGACTTCTCTGGGTACACAGTTTTCAGAAATGTCTGTGTCTGGCAAGTATCCCTAGGTGCCATCTCAGCCGAGGTAGAAATACCGCAGATACCCACTTTACCAGAATGGTTTTATTTGAAAGGATGTTTCCCTATTGTACGCAGTCACACACGTAGGTACTATTTTTAGTAAAAGAATTGTGTGGAAACTGGGTAGTAGCCTCTTTGTAAATCTCCCACAGATTCCAGAACTTTCCCTGCAATGCCAGCTTTCGGTCCTTGCAATGGGTGCCGCTGCCCATTAGTAGAGTAGTTTTTGTGAGGCCAGCAATTTCTGATGATAATTTAAAAAAAAAGTGATAAAAATGCTTATGATTTATGTACTTGCTAGAGAGATCTGTTGCTTACTGGCAGTTTTGACTCATCAGAAAGTAGCACAGACTGACTGCTGCAAAACACAAGGGCCCATATTTATACTTTTTTAGCGCCGCATATGCGTCATTTTTTGATGCAAAAGTGGCGCAAACTTACAAAATACAATTGTATTTTGTACGTTTGCGCCACTTTTGTGTCAAAAAGCAGCGAAAATGCGGCGCTAAAAAAGTATAAATATTGGCCAAAGTCTAACATGCAGATCACAAATTTGCATTTCACATAAATAGCACAGTGAGTT
Source organism: Pleurodeles waltl (assembly GCF_031143425.1). Lineage (NCBI taxonomy): Eukaryota > Metazoa > Chordata > Amphibia > Caudata > Salamandridae > Pleurodeles > Pleurodeles waltl. The sequence continues at coordinate 842,068,062 of NC_090446.1, read as the reverse complement.
ACTGCTTTTGTCACATAGAACCTAATGTTACTCGCAGTTCATAAGGAACAATTCTTCTTATATAGCACAGTGAGCCATGAACTGGTGTCAAGGGACTGCGTGTAAACTGCAAACAGCTTGGAACCGTATTGCTATTTTCCTCAATATTTCATTATTATCAGGTTGTGAAAAATGTTCTTTTGGTAGGTAATAAATTCTTACAGCAGACAATTCCAACCAGTGCACTACATTTCGAATCTTGGTTTTGTGTTTCTCTAGGAGAAAACACTGTGTTAAACACTCTTAACATATATTGGCCACCAGTATGAATGATATGTGACTCTCGTACTTTGTAGCCCTCTCTTTCTTACAGAACGTTTTTTGTACAAAAATTTATTCACTTATATGATTCACTTTTTCTGTATAATATGAGTGTGATGTAAAGTGCTATGACAACTGAAACTGGGATGAGCAGTGCTATAAAAGAAATTAAATAAATGTGAGAGGATCTATGAAATGATAAGTGTCTCTGTTGGAGGGTACTAGTGAGGGAATCCATGGAGCAGGAGTCGTGGGGGTGCCTATGAAGTTTATCACACCAGTTGTCACCAGTGCTAAAGCCAGCCCTGTTTCCCTCACAGAAATGTGAGGAAAATCCATGATTTTAGCCAAAGTTTGACATTTGTCAGGCATTCAAGGTAGGAAAACTTAGTAGAATGAATGAAAGTAACACTGCCCTGGACTCTCCTGGGTGCAGCGGTGGCAGCTGCAAATGTCAAGGGTGGGGATGGGGGGAACAACAAGGAAGGGGGGGTAAGCAAAAAAAAGAATAATTAAAAAAACACCTTTTTTGCCGTTCCTCTGACTCCTACTGCCCTGCTCCTCTTCTGGTGTCCCAGCATTCACTGGGACACTAGCACAGGCTACCCAGCAATCCTGGCGGTGCTTTAATGCAAAAGCTAACATGACAGCGGCATCAGGATTGGTCTGAGTGGCAGTGACTGTTGCTCAGACACAGCCCTGGGGTCTGTGCAGTTTCTCCAGCCTGGCTTGTAAACACAGCCAAGCTGGAGAAACCTAAGAGCGCATGTGTGTTTGGCCGGCCAAACACACATGCGCACTTAGGTGCACTCTCCCATCCTCCCCAATCCCAACTCCCCTGGTCCAACCCCGCCCCTCCCTGTGCTGCTGGCTGAGCCAGCTGATGAAAAAGGAAATAGTGGTGCTATCATTTCATTTTTCATCTCGTGGCTCTTGGCCAGGGGGGCGACGCTCCTCCGCCATTGCAGAAGAGCCGCCCCTGCTTGGATGTTTAGTTTTGTCCTCCTTTAGTAGGTTTCTCTGGGTGCCAGTCAAGCTGGGGCCCAAATCCTGCAGTTGCCTACATCTCCAGAATAGGTCAATTTGAAAGGCCAAATTTGGATTATTCTTGTTGCATTTTGGACCTTTCTCAACACAAAAGAATGATGGACAGAGTGCTGAACAATGCAAACACTCACCCCCAGTCACAGATATGGGTTTAATCCATCGTTCTTTTGCTCACCATGCCTCCCCAGTTTGGAACCACCCATATGCAAATCAGTCTTGACCCTGTTCCTCATGGGAACAGTCCAGCGCGAACTGCCAAGCCAGGTCCTCCCTGGACCGGAAACAAGCATCCTGAGACCGGTTTCAGGGTATCACCCTTCATCAGCCAGGCTTGCTTGAATCCAGTGGCACAGTGAGCAAGGGACCCATGTCTGGGCATACCCTTCCCACATAGGTCAACTTTAGCAAACAAAGGGATGATGGGCGGAGTGCTGAACAATGCAAACACTCACCCCCAGTCACAGATCTGGGTTTAATCTATTGTTCTTTTGCTCACCATGCCACCCCAGTTTGGTTCAGCATTCCGTCCATCACTTGTTCTTTTTGCATTTGTTGCCCCAAGTGGTTTGCCCATATGTGGGTCCTGTGCTCCCCATGCCACTGGAATCAAGTTAGCCTTGCTGATGAAGGGTGATACCCTGAAACCGGTCCTAGGATGCTTGTTTCCAGTCCAGGGAGGACCTGACTTGGCAGTTCGGGCTGGACTGTTCCCATGGGAAACAGGGTCAAGACTGATTTGCATATAGCTGGGTCCAAACTGGAACGGCATGGGTGGAAAAATACGATGGATTTAGGCCCAGATCTCTGTACTGGGGGTGAATGTTCGACATTGTTCAGCATTCCATCCCTCACTTGTTCTTTTTGCATTTGTTGCCCCAAGTGGGAAGGGTATGCCCAGACGTGGGTCCCTTGCTCCCCATGCCACTGGAATCAAGCTAGCCTGGCTGATGGAGGGTGATACCCTGAAACCGGTCCTAGGATGCTTGTTTCCAGTCCCAGGAGGACCTGGCTTGGCAGTTCGGGCTGGACTGTTCCCATGGGGAACAGGGTCAAGACTGATTTGCATATAGCTGGGTCCAAACTGGAACGGCATGGGTGGCAAAAAAACGAAGGATTTAGGCCCAGATCTCTGTACTGAGAGGAATGTTTGACATTGTTCAGTATTCCGTCCATCACTTGTTCTTTTTGCTTTTGGACCTTTCTTGCCATGGGTGATAATCCCTGCTACACAAGTGTGCACTGTTTTTATCGGGAGAATTGTGGCAAACCAGAATAGTAGAACATTTCTTAATATAAATCCATGTTTAGATTCCAAATGTAAACCAGTATTAAAGAAAGAACACATTTTGCAAACTGCTCTTTAAATCACAAGATAATATGGATAACCTCAAGTTTAGTCTTGATTTTCTGTAGCACATTTCAGAAATGTAAAGTGTTAGACCTGTCATCCTTGGCGTGATCTCCCATGTCTTTTTTGCCTCTACTTTCCATGTTTTGACTGTGTGCTGGACTCTGTTTTTGGTACTCTGTGCACTTTACCACTGCTGACTAGTGCTAAAGTGCAAGTGCTCCTGTTTAAATTGTACGTGTAATTGGCTTATTTCTGGTTGGCATGTTTGATTCACTAATATGTCCTTATTAAAGTGCACTAGAGGTGCCCAGGGCCTGTAAATCAAATGATACTGGTGGGCCTGCAGCACTAGTTGGGCCGCCCACATGAGTAGCCTTGTAAACATGGCTCAGACTGGCCACTGCAGTGTCTGTGTGTGCAGTTTTAAACTGCCAATTTGACCTGGCACATGTACCCATTTGCCTGGCCTAAACCTTTCCTTTTTCTACATGTAAGGCCACCCCTAAGGTAGGCACTAGGTAACCCCATGGGCAGGTTGCAGTGTGTGTTAAAGGTGGGACATGCACTGATGTGTTTTACATGTCCTAAAAGTGAAAGACTGCTAAACTCAGCTTTCACTGTCGCAAGGCCTATTTCTCTCATAGGTTAACATGGGGGCTGCCTTTAAATATCATTAAAGTGCAGATCCCCTTTGGGAGCAGATGGAAATATGGAGTTTGGGGTCTCTGAACTCACAATTTAAAAATACACCTTTTAGTGAAGGTGGTTTTTGGATTGTTAGTTGGAAAATTACACTTTTAGAAAGCAGGCGTTTTCTTGCTTAAACCATTCTGTGACTCTGCATGTTTGTGGATTCCGTGTCTGGGTCAGACTGACAGTTGGGCTGGTGTGAATTCCCTCAAGACAGTGAGACAAAGGGAGCTGGGGAGTAGCCTGCATATCCTGATGGGCCATCTATGCTAGGGTGGAGAGAGAAATTGTCATTTACACCTGAATGGGCAGTGCCTACCCTCTCACAATGCAGCCTAAATACCCCTGGTGTGAGTCTGGGCAAGGCAGGATCTTGTGAACAATGGAGACTTTCCTTTGAAGTTTGCCTACTTCAAAGGCAGAAAGGGGTTTAAGTATTGGACCCAAAACCCCTGAAAATCAGATGTCTTCAAGGATTCAAGAGGAGCCTCTGCCAAGGAGAAGAGCCGAAGAGCTGAGAAGAAGTGCTGCCTCTGATTGTGCTTTGTTGGGCTATCCTGCTGTTGCTGCTTCTGCCTGTGCAATGGGACAAAGACTGGACTTTGTAGTCGATTCCTGCTTGAAAAGAATCCCCAAGGGCTTGAGTTGAGCTTGCCTCCTCTGGTTGAAGTCTCAGGGCCATCAAACACTTCCCCTGCCAGCACTCGGACTCTCTGGTGAGACTCCTGCCAAATGGTGCCACATCCAGTCCCTGGGCCCTTGAAAGATGAAGCTGGTAAAAAAGGACTGAAATCCACGGAAAGACCACCGTGTGGGGAAATTTTTGATGCACCATTTGCAACACAGCTGATAAATGATGTGCCACCAGCCTCACGGCTGAAATCCACGCTCTGCCTACATCACGGCTGGAAGATCGACGCATTGCGGCTGAAGAAACGACGCGCAATACACTCTAGTGGCTGCTGATAATGACGCAAACCCCACAGAGCGCTGTTTCCTGACACTGTACGAGTGGATTTCAATGAAACATTGCTGGGCGTGAAAAATCGACGCAAAGCCAACCCGGACCTGAGGTGCCTCCCTCACCTTGTCTAAACAGATCAACGCAGTTTCCTCCTCCTGCTACAACACACTCCGCATGCTTCATAGAATCTACAAGTGGATCCCGACAGAAACCAGAAGAACTGTGACACAGGCCCTCGTCAGCAGCAGACTGGACTACGGCAACGCACTCTACACAGGCATCCCAGCAAAAGACCTACTACGCATCCAATGCATCCAAAACGCCTCTGCCCGGCTGATCCTCGACGTACCCCGCCACAGCCACATCTCCCACCACCTGAGAAACCTTCACTGGCTCCCCGTGGACAAGAGGATCACTTTCAAGCTTCTTACCCACGCTCACAAAGCGCTCCACGACACCGGACCAGCCTACCTGAACAACAGACTCAGCTTCTACACCCCCACCCGTCAGGCCCGCTCCACTAACCTCGCCCTCACCTTCGTTCCCTGCATCCGAAGAAAGACCTCCGGCGACAGATCCTTCTCATACCTCGCCCCCAAAACTTGGAACACCCTCCCCACCAACCTACGACAGACCCAAGACCTACTCACCTTCAGAAGACTCCTCAAAACCTGGCTCTTCAATCAGTAACAGTAACCCCCCAGCGCCTTGAAACCCTCACGGGCACGTACAGCGCTTTATAAATCCAGTGATTGATTGCCCATCTGGAAAGCAATGCAACGCTCTCTTGCGATGAGAAGGAGAACGAAACGATGCACGGCCTCACTTGCGAGTAAGGAATCGACGCATCGCTGACTTTTCCGATGCACGCTCGCCCTTGCAGCTTTATTTTTAACGCCAACCAAGTACTTTGTGTAACAACATCGTTCTCACTGTTTCCTAAGGATTAAAACTCCTATTCTTTTTAAAATTCATATCTTGACTTGTGTATGTTGGATTTTTGTAATTTTTGTTTTGTTTGATTTAGATAAACATTACCTATTTTTCTAAACTGGTGTGGTGTCCATTTTGCAGTGTTTTCACTGTATCACTGTGTGTGTTGGTACAAATACTTTACACATTGCTTCTGGGGTTAAGCCTTTCTGCTCGTACCAAGCTCCCAAGGGGGTGAGCGGGGTTACCCAGGTGTGTTTCTCCTTTACCCTGAATAGGGTGAGGATCCCTGCTTGGACAGGGTGCAAACGACTGCCAACCAGAGACCCCATTTCTAACATAAAGGTTTCCTTCATACCCATTTTTCATTCATTAGATTTTACCATATTAATTGATGTATGATTTTTACCCAATTAAATGAAAAGCTGCAGCTTTGTTGTTGGCCCTGTGAATCACATGTTTTTGGACAACTAACAAACACTATTTATCTCTGCAACCAGTACAGTTTAATAGATGTACCTTTATAAAACTTTTGTGAATCAGCCTTCTGGGCAAAAATTACAGATGAAAACGTGTCCCCTTATTTTCAATATTTTTCTATTTCAATAATTTGTTTATTTATGAAAACCATGAGCCATTTACACAAATGACCATTTGCTGAAAGCATAATTGTGTCTACTTTTCAAAAATGTGCAGCTTTTTGGGTTCATCCATTGGTTTCACACTTTTTCACCATAATCTGCAAGTCGGTATAAACCATGAAAAATAAAAAAAACTCACTGCTGCCACTTAGAAAAGTACAAAAACCCTGAGTTAAATTTTTTTATTTTGCATCTATTCCTGAAAGAAGATGGTTCCTGGGAAGAGGGTGATCTTAGTACAGCAAAACTTTTGTTGATGCCATTTTTAGGAAAAAAGCATACACTTTCTTGCACAGTATTTTTTTTCAAATTTTTCAATTTATTTACTATGCTGTGGCTATTTTCTCAGGTCCATCAAGGGAGAACCACATTCCCTAGCTACTGTTAAAATCTCCAAATTGTGTGAAAAAATACTGACATTTGGTCTAGGTACATTTTGCGGGAAAAGGCTTAAGTGCACCTGCCTCAAACATCTAAAAGCACTCAGGGCCATATTTATACTTTTTGATGCAAAACTGCGCTAACTCAGTTTTGCGTCAAAAAAATTAGCGCCGGCTAACGCCATTCTGAAGCGCCATGCGGGCGCCGTATTTATTCAATGACGTTAGCCGCGTTAGCCGCCGGCGCTGCCTGGTGTGCGTGAAAAAAACGACGTACACCAGGCTGCGCTGGCGTAGGGGGATATGGAGCTTGGGCGCCAAAAAATGGGGCAAGTCAGGCTGAGGCAAATTTTTCGCCTCAACCCGATTTGCGACATTTTTTTCGACTCCCAACCCCCATAGAAATGACTCCTGTCTTAGCAAAGACAGGAGTCATGCCCCCTTGCCCAATGGCCATGCCCAGGGGACTTCTGTCCCCTGGGCATGGTCATTGGGCATAGTGGCATGTAGGGGGGCACAAATCAGGCCCCCCTATGCCACAAAAAAATTAAAAAAAAGCACTTACCTGAACTTACCTTAATGTCCCTGGGATGGGTCCCTCCATCCTTAGGCGTCCTGCTTGGGTGGGCAAGGGTGACAGGGGGGGTCCCTGGGGGCATGGGAGGGCACCTCTGGGCTCCTTCCGAGCCCACAGGTCCCTTAACGCCTGCCCTGACCAGGTGCTAAAAAACAGCGCAAAAGCGGCCATACGTAATTTTTTTTGACCCGCCCACTCCCGGGCGTGAATTTTGCCCGGGAGTGTAAATACGGCGCACATGCCTAGGAGTCAATTTTTTAGACGGGAACGCCTACCTTGCATATCATTAACGCAAAGTAGGTGTCCACGCTAAAAAATGACGCAAACTCCATGGACTTTGGCGCTAGACGCGTCTAACGCCAAAGTATAAATATGGAGTTAGTTTTGCCTCGGAATTGTATCAAAAAAAACGATGCAATTCCGGCGCAAACAGAGTATAAATATGCCCCTCAGTACTTGTAAAGCCTTAGCACCTAATGGGTTAACAGGTAGGACATGGTCTGGCCAAATGGGCTCGGGACCCCACCTGGTAATACATCCTGGTGTGCAGGTGCGCTATACTTGACGGCAGGGCAATCGATGTGGAAGTAAACCTATCTGAGAAAGTGGATTACTATTTGGGGTGGATGGTTGTCCACCAAAAGTAATAATGTAATTTTTTTCTGTTTGGTCCTGTAAAGGTGTCCTGTAAAGGTGTCAGTAATGTAAAGCTGAACTCAACTCCTAGTAGCAATGATACTGAGAAGGCAAGCATAACTTACGAAAATGTAGAAGCACCAAAACAGTTAAAAGTTTAAAAAAGACATAAAATGTCTCTCTAATGTAAAAAAAAAAGGGAATATTTTAGTGAACTAAATGACACTCCAGTCTAAAAAAATAGGGAATATTTTAGCGAACTAAATGACACCAACATAACACAAATGCAATAAGGGTAACTGGGGTTATGATTTTTCAAAGTTTTAAATAAAACAAGCAGCAAGAAGCTCATTTACAAGGAGCCAATTGAGGCACTTACCTGCTTGCAGAGGTACTGCTCAGGATTTTTCGGATCCAGACTGACACCTGAGGAATATTCTAAGGTGAGGAATCTGTGGTTAGATAGAGTCTCAACCAGATAAGGTGTTACCTAAGGTAAATAACTTGTCCATCTATGGCAAAATATTCCAAAAATAATGTTACCGAAGGTACAGAACTTTCCTTCTGCAGCAAATGGTTAACCCACTGAGAAACCTAGCTATTTTATTTAGCATCTCTCCACAAAATACTTTGCAAGGGCATTGAACACGCTGGTTTCATCTGTCGCTTTCAATCAGATCTGTACGGACTGTTCGCTCGTGGAAATAATAATTCATGAAAACTGCTTCTGACCCTGTGGCGAGAGCTCTCCTCAACTGCTTGCGCTGAGCGGAGAGGAACGGCAGGTCTATGTAGTTAAAGGATGGCTGACAGAAAATCTATTTTTCCCTCACAATGAACGAGCATGACTGAAAAACCCGCAATGGAAAAAAACAACACGAGAGCTGCAAGGAAAATAAGCACACAGCAGAAACGACGCGGCTGTCCGTGCCTTCCACAAGCGTTAACTTAGTCCTACTTTTTGGAAGACGTCAGTCCAGTTCAAGGAGCTGTGTCTTTTAAACGAGAAATGGTCGGGCGGGAGGCTCGAATCCACCGGCTGACCCCAGGTTGGAGCTCCATGGCTCAGTGATTAGGCGCACAGTGAAAGCCACTCACTCCTGTCACTGGTTGAGACCCAGCCTCGGTAATTGGGAGCAGCCATTACGATTGGCAGGCGCTCCACGGCTTGCGAGAAATGGCTTCAGAGTGGCATTGTTAAGTATTTAAAATAGTTGGAAGAAACCGCAGGGCCTATTGACCGCAGGTTGACCTGACTGCAGAATCGGTTGAGTACAGTCCAGAGGGCCTCGCTATATGTATCTAGCAAACCTTGCCTCAAAAGAATGGAAGTACGCTAAAGCGTGAAGACCAAGTTTTGTATTTTAAATATCCTATGGATCAGCCTTTAATACTTAAAGGATAACACCAAACAAAATGTATATCAAGAATTGCATGTCCATGATGATATCGGCTGCCCATTCGCAAAAAATGCGTTGTAACGTCACGCTAAGCATTGCATCTTGCCGCAGAGGATTTTGACTCGAGAACATCCTCAGCACAAACTAGTAAGTGCAGACAATTGCCTGAGTGTAAGCCGTGCAAAACATTGAGTTTTACAGAACTTACATTTTACACGTGGGTATATGGTATGATATACCGCCCATTGTTTGAGCCTGGTTTTATGTGACATGAGGATTTCATGCTAAGCTAGGTCAAGATAGTTTAGTAGATCTGGCCTTGTGAGGAATTGCAAGTGTCTGGCTGTTATTGGGCCGTGATTCCCTCAATGAAAAAAATAATGGGGCTTTGGTGCGCCGCATGGTAAGGCGTTTCTGGCGCTGAACCTGTGGCCATGTAAAATCAGAGTAAACTTAGACCCATGTATTTCCAATCATACCTCACTAAGAGCTCAACAATGACCCCTTTTGGTCCCACCCAGCTGGCACTCGTCTACCTTTGGGAGCTTGAGTGGTGGTTGAGGAGTGAACCAATGATTATGTCACCATTTTCTGTTCTGGCACTTTTGGCACTTTTTACTTTTTGACACCAGCTGTGTCTGGTGTACATTGCTGTGTGGATTACTGGGCCTTCTCTTACTACCCTCCTTTTTTCGTGTACATGGACACAGCATCATCCTGCCTCAATCACTAGTCTAGTGCAGTGTAGCTACCTACATAGTTATGCCCCTATTTCAATTATAGTTGGCCTGTCTGTCTCTCACATACCCTCACCAATCACACTGCCAGTTGCTGCATCCGATAACATGATAACCACAACTTGATGGTCATTATGCACAACATGAACACCCTTCCAACCAAACACCCTAAACATGGTAGCTTCCTATCTGTGTGGATAAACAAATCCGTGCCCCACAGAGGAGTTGTACACCATACAAATGCTACAGCACAAAACACCGTCCTTCCCTTTTTCACTTGAAGCATCATTATTAGGAATATTCAATCCCTACGGTGAGAAATGAATTCTTGTTTGGGGGAGTGTGTGAACCATTCTCAAGCAGCAACCACAACCCTTGTCAGAGTGAACCACAAAAAGTCACTAAATTAACCTCTTCTCTTCTTGTAGCTTGGTACAAAAGTAGTCAGGCTTAGCTTAGTTGTAAACTCAAAAGTTATGGCTAGCTGCAGTGGAGCATGGGTCGAACACACAAGGTGGATTGGGCCTGGTCTACATTTACCTTTGGACTTACAAGAAACTTTGGACGAAAATGCCCGGGAAGGTAAAGTGCCCCTGGGTGTATCTGAGGAGAAGGCGTCATTGCCGGGGAGCCGCTGGATGAAATCACGGTGAAGATTCCTACATTTGGACATAGCCTCTTTTTAATAAGTTGAAAATCTCCAGCAATATGAAGCTGCAGACTGTAGTCGAGAAGGGCTTCACGAGGCTGATACCCCTTTTGTGTTGAGCCACTGAACAGGATTTGCTGCTATGGAGAAGAACATAGCAGGAGCTGCCATAAAGTGAGGCCAACTGGCGGAATGACAAGCAGGTAGGTCCCAGGCTCCTCTCAGTTCTCAGAGCAATTTCTGGGCACAAATTTTCCAAGTCCCAAGTTTTGGATTTGAGCTACCTGGCACCTTCAACACAACTTCCAAGGGTCCTGGACTGGAGGGGCACCACGTGGAGGGTCAGGACTCCCCCACGCAGGATCCATGTATGGGTTCAAAATAGTTGGAGCCTTTTCTGTCCCTGAGGCTCTGAACAGGAGGCCAGCCACCTAACCCTTGGAGTCACTCTGGAAGTCCTGGGTTCAAGTAGAAGAGCAGGGTTCAAACAGCAGGGCAGACCATGGGGGCTCAGAGCAGACATTAGGCAGCAGAGTAGTCCTTGATGGTGCAGCAAAGCAGTCCTCTGAAGTACACAGCAGGCCACAGCAGTGTTCAGTCTTGTAAAAGTCCTTCCGCAGGTACAGAAGTGAACTGAAAAGTGGGTCTGAGATTCTATTTTTATACCTGTGTCCTCTATGTAGTGGGAGAAACTTCTAGAGACTTCTCATTTCAAATTACAATTGCTCACACAACAAACATGACTTTCTTACCTGCTCCCAATCAAAAGTTATCACTTATTAAATGTAATAAGGTAACCTAATGTTATCCTATGGAAGAGCCAGGCTTCACAGTAGTGAAAAACACATTTGTGAGTTTTTCACTGCCAGGACATGTAAAACATAAATGTACATCCCCAACTTTTTAATTACAATTCACCTTACCCTACTTGATGTCTAAGGCCTACTTTTGGGATAAATTATATGTAATAAAAAGGGAGTTTAAGGCCTGGCAAGAGGGTTCTTTTACCATGTCGAATTGGCAGTTTTAAAACTGCCAGCATGCTGCAATGGTAGACCTGGGAAATGTTTCAGGTGCTTTTGAAATGGGTGGGATAGTAAGTGCTGCAGGTCCACTAGTGGTATTTAATTTACCAGTCCTAGGTAAATGGTATACACCTTTACTAGGGACTTATAAGTAAATTAAATATGTCAATGGTGTGTAAGCCAATTTGACCATGTTTTAGGGAGTGCGTACAAGCAGTTTAGCACTGGGCATCATTGATAAAGAGCACAGTGTCCGACAGGCAAAATAAAATAGGATGTGTGAAGGCAAAATGTTGGAAAGAAGTCTACCCTAAGGCTGACAGGTCTAACACCTAAAATACCACTATTTTCACACCACACTGTGAAAGGAAAATATTTTACATATTTGGATTGTCAAACATGGGGGCTAGAAGAGGTCTGGAGTGAGAAACCATTATGTGTTTAATGTGTTCTGTTTGCCATTATTATCAGATTTGTATTTGCATTCCAATGCGTGAACTCTAGTTCTATTGGTATAGTGGAAGTGTTCCAGTAAGAGCTGTCCCTTGCTCTATGCCACTGAGGACCACTTATTCTAGCCTGGGTTTTCTTGTAAAAAAAGCTTGTCAGCTGTTAGTGCAATAGGTTCAACTGAATTGAATCAAGATGAGAACTCCTATAATGCATTATGTTTTTAATTGAAAAAGAAGGATCTGAATATATAGGGGCAGAGTTAAGAGCCCCTAGCGCCACCTTAGCACATCCTTAGCGGCATTTTTTTGATGCTAAGGTAGCACTAAAGTGGCGTATTTCCCGTGCCATATTTACAAAGTGGTGCAATCCATGCATTGTGCTACTTTGTAACCCCTTGTGTCACATTATGCCTGTGCCAGGCATAATGTATGCAAGGAGGGCGTTCCCCTGTTAGGGGGGGGCGACAAAATGGCGCAAGGAAATCTCTGAGATTTCCTTGCGCCATTTTTTTGGGCACTTTTAACGCCTGCTCACAGCAGGTGGTAAAAGAGGGCATACCATAATCTATAATGGGCCCCTATGTACTCTGCAGGAGTAGCTCCAAAATTTTGGTTCTACCCCTGCAGAGTACATCAATAGCTTAAAAAAATGACTCTATTGCCCCCTACCCTGCGCCATGGTGCGCTGTATTTTAAATACGGCGCACACAAGGTGTCTGTAAGGGGGCGCTAAGGGGCGGGAGAAAAGTGGTGTTGCACTAGGTGCAGCACCACTTTCATAAGTCTAATTGTATGGGACAAGTGGTAAAATAAGTTTGATGTTTTGCAAGTTTCAACGCATGGTGTGTGCTTTAGATGCGATTGCAATATTATTTTACAACAGAATATTTCCATGCCTCGGACCTATATTCTGCCAGGCATAACTTATTGGCCCGTTAAGATGGAACAGCTCACCAGCCTCTTTTGGGTATATTGAACATGATATCATCAGATTGGGTGGATGAATAACATATATATTATGTGGTGCTAAATGTACTTTGGTGGGAGACAAAACGATGCATACATTACAAAGCAATCTATTAGAATATTGACACTAACAGTTACTGTTATGCATAAATTACATTATGGCAGCGGTGCATGTGATTTGAGTTCTTGATTCATCTTAGAAAGGGAGGGAGTGCACTGAGCTTCTGCAGGATGGTGTTACATGGAAAAGTGCCAAAATGCTTGAATGATTTGAATGCAGAGAGTTTGAGCACGATGGGTTGTGGTGTATGTCGCATTGTGAGAAGTAAGCTAGAGTTGTGCCATGCATGAATATCAATACAACAGTATTTAAACTGCGCCCTGTGTTTGTCAGTCATCCACCTGTGTTGGTGCAATGAGAGATGGGTGTGTTAATGTGAAAAGATTCAATTCTCATTGTAGTTAAATTGTACAACAATCATCCTGGCTTTGGGGGTGTAAGAGTTAAGCTTAATAGTAGTGATGCGACAAGGAAGTATACGATTCCTGTCTTTGATTTTTTGGGTATTAGGGAACTGACTTAAGTTTACTGTTTTATGGCCAAGAAAGAGTCTGATTTTTGAGTTTTTTGATTCCAGGTTCTTGAAAGGAGAAAGATTTGGTTAATGTTTTGTACAGATGATGTAATAAACCAAAGAAAGAGATGATGCCACCACCAGCTGCGTGTAGGGTGATAACAGTGGTGGACCCAGTACTAATTCTTTTGTGATGCCACCTGGCAGGGGGTTGGGTGGGAAAAAAAGCAGTAACAACAGGCATAAAAAAGTGACTGGAGAGGTAAGGATTCCAACCCGAAGCATTGTCTATGATGCCAAAGGAGTTCCGTATTGGGAGGTAAATAGAGTTGTTGACATTGGGAATGCACCGGACAGGTTACGAGGAATGGCACTAGATAAGAGGTGAATGTAAAAAATGAAGGCAAGGCAGAGGCACCATTTTCTGGAAATGATATCTATGCAGACATAATTGTAGGTTGAAGTCATTAAGAGTTTAGGATAAAAGAGGAAGTGTGGATAGCAGGTAAAAGTTGACTGTAGCTGCCGGGTTCTGGCTTGTTTTTACAATAGACACCCATGGCGCACGTTTTCACGATGCATCAGAAATTCTGACGCACCTGTTGGCGCTAAACTCACACATTGCTGAAGTAGCATTGTTAAACTGATGCAACTCCAGAAATGGGAGAAGTCTCCCATAGGGGAAAGCCCTGCATCAATTTTACGGCTGCTCTGGGCAGGTGGTAAAATTCTGAGGCAGTGAAGTTGCAGAATGATGCAGTGAAATGTAAATTTCACTGCATCAGTTCTGCATGAGTTTTCCTGCGGGAACGCCTAACCTGCATACATTGTATCTGGTGCAGGTATAATGTGATGCAGGGCTTTACAAACTGATGCATTGGGCTCAATGTGTCAGTTTGTGAATATGGAGCAGTGTAGTACACTGCTAGCGCCATCACTACGTCAAAATAAAATGATGCAGCAGTAGCACAAAGGGCTTGTAAATGAGACCCTGAGACTTTCCCAGTCACATTGAATGTGATATACCTACTTGTTAGACCTGACAGCCTTAGGGTAGTCACCCCTAACTTTTTGCCTGCCTCCCTCCACTTTTTGGACACTGTTTTTGCTGGTTTATAGACTCTGCGCACTTTACCTCTGCTAAACAGGGCTAAAGTGCATATGCTCTCTCCCCTAAAACATGGTAACCTGGAATCATACCTGATTGGACTATTAATTTACTTATAAGTCCCTAGTAAGGTGCACTCTATGTGCATAGGGCTGGTAAATTAAATGCTACTAGTGGGCCAGCAGCACTGGTTGTGCCACCCACTTAAGTAGCCCCTTCTCCTTGTCTCAGGCCTGCCATTGCAAGGCCTGTGTGTGCAGTTTCACTGCCACATCGACTTGGCATTTAAAAGTTCTTGCCAAGCCTAGAACTCCCCTTTTTCTACACATAAGTCACCCTTAATGTGTGCCCTAGGTAACCCCTAGGGCAGGGTGCTGTGTAGGTAAAAGGCAGGACATGTACCTGTGTAGTTATTTGTCCTGGTAGTGTAAAACTCCTAAATTCGTTTTCACACTACTGTGAGGCCTGCTCCCTTCATAGGCTAACATTGGGGCTGCCCTCATACACTGTTGAAGTGACAGCTGCTGATCTGAAAGGAGCAGGAAGGTCATATTTAGTATGGCCAGAATGGTAATACAAAGTCCTACTGACTGGTGAAGTCGGATTTAATATTACTATTCTAGAAATGCCACTTTTAGAAAGTGAGCATTTCTTTGCACTTAAATCCTTCTGTGCCTTACAATCCACGTCTGGCTGGGCTTGGTTGACAGCTCCTTGTGCATTCACTCAGACACACCCCAAACACAGGGTACTCAGCCTCACTTGCATACATCTGCATTTTGAATGGGTCTTCCTGGGCTGGGAGGGTGGAGGGCCTGCTCTCACACAAAGGACTGCCACACCCCCTACTGGGACCCTGGCAGACAGGATTGAACTGAAAGGGGACCTGGTGCACTTCTTAGCCACTCTTTGAAGTCTCCCCCACTTCAAAGGCACATTTGGGTATAAAACAGGGCCTCTGCCCTACCTCATCAGACACTTGCTGGAGAAGAAACCTGAACCAGAAACTACATCCTGCCAAGAAGAACTGCCTGGCTGCTCAAAGGACTCACCTGTCTGCTTCTACAAAGGACTGCTGCCTTGCTGTTGCCCTGCTGCCTTGCTGAACTCTTGTCTGGCTGTGAAAGTGCTCTCCAAGGGCTTGGATAGAGCTTGCCTCCTGTTCCTCGAATTCTCAGGACCAAAAAGACTTCTCTCTTTTACTTGGACGCTCCGTGCGCCGAAAATTTCGACGCACAGCTTGTTTCGCGGCGAGAAAAACGCCGCACTCCGACGCTGATCGACGCGACGCTCGGCCTCGCAAGGACAACGCCGCCCGACCTCTAGAGGAGAAATCGACGCGACGCCTGCCGTGAGATCGTAATTTCAACGCGCAGCCCCGCAGATCGAAGTCTAGAGGAGAAATCGGCACGACGCCTGCCGTGAGATCGTAATTTCGACGCGCAGCCCCGCAGACCGACGCACAGCCGGAGAACAAGCAGGAAAATCCACGCACAGACCCGGGACATCTGGTAATCCCCGCGATCCACAGAAAGAGACTGTCCACGCGCCGGAAAACGACGCCGACTTCCCCGCGTGGAAAATAACGACGCAAGTCCGTGTGTGCTGGGGAGAAATCGACGCACACACCCTTTTTCCACGCACCTCTTCTCTTGTGGCCCTCTGAGGAGATTTTTCCACTCCCAACCAGGTACTTGTGCTTGAAAAAGACTTTGTTTATATTCTAAAGACTTAAGACACTTTATATCACTGTCCTGTGATATTTCTACAATTTTCCATTGCAACTTTATTCTCTTTGACCTACAATTATCCTGATAAATATTATATATTTTTCTAAACACTGTGTGGTGTATTTTTGTGGTGCTATATGGTGGTATTGTATGATTTATTGCACAAATACTTTACACATTGCCTTCTAAGTTAAGCCTGACTGCTCGTGCCAAGCTACCAGAGAGTGGGCACAGGATAATCTTGGATTGTGTGTGACTTACCCTGACTAAAGTGAGGGCTTTTGCTTGGACAGGGGGTAACCTGACTGCCAACCAAAAACCCCATTTCTAACACTACTCAAGGACAACTTAACTGTCCCGGATCAAATAAAATACTGTTTAACAAGTCATGTCACCTGAATAGACTCTGGGAACATCTGAACCCGATGTAGTAGAATTGTGAGACATTCTTTGAATGTATTCGGTAGTAAAATGTTTCTTCTTGCTTGTTTCCCATTGTTGCATACCCTGAGAGCAATGTGAATTTATGAATGTATGAAAACCTTTGTCTAAAGTCTTATGAAAGACCTGCTTTTTCTCTGTGTGAGCTCTCACCTTTTCCTTTTCCTGCAATGTGATATCCTGGCTTTTCAGTAGACTGTTTATAAGTTCTTCTTGTATTTTATGATTTATATGCCTATATGATTAATTGATTGATGGCCCTGACTATGTATTCCAGTACACGTATTCTTTGAGTAATTTTTTAAACTTTAACCTTTATCTGCCACTCTTATTGAGAAAGTTTTCAGCTCTATTCTAAAGTATGAGATTTAATAAAGTAGAGACAGGTCCACTGGGGCAGCATCAAAGTCCATAAGTGACATCAATGCGCAATGATCAAGGAGTCAAGGCCAAGATGGTGCTGAGAGAAGCCACCTTCTAACACGGCTGCGTTCTGCTCTTGGCCCATCAGAAGATATTCTGCACTCCACCGACCTTGTGAGCCCCACTGGATCAGCGCCTCCCTGCCTGGTGCCGTCGGCCTCGAGAAAAGAGCCTTACAGGACGGAAGGGGGCCTTGCAGCATTGCCAGCTGGAGCCATGCTCTGCTGGAGTGGACCACTGCTGGTGCCGGAGTCTGTCTGAGCTCCCCATGGCAGTCGGGGGACTGGAGAGTGTAGGCCTCGGGGGAACGAGTGCCACGGGCTAGCCAGAACATAAGCACCTGTAAAGACTAGAGGCCTGATTTAAGAAAAGTGGTCCTGCATCCAATGCAGCACTACTTTTCTTGTGCCCCTTGGCGCCCCCTACCACCACGAAGTGTGTAGCGTATTTAATATACAATGCACCATGGTGCAGGGTAGGGGCAATATCATCAACTTTTTTGGTGCTATTGATGTATTGTGCAGGATTAGCACCAACATTTTGGTGCTAATTCTGCACAGTACATAGGGGCCCATTGAAAGCAATGGTGTGCCCCCTTTTAACGCCTGCTGTGTGCAGGCATTAAAAATAGCCAAAAAAAGACACAGTGGTTTCTTTTAGATCCTGAAGGCTGATTTGTGCTCCTTGAGGGCACACTAGACGGGCGCCCATTGGCAATTATTTTACTTTACACCCCGAACACACTTCAAGGAGAATGCTTACACACATTATCCCCTGCATTGCTTCTGAATCCTGTGCCACCTAGCAGTTGTGGGGTGGGATTTCAACTGTGTACACAGCACTTCTTTAGACAGATCAGTGCAGCCTTTCCCTGGGGTGCAAAGCCTAACACGACAAAACATTTCAGGGAATGGACATCGACAATACAACTGTATGATGTATGGCGCCTGGAACATCCCTCTGGTACTGAATACTCCTACTACGCCCCAGGACACCAAGTCCACACTAGACAAGATTATCTCTTCTGTAATGCAGAACTCTGGCCTTTGATCCAGGGCTTAGAATACCTAGGCTGCACATTATCCAATCACCGTCCATTACAAGTGTCCTTTCAATGGGGTATAGATAAAGCCACTATACCAACTTGGCGACTACGAACTGAGGCCCTACTAATGCGACATGTAGAGATACAGTTAGTACACCCTTACTCCACTATTTTGAGGAAAACAAGGGCACCGCCAGATCCTTGGGATTAGAATGGGATGCCTTGTAGATAGTCATGAGGGGACACTGCATTAAGACAACTTGGGGATAGCAGGCTTCTCTCCTTCGCAGTGTGCTAGGACTAGAGGGACAAATTTGGACTGCTGAACGTGAAGCGGTAATGATGACTGATGCTAGTAAGCAACTAGGAGAACTGAGGCCACAATACAGGGAAGAGTTGCGACGGCTTAATACATCGACTACAGGGCAACCCTGGCCTGTCAGCATGCAGACAGTGATAAACCGGATCATACGTTGGCATGATTGCTGCACTTGGCGATTCCCAGGACCATTACAGGAGCACTCCATATGAGTAACTGATCCATTGTATTATCCCAAGCAGAAATATGCAAGACTTTTGTGCGTTAGTACAAACATCTTTACTCCCCCCCCCAATGGGCCCACACGAAGATGCTATTCAGCACTATCTCACCGAGGCTGACCTACCCAGCCTCAAATCCCTTCAAGCCCAGGAACTTGAGCAACCTCTGTAGCTTGAGGAATGAATCACTGCCATACGTCAGATGGCCTGGAACAAAACTCGGAGCATGAACGGGTTTCCCGTAGAATACTATGCAGCATTCAGCACAACACTTGCTTGTAAAGTGCTTGCTGTTTATCAGGAGGCACATCAGCAGGGCAGACTTCCTTCCTCACTTAACGAGGTACTAATAATAATTTTACCCAAGGCTGGCAAAGACCCACTCACGGTGGGTTCATATTGCCCCTTACCGATGCTCAACATCGACTATAATATTCTCAGTTAAGCCCTGGTCAATCCCTTACTCCTGCTACGTCCCACCCTGGTCCACCTGGATCAATGTGGATTCATACTGAATAGGGCAACCTAGCATAATACACACCGCCAGTGCCACATCATCGCTGTAGCCGCCAGCTCTAGGAAGGTCCCAGTGGCTAACTCGCTGAATTTAGAAAAGACCTTTGACGCCCTAGGGTGGGCGTATCTGATGCTGTTTTAAGAGGTCATTGGAGTGGGCCCTGAATTCGTGAGATGGATCAGACTGCTACATGCAGCACCACGAACCAGAGTGGGAACGGGGCACCAGATTTCAGTGTCATTTGATATTGGAAGGGGCACCCAACAGGGTTGCTCCCTCTCCCCGTGACCTTTGCTTTGGCCATGGAACCACTGGTGCCCTGCTAAGAGTCAAGGGACCAAGCTGGAGAATAAGGATGGGCCCCCAGTGGCATATGGTGTCATTATATGCAGATGACGTCCTGGCCTACCTGGGAAATCCAGGCAGGCTATTTTAGAATTGCACTCTGTCCTTGATCGTTTTGGTGTCATGGCGGGTCTCCTAGTTAATTGGGGCAAATTGTGTATTTTTCCACGCAGAACAAACAGAGGTGACAGAGATTAACTCAGACCGTCTGCCTTTGGGGTTGGAGGAGTGAATGTTTACCTTACAGACAGGAACCTACTCAACGGTAATCATGGTAAAACCCTGGTATCTCTACCGCAGTCAGTGGGCTTCTGGACATGTCTGCATTTGTCACACATGGGCAGGGCCTCCATAGCGAAGATGTTGCTATTACCGTGTCTGCTTTATCTCTGAGACACCCTACCAGTGATCCCAACCAGAGCTTTCTTTAGAGAACTATGGGGTTTAATATCCGACCCTCTATGGAAAGGAGCTCGTAATTGAGTATCAATTGATATACTGCAACCCCTGCTACTGGAGGGTGGACTGGGGGTCACAGGCCTTGAGTTATATTTTGCGGCAGCACAACGGCAGTGGCCAATGCGATGGCTGACGTGGGATGCCTCCTGCAAACGTCGTATCATCAAAAATGAGCTGGAAGGGATGGGTATACGGGGCTGGTTCCTAACACCGGGGGCCCCGCCGAAAAATACTGATAGACTGGCATGTACTGTGAAATTATGCTGGAATAGATTTCTGCAGCCACATCGGAAAGCACCCTCATATGCACCACAATTGCCGCTCTGGAGATATTTGACTCAGGACCTTGGCAGGAATCAGAGGTAACCCACATAGGGGATTTATACACAGCGGATATATTGCACACCTTTCGAAACCTACAAGACAGCAACGTGTTGGGTGCTGATCAATTCTTGGCCTACAACGCCCTGGTGTTGGCAATAAGAGCCACTTGGAGGGTGGAGGGTGACGCTCCAGCTGTCCACCCAGGACTTCAATGTGTGCTGACACATAGAAAGGGCCGGAGAGCAACCACAGTGCTCTTCACAGCACTGCAGGTGACTGGGAAAGACCTCCTGCTTCGCACCAAGATTAAGCGGGAAGTGTGTCTAGAGAAGGACCTGACGATCAAACAGTGGGAGTTGGCACTGTTGCAAGTGAAGCGGGTGTCACACAATGCCTGCCTGAAGTTTATCCAGTTTAACTACTTGCACCATACTTATTTAATGCTACACCGCCTTTCCAAAATGTTCACAGGAATGGCCTTGGCATGCCCTAGATGTGGGCACCATAATGCCACATTTTTCACATGGGTTGGAGTTGGCCCCCGCTCACAAATGTATGGGATCAGGTCATAGCAAATATCTCAGGGATAATAGAGGTCCAGATAGTCAGTGATCCACTATTCTGCCTCCTGGGCATCACATAACACACGAAACGCAACAAACATTATTTGAAATTCGCTGACTTAGCCATGGTGATCTTCAGGCGCATAATAGCCATGTCTTGAAAGACTGTGCAGCTGCCCATGCATGGCTGCTGGCTCAGGGCGGAGCTGAGGTGGGCGACTATAAAAGCAGATGCCACTGCACACGATCTACGCACTAGAGGGTGACAAGAAATGAACACGAAGTGGGATGTACTCGTGCTCCGCCTGCAGAAGAAGATCAAGACTATAACTTTGAGTGATGAGATGGGTGACAACCGTAGCGTGAGATAAAGCAGCTACACCTCAGCTGGGGAACCGCTAGCCCAGTGAAAGTCACACGAGTCTAACTACTGTGTCCCTGACGGGCAACGGGGTTGCCCTCACTGCACATGCCTTGGTGCAATACTCTATACGAGCTGGCTTTTAGGGCACAAACATGAATACTTCAGTATTCACCTGATCCCTCACCTCATAGATGATATAGGGATATTATTAATGAACAACTCTACTACATACAGCTACCCAGGTTCTTTGATAGTTTACACGATGGACCGTGCTGAGGAAATTCGATTTTTAATACGATCGTATCGACCCGCCATTTTGTGGCCCGCCGCCATTTTATGTTGCCTTCACTCAGGCAGCACAGCGAACGAAGTCCATTCTGCCTTTTCTGCTTATTCTGCAACATGGTGTTCAAAACAGCCTTCTGCCTCTATCTTTACAAGGCTGGTATTAAGGTCTGACCGAGTACACTAATCCCTGTCTGGTTTTCTAATCCTTGTTTCAACTATCTGTAGGCTCACACTATTCTCCGCCGATCTTATCTTATCGTCTGGCCTTCGCTGTCCTTTGCTAGTATTCTCTCATTTCACAACTGTCCTCCAAACGCACACAAACTTATCGCACCACATGCAACTTCGTTGTGGATCGGTTAATGAATTAGTTCAAGGGAGGGGTGACAAACACAGCTGGAGGGGAGGCAACCTTAAGTCACTTGATACTTTGTTTTCCAATTCCTTCTATTGGTGCTGTCTTGTTTTCCGACATTTCTATTGGCTCTGTTCTATCTTTACATTATTCTTACTGGCTCCTTTCTATGTGTTCTGGGAGTGTATGTAGTTAATAAATGGTTTTTATACGGTATATAAGATTGTGCGCCACAAAGTAAAGTGGCAGTCTTCTGAGAACATACCTTGTGTACTTCTTGGACAACTGTACTAGCTGCAGCTAATAAAATCTGATCTTTTACGCCTGACAGAGTGTCCCGTGTCTCTGTTAGTTGAGGCAGGTGAATCCAAGGAGATTTCAGGCGTACCCTGCGCCGCCAGGCCCATAAGGTTCTGGTTCTTCAACTGGCGCCCAACGTGGGGCGGCTTCAGCGGTACCGGTTCTGCCTGAAGGTCGTGAGGAGCCCCGCAAGAAAATTCTGGAGGAATCGCGAGCCACGTCAAGCGACCCCTGTATGTCGAAGTGGTCCGAAGGTCTTTTTCAGCGCGGTTACTCCTTCCTGACGGCTACTGACGACTGCTGCCCTGACTGCCGCCCTGCCTTGGCCCTTTCTTTGATGATGTATGGTAAAGCGAGACGATAGACGGGCCTCTGTTGGTGTAAGAAGACATCCTTAGTTAAGTATTTGGTGGGTCGCGCCCACAAATTTTGGTCTTTGTTTTGTCCTTAGGTTCTTAGATTTGGCCATTGCAGTGGCCAAAGCCGAGGGGTAAGTGCATTTGTGCTGTGTAAACTGAAAGTTTTACCCCCTTGATGTTTGTGAACAGCCAGTAAAAATCGTGAGATGTCTGGTCTGACTAAGTTTGGAAAACTTTGTTGCTTTGGTTGTAATAGGGACTCCCAGCTTGAGGACTCCTGTCCGATTCCTTCGGTTGGAACTCCCACATATGAGCTCTATTCTAAACATGGTGTTGGTCCTATTGCCTTTAATAAGACATGGACCCGATATACAAAGAAAGATGGTGTTTTAAAATGGCCAGAAAATGGTAGTTTCGAAACTGATGTGCTAGATAATTTAGAAGCAACGTTATTTAAAAGAAAAGCCCGGCCGGCAATGTTTGACTCTTTTCGCCTTTGGCGTAAGGAAGCCAAACAGAGAGAAATTAAACAAGCGAAACGAGATAGGAAAACACAGGGAATGACGATTATATAGGCTGCTCAGCAATTCAAAGATGATGAAATAGATAATGCAATGGAAATTTCAGACAGACAGCATCGAATGGCAATAGATAAATGCTATCCGACGTTGCCTATCTCTTCCCTTGATAAGAGAAAAGATTTTGAGGAAGATTCCTTAATGTCCCACTTATTGAAATTGCCTCCGCCCTATGTACAAGGTGCTAATGCACCCCCGATGTTACAGCCTGTTCAGCCGCCAGTTGTGCTTCCGCCTGCTCCAGCTTTTCCACATTTGCCTCCTCAAGTATTGCCTATGCCAGCTTTGCCTTTAACTCCTTTGCCTTCTGCTCCTTTGGCAATTCCTAATGCTCCTTTAGTTAATTCACCTAATACCTTGTCCCCTATCCTTATGTCAAATTCTCCATCTATGCATAAGCGATTTGCAGATACTGTCTCTGGTCTCTTATCACCTTTCTTTGAAGCTTTAAATGTGTCTCCAGCTTTTTCTCGAAGACAGTCTCGTAGTCAATTCCCAGACTCCGAAGAGCGAGAAAAATTGGACTCACTTGCTTGTAGATGGATCAAGAAGGGTCCCCAATATAGTACGTCTGATATTATGTCCACCTTTCTGCAATGGAATGCACCTACGCAGAGATATGTTTTTAAAGTTATGTGCGATACTCTCGCTAAAGAATGGGAGGATATGAATTTGGGTTCGGTCCCACAGGATCTGTTAGATGTTCAGGCTGACTTTGACAAAGGACTTATTGTGGGTCCTAAGGTTGAAAACGCTGTCAGAACACTTATTTCTTTCAGATCCCTATTGTTCTCACAGACTTTTCCTGATTCTGATCCTTCAGTTAGGACAGCACTGAAAAACTATCCCATGAGAGAGGTTTCTCCAATATGGAAGGAAGAAGTTGCAGCAGCAGGTGCTAATCCAGCTATTCCTGCGCATTTTCAGCGCATATGGATACATGTCCCCTGGAAAAGGTCTGAAGTTTTAGCACTTAAACAGTCACTACCAGATTCACGCAAAAATCCTGCTGGTTACTATAAAGAGTTGTCGCAAACAGTTGATGCATGTACTATGAATCTAGCAGATATTGACATGTTGATGGGAAATGTAGTTCCACAGACAATATGGGCTAAAATTCGTAGAGAGGATCACGCTCAAGAATTAGGCGGCGATTGGAACGCTATTATTGCCGCAGATAGAGGTCAAGTAGGTGGTGCAAAGCCCGACGCTTTGATCTCAGAACTCCCTGGTAGGATTATTACATTAATGAAAACAATGATGCCTGCTTTGAGAGTTAATTGGGATAAGCTAGCAGCATGTAAACAAAAGAAAGATGAAAGTGTTTCCGATTTCTTTACCCGATTCGAGGAGACATTCATTGATCACAGTGGTCAAGATATGGCTACAGAAGGGGGACAGCGATTATTTGTGGATAAGTTCGTATATAACTTGCTTCCTGAACTATCACACAAGCTAAAAGACTCCGAGAGTTCATGGGCAGTTTCTTCTTCCGCCCAGATATTGGCTACTGCACAATATTATGAAAATAGAGACAAAGAAGAAAGGGAAAAACAAGAGAAAAAGACGAAAGAATTAAAAACTAAAGTTCTCTTGCAACAGGCTTATCCTCCTCGTTATGTTCAGCCTCAGTTTCAACAGCCTCCGCAGTTTCAGAGGTTGTATCAAAAGCCTGAACCATTCATTCCAAGACCTTTGCTAGGTCCCAATCAATGTGCTTATTGTAGGGAGGAAGGTCATTTTAAGAACAGTTGTCCGGCATTGTTGCAGCGTAATGGAGCAACATCTGCTTCACGAGGTCGTGGTGGTCTTCAGTCAGCAAATAGAGGTAGAGGTCGAGGTGTGTTAACCCAAGGGCAGCGTTCTTTTGTTCCTCCAAATTCCGGAAATTACTTTGACCAGCAAAATGTTAGGTCTACACAGTATTACAGTGAGGATCAGTATATTGAAGGAGGGAATGAAAGTCTTCATTTTGAATAGGACAGCCATGGACAAAGTAAGGGGGTTACATCAATTCCAGTGGATCAGAATGGACCTTATGTTAATGTCACTACAATGGGTGTTTCAGAGCCATTTCTTTTAGATACTGGTGCCATGAGAAGCTCTATCATTCATTCTAAACTCCCTGGCGCACCTTTGTCTGGCTTAACGAATGTATCTGTAGGATTTTCTGGCGCCCCTGTTCGCAATCCAGTTTCTTGCCCTTTGCCTGTTTCAATAGGGCCCTTATGATTTAGAAGCTCCGCTTCTTCTGACGAATGGTTGTGGTGAAAATCTGTTGGGTTTAGATCTATTAAAAAGAATGCATGCTACGATATATTGTTCACCTTCTGGTGTATACCTCACTCTAGGACAGAAAATGACTAGTCCAATGTACTTATCAAAAGATCAATTCCCACCTGAATTGCTTTCTCTTCCCGAAACGCTTTGGGCTACGGGTCCGAATGACGTTGGTTGTCTTGAGATCCCACCTTATGTTGTTACTCTTAAGCCCAATGCTGAAATGCCACGTATTCCGCAATACAGAATCTCTACTGAAGGTGAGAAAGCACTTCTGGAAATTGTCCATGATTTGATTCAGAAGGGTGTGGTTGAGGAAACGAGAGGAAATACATGTAACAGTCCTGTTCTTCCGGTTCTTAAACGCACTGATCCTTCTCAGCCTCCTGTTTATCGTTTTGTAATTGATCTTCGGGAGGTAAACAAGATTGTCATACCGCAGTTTCCTGTAGTCCCAGATATCACTGCTCTGTTGACGATGATACCTTCTACAGCGACTTGGTTTTCAGTTGTTGATTTAAAGAATGCTTTCTTTAGTATTCCCATCGCCGAAGAGAGTAGAGATATTTTTTGTTTTTCCCTCGGAGGCCGAAGCTTCCGGTTTAAACACGCACCTCAAGGTTATTGTGAAAGTCCCTCTGTTTACAGTCAAGCTCTAAAATGTCATCTTGATGCCTTTTCCTTACCGTCCGGTGCCGCTCTCATTCAGTACATGGATGACTTATTAGTTGCCGCTGATTCAGAGGAGATTTGCAAAAACGTGACCGTTGCACTGTTGCGTCATTTGTTTGATCTGAATCACAAGGTTTCTCCTTCTAAATTACAATATGTCTGTCGCGAGGTGACTTATTTGGGTCATCTCTTGTCAAAGGAGGGACGACGATTGACCCCCGAACGAATTCAGGCAATTGCACAAATGTCAGTGCCATCCACACAAAGAGAGGTACGTGCCTTTTTGGGCATTACTTCTTATTGTAGACAGTGGATTCCGAGTTTCTCTTTATTGGCTAAACCGCTGTTGGCGCTAACTTTAAAAGATACGCCTCAGCCTCTTCCGTGGACTGACGAGTGTCAGAAGAGTTTTACTGATTTGCGTATTGCTTTGTGTTCTGCTCCTGTATTGGGTACTCCTGATTACAGTAAGCCCTTTACGCTCTATGTCCACGAAAGAGAGGGTTGTGCATTGTCAGTCTTAACGCAGCGTTTTGGAGATCAACAGCGACCATGCGCATATTTCTCAGCTACGTTAGATCCAGTAGCTAAAGCATTGCCTAGTTGTCTTAAGGCGACAGCGGCAGCAGCAATTTCTATTCGACAGTCTGCTGGAGTAGTGCTAGATAATACTCTTATTGTTATGGTGCCACATGCAGTGGATACTTTACTAAATAGGACAAAAACGCAGCATCTTACGAGTGCTCGGTTGTCCGGATATGAGCTGACGCTTTTGGCTAGTCACATACACATCAAACGATGTAATACCCTGAATCCAGCTACTTTGTTGCCTCTTCCAGAAGAGAGAGATGTCTCTGAACAGCATGATTGTTTTCTCCGTACTGAAGAAGAGACTAAGGGTAGAATTGACCTAAAAGACACGCCATTAGTGAATCCAGATGGAACACTATGGGTAGATGGTTCTTGTTTCAAGCTCCCGAATGGAGATACAGTTTCAGCCTACGCTATTACTACTTTGCATACGATTGTGGAGACAGCACGCATTAGACATAATTCAGCTCAGGCAGCTGAATTGATAGCCTTAACTAGAGCGTGTGTGTTATCCAAAGGAAAAAGAGTAAACGTATACACTGATAGCCAATACGCTTTTGGTGTAGCGTTTAACTTTGGGCGCTTATGGAAGGAAAGAGGATTCTTTACTTCCCATGGTACTAAGATACAACATGGTCAATTAGTGACTGAACTTCTTGAGTCACTTACAATGCCTACTCAGATAGCGATCGTGAAGTGTAGTGCACACAAAAAGATTGTGGACGATGTTGGTCGAGGAAATGCATTTGCAGATGAGGTAGCGAAAAAGACAGCCAGAGACAACACAAGTCGAATGTATGTTGCAGGTCCCGCAAACTGCGTAAGAGAAAAGGGAATGTGTGAAGATACAGTAGAGAGTGTGAAATCAATTCAAGGAGAGGCTACGGAGAATGAGTTGAGAAAGTGGAAGGAAAGTACAGGAATGTTAGATGAGATGGGATGTTGGGTTGAATTATCAGAACATCAACGTTGGCTGTTACCAGATGCTTATGTACTACCTGTAGTTACTATGGCACATGGTCCAGCTCACCTAAGTGCAAAAGGAATATGTAAACTTCTGGCTCCAGTGTGGCAAAATGAGGGGATCCCAAAGTGTGCAAATAATGTAGTAAAACATTGTATTGTTTGCTTGATGTACAATCCGGGAAAGGGAACCCCAACTCCAGCAGGTCATTTTGCTCCTCCAACATATCCATTTGAGGTGTTGCAGATCGATTATATTCACATGGAACGATGCAACAACCTCAAATATGTTCTGGTGGTAGTATGTGCTTTTTCTAGATGGGTAGAAGCCTACCCTCTGAAGGACAATACTGCTTTATCAACTGCCAAAATACTTTTGAAAGAATTCTTCCCTAGGTTTGGTTTGCCGCGCATTGTCTGGAGTGACAATGGGAGCGAATTTGTGGGTCAAGTCATGCAAAAAGTTTGTGCAGGCCTTGGCATAAAACAGAAGTTCCACGCGGCGAATCACCCACAGTCGGCTGGTTTAGTAGAATGCTACAATGGAACCTTGAAGCTTAAAATTGCTAAGGTGCAAGCTAGCACAGGACTTAATTGGCCTGATGCTTTACCATTGGCTCTTCTGTCCACCAGAACAGCAGTACACTCTCGTTTGGGGCTTAGCCCTTACGAAGTGATATTTGGTCGCCCAGCTAATGTATGGGGAGTTCCTCGCCCTAAGAAATACTCAGACTTGCCATACCCGATGTTGATTGACTACTTGCATGACCTTACAACTAAATTGCGTGTTCTTCATCAACAGGTTCAGAGTGCTCTACCAGAGGCTTCCACAGACCCAGGTCATTCCATCCGACTAGGTGACTGGGTCTGCACGAAAAATTTCCAACGACAGAGAAATTTGGAACCCAGATGGAGAGAGCCACGCCTGGTTCTTTTGACCACAAGAACAGCAGTTAAAGTCGAAGGAAAGAAAAACTGGGTGCATGCCGTGCACTGCAAGAAAGTGCCTTTGCCCTTGCCTTTCGATCAGTGGGTCCGTAGAGGCATCAGTGACTCTGAAAGTGAGAAAGTTCCGCAATTTGTACCATTCAGTGATGCGCGTCTAATTGGAACACTTTCTGAGAAAGAGGACGACGACATCCTTCAAGAAGCAATACCATCGCATCGTCGCTTGAACACGACAAATCCAGGAACATTGTTTCAAAACCAGACTGCCTCTGGACAGGAACGCTATAATTTGAGACCAAGACCAAAGAACTTGTAAATTTCTCTCCTATGTAGTACTCTATCCCGGTTGCAGGGTCACGGTAGGAGTCTTAGTTACGACCTGAGTAAGTGGCAATAGGCCTGCAGGACCTCACAGTGTCATAGGACGGTAGATAATCGTGACTACAGTGATTGAGGAAGATTGCCGTGAGCATCCACTTAGAAAGATGGAGGCTACATTAGATAAAAGAGAAAGTAAAAATGTAAAGAATAATTGTAAAGAAATATATAGTCGTTGTAGTATTGCTCTATGCGTCATTATATTGTTGTGTATTCTTTTGGCATCTGTAAACTGGATCATTATTACTCTGCAGCAAAAAGTTGTCTCTTCTCCTACCTCTACATCTTCTTCTACTATCTCTCCGCACCTATTTCACACTCTTCCCCAGCATGAACTCATCAGAAGAACTGAATACTTTAACAATTCCTTCGTCCAGTTGTTACATCAACATCAGTTAGTGATCAATACAACTGACTGTTGGGTGTGTGGACTCATACCACATACGGTAGAAAAAGGAATGCCATATTTAGTTCTTCCATTCTCCTATGAAGGTTCCGCTTGGGCTTATTTTGTCATTTTCAATAATGCATATCAAAGTAAAATTAAACAACCTGTCAGTTCACATAGTGTTGGTTCAAATTTCAGTCATAGTTTATTGATAAAGGGAATGGTAGCTATGGCTAAAATCATGGAAAAAAGTGAAGCTTCCATAGATGAAAGAAAAGCATATACCAATTGGAACATAACTAATTACATTTCCAGCCTCAATGATAAGATTGAGCAAGGAAAATCTCCTCCGATACGGGTCATACCCCAACAAGGAAATTTCTGTCTGCAAATAAATGATAGAACTCCAAACACCGGACAAAGAGAAAGTTTATGTTCCCATACATATGTTTATTCAGCCCTGAATTCACTGCCGTTAGTACCATCTCAAGGTACATACTTCGTTTGCCACGATAGGGCTTATACATGGTTGCCAGCTGATTTCTCTGGTACTTGTTATATAGCCTTTCTTCTTCCCCCTACATACACCGCTCCTGCGAACCATCATAAAAATAGATATGGCAGAGGGATTGTGGATTCGAAAGACACAGCAGGACAAGAGGGAGGAGATTTCCTCAAAGGATTTCTTCCCTTCTGGGGTCCAATGGCCAACAGCAGAAATATAAGGCAATTGGTTTGTGTCGTAGAAACCACCATAGACATCACTGTAGGAGCTTTAAGTAACATTACAGCTGAACTACAGGCTGATCGTCTTATGACCTTGCAGAACCGTGTTGCCTTAGACTTTGTTCTTGCGGACCGTGGTGGAGTATGCAAGTTGATCGGATCAAGTTGCTGTATTTTCATACCTAATGACGCTCCGACAGTATACCAAGCTATCTCTAAGTTACACATAATCTCCGAGTCGATTCATCAGGACGAAGGAGATTGGTCCTTTTCATAGTGGTTTTGGGGATTACTGTCCAAATGGGGTTGGAAGGTATTGACATTCTTTGGAGTAATTTTAGCTTTTATATTCTCTTGTTGTCTTTGTATGCACTGCGGTCCTGCCATCTGCAACCTATGTGCTACTGCATGTATTCCCAAACCCAAGTCACAAAGAGCAGAGAATATCAAAATGATGGTACAGCAACAGCTTGATGACCTCATGGCCATAGACATCGACTCAGATTAACATGAGTTTGTGTATCTTGCCTGAGTTCTGGCAAAAGGAGGGTCTGAGGAAATTCGATTTTTAATACGATCGTATCGACCCGCCATTTTGTGGCCCGCCGCCATTTTATGTTGCCTTCACTCAGGCAGCACAGCGAACGAAGTCCATTCTGCCTTTTCTGCTTATTCTGCAACATGGTGTTCAAAACAGCCTTCTGCCTCTATCTTTACAAGGCTGGTATTAAGGTCTGACCGAGTACACTAATCCCTGTCTGGTTTTCTAATCCTTGTTTCAACTATCTGTAGACTCACACTATTCTCCGCCGATCTTATCTTATCGTCTGGCCTTCGCTGTCCTTTGCTAGTATTCTCTCATTTCACAACTGTCCTCCAAACGCACACAAACTTATCGCACCACATGCAACTTCGTTGTGGATCGGTTAATGAATTAGTTCAAGGGAGGGGTGACAAACACAGCTGGAGGGGAGGCAACCTTAAGTCACTTGATACTTTGTTTTCCAATTCCTTCTATTGGTGCTGTCTTGTTTTACGACATTTCTATTGGCTCTGTTCTATCTTTACATTATTCTTACTGGCTCCTTTCTGTGTGTTCTGGGAGTGTATGTAGTTAATAAATGGTTTTTATACGGTATATAAGATTGTGCGCCACAAAGTAAAGTGGCAGTCTCCTGAGAACATACCTTGTGTACTTCTTGGACAACTGTACTAGCTGCAGCTAATAAAATCTGATCTTTTACGCCTGACAGAGTGTCCCGTGTCTCTGTTAGTTGAGGCAGGTGAATCCAAGGAGATTTCAGGCGTACCCTGCGCCGCCAGGCCCATAAGGTTCTGGTTCTTCAGTGCGAATGGTGTTCGCTGGGAGACATGCTGTTATTGATAACATATTGATAACACAGATTTCCGGCAGCAAAGAAGTATGCATACAGGTAACACTTAAATGCTTTATGTACTAGTCAGGCACCTGGTGACCTTGTTGTGAGTTTTTTTTCTCTCTACTGCTACCCTGAAATATGCAGAGAAAAATGTAATGCTTCAATTATCTCACGTATGGTTGTCATAAACAGGAAATGGCAATAAAGAAATGTTTTTTAAAATAATGCACCGGGATCAACCAGTTGATATGCATTGGGCAAGTAAATGAGTAATTGGTTTGCATGTCGCCAGATCTGGCAGCAGAGCTGATGGTTCTGATGGATCAGTCTGGTACTGACTGGATCTAGTTGGATGAGGAGAATTGACCATAAAACCGATTACTGCACCTTCATGGTTCAGTCGATTTTGCACTGAGATTGAATTGGCCCAGCTTCATCCCGATCCTGGTTTCTGAACATCGTGGGAAGACGAGGTGGCTGTTTCAGTAACCTGGAAAGAACGAGGTGAGTATCAATAAGGATTTGCATTTGTGCGGAAGCAGAATGAGAAGCACGGTAACCCAGTGCATGTTGGGACTCGTAGTTTGAAAATTTTGTGATAAAATGTGGTGGACAGACTTTGAAATTAACTATTATGTGGCATTAGTTCTTGGGCTTATGAGGACAGCAGTTATAGTATATTTGACTAGATTTTTCTACTTTTGAAAATGGCCGTGTGAATTAATTAACGTATGGCATAAAGTTGTAGAGAGGTGCGTCAGAGAGATTTGTCGAGTTGTTAAAATTGTCTGCTAAGGTGAGGTGTACTGTGAGGTGATATCAGTCACACCGAGATAGGGACATAGCACTTCTGTTGGGCAAATGTACTAAACTTACTTGCTCGTTGTTCATTCCTTGATTCATGTGAGTAAGTGCGATGGGGATGGTAGACTCCCACATGTCGAGAGTTTACTTCAGCGTGAAAGTAAATAGGATCCTCTGTGTTGTAGAGATTTTTGTTTAGAAGAAGCAGACTAACCCTAATAGTGAGGAAAGTATGAAGTTTTCAGGAGAAGCTGGCAGTATACAGGTGCTTACATCATAAGGTGCTGCGCAGGGATTGTTTGGCGAAAGCCAAAGATGTGCTGCGATTGGGTGACCTTTGATTGAGACGCGCTGGTGAATCGTGAATTCAGTGATGCAAAGAGTGCATGAGATTGGAACAAGGAGTGATGGAGAACATTGTCAGAACAGGAAATCCCTTTACAAAAGAAGAGAAAGATGCGAATAAGGAAAATAAATTTACACCGGAAGAGATGGAGGGAGGAAGTGATTGAAACGATAAGCGTTTGCCCTCTGATGCACAGTAATGACTCAGAGAAGGAAAAATCTATTGGCCAAAAGAAATCAAGAGATGAAGCGGATGTGGAGAGTAAGGAGGATGACGTCTCCTCAGAATAAGCCCACATCCATATAATGCAGCCCTGCCACCAGGGGCTACAGCTCAGACAGCATCTGAGAATAATGCAGTCACGATGACCCCTCTGAAACCTAGCACACCTCCAAGTTATGCTGAGACTATACTGTTTAGACCCCAGTCTGGACCTTGACACCTGTTGCATAAGACAGAATCATTGGATAAACCAAGTATCGCCCCCTTACAACAATCACTAGCACACCACAGAATGGTACCCTTCCAGGTATCCATCCCAAATTATTTGATGTATCCAGTTCAAAATTAATAGATGTATCCAGTACGTTAGATTCAGACTTAATGTCACCCAACTGAAGACCAAGCTTGAAGAGATAGTAAAAGGCAATGTAGGTTTGGATTTGTTGGGACATAATGAGAATGAGTTGCTTTACCTGTGTAGAGAGGTTGCAAGGGTGGCACAAGAATCGTATGTGATAATGAAGAAAGTGGCAGATGAATGTGGATTAGATCTGTGCAAAGGAAGAAACTGAGTAAGAACATCACAATGATAAAGTTGAGATTATTAAAACTGAAGGGATTGAAAATGCACATGATGGAACTGATTGAGAGCATCAGGGAGTGGAGTGATGTGGAGAAATTCAGTGAGTTGTGGCCTAAGAAGGAAAGGTCAAAGGTAAAATGGAACGGATCTACAGGGGATGATGAGTGACAGGTCACAGAGATAGTAGTAAAGGAATAGCCTTTCTGGGAGGTCTAGAGAGGAGCATACATGCATGTCTCCTGGTCTCAGACAGATCTTTTCCACTTCACAATTTCTCTTCCCAAATTGAGGGAGCACCCTCACATAAAGTGCACTCAGATGAAGTAGGTAGTGACCATTTGAAAAGTCTTGTGGAAGTAACTGGACTTGCTTTTCGAAGTAGTGGTCCAAAATGATTTGTGGGTAGAATACAAGAGAGCTGTTGATTTGCAGACAGAGGAGCCCCCTAGAGTAGCAAACACAAAAGCACCATAGCCATTAGTTAAGACTAAACATGACATAGTCATTGCCTGCCTTTAGATTAAGGTTCCATAAAAGTAAGTGAATTGGCCCAAGATTTTCCGAACATCCAAAGAGCCAAAATAATCTGGACATGCATACTTTAATAGATTAATGCAGGTGTGTAGAGAGCATAGTGGCCTGAATGACCCATTTGGAGACAACATGGGATGTTTTTTTGCCTTCTCTGTGCAAGGACTACAATCCAAAATCAACAATCAGATCATACAAGGTGTTATGTGCTGGCAAAGCAAGCCTGTAAATTAAATATTGCAGCAAAATATTAGATGCTTAATGAAGAGGGTTTAAGGAATAGTTGAAGGAAAAGTTTATGTTAGCACTGACCCAGTTAGCACAAAATGGAGGTGCTAAAAATGTCTAGTCCAGGGCTAGACCTTGATCCCAAAGTAGGATTAAACACATAGGAAATCTCCATGCCTTTTGAAGGGAATACCCAAGAAATAAGAAGGGGACAGGAAAGTATGTTTGGAACTAACGCAAGCACTTAAAATAAGGTTACCCTTCTGTCACATTTGCCACAAGCTCGGCCACTGGAAGCGGGAATGCCACTATAATCCCAACCAAGCAATGATTGATGCTTAAGCCTCAAAATTTGTGTTGCAGGGAGAACTTCCACCAGTACCAAAACTCCCTGAGTCAACCTCAAGAATTCAAAAAACAGGTTTGCCACAAAATCCCCTTGTGTCATATAGATGCGATGAGGCAATCCCCATTCCCTATCTAGTAACCTGACTCAGCACAACCCAAACAGGCCCAATGAGGATGCATGAGGGGAGAGGAAAAGTGAGTGCTAGGCACAGTCTTAGACATGGATCAGAGTGGCCCATATGTGGATGTGGAGGTCAATGGACACCCCTTTTCTTTTCTGATAGACACAGGAACCACTCGATGAAATGTTAGAACAGTTGAGGTCCCGAACCTACCATCCTCGAGAAAAGAAGTCCAAGTGGTTGGCATCACGAATCAGAAGCATATGAATCAGGTCAGAGGCCCGTTCCCAGTAGAAATTGTAGCTATCCAAGGGCATGATTAATTTGTTATAAGCAATTTGAGTCCTGTAATCTTGTTGGGAGGGATGTGCTCTGTAAGCTTAATTGGGTGATATAATGCATACCAGACTGAGTAGTATTAGAAACTCAAGGAGCCAACACTGAATTCAAATTGCAGGCTCTGGACTCTAATCAGTTCATGCCCTGTTTTAAGGAAGACATACATTCAGAACTAAAGAAATCAGTCAGGAACGATGTATGGGATTTTACAGGAAAGGAAATTGGGTTTATTAATGCTACTAAACCTCTAAAGATAACCCTCAGGTCCTATGCAGTATTCCATCAGACAAGTCCTTAAAACCTGACCTCATAAGCTATTGCAGGAAAAAAACTCTTATTACAAATATGATAGAGCAGGGCATTCTGAAGGAGGTCACTTGTAGTCCATGTAACTCTCCAATTATGGTATTGCAAAAAGCAAATAAGAAATGGAGAATAGCTCAAGATTTAAGAAAAATAAACCAAATAGACATTCCATGCTATCCCGTGGTACTGAATCCTGCCATGATCCTATTCCAAATTACCCAAAAGCGGAATATTTCACGTCACTGACCTATGTCAGGCATTTTTATCTGTCTCCCTTTGTGAAGACAGCCAGTTTCTCTTTACCTTTAGATTCGAAGACAAAACTCTTGTGTGGTGTTGAGCTCTCCATGGGTATATAGACATCCCACCATATTTCAACTAGATACTAAAAAAGAATTTAGAGACCGTACAACTTTAGTTCAATACATTGACAACCCACTCATCGAGTTGATGACAAAAGAAGCTTGTAGACAGGATATTATCACCCTACTCAACCATCTCACTGAGAATGGGCTTACAGCTTCCCCTGAAAAGTTGCAGTACTGTCAGAAGGAATTTAAGTACCTGCAACATCAATTTTACAAGGAAGTCAGAAAAGTGTCTTGTAAGCGCACTGAAATAGTTCAACCACACAGAGAGAAGTAAGAATGTTCTTGGGCAGGGTTGGCTATTTTCAACAATGGATCTCAAACCTGTCCCTTGTGGCAAAGCCCTTAAGGGGGGTTGACACAGACTGACATTAATGACCCGGAACCAAGGGATGACAAGAACCCGGAAACCTTCCAGAAGCTTAAAAACCTACTAAGCAGTGAACTCACTCTTGGAATGCCAGACTAAACAAAGGAGTTCATATTAATTTGCCATTAGCGAGATGGGTGTGCTTTATTTATCTCTATTGACACAAACCCATGAAGAAGCCAAGTGACCACTGGCCCACTTCTTGGCAGCTCTTGATCTAGTAGCTGCAGCATTGTCTGGGTGTCTAAAAGTGGTCACAACAGTCAGTATAAGTATTCAGCAAACGGAAATAATTGTGATGGGTCACTCACTAATTGTCATGGTGCCCTTTTCCATTGAGATTCTCGTGACTTGCACTTGTGCTCAGCATTTGATCAATAGCCTCCTAACCCGCTAAGATGGAACTACTTTGGCTGCGGACAATGTTTCTTCAAGGAGTTGTAATACTCCAAACCCTGCTTCTTTATTGTCTCCCCCAGAAGACGGTGAGGAAAGTGAGTTTGATCATGACTGCATAAGTGTCATTAAATTATGCACAAAGCCAATACCAGACATACTGGGGGCCATATTTATGGCCAAGTAATGCAGTACAGCATAGCAAGTCAACTTGCTGTGCTGCACTGCATGACAGGGAAAGAGCAGGATTGGACCCTATTTAAAGCATACAGCGCATTCCTGATGTTTCCCCCTGAGATGGTGCACAATGGGCTGCCTAGTGCCAATGCGGGCACCCTTGCATCATGGGGCAAGGGTGCCAGTGTTTCATGCAGGACTGTTTTTGTGCAGGAAGGGAAACCTTCCTGCACAAAACCAATCCTAAGAGGCATATTCCTCTAGCACACATAAAGGAAGTAACAAGGTGAAATAAAGATATTTCTCTTCGTTGCGCCTCTTCTGGGAAGGCATATCTTTTTGGCACACTCCCAGGTTTACATGCTCTTGTAAATCTGGCAATGTGTTAAAACCATGGGAGCTGCATAGGAACACCCACACAACGCCCATTGAATGCCTACACATGGCAGAGTAAGGCAATGCAGCAATTTGCACTGCATTGCATTACTCCAGATTTTGGGAGCCACTCAAAGTGGTTTGCGTGGCTTAACAAATCTGACTTAGATATTTGTGTCACACGTACCACACAGCCTGGTGCAAACATGACGCAACCCTCTCATAAATATAACTCTGTATGGCCCCCTTCTTGAATCTGATCATACCATGTTTGTTGATGGCTCTTTTTTGAGAGACAGATGCAGCATTTTAAGCTGAAAATGCTGTTTGTACTCTGAGTGGGGTTATGGAAGTGGCATACCTGTGCCATGTCACCTCTGCACAAGTAGTGGAACTGATTGCCCTTACCAGAGCCTGTTGCACTTCAGAAGGCTTCCAAATCACCTTTACACTGATAGCCAGTATGGATTCTGCTTTGTGCATGACTTTGGCAAATTGTGGTTGCAGAGACGATATATGACCTGTGCTGACTGTCCCATTAGGAATGGATTGTATGTCTTGAATCTATTTGAAGCCTTTCAGTTACTGAAAGAAATTGCCATTGTAAAGTGTGCTGCACACAAGAAAGACAATGACTTTGTCACTAACGGTAACTGCAGTATGGATGAAATTGCTCGAAATTGTGCTCTTGAGTCTGTCACCTTCCACATGGATGAGCCAAGCAGTGCTGAGAGAGAACTCATTTCAAACATGATGTTAAAAACTGTGCAAACTTTCAATGAGGCTAGGGAATTGCAGCATACGGCTCCTTAGCTCGAAAAGGCCAGATTGGAAAGAATGGGATATGTGAAGGACGCTAGTGACATTTGGGTATCATTTGAAGAAGAGCCTATACTTCAAGATTTGATGTTACCAGCTATGGTAAGACAAATGCATGGGCATACACATGTGGGCTGTGATGGGATGGTGTTGATGTTTAGGCAGTACTAGCCTAGTCCACACATTCATGTGATGGCAGAAAACCTGTGCCAGCACAGTGTGATTTGCCAGAAACAAAATGTGAGCAAGAAGATTGTGGTAACCATGAGCCACATATGGAAGTCTGATGGTCCTTTCAACCACCTCCAGATTGACTTTGTGGAAATGCCCCAGTGTGGCCAGCTAAGGTATATCCTACTAATTCTATGCCTGTTCTCATGTTGAGTGGAGGCATATTTCACCAGGAGATATGACCGTCTGAAGGTTACCCAACTACTACTGTAGGAGTTGATCCCGCATTTTGGGATGCCAGTTCATCTTGAATCAGATCAACAAAGCCACTGCAAGAATGAGGTGATGCAGTCGCTCTGTACAACCTTAGGGATAGACCAAATATTCCATTGTAACTATAGACCAGCAGCTTTGGGCACAATTAAAAGTCTGAACAGTATAATTAAAGCAAAATTGGCCAAATGCCCTGATGCCCTTCCCTGCTATTGATGAGCATTTGAAGTATGCTGCACAAGCACACAAGACTATCTCCTTATGAGATGCTGATGGAGAGAGCCATGAGAATTCCCACTGTTCCAGCTGCTGCCCTTGTGAATATCACAGAAGATCTGGTTATTGAATTCTTCAGGGGGCTGGCTGATGGTATGTTCTATCTCTCACCAGGGTGATGCCACCACATCAGCTGAATGAGAATCTCCATGTCATGACCAGAGTCCTGGTGATTGGGTTCACTTGAAGAAGCATGTTCACAAGTCATCCCTCGAGGAACATTAGAGAGGCCCATACCAAGTAATCTTGGTTACCAACACTGCTGTGACATGTGCTGGACTGCCAAACTGGACACATTCTTCCCATACCATGAGGATGAGATGAGTGGAGGTAGAAGAGGAGACAACATCCACTGATTCCTCAAGTCTGCCTAAGTTTGAGGTTCCTGAAGAAACGAAATAGGAGAATAAAGGCCAGCTGGAAAATTCTCAGCCGTTCTGCGAAGAAGACCAACAGCATTCAGGGCAGAATGACAGCACCATACTTCCAGTTAAGACCAATACTGCAGACTCTAGATTGAGAATGTGGGATTGAATCTGTCTGAAACAAGTGCACTAGGATCAGAGAGTGGTGTGGACAAGGAGAGTTACACCTCTGAATGTGAATCAGCTTCAGCCGACCCAGAAATCACAAATACCTCTGAGAATCAGCCATCAATGGAAGAAGGTTGGCCAAAAACTAGGACTAGATGAAATAGCCTGTTGACAACTAAGACACCAGATACTATAAAAGATGTTAGTGAGTTAGATGAACAAAAACATCCAGAATGACAAAATACTGGTGATGAGTGTC
This sequence comes from Pleurodeles waltl, assembly GCF_031143425.1. Classification (NCBI taxonomy): domain Eukaryota; kingdom Metazoa; phylum Chordata; class Amphibia; order Caudata; family Salamandridae; genus Pleurodeles; species Pleurodeles waltl. The sequence goes on along the minus strand of NC_090446.1, from coordinate 842,028,829 downwards.
TAGACTTGGCAGTTCCTAAAATGTCCAGAAGGGAGAGAAAGGCTGGTTGCAACTATTCAGGTCCCGATTGGACATACTTCACCAGGATTGAAATTGAATCCAACAAGTGTTTGACTGACGTTGAAGAACCTCCATGAGCCACTAGTTTAAAGATTTGATCTATACAAACTAGTGCCAAAGTTGAAAAGGACAGAAAGATAGGGTAACGGTAAGAGGACTACAGAACCTTAGGAATCCAGTTGAAACAGAATAAAAATCACCATACATTTCAAGATAGGGGAATGATTTTAGAGCAGCAGTAAAAGGAAAAATATATTCAACCAAAGATATCACTTGATCTGATTTAAGCTAACATGGCGCAGCAACGTTGCAAAATTGTGCTTGTCATTTTGGTAGTTGCATCTCTGCTTCTGTAGTTGGGTGGATGTTAGATGTGCATCTGCTGGAGGGAAATGTTTCTCATGCATTAATGAATCAAAATAATAAGCCTGTCGCTAGCAAAGAAATGCATGAAAGTAAAATTTTACATGCCCCCCATTTTGAAGGTGTATATTATAATAATGTCTATTTTCAAATGTTAGTAAAGCTTGTTGGAATCATGAAGATTGAGGACTGCCTCGTTTGCTCCTTTCTTCCAGCCTTTGAAGTTGAGGGTGCCATGGATTTTCATTTGCCCTTATCCTACCCCTTTTCCTGTAGTACCTTTCTAAACCTATTCCATTAGCATCATCCCATTAAATTGTTTGATACTAATTATGAAAAGTTTTTAAAAACTGTGCTGATTGTAAAGGGATCAAGAATATATTTGTGGGCCATTAAACATGTTTATCATTTTCCCAGTGCTTATAAACAAATGGATCAGCAAGAGTATATGATGAAATTATTTACCCCTGTGACTAACATGAGTTTCACAAACCAAAGGATGTGTGATTTAACTTGCGAAATTAGCTAGGATGAGAAAATGTAGACAATTGTAAGACAAACTGATGGGGAACAAGAGTGTTAACCCAGGACCACACTATTGGGAAGGGTAAAGGGAATCTACAGGACCCGCCTCCAATGTTGAGCATTGATGTCACTAAGAAAGGAACTTTGCATATGATACAAAGACAAGAAGGGATGAGATTATTGCGGTAATGGTTGGAGTGAATGTGAGCATAGCTATTTAGTTAGAAGAAGAGTTTTGGTTGGATTAGCGATAAGTGTTAAAGGTATAAATTATGTGGGTGGTAAGTCAGCTTATTTCCAGTTGCCACACAATTAGGTAGCCAGTTGTTATGCAGCTTTAGTTTCTGGACAGATCTATCACACTAATAATGTAGAACTGCAACTCCATTGCTATGTAAAATGAAGCTGGCATAGCTTTAAGCAGATACTCTGAGATATTTCTGGAGCATTAATACCCTCAGTGGGAGTAGTGTTAAATGATGTTAAGATTAGAAATGTGTCAACGTTAGTGGATACACTTGCTTCTAATATGGCAGGAACCTTAAACATTATTAATAAAGAATTGCTTGGTATGCGAGCCAAAATTGACTATATTTAGACTTCCTTTTTGCTAAGGAATGCAAAGTTTACTGGATAACTAATGCTAGAGAATGCTGTACTTACATTCCTCCTCTATTGGTGTTGTATGTGTGCTTTTCTTTCTAGAACTTTGCAAAGACATTTCACCAGAGGGTGAGTTAAAATGTAAGATAAAGAAGCTGTCAGCAACGAGCAGAAAAAAAGAAAGAGCTGATGTAAAAGTTGAAGAAATGCAGAGCAAACTTTACGATATCATGACGGATCCAAGCAGAAGTACGCTAAAATAATTGCAACTGTATTTTGATAAATATGTGAATGTGATGATTCAGAAATCATCAGAGGGGGGATTGTGAGATCAATTTTTTATTTGTGGTGTTTAATGCTTGAAAAATCAGGGTCATGCCAACTTAAGTCAAATTGTGCTTTCTTCCATTTTGGATGTGACCAGTTGTGACACTGAAGAGGCGGGGTCGTGTGCTGGGAGAGGGTGGATTAATGGGAGGGAGGGGAGATTAAATTAAAAATACAATTTTAAAAACACTCACCTGTGCCGCTGCCTTCACCACCGCGCCGCTCCTCTCCTCTTCTCTCCCTGCAGACACAGGGTCCCAGCCTGCCCTGCGCCAATCCTGACGCTTCTCAGAGCAGCATCAGGATTGGCTGGGAGTGCCCAGCCAGAATGATCCCAGGCAGGCTGGGAGCCTGTGCAGGCTCTCTCCAGCCCAGCAACTGTGTTGCTGGGCTGGAGAGAGCACCGTGTGCATGCATGTTTGGCCAGGCCGAGAAGGCTGGCCAAACATACATGCGCTCTGAGGGGGAGTGCTGAACACACACCCTCACACTCATCACCCATTAGGCCCACCCCCTTCCACCAAAACGATAATAAACAACATTTATTATTGTTTTTGTGGGAAAAGATTGCAGCTGACGCTGCTGGTGGCTGAGGGAGGGTGGAGGTGGCGATGCTCCTCTGCCCTCATGGAGGAGCCGCCCCTGGATGTGACATGTAATGCATCACAGTATCACTGTTGTTTCCTCAGTGTAATAAAGAATTGTGGGCTTTACATTAAAAGACTGAAACTCTCTCAGTCACATTGAATGCAATGTACCCAATGAACAGCAACCTAACTGTCCCAGACCAAATATCATATTTTGTAACAAGTCATGTCACCTGAATAGACTCTGGGAACATCTGAATTTAATGTAGTAGAATTGTGAGAGACTCTTTGAATGTATTCTATAGTAAAAAAAAATTCTTGCTTGTTTCCCATTGTTGCATACCCCGAGAACCATACATTGGTGTAGTGAATGTATGAAACCTTTTGTCTAAAGTCCTTTAAAAGGACCTGCTTGTTTAAGTTTGTGAGCTATGACCTTTCCAACAAGGTGAATCTATGCTAGAGTTTCTTTAGAACTTTAATGAGCTCTTCTTGTATTATATGATTTTTATGCCTATATGCTTAATTGATTGATAGTCCTGATTATATAATCCTGTACGTTTATTTTTTTAGTCAATGTTTAAACTTTAGCATTTGTCTGACATTCTTATTGAGAAAGTTTCAGCTTTACTCTAATGTATGAGTTTTAATAAAGCAGAGACAGGTCCATTGGGGAGCACCAAAGTCCATTAGGAACTACACAGCTTCTGCTCCAACTAGTTGACACGCAGTGGGCAAGTAAATGAGTAACAGGTTTTCATACGGGCACATGTTAGAAGGTGCAAGGAGTAACTTCATGCTTTGGTTGATTTTCTGAATGTGAGATTTAACACAGAAAGTGAGGCTGGTACAGTGTGTAGATGTTATAGTGTCAAGTTATGTGCTCATACTCATGAGAGACTCTTTGTACTGTATTTGTCAATATGTACCTGTCTTTGCAATTATCTCCATCTCTGCAAGTGTATGTTCTTCTGCATTTTGAGTGCTTAGATTCCACTGTGCCATTTTGGCTCGCCTCCTAAGGGGGAATGCCCCCCTTGCATACATTATGCCTGGCGCAGGCATAATGTGGTGAAACGGTTTACAAAGTGCCACAATACAAGCATTGCACCACTTTATAATTATGGTGCAGCATTTTTGCCACACTATCACTACTTTAGCGTCAAAAAAATTATGCTAATGTGGTGATAGTTGGCGCTAGGCCCTTCTTAAATTTGAGATGGAGCTTCTCAGCAAACAGTATGCCCCTAAAGCACACACACGTTAACATTACTATTCAAATGATTATTCAGCTCTTCTAGGGCCTATGCCTTTTACACCCATTCCTTTGTATTAAATGCACTCATGTCTATTCATTTTTATATACAAAAGCCTTGCCACACGCTGATAAGGTATTAAATCATAATTTACTTGACCAGGTTTTCCAGCGCATTATACCTAGGACGTCCTTCTGTTACTGTACACAATGTTGAACTCTACTTTTAAGCTGTCTTATCATGTTGCCATTTTCTATCCGTACTTCGCTAGAGAGCGTTTCTTGTCATTATTGTGAATCAGTCTCAAATGATCAATTGTCTGTTTTTTTTAGACAGGCAAGTGGTATGGGGTGATAGAAAAATGTGGACAATGCAATAAAAGGACAACATTTAGGAAACGTTGGCGGCAACATGACTTACAGGTTGTCAGACATCTTACATGTTATGGATATAAAAGCCATTCATTTGTCTCTGGGCCACTGGTCACAACTAAAACGTCTGCAAAAAGACTGCAGATAGACACAAAACCTACCTAAGATCGTGTTGTCTGGGACCATATCAAGTCATTCATTTATCACCAAAGATAGCCGGTATTAACAGGTGACCAGCTGGTTCCACCCCTCCCTATTTGCGACGCTTCCTTACTCTTTGCTGCTACAATATTTGGTGGCCGTAGGTTGGTTTTTAATGCTCTGGCTGCTGCTGCACCTTTAAAAGACTAGCTTGTGGCCACGTAATACCCACGGCCTTGTGACAGTAACGTTAATGTGACGCCATGACGTCATTACATCAGCACCATAGCCTCTGGCTTGGAACTTGGAAAGAGTAAAATGTGTCTGGGGAGAAAACGCCATATCATGCAACCCCTGCATGTGACAGTCCCCAATGCCACAGGGGTATGGGTCCACGCCTAGGGGGGCAGTTGTTTATTTGGTTCTGCCTTTGTAAAGGAAATCCTGTAATATTGGTAAACTCTTCGTTTTTACAGTTATAAAAACAGTAAGGGCTACATCCAGCCATATGTTTTTGGAGGCTATTTTGGGACACACGTGTAATAGTTATATTTTTCAGACTGTAAAGGTTCGCAATGGTGATAGCAGTTTTTTTTAAAGAAATTCACCTTTAAACCTAGAGCCATCCTGAAAATATCCACCTCTTCATAAGTATACAATATATCTTGCTGGTTTCTGTGTTTGACCCTATTGCTATTATTCATTGCTTTGCACTCTTATATCTTAGCAATGATTACAAATGGAGTACAAAATATCACGGGAGATTATCTGTAATGACGGAGAAAGAGATAAGAAGTTATTGTGTTCAAACTTAAAAAGACTAAAAAATATAACGTGGAAATCGTCTGAGCTAAGAGATATATTATTACATTGTGTGTCAGCTACATGTTTTAATGCATAATCATACCCGATCGTTGAAATGATTTTGCCAAAAAGAAATACCTCATACCATCTATGAATGTAAGGAGAAAAAGGAAACACAAAACCTGAAATACCGTGGTTTGGAACTCTAATAAGCGCCAAGGTACTTCTTACAAGTAACATGTTAATGCGCTGGGAATTCTTGCACCCTTGAATTGTTACTGTAGAGATTAATAGTTACTGGATACAGGATTTACTGCCCTTCGCAGACTAAGGAGCGTGGAAGGGGAATAACTGAAAACTGGTGTTTCCATATTGAAGTTTCTAGTTACCAGCACGCTAAAGCGTTCGCACTTCACCAGGTTTTTAATGGCAAAACGTGAATGCTTGAACCCCAACGATGTGGGTTCTCGAAATTTGGAATGACATCAAACGTATTTATGACAGAATTAGGATTACTATATTATGGTTAATTGAGCCCTAAAAAGTAAAACAAAGGAAACTGTGTGCACGTCGTGGGCAGGGGCGTAGCTTGGTCAGTAAGATTGGGGGATGTGAGCTTCATATTTTAAGCAGAGCGCATGGGAGGGTCCTGAGGGGGAGCGGAAAGAGAGAGGAATGCGGATTGGTAGAAGTACCTGACTGAAAGCACATGTACTCAACTATTTATCAGAAAATTAATTTATTAGTGGGGTGTAGTACCCCACGCCCCCCACCCAAGCTACAGTCCTGGTCAGGGGTAGGCTTACAATAGGAATGACTCGTTGTTTAACGAACTGTGGCACAGATTTATGTTAAAGTAGTGCAGTGCTGCGCCAAAAATAGCAGCGTTGCGCCACTTTAGAAAGGCAGGGGTGCACCGTATTTAGAGGAATACGGTGCATCCCTGCATTTTCCCTTGCGCTGGTGCTGAAGTAAGCTGCCTAGCACCACGGCAGGCATCTTTGCACCATAGTGCAAGGGTGTCTGCATTGAGGGGACAGATTGTATATGTGCAGGAAGATGTCCCTTCCTGCACATAAACAATCTATAATGGCGATTTGGCACTTCTATTTGTGCTGCAAAATGCAGCACACATAGAAGTACTGAGGCGTCATTTTGAATGACTGAATGATTGCACAATTGTCCATGGCATAAAACAAGGAGGAATAAAAGCATTCCTCCTCGTTTTGCCATGCAACTCCATCCCTGGGGTGGTGTTAGTTTTTGGCGCTGCCTCAGGCTTACGACTACTCATAAATCTGAGGCAGCGTCAAAAGCAATGGGGTTTGCGGTGGAATGCCCACCGCAACACCCATTGCACGCCCCTCTGACACAGAAAACTGCATCGTATGGGCCCATATTTACAAAGTGGTGTAACACCACAAAAAAGTGGCATTACTCCTCCTTGTAAATATGGAGCAGTGCTTAGTGCCACCAGAGCTTCACGAAAAGCGACATTCCGGTGGATCTACGGGCTCTTAAATATGCCCCTTAGTTTAACGCTCTTTTCATTGTTGGAGAAGAGGTGAAGGCTGCAGGATTTGCACCACAAAAAAGTTTAAGGGGCATATTTATGAGAAAGCGCCACATCGGTCCCGATGCGCCACTTCTCTTGTGTCGTCCTTGCCCCACCTAACAGCACAATGGTTGCGCTGTATTTACAATACAGTGAACCACGGCAGTCGTTACCACAACAGCATCAGAAATTTTTATGCTGTTGTGGCACTTTGCTGCACTAGCATCAAAAGGTTTGACGCTAGTGAAGCAAAACACAGGGAGGCCCATTGATTTTAATGGGTGCGTCATTTAAACGGCTGCCTTGAACAGGTGTTAAAAATGACGAAAGAAATGGTGCAGTGAAATCTAGTAATTTTCACTGTGCCATTTTTTTGGGTCTCCCTGTGTCAGAACGCCCCCCTTGCATACATTTTGCCTAGTGCAGGCATAACGTGGTGCAAAGGGTTGCAAAGTGGTGCTATGCATGCATGGCACCACTTTGTAAATCAGGCGCCGGGAAAGGCTACCTTTGCACTGTCTTTGCATCAAAAAATTACGCTATGACGGAGCTACGGTGTCCCAGAGGACTTGTAAATATGCCCCTACATTTTTTGATGCAGAGCAGCCAAAGGGCTGAAGCCTCACCTTCTCCTTTCTACACTTCTGCTCGATGGTAGTGAACCAGCTGCTGAATTTTTTTTTTCATTTCTTGGGTGATCTATAGCTATCCTTGAACTATTTGCAGCGATAATAAATGCACTCATAAAGTATCTGACTGAAATCAATGAAAATGAACCACACGGAAAGGAGGATAAACGAGAAAACAAATGATGCCTCAAAATGGCATAAAAATGGCATAAAAATGGCATAAATGCTATGTAGCTGATTCCGAGAGCCCAGGTAAGATGTAGGGTTCAGGTTTTCCCGGATATGGCATCACTGCATGATTACAAGTCTCGCAAGCCAGACTGGGGGATTAAGCGGTAGTAATGCGTGTTCACACTGTTCCAAATTGCTCTGAAACAATGCTTGTCATGTTATATACCGCTGGCTAAAGTTTGGACAACAGGAAGGCCTCTTTAAGTGTTTAGTATTGATATGCCTTTGATGTTAATTAATCAGGCTGAATTGTACAGTAATATACATTTGTTTCAATGATTTATTGGCTACATCCTATTTGCATTCCTTTTCAGTCCTCTTTAACTTTGGACCTGCTTCTTTGAACATAAACATTCTGGCACCGGTATTACCATGTATATCCAAAAGATGGCAGTGCAGGCTCAGCTATTTTTTTCATTCGAATCCCACCGTCATATGCCGGATCTTATTATCTAGGTTACCTCATCTGTATTCCAAAGATCAATGTTGCATTAATTACAAAGATCCTTTCAAGTGTAAAAAGAATGGCACTTCATTATGGAAAGTAAAAGGAAACTCAAACTTTCTTGGCTAAACCATTGACTTATTCGTTTCTTTTTTTGAGTTAAGGGCACTTTTAAGGGTGTCGAAGTCCGAGCTGCGAGATCGCTTCATTGCCTTCATTTTCCCTTTTCTGCGAAAGGCGTAGATAGGTGAAATGGAAGGACGGCGCTTCTCCAGGGAAAGCATATTGTTAGCCAAGCATGAGTGCAGATAGCCTCGAGATAGGCAGAATGCAGCATGTCTAGGCACGCCTTAAAATAGCAGCTTGATAACATCACCCGAAGTTCTAAAGTTTAAAAGGACACGGATTCTGTCAGAGACATATTCTAAAGGGAGACCAAATGGAAGGCGTTTGAAACAGCGTATTGATAATTGGCAAAAAGAATAAGCATTGAACAAGCCAATAGGTCTGGCTTTGTTTAATAACTGAAGCTGCTTCTTAATTGGCGAGTTTGCGTTTGAGGTTAAAATCTGGACTTTGTCATAGGAACAAACTGTTGTTTTAATCTTTTAACGTTCATTATTATTTTGCTTGTGCTATTATGACCTAATGGTTAAACTCCTATTTGGATGTTTGTACATATTTTATGCATTTCATATTTGCACAATTTTTTATTGCTTTCATGATTGTTTTTAATGATCGAATAAAGCTATGATATCTGTCTACCTTTGTGTGAAAGAGCCAGTGGTTTAATGTGAGAATAAGTCAATGGGTGGATGAAGGGCTAGATGAGTGCATATATGACTAAGTAAGCAGTAGCTATAGGACATGAGAGATCGCTTTGGACACAAATAAGCTAAGTTCTCCCAGCACAGCACCCTGGTATCTACCATCCATGTATTAACTTATCATGCTTCCTAATTATCCAGCTATGCATTCACTACCCTATGGACTTACACATGCATGCATTGATCAATCCATTGCCTCATTCTCACATTCATCCATTCACCCATCCTCAGAATTGTTTATGATGCTTTTGGCTACCCTGTGAATGCTTTCTCGTTTAGGGACTAGGGGCCAGATGTAGGTAGGCTTTTGCACCTCGCAAACGGCGAAAAACGCTGTTTGCGAGGTGCAAAAGCCCTCAAGCGATGCAGAAACACATTTTGCGAGTCGGAACCGACTCGCAAAATGTGTTTCCGACTCGCAAATAGGAAGGGGTGTTCCCTTCCTATTTGCGACTCGCACCGCGATTTAAGTTGATTTGTGACCGCGAAAGCGGTCGCAAATCAACTCGCAGTTACCATCCACTTGAAGTGGATGGTAACTCATTCGCAAAGGGTAAGGGGTCCCCACGGGACCCCTTCACCTTTGTGAATGCTCACAAAATTATTTTTTCAGAGCAGGCAGTGGTCCTATGGACCCCTGCCTACTCTGAAAAAAACCGAAACAAAAGGTTTCGGTATTTTTTTCTATTTGCAGCTCGTTTTCCTTTAAGGAAAACGGGCTGCAAAGAGAAAAAAAAAACTGCTTTATTTAAAAGCAGTCACGGACATGGTGGTCTGCTGTCTGCAGCAGGCCACCATCCCCGTGAGTGCCTAGACTCGCTATGGGGTCGCAAACTGCGACCCACCTCATAAATATTTATGAGGTGGGTCTTTGCGACCCCATAGCGAGTCGCAGAAGGTGTCTGAAACACCTTTCTGCATCGCGAATTGCGAGTTGCAATTTTCGAGTCGCTTTGACTCGCAAATTGCAACTTGCAATTTGTGTTCTACCTACATCTGGCCGTAATTTACTTAGTTTTGGCACAGGGTAGCGCACCATGCATTTTTGCAGCGCCACTCTGCACCAAAACAAAAGGGCAGGAATGCACCACATCTGTAAGATACATATTCCTGTCCTTATCCCCTGCGCTGGCGCACAAATTGCTGCCTAGTGCCAACGCTGGCATCCTTGCATCCATGGTGCAAGGATGCCTGGATTGCAGTTATGGTTGTTCATATGAAGGAAGGGACACCTTCCTGAACATAAACACTCATTACTGGTGCTTTCCTCTTTCTATGTGCAGATTACAGCACACATAGAAAGAGAAAAAAACAGGGAGAAATAATGTTATTCCTCCCCTTGCCCCACTTTAATGCCACCCCTGTGATGGCGTAGGGATCTGACACATTCCAAGACTTTGTAAATCTGGAAATGCGTCAGAGTCCTTCGGATTCCATGGGTATCAGTGGGAACACCCACAACAACACCCATGGAATGCCCCTTTCACACAATGTTATGCGTGAGAGGGGCCCATATTTACAAGGCCAAGAAAAGCCACAGAAGGTGGCTTTGCATGGCCTTCTAAGTATGGGTCACCACACCGCGCCACTGGAGCGTAAAAAAATTATGCTGTGGGGGCATAGTGTGCTGGTAGGGCCTCGTAAATGTGTCCCTTAGTCTTTCCTGTCTGAATTTCCCTTACAAGTGTTTGCTTACAACACTCACAATCCATAGCTATGCTGCACAATTGAGGCAGGAACCAGCAGAAAACAGCACAGAGGCAGGGAAGAGGTGACGAAATAGCAAAGGAGGACAGGATGGAATTAGCCATTAAGGTGCAGATGAACAGACTGAGGTGAGAAACCGAAGGGAGAGGAAAGGATGAAGCTTTGGGGAGTGATGGATGAGAGAGAGATAGGAGGAGAAGGATAGAAAGTTATGAGGGTGTGTAGGAGAGCAGTAGCACGTCATACCTTGTGTCAGTGTTTGATATGTTTGTGTGCACTCCCCTGGAGTGAGGTAGTTTTAGTCATACACATAGTAATGAGCTCACTGAAGCTGGACCTTCTCTTTCCTGAGACTGTGCGGACACAGGCGACAATGTGTATTATGATGGATGTCAGCCTGTGTGGGGTGAGGAATGAGTAAGTGTGGGACCTCCCAACTGCTTGCCCAGAAGGCTGACTCCTCCAAACTTGACAAGTCTGCTGTGTTCCACCATCAGTGCATGGCCTGCCCCGCTCTCTCCTGTTGTTAATCATGTCCTTGCAGCCAGGCAGTGGAGACATTCCCTCCGTTGCTGTATGAGGAGCCGCTCTCTATGCGTCTGCCTCTCCCCGTGAGCCCCATCGCTTACCAGCACTGCCTGATGACAATTGCAGTGAATGGATGTTTCACCACCGCTGCTTTGCAAAGGAAGCCCTTCTTTTTTGCCTAAGGGCGATATAGGTGCATGCCAGTGCATACACTTCTCCGTCTTTCAAGACTGACAGTTACATGAGCCAGTGAAAGAAACGTGACTAACCAACATGTGAATGACAACCAATGGCTGACAGGGGATGACCTCTGTGTATTTATGGTGTATTCGCTGTGACACAGACCAGGGTCGCCTAAGATAGACCTATATAGTCTACCTTAAAGGCATAATCTAACTCTCCAAGCAGGGCTGAAAAGAAAGAGCACATGCAACCACACCTTTGTGCACATTCATTCTAAAAGGTATTTCACTGTTGTCTTTAACAGCTGTGACGTTTCTGCCATTTACTTTAGTGTTGTAATTTCTTTGGCGAGAGCCTCCTAAAATTTCACTTAATTGGGCATCCTCATAGACATGGGGGCTGCTTGGAGCAACTTGTGAAAGAACATCCAAGTACTGAACATCACTGGGGCACTTTCTGACACTGTGCCCAGTTCCTATGAGGGGGGAGGGATGGGGAAAGCTGCCAACATCCATGAACTGGCTGCTGGGGACTACAAGTCCCATCATCCCTCCATGCATCACCAGCGACTGATTGCGCATAAAAGCGTGTGGCGCTCCCAAGCACTAGGGTGCTGCTTAGAGCAAGTTTTGAAAACACAGCTGAGTACTGAGCGACACTGGGGCGCCTTCTGACTCTGGACCCAACTCCTATGGGGGGAAAAGCCGCTGATGTCCACAAACCGTCCACAAATCCCGCCATCCCTCCCTGCATCACCCGCAACTGATGGTGCTAGGAAAGCGTGCCGCTGTCCTGCAGAGTGGGATGTGCGCAGGCCAGGGGTACGTCCATCTGCGCCCGTCCATGGCTGGACAATGCTCGGCTGCCCCCCCCCCCCTACTTAGTCACACTGGAAGTAAGGCTACATGTTTTCAGGTCATTTAACCCATAGTTTGGGGCTCTTTTGTTAAACTACAAAGTGTTTTATTTGGATTTATTAATTCCTGGTGAGTGGTGCTTTGTGCTGGTGGGGGAGGGGGGAGAAAGCAGATTAACTTGACACCTGGGTGTGCTAGACCCTGACTGAGTATGGACAAAAAATGGTGCCTGGGGTAGCTCCAACTGAGAGCCCTGTTGTTAAAAAACACAGCTATTGACTGAATGTTAGAGAGAGGAGTTGGGGTGGTCAATGCAGAGATCGAACTGTCAGAGAGAAGACTCTCTTTGGGCTTTGGTGTAGCACAGTCTGCTGCTTATGCGGAGGGGAATATCTCTCTGCTAAATTCTCCTAGTTTGCAGCAGTATTGTGCAAGTTATCCACCCACTGTGTTCACCCTGTCCAAGAGCATGAGTAACCAGGGCTTGGCCCTTGACCTAAGTCCACCAAAGGTTAAAAAAGCTAAGGGCATGACCAGAGGTAAAGCCAAAGAAAAGACCAACAATCCACACAAGGGTCCTTCTCAGCGATGCACATGAAAGATGTGGTAGGGTTGGAGAAAGACACCCCATTAGTCCACCACTCAGTGGTTGAACCCATACAAGATCACCCGGTATTGTGCTCCTTTTGTTTAGCTTCATTCGACCCCTATACTGACAAAGGTAAAGAGTTCCTTAGAGATGTAATTAAGCAAGAACACGTCCCCCTTCTTTCACATATAGAGGATGTGGTGCTTCAAATAGCCCTGAAAAATATGCTAAATGAAAGTCAGAGGACTTGCAAAGGGGGTTCTGTGTTTCCCCCTCAGTCTAACAGGCCCTTAGAGGTGACTATTAAAGTAGTGGGAGGACAGAATAGTAGGGGGATCCCACACTTCGAAATGTCTCTACCTCACTTATAGGCTCATTAAACAAAATTGTAATAGCAAGATGGGTCCACAGGGGAAGAGGGCTGGTAAGAATCAATAGGATGCCAAGGGCTATTCCCATCATCCCCCCTCTCCAGTGTACCCCCTATACCACCATTTTAAAGGATGTGCCAGTTCTCCCAACGGAGACAATGAGAAATATTCTAACCTACAAAACAAGGCTAGGCACTGGTGGAAACTAAATTTTGAATGGGTGGGGGATTTGTCACGAGAGGTGTTACATGTCAAGTGAACATCATGGTTTGGTGTCCATCGAAAAGAAACTACAGGGGACCGTATTGTAGTAAATTTTAGAAGACCATTCACTGTTGCAAACCTTTTACAGTGCTTAGTGCAAAGACCCCTTAATTCGAGTAAAATAGAAGCCCTCCCTTTAGGCTTCTTTTATAGACGGTTAGATATAGCAAAATCGATATCCCTGACCCAGTTTTGTGCTTATATAACACTGCTCACCCATGGGAAAGCCACCAAAAGTGGTGCCAGGTATCAACTAGTAAGTCTCCAGCCCCTATTGTTATAACAAATAGATTTTCCCCACTATCTCAGATAGATTATCAAGATTGACAGATTTGGGAGATGGTGGCAGCCAGCAGGGATAGAGGATTAGAGGTACATGGCCTGCAAGGTCATGCAAAAAATGGCCTGGGTATACCTAACACAATAGGTAATTTAAGCAAAGATTTAATTATTATGTGTTGGAATGTGGCAGGTGTAAAATCAAAGCTACACAATCAAGATTGGCTAAATATCATAACCTCTGCCCAGGTAGTATGGTTGCAGGAGCCCTGGTGTAGAGAAGATTTTCATATAGGTGGTTTCTTCTTTATTTAAACTCCGGCCATCCCTTTGACATACAGTTGAGCTAAAGGGGGACTGGCCATACTTATTTCTAACCTACTGCCCGTCATTGTTAAGAAAACATTAACCAAATCCCATTACTATCAGGTGGCATATCTGATCATAGACCAAAGGCATGATGTAATATTAATCCATTTTTATATCAATTTCTTTTACCAGTACACATAGTAGAATAATTATTGAGTTGGAGAAGGATCTAGAGGCCAATGTAAATAAGGTGGGTTTTAATTACAAGTACCTCTGGATTGGAGATTTTAACCTGGGTAAATGCCAGTCCAATAGTAGCTCCGCCTGTAGCCATTCGGATTATTTTGGGATGATCAACTACATTTTACCCATGATTCATGTGGGAATGTGTTAAATGAATTATTATATAAATTAAACTTGGAAATTATAGAATAGGATCCAGGAGAATATGACTTTGGGTTGCTGACTTTCCATGGAAATGGACAACATTCTATTATTGACTACCTAGTGATTTCAGCTAAAGAGTCAAACCTGATTACAATTTTCCATTTAGAGCATACTGTACTTAGTGATCATGCTGCGCTAATTCTTTCCTTAAGCATCCCTTATAATAGACGGAAAGTAATGGAAATTGTGCCATCTATTAAAACCTTAGGGAGAAATGGGATCACCTTGAAATGGGCGGGGATACATGAATCTAAAATACTCGAAGCCATTATCCAGGAAAAATGGGATGACTGCATCATATGTACAGCGTGGTGGGGCAGATTATGATAGGTTGGTGGAGTCCTTCTTCAAAATTGCAACAGGAATTGCCAAAAATTTACATCTGCCAGCTAAAGCTTCCAGAAAGAGAACAAACAATCCAGGGTGGTTCAATTCACAATGTACCAAAGCAAACCAGGCACTTAGAAAAGCTTTACAAGAATCACTGAGAAATGGGGAAAAAGTGAAAGAACTTTGAAATATTTAAAGTTCGGTGTTAAATAAGAGAGAGAAGGAACTACAGGAGTCAGCTTGGGCAGATTTATATCAGACAGTCAAAACCGGAAACAAAAGTTTGTTACGGAAAATGATAAATTCCCCTTTTCAGAAGGAGCGGTATGGTCAATCTATGGAGGTTTCCGTCCCACCAGATGATTGGACCAAATATTTTGCAGGCATCTTTAATCCAGATAACATTGCTATTGATATGTCTTTGGGTCCTCAAATCCCTATCACATTTGAGCCTTTAGAGCTCATAGCAATGTTACCATGGAGAAAGTCAGTGTAGCTCTAAAGAATAGTGCTCAGGGAAAAGCCACAGAGCCTGGTGGGGTCCCAGTAGATACCTTTAAATCACACACATTCCTATGGACCCCTCCATTTAACACAAATTTATAATAATGCAGAAGCAAATGGCTACTTTCCAAAATCTTAGAGCGAAAGTGCGATTGTCCCCATTTCTTAAAAAAGAGAACAGAGGAGATACGAGATGCTAGATGCTATCGCCCCATTTAACTTTTAGACTCCTCAGTGTAAACCATGGGAAGGGTGGTTCTAGATCTGCTTGAATATTGGGTCTGGAAAAAAAGTATTCTGACAATCACAATATGGGTTCAGAAAGGGAATAGACACTGTGGAACAGGGAATAAACTTACATCTTATCATTAGCAAGTACACATTGGTTAGAGATGGGCACATTCACCTGTGTTTCGCAGACCTCTCCAGTGTCTTTGAACTGGTGAATCATGGTAAATTATGGCAGGTGTTAATAGGTATGGGCACCCAAATTATATAGTAAATCATCTCTCCCAGCTATATGCCTCCTTAACCTCCTGTGTGTGTTATGGGAAGGATGGGGAAAGAACAGATGAATTCTGGGTGACCAGGGGATTAGGCAGGGATGCATATTAGTATCGCTGTTATTATCGTTCTACATAAATGTGGTTTATGGCTACCTTTAGAATATAATTGCTGATGCCCCCCAGTGGGTTCCCTTATTACCCTCATTCTTCTCCAAGCCGATATCGTTGTACTTCTATCCAGGACGGCCACTGGCCTCCAGCACTTGATGACATATTTTGTTACCTTTATGGAAAGTAGAGATTTAAAATTTTATTTGACTAAGACCTACACCATGGTATATGGGAAGAGGTTAAAAAAGGGGACAATGCGTTTTATGAAAGGACACATGCTTGAAGAAGTGAAAGCTTTTAGGGCCAGATGTATCAAATGATTTTGCACTCGCAAACTGCAAAATCAGCCTTTTGCGAGTGCAAAATCGTGGTCTGCAATGCATCAAAGGCATTCGCAGACCACAAAATGAAAATTGCAAAAATTTAGATTTTCTGCGTTGCGACCTGGATTTTGCGAATCCAGGTTGCAAGGCTATTCTGCAAAAAATAGCAAATTGCGATTTTTCGCAGAATGGTATTTTGCACATGCAAAATACCATTGTCTGCAACCAGGTGGTAACCTGGTGCAAAATTAAAAAATGCAGTAAAACTGCATTTTTAAATTTAATATGTAAAGCACACATGCCCTTTTGGCATGTGTGTACTTTACATGGAAAAAAAATATATTTTGGGTGCAGGAGAGGGGGCCTTAGGCCCCCAGCACCCTGGCCTTTTGCATTTCCCAAATTGCGATTTCTGTTTCAGAAATCGCAATTTAGGAAATGCAAAAAATTCGGCCCATAGCTGCAAATGGGGCCAGTATCGCAATTTGCGATTCAGTAATTGCATTTGCGATTTTTAAGAAATCGCAATTACCGAATCGCAAATGTGATACATGGCCCTTTGCAAGTCGGTAATTGCGATTTCTTAAAAATCGCAATTACCGAATCGCAATGGGCCAGATTCATACATCTGGCCCTTAGTTATCTGGGTATAATCTCCTCCCAGATTGGTGATTGGTCGCCTCATTTAGAAACGGCAAAGCTAAGATTTGTAAGGACTTTACTAAACTGCATAGAAGCAAATGTCTCCCAGTAACCCTGTATGGTTCCCCAGTATGGGGTAAGGATAAGCATAAATCATTACAGCTGCAAGAAAACCTTTTTAGGTCGAGCGTAAGCATTTGACCTGGTGTATACTTAAGTATATTTACACTGCGGAAGGAAGCAATTTCATTTGTTGGTTGCAGTGTCCTTTAAAGATTCTTGCTCGCTAGTGGTCAGTTCTACGTTTTTCTCTCTCCTTGTTCTGTTTCAGAGCAATGGCTAGCTACTGTATTGTTCCGCTTTGGTTTCTTTATCTGTGGCTGTGACAGACTATTTCTTTACATTTCTTTGGTGGTCCCCTTTCACTGTGTGTATGTGCGTGTTTTAGGCTGGTAGCTGCTGTGTTTTATTGCAGCATTTCCCTTTGCCCCACCTCCTCCCATGCCACTGACATTTGTTTTGGCTTTATTCCAGTGATGTCCTCATACCCGGCTCCTAAAATAAGCTCATTTTACTAAACAAACAACTCCCAAAATAAGCTTATTTTACAAAACAAACAACTCCCAAAATAAGCTTATTTTACTAAACAAACACCATATGCCCTTGCATCACATGGCTGAGTCTCTGTCTCCCTGCCAGCACTCATGACATCGCACACAGGGCTTTGCTTATCACCTTTATTGAGGCCATAAATCATCTCAGTCCTCTCTGCTAACTTCATTAAAGCTCTGTTGAAATGGGAGGCAAAAATGCTTGTTCTTTTTTATTTTTTTTATCTGTTTATGCATGACTGGGAGGGGAGAGGGAGGATGGATGGAATAGAAACACTGTCCTCATAGAGTGCTTGGTACACCTTCCTGCACAAACCAATCACAGAAGATGTTTTTCTCTTTCTATGTATGCTGCAGAATGCAGCACAAATATAAATATGAAAACATGGGGAGAACTAAAGATATTTCTCCCCGTTGTGTTATTCTTATGCCACACCTCAGATGGCATAGGAATCTGATACTTTCCCAGACTTGTAAATCTGGAAATGCAGCAGATTCATTTGGGTTCCAAGGGTGTTGCATGGGAACACCCAAAGAAACACCCATGCAACAGCCAAGGTGGCTTTGCGTAGCCTTGTAAATAAGGAGTGTAAAAAAAATGATGCTCCGGTGGCACAGTATGCCGAAGTTTACAAGGGAAGTCATTAGGGACTTCTTGGGTCTGGATCACTATAGAAAATTCAGTGGTTTCAACATATAGAATGGTTGTTGTTAGATCTAGGGGTAACTTTTAACCCACTTGAACCTTTTAGTATTTTGCAATTCAGTAAAACAGAAATAATATTGACCTTGGTGGGAATAAGAGAGGCCACCTAGGAATTTCATGAACAAATTAAACCTACAGTAGATGGATACTCTAGGGAAGTAATTAATCAGGGGATCCAAGGATACTTGATTATTGTAAAAAATCTTTACGATAGATTTCTGCTAACCAGGTTACATTTATAGTAGATCCACTATCTACTGGCCTTTCCTAAAACACAATCATGGCTTTCGACCTTGCCAAGGTGTCCGTGTGATTGAAAGGGAAATCAGTTGACCATTCACTTTCTACTGTTCTGCAAATTCCACAGTGATATCAGATCCTCTACTTTACATCTCGTTTTTGATAGAGGACATTTTATACTATCCAGAGGCCCTTATTTAAAAAAAAAATAATAATCTTATAAAACATGTACACATGTTGTATTATTCTTGAATATATTAAGAAGGCCCTCTGCTGACGCAAATCACTAACTTACTTAGATACTTGCGGTATGAAGACATTGTTAATGTCGCTTGAGTACTTTACTTTTACCTTTACCTCTAAATCATGTCTTGATTGATTAGCTTGGAAAGCAGGATGACTGTGACCATCAGTACTTGAGGTGATAGCATCGTATAAAATACCTACCTGTGATTACTGTGTCAAGATACATTGTGGTTGGCTTTGCCTGCTAATGTTATTATTCAAATGTTTTTATATTTGAAGCACATATTTTTGTTTTTCTTATATAAATTTGTTGCATAGTATATTTGCACTTATTTTAATTGACTGGTGATATTTATCTATTTTATTTCATGTTCTTTTCATGGATTTGAATACAAACCCAAATACAGATACTTTTGACTTTGACTTGACTTCTTTGGCAAGAGCCTCCTAAAATTTCAATTAATCAGGAAGCTTTGTTGACTTGCAGACATGGAACAGCCTTGGGTGGAGTGTGGTTTTAGAACGGCCTGCTTATCCCATGTCATGCCCCTGCAGGTTCAATCACCAGGTCTGCTAAGGATAGTGGTGGACTATCCTCCCAATTTACGGGTGTCACCATTTTTAGTAGTGCCTCCTCTCTGTGGTAGAGCACATGTAAATCATGGTGATAACCACATCACTGCACCATTGTGCCCATGGCACTGTTAGAAAATTCTTGGAAAATCAGGGACAGTTTTCATGTGGTTCCTTGAATGAGCCACCAGCTGGCAGTACATTTGCAAGACTGATAGGGAATCTAGGGCCCATATTTATACTTTTTTAGCACCGCATTTGCGTTATTTTTTTACGCAAAAGCGACGCAAACTTACAAAAAACAATTGTATTTTGTGAGTTTGGGCCGATTTTGCGTCAAAAAACGATGCAAATGCAGCACTAAAAAAGTATAAATATGGGCCTAGGTGTCCTGTATTTGCCAAGACAGTTCCGGTCCCAGCATATTTCAGGAAATTTAGCTCATGTCCCGGTTTTTTGAGTGGGTTGACTGAAAAAGGTGAGAGGTGATTTTATTTGTTTTCCAAAGCTGAGATAGTTGGTAGGTGTTATCAGAAGGCAATTTAATTAACAACAATTACACTGGCTTTAAAACCTGCATTCTTCTTAGTGGCTCGTCTGTAACTCTATGCTGGTGAGCGCTGTCATTCTGTACGCTCGATTGAAGTAAAATTGTAGTCCTTCATCTATTTTTGTGGAATGTCCCGGTTTTTGGCTTTAAAATTCTGGTCACCTTAAGGACTGATTTCATCCAACAGAAGCACTGGTTGAGTCAATAAAAAAGGAACCTACTCTGTTCTGTTCAACATTGGAGAGGAATGTGCACTATTCTCCTCAACAATGAAAAGGAACCTGTTCTATAGTATTCAGTACTAGAAAGGAAACTGACACTGTTATGCTCCAGCAATGGAAAGTATGTACACAGATCCACGAAGGAAAGGAATAGGCACTATTTTATTAAGTAACAGAATGGAATGTGCGCTGTTTTCTTCAGTAATAAAGAGAAACACATACTATTGTATTGAAAAATAGAAAATCATTTGCAATGCTTCATTTTGTAACAGAAACAAACATGCACTATTCTGCTGTCTTCTAGAAAACAGTATACGCAGGTTTATTTACTGTTTTATTGGATAATTAAAAGAAGCACTGTTCTATCCATTCAGCAAAATAAGTGAGTGCTCATTTGTTTCACGGAGTTTAAAAATAAAAAGGAATCTGCAGTTAGGTATTCAGTGCTATAAGGAGACCGCACCACTGTGCACCACAAATTGAAGTATGTATAAAGTTGCAGTGCATGAAAGAAAGGAATGTGCATCGTTTTACTCAGTAGTGGAAAGGAATGCTTCATCATGTAATTAGTAATGAAGCAAACCTTTGTTCTATTCATTAATATAAATGAAGGTGCATTGTTTAATTCAGTAATGAAGAGGTCCACATACTATTGTAATCAGGAACGAAAAACACTAAGCATTGTTTCATTCAGTAATGAACAGGAATATTAACCTTTCTGTAATAGGAAGGCCTGTGCACTTATTTATTCATTCGTGGAAGGTGCATTGTTTTATTCAGCAGGTAAAATTAGTACGCGCTGTTCTGTTAACAATGTCAACGAATGTTTACAGTTTTATTCAGTTATGATGAAATGCACACTGTTTTTTTGCACGATTCCAATTATTATGCACCGTTTATTTTGGTAATGGAGGAGAATGTGCATAGCTCTATCCAGTAAAGTAGCGGACTTTGTGCAGGTTTATTGAGCAAGGAAAATTAGCATTAACTGTACTTCTCAGTAGAGGGAGGAATGCAAACTATTCTACTCCTCGACGGAAACGCAGATGCACACGTCTATTCAATAACTGAAGGGAATGTGTACTTGTTAATTTACTAAAAGCACTGGAATATTCAATAAAGAAAAGGAATGCATATTGTTTCGCGGAGTATTTTATATAAATGTACTATGTTTTCTTCAGCAATGAACAGGGAACTGTCCTGTTTTCTCAAGTCATGTAAGAATGTGCATTGGTTCATTCAGTAATGAAAAGTACTTTTCTGTTCTAAAATGTAAATGGGTGTGCACTTAAACGTTCTATTGAACAATGAAAAGTGATTCACACTGAGCTATTCCACAATGGAAGGAAACCTGTGCTGTTCTAGTCAGTAACATAAAAGAACGTGCATCGTTTAGTTTAGTAATGCAAATTAGTGTGCACCGCTCCATTAAATGGGTCTGCACTGTATGGAATGGAAATGTACTCTGCCTTTTAACAGAAATTAAAACTATGCAGGGTGTTTACTGCATAATGAAAAGGAATGCATACGGCTTATTTACTAATGTAAAAGCACAAGCACTGTTGCATGTAGAAAGGAATGTCCTGGCTTTATTCATTATAAAAAAGGTATTTGCATTACATTATTCAGTAATGTAAATTAATGTGCACTGTTCTAGTGGGTAAGGTAAAGCAATGTGCACTATTCTATACAGTGGTTGACAGAAACGTAAGCGGCAATGAGTAGGAATGTGAACTGCTTTATTCAATGATACCTTGTAATGTGCTGTCTTTTATTCAATAAATAAAATCAACACGCTAGTGTTTTATTCAGTGATCTTAAGGCGTGCACATTAGTTTTGATCTACTAATAGTGAGAAGTGCGCATTCCTTCAACCCTGCATTCATGCAGAGGAATGTGGAATGAGTAGCCAGTACCACCGATTACCTTTCCTAAACCATGTATATAACTATCAAAATACACTTCATTTCATCAAAGACATCTGGGACCAGGGCCGTTCCTTGCATAACGGAGACCCACATTTTAACAAATAAAAATGAAGGGTGAAGTAGGACCCCTGGCCTGGTCCATACAATATCCTCAATGTCAACCTGCAATCTACTGACTCCCTCCTGCTCTGGAAACTTAGCACCCATTTTGTGGATGGAAACTCCAGGCTGTGAAAGTCCTCCTTTTGGCCTTCAAATGCTGACCCTGTTCCTTCCAGCAAGGTCAAAGGCCTTGCGGTTACGACTGACATGATCTGCAAATGTTTTCTAAAGTCTCCACCGTGGCTTATTCTTGTACCCTTCAATGCACCAAACATCGTCAAAGTCTTCCTATAGTCACGGATGGCAAATTGTTAACATGCGCATCAGTAACTGCTGTAATATAGTATGCGCACAACGTGGAAATCGCCCTCCTTTCTGAAAAAGAATTGTAATAAATTTAAAGTGTGTGGATCACCCATGTTTAGCTCTTTTTTATTCCAGTAAATAAAAAAAAAACATTATATGTCACTTGCAATCAACCCAAGGATCCCCCACAAGGAACAGCAGAATTCAACAGAAAATTATTTAAGTTATCAAAGATATGACTTCAAGCATTTTGCAAATTTACAAAGACAGCAGCCAGCAGATGGCTACAACACTCGTGGAGACAAACATTGTGAACAAATCCAGATAGCTGATATTCTCTTGCCACTAAGGCTGCAGTGCGCATTCTGCCAGTAGGCCTCAACTCGCACCACCACGTAAAGCAAGCAAGTAAAGCAGCAGAGGACATCATCAGAACACCATTGGCACAACAACTTTGGACAACCCTCCAATCCAGAAGGGTGCTCCCAACAAATCGCAGGGCACTGCATAGCGCATCAGCCCGCCGGGGTACCTGAACATAGGCGTAGCTCCTAAAGTTCCAACCAGGCATCTAGAGTAGGGCCAGGTAGTCCAGGGCCACTGGCAGGTCAGCCCCCTCTCTCGCCAGCCCAGTGCACACACAATTATACCCGCTCAGGCATCAGTCCAGTCAAGAGTCTACTTTCGGAGTATTCCCTGCTATTTTCCAGCGCTGGGGAACGGGTGGGTGGGAGACGTTTGGTGGGTGCGACAACCGGATCACCTGAAGATAAGGGGGTAAAGAGGACAGGGCAAGGGTCATGCCCATTTATATATCTTTGTGATGCTGCTCCACCTGCGCTTCTTGTTGACGCAGTTCTGGGCAAATGTTGCCTCTTCGTCACCCCGACGCCTCTGTTGGTCATGGGATGGGGGAGGGCTCCTGCCTGTGGCGCAACTAAGGGTGCCCCTCCCCTAGGTACTGGGGCGACCTAAGAAGGGTCACATCTTGACAATTGCTTTAGTGTTTACTTTGGGTTAAAGCCGCTATAATGTTTAGAACCAGGCTGCCTGCTTAATCACTGCTCATTCCTTCTCATTGCCAGTTCTCTCCTTCTTTGACTCTACATGCTTTCAGGTAAGGGCTAGAAGTTCCTTGAGAATTCTTTGTATAATTAATCACACTCCGTTGTTACTCTCATCCTCTTTTATCTCGAAACACACTATCAATACTCAACAACGTGCCATCTACATTGGTCCTAAGTTCCACAAATCCAGCAGTGGGGGCTCCTCCGCTAAGGCAGAGGAGCGTCACCCCCTTGGAGCAGCAACTGCTGCAAACCCTTTAACAATGAAAGGATAATAAAGTAAGTTTATTATCCTTTCATTATTAAAGGGGCAGGGCATTGGGGGTGACCAGGACTGAGGGGAGTGCACTGTGCACTGCCCTCAGCGCCATGTGTCAGACGGCCAAACACACATGCGCACAGTGTTCTCTGAGCAGGCACAGGCTCCGAGTCTGCCTAGGAGTACCCTGGCTGGGTGCTCCCAGACAATCCTAATGCTGCTCTGAGCAAATCAGGATTGGCCTCAGGGCAGGAAGGGAGCCTGTGCTGGCCTGCTGCTGAGGGAGACGGAGGATCGTCAGTGCGGCGTGCAGGTAAGTTTTTATTTTGTAATATTATTTGTATTCCCAAATCCCCCAAGCGCACCTCCCTGCCCCGCCCCTGATAACACCCGTGAGCCGCGACTGAAGTCCAGATGTGGTGGTCGTGATTTCTCAATCCTGGCCCCTGCTCTCTGGATCTATCTCACTCAGGAGCTTTGCTTCGCAGAACCACACCCCGTCTTAGCTCCAGACAGAAACTCAAGACTTATATTTTTCTGGATACTTTTAACATGACTCTTCTTCTTCTGGAGTCCTAGGCACGACTTGTAATCTTAACTCAGGCAGAAACTCCTTTTTTCTGCCTGAATCTGGATTGCATAGGACTCGTAATGAGGCCCTTACTAGTGCTAGCATTTTTAGCAGCTCCACTGCCACTGTCATTAACCAGCCATATGGATTATAGGAGTGTTCGTGGGGGAAGACAGGATCTCCCTGAGGGTGCATCCAGCCCCTGATTTTGAGGAAAGATGTGGAGTCAAGAGCCTGGTAATAGGGACTCCTACTTCATTTTTGTAGGGGTGGCACATGCGACAGTGGTCTGCCCAATGAACTTCTTTCTTCTTGTTTTCTTGGGGTGGGTATTTTTACTGGTGCCTTCTTTCTTGTTGTTAATTTACGGGTGGCACCAAATGGTCAGCAAAGGGACACAAAGCATCCTCAAATGACCTCACATTTTTTCAAATGGTGAGCAGTGAAAATGGCATTGCTTTCAAATGGAGGGGCTAACCCATATTTTAATCTACTGTCATGTTTACAGCAAAAGTGATCCATTTCCACAGTGACACTTCAAAATATATATATGGTCAAAGGCCTTTGAATGCAGAGCTCACATAGGATTCGCATTTCTTTGCTTTGAGTGCTTCGTTACTAGGTACCTGTCAAAGTCGTAGCGCAGGCCCTGTAACGTGGAAATTCTCATTCAGTGTGGGCTTTTCATTTAAATGCATTGGAACGACGCACACATTTTTGAAGAGCCAATGAGGAGTGTTGGCATATTTTTTCTTTATTGGATAAGCAATGCACCAGTGGGGCTTGTGATATATATCATGGATGCTCAATGTGCCAGGGATGAAGCTGAAATGTCGGGGCCCTGTGCACAACTGGGTTGCTGAACGAAATCCGAAAAGTTTAAAATGCCAGGGCCACAGATTACAACAACAGCACGTAATGGATAGAATGGTAGAATTATTCTTTGCCACTGGCAGTCACTTGCGGCTGCATCCCAGTCCATATTTTTTCATCCACATTTCCACCTCAGTTTGGACCAAGCCATATGCAAATCAATGTTGACCCTGATCTAATAGGAACAATGCAACCTGCACTGCAAGGCCAGGTCCTCCCTGAACCGGCAGACAAGCAACCCAAGACCGGTTTTGCCCTGATTAAGTCTCCTCAGTCAGGTATTGCTACGTTCCACTGGCACAGCGAGCACAGTACTCGTGTCTGGGCATGCCCATTGCACTTAATGCACCAACTGTAACTAGACCAGTGTGATGGCTGGAATGCTTGAATTAATCTTGGCCAATGGCATTTGCTAGGGCCACATCCCAGTTCAGTGTGTTTCACCTACCATGCCACCTCAGTTTGGACCCAGCTTTATACAGTCTCACCTGACAAGCCTCATGTCATTAGGTCTTGTTCTGGAGCAAACATACACTATTATATATGTTCACCTCCTTGCCAGTAACAGAATGCAATGATGAATCAGAAACATTTAACAGATCATGGTGAACTCTAGGCCCTTGTGTGAATTAAGATCCTCATTCTATAGTTGTGTGAGAGGTTCCACACTGAGGCCGCAAGAGACTCAGGCCCTCATTATGACATTGGTGGTAAATCCCGGTTACCTCCGCGGTGACGGCTGCCAACATACCGTTGCAATGGCGAACATCCATTCGGCATATTATGACACACACACCAAACCGACAGAATACTGCCACAAACACATATCCGCCAGCACACAGTTCAGTGTTAAAGTGGCGGTACGAACACCCATACCGATACGCCAACAAAACAACGCCCACCCCATTATGACCCACGAATCAACATGGTGGACATTCAGTGGCGGTGAACCATTGTCGGTATACACGGGTGCGCTCAGAATGGCCACCCAAATACAAAACAACACAAAATTGGCCAAAACAAAAATCACACACATGACATTCATACACACACCACACCCACCCACCCACAGCGCTTTAAAACAGACACTCACATTACCCACAACCCTTTACAAACACCAAAAATTGCCACGAGACAGACACGAAAATCACACACAACTACACACACACACACCACCACCACCCATTCATCCGTCATGCAACCCACGTTCCACACCCCACCACATTACTCAACACCCTTTGCACAACACACACCACTCATGTCTCCACTTAGGCACCCCCGTTTCCCTGATGAGGAGTTGCGGGTCATGGTGGAGGAAATGTCAGGGTAGAGCCACAGCTGTTTGGAGCACAGGTACAGCAAATATCCATTGCCAGGAAGATGGAGCTAACATGGAGGATTGTGGACAGGGTGAATGCCGTAGGACAGCATCCAAGAACAAGGGACGACATCAGGAAGAGGTGAAACGACTTACGGGGGAAGGTATGTTCCGTGGCAGCAAGGCACCAGCTCGCCATCCAGAGGACTGGTGGAGGACCCTATCTCCTCCCACACAGCTCACAGCATGGAAGGAGCAAGTCTTGGCAATGCTGCATCCTGAGGGACTCACTGGAGTAGCCAGAGGACTGGACACTGGTGAGTCTATTTTACTACGTATCACCCTCCCATACCTGCATGCCAGCACACCCTCTCACCCCCTTACCCTGACTCCCATCACTCCACCCTACACAGTGCACCTACACATATGACTTATCCCCATGCCAAGCCCTGCATGCCATACCAATGCATGGCAGCCCTCTCACCCCTGCATGTACACCCATCACAAAAGCATGCACAGCCTGGAGAACTAACAATCACACAATACATCACCATACATAAACAAAGGTGGCAGGGCAACAGCAACGATAGAGGGGAAGCGAGGGATTAACAATATGTCACAGACATGAAGCATAATACATCACTTACATCCCCACAGGTACCCCAGCCAATTCCAGCGACAAGGAGGTCCCACGACTATCCAGTCCCCCAACAGAAGACACCCCCAGTGATGTCAGTAACTCTGGACTTCAGGATCTGGATGAACTACCTGGTCCATCAGGGACCACTGGTCAGTCGGCCACCCCAGCCCACTCACAGTCCACAACAGAGCCTCCCCCATCAGTATCCAACACCACAGCTCCCACCTGACGTCCCCACATCTTTGTCCCAGGACACGTCAATCAGCAGTGTGCCCACCTGTACAGGCACCCCAGTCCACACTTCACCCACAAGACAATCAGGGACCTGGGGTTAGTGGCAGTGGGCACACCATTCAGGGGACACAGGCACAGGGGAACAGAGACACTGGGAAGACAGCTGTGCACCAGGGGAGGACAGGACCAGGGAACCAACTCTCCAGGAGGCACTCACTAATGTCTTGGGGGCTTACCAACAATCCCAGGACAAGTTGGGTCAAATCCTTACCAACATGGAGGAGAACAAGTGGCTGCAGGAGGTACAACATCAAGAGATCAGGGAAGATTTGCAGGCCCTCAGCACTACCATGGTCTCCCTTGCAGGGGTGTTGGCAGATATGGCCAACATCATGAGGGAATGGACAGCACACCAGCGGGCCCCTAAACTAGCCAGTCTACTGACCAGCCGTCCACTTCTGCTGCAGCTTGTGGACAGGAGGCCCTGCCACAGTACCCACAGGCCACCAGCACCCCACCCCCTGCAGAAGCTGAACTCCTCTGCAAACATTCCCTGTGACCCAGACAGAAGCCAGAGACACTTGCCAATACCAAGGTCACTGCCAGGAAATGGGACTCTCCTGATTGTCCCTCTTGTGTCCCACTCTGTCACCTTTTCTACTCAGAACTGCTTTTGCTCCTCTTCCTATGGCCTCTTGGACACTGGACCTGTGCTACAAACAGACTGGACCAATACCCTGGACTTACCTCTACTATCACCCCATTCTATTGCACTTTACCGTCTATAATCAGCACTACAATAAACTCCCTTGAACACAACAAGAGTGATAGTGCTTTATGTTATGAAAATATGCAGTTATGGAAACAGTCACAATTAGTGCAAATGATCTGAACACTGTGATAGCATTAAAATGAAGACCTGTAGTCATCACATCAGTACACAGTTGTTATAACACCAACATCTGCAAAATTAGAAGGCATGGGTGACAGTCAGTTGAGATGCAAAGGAAGTGAATGCCATCCTTCTACAGCCACACAGAAAACATCAATAGTCAGAGGAATGGTCAGTTACACTGGCTCACCCGTATGTCATTGGATGTATTGACCTATAACTGATGTTCTGTTGTCCACATCCTCATCCTCTACCTCCTCATCCTCACTGTCCTTAGGATCCACTGCTGCCACAGGGGCATTTACAATCTCCTCCTCCTGCAGATAAGGCACATGTCGTCTGAGGGCCAGGTTGTGCAACATGCAGCATACTATTACTATGTGGCAGACCTTCTCGGGTGAGTAGCACAGGGATCCACCTGTCAGATGGAGACATCTGAACCTGGCCTTCAGGAGACCAAAGGTCCTTTCAATAATTCTTCTAGTTCGCCCATGTACATCATTATACCGATTCTCAGCCCCTGTCCTATCATTCCTCACAGGGGTGATGAGCCACTATAGGTTTGGGTAGCCAGAGTCACCTGCAAGTATTGAGGGACATACATTCGCCTTACACAATGGTATGGGGTTAACTCCTGAAGGCATACATTGACATACATTGGGTGAGGACTCAGGCTCACCTATTAGCCACACCCTGTGCCTCTGTAGTTGCGCCATCACATTTGGGATGCTGCTGTTCCTTAAGACGAAGGTGTCATGCACCGACCCTGGTCAGCCAGGCACACCATTTGCACACCGAGTGAGTGAAAACTCTTCTGATTCCTGAATACCTGTTCATTGTGGAGGGGGGGCAAACACTATATGTGTTCGTTCAATCACCCCAACAATATTAGGTATATGTCCCAGTGCATAGAATCCCTCCTTCAAAGTGGCTAAATCTTCCACCTGGGGGAAAGCAATGTAGCTGCACATGTGTTTGAGCAGGGCAGCAAAACCCCTTTCCAGCACAATTGAGAACATTGGCTGTGACATTCCTGCTGCCAAGCCCACTGTCAGTTGGAAAGAACCAGTTGCCAGGAAATGGAGCACAGATAGAACTTGCACAAAAGGGGGGATCCCAGTTGGATGATGGATAGCTGATATAAGATCAGACTCCAATTGAGCACACAGCTCTGTGATTGTGGTCCTGTCCAGTCTATGGGTCCGTATTATGTTCCTATCCTCCAGTGTAGCCAAGTCGACAAGGGGTCTGCAGGTCTTGTCTCCTCCTCCTGTTCATCCGCAGTGGTAGGTATTTAAAGGACACAAGAGTGAGTAGGGTGTCACAATTTGAACAATGGATCCGCCACCTCAGGGTACATTGACCATTAATGTGTTGGTACAATGGGAATGGCAATGTATGTGCAAATCATAGCAATTACTCAGTTCTCAATTATCTGAATGCTGTCCACCACCATAAAATGTCGAATGCTTGTCCTGTATGTAGGGACAGGTGGAAGTGAGGTAACTCCGCCGATGTTGTGTGTCATGGCGGAAGGAAGTCTTGCACCGCTGTACTATTCCTCATTGGCTAATATGGGGCTCTATGGAGTACAATGGCCAATGGGGATCACTGGCGATGGTGACGGTGTACACCGCCACAGACGTAACCACCATTTTCTATCTATGACCTCACTTGATTCCTGACTTTCCACAGGACAACACCTACGCTGCTTGTGCTGCTGTGACCTGTATCTGGATTCTGCCCTGGCCCGTGTGACTGGGGACAGGGCCCCTGCCTTCACTTCGGAGGAGTTGGAGTGCTTAATGGATGGGGTTCTACCCTAGTATGGACAGCTGTATGGGCCTCCAGACCAGCAGGTGAGTACACCATGGGCACAATGCATGTGACAGGATTTCATGGAGATGTGTGTGCAAGCATCGTGTCAGTTGGGGGATGGGATGTCTCGTGGTAGTGTACATGGTGGGCGATGGGTGATGTGTGTGCCGATGGAGATGGGATTTGTGGGCCATATGTGTGCCAGGCTGGATTGTATGTGTAATGGTGTCCTCCTGTCTGTATTACCTCTGCAGGTCAGCACCCATCAGAAGAAAGGATCATGGCCATCGCCAAGGACGTGTGGACCCTGGGGGTCTACAGCAGGCGCAGCACCCACAGTAGGAAAAGGTGGGAGGACCAGAGATGCTGGGCCCAGAAGACCACGGAGGCCCAGCTGAGGATGGCCTCCCAACGAGGGTG
Organism: Pleurodeles waltl; assembly: GCF_031143425.1. NCBI lineage: Eukaryota > Metazoa > Chordata > Amphibia > Caudata > Salamandridae > Pleurodeles > Pleurodeles waltl. Next base: position 841,998,580 of record NC_090446.1, on the reverse strand, counting down.
GGGTGCCGGATGGAACCTGACCCCCCTGATGGCCCGCATACTGGTGGTGGCCTACCCAGATCTGGATGGGTGCTTGAGGGCAGCACAGCACCCACAAGGGGGTGAGTACAGTGGGCATTACAACTATAATTGGTAGGTGGCATGGGATCCTGGTGATGGTTGACAGTTAGTGAGTGCCCCTTAATGCCAGGTCAGACATTGCAGCGTAATCCAGCTCAAGGGTAATGTGTGTATTGCAAAATTTGGTAACCTATCTAGGTTGCATTCCATGTCAGACAGGGCTTAGGGGGTCCCAGGAGGGGTGCAGTTGGTGGTGTTTGGCTTTCATCTTGCTGTGGTACGTAGCCAATGGAATGCCAGTGCGATGCATAGTACTCAATCCTGATCCCTGTGTGTGACGGTAATGTGTATGCCATCTGTGGTGTTGGTGCTGTAATTGACCCAGTGCTCCCTTTCTCTCTCCCCCACTTTTTTTCTTCTGTCATCCTGTCCATGTGTGCATTAGCATCATCTGGCGGTGGAGCAGGGGCACCGGCGACAGAGGAAGCTGCATTCCACAGGACCCAGGAGGCAGAGTCCACCGACGCCGATGGAACCAGTGGGATGGAAGGCGAGGGGAGCACCACGGCGGAGACAGGAGGTGAAAACACCGACTCTGATTCCTTCACCGATGGAAGCTCCCTGGTGGTGGCGGACACGTCTGGGACCATCCTAGCTACAACTACAGCCACCATCCCCCTACTAGCACTGCCCTCCCAGTAGCCCCTCACTGAGTTGCCCTTGTTGGCTCACCCAGGAGGGTGGGCATCTCCTTTGCCCCAGGGACCTCAGGCCCTGCCCCAGTGAGCCCTGCTCCCCTCAATGAGGAGGCTATTGACCTTCTGAGATCCATCGCTGTAGGGAAATCAACCATTGTGAATGGCATTCAGGGGCTGGCATCCCAGATGCAGCAATGCAATGCATTCCTGGAGGGCATCCATGGTGGATTGGAAGACAACAGAGATCGTTTCAGGCTCTGGCCTCCTCTCTGGTGGCAGCCATCGTCCCTGTTCCTACTGTCCCCCGTCCAACTACCACTTCCCAGTCCCAGTCTCCTCAATCCCAACCCATCCCATGCACACATACAGACAAGCATGCACACAAAACATCACATAAGAGTGGCACAGACAAACACAGGCAGCACACTTCAGGCCACAAGCACTCACACAAACAACAGACAGTTGCACACACAACAACATCCACTGCCTCCACTGTCTCCCCCTCCTCCTCCTCCCTCACAGTCACATCTGCACTCACACCTGCATGCACAGCATCAAAAGCCACCACCACCACCACCATCACCACACCAAGCAGCGCACACACCGCACTTGCAGACACCTCCTCAACATCCATCCACACGTCCCCTGTGTCCTCTCCCACCCTGCCTGCTCCCCTCCTAAGAGACACAAACATATGCACTCAGACTCCCAACAGCCATCCACCTTACATCAGCACACTGACCATGCACCTGCACCCAAGTCCAGCAGACGTACACCTCCAACAACTACTCCCTCAACCTCCACTCCCATCCCTCCTCCCTCATACCGCCCCACCGTCCATAAGAAGCTTTTCCTTGCCCAACTTGACCTCTTCCCTCCCCGTCCTGCCTGTAAGAGCAGGGTCCCAATGACCCAGCCCAGCACCTCAGCCAAACAGTCCACGGGGACAGTGGAGGCACACCCTAGTCATGGAGGCAAGAAAGGGAAGGATCCAACTCCACCACCCAAGAAAGGGAAGGATCCCACTCCATCACTCAAGAAAGAGAAGGATCCCACTCCACCACCCAGGAAAGGGAAGGATCCCACTCCACCAACTAAGAGAGACAGAGGCTCCCTCCAACATCTGTGGACAAGGAGCCCTCACCTTCAGCTGGGACACAGCAGCCTTCCCCTCCAACTGGGACACTGCAGCCCTCACTTCTGGCAGAGGGCATATAAGCCACCCTCCAGGCACTGTTGTACAAGGAGCCCCCTCCAGAAACAGTGGGCATGTTCCCCATCTCAGAGACTGTGACCTTGCACTCCCCAGCAAACTAAAATAGGCATGGAGGACCCTCCAGAACCAGAGGGCAAGTTCCCCACCTCAGAGACTGTGCCCTTGCACTCCCCAGCATTGGAAAATGGGCATGGAGCCCCCTCCAGAACCAGTGGGCAAGTTCCCCACCTCAGAGACTGTGACCTTGCAGTCCCCAAGCAAAGGAAAATGTGCATGGAGCCCCCTCCAGAACCAGTGGGTCAGAGACTGTGACCTTACACTCCCCAGCAAAGGAAAATGGGCATGGAGCCCACTCCAGAACCAGTGGGGAAATTCCCCACTTCAGCTGAGGTGCCCCACACCCCCTTCCCCGTGAGGTGCTTGCCCTTTTCCAACATGATGCCCTAGCACAATGTAGTACGGGTATTATCAGGAAACAAGTTGGGGCTTGGACTGTGCCCTGTGGCTATGTGGGCCATTTGTACTTTGGACTGGCCATTGACCCTTTCTGAACATTTACTCCAAATTCTTTTATCACATAGACAATATGGTGGCTGTTGGCATCAAATTACAATATCAGTTATACCTATATGTTGTCATTGCATTATTATGATGTGTATCCTGTGACACTGGTTTTCCTCTGCAGCTGGTTGTGTATATGGTGTGTGTGTGTGTGAATGGTGTATGTTATGCATGTGTGTGTGTCACTCTCCTTTTCCACCTTCCCTCCCTTGTGTGCTATGCAGCTGTACTCACCGTCGTCGTCTTCGTCGGCGTTGGTGTTCCAGGTGGAGCATGGCATAGAAGAGCATTGGGAAGAGTTGAAGTTCCAGTTCCATGGCAGCATTGATCTTCTCTGTGTCTCTGATGGTGAGTCTTTCATCTTGTGTGCAATGTTTCCGCCAGGCTTTTGATGATGTTGGTACCGCCCCGGAAATCGTGGAGGTTTGCTATGTCATAATATGGTGGGCGGTACTTTGTCTTCCGCCTGGCTGTCAATGGCTGCCGCCATGGTCATTGGTGTTAACTCCCTGGTGTTAACGTCCTGGTGGTTGGTGTGGTACATTGGCTGTCTATGGGAGTTATCACTGCCATGGTCATAATTTGTCGGTAATTACGGACAGCCTGTTGGCAGTATTACCGCCACTGTACAGTCACCGCCATTGTTATAATGAGGGCCTCAGTCACATGTACTAATGTACCTCAGTCCCCTTCAGGAGTGTAAGTGCTATCTCCTTGGGTGGCTGCCTAGGCATTGGGATGCCCCATTACCCCACTGTCGATGTCTTTATAATGTTGGGTACATCTGTTGAAGTTGATACTGGCCCCTGCGATATGGCATGACCCGCAGGCCCATTTTAACAGGAGAAAAAGGTACAGACATTCTGCTGAGATGGAAACTGGAGTGATGCCATGTGTGTTCATCTTCCTATGTATTAACCACTGAACATGGTATTCTTCACCAAAGCAGCACTGAGTGCATTCCTTATGTGAAGAGACCCTTTAGACATGCCACTACAGGGCTTCATGTGGGTTGTGTTGGTGCTCAGTGTTCTTTGTGTGTGGGCCGATGGAAGGCTACCCATGAGCCTCTGCCAATTCACTCGCTGAACACTTTGGAGCTGGTTTATCATGGAGGGAGGTTTTGTTTTGTAGACTAAGGCCCTCATTCCGACCCTGGCGGTTTCAAACCGCCAGGGTGGAGGGCAGAGGAAGCACCGCCAACAGGCTGGCGGTGCTTCCCGGGCCATTCTGACCGCGGCGGTAAAGCCGTGGTCAGAAAAGGGGAACCATGGGGATTCCGACCCCCTTCCCGCCAGCCTGTTCCTGGCGGTTTACACCGCCAGGAAGAAGCTGGCGGGAACGGTTGTCGTGGGGCCCCTGGGGGCCCCTGCACTGCCCATGCCACTGGCATGGGCAGTGCAGGGGCCCCCTAACAGGGCCCCACAAAGATTTTCAGTGTCTGCTTTGCAGACACTGAAAATCGCGACGGGTGCCACTGCACCCGTCGCACCCCTGCAAATCCACCGGCTCCATTCGGAGCCGGCTTCCTCTTTGCAGGGGCTTTCCCGCTGGGCCGGCGGGCGATCTTTTGGAGATCGCCCGCCGGCCCAGCAGGAAAGTTGTAATGACCCCCGTGGTCATTTGACCGCAGTGCGGTCTTTTGGAGGTTTCCGCCCGGCGGGCAGCGCCCGCAGCCCGCCGGGGTCGGAATGACCCCCTAAATCTGGTCACCAGTGAGGTGAACAGATTGAAATCTGATAGTCAGCTTTAACCTCTGTGTGCCAAAAAGACTTTGAGAATGTCTAAGTCAGCTTGCTAACTGCTTGGCAGATGGCAGAACAGATTAACTTCTGAGAGGAACATGCAGTTGGCCAGCTCTGTAATCTTACACAGCAGAGATGTCTGGATCTGTTCCCCATTGGTGATGGCATGACCAGTTCTTTGTGTGACACGCTGCATGGTGGGCTTGTAAGTCATTTCTTAGCTAATAGTTGTAAACTTTAACTTTGACAACTTTTCACTTTTAACTTTCTTTGCTGACCGGGACGGACATGGCTGATCCCTTATGTTATGGGTAATAATACGTTGGACATTTAATTCCAATAATATGGAAAGACAATCAATTTAAAGACCATGCAAATATAAGCCCTGAAGAAGTCCTTTTGTGTAGGATGAAACGCGTTGGCTGATTGCTCGTTTGTTCAAGAAAAAGCAATAATAAAAAATGAAGATTTTTAAAAGACAACGTTGTGTTACTGGACTTTACTGACTTTGCGCAGTGGTGCACTATCCATATCTTTTTGCATGTGCACCAATGCTATCTGTAGTACAGAGGGGGATGCATACGTCTCTGTGGCCCCTTCTGTAATACCAAAGTGCCCCGTGGGGGCACAAAGTAGACACCAATGCCCATTGTGCCCCAGGGGCACTTCTGTAATTTGGCCCCAGAATTTCAAATTGAGTTGGACAGCAAGGGCCACTGCAGGATCACCTAGCATTGGGTCATAATGTAGCACTTGTGTGATGCTGGCTCGATTTGGGTGGTTGCAGAGCTTTCACATTTCAGCCCTTTCCCTCAAGTTTTTTCTAATCACTAGATTGGCCAAAGTCTTCACGTCTGAAAGTGATTAGGGTGTTCACTATATGGTACTGGTGATATCACCATAAGCCTTGAAGAATGTAGCAGCCATAAGGTGTGGTTCTTGAATTGCCTTGCAGGAGGGAGCAGTCATATAAGGCCTGATTCCTTTGTGTGTGGCACTTTAGGGACTGGCATCATAGATGGCAGGCTACCAGCACATAGTTCATGTTTTTTTTGTGCCTCTCTCTTTGATTTCACCCTTATTGTTATTATTTAATTGTTTGATAGGCACCTCTGGAGTGAGACAGACAGCAAGATAGGTGTGGGAAATTAAACCAATTTTGTTGTGGTCCTGCAATTTTTGCATGTCTGTATTTGCTGTCTTTAGGACCACAGTAGTAAAAAGCCTGTGCTTCCTCTTTATGTCGTGTGCTGTAAATTGTAATTTACCTTTCCTACAAGTCCATTTAAATGTTGCCCTAAGTGCACTTATTGCATGAAAAGTTAAATAACATTTGTGGGCTGCAGTGTTAATTTGCACCACCCACACCTATGACAAAAATATATTCCTGCCTGGAGAACCACTGTGCTCTGGCTATGCAACAGTTGTAATGTGCTGCAGTGAAACATGGCAGGGAAAACTGTCTTTGTAATGTAGGAAAAGCTTATTTTTATATATTCATAAATCATCCCTAAAATTGCTTTGTAAGCTCATAGTGCAAGATGCTAATGTATAAAAGCAGGACACACTACATATTGATGTTAATGTGACCTCACAGTAAAATAAAACCCCAAAGCTATTGCATTTAGTAGGCCAGGCCTGACTTTTACCTAATAGACCTAGGTGGGATTAAAATCTTTATTTTCCACTACACCCTGGGAAATGGCTAGAACATGCTTCAAAGGTATTATTTGCTTAGTTTTTAAAATCTGATATAATGATTAAATCAGATTTTGATATCTTAAGCAGAGAAATAACTTTGTAAAAATATACTTTCGGCTTTCTGAACCAGAACTGATTTTAAATCACTCATCACACCTTCAGAGTTGGAATGCACATCCTTGTCCGGGAGAGTTAACACCTCAGAGTCAGAGGACAATGGCTTGCTTTCACTCCAGTGAAAGGCCAATGGATAATAATTCCTTGCCATCTAGTGGTGCTAGCCATCTGTGACTAGACAGGAAACGTTGTCAGAAAAAAGACTGCTTTTGCACCATGGCCTTTGTTTCAGAGATGCCAATGAGGGCTTCTTTTATTCATCCCAATCCAGTCACATTATAAAGCAAAAGCAATGTGGCCCTGTCAGGTATGGGAGTGGCCAAGAAGCTAAAGGCATGCCTGCCTGGTGGCATCTTGGTCCCACTACCTTGAAAAGTGGCAGTGGCTCCTAGGTTATTTGACAGCAAGGAAAATAATAAGTACTGCAAAAGGAGAAGGGGGCCATTGAGTGGCACCTGCACCACCATCTCCTCAATACATCCCTGGACTTGGGAAGGCTCCATTCTTCTGGCATTCAAAGACTGAAACTTCTCTAATAGCATCAAGTGCTTCCTGTTTAACTGCTTCAGGGACATTAAAAGCAGAAGGTCTCCTGACTGCAAGAGAGCCAAGATGATGTAAAAGGACTAGTCCCTGCAGGAAACCTGGCTGGAGAGAGACCTGGGAACCAGATGTATGTACTGAGGAGCTAGGGGTTGCAGGACTGAGCAGAACAATCTGCTTTGTGTATCCGTCCTCTGCTTCATCGTAGTCACAGCCTGAAATTGTGTCTATGTCTGGGTACACTGGGAACTTTTATTTTTCCATACTACTTGTTTTTTGTAGGTACTTTTTTTACTTACAACTTAAAAAATCTATATCTGCTCATTATTTTCATTTCATTTGGTTATAGTTGGTTTGGGAGTTGTGTTGCATTCTTGACTTAAGAATCTTTGGTACTGCTGGAATTTAGCACACACTTTTCTGGGGATTGCCTGTTGCTTGTGCCATAGCTACCAGGGGTTGCTCAGAGATTCTCTTACAACTGTGTTTTGACCTAACCAAAGTAGGTTTATAGAGATGGCAGGAATGCCCCCCTACTAAATTAATAACCCCATTTCTGACAGCGGGTGGGTAGACAACAACAGTAGTTTATAGTTTTAATTTGCTTGCCCTTGCAGTTGTTTCCTCAGAGCTGTGCTGTGCACCACTCAGGTGGTCCGAAATCTGTTGTTGCCACTTTTGATCTCATGCCAATCTGTACTCTTCAGGCATGGGAGGGGGTTAATGCTGGGTGGCAGGTTAAAGTTTTATTTTTAGGTACAGCTTGAATGTTGCAAGGGTAGGCAATTGCCCTGGGAAAGGGGACAGGGAGTAGTCTGAGTGTAAAGGCTGGTCTGAATAGGCTCATCCTCAACTCAGGGCCCTGCAGCAGGTGTCTTCACTGAAGGAGGTCAGTTTTGCATTAGGGAACAGTTGAGCAGAACCTTTTCCACATACTCACAGTTTGCTTTGTGGACCTCTTCCAGTGCCAGGATGCAGGATCACTCATGGCAGGTGGACAGGAGTGATTTTAGGAGCAATAGCATGGCTGTATATGCTGGACCTGCTCACTGCTGTGACCACGTTGGAGGGGGCAGAATTCATAAGTGGGCATCTTGGGGTAACTTAGGGTAACTGAGGAGTGTCTTTAGAGCTGCTTGGAAGCTGTTGCCTCACAACATCTCTTTATTTCCTGTGGGGGTAGTTGATGTTGTGTTGATGAGTCCGGTCAGCTTTGAGTGCCACTCGTTAATCTTTCTACCAGAGGCAGGCAGCAGCTTATGCTTAGCCTGGTAAGAAACCAGTGAGATGTTGGCAATGCCTCAGGTTCTGGCTTCACAATCCTTTTTATCTCAGCGAGGCTGGGTTTATACAGGCCAAACCTTCTTCAGGAGCCACCTATGTGCACTTGTCTCACCCAAATCCCACCACCACAGTGAAGAGTGGAGTGGGCAGCAGGCCACGGTACAACAGAACTCTATCATCTTCATCCATTGATAAACACCAGAGGAAAATCTACTTTTGCAGCAAGATACTTATGAAATTATACTTCTAGCTTGTGCATGATACCCTCAAGATAGTGACCCCTCAAATGCAGGCTATGCCCTGCAGTCACATTTCTACCCTCTAGTATCATGCAATGGGTGTGAGATACAGGTTGGTGAGTCACGCACAGAAAACATGATGCTGCAGTACACATTTGCCCATGCTGCTGCATTGGGATGAACTGCTGAGTGGTTGTCTGCTTCAGGTTAGGGATCTGGTGATTGCCCAAGGGTTAGTGAGTCTGGTGCCCCACATTTGTTGTACGGTGCAGCGTCAAGTCAGATCGGTGCAACAGTCTCTGTGCACTCAGATTTAGTGGCCTCTTTGGACTGTGAAAGAGCAGAATCAGAAATATTAGCAGCTCAGTGTTTTCTCTATTCATTACACAATGCTATTCACAGAATCACAGCTATTAAGGAAAAGGTTGGGATTTCTCCTTTAAGATCAGGCCTCCAAGGGATAGTATATGAACTCCATACACTAGATATTCGATTCCTGGCTTTGGTGTGTATTGGTGGGTTTCTTCTTGCTTTTGTGCATTTCTCACTTTACTCCACTTTGCTTTGCATCTTTTTGTTCAGGTCATTCCCTTCAGGTAATATTGCTCCCACTCAGAATTTCTCACATTCAGCAACTATGCAGATCCTTGAGTTTCATTTCTGTCTTGTTCCTCCCCTGGTCTGAAACTGGTGAGTGACAGCACTATTGAATGTTTGTGTTTCTACTTACTGTGTGGTCAGTGACCTTCAGTACGGGGACATATGTTGAACAGCCAGTCAAATTTTTGATGTGTTCAAATTCAGAGGTAAGAGAAATGGATTTCCGTCTGAGACTTTTCAAATGGGGCTTAAAGGAGCTTAAAGGAGCCGTTGCAGCCGAGAAGTACACCTAGGTATTTGTATTCACGCATAGACTCCATTTTGCTGTTGCCCAGGTGCCAATGGTGCCTAGGCCGTGTTTGCGACCTAAAGCACATGGTTTTTTATTTCCCTAAGTTGATGAGAAGTGCATTTTCTTCTGAGAATTTAGCCGTTGCATTAAGTAGCCTCTGGAGTCCTACTCTGGTCAGGCTGAAGAGAATGAGATCTTCAGCGTACATCAAACATGTCATAGCAGATTTCCCCAGTCTTGGTAGGTGAGAGTTCACTTTGTCCAGCCTTGCTGGTAAATCAGCCAGGTAGAGGTTGAAAAGAACACGAGCAAGCATGCATCCCTGCCTGGACCCTGTGACGGAATTTCTCCGGAGAGGTGCATGCTGATGCCTGTTTTGACCCTCACCTAGGTGTTTATGTGGAGAAGAGTTATTGCTTTCAACAAATGAACTGGACTGCCCCACTTTGCACGCTTATACCATATTTTTCCTCTGTCTACATGATCAAATACTGCTTTATAGACTATAAAAGAGAGAAAAAGGGGCTTTTTGGCACACCGACATTGATCGAATAATAACGACACAGCCATAAGATTGGCAGTTGTGCCGACCCCTTTAGAGAGCTGGTTTGATTGAAAGGGATCAAATTGCTATCCACAGTACAGGCTTCAAGCTCTTCCAAGAGGCACCCAGCAAAGAACTTGGACTTGACGTCTAAAAATGCAATTAGCAGGCAATTTGCTGGATCGCTAGTCGAGCCACCTTTAAAAATGGGGGAAATAATTGAGCCTCTCCATGAATGCGGGATTATGTTTTTGGCAATTGTGCTCTTGTAAAGTGCTGAAAGATGTTTTGCCCAAAAATAACGCCCTTCTCGAAGAGCACAGCAGGGATGCCGTTAGGATCTGGGGTTCCTTCCCTCCAACACTTAGTTATTTTCCTTCTCACTGTTTCTGGGAGAATTTGAAGGCAGCTGCATGGTTGTGTAGAAAAACAAGCAATACTTGACCTGACCTTGATTTATTTGTTGAGTCAAAAGACCCTAACCTTTGGGTTTTTTTCCTGAGTCAAGAGGCCAAAGTGGCAAGAGAGATATTGATGCCATGAAGGCTCTGAGGTGTTAATTATGGAGTGAGGGTGCGCTGCAGAGCATAAGCTGTTTATACGTTTCCAAAACTGTGAGTGCCTTTATGTCTTCAGTGCATACAGGAGCCTGGCTGCCAAGCTGGCAGCCGCATCTCTTTGGTGGGCTCACAGGTGAGCCCTGTAGGCAGACTTGGAGGTAGACTCCAGCATTTTCAGGGCCTCATTTCTGAAGAGGGACGAATGCACTATTTAAGTAACATTTAAGTGTCTTTATTCGCTTGGCGGATGGCGACCTTAGAGGCCTACAATGCCTTGAGTCTAAAGATTGTTGTAGACAAGATGCCAGAAATTCATGTGTAAACTCACCCCAGTCAGCTTGTACTACTCATGCTGCTTGCTCAGGGTTGGTGTGGTCTAGTTTAGAGAACCACATTCGCTTGACTTTTCCGGTCAGTTCAAAAATAGTATCTGGTAACCATTTCAGTTTCCTACCGTTGTTTGTATATGTTGCGCGCTGCAGTGCATCTGTTGGATCATGATGGTCGATTGCATGAGCAAAGAACAGCTCTTGTGGCAGATAATCACTTTCGCCTCTTTTTGCTATCCATAGAAATTCAGCATTTATAGTTATAGTTACAATTATGTTAAGAAACTCTAACTTGTTGCCCAAAGTTACTTTCTGGCACTATAACTTGTCCCCCCGCCATGCACAGTTTTTTCTTCATTAATTTGACTTTTAATATTTCATTTATATTTTTTAAAATGGTATAGAAGTTGTAGTGAGTGCTGTTATATATGGGGTAATTAGTAGTCCATGGCGAGGGCGCGAGTTATAGTACCTTTGGCACCAGTTAATTTTTAGGGTTTTGTATGAGTAAATTCAGAAGTTTTTAAAATTCTATTTCCTAACTATAACGTACCTGTAACCTTTATGTTTTTTTAAATTCTATTTCATAACTATAACACCCCTGTAACTTTTTTCAGTGAATTTCTATGTTTTTTTAACATAAAGTAATTATAATTACTATACGTTAATCCAACCACCGCTATGCACAGCCTTCGGCCACAGGCCAGGCCATGCTGCCAACCCCCTATAACCACTGAATCCGATGCCGCGTGTGACCAAAGGTCAGAATTTGACCCTCAAAGACACCTATATCACAGGTCAGGGTACCTCCACCCTTGCGCCTCATTCCACTTTTCATTTTATTTTTCAGCCCTAGGGTCCGTGTCCTGTTACCTAAAATGGCGGCAGAAACTTTCTGGTCAGGTTGCAGCCATCCAATCACAGCATTCCTGTAATATATATATATATATATATATATATATATATATATATATATATACAGGTCTTTTGACTGTTGTAAATTATATCCCAGAAACGGAGGGAGAAGAGTTGTTTAAGAAGCTATTTCCAACTTTAACAATCAAGAAGCTCATTCAGTTTCAATTTCCCGCAAAAGGTCTTGTTTTGTTTTTAATAAGGGACTTGAGCGATCTGATGAACAGGGGGGGCTTGCAGGCAGAAGGATGTGTGGAGCCAGGTCAAGATTTTGGAAACATTTCAACACATTTCTGTTTCCTATTTCAGAAAAATCAGAGACATCAGAATTGGTCTGTTATCCTCAGAAACAGAGAAGAGGAGGTTTCAGAGTTTTAGGTCTAGGAAAAATTCCTTTGGTCTTACAGAAAGCGATGGGGATATTATCTGGCAGAGAACCATGGCCAGTGATTGCACTGCTAGGCTTAAAAGCATAAACAGTGCAGACGGACTTGTTCAGGGCTGCAAAAGGGATTAAACACCTGTAAAAAATATTTCAATTTCCCACCGAACTGTATTCAAATGGTTCTAAAGGACATTCTCGAATAGGTCACCTCTTGTGAATTAATGACCCCTTCACAGCAAATCTATCCCAGGCCTTAAAGAATCTTCGATGCAATGTGAGAGTTTAATTTTGCCACCAGAAATAAATGTATGAAGCTCTTTGGTTTTAAAATGTGCTTTTAGATACCGTAGTTTATTCATCAAGTCACGAGTAAAGCTTAAAAGTCATACAGTTAGGTACCACCCCAAAGAGACCTTAAGAAGCAAACCATTCGAGAATGGTTGAAGTAGATATCTCTTATGCTACTCTAAAGGGGACATAGTTGGACATTTTTATACAAAGTTCTTTCTCATAAGCATGATAAAAAAGCTGGAGCCCGTGACAGAATTCACATTAAAAGAAATATTCTTATGCCCCTTAGGGTTCCTTGTAGCACATGGAAGTGGGGCTCCTGCTAACATGAGATTGTGGTTTGATTTACTGAGGAGAGCAAAGAATTTAACAGAAAATTCTGCGAACAAAACAGTCTTGGATTTTATAAAAATGTAGGCTACCAATCATTTAAAAGAAAAGTCGTATGAAGCAGTTTTCTCTGAAAAGTGGTGCCTCCCACTGAGTCCAAAGTCACACATCTGAAAGCTGAAATTGTGCGATGGGCCTAGAAATGTCAAAAATAGCTTTTATTCTCCTACATGCCGAACCAAGGACCATATTTATGGAAAATGAGACACAGCTGTACTAGCGCAGGTGTGCATTATTATTTTTAATGCAAGCTAACGTCATTCCCTAGAGCCATCTGTGCACCATATTTAAAAAATGATGCATGATGGCGCTATGGAATGGTTAGAGTCATAATAAATGACGCTAACTATTGTGACTTGCCTTTTGGGAAAATGAAGCAAATGCAGTAAATGTGGCGCTAGACCGTTTTGCTGCACGTATTTAGCATGCAAAACAGGTTTGCGCCATTTTTTTTACCACAATAGTATAAAAAAACAACACACAAGCAAGAAAACATACAAATTCAAACACAAGATGGAGATTGCAGGGCAGGAAATACCTCAGAGAGACCAAAATAACCCAAGAACCAGATAAGTTGGTCCAGCAAATTCCCAGGAGTAGGAGAAGAGGAAGCGCAAGTGTATGCTGTCGTAAGATCCTCTCCCTGTTTCTGCGCTGCCTTTGTGGCTGCTGTGGTGGTGTTTGGGGTTACTGCAGTGGTGGTGGAGAGACCTGTTGTCGTCGCTGACTTCTGCGGTGTGTGCCAAGCTGGAGCAGTGGCACTTCCATGTTGTCCTGGAGGTTGATAATGCTCCTTCTATATGTCTTCTTTAAGTAGTGGTGTGTGGCCTCTCATTAACGCCTGGTTTGACCAGGCATTAAATTTTCACGCCAATTGGCCTTAGAGCCATTTTTTTAGGTCTGCCTCAGTGTGCGTTGTTTTAGCATCGGGAGGTAAATATGGCGCTGGAGGCATAGATTCATTTTTTGGAAGGGAACGCCTACCATGCATATCATTATTGCAATGTGATGTAAGGTGGGTTGGTGCTTCTAGAAAATGACGCTAACAGATATTTGATACTAGACGGGTCTAGCATCAAAATATAAATATAGAGTTGAGTTACTGCAACTTTAGCGTAAAAAAAATGACGTTAAGGTGGTGCTTACTTTCCATAAATATGGGTCTAAATATTATCCACACATGGTCGTACGAAAGAATCAGGTTTATTGCCATCGAAGAAAATAAAATCAGTTTAGGTGCACCAAATATACCTAGCATTCATTCAGTTGAAAAGTTATGTGTGGTCTGACTGAGGCTTGCTGTGATATGTTTGGCAGTCTAATACTAGAATAAATGTTTTGCCCGTAACGCGAGCCTCTGCCACAGAAAATGATTTACCTGGGCTCTGCTTTGCACCCATGCAAGTCTATGTTCTACAAAATAGCAAACTGCTCCGACTGTTGCACTGGGCGGTGTGTGCAAATGTGCGCTTCGTGACCAGCACAAATGTTTCTTCCCAGCATTGTTGGCGCAAATAAGTACTGAACCGCACTTCATAAGTCTTCACAAGTGCTAACTTTACACAATTTGTCTCGTGGTGTTTACGTTTTGGCTTCAGCTACTATTATTCTCCGTTAGCCAAATGGATGAATGACCTACAGGGAAACTGCTCACTCGGCCGGAAATCAGCCAGGACCAGCGAACAAGCGACCAACACCCTAAGTAAATTAAACAAGTAATCAAAAATATTGATGGAACATTCTCGTACATCTCTTTCCGAAGCCAAAATCAAACGTTTCCCTAAAAGACCCTGGCTTCGAGCACCGCTTAAACACGATTTGATTGAATCTTGCAGTAAAAGAAAGGGCACATTTGAAATCCCTGTCTTGTCCTCCTGATGGCAGCCTGTCCTAAGATATGCACGGCATTTTATTTATGTCACATCAATTCATCAGTTTTGGCTCTCATATTTTTTTAAACATACATCTCTCTCCTGTTTTTCAGGTCCCATCCCGCTTGGGCGTTTCTGTTGAATTGATTTCCGTGTGCTCCTTGATATACAATCATGCGTTGTGTTACTGTTAAGGAAGGGGACACGTGGAAGAGAGTAGCCCGTGGCGTGTACAGGTCACTTACCTTCGTGCTTCTAAAGAAAGCAAAGATGGCTTCTTTCATGGGCACTATCGTGTAACGCTAGGTGGAGTCTCATTGGGCGCGCGTAAGTACCACAAGGTGGCAGCAGCCTTTCTCTTATTTGATCCCGGCCTCATCCGCCTGAAACAGCCAAGATCCAAACGGGGTTAGAAGACGTTTCAGAGATCAGCATTAACCTAAATTTGGCATGTTAACTGCACACTATGCCTCAACCGTACATAATATTCAAGAAAACATCAGTCACCCACAGAGCAATGGAGACCAAACATAGCCCCGGACATCCCCCCCAAAAAGTGGCCAACATTCGTGGATTCCTATCTTTAGCAAAGTATAGTGGCCCATGTTTATACTTTTTTAACGCCGCATTTGTGTCATTTTTTGACGCAAAAAAAGTGCAAACTTGCAAAATATCATTGTATTTTGTAAGTTTGCGCCGCTTTTGCATAAAAAAATTACGCAAATGCGGTGCTACAAAAGTATAAATATGGGCCTACAATTGTATTTTGTAAGTTTGCGCCGTTTTTGCATCAAAAAGCATTGCAAAAGCGGCACTAAAAAAGTATAAATATGGGCCTGTGTTTGGTTACTACCGGCGCGGGGAATTTTTGGTACATGAATCAATTTACAGCTGTAGGGTCAGTAACATTGGTCAAGTCTGGAAATACCAACATTCCACAGCAGCTCATCGAAGGTATAAAAAGTCACTAGTTGTATCATCTGTGGCAGACCAGCAACCACAGGCCCGGCAACAGCAGCAAAGCTTTCACCACCGCGCTCTAGAACAAAGGAATTCATGCAAATGTTCCTAGTGACCCTTTTCCATATTCCACTTAAATTCTTCTCTAAGTTACCCATTAAAATTACATGTACCACACTACAGCTTTGAGTGTGTGGTTTTCCTGTGTTTTCAGAGAGAATGAGAAGAATGCTTATGATTAAAGTAAGGAAGAGAGAAAAGATGGAAGTTAAACTCTTTGACTCTGCCTGTGACCCTGTGTCATCCAGCTCTTCCCCACCTGCACTATTTCATTGTGCCTCAATAATAGTAAAATTATACTTGACATTGTAGCTTGCCATCCCAGCACATATCATGCATAGCTGGCAATGTACCGAGCTTTAGACCCAGTAATTGCATTAGGTGCTCCTCTAGGTTAGCAGCAGTGCTTTAAATGGAAAATAGAAGTGCAGGCACTCACTCCTTAGAGTACCTGTTTGCTTTAGAGAAGTGCCGGTACTCTCCCATTCAATGTACTGGAGCAGTGCGGAGAAGTGCAGGTATTCCCCTTTTCAAATTAAAGAACTGTAGGTGCTTAGGCCCTGATTTATACTTTTTTTATGCCGCACTAGCGTCATTTATTGACGCAAAAACGGTGCAAATTTACAAAATACTATTGTATTTTGTAAGTTTGCGCCGCTTTTTCGTAAAAAAATGACGGTAATGCTGCGCAAAAGAAGTATAAATCAGGGCCTAAGTACCTACAGTACCTGCCCATTTAAACCACTGGTTAGCAAGACTTACACGCTTAGGCCCATATTTATACTTTTTTAGCACCGCATTTGCGTCATTTTTTTACGCAAAAGCAGCGCAAAGTTCCAAAATACAATTGTATTTTGGAAGTTTGCGCCAATTTTGCATCAAAAAACGATGTAAATGCAGCGCTAAAAAAGTATAAATATGGGCCTTAATATGATGGGTTATAGACTCTACACCCCCTCTCAGTCTTTATCAGCAGCCTCTGAGTATGGCTCACCGTGAGCGCCTCACCCACTTTCTGTACCATCATACCTGTGTAACCCTCGGTGGCAAAACTGCCTCTAGGTAGAAGAGCAAGCAAACCAGTAGAGGAGGCAGAAAGGGACATTCAGAATATATCCTGGAAATGTTCCCAAGTTTTAATACCTAGGCTGATTGAAATACAATTCACCCTGATGTCCTGAAAAGAAGCCTTTTACAAGGTGGAGACTAATTGCAACGGTTCCTGCCTCACATAGCGTAACGAGCCTCTGGCAGTGAGAGGCTGAGACTTTATGAAGCAAGATCTCCCTGTGGATGATGGTGTTGGATCCATCCTACCATAGATGTGGAGCTCTGATGTTAACCCTGTCATCTCTGGACACCAGCTGGGTCCAAGCTCCAAACTGATGCAATTTCGAGGTTGCAGTAGGAGGGTTCTTATGTGAGCAGTGTTTTTTTATCTCTACAAAACAGTTCCTTTAATTTTTGTTAAACTATAACTGTTCCTGAAAGGTTATTCCTGACCTTGAGGTGCCAGGTGGCTCAGATTAAAAGGGAGGGAGCCAATCTGCTGCACTATAAAGTGAGAGATGAATGGTCAGATAGCTAAAGAAGGAGCAAGCCTTCTCTCCATGGTACCTGTTACTTAAAAGAAATGTAAATATGTTCAAATGGTAATTCAGTAAATGTAACGAATGCTAAGGAGCCAGTGTTGGCATTGATTGATAGACTCAATTGAGCATCATGGTGACGGAAATGTATTATCTTTAAGACCAGTGGAAGAGTTTCAGCAGCTGAGTTCTGGAGTGAGTCCTTTTAATGGAAACTTGTAAAAAGGTTTTGCATTAGGTATTGTCTAAATGAGTCTTACTATAAATATATACTTTGAAAGCACTTGTTTTGTCTTAAACATGATGTCTTTGCCCATTTTGCATCAGACTATATTCTGTTGTGTGTAATGCAAATTTCTATTAATTACATATTCATTGTACTTTCTGTCACAGGCTGGACCTCAAGCACTATGAAAACATGTAGTTATACTCCAGTGCACCAACCAGGATTCATATATGGGACCCTGCTGTTAACTCACATATTTGCTTTCATACAGGATAATTAAGAAAAGGGAATTTTGTTGAAATAAAATATTTGCCTTAGAGAATACAATTTAAGCAGAGAAGCTGCGAACTATCCAGGTTTTCAGGTTTCACTCTGTACAAATCAGCCAATAAATGTGCATATATTTGTTGTTTTTTACGTTGACGCTTTGGGTCTGGCAGCGACAGACAACCTGTCCACTGATACCCAAATCCCATAGGGTATAATGGGATCTAGATTTCAACAGACAGGCCACCGATCACCACTGTGACTAGCAACTCCTCTGACGAAGTCCAAATCAGGCCTTTTGTGCATATTCTGAAGTTTTTTTTAATTTAGTGTGAACTCAACTCAAAGTTATTGGAGCACATTAAGTGAGCACCAGTTACAATACACAAGATGACATTCATTGTTTATTGGTACAGGGATATTCAGTGATTTGCCCAGAATCACAGGATGTTGGGCCAACGCTGAGACTTGAACATGGTTGCTTGGTTCTAAAGTCAGCAGCTCTAGCCATAACGCCACATCCTGGGTGGAGGGATGGTGTCAGGCAGAAGCCATATGAAATGTCAGCTTATTATGGACTCGAGTTCCCAACAGGACCTCAAGCTATGTCAAGCTTTCAGTGGCTCTCCCACCTCTACCCCAGTCTTTGAGCTGCCCCATAGTGAGTGGGGTTTTGATATCACAGCTTTAGGACTGGATGTGTTTTATTGTTTAGATGCATCACCATGTTTTATGTTCTTCCAAGAACGATTTGTGGGAAACAGTTGCTTTTATAAGAAATTGCACCAGTTTGATTTGGAACATCGTAATTTTTGTTACACACTTGACCACTTCTGCAACATGCGCATTAGCAAGCTAAACTATCTACTGATTGTGTAACCTGTGACTGTGTTACACACGGGTCATTTCAGCAGCTGCTCAATCCCTGAGCTATTATATTTCCATTAGAACCTGCAACCCAAAGTTTGAATTTTTTTCCGATGGAAAGAGCTTAATTAAAGGATCTATTATTAGCTTAGTTCAAGCTCTTTTCATGTAATACACCAAGACTGAAAACCCTGGATATAACTGAGGGTCTAAATGTTAGCCCACTGTGAACAGTGGTTTATTAAAGAGATTTTAGTGAGCTCTATGGAAGTTCAAAATATGAAAGACCTAGGCCTGTTGCAGGTCGGGATACATGCTCTTTACTAGAGCACTGTCAATATCAACATTTTTGGGTGGGCGAATAGGGCACTGGAGAAAGTAACTTCATTTGTTATTATCTATGGCCTTTCTGGGGGTTCAATACCATGTTGGAACTTCGTTTGGCCTCCCTTCTTTCCATTTTACCTACCATCTCCGTCCAGGCTCCCAAATAATGACTTATTTTTTCCGGATCAGCCTCACCCCAGGTTTTACTGAGCTGACTGTTGGCAGGTGAAGACGCAGCCTTAACAAGCAACTTTACTGTAACCTGCTGCTGAGAAAATGAGTGCAGCACTCCACTTGGAGACACTTCATGGAGAGCGGTCCTACTTTAACCTTCATGGCCACAACACACAACTTGGGACGGATAGACTCCTACAGTTATCAAGTCAAGAGAGAGAACAGGCCACAATAGCTACTAGCGAGCAGCCAATGCAGAACAGCAGCCAGCTCATTGGGCCCTCCCAGCTGGGGGCCACAGTGCCACTGCACCGGCAGCATGAGTGATAGTTATCTGCGCCCCCAGTTTTATCGACAAAGAGGTCAAAGTTGGAAATTACATGTCTACTTCAGCATAGGCAGAAGAGCAGTTGTGGATAAAGCCTAAAATGCGAAGAGTAAGCATGAAAGAAGGAGATATACCTAATGAGAGAGCAGAAGAACTGAAGTGGTGAAAAAGAAAGATGACAATGGTGGAGACTCAGTTTTTGTAGGAGGGACAGGACATTGCTCCCTCCGAAGCACTCAGGCATGTCTGAGGCAAAGCACATCAGTTACAAGAAACACAAAAAAAGGCAATAGCAGTGGAGTTTCATCATCAACCAAGAGTGACACCAGAATTCTGGTGGAGGGAGGAACCATTCCAGAGCTCTAAATCCCTAAACAGTCCCAAGTAGATATTAAAAATGAAGAGAGATAAAATGGACTCTTAGGCCACCTCACTGGGTTGAGGGTATAATTAGATAGTGATCCCCATCTGAACAACTAACAAGGGAGTGAACCACTGTAAAACCGAACCACTAGTATCCATTTGCTGAGTCATGACTGTAAGCAGCGCCTCTGGGTTAATGGCAGCGTAGGTCAGAGAGAACCACAAGCACCTGCAAACAGGCTTCCTTGTTATCAAGCACACTTAAAACATTGCCTACCATCGGAAAAGTGGCTGTTCCTGCAGAAAGAGCATTGTGTACACACAACAGGGGTAGTGATGGACCACTAAAACACCAGATACCACTGGTACTATTTAATTGTATTTTGACAAACAATGTTCATCAGGACCCATTTGCCGCATATCAACATTCATGACAATTGATATTATTTTCTTTATTTCCTGATTTGGGTAATCAGTTATACAATACCTCATTCATGTTCAATCTAATCCATATGAATAAAGTTAGTTACTTTGGTAGCAAGATGATATCTGATGAAAATGCTAAAGGAGACAAGTTTTACTTAAAAGCTAATACCTCCAGCGCAAAGAAGAACTTTGCCTAATCCATAGCACGTAAAAATTTTCAGAGTCCTGGTGTTAAAATATATTAAGTACTACCTCCCAAAGAAGCATTTAATAAGCAAATACATTGGGGGAAATATGTTCTCTAAAATAAATCACAATGCCATGACCTTGCAACTCATTATGGTTACACTGACAACTTTGTGGAGATTTGTATAAGCTGTCATTTTGTGGAGCACTTTCAATTTAACTTACAAAATGGTGGGCTCAGTGTTGGAAATTGCCCTTTCTGCAGGGTCACCCCTTGTTCCACCTGTTTTTCCACCCATTTCTGCTGACCTTTAGAATTCTGGACACACTACCACTGCTGACCAGTGCTAAAGTGCAGGTGCTCTGTACTAAATATGGTAACATTGTCTTCTCTACAAGTCGCATGTTTAATTTACTTGTAAGATCCTAGTAAAGTGCACTATATGTTCCGAGGGCCTACAGCACTGACTGCGCCACCCACTACAGTAGCCCTTTAAAATTGTCTTAGACCTGCCACTGCAGAGCCTGTGTGTGCAGTTTTAAACTGAAATTTTGACCTGGCAAGTCTACCCACTTGCCAAGCCAAAACCTTCATCTTTATCACATGTAAGTCACCCCTAAAGCGGGCCTTATTTAGCACCAAGGGCAGGGTGCACTGTATTTAAAAAGTTGGACATGTACTTTTAACTTTACCATGTCCAGCTAGTGAAAAACACTTAAATTAGTTTTTCACTATGGCAAGGCCTATCTCTCCCATAAGATACCATTGGTATTACCTTAAAAACTCTTTTAGGTTTAAATTCCATACAGGAAAAGATAGGAATCTGGAGTTTGGTGTCCCTGAACTCACAATTTAATACCACAACGTATGGTGAAATCAGATTTTAAATTGTAAGTCTGAAAATGCCACTTTTAGAAAGTTGGCATTTTCTTATGTTAACCATTCCGAGTCTCTGCCTGTCTCTGAATACACATCTGGAGTAGATGATAGCTGGAATTTGTGCAATCCCTCTAGACAGTCACACAATGGGAGCTTAGGTGTGATTTAATGAGCCTAGTAGCCGGTTAACTGGCTTGGTGGGGAGGCAGAGCTTAGCCTTACCTCACTTAGACCTGAATAGGGCTGTGCCTCTCCTCACGCAAAGGGCTGCATAGCCCCCTGTAGAGTGTTCCTGAGCCAGGGACCTTGTGGACCTTAGAGGAATGCCTGGATGTTTCTGCCACCTTCTAGAACCAGGGCACCACAGTATAAATACTGGACCCAAAACCCTACCAAATCAGTTCTCTACTGGAACCAAGGACACTCTGTCAGGAAGCACTGCTATTCTGCCAGGAGGGACTGCCAATTTGCAACTGCATTGCTGTGTTGGCATACTGCTGCTGTGTGCTGTGCTGTAGGAGGGACTGCCACGTTGCTGATTATTCTGCTGTGTTGGCCTGCTGCTTCTATCCTGCAGTGAGAGGGTCTGGACTTGCTTTCCGCATCCTTGAGCCCAAGCAAGTCCCAGGGCTTGCTGGCTTGCCCCTTGTTCTTCTGTAGTCTCAGTAACATCAAAGACTGCTTGCAACTCTCCCCATGCTGCTGGACTCTGCCATCTGTGAGCCTCACCCTTGCCTGAGGACCTCCCCCTCTGGTTCTCAAAAGTGGATTCTGTAGCTATAAATGTAAAAAAGTGGCGCATCGCCCCAAATGCGGCAGAAATATTGTTGTATCGTGTCCAACAATGGTGCGATGTCATTCCCTGTCTTCACCTGAGCTATTGTCTATGCCACCAGAAAAACCCTCCCGAGGTGTTTGTCTATTACCCCCGCTCTTAGTATTCACCCCTTCTTTTGCTTCCACCATTCCCCCAGCACATCCGTCACTGTCATCAGATAAGTGAGCTTACTTAAAACCTACAAATGCATCCCATCTGGCTTGTCTAACTTAGGGATGTTGTACACTATTTTGGCAAAATGTACAGCTCTCCAAGGAAGGCTGTTGAAGTTTTAAAGTGGTTGGGTGTAAAAGTATTACTTTTATTCTTCATTCAATCACAATTTGTTCATATTGGGGAAATGCTACATATTAATTTGCATACTCCAGCCCTTGAGAACAGTGTTTCTCAAAGAAAAACAATGTCAGCCTTTCTTTACTCTGAAACAACTGTGCTTGCTCACCAAGAATAAAAGTAATACTGTAACACCCACCCACGATAACACTTCACCAGCTATCACTATCACTCTCATGCCCTTTGCTTTCCAAAAACCAGCAATTCCCTGTTCACCCCCTTCCTAGCCTTATCAATGGCTGCTGGCCTCCTTGCTGCCCTCCACACACGCATCGCTGGCAACTTTGTGCACATCAAATTGGTCGTGGCTCCCCACCATTCCTACACTACTATGAAGTATGTTGTTAATTTCAGATGCTCCAGCCCTGGCAGCTATACAAGGTAATTCTCACCCAAATGTATCACAATCATTTAAGCCTTGGGCATGCTCCTCTTCAAATCCCATAACATTGGTGGTAGTGCCCCCATGTCATCCCCCATTTCCATTCCACACTACTGCTACCTTGTCATCCTCCAATCTCAACTGCTAGTCACAACACTGCCTTTTTTCATACTTCCCTGCCCCTTTAACCATAAAGTGGCAGCGGATTCATATTTACCTTTTCTTCCCTTCAGCCAGTGCCAAGCCTAGACTAGAGATGTACAGGTTAACCTACTCTTGCCTCCCCTGGAGCCTTCTGGCCTTGTTTGCTCTTCATTGCCCTAATGTCTTAATCCTCTTTTCCAGCCATTTCAGCTAGAAATGTTTTGCTACAGCCCCCACCCTAAAACAGTGCATCCCAAACTCCCTTTCAGGCCACCCACCCAATCTTAGACACTTCTTTAAGCCTCCCAACACATACCTGTCAAACACCCTGTTGTCTCTTCTCATGCTGGTAGAAATGCCAGGGCCCTCTTCTCCTCAGAAAAAATAATCTTTGCAGGCCCATACCAAACACATTGCTTTGTCTGCAAATCTATTGATCTGTACCCACACCCCGTTTCCTCTCTTATCTGCCTTGCTCTTAGCCACATTAATCTCCATACTTTCCCTGCACATCCTCACATCTTGCAAATCTAATTCTTTGTACATCTTTGTTTGAACCTCTTCCAACACCATGAAAGCTCCAAACAAGTTCATTGTAAAGATCGATCAGAATAACCTGCACTAGTAGGAGGACATGCATGTATATTTCACATTGTGCAGGATTTCTTTCAGCAACCCCAATGTACATGGCTTTTCTACCACTCTTTGTTGGTCTCTTGTTCTGAGCTCAACTTTTCAATAACTGTCACACATGTTCCCCTCTCTTGCAGCTCATACCCCACATTCCCTGTAAAACACACATCTGCTAACATTCCTTCAATTGCTACTGGGTACAGTGTTTTCACCACCACTGCCACCGAAAATTGTACCACATCCTGCTGTCACTGTGTTCTATGCCCTCCCTGACACTCTTCCTCCTCTTTGCTCCACTCTGCAGAAACTCTATGCCTGCATGTATGTTGTTCTCATGGATGCCACTAGTGAACCCTTTGCCAAATGTCTCACTCTCATCTCCCTGGTTCCCACATCTCAACCAGCAATTGCACTAAGCAATGTCCTTCCCCTGGTGCCAAACCATGGAACCTCAACCACTGTGATGGAGGCAGAGCATCCAACACCTTATTCTCTAAACCTGCTAGGTGTGATGCTTGGAACAAAACATTTAGCCTCAGGCATCTCAACACCAGTTCTCTCAGTCGCTATGACACTCATTGGTCAGATGCTGTCATCCTGATGATCATGCTCACTACATCTTGGTTATCAATCACAAACATCACTCTCCTCTTGGCAAACTCTTCCCACCAAATCTCCAATGCAAACTGTACCGAACAAATTCCATGAGTCTGTGGTTTTACATCATCCAATCAACCAGCCACTGCTCTGCACACCAGTTTTTGCTCTAGCACACTGCAAATCCTCCAGCACCTGATGCATCAGAGAAAATCCTGACATACCTCTCATAAGTTCAGGAGACATCCACATCGCTACCCCATTGACTTACCCAACAATTCTGCACCAGGTATGCATATCCTTCCTCACTCTGTCCATGATCCGTACTCTATAGTGGGGTTTGGATGGCCCCTTCATAGATGAAGAAAACTGTCCATAGAAAACCTTGCCCAGTGGAACCACCTACAGGCAAAGTTCATGTGTCCCAAAACCTACTGTACCTTCCTCAATTCACTTCCCGCAGTGAGGTACGCAAAGTTACCAGCATGTTGCTGGGAAATCTGGAGACAGTGGTTACTGAGTACAGTTACAGCACCATGAATGTTAGGGTCAAGGAAGTCCCTCTGTAGTTTCGTCTGGTAGTGATAACCACAACTTGCTGACCACATGGGGAATCATTGCATTAGCCTTGCACACACTCCGTTGCTCCCGGTCCTTGCTACAAACAAAAAGTTGTCCAAGTTATGGAGCACTTGCTTCAAACCTGCCAGAGATTTTACCATCCATTCCAAAAAGGTACTGAATCAGTCAAATTCTGCACAAGCCCATGAACACCGAATAGGCATTGCCTTGTCGACAAAATATTGCCCCCAAATTAAATTCTAGTGAGTATGAGTCTGAGGGGTGAACTGGAAAAAGCCGGAAAGCCGACTGGATGCCACTCTTTACCATCTTTTCTCCCTTCCTGCACATCTGCACCATTGCCACCACCTCATCAAGGTTGTGTAATTAACTGAGGTTTCCTGTTTGTCAATAGAATCATTTACTGGCCCTCCATACCTTAGGCCCGGGAAGTGATGTATCAGCTTCAACTCTTCCTTTGCCTTCTTAGCCACTTTCCCAAGCTGGGAAATAATCAAGTTGGGTAAGAGGAAATCAGGGAATGTCCAACCACCATGCTAGCCTCATTCTTCCTCTACAGTTTGGACTGCATTACACCTTCCATTCCATTTGTTTACTTCACTTTGGTGACCCAGCACTGCATCCATGGCTGATAATATGGTATGCATACGTCTTTGGTAAAATCACCTTTTAACATTGCCTGCTTTGACCTTTTGGATATTTTGACTACAGAGAGGCCATCACCTTCATCTTAAATGGCATATTGGAACATTTTTTGAACCCCTTTCTGCCCCTTCCCTCTCCTTACTGTCTCTCACCCTCAAAACAGAACAATACCGGGTGTCCCCTGCTGCATCCTGAGCACTTGTACCAAAATCAGCGTGCAGATCTGTAGCAGACCCCCCACCCTCTCTTCCATATGGGAATTCAAGACAACTTTATGGTGTCCTCTCCCCCTGAGGTGCCCACCCATATCCTCTCCTGCTATCCATTTTGCCCCATACTGGCATCTTGGCCACTAATAGGGCTCCACACTATTGTTTAAGACCTCACAATTAAACTGACCTAGACCTCTTCTTGCCATTGAAGACCATCATCCTCCTAAATCTTCGTGTCTCAGTCTGCTGTGTTTATGGCTTCCTCCTTCTAGAGGTCATGACCCGGGAGCTCTGGGGACTCTCTTCATCACACCATTATTGTCTTCGGTTAGGTTAAAATCACCAAAATATCTTAAACTGGGTTCCATGGCTTTTGGTAATGACTCAATTGGAGTACCTTGAGTCCAATAATGATACAATGGAAGCCCCTGGATTCCAGTAATAATTAAGTAGGGTTCTACAGAAGTCAAAAGGTTAAGAACCACTGTTCTGGAGACTAAATACCAGACTGTTGTAATAAGATCTGGGTTTAAATCTCAGCTTAACAGACTGATCAAATTGTGTTATCTGTGAAAATCACTTTCTGTCCTAGTACTTCAGTTCACTATCCAGTGGGCACTAAGCAAGAGGATTCAAGCATTTTGATTCTGGAAACACAGCACTCACAACTATGCCTGGCTGTAAGTGTTTGTGGTGTTTATGTCCCTCCTGAAGACCCCCTGAAAGCCTTGAAAGCTGATGGATTTACAACACAAGCCTTCAATTAAAACACATTTGATGAAGATGAATAGAGGGTTCATTGACAGCAGTGCCGGCGTTAAATCAGTGTGATCTGTGCCACTGCACTGAGCACCAAGCTGGAGGGGTGCCACCTGCACTGTAAAATCAACTATAAAAAGTCACATCATCATAAAGCCTTAGCTGTGAGTACCATTGTCTGTTTTTCATTACCACTGAATCCGTTGTTGTGGAAATAAAAGACGGAAAACAGCAGCCATACGGCTGAGGATGGTAGGTCTATCCTGTGGCCTGACCATGCAGACGCTCCTCTGGCTGCACTATGTGCTAGTTAGTGAATGTTGTGTCAAAGTCAAAGAATAGCTAAAAAAACAAAACACCCTGTAACTATTTTGGTCTTTCACTTTCAGATAAAATAATGCACACAACTTAAATGAAAAATTAGAGTTAAACTAATTGGTGGGAAGTACACTTTTGTCATGAAACTTCAGTTGATTAGGGCAATCACTGCCTGTCTGTGTGTTTAATCAGCAAGTCACAGAACTAAAACCTTGTAGGCACAGTGGGGATTGAGAACTTTTGTATTTACAGAGGTAAGAGATCCCAGCTTGTGATAGAAAGTACTGCGGATATTTAAGTCATTATCTTAAAATTAACACACTGTATACACTATGCTTTTAAAATATATCTTCTAGTGAAAGCCAGACTGATCCTAGAATAATTTTTTTTTATAAGTGTCTATTAAAAGGATGCCCTCCAGAACCCTTTAGATACTCTTAATTTAAACAGTGTATTTTTAATATATGGCAGAGGAGTCATACAACTCAACTTCAACAAGCATTTGCAATGGAATCGGTCTTGTATTTGCTCCAGTTAGAGCTATTGGTGTTGTAGATTCCTAACTGGACTTTTGTTGCCATATAAATTGAAAAGTAAAAGTAAAACATTAGTTGACATAAGCGAGCCGATTCAAAGCACCATGGCCGCCATGCGCCTGAGTGCAAAGGAGAGACACAAATGAAGAAAGAAGCTCGCTTATAGTCAAACATATTGGCAATCGTGCAATTATCCATGTAACAGGGACAGTCTGCAAGGTGATAACAAAAACTCCCCATGGTGGGACAAACGTAAAACATTTACCAATGATAACAAAGGATTTTTTAAAGGCAAGTGCACGAACGAGTGAAAGTGATGGGCGTGGTTAAAAGCCCACAATACTTACACCAGGTCAAATCGCTTCCGCGCTCGACCTAAAAACACAGGTTGTGGTGGCGGGGAGCCAATAAAACTTGCGCACTGGATGCAACAAACGCTAAAGCCGTCCTTTATTGACAGACTCAAACTTGAATTAATTTCATATGTGCTCCAGCCTCCTACGAGCACACGGTCATAAACTTGCTAAATATCTTAGCTGTTGCAAATAAGAGGGAGTAGTTTAAAAGCTGAAAGAAAGAACCAAACATCCTCCACCCCAGTGCATTAGACTGTCTGAACTTACACCCAACGCACTGTCATAATGCAACTTCAGGGGGACCCCCGCACAGTACATGGTGAGGCCCCCTCTACGTACTCACTCAGGAGGTCTCTGGTCAGTGTACTGTGCTGAGGGTGCTCCTTGGAGCTCGGGCCCCCTCTCACCACAGAGGTTGCAGGGTGCCTTTGTTACACCAGAGACCCAATGATCATCTTACGTCCTGGCATAAAAAGAGATTAAGAAGAGAGATGGCAATGAAAGACCAGGAGAGATAAAGGGAAAAACTAGAAAGAAGATAACTGCAGACTGAGGAACAGATGGGGAGCAAGCAGGGTGGAACAAGAACAGGAGAACGGGCTGTCAGGATGATACTATAGCAGGAACAGAGAGTCATACAGGAGAATCAAGAAACTAGGTGCATGAAAACAATAATTCTAGAGAACACAGAGAAACAGGGAGTGATAAAGAGAACCTGAACAAAAAATAAACTTTACCATAAAGGGAAGAGTGGTTAGGGACTAGAAGAGCAGGCGTAAGGAAGAGAAGTTGGTGGATGTAAAATGTAAAATAAGAGACAAGGAAACTAGAGCGACCACACAATAGGAAAATAGAAGCTAGAAGAAGAAAAGAGAAGAGGTGGTGAAGAGAGAGAGGGGAGGCAAGAGCCACAAGAATTAATGGAAGGATCACACAGATAAGTAGGGAAAGACTGAGATAAAGAAACATGCAAAGAGAGCGGTATCATTTATTTACAGATTCAATTAACGCAGACGAAACAGACGCAGATGCATGCACCACTCAGATGTGTAGTATTGCTAGAGCTTGTTCTAACAATAGAGAACTGAACTTCAGATTGGATGGAGAAGTCAAAGATAAATGTATGAACAAAAGTAATGATTTTCATCTGTGTTCTTGTTCAGAACTGCAAGACTTGTGACATAGGGATGTCATGTCAAAGGCCCCTACATGCCTCATGTATGAGTTTTACATAGCATCCAAGACATGAGCGAATGCAAGGTGTCTGTCCCATGAGGGTGACTAGACAATAAGTGCAAGTATCCACCTGGCACAGTTGGAATCATTGGGGTAGTTTACAATGACAGCAATTAGTATAAAAGGCAAATGAACTACTAAAACTGAAGTTTCAAAGTGGACGTAAAGTGAAAAGTTAGATGGTGGGTGTGAAGTGAAAGTGCTACGTGGTTACTTGAATACCATCACTCCTGGCATCATCAGTAAAGAAGAAACCAAATGGGCAGTCATGTACGACTCTCCATTTCATAACTGACAAACTGCACACCATTGTCAGAAATAATGGCTTCAGGGAAACCTTCCCTCATGAAAATATCCTTTAAAAATGTCATACCATTGCTTGTAGTGGGTGTGGAAAAAGAAGAGCAAACCTCAGGCCATTTGCTTTGATAGTCCATGAGGATAAAAGCATAGCGCAAACGGTGTGGGAGAAAATTGAACGGGCTCACCATGTCAATTCCAGCTTCCATCCACATTGTTTCTGATGTTTATGGGCTGCAAAGGGGGTATGACTAATTTAAGGCCTTTTTCGGCCTTGCTATATACCACACAGTTTTTCACTACTGCTTCCACCTCCTTATCCATGGATGGCCACCAATAATGTTCTCTGATCCTACTCTTCGTCATGGTACACCCCAAGTGACCATCATGAGCATTCTTTATCAATTTAATGCAGATTGTGTCAGGAGGCACCCACTTGTCATTTCTCATCATCACCCCATCTTCAATGGAGATGTACTCTGCCACTTTGGAAAAGGGTTGAATCTCCCCAACTAAATTTCTTTCTTTATGCCGCCTATTAGCAATAACTTATTCTATTTTTACCAGAACCACATCCTCCTCACAAGCTGCCTTCCACTCAGTCTCACTGCATGACATGGTTTGCATCATATCTACTGATGCTATAAAGCAATTGTCTTTATCCTTCTCTGGGTCTAACACCTCTTGATCAGTAATAGAAAATCTGGATGACAAATCAGCTCTCACATTATCTCTTCCTGGTTGTGCTGAACTCGTAAATCAGATTGCAACAATTTAGTGGTTAAACAAGCAATACATGAGGTCAAGTATTTAATTTTGTCACCATTCAATATATAGACCAGCGGTTTGTGATTCGTTTGTATGACAAACTTCCTTCCCCATATGTAACTCCTGAATTTTTCACATGCCCAGTAACATGCCAAGAGCTCTTTCTCCATGACAGAATAATTCAATTCAGAATCACAGAGAACCCTTGATGCAAAACTTATGGTGACCTCCTCTTCCAAGCTCTTTTGTGTCAACACTGCTCCCAATCCATATTTACCATGATAATGCATGTTAATTGTGGATCATAGGGACTCAAAGCTTTGGCTGCTGTCATTCCTGGCTTGACGTGTCATGACCATTTTCATCCCATTCAAAGTTTACCTTGTTTTTTAGCATATTAGTTAAACATTTCATTTTCGTGGCATTGCAAGGTATAAATCTGACATAGAATTCACGAAGGCCAATAAATGAGCGTAGTTCCTCTCTGTTCTCAGGACTGGGACACTCCACCGCCGCCTTGACAAGACCAGATCTAGGGCTAATACCCTCACAGGATATACTGTGACCCAAAAATCTATATTTCTTTTCCAGAATTCACATTTTTCCTTCTTCGCTACTCCATTATTCTCAAATATGTGAAGTATAGACCTGAGCAACTTGTCATATTTATCTAAATGTTTAGCAAAAACCAAGACATCATCTTGAAAGACCAAGACCTCTTGAACCATTTCCAATAATTGCTGTATTATGCACTGACAATCAGAGGCCTCTGAGCCAAACCAAACGGTATCATGCAAAAGTGAAAGGTACCAAATGGCGAGTTAAAAGCCATGTAATGCCTTGAACTTTCTTCCAACACCCCTTGATGGTATGCTGACACCAGTTCAGTCTAGAAAACCATTCTGCACCTTTCAATTCTTCCAGAAGAGCACATATCCCGGGTAATGGAAATGAGTCTACCCAGATTCTCTTATTAAGATTCCTCAAATCTATGCATAGGCGCATTACACCATTTCATTTGCGAGCTACTACAAGTGGGTATAGCCACAGACTAGATTCAATCGGTTCAACTTTTGTAATTTCTCTAACTCTAGTCTAGTTTGACGTCTTCCTTAAGGATAAATGGCACAGATAGTATTTTGTGCTTTACTTTGATGGCATCTTGTTTTACTTTAATCCTATGTTGGAACCCTGCAATTTGTCCTAGAGTTTTAGAGAATAGTTTAGGAAATTCATTTTTCAAAACCTCATACGACGTCAAATCTTTGATTACAACCACCTGTTTGTTTTCCCTTGGTTTGAGTACCATCCCAAACAAGCCCTGATGAAACCAACCCAAAATGTTGAGACTCTTCACCGCTCCATACATTTTGCAATGAATCTTACGTCCTTTAAATTCTAAGATATCCTCAATGTACTCTTCTAATTCAATTTTCCAGCTTTCATGTGACAGAGGGGCCCTGTCAGGTGGGAACATCTGGCGATCACCCCATGTCTTATGGAATAAATCTGAAGTCACCATTGTTATGCGAGCTCCTGAGTTCACCAACAAATGTAATGTTTCATCCCCTACCCCAGTATCCACATAGGGATCTAACATTCATTGGGTCACCTTTGATAACATCTTTTTCAGTTACAACCACAATCATATCTTTGAATTCTTTCACTAGTTGTTGTTCAACATATTCATTGTCATCAACTACACAACTGACGTTCGTACTTTTGTCACAACTGCTTTGACAAACTTTGGTAAAATGGCCTATTTTGCCACAATTGTGACATGAAACAATTTAGCATGACACCCTTTACCACAAGTAAAACATATATTGGAGTATTTATAAAAAACTGTTTCACAACTTTTGTTGTCTTTATGCCCTGACTGGTTGTTACACACAGCGTTAACACCTTCTTTCTCTGTAGTAAGCACCAGAAGTTCTGTGAGAGAAGTTTGTGCTATTTTAACACTTGTAGCATTTTTAATAACTTCTTCTAATGAAGGATCTCCCATAGTCAGTAATTTCGGAACAATGATCAATGAAGTGATCTTTTACTAGTTGGTCGTGAAAGTACCAAATTGACATTGGTTTATGACACTGATGTAGTCATCAACTTTTTCATGTTGCATTTTTTTTCTTTGAAAGAATTTATGATGAGGAACGACTAGATCAGGTTGTACATCACGTCTTGTAACTAGTTTTGTTACTGTTTCTTGGTATTCGTCCTGCTCTTCACCCTCCGCTAATACAAAATTAGGTAAGTGTTTGAAAATTTGACGACTTTCAAAGCCCAAAAAATGCAGTGGCAAAATTTGTTTTCTTTCAGGTCTAAAATGATACGCTGCTATGGCTCTAAAATACATTTCAAACACATCAAACCATTGTTTCCAGGGGAATCTAGGATTGCGTGGAGTCTCCAAAAATGGCGGAGGTGCATTTACAGACTGCATAACTTCATATAAAGATGTGTCCAGATAGGATAAAATACAGAACAGTTTTGTCTATCCAATATATGAACTACGCAAATAACTAAACTCCTGAAGTGCGAGCTGTGCGTGTCAGCGTTGTGTGCCTTTGCAGAAAATAAAACCCATGTAACACCAGCACCAATTAGTGTTAGTAATAAATAGCCAGATGTGCGTGGCACCGTGTGCTGACACCGAGGCCGGATGGCAAAAAGAGCACATGAACAAAAGATAATGCTTGAGAGTGATGTGCATGTTCTCGGATAGTCGAAGACGCCTGTAATTCAAGACCACTCGAGTAGAAGAGCAATCTTTTTTTTCCTTTTAAAATAAATACTCTTCTTTTGGGAACGCTCTGTAGAGCAGTGTTGGTAGGCAACTAACCAACAAAGGCATCCATGTCAAGGGAGAGGACGCAATACCTAATGCTGAAGAATGTTGCCTAGCAACGTAGGAACAACATCAGTGTACACATGATATTGCGTGTCCAAGGGTGCGCGCTTGGTCCGGCGTAATTAATGCGCTCGAAAGGCAAGTGCGAGCTCCGTTCCGCGTGATTACATTAAAAGTATTAACACATGTCGATATGCAGAATCAGACCAAGCAGAGTATGAGTGAACAAAAATACGTTGGTACAATATCAGTAACAAACGCACCCTGGGAGAGATGCTTCTTAAAGCTGTACTTCATGATCCAGACCTCGTGGGTTCTCGGCTCGCTGAGGTGATTTCGTCACTCATCACCAAAAGATGTTGTACTCACTACACAAGCAAGGATGTAATAAACACCAGGAGGAGGAAGTTTATTCAAATATACATCGTAAGTCAAAAAAGCCACCTCTCGCTCTCGTCCAGCCGCTCCAACTGCCAATCAAGCAACACTGGCAATCATGAGGCAAGGCAAGTGGGACCTTCTTACCACATTCTATTATAACAGTCTACATCTATATAACACGTATAGAGTATAACACTAA
This sequence comes from Pleurodeles waltl, assembly GCF_031143425.1. NCBI lineage: Eukaryota > Metazoa > Chordata > Amphibia > Caudata > Salamandridae > Pleurodeles > Pleurodeles waltl. The sequence goes on along the minus strand of NC_090446.1, from coordinate 841,965,513 downwards.
CTTGCAGGGAGCGTTCTCCCTGCATGTCGGGGACATTGTTCTGATTTTTCTGCCTGGGACTCCTATGCCCCACATGGTCTGTTAAATACCATGGCTCACCCTCAAAGGCTGGCACACCTGTGGCAAATGGGCCACTGGATCAACGTTGCTGATGGCAATACCTTCTGTAGCTTCAATGTTGGCAACCTGGCGGTTCCACAGATTCTAAATGTATTGTGGGATCCACAGGGTTGACAAATGAGAGGCTCACCAATGTACGGCGAATTCCTGCTCCACCAAACTATAAATAAACTCCTATGTTTTATTGAGATCACCTGTAAAAGAAACAAATCTTCAACCAATGCTACAATGCTGCTGTCTTAGAAATATATATTATTTAATAAACACAACATTAAATAATAGTGGGCATAAAAACTGAACTGTTTCCTTCTACTTAATCATGGCCCAACTCAATGATGCTATTTTTATTTAGGGTGAGGAAAGGAAAGTGTAATAGTTGTCCCTTCCAGATTCCAACTTCTGGTCTGCACACTACCCACAGATCTATACAGTGGGTGCTCCACCGACAGCCTAAGTGACTGACTATGTAATGTAAAGTAACTCAGTGCAACACAGCAAGACATCTCCACAATTGCAGTGTGTTAAGTGAATGACATGCTCCTACCTCTCACTGAGACATGCTTGGTTAAAGAAGACTCATGCTACACTCTACTATACTGTGTGGCCAGAAAAACTTTCTCCACAACAGAATATGAAGCCGCCTCACCTTTCTTACGTGTCCTACACTTGTTAGTCATCAAAGTTCCAATATAATTCAATGGGGCATATTTACAAGTCCCTACCACCTCCTCGTGCCAACTTAGCGTCATTTTTTATGCTAAGGCAGCGTCAATGAGGCCTTTTCCCTCCGCCTGATTTACAATGTGGCACAATGCTTGCATTGGGCCACTTTGTAATCCCTTGCACCACATTATGACTGTGCTAGGCATAATGTATGCAAGGGGGTGGGGGAGAATACTCCTTTAGAAGGCCCAGAAAAATGGTGCAGTAAAATTTAAGAGATTTCACTGTGCCATTTTTGCTGCTATTTTTAACACCAGCTCAAGGAAGGCATTAAAGTGACGCTCCCATTGTTCTGCTGGGCCTCCCCGAGCATTGCTAGACGAGCACCATCATTTTTGGCGCTTGTTGACGAATGCGCCACAATAGAGTAAACGATTTTGACACTATTTTGTTAATGTGTCCCATGGTGCTATTGTGATGCATGGTGATATTGTGGACAGGAATGCCTACCTTGGATCCAATTAGAACAAGGTAGTTTGCTGCATCCACAATATGGTGCTAAGCCCTATATTTTGACGCTAGATGGGTCTAGTTTCAAAATATAAATATGGAGTTAACTTTGTACCGTTTTAGCGTCAAAATAAATGATGATAAAGTGGAGCAAAGCAAGTATAAATATGCCCCTTATTGTCTCCTAAAATGTGATTGTTACACAGCGTAAACTCCTTATTCAAATGTTTGTAAATGTAAAATATGTTCATACGTCTGGCCCTATGTCAATGACTGCAAGCCATTAAACAAAATGTTTCATGTAACAGAAAATACTTGATGTAGCACTTCTTCCTGCCAGTCTAGGTATCTCTTTACAGCAAGCACAACATAAATGGTACAGCGTTCACTTTCAGTATGACTGGCTGAGCTATGCACATATTAACATTTGGTCTCATAAAACAGTAAGAAAGAGATGTAGCCACCGTGGCTACTTGTTCAAAGGGGCACCACAGCAGCGACACAATGTAGGATGTCTGTCTCTCTTGCCCTCCCTTGAATTGCTAAATTTCCTTTCTTTCTCATAGTCTGGGTGTACAATAAGGCTGTAAAGATTTTGGCATAAGTTAAAACCCTTCACTTCCATCTTTTGTGTGGCGTTCACTGCTCATTGGTACATTTTCAGTTTTGCGTTAGCCAAGACCCTTTGTTTTAACTAATTTAAACTAGTTATACTATACTTTTAGGGGCTTACAGCCAACCCACTTCATCCTTTGGTCTGTTGTGGCACTCATATTTTTCTTTCACTCACTACAGCATACTGGGCTGTGTCACCACACTTCAGCCAATGGGCAACATCCTTCGAAGTGGTGGCATTCTGCTCTTTCACAAGGATCACATCCACACACAATGTAAATCTCTTCAGTGCCAGCTAGTACTATGGCAATGTGTTTTTTGAGATAAAAAAATAATTTCCTTTTTTTAATTCATTATAATGGCGAGTCCCCAGCAGCTCCACCAGCAACAAAGGTTTGCAAAAACCTTGAGAAAACAAAACAAGCATTGACAACGGAAAAAGGCTTGCATTCAATGCCAGACCTAGTTACTTTGAAAATGCTCGTTGCCATGGCTCTTGTATGGGATCACACCCTGCATCTGGCTGCTGTTATGAATTCCTCCATTTTCTATCAATTGCGTCATCTGTGCAAATGCAATAATCTTTCTATTAACCCGGCTTCACGTTGCCCATCAGGATGCCGCTACAGTGACAAGAAAGACTGGCCTTAGAGCTCTAAATAAAAATAAAATTCTGTTTCTCAAAGACCATTCCCATGACTTTTGATGAAATACTAATTCTTCAGGCTTTGATGCCTTTGCATGACAGCACAATCCTATTTAGGCTGAAAAAAATCTATTTCCATGATCGTTAAGGTTCAAATGGGATTCTAAGCTGCGCGAGGGCATAACATGTGCCTAATAGAACCTGTTTAATGATATCATTACTGGTGCAGGGAGAGCAGGGACTCGGAGGAATTACTGTTAGAGCAGCATTATTGCCTCGCACCTTTCTAAGTCAATAGTAAGACAAAGCCAAACAATTGATATGTACGTGTTTTTTGCCGATTCTCTGGTTACGCATAAGTTTCTGAAAGTGGTCACATTTTTTGTACTTGATATTTTTTAGGTCTGGAGAGCACACAGAAGTGCTGTGCAATTGCATCTGAGAAAAGTGCGGTCTCTTGCAGGCCGCTTATGTGTGTGAAAGTGTTCCACCGTTCCTGGTAGCACTTCGGGTTTCATGTCATGCAGTCGAACATGTGGCATAATTGAAACACGTGAGATCATAAAAATCACAGAAGGCGGTTAACAATTTAGTTGTGAGACTGTAATGCCAGCTCATAGAGCAGTGGTTCCCAACCTTTTGACCTCTATGGACCCCCACTTTGTAATTACTGGACCTCAGGGACCCCTACTGAATCATTATTAGAAGCCAGGGACCCCCCACTGAGTCATTACTGAAAGATGGGGACCTAATCTGTTAATCTTATTTAATTTTATAAATAGTCGCGGACCCACTGAGGAGGCTTTGTGGATCCCCATGGGTCCCGGACCACAGGTTGGGAACCACTGTCATAGAGAGTTTCCAAGGGCTATCACACCTACGCGAATGTCAATGACCTCAGACATTCCATGCCTGCCAGGGACACAACACCACCTTCCAACTAGGCTTTAGTGCATCAATCACTACAACTGTAAGTGGCATATACACTGATATGTAAACATAATGTAAATTTCATGTAAAACACAAAATCAATCAACAATTTTTGAGGATTGACTTTATTTAAAGTGCCATTGCTACACCTATATCTAAAGAACACAGCTTTAAGTGATCAGTGAATTTGGGCACTTTCACGCCCCATATTTTAATATGTCGCAAAATCTTTTTCTGCTTTTTCACCTTGCTGAGCTGCCCAGGGCAGGAATGTGCCGTATCTATGGCATATGGTGCATTCCTGTCCTTTCCCACTGCGCTGGTGCCATTTCGGCAGCCTAGCAGGAACGCAGGTATCCTTGCACCATGGTTCAAGGGTGGCTGTGTTGCATGCAGGATTGTTTTTGCACAGGAAGGACAAAAACAATCCTGGAAGAGTTATTCCAAACAGGAAAAAAGGAGGAGAAATAGTGATATTTCCCCTTGTTGCCCCTCCCCTGGAGAGGGGGAAGGTTTTGGTGCATCCCCAGGTTTACAAGTTTTTGTAAATCTGACGATGAGTCAAAGTCCATGTGTATTGTTTGGGAACACCCATCGCAACGCCCATGAAACGCCCGCCCTTGCACAGATTAAGGCAACGCAGTGATTTGCGCTACCTTGCGTTACTCCATACTTATGAGGCCATTTAAAGCAACGTAAAGTGGCTTTGCATGTCTTCATAGATATGGTTTAGTGGTTTGCGCTGCTTGTTGCTTCACAAAAAGTGACGCAACAGCAGCGCATGGGCCTTGTAAATATGGGCCTCAGTTGATAAATATTCTCTGTCTGTTTACTGGTTGCAGCTAATTGATTGTTCAGTACATTTTTAACCTTTACCGTTGTTACAGAGTTTTCACTGTGCATTATATTTACTCCAGGAGAAGTGTTAATCATAAAATTGATTACCTGATGTGATAAGGCACAATTTCCAGTTGTTAATACAGTCCCCAGTACTGTTTCAGCTATGTTACAGTGCATATATAAAACACAACTCAGCGACATGATTATATAATTCCAAGACAGAAAGTTCATTTCAAGTCTTATGGATTGAATCATTGCACTAGGGGTACCAAAAAGCCTATTTAAACCACAGCCCTCAATAGCTGAATAATCCACAGTTGGATCTAACAATCAAGTAGAACAGTAAAAAACATATACCAAACAAGCTACACATCTTATTCAGCCGACTATAATAATCAATCACATTAAACAAGATACACATAAATAAATTCCTTCCTACGCCTTCAGTATTCAACCACAAAAAATATACTCAACACCTTACACTGATATTTTAATAATTCCAAAAGGTAGGAGTAAACATATCAACGGAGTACAAGAACGAAAAAATACCCATATACACATGTTATTTTCTCTCTTCAATTCAGGCCCTTGAAGTTGACCCCAACTCATATTACTCAGGAAGAGCCAACCACTGAGAAAAAATATTTTCTTTTTTTAAAGCTTTCACCAATCCAAAACATTGGACCTCAACAAATTTCAGTAATAAGAGATTTCTATCTTTTGAATATTTGTTTTAGCTATAATAAAAACCAACAACATGATAAAATGCGCAGAGACCCTCTGGTTTTCTAGCAAGGCTACGGCCGAGAATCATATTAATGTGTTCTGAAAATTTCACCCCAAATAATACCACTGTTTGACAAAACCACAACCTATGTCATACAGTGCCTGTGGTAAGTCTACAAGCCCAGCAACGTTTGGAGTTAACCAGCACTATGGCATAAATGCAAGGCAGTGACTAACACAAAAACACCTTCAGATGAGAATATCTCAGCTTGAGATCCACCTATTCTCTAATTCTTTTACAATAATATGTCTCCACAATTTCCCCTTGAAAGTGTATCTCTAGGTCTTCGTAGCAATTAGGTCTATACCTTTCCATCTCATAGGAATGGAAATCATGATATAAAATTATTCTTATGCACTTGAAGGTGGATAAATGATTTATTTTCATCACTCCAATAAAAGAAAGCCTCTATCATGCCACCCTCAGTCACACCAGGCATGATTAAATATACAGGATGCTTTTCGCTTGAGAACTGTCCGCCCCAATTTATATTTTAGGCATCAACAATCTACTATAGCTTTATTGGACCAAGATTATCCCATCTTTAAAATAATTGCATCCATCCAACTCTTCCAAGCTAACATATCATTTTAATCGTTTATCCCCCACCCATAAAGAGGCCTCATGAAAAAATCTTTACCTTTCTAAACCCCAGGTCCTTGGTGCATAGACCACTGCAGTCAATTCAGTTTTGCTGCAATATTTCTTTTTTGGAGATAAAAGAAAACTGATGGGATTGAATCACTCACACTAACTCTCACCCACTCTTCTTTTGCTCATTCTCACTCACTCTCTTGCACTTGCTCTTACTCTCCCTCAATCTCACCAATCCACACTCACTCTCACTCATTTACATTATATTTACACTCATTTGCACTCACTCCTTCTCTCATTTTCACTTATTCTTGCTGACTTCAGCTCACTAATTCTCATTTATTTATACTCAGCCATTCTCACTCATTCTTACTCTCATTCACATTTACTCACTTGCGTTCAGTCTTACTTTCACTTACCCATTCTCACTCAGTATCACTTATTCTCATTCACTCTGGCTCATTCTCAATCACAGTTATTCGCACTCAGTGTCACTCATTCTAACTCATTTTCCCTCACACTCATTCATTCTCATTCGCTAACAGTCACCCTTAACGTCCTGTAAACATTTTCACTCACTCCCTGCTAATCACTCTCATCCACTTTCACGTACACACCCTAACACAGACAAACATGCTCACATATACCCATGCTAGCGCTCTCTGTCTCACGCACAGTCACCCACATGCAAACACAAAACAAACATTTTATTTCCTTTACCTCAGCTGCCTGCACAGATCCCATCAGCACTTCTACCCAAGATAATGCAGCAAAACAAAACGACCTCTTTTTCTACAAAAGCCTGAAAAGGTGCCTATTTATAAATTATCTATGTGTTTGGGGTCCCACACAAAGTGAGCGCTGCAAACACACAGAATGCTTTGCTTTTAGTTACGTGAAGCCGGCTTTAAAATACATTAACAAAGACAAATAACTTGTGCAGAGCTATTTGGCTTTGATTAGTTTTTTACACATATTTTATGTGTACTTTGAATGTTTCTCCTTTGCATTGCAGCTTCTTTCTCCACCCCTTTGTTTATGTTTTGCAGTGCAACATGTGGAAAAATCATTGACAAACCCAAAAGATTGTGCACAGGTCACACCTGTTGGCTTTGCCAATGCTTGTTTAATATTCCAGCGACTTGAATTTGGTTTGTGACTTTAACGTCTCCAGCTAAACTGTGAGTAAATCTGGGGGTTAAAAATCTGGGGGCATATTTATGAGAGGCTGGCACCGCAGTTGTGTCACCTTTTGTGACGTAGAGTGGTGGAAACCTCTCACCCATATCTATGACGCCATGCAAAGCCACTTTGCGTGGCTTTGAATGGCCTCGTAGATATGAAGTAAAGCAAAGCAGTGCAAGTCACTGCGTTGCCATACTCTGCGCTAGGGAGGCGTTCAATGGGCGTTGCAGTGGATTTTCTCACGTAACACCCATGTATTTTGACGCTGCTCCAGTTTTACAAAATCACATAAACCTGGGGAAAAGCGAAAACCTTAACAAGTAGAAATGTTTTCTCCTCGTTGCTTCCTCTTTCCATGTGTGCTGCATTTTGCTCTCAGGACTGTTTTTGTGCAGGAAGGTGTCCTTTCCAGCATATAAACAGTTCTGCTTGCAATGGAGGCACACTTGCACCATGGTGCAAGGGTACCTGTGTTGGCATTAGGCTGTTGATGGCGACAGCCCAGGGGGAAAGGATAGGAATGCACGGTATTGCATAAAGACAGTGCATTTCTGGCCTTTCACTTTGGCATAGTGCAGCGCAGCAAGATGACTCACTGCCCTACGCCAAATCCTCATAATTTTGGCCCCTGGTTCTAAAGTCTCTTTCGGTCACTTTTTCAAATGCAGCCAGATGTCACATAGTGGCAGCAACCCAACTATTAAAAACACATGCCTCAACTATCATCCTCATTTGTTATCAGCAGAGAGGATATAAATTATGTTGTCAACTTAAAGAGGTAGTACATGTACATCTGAGATGAGCCACTTCGGTAGTGCAGTGTGCCATCATGTTTCGATGCATAATCTTGCTGGGCAGTAAATAAGTTCAGTCTTGGGACAGCATACTGATATGTAACTTTCAAAGCAATTTAATTGGCGATGTAGAGAGCCCTGAGGCATACTCAGCTTACTATCCCCCCACCAGCCTTCTGTTATCCCACATTCCGCCCCTAGCACGAATCTGGAAATGTCAAAATGCAGGCAAAGCCTCTATTTTCTGTGCCTCCGATGACCTTGCACCAAGGGGACACAACATAATTTCTGCAGGGAAGCCATAGGCCGGGGGCATAGTAAATGTGCACTCCTTTTGGGTGCACTGTGGCAGCATTCTAAACCATAGTACCTCTGTGATATGTAATTTTAATCCTGTTTGGGATTCCTCATATATTTAAACCTCGCAGTATATTGAGAATTCTGCCACTGGGACTTCTGTTTATTTTCCTATGCAGCCCACTGGAGGTAGGGATCTCCAAGCTGCACCCAACTAACAAATGTCAGTTTTTGTTTTGTTAAGAGAAGTTCAAAAAACCACATATGGAGCCTCCTCTCAGGAATTCCATTTAGGTATCATGGCCCACAATAATCTAATGGTGGACAGGGCCATGTTAGTTGATCTGAAACGGTATGAAGTAAGCAGAATGGCTCAATATCTTCTGTGTTAGCTTTGAGGAAGATAGCCAGAGATAACTTCAGTTCCAAATGTGGCTGACAAACCAGTTGCATATCTTACTAGAAAAGCAAAAAGATAAAGCCATCACTTTAAGGAAGAGACTTTTAAAATGAGGTATTTCAGCCTTTCTTGTCCCAGAAATAAAGTTGTAACGAGAGATTACGAAGATGTCTTGCATAGTCTGAGGGATATTGACCCTATCCACAACTCCTGTACCAACACTAACAATTTCTGGAGCATTTTTCCTCAGTGATTTACTTTAGTGAGAATTAAGGTATTTAGGGGCCCATCCCTATGTATTAGTTGGGTGGTTTGCTCCGTTTTCTATCCTAGTGGTCTGGGTTTACATGTTTATGACTAACAATAGATTGTAATCAACACATTTGTATAATAAATGGGATTCTGTAATCCCTGTATAAACATCAGTCCTTAATTTCTTCATAATCGGTGAATTGTGATGCACTCAGTTGCTGATTATAAAGAAAGGACGTCAGAACTCGACCATCATAAGTTACTGTAGTCAAAGTCAAATACTTCAGCTTAAAAAAATAACTAAAAAAAAACTTGTATTCAACTGTATCTAATATCTGTTTGCAGCAACTATCTAACAAGTTTTTGATGTGTTTAATTTTGCACTAGAGGTTTTCTTTTTTATTCTTCATGTTTGCAAACATCCTTGCTCTTTCATAGTAAAGAGCTATGCACCAAGGTTGTAAGTGGTTTGTGGGAAAGGAGATGGTGTTCCATGTATTATATGGGATAAACTTCCCTGTGCTGTACAGGATAAGGATAATGCAAGTCACATCGGAGTTCCTCCAAAGGCTGTATTCCTTTATAAGGTTGTGGAACTCCTTGGTGACGTGAAATATCCCTATAATGTACAGCAGGGGGTACTTTATCCCTTATATCAGTGGAAAAGTACTGTTGTTTAATAATTATAGCAAGCACTGACAATGTTGTTTCTTCCACACCCATCAACTCTTGTGGGATTAAACCATGCACACAGCCATGTTACCAAAAGTGTAACCAAGGCGACTAACAGCGAGTCATTGGTTTACATCTGCATGTGAAAAGCATGGACTGGTTATGTAAGAGCCTTCAATCCTTTGTTTATTTGTACCCGGGCAATAATTTAATTACAAAGACATTATGGGCATATTTTGTTTCAAATCAGTGTCCTGTAATTCAACTGTAGGTGACAAATACTTGCTAACGTTTTTCCTAAAATTAGCATCTATCTTGGAGGTTACTGGTATCGTTATGCTCCTCAGTTTTCGTACCTCAGCACCACTGCATAAAGGATCTGTTTTGTCTATTTATGAAGGTTGTGTGTATGAATCTACATAGCTCATTAATGCCACTTTAGATATAGATGTTGACTAAGACTATAACCATTTCATAAGCAATGGGTAGACAAGGGTTGTGATAAATTTCAAGGACAGGTGTGATGTGGAAAGAAGAATAAACCAGTGGTTTACCAAAAGAGTAATAGATAGTTTGAGTTCATTGTGGAATATTTAGTGTCTTTTTTAAATAATCTGTTTTAGTTACAACTGATTCGGGCTTCTGGGCTTTTGACTTGGAGAATGCATTCCAGGCGATGTTTTTGTCTCATGACCTTCACTCACAAATCAAGCCTTACTGTGGGGACAGTTCGAGGAGGTAATGGGGCCCTGAAAGCAAATAATGTACAAATCGAGTAAAGCAATACGGATAAGCTCAGACCTGTTTATTTGTGTGAGGTGTCTTTTAAAAATGCACGGGTCTTCTGGTTATTCTTCTATATGCACTGTACAAGGCGTCTTCAGAGCTATTTCCCAGGTATCTTCACATGTTTGGCTTTTTGGAGGCACAAGCAAAGAAGAGTAGGACTGAGACGAAAATAAATGTATGCTTTGTGACTGGTGGATGCTAAGTTTGGCTTACATGCCATGTAATTGCTATTCATGCCAGATCTACCTGAGGTGGGACTGGAATGCAAATTCGTAGTACATGGAATGCAATACTGTACAAGGAATGCATGATGTGTGGAGATTAGGGGGCATACTTATACTTTTTGATGCTGAACTGCACTAACGCAGTTCAGCGTCAAAAAGTTTTCTGCTGGCTAGCACCATACCAAGACGCCGGGCGGTGGTAAGGCCCGGCTAGCGTCATTGAAAAGGACGCTAGCCGGGTGGGGGAAGCGTAGAGGGAACGGAGGGGGGGGGTTTAACGTCAGAGGATGACACTAGTACGGGCAGAGGCAAAAAAAATTGCCTCTGCTGAGACTAGCATCCTTTTCTGGCATTAGAACCCCATGGGCATGACTCCTGTCTCAGTTAAGAAAGGAGTCATTCCCCCCAGCCCAATGGCCATGCCCAGTGGACTTATGTCCTCTGAGCATGGCCATTGGGCACAGTGCCATGTAGGGAGACCCAAGTCAGGCCCCCCATGGCACTTCGAAAAAAAATAAAAAATACTCACCTCTTCCTACCTGGGATGGGGTCCCCCCATCCTTAGGTGTCTTCCTGGTGTGGGTGGGGGTGGCTGAGAGTGTTCCTGGGGCCAGGGAAGTGTACCTTTGGGCTCTTTCCATGGTTTCTGGCCATGGAAAAAGGCCCACAGGTCCCCTAACGCCTGCCCTGACCCAGGCGTTACATAATGTCGCTAAGCAAGCTTAGCACCATTATTTAAGGCCCCTATCCCCCATGCTAGATTATAGCATGGATGGTTAAATATGGCTCTAAGGCCATATCGTCATTTTCTGGTTGGGAACGCCTACCTTGCATCTCATTGACGCAAGGTAGGTTTTCATGTCCAGAAAATGACGTAAACTCCATAACTTTGGTGCTAGACGTGTCTAGCGCCAAAGTATAAATATGGAGTTAGATTTGCGCTAAATTAGCATTAAAAAATGATGCTAATTTGGCGCAAACCGAGTATAAATGTGGGCCATGGTCTTGCTCCATTCGTTTAGGGTTTCCTAATGTTGTTAGTGCCTTACGAAGAGTGTCTCGCAATTATGTGAGTTGGGGCTTTCCCCCTCCTTGTTTTCTACCCCATTTTTATTATAATCATACTGAATTGTAGACTGTTAATCACTATTAGGCTAATAAAAAAGCAGCAAGGTCCAAGTAGCCAGAGACAGGCAGTGACACCCGTCTGATGGCTGGTGCCAGATTATGATAGTGCAAGCATTAGCCACCAGACAGATTGTCCAGGGCAGACGAAGCGCCACCCTTGGCCTTAGAGGTCTTCCATACCTCAGTGCCCCCATGTTTGTGATGCACAACAGCCTCCTTGCTAAAGATAGGTCGGGCGCATTATGTTTATGACGTGCAGTGGCAGAGCAACACACCAATTAAATCATCTCACCCGCCTTTTCCCAACTCCTCATAGACTTAGTAAAGGCTGGAGTGAAAAGCAGGAGGCTGAAAAGCGGAACCTGCAACCAACTATGTAAATTTGAGCTTCCTACTTGTGCTATCTGCCTGCACTGAAAGACAATGGGCTGCATCCTGCAACATTAGCACTTACAAGACAAACGTGGAGAAACATTCAAAATACATAAAAAACATCTTTAAAAAAACATTTCCAAAAACAAGTAGCTCTGTTATTTGTCTTTATTAATGTTTTTTTAAAGCTAGGTTAGCGTAACTAAAAGCAAAGCACTATGACCCTCATTATGACATTGGCGGTAAATCCCGCTTAACGCCATGCCAACTGCCGCCAACATAACGCTGCCGCGGCGGATAACCACTTACCATATTATGACACACACATACCAATCCATCACTATACAGCCGCACACACAAGTCTGCCAGCCCAAAGGTCAATGATAAAGTGGCGGTATCCAAACTCACACTGTTATGCCAACAGAACTACGCCCATCACATTATGACCCACGAATCACCGTGGTGGACATTCAATGGCGGTAAACTATTGGCGGTACATACAGCCCCGTTCAAAATACACACACACACAAACAAAACCACACCACATTTGACAATTCAAACTGCACATACCTGACAAACATACACACACCACACCCGCACACACCACTAAAAAACACACACTCACACTACCCAAAACCCTTTACGACTAGAAAGAATGGCTACCAGGGAGAGACAGCAAGAGCACCCACACAACCAGAGCCACATAACATCATCACCTATACATCATCCACGCACCTTACATCACACACCCCAACACATCACCCCACACACCTTCACCCACACCACTCATACTACACCCATGGCACCACAACCCAGATTCTCTGAGGAGGAGCTGAGGGTCATGGTGGAGGAAATCATCTGGGTAGAGCCACAGCTATTTGGATCACAGGTGCAGCAGACATCCATTGCTAGGAAGATGGAGCTATGGCGGAGAATCGTGGACAGGATCAACGCCGTGGGACAGCACCCCAGAACAAGGGACGACATCAGGAAGAGGTGGAATGACCTATAGGGGAAGGTACATTCCACAGCAGCAAGACACCAACTAGCTGTACAGAGGACTGGCGGTGGAGCCCCTCTTCCACCCCCACAACTAACAACATGGGAGGAGCAAGTCTTGGCAATCATGCATCCTGAGGGCCTGGCAGGAGTAGGAGGAGGACTGGACTCCTGTAAGTCAAATCTCTATTACTATCAGCCCCCTATCTGCATGCCATTACAAACCCTCACCTGTACCCTCAGTCTCATCACTTCACCAACTCCCACATACCCCACCATCAAACCCCACTCATCCCAATACTGAGCCCTGTATGTAACACCAATGCATGGACACCCCTCACAAACCTGCATGGACACCTATCACCACTGCATGTACACTGGAGACAATCTCCTAGCCCACCAAATAGCTACACACTCAAAGGCAAATCTGCTAGGGCAACAACAACCATAGAGGGCAACACACCCATGCACATGATGTCACACGCAGAAACAATAACACTGCATTTACATCCTCACAGGTCCCGCAGCCAATGTCCCCTGAGAAGAGGTGCCAGCAACATCCAGCCCCCCCCCCAGAAGAGGGCCACAGTGATGACAGCAGCTCTGGTCACCTGGTTCTGGATGACCAACCTGGCCCATCAGGGACCTCCGGAGAGTCGGTTACCAAGGCACACTTGCACACCACCACAGAGCCTCCCCCTCAGAAAACACCACCACTGCAACCACCCAGCAGGCCCATACCTCTGTCCCCAGGACACATCAATCAGCAGTGTGTCCACCACTACAGGGACCCCCGGCCACACCCCAAACACAGGAAGATCAGGGACCTGGGGTTAGTGGCAGTGGCACACTGTTCAGGGTTCAGAGGCACAGGACAACAGGGAAACTGGGAGGACTGCTGTGCGACAGGGTGGAGGACAGGCCCAGGGATCCGACCCTCCAGGAGGCACTCACCGCGATCCTGGGAGCATACCAACATTCCCAGGAGGAGACCATGTGGCTGCAGGAGGGACAGTACCTGGGGATCCGGGAGGACTTGAAGGACATCAACACCACTCTGGTCTCCACTGCAGGGAAGCTGGCAGACACGGCCAACACAATGAGGGAGGCAGTTGTACCCCACCGGGCCTCTGCCACTAGCCAAACCAATGAACAGCCCACCACATCCGCTGCCGCTAGTGGACAGGAGGCCCCGCCACAGGACCAACAGACCACCAGCACCCCTCCCCCTGCAGAAAGAGAACCACCCCGCAAATGTTCTCTGCAATCCAGGCAGAAGCCAGAGACTATTGCCAAGACCCCCACCAGGAAATAAGATTCTCCAGATTGTCACCCTTGTATCCCACCCTGTCACCCTGTCCACCTTCAACTGCCATTGCTCCCCTTCCTATGCCCCCTTGGACAATGTACCTGTGATAAAAATAGACTGGACTCTAACCTGGACTTTCCTCCACTATCACCCCAGCCCATTGCATCCCCCCTCTACCTCTTAGCACTTAAATAAACACCTTTTGAAAAAATACAAGTATGGAGTATGTCAAATGATTTAAATATGTATTCATTTAACTAGATATAAACATTGGAAATCAACTGTACAGAAATGTATTCATAGGAATGACCTGTAGTTGGCTGCAGTGAACACACCAGGAGCGATAGTGTGGCACAAATACCTGCAAATAGAGATGCCAAAGGCTACAGTGAGTGACCATAGAAGTGGGAAAATCAGCCTGACAGTGACAATGTCAAACACAAAACTCTCAATTAAATGTGAAGTTACAATGTCTTTCATGTGTGTCATTGGAAGTATTGATGAATTAATGCACTTCTGTTGTCCTCATCCTCATCCTCTGCCTCCTCACCTTCACTGTCCACAGGGTCCACTGCTGCCACACAGCCATCTCCAGCCTCATCCTCCTGCAGAAAAGGCACCTGGCAACATAAGGCAAGGTTGTGAAACATACAGCATGCCACTATGATCTGGCAGACCTTCTTGGGTGAGTAGCACAGGGATCCACCTGTGAGATGGAGGCAACGAAACCTGGCCTTCAGGATGCCAAATGCCCGCTCTATCATTCTTCTTGTTCGCCCATGTGCCTCATTGTAACGTTCCTCTGCCCTTGTCCTGGGATCCCTCACAGGGGTCCGTAGCCATGAGAGGTTGGGACTAGAGTCACCTGTAAATATCGAGGGACAACTGTTAGCCACACCCCAACCCTTAGGGCCCACACCGTACCCATACACCATCATATACTGGGTGGGAACCAGGGCTCACCTATTAGCCACACCTTGTGCCTCTGGAGTTGAGCCATAACATATGGGATGCTGCTATTCCTCAGGATAAAGGCATCATGCACAGACCCAGAAAACTTTGCATTGATTTGGGAGATGTACTGGTCCGCCAGGCACACCATCTGCACATTCATGGAGTCAAAGCTCTTTCCATTTCTGAACACCTGTTAATTTCACCGGGTGGGGGAGACAAATGCAATATGTGTACCATCAGTTGCCCCAATAATGTTGGGGATATGTTCAATTGCATAGAAATCAGCTTTCACTGTGGCCAAATCCTCCACTTGGGGGAAAACAATGTAGTTGTGCATGTGTTTAATCAGGGCAGACAATACTCTGGTCTGCACTATTGAGAACATTGGCTGAGACATTCCTGCTGCCAAGCCCACTGTCACTTGGAAGGAGCTAGTTGCCAGGAAATGGAGCACTGATAGCACTTGCACAAGAGGGGGGATCCCGGTGGGATGACGGATAGCCGAGATTAGGTCAGGCTCCAATTGGGCACACAGCTCTGTGATTGTGGCCCTGTCCAGTCTATGGGGAGGATAATGTGTCTGTCCTCCATTGCTGCCAAGTCCACCCGGGGTGTGTACACAGGGGGATGTCTCCATCTCCTATTCATCCGCAGCAGTTGCAATCTATGGGGCAAAATGGTGAGCAGCTAGTTAGTATCCCTTATTTCCAACCACTACATTTTAATGCATGTTGTGATTGTAACAGTATTTTGCTGTAGAGGTCCAAATGGTGCATATGTGTACTGTGACACAGTTAAGAGCCATGTCCAGCATGCCCACTGAAATGGCGTCCGCCTGTCCTGTTTGGAAGGATAGGTGGAAATGAGGTAATTCCGCTGATGTTGTGCGCTTTTGCGGGAGGCAGTCGAAAACCACCGTGCAACTCCTCATTGGTTAACATTGGGCACTACGGGGTACAGTGGCCCATGGTGATGTAAGCCGGTGGTGACGGTATGCACTGCCGTCGACGTCTCTGCCATTTTCTATCTGTTCACTCACTTGCTACCTGACCTTCAACAGGAGAGGATCTACACTGCATGTGCTGCTGTGACCTGTGTCTGGAACGGACCATGGCTCGTGCTACTGGGGAAAGGGCCCCTGCCTTCACCTCGGCAGAGTTGGAGCGACTGGTAGATAGGGTCCTACCCCAGTACAGAATGCTGTATGGGCCTCCAGACCAACAGGTGAGTACACTGTGACTACGATGCATGAGGCATGAATGCATGGAGTGCTGTGTGTGAACGCCTCATGGAGGGGGTGTGTGGTGGATGTGCCCTGGGCAGCGTGATGCATGTATGGTGGGCTATGTCTGTGCTAATGGGGATGGAAAGGGGCAGGGTGGACCATTAGTGTAAAAGGCAGGACGGTCGGACTAATACCTTCCCCTGTGTCTATGTCCCTGCAGGTAAGCACCCATCAGAAAAAGGGTGTATAGCATGCCATTGCCAAGGAAGTGCGGACCCTGGGGGTCTACGGCAGGCGGAGCACCCACTGTTGCAAATGGTGGGAGGACCTGAGACGCTGGGCATGGAAGACGGCGGAGGCCCAGCTGGGGATGGCCTCCCAACGAGGAAGGGGTGCCCGTCTAATCCTGACTCCCCTGATGGCATGCATACTGGCAGTGGCCTATCTGGAGCTGGTTGGGCGCTTGGGGGCATCACAGCAGCCACAAGGGGGTGAGTACAGGGCCCCAAAATACAACTTGCGCCTGGTGGGTGGTATCCGGGTGGGGGATGTGGGCCTTTGGGTGCCCCTAGGCCAGACCTGACATTGCAGAGTAGGTCCCATGTTGGGCAGGGATCTGATGTAAAATACTTCCAACCAAGCTAGTAGGCATCCACTACTGTGCAGGGGTCTTTGGGTGTCAGGTATGCTAGAATTGGCGATAGGTGTCCCTATCCATGGCCTGGTGACTAGCATTGTGACTGGTCGTGCATTTCCTAGTGTGTAGGGCTGTTCCCTGTGTGTGTGGGTCGTGTACACCAACGCTGTTGTTGTTTCTGCCATTGACCAAGTGTATCCTTTGTCTCTTACCCATTTTTGTTTTGTCACCCTGTCCTTATGTGCATTAGCATTATCTGGTGGAGGAGCAGAGGCACTGGCGACGGAGGGAGCTGCATCCCACAGGGCCAGGAGGCCGGCTCCACCGACGGTGAGGGCACAGGTGGGACGGAGGGTGAGGGGAGCACAACGGCAGAGACAGGAGTGGACAGTTTGGACATGGATTCCTCCTCTGATGGAAGCTCCCTTGTGGTGGCAGATACCTCTGTGACCACCCCATCTACAGGTACAGCCGCCACCCCTGTACCAGCACCGCCCTCCCAACAGCCCCTCAGCGTGTTTCCCGTGCCTGCTCACCCAGGAGAGTGAGCATCTCCTTCGCCCAAGGCACCTCAGGCCCTGCCCCAGTGAGCCCTGCTGCCCTGGTTGAGGAGGCTATTTACCTCCTGCGATCCACCTCTGTTGGGCAATCAACCATTGTGAATGCCATCCAGGGGCTGGCAGCCCAAATGCAACAGAAAAATGCATTCCTGGAGGGTAAAATACTGCCATCCAAGCTAGTAGGCATCCACTACTGTGCAGGGGTCTTTGGGTCTCAGGTATGCTAGAATTGGCGATAGGTGTCCCTATCCATGGCCTGGTGACTAGCATTGTGACTGGTAGTGCATTGCCTAGTGTGTAGGGCTGTTCCCTGTGTGTGTGGGTCGTGTACGCCAACGCTGTTGTTGTTTCTGCCATTGACCAAGTGTATCCTTTGTCTCTTACCTATTTTTGTTTTGTCACCCTGTCCTTATGTGCATTAGCATTATCTGGTGGAGGAGCAGAGGCACCGGCGACGGAGGGAGCTGCATCCCACAGGGCCCAGGAGGCCGAACCCACCGACGGTGAGGGCACCGGTGGGACGAAGGGTGAGGGGAGCACCACGGCAGAGACAGGAGTGGACAGTTTGGACATGGATTCCTCCTCTGATGGAAGCTCCCTGGTGGTGGCGGATACCTCTGTGACCACCCCATCTACAGGTACAGCCGCCACCCCTGTACCAGCACCGCCCTCCCAACAGCCCCTCAGCGTGTTTCCCGTGCATGCTCACCCAGGAGAGTGGGCATCTCCTTCGCCCCAGGCACCTCAGGCCCTGCCCCAGTGAGCCCTGCTGCCCTGATTGAGGAGGCTATTTACCTCCTGCGATCCACCTCTGTTGTGCAATCAACCATTGTGAATGCCATCCAGTGGCTGGCAGCCCAAATGCAACAGAAAAATGCATTCCTGGAGGGCAGTCACACTGACATGGCGGCCCAGCAGAGATCAATCAAGGCTCTGGCCTCCTCTCTGATGGCAGCCATTGTCCCTGTTGCTAGGCTGCCCCTTCCAATGTCCTCTACCCAATCCCATTCCCCTCAACCACAGCCTATCCCAAGCACACAGGCAGACGAGCATGCACCCAGGACAACACACAAGAGTGGACATGGCAAACACAAGCACCACACATCATCTCACAGGCACTCACACAATCACCATCCAGATGCAGACATACCAACATCCACTGCCTCCACTGTGGCCCCCTCCTCCTCGTCCTCCACTTCCCTCCCAGTTGCGTCTACACTCACACCTGCATGCACTACAACCTCATCCACTACCCCCATCACCAGCACACCTATCAGTACATGCCCCTCACTGGCAGTCACCACCCCCACTTCCATGCACACTTCCCCTGTGTCCTCTCCCACTGTGTCTGTGCCCCCTCCTCCCAAAGTACACAAACACAAGCACTCAGACACCCAACAGCCTTCAACCTCACAACAGCATCCAGTCCATGCACCTGCACCCACACACAGCAGACAGACACCTACTACAACCACTCCCTCTACCTCTACTCCCAAACATCTCCCTCTTCCCGCCCCAAGGTCCCTAAGAAGCTTTTCCTCACCACCTTTGACCTCTTCCCTAGCCCTCCCCCCCACGTCCCTCACGTCAGGCCAGGGTGGTCAAAACACAGCCAAGCACCTCAGCCACCCAGTCCAGGGGCACAGTAGTGTCCACAGCTACACCAGGTGGGAGAGGATCCTGGGCACCAGGCAGCCAAGCTGATAGGGGGCCTGCACCAAGTGCTGCAAGGAAGGGCAAGGAGGCACCCCCAGCTGCAAAAAGGAAGGGCAAGGAGGCACCCCCAACTACTGCAGGGAAGGGCAAGGAGGCACCCCCAGCTGGTAAAAGGAAGGGCAAGGAGCAATCCCTGGCTGCTGGCAGGCAAAAAGGACAAGAGGCCTGCAGCTGGGACTCAGTCTGAGCCCCCACCACCAACCATGGTGGTTGAGCCATCCGAGGCTGCAGCGGATGGGCTGGAGCCACCTCCCACCACTGCTAGCACCGCCACCAGCACCACTGCCACCAGCAGCAGCCCCAGTGGGCAGCTGTCCGAGGCTGCAGGGGATGGGCTGGAGCCTTCCCTCACCACTGCCAGCACCGCCACCAGCACAACTGCCAGCATCAGCAGCCCCAGTAGGCAGCCATCACTGGCTGCAGGGGATGGACTGGAGCCTCCCCCCACCACTGCCAGCGCCACCACCAGCACTGCCACTGTCACCAATGAGCAGCCATCACTGCCAGCGGACAGTGTATAGTCCTGTGTCCATGGGCTATTGTGTGGCCTGGCCCCAGCAAATCCTGTGGGTCTGACACCCAGGTGAGAGACTGTGACCTTGCACTCCCCAAGATCTGCATCACAGGGCATGTTGTCCCCTACAGAACCAGTGGAGAAGCCGTCCACTCACCCCATCCATCCCAGCATGAAGCTCACTGGGCACAATGCCCCCTCAGAACCAGTGGAGAAGCCATCCACTCACCCCATCCTTCCCTGTATGAAGCACAATGCCCCCTCTAGAGCCACTGGAAGTAGTCACCCACTTGAGAGACTGTGGCTTTGCACTCCCCAGGACAGAGCACAGGGCATGTTGCCCCCTCCAGAGCCAATGGGCAAGTTACCCACTTGAGAGACTGTGGCCTTGCACTCCCCAGGATCAAGCACAGGGCATGTTGCCCCCTCCAGAGCCAGTGGGCAAGTCACCCACTTGAGAAATTGTGGCCTTGCACTCCCCAGGGCAGAGTGATGGGCATGTTGCCCCCTCCAGGACCAGTGGCGTACTATCTTCTGGCTGAGGTGCCCCCCCATTTCCCGTCCACCTGAGGTGCCTGTCTATTTTTGACCTGATGCCCCTGCAGTGTTCTCTCCGTGTTGATGCAGGAGTGAGGTGGGGCCTTGGACTTTGTGATGTGGCCCCGTGGCCCATGGACATTGGGGACTGGGCAGTGTCCCTTGCATTGTTAACATGTATATACTTTTTGATTTGGATGTACAAATTTCACCTATATTTATCTTCTTACAGCCTTTTTACAGTATAGTGGTTGTCCTTGCATTATTCCTGAGGGGTACAGGGTGTATATGTTATGTTACTGCATCTGGTTGTGTGTGTGGTGTTGGGGATGGGGGTTTTGCGCGCTGCGTGTGTGTGTCTCTCTCTTTTTCCTCCCCCCTCCTCTGTGTGCTAAGCGGCAGTACTCACTGTCGTCGTCTTCGCCGGCGTTGGTGTTCGTAACGGAGCAGAAGGTAGAAGAGCATGGGGAAGACATGCAACTCGGGCTCCATGGTGGCTTGTTTCTTTCCTGAGTCTCCAGAAGTGAGTTATTTTCCTTCTGTGTTCTGTTTCTGCCAGGCTTTTGATGTCATTGGTACCGCCCCGGAAAAGGTGGCGGATAGGTGTGTCATATTACTGTGGGCGGTACATTGTCTTCCGCCTGGCTGTCGGCGGTTACCGCCGTGGTGCCTGTTGGTTTCGCCCTGGCGGTCGATGTGTTAAAGTGGCTGTCTGTCTGAACGGTTTCCGCTGTGGTCATAATTTCATATTTATTACTGCCGGCCTGTTGGCAGTATTACCGCCGCTCTATCACTGACCGCCAGGCTTGTAATGAGGGCCTATGTGCATTTCCAGTGCTCAATTTATGTGGGGCCCTAAACACGTAGATATTTTATAAATATGCACCCTTTCAGGCTTTTGTAGAAAAAGAGGTGGTTTTGCTGCATTCGTTGGGGTAGAAATGCTGATGGGACCTGTGTAGGCAATTGAGGTAAATAAAATGATTTCAAATGTCTGTGTGTGCATGCATGGTCTGGCGCCACATGTTTGCTCTGTGGCTCATATATCTCGTTGTCTGACTTCATCTCTGCACTCATGTCTGTGCCAAAACCACAGGAATCTCTGAAGTGTGGCACATTTTGGACTGTAAAAAGAATTGCAGCACTGTTATGATGGAAGCTGTGCTGGAAGTAAAAAGGCTACCATGATTCCTTGGCATGACAATGGAGGCACTGATCAGTAAGGAAACAAGAGCTATGTGGGAGCCATATAAAGGTAAGAAAAGAGACATGGAGCCCTGTAGGAGCCAGCCACCTGTAAGAAAAGGTAAGTAATAGGCGAGTTCTAAGCCCCTTTTAAGACTTTTTTTATTTTAAAAAACAAGAGATTTCACACACGCTGTTCAGGTGAAACCCAAAAACTAAATTGATGGAAATAGCCCTTTTTGCAGGATTGTCCCCAAACTTTTTGCCTTCTTCCTCCTATTTTTCTGATCTGTTTTTGCTCGTTTATTGTCTCTGTGTCTTTTACCACTGCTGATCACTGCTAAAGTGCAAGTGCTCCCTATGTAAATTGTATTGGTGATTGGTTTAACCATGATTGGCATATTTGATTTACTAGTACGTCCCTAGTAAAGTGCACTAAAGTGTCTAGGGCCTGTAAATCAAATGCCACTAGAGGGCCTACAGCATTGTGCTACCCAGATAAGTAGCCCCATAAACATGTCTCAGACCTGCCACTGCAGTATCTGTGTGTGCAGTTTTAAACTGCCAATTCAACCTGACAAGTGTACCTGCTTGCCAGGCCCAAACCTTCCTTTCTACTGCATGTAAGGGAACCCCTAAGGTAGGCCCTAGGTAGCCCCAAAGACAGGTTGCAGTGTATGTTAAAGGTGGGGCTTGTTACATGTCCTAACAGTGAAATACTGCTAACTTCGGTTATCACTGTTGCAAGGCCTATCCCTCCCATAGGTTAACATGGCAGCTGCCTTTAAATAACTTTAAAGTGCAGACCCCTTTTGAGAGCAGATCAAAACCTAGAGTTTGGGGTCTCTGAATTCACAATTTGAAAATACATCTTTAAGTGAAGTTGGTTTTTAGATTCTTAGTTTGAAAATGCCACTTTTAGAAAGCAGGAATTTTTTCCCTAAACCATTCTGTGACTCTGCCTGTTTGTGGATTTCCTGTCTGGGTCAGTTTGCCAGTTGGGCTGTTTACCCCTCTCCTCTAGACAGTAACACAAAGGGAGCTGGGGTGTAGCCTGCATATCCTGATGAGCCATCTTAGCTAGAGTAGAGGGAGGAGTGGCCACTTACACCTGAAAGGACTGTGCCTGCCCTAACACAATGCAATTTTCAACCCCCCTGTGTGCCTCTGAGGCCTGGCCTGGGCAAGGCAGGGTCTTGTCAACAACAGAGACTTTCCTTCAAAGTTGGGCAACTTCAAAGCGAAAAAGGGGTATAAGTAGTGGACCCAAAACCCTAGGCTGTTAGAATCTTTCTGGAACCAAGATGAACCTCTGCCAAGGAGAAGACATGAAGAGCTGGAGAAGAAGTACTGCCCCTTTGCTGTGTTGTTATTCTGGGTTGGCCTACAGTTACTGTTTCTGCCTTAAAAGAGAGCAAAGGGTGAACTGTGCTGTGTATCCTGCTTGAGGAAGTTCTCCAAGGGCTATCAGTAGAGCTTGCCTCCTGTTGGAAGTCTCAGGGACACCAAAGACTCCAGTTTCATCTGCCTACAGCGCTGGGGACTGTGTGTTTTGTACTGTTCAGGAAGAAAAACCACTGTGACACTGCCAGTAACGCCTCTAGCCTGCACCATGACCTGCAGACACCGCATAGAGTTGCACTGCCCTGCTTTGCACCAGAACCCCTTTCTCACCGATGCCACCATCTGATGCCGCCACTGAGCCGCTGCTTGCACTGTGGGCCCCGCACTCCAGCATCACCTTGCTCACACCGCAGCCTTGGCATCCTCGATGACGCCCCTCCTGCTGACACGGGTGCCGCTGCCTTCACCATGGCCTGTGGACACCGCTTGTGAGGAACACGAAGCACTGTCCCATCCTGCACTGCAGCCCTGGCCTACCGACGCCAGCACCATCAACTCCAGTGTCATCAGCAGACTTCCCTGTCTGCACCGTGGGCCGGACGGAACCAGTCCTGCACCGCCGACTTGGGCCTACCGATGACAGTGCTTTAACAATGATGATGATGCTGCCTGCACCGTGACCTTGTGACACAGCACGTCGCACTGCCCTGCTTCACACCGCAGCCCTGGTCTCACCAAAGCCTCTGGACGCCGTCACTGAGCCATGGCCTGCACCGTGACCTGTGGGCACCGCAGTCCCAACGCCATCCAGGCCAGTGCTCCTGACTTCATCAGCTCGGAGTTCGATCCACAATGTGTGGGATTTCAAGGGCCCACTGACCCCCGCAATGACTCCGGAACCGACACCGTGATGCATGCGACGCCACTCTCTGGATCTCATTGCGAGGATCACGACTCCCTGCAATTCCTTGGTACTGTTTGAGGGTCTTCCTGACAACGTAGCTGGCCCGCGATGCTGCGGCTGGCCTGAACAGCTGGTTTTGTTGATCACAACGCCATAATAGCTATTGAATTCAAGGAACTGTATTTTTAAGTTCATTCTTGCAAAATTCATAACTTCATTACTCTATATTGTATTTGTCTTGTTTTGGTCTTGTTTTATATAGATAAATATTGGCTATTTTTCTAAAACTGGTGTGGTATCCTTTTGTAGAGTTTTCACTGTGTTACTGTGTGTTATGTGCAAATGCTTTACACAATGTTTCTGAGATAAGCCTGACTGCTCGTGCCAAGCTACCAAGGGGGTGGGAAGGGGTTATCTGAGCTGGGTATTTCCCTTATCCTGACTAGAGTAAGGGTCCCTACTTGGACAGGGTGCAAACCGATTGCCAACTAGAGACCCCATTTCTAACATAAACCATGTATTTTGTACAACATTTTGGCTGTCTCAACATCTGCACTTGCAATAATTTGGACTCAGGGGCTGTGTGTATGATAGACAGAACAGTAAAACATTGGACCTTGAGGTAGACACAGTTGCACATGGCGATGGCATTATCACTTCATGCTGTCTGTGGTCAATCACTTCATCCTATCCTTTTATCATGCACTGTCCTCGTGGACTGTCAGGGGTAGGGGTGAGAGAGAGGTTTATGGTGGACCAATAGATGGCATATTTTACTTCATTAGTCTTGGGTGAATACATTGGACTAGATCGCACAGTCCTCCTATTTTAGTGGGTTTGGGACTTGCATAAATCTCGCAGTTTTCAGAGTTCTGCAAAATCAGCACTGTGTTAATGGCAGAAGCGGCAGCAGTTTGTACGCAGTTTGGGAGAACAAAGGGCCATTTTTTTATGGTGTGCTCTTAAAGGGGCCAGAGTAATAGCAGATGTACATGCATTTGTCATGTGATGGATCACAAACTTATTGCATGAAGAAAGATTCTCAGAAATAATGAATTAACTAAATTTGCAGGAGAAATACATTTTTAGAAGAAAATTGTGAAGAGGAAATGAACCACACCCATTCTGAATTACATTTCTAAAGAAAATGTTTTTTCTACATATAAGTGGGCAATTGTTATGCAAATAAGATGACTCAAGAGACATATTTTGGTACATTTATTCAATTTAATTTGTAAAGGGCATTTAAAGTGTACTGAGAAAAAACGTATCTGGTACAAAGGGTGTGTCAAGTAATGCAACTCGAAATAGGCAATATTGCTTAAATAGCATAAACAAGAGAAAAACAAGTTTTTCTAGGATGACAGGCTGGGGTTTGTGAGGGACCACGACTTGTGCTAGAGGCATTTTGGGAACTTTAAGGAACAGATTTAAGAGCCCCTAGTGCCTCCTTGTGCCACATTAGCGTAATTTGTTTTTTACGATAATGTGGACCAACGAGGCCAAAATCGCAGCGCCAAATTTACAAAGTGGCGCAATGCATGCACTGCCTCACTTTGTAACCCTTTGTGCTACATTATGTGCTAGATTGTAAAAATGAATGAGAGTAAAGGGGAGAAGGACATTTTTTTAAAATAGGAATAGGCTGGGAGAGAAGTACGATGTTATTAAAAAAATGGAATCAGTCACAAGGGGGATTAAAGAGTTTGTAAAGAGAGAAGGTGAGGGGGATTTTTTTTTTTTAACAAAGGGAGTAACCAAAAAGGAGAGTAAGGGTTTTGGCCCAAAAAAAACGGACTAAAGTGGGAGAGGAAGTGAGGGGTTTGAAAAAAAAGTGAGATGTGTAGCGGGGATAAGGGGTTTGAAGAAAGAATGGGGGTGAAGATGGAAGTGGAATAAAGTGGGAAGAGAGCAAAAAGTTTGAAAAATAAATGGAATAAAGCCGGAAGGTTAGTAAGAAGTCTGTAAAAATGGAAGTATGGCAGAAGGGGAATTAAGGAATTTGCAAAAAATTGAAGTAAAGCAGAAGGGAAAGTAATGGGTTTGATAAAAAGGAATTAAGTATGAATGGGTGTAAGTGGTTTATAAAGAAAGGAGTACAGCTGGAGGTGGGTAGATGGGTTTTAAAAGGAAGTAAGTGGGATCATGGGGTTTGTAAAAAATGGGGTAAAGAAAGATGGGGAGTAAGGCATTAAAAAGGGAGTGAAGCAGGAAGAGGTATGTAAAAAAGCGAGTGTATTGGGAGTAAGAGTAAGGATTTTAAAAACAGTACTAAAGTGAGAGAGGGCGTAGGAAGTTGACAAAAACGTGAGTTAAGTGGGAGGGGAAGTATAACAAAAGGCATGGCAGAGGATGTTTAAACTACAGGGGGCTAGGTGGAGATCACCATTAAAAGCCACCAAATGAAAATCAAACATGAAAGAACGAACATTTCTTCAATCATTTCTCAAATTGATGAAAGCCATTCTAGCAGAAAAAAACGTCAAAAATGGCTGCCCGAAATAAAGTCTTCCAGAACGGTTTTCTTCCTATTAGATTTTCGCCGAGACCTCATACAACTCTCAGAAGAGGTTCAAACGGTGTACTCAGGAACCCTGTACTCGTGTGTACACTGTATCCAGCAAACAGAAACCAAGAACTGTTACTACCCGGTGCCATTTCCAGCAAGAGTGAAATCTGAACAAAGTGTGTGCAGAGTTGGCACTCCTGCCCAAAAGACAAATTATTATTCGAGATAACCATGAAGATCTAGTGTTTGGAGTTTTTAGGGGATACACTAAGGGGGAGCTTTACTAACATTTTGCACTGGCTGTGCGTCATAAAAGTGATGCAAACCAGCGCAAAATGTTTTTTTTTACTTTCGAGTGAAAAACTTGTTTTGCGCTGGAAATCAACCTAAAGTAATGCAAAGCAGGGTGAAGCACTGGAGGCGTTGCATGAGCGTTCCCTTGCAATTAACCACACAAAACCCTATCTACCAAAAATGTGAGACAGGATTTTGTGAAAAAAATAATGCCTTTTAAAACCAGACGTTAAAAGGAGAAATGCCATTTCTTTTCCTCCTTTGCATGCGTGCTGCACCGTGCAGCATACATACAAAGTATGAAAAGTGTTAGAAGTTGTCTCTCACACACGCCCTTGCACTTTGGTGCAAAGGTGTGTGTGTGGCACACAGCAGCTGAAATAAGCGCCGGCCCTGGGGAGAGGGAAGGTGAGAGCCATATCTCTGTAGGTATGGCGCTCTCCTTTATCCCTCCCAGTCTAACAACACAGCACAGCATTTTGAACGTTTAGTAAATCTGTCCCTAAGTGTGATGAACCGGTCAGGCAAGCGGTGCAAAGGCCCAGCAGGGGTCCATCATCTTTGCTGAACCTTATGACGAACCATGACAGGTGACAGAAACAGCTAGATGGTGTTGCTTAGAAAATGTTCCCATGGCCAGCACCCATATCAGTGGCTACTGAGTTAGAATCCCAGTGGGTGCTGCAAGTTGGCAAGCAGCCACCCCTAACAGTGACACAAACATCCACCGGCCAGTCTTTTCAGAGAGGATGGAAACATGATAACGTTGAACAAATAATGTAGAATGTCTTCTCAGTGTTAAAGTGGTAAATGTTTTGACATTTGACTTTTTGCACAAACCCTTGAGGAAACAATGATTAAGTGAACTGGTGCTACATTCAGATCCCCGCTGGCAAATACAATTTTCCACGTTTCTTCGCTATCCACAGTGTGCCCCACTTGTGCAACCAAGTTGTTATGGTGGTGGCACTTGATGGTTTTGAGGTCGAAAGGTTCATTTGACTATGCCATATGGGCCCCTGGTCAAATCACAGACTATATTCTTCTAACACCTCACTGTTTCACCGCCCACTCTGTGGTAGACCCTGCTCTGAGGGACCAGGAATGCAGAAAGCCAGCAAGAACACAATACAAGCCTCGCTGGCCCCTGCAATGTAGGGGGGCCCCAACCTTTCAGTGGGCTCCCATACAGCCAGAGACCAATAAGTATAGGTATAATATATGTGGAATATGGGAGAACATTTTGCAGAGGGGCCCCATCATTTAGTACTATGCCACTGCATGCCGCTTCATGGTTTCAATAGCCTGACAGCAAAGGTCACAAGGGAAGTGCCTTATGGAAGAAAGGAAGTGGTGGCGTTGTGGCCACATCACAAACAGTAATAGGTCTGTTTTCGGAGATCCAATAATCACTCTAATATGACATTGGCTGTAAGGTGTAATAACAAACTGCATGTATTGTGCTCCACACAGGACCGCCACTGTACGGTTAAATACCTTATCACAGTGTGCGTATCCTTGATGTCATTCATAATATCTGTTTACTTCTCTGTGACTTTTACAGTGTCCAAAATACTTGGGGGCATATTTACAAAATAATAATGCAGCCCAGTGCTGCAAGCCATCTTGCTGCGCTGCATCATTAGGAAAGTGCATCCCTGTACTTTCCGCTGTGCTGTACACAATTGGCTGCCTAGTGCCAATGCAGGCACCCTTGTTCCATGGTGCAAGGGTCCCTGCATTGCAGGGATGATTGTTTATGTGCAGGAAGGGAATCTGATGCATTCCCAGCCTTGTAAATCAGAAAATGTATCAGATTCCATGGGTGTTGCTTTGGAGTAACCACAGCAACCCATGGAACGCCCCTTTCGCACAGAGCTACGCGTGAAAGAGGAACATATTTACAAGGCCATGAAAAGCCTCGCAAGGTGGCTTTGCGTGACCCTGTAAATATCGGCTGGCACACTGCGCCACTGGAGCATCAAAAAAAGTAACGCTCCGGTAGCGCTAGGGGCTTTAAATTTGCCCATTTGAGTACACTGCAGTGCGACACAGTCTGACAGTCGAAGGTGAGGGTAGCTACCCGGGCTAAAGCAAGCTTATTGTCATTGAAAGTGGAATAAAGACACTTCTGGCTCCCTCGGGTCTCTGGGTATTCGTGGAGGAAGAGAAGACGTCAGAGGCTGTATAAGCAGAGCCTGCCTTCCCACTGGCCATTTGGGTGAGAAAGGTGGGGACCTGCAGCCCTTGCGACACAGCTGTCCTCGGCCCCTTTGGGCCCTGGTTTCGAGGCTGAGGACAGGTGACTGCACAGTGGCGAACAAACTCCTTTCTGTAGGAAGCAAAAGGGGGGAGAGCCCGCATACTACTGTGGTATATAATGGCTATAACCTCTTCCTCTTTGATGAATAATTTTACGACCACACTTGACAAAGTAGTGCACAGTGCCCAAACTAAAGCGCAGTTGTCATTTCACAGCTTAAACCCGGGTCAGAGTGCTGGATTTTTCTTTGTTTCAAACACACCAAATCGGGATGAACGATTTTGACCTTCCAGTCTGGATTACAAAGCCCCACGCTTTATTGACTGTTTCCGCTTTGACAGTTTCCTTTTGGGAAATAACCACAGACAGGTAGCAGAAGTGACAATCAATACACCGCAAAGAATTTGACTGACCGATGGTGCTAAAATGAGATCAAAACTCATAGGTTCAAAGAGCTTAAACTAACAGAGGGGCGACTAGCAGACACCGGTCTTTCCCACAGGATCCTTTCAGACCTTGAAAGAAGTTCAGCTGCCTTAAGGGGTTGAATCAGTTCCCATTTTCACAGTAAAAAAACTATGTTATGCTAGCCTATCATTCTTGTTGGTGACTTATCATATTATTTTTAACACGTTTTGTATCGGCAGGGATTTTTAATGGCACTGCTTTTTCATCATTTTTATAAAATATAGGATCAATGTAAGCCTTCCAAAATCTATGCACATAAAATAAGTCCATCCTGCACACCAGCCCATAAAAGTATGCATTTTACAAGCTCTGCAAAAGCACACAGAAATAAAAGCCTCACGTTCATGAATAAATGACTACCAACGACCATATTTCATTGTTCTTATTCAGGTAAATGGCATCGTAAAAAAAATTCCCGAAATATGTGCGGTCTGAATTTCTCCTAATGTACTGAGAAGTGCAGAGAAAATGTGGTACTAGTTCTTGTCAAGCGGGTACTTTTGATGCTGTATTTACAGATGATAAGAAAATGCAATATAAAACAAACTCTATTACTGTTCCAAACACGCCAAGAAAAAGTAAGTATTCTTTTAAATATTACTTTTAAAAATGTTTACTTTACTTGAAGTCACATTTTCATAAATGTTCATTCATATTTTCTCCAATACCTCTTATTAAGACAGCCACAACCCGGAACGATTTCATTAATAATAACACAATAAAATAGCACCAAAAAGCCACTAAGCAGGTATCATTGCCAGAATATTTACGTCTGAAACTACCAATGAGAGGGTCCACTCTTTGCCTCAGTTAGAGGCTCTGGACAGCGTTAGGCCCAGTGGATCTTTGTGTCGCATCAACATGTTAAAGAGTTTCAGCACCCTCTTATGATCCAGGTGCTCCACTGAATAATGAATATACCCACCTTGTTGTGTTTAAACCTGTGATCACAAATATGAATCCTGGCGGAACCACAGAGCCTTTATCCTTCAAAGGCCCGTACAAGGTACACCGTGTGAGTTGGACAACAATACACATTTACGTTCTCAGCTAAGAAACTGCTTCAGCAATGAACGTGTGATTCATAGCTAGACTGTTATGTTTCCATTAAGCTTCAAGGTTCCTTTCGTAAAAGGAGACAGAAAGCACATGGTTAAAATTCCAAGCTACAAAAGGAGTCAAGAAAATGTATTTATTTATTTATTATTTTATTTTTATTTTGGAAAGTGCTAGACACAGTGGTACTTTCCAGTGCTTAAGTGCCTGTGAGGCTGATGACACTCATATTGTCAAGATCAGACAGCCTGGCACTTTACATGAGCTAATGCACAGGTACCTGACAACCTGAGGGCATTGCCATCATCAGCCTGGCAAAGCCCTAATGACAAGGCGGACCATCACTGATAGAGTCAGCCCAGGAGCTTTAGGTTTCAGCCCCAATGTGCCCAGGCCTGATTATCAGTGAGGCTTCACACCACACTTTCCTAAACCCGTCACAGAGTGGTGTTAGATCAGCAAGTTTACATACTGCACCCTGTGACAAGTTAAGACAGGTCAACTTCTCATTGTTTGACAATTAACATGGAGAGGATGGATGACATGATGTCCAAGGCGGATTGATTGGTGACAGGTGTCCATATGGTGATTGTCCGGCAAGTGTGCACTGGTTGGTCGAGACTGCTGAGTTTGAGGACTTTGGGTTGGGGTGTTGAAGTTGTTGTAGATAGTGGCGATCTTGCTGTAAAAGTTGTCTGAGAAGGTGTTACAGAGTTCTTGGGAAGGATGGATAGTGCTCTTTGTGGCTGTCAGACTGGAGTATTGTTTGACTATTTTCTAATAGTTCTTCAGTGCGGTTGGCTGCTGTGTCGATTCGGGCTGTAATGGCTGCTCTCTTGGCTTCCTTGATTTGCCTGTAGTAGTTGCTGAATATTCAGTTGTGGGTGGCTATGTTGGAAGGGTACCTGGTGGATTGCCATTGTTTCTCGAGTTGGTAACAGTTGCGCTTGGTGATTCTGAGCTCTGGGGTGTGCCAGATGGCTTGTCTTTAGGCTTTGTTGACTGTAGTTGGCTTCAGCGGGGCAACTGTGTTGATGAACACAGTGATCCAGGTGGAGAAGTTATGGATGGCCGGTTCTATGTTTGATTAGGCTATGGGTTTGGAAGTGCTGAGGGCCTGTGTCCACTGTGTTTCTGTTACCTTGACCCAGCTGCGGTGGGTAGGGGGTGTGGTACTTGCTAATGGTATGCTGTGCGCCAGAGATGGTGAGGTGGACGATGGTGTGATCGGACCACATGAGTTTTGTGACATGGTGGAGCTTCACTGGAGGTGAAGATGGGGTCAAGTGTTTGTCAGCTTTGTGCATAGGTTTGGTGACCAGTTGGGTGAGGCGATGCTGCTCATGTTTTCTAGCAGAGAGGTGGAGTTGGCATCATTGGGGTTGTCAATGTGGCTATTGAGGTCACCAAGTAGGATGCAGTGGTTGGAGTCGATGGCTAGGGTGGCAATAATGTTGGGGATGGCAGAATAATGATAATAATAATAATAATGATAATAATGATGTCGGTGGCAGAAGGCCGGCCGAGGTCCCAGGGGTCTGTACACATGGGTGCCTCTTACTGTTGTTGTTTTGTCATTAGTTTGTTGCTGGAAGTTGAGGTGCACCATGAGGGGTGTAGGGTTGCTTTCAGCGGCGATGCATCAGATGGTGTCCTTGAAGATGATGGCAGTGTCTCCACCGTGTTTGTTGGTATAATCTTGGTGTATTGTCTTGTAGCCGTTGGGTGCTGCAGTGGCTATGTTGGGGACTGAGGAGAGTTTGAGCCAGGTTTCGATGATGAAGGCCATCTGGGGGGCGAGGGAGGTAGAGGGATCAGGCATTGAGAAGGATGAAATGGAGCTGCTCAAGGTTGTTTGTGGTGTTCCGGGTGGATGCAGCACAGGATCCTGTGTGGGCTGGTGGCCCTGCGGTCCAGGAGAAGCGGCAGCATCAGCAGGTGAACAGTCCTTTGTTTGCTCGAGGGCAGGAGGGGCATCAGTTTTTGTTGCAGCATCCAGGGTCGAGGGCCAGGAGCTCCTCTGTGGTGTAGCAGTGGGTGGGGTGAGGGCCAGAGTTCCTGGCGCTGGATGTGGTCCAGGCATGAACGGGCATGGATGGGCTTGCCTTTGGCACACACAGCGGTGCGATCACGCTGTGTCCTCCATTAAATAGGTCCTGGGGGGATGGTGTGGTGCTGGGTGGCAGGAGGCAGGAAACAACAAGGAGCGGGAGGCGGAAAACAGCCAGGAAAGGGAGGTGGGCAGAAAAGGAGCAGCAGGGAAAAAAGGGAAGAAATAAGAGAAAAAGGCAAAAGGTGAACAGAAGTAAGAGAGCAAGTGAAAGATTATATAGAGCACGCAAATGCCGAGGCGTCTTTGTGCTAGTGACCTAACACTGGACTGACAAAAAGGAGACCTAGTTTATGCTAGGGGCTAAAAGCCATGTCTTCAGAGATTTTTACTAGAGTCAAAAAGCCATGTTTTCAGAAATTTCCTAAAAAAGGATCTATTCTATAAAGATCTCAATGAGAAGGGCATAGAGTTCCAGAGCTTGCAAGCTAGATAGGAGAAGCTTCTGCCACCCCAATTAGCCTTTTTATGTTGGGAACAATTACTAATTTAGCACCAGATGATCTTAGGGCATGTCCAGAGACATGTCATGAAAAGGTCTTCTGGAAGTAAAGAGGACCAGTTCTATTTAGTGCTTTGTGTGCAATACCCAAGGCCTTACATTTTACCCTTTTGCCAACTGGCAGCCAGTGCAGGTCTTGAGTGCTTTTTGTAATGGGGCTACATTTTGTAATTTTTAAGTGCTGAGGGGCCGCTGCCCTCCGCAGGGATTGTAGCTTTGCTTGCAAATGTTTGTAGATTCCCAGATAAAGAACATTAAGATCTATCTTAGATAGGACCAGGACAGCACTACAATTTTTTGTATATCAAGAGGAATAAATGGATAAACCGTTTTAAGCATTTTCAGTTGATAGAAACAAGAAGATGTAATATGATTAATCTGTTCAGAAAAACAGAGTTTATCATCAAACATGACCCTGAGATTTTTCACTATCCGAACTGGGGTTGGATGCGGACCTAGGTCAACGGGCCACCATGCATCATTCCAGAAGGAGATGTCTTTCCCAAAGAGTATCACCTCTATTTTATTTGTGTTTAACTTAAGGCAATTTTCTTTCACCCAGACTGTAATATTTTCCAGGCAGCTGTTAAATTCTTTGGCACAACATTAACATCAGATGTAACTATATTGCAGAGAAACTCAAGGGGGCAAAGTATATATTAAAAAGCGTTGGGAATAATTATGATCCTGAGGCACCTCACAAGTGAGCGAGAAAGAGTTAGAGGTGTACCTGTCAAACTCAAGAGTCTGTTCTCTGTCTGATTGGATGGACCTGACGATGGCCAGAGCTGCACCCCTGATCCCCACCTCCTGTTGCTGGTTAATGAGTATTAGAATGTTTACAGTGTCAAATGCGGCTGAGAGGTCCAGCAGGATGATTGCCGCTCTCCCTACCTTCCTTATCCATCTGCCTTCGAATCCCCTAGGGGTGATTACTAAGGCTGATTCTGCACAATGCTGCAGCCTGAAGCCATGCTGCGATGGGGCAAGAATGTTTTTTAGCCTCCATAAAGGCCTTCAGGTCTTCATTAATATATTTTTCTAGAATTTTAGCAGGGAATGGTAGGTGAGAAAAAGGCTGGTAGTTTTTAATTTCTGGAGGTTCTTGGAAAGCCTTTTATTAAAATATGACTCACCAAGGCCTTTTTCCATGCTACTGGAAAAAGTGCTTGAGTCAGCTCATTATTTAAAAGTTTGACAAGATGGACCGCTTTCATACTGGAGATTCTTGAAAAACATTTGGAGGGCACAGATCCATAGGAGAACCAGATTTAATAGTTTCCAACAAACTTTTTACTCTTTATACAGTGAATGGAGAAAACTATCCAGACCGTTTAATACTTCATATGAGTGTTCGTGCCGCTTTATCACAGAGGAGCGAGGGAGATCAACTAGGTGATTTCCCTTCCAATTGACAGCAAAAACCTTATAAATGCTGTTTACTTTCATTTGGAAAAACTCTGCAAGATGATTACAAAAATCTTGATCAGGAATAAAAAAGTTTGCTCTGGTCATAATTTGAAAGGGCAGTTACGGCTTTAAAAGGTTCACTTATTTTCTCCGTAAAATATTTGTTTTTTGCTGTAATAACCGCAGTTTTATATTCCTCAATGGCTAATTTATTGTTAATTATAGTTATTTTTCTCACCTGCAGTGTAGGGTGTCCTCCATCTCTCTTCTTGTACCCTACATTTTAACTTGAGTTATTTTAATTCAGGAGAATACTAAGGGGCAAATTGACTTTTCCTATAGCTTTTCTTTATTTTTTCTGGGGCTACCTTGGTGACTGCATAGTATAACCAGTTAAACAAACTGGAGGCCGCAATTTCAATATTGGTGTCCAACAGAGGGTTGTAACTTTTTAGAGCAGAATCTGATTCCACTTTATTAATTTTCCACCAAGGATTTATTGTGATGGACTTCCTAGCAATTCTAGAACAAGCTATATTAGCTAGGACAGTTAGTTTAAACAAAAATACACTGTGATCTGTCCATATCAAAGGAAGGGCTTAATCAAAACTAATTTCTGGATTGTTTGTAAAAATTCCATCAAGAGTACAGCTGGCCTTGTGGGTAGTGCCTTAGATTAAAATAATGAAGACAGTTGACCAAGTGCTCCGTTTTTTTTATTATTCTTAAGATCCAAGTGAAAATTTAAATTAACCAATGGAGACTCCATACAAGACTCCATAAAAGTCTGAACAGATCTAATGAAACTGTCTCTTGGGCCAGGCAGGCAATAAATTAAAGTGTCATTAAATATTGAATTGTTATGGAATTTAAAGGTAAATATCAAGGCTTCTCCCTCTAAATGTGAAATAGGGGTGAAAACTGTTTTAAATTAGTTGTGATAAATAATCGTATTCCCCCCAACTCCCCTGTCCCCCCTCACTCTGATTCGACCTGGCATCTTTTGGCATGTTTCCCCTGTCTTTTTACTTTCTGACCACCTGTTTTTATGATATGCTGGACTTCGTTTTTGCTGGTTTCTTGTCTCTACGTACTTTACCACTGCTGATCAGTGCTAAAGTGCCCTGGTGTAAATTATGATTATGATTGGTTATACATGATTGGCATATTTGATCTAGTAGTAAGTCCTAAGTATAGTGCACCATATGTGCCCAGGGCCTGTAAATCAAATACTACTAATGGGCCTGCAGCACTGGTTGTGCCGCTCACACAAGTAGCCTTCAAAATATGTCTTAGACCAGCCACTGCAGTGTCTGTATGCACAGTTTTTAACTGTCATGTCGACCTGGCAAATGCACCCACTTGCCAGGTCTACCCTTCCCTTTTATTGCATGTAAGTCACCCCTAAGGTAGTCCCAGAGATCCCCCTAGGCAGGGTCTAGTGTAATTATAAGTTAGGACATGTAGAGCTGTGTTTTCACATGTCCTTATAGTGAAATACTGTGCATTTCATTTTTCACCATTGAAAGGCTATCTCTTCCATAGGTTAACATGGGGTCTGTCTTGAAATACCTTTCAAGTGCATATTTCCAAGGGAAGGTGATAGGAAGTTGGAGTTTGGGAACTCTGAATTCACAATTTAAAAATACATCTTAGTGAAAATGTTTTTTAAATTGCGGGTTTGAAAACGCCACTTTTAGAAAGTGGATATTTTCTTGCTTAACCATTCTGTGCCTGGCTGTGGAATCCACGTCTGTGTAGCTGACACCTGAGGCCTCCTGCTTCCACTCTAGACAGTCCCACAAAAAGGAGCTTAGGTGTGCCTTGCATAACATGATGGGTCTTCCTGGGTTAGAGTGGTGGGAGGAGCTGACACTTGCACCTGAATAGGGCTGGACCTGTCCTGCAGAAAGAGGTCTCCCCTCCTGTAAAGCCTATGGGACAAAGCAGGAAAGAACTGGATCTTGTGAGGAGGAAGGACTGCCTTTGACGTTTGCCTACTTCAAAGGCCAGAACTAGTATAAGTAGTGGGGCCCTGACCCCAGAACTTTAGAACTCTTTTGGACTAAGGAACCTTTCAAGAACAAGAGCTGAAGAAGCTGTCACAAGGGTCTTCCACTTTGCTGGGTGCTTTTCTGTGTTGCCCTGCTGCTTGCTACTTCTGTCTTGGGCAGTGAAAGGACTGCACTGAGTTTTCTGCAACTTATTTCCTGAGTTTCTCCAAGGGCTTGAAGTGGAGCTTGCCTCCTGTTGGAAGTCTCAGGAACATCAAAGACGTGACTTCAAGTTCATCTGCCAACAGCACTGGTAACTGTGTGTTTTGTGCTGCAACAGAAGAAAAGCTACTACGATGCGCCAACGACGCCGCTGCCTGCACTGTGACCTGGCAGCACTGCACCCAGCATTGCCCCGCTTCACAGCCCAACCCTGGTCCCAGGACGCCGCCTGATGCTGTCACAGAGTCACTGCTTGCACTGTGACTTGTGGGCACGACAAGTCGCATTGCCTCACTTCACTCCACAGCCCTGGTATCACCGACACTGCCACTCCATGCCAACATCGCCGCCACGTCCTGCACCATGGCCTCTGGACACCGCAGCCCTCTCCCACCGACGTCAGTGACATTGAATCCAGTCTCGTCAACTGGCATCTCTGCTTACAATGCGACATGTGGGCACCACACGAAGCATTGTTCAGTTGCGCATCGCAACCTTGGGTCAACTGATGACAGTGCTTCAGCAATAACGATGCCGCCTCCTGCACTGTGACATGTAGACACCACGTCGCATCGCCCTGCTTCACACCAAAGCCCTGGTTTCACCATTGATGCCTGACGACCTCACTGAGCCACTGTCTGCACAGTGACCTGTGGGCACTGCACATCGCATCGTCCCAATTTGCATCGTAGCCCTGATGCCACCAACACCAACACCAGCGCTCCTGACTTCACCCTTACAGAGTTCGATCTGCAACGCATGTGACTCGAAGGACCCAATGTCTCCTGTACCGACGCTGGTGATGTCGCAACTTCAGATCTCATTGCAAGATCCACAACTCCCTGCATTTGCCAGGTACTGTTTGTGGGTCTTCCCGAATCCATAGCTGGCTCATGGCCTCGCAGTTGGCCTGAACTGTTGGATTTGTTGTTCAGGAAACCATGGGAGCCCCAGACGGAGCTATCAACTTCAAGGAACTATATTTTAAGCTGATTCTTAAAAAATTTGAATCTTTATTACTGTATGTTGGATTTTTGGTGTGTGTTCAATTTGTAGTGTTTTCACTGCATTACTATGTGTTATGTGCAATCACTTTCCACATTGCTTCTGAGATAAGCCTATCTGCTCGTGCCAAGGTACCAAGGGGATGGACAGGGGTTATTTCAGGTGTGTAATTCCCTTATTCTGACTAGAAGGAAAGGTCCCTACTTGGAAGAGGGCACAATCCACTGCCAACTAGAGACTCCTATTTCTAACATCCTCTGTCCCCTGTTTGCCCAATCTATCATCTCTGGACATCACATATCCTTCTGGGATAGCAATTTTCATGTCAGAGTGTGATGTACTATTGGTCCAGGTCTCCATAAGAAATACCATGTCCAGAGTATAGCAGTCCATAAATTCTGTGAATTCATATTTGTGCTTAACAAGGGACCTGCGTTTAAGAATATACAGGTGAGCGTCTCGCCTGTTTGTTCTGATAACTGTGGAAAGTAGGCAGGTGTTAAAGATATATTCCTTCTAAAATGCTTGGTTAAATTGGGGCGCAGGACATATTTACATACAGGACAGCAGAAATGATCAACATTTGTGCCACAACTCGGAATTGCATAGCAACATTACCTACCGAATGGGCCAGGAAGGGCAGTGGAGGGGTGAAAGGGAAAGAGGTTGATCAGATGCTGCAAGCGAGGTGTACGGGTGCGATAAATGGCAACTGGTCAGAAGACTTGTCACGTGGGAGCTAGCACTGGGACCTGCTCCTGCATTAACATCACAGTAAAGCTAGCAAGGCTCATTATCTGCAGATCTCGGCCCAACAGGGCAAAAGACCCAGCCTTAATACTTACAGCTGTATGTAATTTGCAGTATCAACAATACTTCATAGATCAATCTTTTCAGTCCCAATCTACTGAAGGTCTACAGTATGGCACTACATAGAATCAGACTGCTGCCTTCCTCATGAGAGGCTACAATCATCACAATACTTAAACCTTCCAAAGATCTGCGCTTACAAATCCCTCCATCCTTTGCACTACTTATTTAGTAGTATATTGTCATGTCCCAACCATTTCATGGCAATATCATCTAAATATTCAGCTATAAGTGGTTCATTGAATTGTGTCTGAGTAATGTATAAATTAGAATAGTACTCTGTGAATATGACCAATATTTCAGCGGAAATAAACTGAAGCACTCCCCTCTCATCTCTTAATCCTGAGATGACATTGTTTTTTGTGTGGTGGCATTGCACCACTTTGTAACCCTTTGCGCTACATTATGCCTGCGCCAGGAGTAATGTATTCAAAGGGGGCGTTCCCTCTCTAGAAGGCCTAAAAAATGGCGCAAAGAAGTCTTAGAGATAGGCATTAAAAGGAGGCACACCATTGTTTACAATGGGCCTCAATGGGCTTTGCAGGATTAGCGTCAATCCTGAAAAGCTCCAAACTAGCGTCCAAAATTTTGATGCTAGTTCCCTAACTACTGCCATGGTGTGCCATATCTCAGATATGGCGCACGCATGGTGGCATTAGGGGGTGCAAGAAAAGTGGCGATGCACAGGGTGCATCGCCACTTTTCTTAAATCAGGCCCACTGTTCCTTAAACCCTCTCTACCCCTCTACAAAGCGTGGAGATAAGCTGTCTACAAGTCCAAATGAGTTCAGTGGTAACTCTGCCTACCAAGTACACTCGCTCTTTGCACCAACCTTTATTGTTTGTTCAAGTACTATCTTGCCCTTTCTCTGGATACCCTACATTTGGTTGTCCTGCATACATTCTGGAAGGAGAGAATC
The DNA here is from genome assembly GCF_031143425.1 of Pleurodeles waltl. NCBI lineage: Eukaryota > Metazoa > Chordata > Amphibia > Caudata > Salamandridae > Pleurodeles > Pleurodeles waltl. Next base: position 841,926,188 of record NC_090446.1, on the reverse strand, counting down.
CTGATTGGGCCAGTGTGAGCCCTTTGTGTTAGTGCATTTCTATACAGTTGAAAATGGGTTGAACTAGATTCTGCTTATTTCTTCTTCAAGGTTGGTCCCGCTGAGATCAGAAACTCTGGGGTCACCACGTCACGAGAATTCAAGAGACTGTCTCCACCTATCCCTAAACCAAGTGATAGGCTTGTGCTCCCATTTCTAGTAATTACATTTTCTGAATTCTGTAAGGCTGGACCTTTTCACGTGTTGGTTATTATCTGTGTAACTCAATCGCTACTGTATTGCTCATTGCCTTTGTTTTTGGTGTTCGCAATCAGTACGATTATTAGCAGGAAAGTTCTGTGAGCTGAATCAAAATAACTCACTTTCGATGCGGGGATTATCATTTCCTATTTTATGCATTTAATGCGTTGTTCACAATTACAAAACAATTACAAATATTACCTGTTTGCAAACATTGTTTGAGCCATTCCACTGTTACAGTAACTGCATCGGTATTGTGTTATTTGTTGCTTTCAAGGGTGAACTGTTGCTTTTAAATATTTAGATATCAAAACGTGTATAGTGCATATATCCAAGAGTCCTGGATAACTGGATACCCTACCTCCCTTCTTAAACCAATTACGCATTGTCCCTGCTGCTTGGAACCACAGCACGCTTACCTTTGATAAAGTTTTGCTGCCCAGCGCCTGCAAGGATCAGGGAAAAAACCTGAAACTGAGTAGATATGGTGCCCTTGTTTTTCCTAAGTTCAACTAGTGAAAACCTAATGAATTTAGGGCCATATGTACAGAATTCGGGGATTGTGAGTTCCTAAGTTCCTAATTGCGATTCTTTGTGAATCACAATTAAGAAATTGCAATTTCTAGAGTACAAGTTGGAAATAGCGAATTCTAATGGGGTTGCAAAGACCTACCTCGTGAATATTAATGGAGTAGGTCACAATTTGCCATCCGTTAGGAATTGCAGCCATCACAGGAATTGTGGACTGCTGGGGTCAGCAGACCACCAAGTCTGTGATTGATTTTAATAAGGCAATCTTTTCTTTCAAATGCAGCCAATTTTTCTTAAAGGAAAACGTGATGTGTTTCAAAAAAATAAAATAAAACTTTTAAGTTTCATTTTTAAAGAGAGTGTAGTGGTCCGTAGGACCACTGTCAGCTCTTAAAAATCATTTGCTTCAGCATTCACAAAGGGGGAAGGGTCCCTTGAGGACACCTTCCCATTTGAGAATGGTTACCATGTTTGGGTAGAAAAATGAATGTTTTGCAACTGCAATTCGGGAACATATTACTGAATTGCAGTTTGTGCTCTGTACATGAAAAAGCATTTTTATGGTCGGACTCGGCCCGATTCTGTGATTCAGGCCGTTCCGACTGCAAAAATGTTTTTGTATACATGGCCCTTAGGCCAGTGTGGTAACATACATCCCTGCTAGTTCCTCCAGGCTGTTCAATATGTTTAGAACGCCTTTCATATCACATGCTGCCAAGAGGTCAAAGAGGATGAAGGCAGCTACAATGCATTCATCAAGAAATTACATAACATATACTCTAACTCTTGACAATGTGGTCTCTGTCCCTCTTAAGGTTTATATTGCAGCTATGGAGCAGATTTGATACATCACCCTTGAAACTTTCATGTAAGGCTTTGGTTTTCTGATTCCAGTTGTCCTACTTACAGCTGTTGGACTACTTCACATGTTCTGATCTGGTTGGCAAGGGAGATCTCCAGCATCTTTCATGGTGTACCCTCGTATAATGAGGATGGGGAGAGCGTTTTGGGTGTATATGAAGTCAGGTTTGAGGCCCACTTTCGGCAGTGTGAAATGAATGGATTCTGGTAATGCTTATAGCGAAGTGTGAGTGTAAAGGTGACAATGAAGTGGGTGGGGTGGGCCAAGTGAGTTAAAATATCATCAGGTATCTATATTGTTGCTGACTGTCAAGCACAGAGTATTGTCAGCAATGTGGGTAGCAGGTACATAGATGCAAATGGAGCTCGTGTGCCTTGTTAGCCTGCTCGTGTTTGAAGAGGTGGACAAGTTTCGGTTTTGAATTTCCTAATTTGTAAACATTTTATGGTTTCCATTTCTAGAGAAAGAGAGGGAATGCAAATGACTAAAATCGTGAACCATCAAAGTATATCCTGTGACAAAAAATGTTGAATGTGATACATGTTAGTCATTCTCCAAGAAATAATTTCTCTGAAGTCCATTTTAATTTTTTGCTGTAAGAAATATGGGCCTGATTTAGATCTTGGCGGACGGGTTACTCTGTCACAATGGTGGCGACTTTCCCGTCTACCGAAATATAAATCTCTTTATGGCCTATGGGAATCATGTTTTGGTGGAGGGGATATCTGTCACTGTTGTGACAGAGTAACCCGTCCGCTGAGATCTACATGAGGTCCTGTGTTAAGGGGTAGAAAACCGCTTGCTTGCCTTCTTACTGAAACCATTCATACCCCTCACAAAATTAATTAACATTCTTTCTAGATGGAAGGCCCTTTTCTCATTAGAGTACATTTCACTGGTGTACTCAATGTATGTGATTGTATTTTGGACTCTGTGAAAACAGCTCGAATAACATGAGCATATCTCAAAGCCATTCTTCAGACTATTGGCATGTTCACCATTGCCCTTCTGTATGCAGACCCTTGTGCACACAGTGTAATTTTGGATGGTTTCCGACTTCCAGGAAAAATCTGCTGGTCACAAACAGCAACAAGCATTGGCAAAGCCAATAAGACATGCTTATGCAAGAGCTATTGGCTTTGCCAATGTGTTTTAGCCATGTTGTTCACCAGTGTGGCTGCTGAAGACTGCAGTGGCATAGAGTGAAGTGGTGAAGAGTGGAATAGAGTGGTGAAGAGTGGAGTGGAGTGCAGTGTTGTGAAGTGGAGTGGAGTGGAGGGACGAAGAGTGGTTGGGCTTAGAGTGCAGAATCATATAGTCGAGGAGCATAGAGTGGAACAGTGTCAGAATGGAGTGTCGTAGAGTGGAATGTAGTAGAGTCATAGAGTGGAGTAGAGGTGTACTGTGGAGTAGAGTCATAGAGTGGAATGGCGTAGAGTGTATTGTAATGGAATAGAGTGTAGTGTTGTAGAGTGTAGTGGCACAAAGTTGAGTACTGTGGCCTAGACCGAAGTAGAGTAGATTGGAGTGGTTTATTGCAACATAGAGTGAGTAGAGTATAGTGTAGTAGAGTAAAGCATCATAGATTTGAGTAGAGTGTTACAGAGTAGAGTAGAGTAAAGCAGAGTGTCAGAGTGGAGGGGCAGAGAGTGGAGGAGCATAGAGTGGAGGGGTGTAGAGTACAGTGTAGTGTAGTGCAGTGTTGTGGAGTTCAGTTGAGTGGAGTAGAGTGTCACAGAGTGGAGTGGAGTAGTGTGGAGAAAAGTAGAGTGTCAGAGTGGAGGGGTGTAGAGTGAAGGGGCATAAAGGGGAGGTTGTGTAGAGGAGGGGCGTGGAGTGTAGTGTAGTAGAGTGTTGTAGAGCATAGTGTCAAAGTGGAGTAGAATGTCACAGAGTAGAGTGGAGTTAAGTATAGTGTTAGAGTGGAGGAGTCTAGAGTTGAGGGGTGTAGAGTTGAGGGGTGTAGAGTTGAGGGGCATAGCATAGAGTAGAGGAGCATAGATTGGTATAGAGTGGAGAGGCCTAGAGTAGAGTGTCACACAGTGGAGTGGAGCAGTGTAGAGTGGAGAAGAATACCATGGAGTGAAGTGTCATAGATTAGAGTGGCACACTGTGTAGTGGTGTAGAGCAGAGTAAAGTGGCATGGAGTGTCATAGAGTGGAGTATAGTGGTACAGAGTAATGTGGAGTGTCACAGAGATGAGTGGTGTAGAGTGGAGTGGTGTAGAGTGGAGTGGTGTAGAGTGGAGTTGCATGGCCTACAGTGAAGTGGCATGGAGTGGGTTTGGTGGAGTGGAATGTCATGCCATAAAGTGGAGTGGAGTGTTGTAGAGTGGATAGAGTGTTGTAGAATACAGGCCCATATTTATAATTTTTTAGCGTTACAGTTGCGCCGCTTTTTGACGCAAAAGCGGTGCAAACTTACAAAATGCAATTGTATTTTGTAAGTTTGCGCCGCTTTTGCATCAACAAATGACGCAAATGTGGCGCTAAAAAAGTATAAATATGGGCCACAGTGTCATAGAGTGGAGGACAGTGTCAGAGTGGAGTGGCGTGGAGTGGCTCAGAGTGGAGGGGCATAGATTGGAGGGGCATAGGTTGGAGTATAGTTTTAAAGAGCAGAGTGGTGTAGAGTGGAGTGGCATAGCGTGGAGTGTGCACAGTTGGTAGCACCCTGCCTTAACAGAGAACATATTAGTGTTCAGAAAAGGCATCACCTACTGTACTGATTTGATTTAATAGTATTGTAATATTTGTTTCTACCACACTTCTGAATTAAAAAACAAATACTTCATTTGTACTTTCCTAATTCTGATATGTTATGAAATATTTGCACAGTTTATTTACAAACATTTTAATTTTGTTGTGTGCTAGAAAATCTCTTTTCTTTCACAGTCTGGCTAGATTGTCACATAAATCCTCTCACTTTGAAGTCATAAAAGAAAAGTAAACACCAAACTCCCTTCAAAGTCTGACATTTGACCTCTTTCTTTGAATGCACAGCAAATGTGACAAGATAAGAGAAAAATGTAAAGACCGGTTTACAGAAAGCGAGGATTTGTGGAAGAATTCATGGAGGAATGGTGAACAAGCTTTGTTCCATTTGAGGGGCAAAGACATTCTGGGCAGCCTAAAACAAATAAAGCCAGCACATAGAAAGCCAGAAAATGTGAGCCACAAACCAAAAAGCCAATGGTGAGCAATAAGCGAAATGTATTCCCAGGGAAGCTTTCAGAATGCCCACAAGTAGTATTTTCACAGGGATCGACCTACAAATTACTTTCGTACACTGGGAGAAAAGCCCAAGTGCACCAGGGCCATTGAGTTTGTGTTTTTCAACTACAAACTTCCTCTTTGAAGGTTTGATGTTTAAAACTGAAAACTCTGCCAAGGACAAAAACAAACAAGGCACCTTCCCAGCAAAGTTCACTGTCATCAGTGCAACTGCAGCTTCTGTGGCTTTAGATATGCAATGCCAGGTAGTGTTGGATTTTTAAATATAACAGGTGGTACTCCCTTGGGAGTACCACCTGTTATACTTAACCACTGATATGGATCTGGTCACTCATGAGTCTCTAAATAACCCCCTGAATCTCTTTTTTTTACCTCTCCTGGAGCTTGAACCTCCCCTGAACAGACCTCTGACTACAATTTAAAAACATCTAGGTTTACACTTTATCCAATGCACTCCTCTATTAACTGGGCATGTCAACACACTGGAGCAATGAGATGTGGATTATTAATTAGTTCCCCCTAAAGTGACTGCCTGAGTACAGATGCAACACTGTTTGTTCATATATATACATATTTGTGTTATGAATCCTGGGGAAGATGTGCTACAGTTCTCCCTTGGTTTACATTTCTTTGTGGTTTGCGTGGAATTGCATCACCTACAAGGCCTCCAGAAAAAAATATATGTAGCCCAGAAGCTGTTTAGAGCAAACAGCACCTCAATAAGAGGGAAGAAGTAGTGAGACTGACAATGAGGAATTCAGGAAAGGGAAGTCCTTCTTTCTACACACTGACAAAAATCAGGGAAAGAAACTACCATTAACAACATCAAAACTGTGCATGACATACTGCAATTGGAAGACAGAACACATTGAACATCACAAAAAACTATAAACTCACCTCACACCTTTGATTCATGCCTTTTTGTTCAGCCATCGTCCTTCCCAGCTACGTTTGTACTATAAGAGTAACTACAAATACATTGGTAGATGCACTGTCTTATCTTGTCTGTATTTTTTCCATATGTTTCATCAATTGGATGGTGGTAATTGTAATTTTAACAGTTATGCCAATCACCCCAAAGAGTACTGTAATGGGCACCAGTTTTAAAGGGGGATAAGTTTTCAGATGCCATTCTACAGAATAACTTTAGTCCATCTGTTTGCTATACAATGGCTGGTGATCCACACAGTGTAAACAGAATTTTATGCTAACCGAAATGATCAGGAATCACACAATGAGTGTCATAATCATTCTCTCGGGAGCCCCACTGAAAATGCGAATTGCCTTTTGACACAGTTGAGTGTGTTTTCTGCATCAATTGATAATATCACCTCTGTGTCATCCAAACTGTGTATTCCAGGTAGCATGCAGAAGCCTCTTGTGTCTAGCTGTTGTGATTCTGGCCTGGCCTGGATGGATCAGTCTCCATCGCCACATACAGTCAGTTAGACAATATTTTGGCTAGTATTTTCGAGGCATATTTAGAAGCCCTGCTGCGTCAATCTTGCACCACGCAATGTGGTGCAAGAGTGATGCAAGTCTAAAATGAGATTTATGAAGCCACATAAGGCCACCTTCCGTGGCCCTGAGTGGATTCATAAATCTTGAGTATAGCAACACATCACAAATCTCTGTGCTGCCTTACTCTACCCCAGGGAGGCATTCCATGGGCGTTGTGTTGGTATTCCCATACAACATCCATGGATATTGATGCATTCACAGATTTACCAGAAGTGGTAGATCTGGGAAAGCATCAAAAACCTATGCCTCCCCAGGTGAGGCTTAACTAGGAGGAAATATCTTTATTTCTACTCATCACCTCCTCTTTCTTTATGTGCTGCATTCTACAGCATACATTTGAAGAGGAATATGCTTCTTGGGATTGTTTTGGCAGGAAGGTGTCCCTTTCTGCACAAAAACAGTCCTCCTTACAACAGAGGGGCCCTTGCACCATGTGCAGCGGCATGCATTGGTGCTAGGCCACCAAAACGGCACCTGCAAAGGGACAATGGTAGGAATGTGCCATATTCTTTAAAATAAAGCACATTCCTGCCATTTCCCTCTGATGCAGCACAGCAAGATGACTTATTCTCTGTTAGCAGAGAGACCGGTCTATAAAAGACAGTCCCTATGCAGTTTTTTCAGAAATATGAATCAAAACTATTGTGGCCAGATGGAGGTTGGTGGGTAGCCCTCGGTTTGACGTAGATGCTTCAAACAGTCAAAACAGGTGACTTGTAATTTTATGAGACAGTTTCTGTAACATATCAGCCAGGAAAGCATTGGGACTGTGGCATTGACACCTCAAAGTTTTTTGGTGGCTGTTTACACTTCATCTGTAGCCAGGCCCGTTTATCTTGTGGTCTCAACATTGGAACTCAGAGTTCCTCAAAACCTAATAGGTCTTTCACTTACCTAGGTATGAGCAATCACCATATCTGCCTCAATCATACTCTTTTTTTCATCCTGCACCCTACAGGTGCATTGCATTGCAGATCTTGTCCTCTTTTGCTCAGCTAGGCTAATAGTTCACCTGCTTGCATCCTGCTTTGTGTAGATGGTGCTGTCTGGTACCAAAGAGTCCGTCACCTTGTTTTCAGCTATCACACTATAGTTTTCCCATCCAACTGTCAGGCAGCATGCCAGAGCACAATAGGTATTCATTCTCTAATATCATTGATATCATGCATCCTTGACTTCAGTCACCTTGTGTTTTCCTGGCACCTTGGAAATGGCAGCATCCTCAGAACTTCCTTGTTGTCTTCCTATAGTACTACTGCAGATCCTGCAAACCCCAGAGCTTCCTCAGACTAATAGCTTGTGGTCATCAATAGCTAGGACATTCATTTCCTATATATCCCTAAGTTCCCAAGCAACCAACTTCTACCTACCCATTCTCCTTAAATTCAAGGGTCAATTTTCAAGGGTGAGTGATATGATCTGCTTCTGGGAGGATTCCTCAAATTCCTAATTCGGAGACAGTGGGTCTGCACAACAAATAATTAATCAAGCCAACATAAGTTGTGAGCGTTTGTGTAGAATTAGTACTGCCTTTCCATCATGTGTACCTCTTGCCACGCATTCACCAGCCCAAAGACTATGGTGGAAAATTTTAGCTGGCTCCTGTATTATTCTCTGAGGGTCGACAGCATGGTCATGTGAAGGTGTGAATTTTCTAATACGTTTATTAATGATTTTCATATTAATAATGAGTGATGAATTAACGTGTAAAATGAGAAAACTTTTAAATGATTGTTTTTCGGTTCTTAACTGAGCAAAACTATATTCAGATGCTGTAGTTATTTTCCATGATTCGAAGCTTCAATAATAAATGTTTACAAGCTTGTGTAGACGTATCCACAGCTACCCCTAGCGGGTTGCGGTGACATGTCATACAAGGTCATATATTAACCGAGCGGAGCATAAATTGAAATGTCCTATTGTTTGAGAATGTTACTAATATCTGGTCTTTCCTCGAGGATGGAAGTAAATGTAGCGGAGAGAGTTTCTTCCTTAGAACAAGATATGCAAGAGGCGGATGAGACAATGGAGTTACAGACGAGACGGAAGGAGAGTGTAGCTATCGAAAGAAAATGTTATAGTTAGCGTAGGTTTGTCAGGCTTCGGTCATCAAATTAGTTGTTGATTGGCTGAAATGAAAACACCCCATAGACTGACCAATCAGGAGTTGATTAGATTTTAGTATAATAATCTGTGTAGACTAATTAGGAGAGAATGCGTGGAGCATCGGTTCGTTCTTCCTTGAGAGCAGTCAAGATTAGCTGTTGTAAGGCCCAAAGCTGTTGATGGTGTCCTTGCTGTTACTACAATTGTGGTAATGTATGTTATTAAATGTGAATTGTGTCTCTCTTGCTTTTCAGGTACCATCTGCAACTAATGATTATATTGCTGCACATTATTAGTTTTCATAAATTGACATAATTGAGTTAAGAGTTTTCTAAATTTGTGTTACTAAATTCTTTTTCATATGAAGCCCAATATGTAATGCTAATCTGTGGTTAGTTAGAGAAATAATGATCTATTGCTTATGATCTGGTTTGAAATCATTTTAATGCTGAACTAATGCCTTCTGTACTATCATTACCGGTTTTTGTATTATTAATAAGTGTGATTCTATTGGAGATTACTTGTTTAACTGTATTAATCAAATTGAGATATATACGCCGTTTCAATGAACCGCTATTGATTCTTTATGTTTATCATTTGTGTTTGAGAGTTATCTTCGTGACCTTAGCATTGTTAATATAGGGAAATAATTTTATGTATTCTTGTTACTAAACTGGCGTGATTATTGTCTGAAGCTTTATAATATTGAATATTGTTGATTTGTTACTGGATTGTTAGTACTCACAATTCCCATTGGTGATATCCCCTCAAACCTATGTTGCTTCGATCCATCGTCCTCCAGCGCAGGATGCTTTATATGGTATTAATAAAAAGTTTGGATCTCATGGCGCGCTCACAGTTTTTTGGTAGCAGATTATGGTTACGTCATTGTTTTGATGATGTCTAATTGGGACTGGTTTGTTCTCAAATTAGTGATTAGATGGAGTGGGCGTACTCCTATAGGTATGAGAGTAGAGAAACAGTGTTCTTCAATTGAGTGTAGCACTTGTTGCAGAAAAATTATCCATGTGGTTGGTTGTTTATGACAGACCTAGAGAGAGAGGTCTGGGACTCTGGAGTATATTGAAAAGTGTAGGAGACACTTGGTATATGTTGTAATTTGTTCATTTAGTAGGCTGATCTATCGGGATTGGTAACTTGAGTTTGTGAAAAAATAGTGTGTATGAAAATATACTGAAGACTTGGTGAGTACACTAGATAATAGTCTAAGGAACAGTGGAGTAGTAAAATTTGCTGGTCGAAGCTCATTCGCGATTGTGGGACCTGTGAAAAAGGAGTAAGCGAAAGCTGAAGGTTTCTCTGGAAGGTTCTGAAGTGTTTGTGTTAGTAGTAAATGAGCAAATTTTGTTTTCTTATTTTTGAGATAGCTTGCAAATTAATATTGCGTTTGTTGTAGTATGTGTGAGTTGTGAAAGGGATCGTACGATAAACTTTGTCAGTGTCTCAGCGAGGGTGCTGAGGGGAGTGAATAAGTCAAGCATGACGTAGTGGTGCCGCACTGGGTTTGATTAGTTGTCAGGAAAGAGTTGCGCACGGATTTGTCAACCAATCTGATAATAATGTAACGTGATTGGAAGGCAAGGGGATTGAAGAGAATTGCGAGACAACAGTTTCTTCACATGATTGGTTATTCTTTCTGTAAAACTTATTTACTGATTCTTGAATGGTTTTGAAGTGAAACTTTTCTGTGGATATTGTGTTAGAATAAATTTAGTCAAAATGAAGTTTTTCAAAGCTTTGAATTGTGCGTTGAGGGGTGATGAGTACATTCCGGTACTGGAAGGTGAGATTTGTCTGCCAGAAAATACTCTGGCATACATTGTGTTTGAGGAGAGAGGTGCAGCAGCATGATTTTGGTTGAAGCATTGGGTCAAAATCACAAAGAAAGAGGGTTGTTTAGCTTTTCCGGAACATGGTACGTTCAATTTGAGGGTTCTGGATAATTTGAGAACAAAGATGTACTGTCTTAAACCTCCACCGAGGCCAGCGCAGTATGAAGCTTTAGCTATATGGGAGTTGGTAGTGAAGGAACAGCAAGCTTTAAAATGCAAAAAGAGAATGAAAAGGGTAGAGAAATCGTTGACTGAAACATTGTGGGACGAGGAACAGAAAGAGTGGAGATTAGGTACATTACATGGGGTTAATTTATTCCCAGCGAGAACAGGTGAAGATGAAGTGAAAACAAAAGACGGAAAGAAAAAAAAAAGAAGGGTTCATTAGAACAGGACACAAAAGAGCCAAAAAGGGTTATGTTTAACTATGATGACACGGAGGAAGATGAGGTGCTTAACCATGTCGTAGAGACATATCTCCCGCCCAATATGAGACAGCAGAACCTGAGTGGATCGATTGGGAGAGGTATGAGTAGCGCAATTCCTACTGCACCATTGGCATCAGAATCAGCGAGGGGTGACCTGAGTCATGAGAGAGTACAAATGCAGAGTAGTTTTAATGACCTGTTGAGCAATAGACAACAGATTACAATGAACATTCCTGAGGTTCAGCCAGAAGCTCAGACAGTTAGGACAACGGCAAACATAGTTTTGTCACAGTCTTGTCAAGGGACAAGGTTACGAGAGCCTGTACATATACAGATTCCACAAATGCAGAGCATGAGAGCAGAGCAAACATTAGGAGCAGGAACACTGATTAATCCAGATGCTATTACTGTACCTCTTACGGTGTGTCCAGTAACTCCATTATATGTTTGAGTAGACAATAGTGGAGAAAATGCATTACTGAATGTGCAGAATAGACAGGGACCAAGTTTAAATGAGATAAATTATTTTATAGATTTGTCACCTGTCAAGACATCGGGAACGATGGCTCAACAACCGAGCACGAGTTCAGGACATGGGCGAGGAGGAGGTGCACAAACTAGCAGAGTATCTTTGAAAGGTTTGACTTCACAGGAAACAACAGACTGGTTGGAGAACTTAAATAGTTCAAAACAACCACAACAACCAGAGAGAAAAGAAAAGGAAGAAGAGATGATAAACAGAGTGAGATTAAACATAGAGGGAGCAATGGGAGTGAACAGACTTGAGTCTTATACTAAAGGGCAATTGAGGTACCTGTGTAAGGTCATTATGAAAGGAGCAAACAGGGTTACAGTTACAAGACGTTACAGATGAATACAATATTGATTTGACAAAAATGAAAACATTGTAAAGGAGTTATTGACTAAGTTTAGAGGAAGAAGATTTTTTTCACATGAGATCTGCAGGGCAGAGAACACATCTCAAAGAATTACTTGAGAAGGTGCAGGTTTGGAGGTCATTGGATAAATGGGAGAGTAAATAGGACAGAAAAAGAGAAAGACCTAAGAAAGATGATGGGGCAGGAGATGCAGTAAAAGTGTTACCAATGAGAGAAACACCAGGAGGGAATTTTATTCATGTACCTTGGAGTAGGAGTGACATCATAAGTTTTACAAATGATTATCTGAGACTGAGAAAGAAGCCAATGGAGTGGTATCAGCAGACAGATAGGTTTGTGAAACTTTCAAAGTTTCTTTGGGAAGACTTGAATACGCTCTTTGACATTGTGGTTCCAGCAGGTTTGTGGGTTGAATGCAAAAGTAGTGTTGATTGCCCGACGAGTGAGCCGCAAAGAGATTTGGAGAGTGGTGCGCCGTCACCTGAAGTACTTAAATATTACTATAAGGTTATTGAATTTCTGAAAACGAGAGTTTTGCCGAAAAGTGTTGATTGGCAACGCATTGACAGAACAACACAAGAAGGGAAAGAGTCAGTTCATGTGTGCTATGAAAGGTTGTTGAAGGCATTAAAACAGTTTAGTGGTGCAGAAACAATTGAAAAAGAAAACATTAATCATTTGATGTTCAGGTTTGTCGACAGGTTGAAACCAGAAGTGAGTCAAATGATTAAGAATCACTTGATATGTTGGCAAGCAAAGCCGATTGATGAGGTCCTGTAATATGCTAAATATTGTAGTGAAGAAACTGAGTTGAAACAGAAGAAGCTGAAAGAAAAGGTGACAGTAATGCAGATTAAGGTAGGACAGAGAGGAATGCAGGGTAATTTACAGCAGTTGCCAAAGGGAAATGAAAGGCCATATTTATACTTTTTGACGCAAAACTGCGCTGGCGCAGCAAACACAGCTATTTCAGCAGAGGAGAGCCAAAATGGATCCCAGATGCCTGTACAGACCCCAGGAAGATGACAACAGACCAGGAACCAGTCAGGAGGACCCACACAAGAACCAGGACACTTTTAAGAAGAAAAGAAAGTGTTGCTTCAGTGCAGAGGAGCAGGAAATTCTGGTTAAAGTGGTGACGGAACACCAGCACCAACTGTTTGTCACCTCTAAATTGCCAATCAGTAGGAGAGAGGCAATATGGCAACAAATTGTTGACAAGATTAACAGTGTGGCAGAAGTACGCAGAACAGTCATCGAGTGCAAGAAACGCTGGCATGACTGCAAGCGCAGGACCAAGAAAAAGATGGCCAGGAACAGGAAGCCAGCACTACAGACTGGAAGTGGGAGTCCAGCACACCAGGAAGCCTTGGACCACATGGAGGAGATGGTCGCAGCCGTCATCCCTGAGGAGATCGTCACAGGGATTCAAGGACAGGACAGCGCAGACTACCAGGAGACAACACACATGCACGGTAAGTCGCATGGTAAATTATAATGCACTAATGTCAACTGTAAGCAGGGGTGGGATACGGACCACAAAATGCATGGAAGTCATCATATACAAGGACTGGCATGGATAAAGGGGTATGGCATGGGGGCATGGCCTGCACAGAGAGAAGCTGGGGCACACCATAACACTACACCAACAACAGTCCCATGGGGGCATGCTGCCATGCCAATGACGGAGCAAAGGTAAAGCCACGCCAGGAGGAAAGGGCACAACGTCAAACTGACATCCTGGCACACGTCAGCCACTATACCCCCTACAATAACTAGGGCCCAATTAACAACCTCTAGTCATACTGACAACTGGAATGTAACAGTGACAACAATTGCCACTACCACCTCCGCTCTGTGTGCAGCTCAAGTAGCCAGAGGCAGTAACATCCCCATGGATCATACACACCTAAATTAGAGGGTTGAGGATGACAACTTCAATAATCCCCTGAAACAAGACAAAGGCTCCAGTCCTGTCAAATGTGAATGCCCATAGTTGTCACAAACATCAGCCAATGTCATCCACATTAGGAGCTACACAGCACTAAGGTCACACTCATGCTGCATATGTCAGGGTCCATCCTGTGCCTGGGTCACAATGCAACATCCCAAATGTCATACTGCTCAGACAACAGCATTGAGGGGTAGGACACATGTAACTGGTCACAGACATACACCTGCACAGTCAGAGGAGGAAATAGGACACTGCTACGACTATCAGGGCAATCCAATGTACCACACATTCCCTAACATCAGCTGTACACATTACCAATGCCAACGTACATATCGTGCCATAACAATGCTATACATAGGATATGCTACATGTCAACTACATATAAGTGGATGTGAAAGATCAGAGACTGGGGCAGGTCCAGATTGTTAAGTGTGGTGCCAGTGCCATCAGAGCACCCACAGCCAGTGAAAGGTCTCACCATGAGAATGGATGTAGACGGAGGCCTGAGTAGGACAAGAAGGTGGCAATTCACTATTTGGCCTTAAACAACACTAGAGGAGATGATGCTGACAAGTCCAATAACTTAATACTATACATGTGACATGCAGGTGGGCCATAGGCCTGGGAGAATGCCCATCTGAAAGACTTAAGCAATGAACAGGAAACAAGATCACAATGTGAAATCATCACAAGGCAGGCATGTCACATCACAAATGCCACAACACACACACACTAATTGTACCCCATTTCATTTCAGAGGACAACGGATCTCCTACGGATATGCCTGTCCCTGAATACCCTGATGACATGGATGACAAGCTGACAAACATTCCCCAGCAGACCATCCAAGATGTCCTTGGAAACCTCCAGACCCCACCTTCAGTCACAAGGAGGAGCACAGAACAAGCAGCCATCGCAGAGGATCCACCCACCACCCCAATTGTAAGACCTGCCAGCTCCAATACAGCTGAGGACTCAGACAACACAAGCACCAGCTTTGAAAGAACTGTAGTTGGAGTACAGCGGGAGCTGGCCAAGGAGGTGCGGGTGGGGATGCAAACTATGGCATCCAGCCTAGAGGGGGTGCGTTCATGCATGATGTCATCTGCAGACCAGGCAGCAGCTATGCAAGCCCTAACATCCATCCTGCAAGGACTAAAAGAAACTGTCAAGGAATTCACCACTGCAGTAAGGGAGTTGCCACAACACCTCGCACCTCAAACCTTCCACGGCATGTACGAATGCAATCATGACCCCCCTCAGGGCCGACCTGGCTGGCTACCATCGTGATGTGGCTGCTATTCTTAAGAATCAGCAGATCCTCCTTGCAGCAGTACTGCCCTTAAGACCTTCACAGGTAGCAGTGACCGGGATGTCTGACTCCACATCTTCTAACACTGAGGTGTGTGTTGCCCCTTCACAACCAACACCACCAAGGACAGAGGAGGCAACACACATATCAGAAGAAGAAGACATGGAACAGATCACCTTCACACAGAAAAGTACCCGGAAGCACTAGTCCCTGCCACATGGCCAACTATTACCAAGGTCCAGCGCTTTGTAACATGCCAGTCTTACAACAACTGTACTCAATGACTGTTCTGCAAACCACTGTTAATCTTGTCATCCTGCCCAGTGATTGGCTCTCACTTACCCATTGGCAAATCCTGTCCCTCTGCACTGTCTGACACATCACCCCAGCATGTCAAAAGCATTTTCCTTTACCACTTGTGTAGGATCATCATGGAAGATGTCACTATAATGGACTCACAATCATGGACAATGTACATATAGCACTACAGCACTTTTCAATAAATAGCACTTACACAACAACTTTGTCTCTGTGTAATGTGACACATCAACTGTGCAGTAGATAACTGAAATGTGACTCCTGTCAAATTACATAGCTTGACAATACAACTGTCCTAAAATTATGTAGTCAGATAAATGTGCACACTGGCCAGGATTGCATCATACTCTGCTCTTCCTGAGGGTAATATCTGATGAAGTGAGAAACCATACACCATCATGCTGTGTTGGACAGAATAATGCTTCCTCAAGGGACATCTAAGTCATCAAATAGTGGCAGCAAAATGTTGTCACCATGCAATACTAACACATCTAACAGTGCACACAAATCTAAGAAAACACTCAAAAAACTGCATGAATGAAGGTGTCTGAGTTTACATCCAAATAAGTAATCATGCTGAACAGTGTCACAAATGATGTCTGTGAGTCATGAAGACGATACTACAAGAGTGCTTATGACAACTCACCTTATAAGGGTGTCCTTGAACATCAAACTGCAGTCACACCTAAAACAGTTCCCCCAATACCAAATCTGGAAGCACTGTTTGTGACTTTGAAAACATACTTGTTGACAAAAACACTTTGGGATCCATATTAACTGTGATTGGTGGTTGCAATGAATGGTGGAATCTTTGCAAGGTAGCTCTGGGGCAGCTGCCAATCAGTTGGGATTTGTTCGTAGCATAGGACACAAATGTAATAGAACAAAATTAATGTACACTAATGCCAAGGCCCTGATCAACAAGCATCTAACACATACTGTAAAGGGTTCACTATATATTTATTAAACGGTAATCACAGAAGAGGAAACTCAGGGAAACATCTTACCTACCCTAATCTACCCTAACTACTCATTACCCACAACTGTCCCTAACTAACCTAACCTAAACTTACTTATCACATGTAACGAAACGTTCTAAACATCAGCCCCCCACCCCCTTATAAGACGGGACACATGGATGACAACAAATACTAACCTAAACACATACTATGCTATCCTAAACAATTATATATTTTTTTGTATTTTTTTTATATTTTTTTTTTCAAACTTTGTTTTTTGTTAATTTTTTTTTTAAACACACAAGAACCCCAACATAGCCATACACACTTAAAAAGTAAAAATAGAAAGAATCAGGACCCCCCACATCCCACCCACTAACACTAACTAAACTAACAGCCTATACTAACCTAACACTAAGCCCCCTAAGCCCACTAAGTATAAGAACAAGGAAAGAGGAGCGAGGGAAGGGAATCATGTCCATATCAAAAGTCTAGAGGTTGGCCCTCCGGAGGGTCCGCTTTATGGACCGCACTCGCCTGTTCATATGTCGAACATCCCGCTGCAGGTGACTGATTTTTCCATAGCACACGGTCCATTTTTCTTTCCATTGCCTGAAAAGCTGCAGGGTCAACTGTAGCAGCTAGGGCAGTCTGGGTACCGGCGGAGGATGTGTGTGGGCGTGTAGAGTCAATGCCTGTGGGCTGCCATGAAGGTGTTCCATTGCTGGGGCCTGGAGCAACTGCAGACGTTGGGACAACAGTCCCAGCTGTGGGTGGTGCCACCTGGGTGGAAGTGGTGGTTGTGCTGGTGGTGGCTTTGGTAGGCAAAGTAGGGCCACCCTGTGGGAAAGCCCTCCATGCTCCGGAGGCCCGTTCATTCCGGTATCTTTGGGCCATCCGTCTGAACCCCGACTCTACCAGCAGGATATGCTGGTACCTCATAGCCCGCCTTTGGAACTCACGGACCTGGATGGGTGTCATGTTCGCAGCTGTGAAGCCAAATGCAAACAATTCATATTAGGAACTGCATTGTGTGAAATGGCACAAGAAGTAAATTAGACAGTACATCTACTGTACTTGTAACAGCACATATCATCATACAGATCATTGAATGTGCCAGAGGAAGTACATGGCATGGCAGCCTACAAAGGTCATATCAACCATAGCACATCCAAACACTACAAGATGGGTAACAACTTCCATTAATTGGGCATCTGAGTTCTGCCAGTTGTCAGCTAACAATCATGCTGCTCATCCTCCGCCAATGCTAGGGCTACAGATGTCAGTGTACGGGGTGGAAATCTAAAGCCACATGATCTGCAAGTTGTAATTGGACTTGCTAGTATAGTACCCATTTGCCATACCTGAGCGTTTATACTAGGTTCTGACCTAACATTCACTTATTCACATGTCTGTGTAACATACTAGTAGCATCAGTCCTAGGTACCCTCTTCACAAACCCATGCCTGTGTTTGAGGGTGGGGGAATTAACAATTCCAAACAACATGGACACCCAGGAGTCTATAGAAAGCTGGACATGTGTTTGGCTCTACACACACACCACAGCTAAGGTCTACCAACAAATAGGAGACAGCAAACCCTTGACCAATCCTAGCGCCACACATGTCAGGAAATGCAGACCTTTGTCCACATTATATACTTCCAGTAAGGCATTACTTACAACAGACACAGAGTTGCAAGAACACACATGATCATGATTTGCATGCACAAGTAGGCCATTGCACTCAAGTGCCACATACTTGTAGCACTACATGTGGAACTACATGCTACTAGGAGGGTCTACCTACATTTTAATAAGTACTTTGGTGAATAGGGAAGCAGAAGTCTGTTGGAAAGCGATTTGCAGTCCCAATCTGGGAGAATGTGGGTCTGACAGGCAGACTAAATCTGAGATGAGTTCCAGTGCGACTCTTGTTGATACAAGTGTTATCCACATGACTCACCCCAGTTCTCATTGCGGGGCCTACAGGAATGACCTACAATACCTAGATAATACAATAGGATAAGCACTGGCCAACTTAAAAATGGTGAGAAACTGAAATCCCACTCATGGAACAAGACAAATGATTGGCCAGCGCATCACACCTTGCTATGTGTTCAACACACAGGAGTCCATCACACATCACCACCAAACACAACACATAACAGACATATCAACACTTACTGGAGTGGTCGGGGGTCCTCAAATGTAGCCACCTCTCCCACAGTGTAGGGTGCCGGTCCACCTGTAAGGCATGGAAGGAAGAAATGTGCTCAAAATCTGTCCACTGACCAACAATTCCAAAGACAAAAACAATGTGTAAGATGACATAAGTAATGAAAGCCATTCAAACATGATGATAATGCATCTGATATATCACAGCTAACATGTACATAACATGGGTCTCCTATGACAATTACACACATATCTGCACACATGCAGTGGCCCTAACTATCATGTGGTGGCAAACATGCTCCTTCATTAGTGAGCAGAAATAATAGTGGTGTGTAATCGTCTCATCATGTGCATCCAAGAGAGACATCCAAAGCCTGGTTATTTGAGGACTGCATTACCAGTCAAACAGCCTATGTGGCCATGACACATTTATGACACATAGGTACAATGTACAGAGGGGCAGGGACTTTTGTAAATGCTCATGTTGTTACTGTTTCTTCATTTGATGTGGCCCAGCAATGGTGATTTGCACCAAACATAGAGATATGAACCCATGTGCATACCTTTGGACTGTCATCCCTAGTTGGAATGTGGCACAACAAACTCCTAATACCAGTGTAAGATGTTAGCTGAGGGCACCTTACACCTTTTCCCGATGTTTTCAAATCCAGATCTGACATGTATCCAAAAAGATGAAGGACCACAATAATCCCTAACATTCATAGAACTTCCAAAAACCCTTTCCTTACACACTCACCAGACACACCCTTAGACATATGTCTGGGCCACATTGCTATTGTCAATTGACGTGAAGCCAGCACTCATTTTGTGCACCGTGTAGTGTTTCTAAAGTCAGTCTAGCTATTACGTCAACAAAGGTTGCCAATATTTTAGTAAATCTATACTTCACTGGCAAATGTGACCTATATAGACATGATTGGCTCCTATTTTGTGTTGCTGTCTGACACAAAGGCGGCACCAAATTACATTAAGCAAAAGTATTCTGTAAGTTTGCAGAGCACGTGCTTCCTGACAGCTAGCAATTGTGGTCCTTCACATAGTCCATCAATGACCCTCTATGCTTCCGCTGCATTCCACACAGTCAGCAACTTAGCCCGCAGATATTGTACAAATCATCTGATGTCACTACAGAGCTTTTAATTGTGCAGATGTACATGATTTGTACTCACCAACAGTGCCATCAATCACTATTCCCAGGTGGTCCAGCAGATCTTGCTCCATGGTGATGAGGTCAGCCCAGCGGTGCTTAAGCTGGTTCCCATACACGTGCTGCAAGTGATGCAGCACCTTTCCCCACCGGATTCGTCGCGCCTCAGTGTGATACCCCTGTATCACCCTGCCCCCTGCCTCGATCATGAGTGGGAGGAAATGGCACACCAGCCATATAAACCCTCCAAGCTCCTCCTCACCCATCCTGCCAAGACATGGCCTACCCAACATCTCAGCACCGAAAAGGGGAGTAGGGGATAAAGAAGAAGAAAGGAGACAAGCGGGAAAGTAGAAGTACAAAAAAAAGTAAACTTAACAACTAAAAGAGCCCAACTATCCCCAACCTAGCACTACCCACAACAGACTCCCACAAACAACAAATACAATACAATATCGGACAATTGTAAACAAAACACATTCAGACTGTATACAACAACAATATTTATTTCACAAAGTAACAAGTAAGATAGCACACAGGACACAAAAGCACAAAATCACTGGACAACACTCTGAACACTGCCACACAGTCTAGAAGATTCACAGACTGCAAAGTGAAAGTGGAAGTACACCCACTGTACATATTCTGTAAACAGGATATCCTATTACATCACTTCCTGCATAAAATAGCCGCTGTTTTTATCATTATGCGTCATATTTTTTCACGCATACAGATTGTGCGTCATATTTTTCGACGCACAGGAGTGAAAATTTGGCCGCATCCAAATAATAGTAAATAGTCTTTACAATTATTTGGATGCAGCCTAATTTTCACTCCTGTACGTCGAAAAATATGACGCACAATCTGTATGCGTGAAAAAATATGACGCATAACGATAAAAACGTCGAACGTTCAAGGCATGAACTGGTTTTGGGGATTTTTTCCATTTTAATGTTATGTTACATTTGGGATACAACTAAGATAGGCTGATTGCACCCACTTTGGTGTTGATGGTGTATGTTCACATGTGAGACATCATACTGCAGCGGACCATGACCCGCTACTTCATTAACAGGATTTTGACGCTTGGCTGATGCAGTAGATGGCCATATGTGTGGCCTACATATATGTATTACCACAATTTGGGCATGTTTGGCATCAGGAGAGGATAGCAAGGTGACGCACATGAGTACAATACCTCAATGCCTATTGCTCAATGTGTGTGCAGTGGCTACTAATGTATTACTCGACCCAGTGTGTGTGCATCACAAGATGCATTATTGCAAATATGCTTGTATGAATGTGAAGTCAAAGGGGGTCATTACAACATTGGCAGTAAAAGCCGCTTACTGCCGTGCAGAAGCCTGCCAACACACCGCCGTGGCCGCGGATTTCCGCAATAGCTATTATGACCCTCATTTCGGAATCCGCCAAAATTGAGACACCCACACATGTCCGCCACACCAAAGGTCAGTGATAAACTGGTGAAAACAAATCCCCCACGTCACGCCAACAGAAATATGCCCACACTATCACGACACACGATTCCACGCGGCGGTCTTTCAACTGCGGTATTCCATTGGCGGTACACACCACTGCGCTCAAAATACACACACACATACAAAACACTACCACATTGGACAATTCAAAATACACACACCTGATACACATACACACACCACTCCCACACACCCATTACAATATAAAACACACACCCACATCACCCACAAACCCCAACGACAAAAAATTCCCAAAGAAGGCCAGAGATAGACACCACCAGCAAAAACAACAGCATCCACAGGCACTACATATCAGCACTCTTATCACCACCCACTCCACCCCACACATCACCTACACCACCCCATGGCACGGCAAAGACACCCCAGGTTCTCGGAGGAGGAGCTCAGGGTCATGGTGGAAGAAATCATCTGGGTAGAGCCACAGCTATTCGGAGCACAGGTGCAGCATACCTCAATTGCAAGGAAGATGGAGCTATGGCGAAGAATAGTGGAAAGGGTCAACGCAGTGGGACAGCACCCAAGAAATCGGGAAGACATCAGGAAGAGGTGGAACGACCTACGGGGGAAGGTGCGTTCCGTGGTCTCCAGACACAACCTGGCGGTTCAGCGGACTGGTGGTGGACCCCCACCTCCTCCCCCACAACTAACAACATGGGAGGAGCAGGTCTTGGCGATTCTGCATCCTGAGGGCCTCGCAGGAGTAGGTGGAGGAATGGACTCTGGTAAGACAAATCTTAATTATTACATCCCCCACCCTACCTGCATGCTCTCACATACCCCCGCCCTCACCCCCAGCACCCCAACTCCTCACATATGTCCCAACATCACAAACCACCCATCCCAACACCAAACCCTGCATGCAACAACAAAGCATGGACACCCATCACTAAAGCATGGCCACTGCACATACCCATACAACCCCCTAAACCATCATCACACAAGGTCCCACACAGGAATGCAAGCACTGGGGTACACGGTCACCCAGCCATTGCACACCATGAAACACACAGATGTAATAACCATCCTTTTATACCCCTGCAGGACCCTAACCCAACGTCACCGGACAGGAGGGTCCCCACATGTCGACACCATCAACAGAAGAGGCCCACAGTGATGACAGCAGCTCTGTCCAACTGGATCTAGATGACCAGCCTGGCACATCGGGGACCTCGGGACAGTCGGTTCCCCTCACACAGTCACAGGCCACCACAGACCTTCCCCCCTCTAGAAACACCAGCACAGCACCCACCCAGCGGGCCCATACCTCCGTCCCAAGGACACATCAATCAGCAGTGTGTCCACCACTACAGGGAACCCAGGATAACCCACCACCCCAACAACAACAGGGACCTGGGGCAGTGGTAGTGGGCATACGGTCCAGGGGACGGAGGCCCAGGAACACAGGGAAACTGGGAGGGCTGCTGTGCGACAGGGGGCAGACAGGCCAAGGGAACCCACTCTCCACGAGACCCTCTCCTCCATCATTGGAGCCTACCACCACTCCCAGGAGACGATGGCAACAGAACTGGCCAAGTTTCAGGAGACCCAGCGGCTGCAGGAGGAACAGTATATGGGTTTCAGGGAGGAACTCAGAACCATCAGCTCCACCCTGGGCACCATTGTAGGGGTGCTGAAGGAAGTACTCAACACCAGGAGGGACACTGTGGTACTACAAGGGGCCCCTGACACTAGCATGGATGATGAACTGCCCACCACCTCCGCCGGCGCTAGTGGACAGGACTCCCCGCCACAGGACTACCACACCATCACCCCACCCCCTGCAGAGGGAGAACCACCCCGCAAACGGTCCCTGAGATCCAGGACAAAGACAGAGCACGATGCCAAGACCCCCGCCAAGAAATGAGACCACCCTGAGTGTCATCCTACTGTCCCACTTTGTCACTCTGTCCATCCTTAAACTGCCCCAGCTCCACTTCCTATGCCCATTTGGGCAATGCACCTGTGAGACTAATAGACTGGGCTCTGCCATGGACATTCCTCCGCCATCACCCCTCACCATTTCACTACCCCCTCCAATATTGAGCACTTAAATAAACACACATAAAGCACAAAACAATCTGGAGTCTGTCTATGATTTTGAAATAGTGTATTAGCAATTACAGTGACAAAATGCTCTTTCAATTGTAATGTCAAATGCCTATGTCACATAGCTCTAGTCCATGAGGAATGTAAGCAGATGTCACACAGTGGGACCCACATCTGTGAAATCGTAAGGGAAAGTGACCACTCAGTGACCATACACTGGGTGAAAACGACAGACAGCAGAGAGGTAGTAGTGTTAAAGTACATGTAGTAGGCAGGTCTGTACTCTTACCTGTGTCTCACTGGATATTGCTGGATCACTGAGTCCCTGTTGTTCATGTCTTCTTCCTCTGCTTCCTCGTCTTCACTGTCCACAGGCTCCACAGCTGCAACAACACCGCCATCTGGACCATCCTCCTGCAGAAAAGGCACCTGTCATCGCAATGCCAAGTTATGAAGCATACAGCAGGCCACGATGATTTGGCACACCTTCTTTGGTGACTAGAATAGGGATCCACCTGTCATATGGAGGCACCAGAACCTGGCCTTCAGGAGGCCGAAGGTCCACTCGATCACCCTCCTAGTTCGCCCATGGGCCTCATTGTAGCGTTCCTCTGCCCTTGTCCTGGGATTCCTCACTGGGGTCAGTAGCCATGACAGGTTGGGGTAACCAGAGTCACCTGCAAATGGTGAGGGACAACTGTTAGACATGCACTAACCTGGAGGGATATCCCCAGACCCAGACAACCATTCCCACTGACTTGCCTCCAGGTGCTCACCTAATAGCCACACACAGTGCCTCTGGAGTTGACCCATCACATAAGGGATGCTGCTATTCCGCAGGATGTAGGCGTCATGCACTGAGCCAGGGAACTTGGCATTCACATGGGAGATGTACTGGTCTGCCAAACATACCATCTGTACATTCATAGAATGATAACTCTTCCGGTTTCTGTACACCTGTTCACTCCTGTGGGGGGGGAGACCAAAGCCACATGGGTCTCATCAATGGCACCTATGATGTTGGGGAAATGTCCCAGGGCATAGAAATCACCTTTCACTGTAGGCAAATCCTCCACCTGAGGGAAAACGATGTAGCTTTGCATGTGTTTCAGAAGGGCAGACAAAACTCTGGACAATACGTTGGCAAACATAGGCTGGGACATCCCTGATGCTATGGCCACTGTTGTTTGAAATGACCCACTTGCAAGGAAATGGAGCACTGACAGCACCTGCACTTGAGCGGGGATTCCTGTGGGATGGCGGATTGCTGACATCAGGTCTGGCTCCAACTTGGTATACAGTTCCTGGATTGTGGCACGGTCAAGCCTGTATGTGATAATCACATGTCGCTCCTCCATTGTTGACAGGTCCACCAACGGTCGGTACACCGGAGGATGCCGCCATCTCCTCACATGTCCCAGCGGACGGTGCCTATGAAGGACAACAGCGAGCACAGAGTCAAACAACTCAGAGGTACGTACCCACAGTTTACCCAGAACACCAATCATACACAAAAGGCGGTCTGTATGTTTGTTGAGTCTAGGCCTAGGTATGTGTGACGCAGTTGGAAATGAAGCCATTTGGGCCCCTGAAATGGCGGCTGCCTGACCTCTAAAGTGGGACAATGGGATGTGAGGCAACTGCGCTGGCGTTGTACACCTTCGCGGTAGGCGGTCGAAGACCGCGGCGCAATGTTGCATTGGAGCATGTTGTATGGGCTATGCCTGTGTGGAGAGGGCTGGATGTAAGAAGGAAGGGGGGAGAGTGGTGCGTGCATGAAAGACGGTGAATGCATGTGTCACATGGCAAGGGTAGGGATGGGGGCTAATCACTTTGACGGTGCAGTTGGTAATAACTTCTCTTATTCCCCTGTGCATTTCATGTAGGTCAGCGCCCACCAGAAAAAATATATTTGGCGTGCCATCTCCAAGGATGTCCAGACCCTGGGGGTCTACCACAGACGGAACACCCACTGCCGGAAAAGATGGGAGGACATTCGTCGCTGGAGCAAGAAGACGGCGGAGGCTCAGCTAGGGATGGCCTCCCAACGTGGTAGGGGTGCCCGTCGCACCATAACCCCCCTGATGTTCAGTATCCTGGCGGTGGCCTACTCGGAGTTGGATGGGCGCTTGAGGGCATCACAGCAGCCACAAGGGGGTGAGTACACTCGCATTCTGATGACTTTGCGTGCAGTGGAGGGGTCTGGGTGGGGAGGTGGGCTGTGGGTTTCCCTAGGCCAGGGCAAATTCAGTAGGCAGGGCCCCTCCGTAAGGGAGGCCATGTGGCACCACACCCCACCTCTGTAGAGTGCCAAGTACACCTAGTCATGCCCCTGTGTCATCTATGTGTGCAGATGTCATCCATAGCCTTGTAGGCCATTTCCCAGGAATTGAATAGTGGAGCCCAAGAGCGCGGCGTAGTGCAGGGGGCTTCTGTGTCTGTCGTGTCCGCCAATGGTAGTGGTAATGCATGCACTCAACATGTCTTTCTTCTGTCTCCCCGCCCCTTTTGCGGTCTCCCTGTTATTGTGTGCAATAGCATCATCAGGCGGAGGAGCAGTGGCACCGGAGCACAAGGGAGCTGCATCCCACCTGGCCCTGGAGGGTGACACTATGGAGTCTGAATTCACAAGTGGGACGGAGGGCGAGGGGAGCTCCACGGCGGGGACAGGAGCTGACACCAGCGACAAGGACTCGTCCTCTGATGGGTGCTCCCTTGTGGTGGCGGCAACATCTGTGCCCCCCACATCTACAGGTACAGCCGCCACCCCCCCTACCAGCACCGCCCTCCCAGCAGCCCCTCAGCCTTTGCCCCGTGCCCGCTCACCCAGGAGGGTGGGCATCACCTTTGCCCCAGGCACCTCAGGCCAAGCCCCAGTCACCCCTGCTGCCCTCAGTGAGGATGCCATTGACCTCCTCAGGTCCCTCACTGTTGGGCAGTCTACCATTGTGAATGGCATCCAGGGTGTAGAGAGGCAGTTGCAACAAACCAATGCATTCCTGGAGGGCATTCATTCTGGTCAGGTGGCCCTTCAGTGAGCTTTTCAGACTCTGGCCTCTGCACTGATGGCAGCCATTGTCCCTGTCTCTAGCCTTCCCCCTTCAACTTCCTCCACCCAGACCCAATCCCCTGTACCTCAGCCTATCCCAAGCACACCTACAGACCAACATGCACACACGTCAACACCCAAGGGAAGCTCAGGCAAACATAAGCACCACACATCCCACAGGCATTCATGCAAGCATCACACACATGCAGACACACCAACATCCACTGCCTCATCTGTGTCCCCCACCTCCTCGTCTCCCTCCTCCCTCCCAGTCTCGTCTACACTCACACCTGCATGCACTACCTCTACAGCCACTACGTCTCTCTCCAGCACACCCACCACCACACCCCGCTCATGTGCAGTCACCACCCCCACTACCATTCACACGCCCCCTGTGTCCTCTCCCAGTGTGTCTGTGACGCCCCCTTCCAAGATACACAAACGCAGGCACACACCCACCCAACAGCCATCCACCTCACGTCAGCCTCCAGCGCATGCACCTTCACCCAAAGTACCAAATGTACACCTCCCACAACCAAAACCTCTTCCTCCACTCCCAAACCCCCTCCAGCTACCCGTCCCAGTGTGTCCAAAAAACTTTTCCTCTCCAACCTTGACCTCTTTCCCACACCTCCCCCACCCCGTCCATCTCATAGGTCCCGAACTAGCACCTCAGCCACAACATCCCCGGGACCAGTGGTGCCTGTAGTCACCGGAATCTGGAGTGCACCGGCCACCTGGGCAGCCAGTGTGGCACGGAGCCACAGCACAGACAGTCCCCCACCTGTGAAGCATCAGAAGTTGGCCAGTGCCCGGCGGGAGAGGGGGAAGACTCCTGCCACCAAAGCCGCTCCCAGGGGTACAGGTGGGAGTGTGGAGTCAGCTGTGACACCTTCCAAGATGGGGAAGGGCCACAAGAAACCAGGCAAGTCTGGGAGGAGCAGCATGGCGGAGAAGACCGCCATCATCCCTGATGCCCAGAACGCCACCGCCAGCACCAGCCCAGCTGCCCAGGAGGCCACCGCCAGCAACAGCCCAGCTGCCCAGGAGGCCAGCACCAGCCCAGCTGCCCAGGAGGCCACCGCCAGCAGCAGCCCACCTGGCCAGGAGGCCACCGCCAGCACCAGCCCAGCTGCCCAGGAGGCCACCGCCAGCACCAGCCCACCAGGCCTGGAGGCCACCGCCAGCACCATCCCAGCTGCCCAGGAGGCCACCGCCAGCACCAGCCCACCTGGCCAGGAGGCCACTGCCAGCACTAGCCCCACTGGGCCATGAAGGACCGCCAGCAAAAGCCCCGCTGGGACATGAAGGACCGCCAGCAAAAGCCCCGCTGGGCCATGAAGGACCACCAGCAAAAGGCCCGCTGGGCCATGAAGGACTGACAGCAAAAGGCCCGCTGGGCCATGAAGGACCGCCAGCAGCTGAGACCCTGCACAGGGCACCACCATCTCAAACACCGCTGCACAGGGCACCGCCATCTCAAGCACCGCTGCACAGGGCACCACCATCTCAAGCACCGCTGCACAGGGCACCGCCATCTCAAGCACCGCTGAACAGGGCACCGCCATCTCAAGCACAGCTGAACAGGGCACTGCCATCTCAAGCACCGCTGGCCCATGAGCGGCAAGGGCACTGACGCAACTGAGTCCATCATGGGGTGAATGATGCACTCTGGGCACCATGCCCCCTCCAGAACCAGTGGAGAAAGTCATCCACTCCCTCTGTCCTTAGCAGGATGAAGCACTCTGGGCACAAAGCCCCCTCCAGAACCAGTGGAAAAAGGCATCCACTCCCTCTGTCCTTAGGAGGATGAAGCACTCTGGGCACAAAGCCCCCTCCTGAACCAGTGGGGACTGTTATCCACTTGAGAGACTGTGGCTTTGCACTTCCCAGGATTGAACAGTGGGCAGCCCACCCACTGTAGAGACTTGAGAGACTGTGGCTTTGCACTTCCCAGGATTGAACAGTGGGCAAACCACCCACTGTAGGGACTTGAGAGACTGTGGCTTTGCACTCCCCAGGATTGAAGAGTGGGCAAACCACCCACTGTAGAGACTTGAGAGACTGTGGCTTTGCACTCCCCAGGATTGAAGAGTGGGCAGACCACCCACTGTAGAGACTTGAGAGACTGTGTCTTTGCACTCCCCAGGATTGAAGAGTGGGCAGACCACCCACTGTAGAGACTTGAGAGACTGTGGCTTTGCACTCCCCAGGATTGAAGAGTGGGCAGACCACCCACTGTAGAGACTTGAGAGACTGGGGCTTTGCACTCCCCAGGATTGAAGAGTGGGCAAACCACCCACTGTAGAGACTTGAGAGACTGTGGCTTTGCACTCCCCATGATTGAACAGTGGGCATGTGGCCCCCTCGTGTATTTGGCGTTGTGCACTCAAGCGGCTGAGGTGCCCCCCCTTTCCCTCCCCCTGAGGTGCCTGTTTAGTTGCTGTCTGATGCCCCTGCAGTGTTCTCTCCGTCATGGTTGGGGATCTTGTGTGGGCCTTGCCCATACCGTGTGGTCCCAGTGTTCCACAGACTTCCTTAGAGCATGTCAGAGTCACCAGATCCTCGGGGTCTGTGCACGTCCCCAACACGTCCACCACTGAACAGCTCCAAGACTCTGATAGCTAAATCACAGAGACTGAGAGAGTCCAAGAGGGGAAGAGGGGATTAGGAAGGGAACAGCTGGGAAGGAGACCTGTAGTAAGAAAAAGGTTAGAACACACAATATGAAAATTATATCTCCTGAAATCAATACTAGACTATGATTCTAAGCCTAGTCACTCAGAAAACATGAACAATGTAAGAGTTAAGTTTAAAATTACTAAGTTTCAAGATGGCCGGATACCTGTAGGGGAATCAAGAAGAATTAATGAAAAATGTCTTATTTAAGATCTTTCCTTTATATGAGAATCAGAAAAAACATTCTTACAAAATTTTAAACCAGTCATATAAATCCTGTTTTGAGAATGTATACTAGGACCATACAATATTGCATTTAGAAACTCTGGCCTTCTGTGTACTCTTAAAATGTTTCAACACAAATTGGCCATATTGCAGATATATATATATATATATATATATATATATATATATATATATATATATATATATATATATATATATATAGTAAACACCTTAAAAGGATTGTGCACCATGAATAACACAATATGGATTCAGGAAACAAATCACATAACTTGTCAACTCGAATATTACATAATAAATATCTTAGAATAGTAGCATACAATAAACAACATGAATTAAACTCGAGGAGAGAATCGTGCGTCTTGCCAATTCGAGTGTTACCATGTAAAATACCAAGAAATGGTAGCACGCAATGAATATCAAAGTCAAATCATCATTAATCGAATTGCGCGTCTTGCCGATTCGTAAAACACAATGTAAATGTCAAGGAATAACAGCTCACAATAAATAACAAGATCAAAGTACAATGAAACAAATCGTGCTTCTTTTGCCGATTCTTAAGTCACCATGTAAAATGTCAAGAAATGGTAGCGCGCAATGAACAACAAAGTTAAATGCTCATAAAAGGAGTTGTGCGTCTTGCCAATTCGTAAAACATCATGTAAATGTCAAGAAATAGTAGCGCACAATGGACAACAATGTTTAAACACCATAAAACGAATCGCGCATCTTGACGATTCCTAAGCAACCATGTAAATGTCAAGAAATGGTAGCGCGCAATGAATAACAAAGTCAAACCTTTATGAAATAAATTGCGCTTCTTGCCTATTTGTAAACTACCATATAAATGTCAAGAAATGGTAGCTCGCAAGTAATCTGTTACTCATTTAAGAATTTAAACCAAGAATATGAAAATTTGAAATAACGGTGTCGGGACAGTCCAACCACCGCCTTACCGCCTGGAACAATGATCACCAATGAAGGATTAAGGCAGAAGACTGGAAGATCCAAATAGGCCGCCGGGACAGGAGCTCAGGAAGAAGCTGCTGCTCTGCACCGGGACCTCTGAATAGTGAGCACTGGGAGTTGGGCTGGCTCTCTTTTATAGAGTCTTGGCCCAGCCCAGAACCACGCCCAGGCATGTTGCAGGGAAAGTCTCTGGAAGGCCCTGGAAAGGGGCCACACCCTAACACACTCTGAAAACCTGCAGCAATACATTGCAAATGAACAGTATTTGTAAGCATATTAAAAATAAGTTTTCAGGATTGAACTCTGCAATGCAAAAGGTTAAACCACAACATATCAACACAATGCATAAATTACTTTGTTTTGAGAGTGCTGGGTTTTTGCATTTTTGTCGCCAATAGAGCGCGTATTGCTCTGGTGTTGACAGAGCACTACCTGGACTACTATGCTTGGTATATATTATGCACATGGTGTATAGTATATTTCTGCCTACTTGCTTTTAATATATTCCAATGGTTACACTAATTTTCTATTGTCTTTGCATTCTTCCAGGGGCTTTGGGGGGTGTAACGGTGATGTATTGATGCGCATTATTAGTGTGTGTTGTAGTGGGTGAGGGTTGGGGTGTTGCATGTGTGTGTGTCACTGTTTTTTCCCTCCCCTCCCCCCTGTGTCGTAGGTGCAGTACTCACTGTGGTCTTCGCCACTGGCTTTCGTGCTCCTGGCAGAGGATCAGGAAGACTATTGCAGGGAGAATTTGGAGTTCCTGGCATCCTCGTTCCTCGTGGAGTGTGTAGAGGTGAGCGTTTTTCCTTCGGGATTCCTGTTTCTGCCGTGTTTTTATCGCAGTGAATCCGCCCCAGAAAAGGTGGCGGATTGGACTGTCATAATAGTGTGGGCGGTACATTGTCTCCCGCCTGTCTGTTGGCGGTGACCGCTGCGCTGTTTGTTTGTACCGCTTTGGCAGTCGGATTATTAAAGTGGCTGTCTTTGTTGGTGGTTTCCGCCACGGTCGTAATTGCAAATTGTTTACCGCCGGCCTGTTGGCGGTCTTACCGCTGCTTTAACACCGACCGCCAGGGTTGTAATGACCACCAATGTGTCCAAACCTTAGATGCAAGTCATTGTGGAAATGAGAGAGGACATGTGTTAGTCATAAATGTAGCATCATCCGTTGTGTGCACTTCCAAGATTTTGGGTAACGTAGACACCACAAATGACAAAACATGCACCAGATAGATGGCAGACACTTGTTCATGTCAATGGTCCACAATTTGGCCATCCCATGTCCTAGATTTTTGGTAACTGCTTCCTAGGCACTTGTTGGTGAATCCCACAGTGAGTCAGGCACATGCATAGACGAAGTGGGTACCATGTAATTGGCCCAGACAGCCAAAGGTAAACCACAAATGTAATATGACTCCACAGTTGAGGTCATATAACTGAGCCACAACTCTCCAGTGGCTGTGGTGGACCAGCAGACGAGGCAGCACGTGTCCACATTTTTCCAGTGATCAATTGCACAGAGGTGTCTTGTTCATGTGTGTGGTCCAATGTTGATCCTGTATATTTTAGGGGTGTATGTTGTCACAGTTACGTCCAGGTCTCATCATGAGTCAGTGGCAGCTATTCCTGTATCTACTGAGTATCCTTCAGAGATCAATGTGAGTAAAGTCAATGAGGACATGAGAACCTACATGGGGATGGTCCCACCCTGTCACTGAAGACTTGTAATGAGACTGTCAACGGGGCAACCTTGGTGTGCTGAGTGAGATAATGTCTCAGGTGTCATGTTCCGGCAGGTGTCATTACAGCATTTGACCACACAGGTTGGCCTCTAAAATTCCCACTGCATCTGGGAACATCATTGCCTCTGTGCTGATTATTCTTGTAGCTTTCCACCATGCACGGCCCATCAATATGTTGTGAGCAATGTGATTCAGCATGTGAACTGTCAGGGTCCTAACATGTGTGGACTTTTCATGGACATTATCAGAGGTAGCTGGTTCTGCTGGAGGCACCGTACCCAATCCCTGCATACGGCCCTGGGACACTGTTACACTTTGTCATTCATGCATACATGAGACCCAGACAAGGGATGGGCCATGATTTTGGTATTCAAAGGCAATTTAACACATATGGTACAATTAAAAGGCAGATGATGCTATACAATGTATTTGGGTATGCAGTGATGAAGCACATGACAGAAAATACCCTCTGAGGAATGAGAGGTTTGGTAAAGCAAGAGTGGTACATATGTAGCCACAAGGCATCTTTAGGGTAATGCACAGACAGGTGCCAGTCAGGCTGACAGGATGCAGGGTCAATCAGGATCCAGCAATTTCACAAGTTACATAATCAGTGGTCTGACTAAGACTGGTCAGAGGAAGAACAAGACAGTTGACATGTAAAACTGTGTATGTCCTGTGTTTTTGAAGGTGACACATGAACCCAAGGGCTGTGTTACAAGGCTTAATTAGTAGCAATGCAGAACGGTGTATTTGACGAAATGGCAACTTCTATGCTGTTCCAGGCATCAGCAGGGGCAGTGCATGTTCAGATGGGTAGTGCGCATGGAGGTTATCACAGGTGTGTGCTGCATCTGTTTCTCACAAGTCCTGTATGTGAGATTTGCATTCAAATAGCCAACAGTACCTTTCACATGGGAAGCATCTACAGGTGCTAACAGGGCTTAGTAACTACAAGCAAGTGTATTAATTGACCTGACGTCCATGCAGTCAGATATACTATGAAAATGGTATACCATAGGGAAGGGTGTAGCACACTGGATTACTATTGTTTGTCTGTGTGTGTAGAGGAGGGAATATCGTGGTGCACATATTACTATCGCAGGGACCTCTTCAGACAGGTGGGTTGTGACCAGGAGCATGGGTGTGTCAGGAGCTAGGAAATGGGCTGACATGTACATGGAAGGTCATGTGCGCAATGCTTGTCATATGTGTGGCACTTGTGCTGTCTATGTTCAGCTTATATGGAACTCTAGTCACAGATAGCCCTTGCAAAGATTGGATGCAGTTGGACTTACTGCTGTCAAGGGTCTCGTCATACATTCCTGTTACCAATGCAAAAGCACATCAACTGCCTCATGTATGAGGCTTGTTTTCCCCTTATTGAGTGATGGTGTCTTAGTTGTGTGCCTTATGCTGCGATAAACCATGCTTCCAACATGTATGTGTGAAATAGGTGTGGTCCTCTGCTATTGCCCTTCAAAGGTGAAATGTACAGGACATATGCCATTTACAGTGTTTGTGTATGTGACTGTTGTATGATACGCATCACAATTGCTCTGGGATTTTCTGTGTCCTGATCGGTATATCAGCAATGCTCCATGAGGCTACACTCTTATTCTGATAGTTAGAGATAAAGGTGAGCAAAAATGATTAGCCAGACCATGCTATGCTGATTATTATCGTGTTTATTTACATTAGTTCATACAGTGGTGATTATTATTAAAAAGAAATTGTTCACGATATGTTGCCGCCTACGCAATCCAGCAGCTGTGTTTTGTTGTTCCCCCTCATTTTGCAGGCCACCATCCTCCTCTTCCTCCTCTTCAGGCATGTGTGGCTCTGGTTCCAAGAGTGGAATGTTCCTTCTTATGCAAATGCTGTGCAGGATGGCACATGTTAGAATGATCTTACAGACCATTTCATGGGAATATAGGAGGCTGCCACCAGTGATGTCGAGGCACCTGAATCTCGACTTGAGGATGCCGAAGGTCCTCTCGACTATGCTGCGTGTCCTCCTATGTGGATCATTGTAGGCACGCTCTGCTGCAGTGCTTGGGTTGCCAAATGGTGTCATAATCCATGGCTGGATCCCATACCCCTGATCAGCTGAAAGAGAAAATGAATGGGATCATGTTGATGTAGCTTGCCCCATTGATATCACCTTGCATGGCAGTAGGTGTCTTGTGTTGTCTGTGACTCTTTTGTGTTATTGTGTTGCATCCTAGGCTTGTAGGATGTACCATCTGCATTGTGTTGTTTCCTTGGCTGAACGAGTGTTTGGCTGCTGACCGGTTGTCAGCAGTATGTTTTGTGATTTGCAGTACAGTGTGCACTCCCTAGCATTGTGACTTGTGATACAGGTGTCCCTGTGTCTTCACTGGGGGTGAGATGATAGTTCCATACACAGGTTCAATTTGACAGTATTGTTAACACGTTCACATCAATGTACCCTGAACATCCCAATCCTTTAGACTTATGCAATGGATTAACTTAAACATCATTGAGACTCTTACATTTTGCAAGGTGACAATTAAGCAAACCACTCCAAACGTTGTGATCATTGACGTCTTAACATTAGACTGTACACTAATTTCATATGTGTGACAGGTTCAATGATGACCTATGAAACATGGCTAGCGATGTGTTCCTGTCGACATGTTGCTGTTGTGGTGTATGTGTTGTGTGTCCTAGAGGGTTGCTGTGCAGTGTGTATCCAAGTAGGTTTCTGTACTTACCAACAAGTAGTCCATTGCCATACCATCCATCCTGGAAGTGTTGAGTGATGGTGCTGTGATGGAAGATGAATGATTCATGGACATTCTCAGGATATTTTGCCACGATGTTGGTGATCAATCCTTGGTGATCGACAATGGCCCGCACATTGATGGAATGTGTGTGCTTCCTGTTGCGGTAGAGGTGTTCAGTTGCAGCAGGTGGCACAAGACGTACATGTGTGCAGTTGATTGCACCAAGGACATGTGGGAAGCCACCAATGAGGTAAAGCCCCTGTTTTGTTTCCTGCTGCTTCTGCAGTGTGTTAGGGAAGCAGATGTGGTGGGGTGTGAGTCCAATGATGGCATCCAGTACTTTGGGCAAAAAGGCAGAGAATGATGGCTATGATATTCTGGCAAACAGGGCACCAATTGTTTGAAAAGAGCCACTTGCCAGCATGTGAAGTACGGCAAGCAGCTAGGTTTCTGTTGGCATGGTGCGGGGTGTCAGCAGGGTGGGTGCCAACTGTGGCTCTATGTTGCGCAGCAGCTGCTGAATGGCCTGCCAATTCAACCTGTACCTCTGGATGATGTCATGTTCCCTGAGGCCATGAAGGGTTGTTCTGGTGCGGAATATCCTCTCCTGCCTTCTGCACTGCCTTTGGGGTCCCTGCTGGTGTTGTGGTAGCTGCTGTTGTTGTTGCTGGGCTCTGCGTCTGCGTGTACGCTGGATGAGAAGCACCTCCATGTCTCCCTTTTGCTGCTCTGCTGCTCTGCTGTTGCTTCTGTGTGTTCTGATTAAATACAGGTGTGTTTGCCCCATTTTAATGCCTGCCCTGACCCAGGCGTAAAATTTTTACGCAAATCGGGCTGTGTGCCATTTTCCGGCTCCACCTCCCGGCCGTGCTGCATTTTTGCCCGAATGCATAAATACGATGCACAGCCGTTTAAGTCATTTTTGGGACGGGAACGCCTACCTTGCATATGATTAACGCAAGGCGGGTTGCCGCATCCAAAAAATGACGCACACGGCAGGATTTTGACGTCAGCGGGCTCCGGCGTCAAAGTTTAAATATGGGGCAAGGTTTGCGCTGAATGTGCACATTCGGCGCAGACAGGGTATAAATATGCCCCGGATTGTTTCCGAGCCAAGGTTGTGGTAGAGGAAGAGGAATGATGATTCCAGTGGTGAATAGAAATATAGGGGGCCATTCTGACCCCGGCCGGCGGCGTAAGCCGCCGGCCTGGCTGGGACCGCCAGAATACCGCTGCACGGTCAAAAGACCGCCGCGGGTATTCTGGGTTTCCCGCTGGGCTGGCGGGCGACCGCCAGAAGGCCGCCCGCCAGCCCAGCGGGAAACACCCTTCCATGAGGATGCCGGCTCCGAATGGAGCCGGCGGAGTGGAAGGGGTGCGATGGGTGCAGTTGCACCCGTCGCAATTTTCAGTGTCTGCATGGCAGACACTGAAAATCTTGGTGGGGCCCTGTTACGGGGGCCCCTGCAGTGCTTATGCCATTGGCATGGGCACTGCAGGGGCCCCCAGAGGCCCCACGATACCCCATACCGCCATCCTGTTCCTGGCGGCCAAAACCGCCAGGAACAGGATGGCGGTATGGGGTTCGGAATCCCCATGGCGGCGCAGCAAGCTGCGCCACCATGGAGGATTCCCCAGGGCAGCGGAAAACCGGCGGTACACCAGAATACCCAAGGGAGCACCGCCAGCCTGTTGGGGGTGCTCCCGCGGTCGTTGGCCTCAGAATGACCCCCATAGACTTGAGCACAGTGGGAATGCAGGATGAACAGCAGCGGCAA
This sequence comes from Pleurodeles waltl, assembly GCF_031143425.1. Classification (NCBI taxonomy): domain Eukaryota; kingdom Metazoa; phylum Chordata; class Amphibia; order Caudata; family Salamandridae; genus Pleurodeles; species Pleurodeles waltl. Next base: position 841,889,849 of record NC_090446.1, on the reverse strand, counting down.
AAGGTATTACCTTGCCACATTTGCGGATTGCTGGGACATTGGAAAAGACAGTATCCGATGTTGAATCAGGGAGGAGGAATGGTTCAGCAAACAAATGGTGTCAATTCATTTCAAGGCATGAGAGGACCTAGGACGGTAGGTCAAAATCAAAATTTTCAAAATAATATGAAAAACATGCAGAGTTTCCAACCTTTCCAGCCAGTGCAACAAATGCAAAATGTGCAACCTCAAGTACAGGGGGTACAAGTGCCACAAATACAACAAATGCAGCCACAGGTGCAGATGGTGCCTGTACAGCATATACAATTACTGAGACAGGTTCATATGTTATAGAGCCCAATGGAGCAGCAGCAGGTTATGTTTTCACAGGTGGTCATGAAACAGTGTAAAAACAAAAGTGTAAACAGAGTTGAACAATTTCCCTTACAGAGTGAGAGTCGAATAAACGCTTAATGGCAGTTGAGTAGTTCAGATGAAAAGGAGTTCATGATGGGTGCATCATTAGATGTCGATCAGAGAGGTCCTTATGTGCAGGGTGAAGTACATGGCCATGAAGTTAGTTTTTTTGTTGACACTGGGGTAACATGCTTGACAATAAGGACAGTTAAGGTACCAGACGTACCTGTTTCTGAGAGGACAGTACAGATAGTAGGGGTTGCAAACAAACAGTTGGTTAATGCCCTTAAAGAACCGGTTCTTGTGAAGATTGGACATTTCAGAGACTACCATAGCTTTGTTGTTTGTGATTCCAGTCCAGTATCACTGTTGGGAAGAGATTTGCTGTGCAAAATAAATTGTTCAATCATGTGCTCCAGGAAGGGAATTACAATGGAGACTATTAGCATTGATGGAGAGGAGTTGCCAGTTGGTTAGGGAAAAAGAATGAGAGGTTGTGAACTAGCTTTGTTGAATGTGAAAGAAAACCAAGTAGTAAATGAAGATGAGACACATGAGGAACGTGATCTGGAAGACTTAATGAGTTTCTTTCCAGTGTTTGAAAAGAAAGATTTGCCGAGTGATCTTCTGGAAAGGGTTAAACCATAAGTTTGGGATTTGACAGGAAAGGACATTGGCTTGATCAAGGGAGTTGAAGGAGTCAGAGTGGCAGTAAAAGAGAATGTGGTGTTTCCACAAAAAACTCAACACCCGATGACAAATAAGATTGTTGAAGGAATAAGACCACTGATAGAGCAGTTTTTGCAACAAGGAGTTTTGAAAGAGGTGATGAGCAGTCAATGTAATTCACCGATCATGGGTTTGAAGAAGCCGAATGGGAAAATAGGTTTAGTTCAAGACTTGAGGAAAATAAATGACATTGTGGTGAAATGTCCAGTGGTACCTAACCCAGCAGTGATAATGTTTCAGATTCTTTGTGATGCAGAGTGGTTTACAGTCATTGATTTGTGCCAAGCATTTTTCTCAGTGCCTCTTCATGAGGACAGCAGATTTCTGTTTTGTTTCAAATTCCTGACTAGAGTCTACTGTTGGTACAGAATTCCTCACGGGTTTACAGAGTCGCCATCAATTTTCAATTAGATTTTGAAAAAGATGCTGGTGATGCCTTATAAGTCGACCTAAGTGCAGTACATTGATGACTTATTGATAGCATCAAAGACAAAGGAAGGCTGTAGGGAAGATATGATTGCATTGTAGAATTTCCTGGGAGACAATGGTCATAAGGTTTCTCCAGCTAAGTTGCAATACTGTCAGCAAGAGGTGAATTATTTGAGACATTTGATTGAGAAAGGGTCAAGGAGAATTTCCAGTGAGAGAGTAGCGGCAATAATAAAAATAAAAATGGCGAGTTTCCAAAAGGAGTTGAGAATGTTTTTGGGAATGGTTGGTTATTGTCATCAGTGGATCCCGAATATTTCAGCAGTTTCAAAGCCATTGCAAAGGTTGACACATAAGGATGTTTCAGATCCAATAATGATGGATGAAAAGTGTGTGAAAGCTTTTGTTGAGCTGAGAGAAAGTCTGTGTCAAGCACTAGCTTTAGGTATGCCTGACTACACAAAACCTTTCCTATTGTTTTGTCATGAGAGAGATGGATGTTCTTTGTCTGTCTTAACACAAAAACATGGTGTTAATTGCCCAGTAGCATATTTATCAGCTACTTTGGAGAAAGTTGCAGCAGCCCTAGCTGGATGTCTGCGAGCTGTTGCAGCCGTGGAACAGAGTATAACTCAAAGTGAAAACATTGTGATGGGTTATCCTCTGACAGTAATGGTACCTCATTCAATTGAAATTTTACTGACGAGATCAAAGACACAATATTTGACAAATGCCAGATTAATGCGTTACGAAACAGTTATTCTTGGGACACCAAATGTGACAGTAAAGAGGTGCACAGTGCTTAACCCTGCAACGTTATTACCAAATAAGGAAGAGGATCTGTCTAGCATAGATGATGTTGAACATGATTGGAGGTGACAGAACTTTATACAAAACCAAGGGAAGACATTAAAGATACTTGTTTGGAAGACAATTATAAAAAAAAAATTGTTGATGGTTCTTGCTTATGAGACAACAGGGGTGCACTGAGAGCGGGGCATGCGGTGTGTACAGTCACAGGCATACTAGAAGCTTCATGGCTCAAAGGAGTAATATCTGCACAAGTTTTGGAATTGGTGGCTCTTACTAGAGTATGGCAGTTATCAGAACAAATGAAAGTCACAAACTACACTGATAGTATGGATTTGGAATTGTGCATGATTTTGGTGATATTTGGTCACAAAGAGGGGTCCTGGCTTCTTCTGGATCACCTGTAAGAAATGGGGAAAGAATACATGGCTTACTGCAAGCAGTGCAGAAACCTGAGAAAATTGCCATGGTCAAACGCAGTGCACACCAGAGAGGACAAGATGATGTAACATTAGGAAATGCTTATGCAGACCAGGTTGTGCTCTAAATGGAATATCATTCAAAGGAAATTGGGAATTGATGTCTGAAAATGAAGAGATTTATGCAAACTTTACTGTACAGATAGTGGAGACACTAGATTAATTGAAAACAATACAGAACGATGTTCCAGGTGAAGAAATTAGGGATTAGATTAAAAATAAATGCATACAAAGGGAGGATGAGATTTGGGTGACCATGGAAGGAAAAGCAGTCTTGCCAAATAGTCTACTGACTCAAATGGCTGGATACTACCATGGCAAAACACACATTGGAAGGGATGCAATGATTAGGAGTTTCAAACAGTAGTGGTACAATCCACAATTCAGACAAGTGGAGGAGCTAGTGTGCCATAGGTGCATAATTTGCCAGCAGATGAATGTCAGCAAAGGAACAATTGTCAACATGGGGCACATAGGGATGGCAGGAGGTACATTTAGTAGAATGCAGATGGATTTCATTCAGATGCCTGCATGTGCTGGTTTGAAATATGTGTTGGTGATTGTGTGCATTTTCAGTCATTGGATTGAGGCTTGCCCAGCATGAAGGAATGACAGTCTAACTGTGGCTAAGTTGCTTTTGCGAGAACTGATTCCATGTTTTGGTTTTCCAGTCTCAATTTAATCAGATAGGGGTACACATTTCAGTAATGAGGTGATAAAATTGCTTTTCTTCGTATTAAACATTCAGCAAAGACTACATTGTAGTTACCGCCCAGAAGCTTCAGGTTTAGTGGAACAACTGAATGGAACACAGAAATCACGATTGGCAAAATTGTGTGCATCAACAAATCTAAAATGGCCAGATGCTCTACCTCTAGTGCTAATGTCAATGAGAAGTACACCTGACAAAAAGACTGGGTTATCTCCACATGAGATACTGATGGGGAGAGCAATGAGATTACCAGCAATACCTGCAAACGTACTAGTGAATATTACAGATGATATGGTGCTAGATTACTGCAAAAGCCTGGCTGATGTAGTTCGGTCTTTTTCTCTTCAGGTGGAAGTTGCAACAGCCCAGCAAATACAAGGTCAAGGACATAGTCTGAGAGCGGGAGACTGGGTGCGAACGTCTTGCCTTGAACCACGTTGGAAGGGCCCTATCAAATTGTGCTCACAACAGCAACTGCAGTAAAGTGTGCTGGTTTGCTGAACTGAGTGCATGCGAGCCATACGAGAAAGGTGCATGATCCAACAGAGACAGAAGAAGAGCTGTTGAGATTGCCAACAGTTGCCAATAATGCAAACCAAGGGGAGAACAGTGAGAAAAACAACAAAATTGACAGAGATGTACCTACTCCTATAACAGATGAAAGGGAACAAAATAGTGAAGATGAACAAGCTGTAAAAAGAGTAGAAGAATCAGTCCAGGGCGAAGGAAGAGAGACTGATTCTGATCAGAGGAGGGTGTCCTCGAAGGAGAACGAAAAAGAGGCAACCACAGAAGAAAGATCTGCTCAGATGAGGGAAACCTCAGTAGCAGGTGGTTTGTCCAACCAACCCGAAGACGCGACAGACCCTGTTGGGAAAGGAATCGAGAATAGTCACGTCCAAGTGGATTATACTCTTCCAGAACCAATTGCGGGAACGTCTAAAGAGAAGGGTCCAAAGGCAAGTGAAGGTTCAATATTGAGAAGATTATTGACAAAAGGAACATTGAAAGGAGACAATTGGCCGGAGAAAACTGTAGAAAAGGGAAAAGTTGATGTGATACCATCAATACCAGAAGAGAAAGACTTGCCTGGTGAAGAACAAACGAGTGGAGAAGGTAGTGAAAGTGGAAAATGACCGAAAAGGAAAAGAGTTGTGAATAGGAGATGTGCTGGACCTGAATGGACACATTTGAATTCGAGTGATTGGCAAGGAGAATGTTTTAGCTATTGTTTTGACAGAGACTTAGAAAATTCTGATTTTGGAACTTGAAAAGAATTTATAAAAGAGACAGTGGGTTTAAGATAATTGAGAAAATTGAGTACCAAACTCATGCTGAAGAGACAAATATCGAAAATTACTGGAAAAGACAAATGAAAAACTGAACTTAGACTAGCTGCTATACCGAATTTGACAAAGGATCTGTCCAAGAGTGAATGAATTCATAAAAAAAAAAAATTAGGAGGGGTTTTGGGGATTTTTCTTATTCCTAAAATAGAAAATTAGTAACTCACATGACCAAAACTGTAGGATTAGTTGTTGTAAAGTGCTTGGAATTGGATTAGCAGTAATGAGTGTGTTTATATGTTTATTGTTGTTTGTGGGAGTGTCTATTTATGAGATTAATGGAGTAAATCAGACTGTGGAAATAAATACTTTAGATTTGGCTGATAAATCATTGACTAAAGAGAATTTGAGAATAGATGTAAAATATTTGCATGGGGAAAAAGAGCTTTCTTCTAATGTTTTCTATTGCTTATTGCATGAGTACGTTGAGGTGATGGATGCGACTGATTGTTATATATGTACGCAGATTCCAGCAGGAGGAACTACGTATCATAGTCTACCTGTGACTTACGCTATAAGTTGTAGTCTTTTGCTAACATGCTTCTATAATCAAGAGTATATTCACTACTTTTATTCAAATTATGACATGGTATTATATTTTGTACCTGTCATAGGATATTTGAATAAAATAGCCAAAGAAAATAACATAGTGATTATGAGAGCTTTCTTTGAACCCACTCTAACCTTTGGAACTGCCTTTGCCCACAGGAATAATTTGACTTGTTTACTAACGCCAGTAGAAAATAAATTTCTAGATAATACAGAAGATAGAAGGAGAGAAATCAAAGTAAAAAATGGATAAGGGAATAATAAGTAGAAAGCCTGAAATAGATTATGCTTATACTGACATTACTAAGCAGGATAAACTAACCATAGATGCTGAGCATGTAGGGAAACTTTGTATACAAGGAACGTGGAGTAAGAATGATAGATTGTTTGTGGGAAAGAGTGAATGTAGACATGCTTTTATGTTTAAGAGTAAGTGGGATTTTATGATGAATGGACAAGATCCTCCGATTCCTGGCATTTACTATATGTGCGGAAGAAATGCATTTTACCGTCTTCCTAGAGGATGGTATGCGACATATTATCTGGGAGTAGTCTTTCCGAAAATCTCTCAATTGGAAGACTTGAGTAAGATTCCTGATTCTATGAAATCACAAATGAGACACAAGCGAGAATCAATTTCTAGCATTGTGGGAGACATAATTGGGGCTATAATTTCATCAGTGGGAGCAGTCCTAAACTTGATTAAGATTCAGAAATTGTACACAGTAGTGGATAATATGTTGACAAGATATTCCGGAGCTATCATTCTTCTGTAAACAGAATTAGCTGCTACGAGAGCTATGGCACAGCAGAATCGCCTTTCGTTAGACATTCTTTTGGTGAAAGAGGGCGGAGTTTGTAAATTAATTGGTTCTAATCATTGTTGTTCATTCAATCCTGACAATTCAGGAAAGGTTAAAGAATTATTCACTAATGTGACTAACACTAATAATAAAGATTTGAAAGAACTGAAAGAAATCACAATTTGGGAGAAGGCTGGAAAAGGAATTTAAGCTGTGGGAAGTTGGTTTAGTAATGTGGGAAGAAATGTTATTTTGAGAATTGCAAAATGGGTGTCAATAATTGTGTTTTGTTTAATTGGAATTTGGGGAACATTTAGAATAATAAAATGTGTTAGGAAGAGGAAATTAGAAAGGAATAAATGACATTTTTAAATGTAAATGAATACATTCTACAGAGAAAAATAAAAGAGAAAAAGAGAAAATTTAGAAATTGATGAAACAAAGTTTTAAATCTGATGATAATAAATAACTTTATTTAAAGGGGATGTGATGACATGAATAGTCATCAGAGGAGGGATTGTGAGAGCATGAATTTTCTAATATGTTTATTAATGGTTTTTGTATTAATAATGAGTGATGAATTAACGTGTTAAACGAGAAAACTTTTAAATAATTGTTTTTCGGTTCTTAACTGAGCAAAACTATATTCAGATGCTGTAGTTATTTTCCATAATTCGAAGCTTCAATAATAAATGTTTTCAATCTTGTGTAGACGTATCCACAGCTACCCCTAGCGGGTTGCGGTGACATGTCCTACCAGGTCATTTATTAACCGAGCGTTGCATAAGTTGAAATGTCCTATTGTTTGAGAATGTTATTAATATCTGGTCTTTCCTCGAGGATGGAAGTAAATGTAGCGGAGAGAGTTTCTTCCTGAGAACAAGATATGCAAGAGGCGAATGAGCCAATGGAATTACAGACGAGACGGAAAGAGAGTGTATCTACCGAAAGAAAATGTTATAGTTAGCGTAGGTTTGTCAAGCTTAGGTCATCAAATTAGTTGTTGATTGGCTGAAATGAAAACACCCCATAGACTGACCAATCAGGAGTTGATTAGATTTTAGTATATTAATCCGTGTAGACTAATAAGAAGAGAGAATGCGTGGACCGTGTGTTCATTGTTCCTTGAGAGCAGTCAAGTGTCGAGATTAGCTGTTGTAAGGCCCAAAGCTGTTGATAGTGTCCTCAAGTGGAAGCTGATCTTTTGCTGTTACTACTATTGTGGTAATATATGTTATTAAATGTGAATTGTGTCTTTCTTGCTTTTCAGGTACCAACTGCAAATAATGATTATATTGCTGCACATTACTAGTTTTTATAAATTGACATAATTGAGTTAAGATTTTTCTAAATTTGTTTTTCTAAATTCTTTTTCACATGAAGCCCAACATGTAATGCTAATCTGTGGTTAGTTAGAGAAATAATTTTCTATTGCTTATGATCTGGTTTGAAATCATTTTAATGCTGAACTAATGCCTTCTGTACCATCATTACCATTTTTTGTATTATTAATAAGTGTGATTCTATTGGAGATTATTTGTTTAACTGCATTAATCAAATTGAGATGTAAGCCATTTCAATGAACCGCTATTGATTCTTTATGCTTATCATTTGTGTTTGAGAGTTATCTTTGTGACCTTAGCATTGTTAATATAGGGAAATACATTTATGTATTCTTGTTATTAAACTGGCTTGATTATTGTCTGAAGCTTTATAATTTTGAATATTGTTGAGTTGTTATTGGATTGTTAGTACTCACAATTCCCATTGGTGACTGTTAAGACGGGGCCACTCACCTGAAAAGCAGGATGTCTGCAGGGGCGATGGTATGCCCCCCGACCTCCTGGAACACCTCTCAGCACTTCCTGGTGGACACTGAAACCCTGGCAGGTGCCCCAAAAGGAAAGGGGAAGGAGAAGAGAAAGAGACAAAACACTGCCACACCTTGCCGGTCCAGCAAGGCACCCTGTATCTTCGGAGGGCAGGTCGTTGTTGACAGAGTGATAATAGAGTTAGTGCACTCAACTTCCTTGAAACTGAATCTCTCTTTCTGATGTGGGCACAGGAGTGGTAGAAGAGCACCGGGCTGCTCCATCACTTTTCTTGGATAATAATAACTGTTGGCACACTTACTAACACTGCAGTACCAAAAACCCAAACTGAGTACCATAACAATAAGTACTGCAACACTAGGGCTGGCTTCACAGAGATTCACTGTTGCACACTACAATTAGAACTGTGGTTGCACTTATCATGCACAAGAAAGACAAACAAGGGCATTAATTATATCATGTATAAGTTTCCTGCTAAACTAAAAGGAACAAAAACAATCCAAGAAATACAAATGTCCACTCTGGGTTTAAACAGTTAGGGTGGCGCAGTTTGTTTGGTTTCACTGTGTGTGTGAAAAACACTTCAAAAGCAAATTCCTCAAACCTGAAACACAGGCAGGAATGACACAATTTAAACCCAAGAGTTATACTATTAGAGAAAGAAAAGTCACGTGAATGCTCTTTTAAAATTGCACTGTCACTTTTTGTAGTACTTGAGCTCAAGCAGATTTCCTGAAGCACATTTAGGCAAGTAACTACAATAATAATGTAGAATGTTTAGAAATTCATTTGTCTCTTCAAGATAAGCACTGTGCCAAATTACGGGGTCTGAAATAACACCAGCTGTTCTAGGAAAGCGCGGCGCTCAAAGAACAAACTCCCTGGAGAATAATAGTCACTTAGCTGCAGTCTTTTCCGGAGGTCTGGAGGAATGCCTGGTGTCAGCTGGTACAGAAACGAAGAAAGAATTTGCCTCAAAAGTCCTGAATACCAGGATGACAGCAGGGGCTGGACTTCCAAATCAGATGCTGAGATCAGGAAGCAAAGCAAAGCCAAGCAGGGAGGCATGCTTCACTCTGCTATTTATAGCCAATCAGGCAAGCAGTTGAGTTTCCACATGTGGATGAGTCACCACACCCAATTAGAAGCACATGTCTACACCACACCCAATTAGAAGCACATGTCTACACCACACCCAATTAGAAGCAGATGTCTACACCTGCTCACATTAGCAAACAAGCATTGGTAAAATAAGCATTGATAAAACCAATTGTGTAACAGAGCACATTATGTTTACTTAGAAACATGAAGGTTTAACCAAGAACAGAGATATGATTTAACCCTAATCCCTGGGGATGCTGACAGATAACGCAGGAGGCACCTTGGGGATTCCTGACAGTGACATCCCCTCAAACCTATGTCACTTCGATCCATCGTCCTCTAGCGCAAGATCCTTTATATGGTATTAATAAAAAGTTTGGATCTCATGGCGCGCTCACAGTCATATGCTTGTACCCCTCCATGGCTGGGTTAAAATCAATCTCAATAATCAAAACCACCTTAGGAGGATTGAAGCCCTTTCAAATCTAAGTGCCAGAAGTCAGAGTGGTACATATAATGAACATACGGTAATCGGTACCCTTCCTCAAATCCCAAAGACAGCTAGGTAACAACACCTAGGAAGAAGACTTCCTAAACAGGATGACCACTCTTGAGAGCCTGAGATAAAAACATGCGTTGTCTAAAAGTTGAAACCTGTCTCTATTGATCACGTTACAATGAGTGTCCAGCAGATGTGTCTCTTGAAAAATGGGCCTCATTTAGAGTTTGGTAGATGGGACACTTTAGTACTAAGGTGGCAAATATCCTGTCTGTTGTTTTACAAGGCAGATATCCCATCTGCTGTTTTACAAGCACATTATAGCCTATGGCAGTTAAAAGATGGCAGATGAGATAGCCATCACGTTTTAACAGAGTATCTCATTCACCAAACTCTAAATAAGCTCATTTGGCTGGTTTCTGTTTAAGAACATTTGAATTACGGTAACTCTTTTTTTTGCTTAATCTGTTAATGGTCCGTGCAAGGGTTTTTAGTCCCTCCTAAACCTGCACCAGAGCAGAACTGAAGAGTAATTACCATTAATTGGACTGAACCACTGTCAGTAAGTTGTAGTCCAATCATCAATAAAGAAAATAACTAAACTCAGAATCTCGCAAACCACTCCACACCCCAGCCTTATACAAAGAGGTTTCAAACTAATCATCAAACTAAAGTACAAGCTGTCTGTTGCACAAATGTGTAAAAATATTCAAATAACTGCTAAATTACCATGAAGCTTCAGTATTCCCTGGGTGATCAAGTTGCGATAGTCAAACCGTGCACATTAGGCCCATCCAGCCAGTGAACTTATCTCAGCATCAATAACCCACCCCACAGAGTTCAAGATTTGATGGCAGTTTCTACAAACATAGCAAAATAGAGATAGAAGGAAACAGCGGTGTTGCAGCCAGCATGTTTGTGTTCTAGAATAAGGTAGTCTCCATAGGTTTTATTGGTGTGTGACTGCAGTAGGTATGGCTAACTCTTTGCCTCAGAATCCAGCCTGAGGCCCCCATTAACTAGTACATCAGCAGGGTACCTCCCCTTCTGCCCCTAGGGTCAAGTGTCTGGGTTGTCTCAATTGTATGCCCGCTTTTGCTTGTGCACCACAGTCAATGGCAGGTGCACAGGCCTTGCAGTTTCTAGGGAGCACCGCCACTCAAGCCATTGAGGATTGGAAGTGCCAGGCCTTCCCTTCAGCATTTGACTGTCAAATGAGCCAGGAGGATCATCAAGTGCTTCAAGTTCTACTTAAGAAGCTCCTTTTTGACTGCCTCAAAAACATTGTCGATGTTGCTGTGCCACCTAGGTGATGTCTAGGAAGAGTATTTTCACATTTTTAAGATAAACTGGCCCATAAATCCTAGCAGCTTTAAAGATCACACCTCTATCTTGATGGCTGAGATGCACAGCCACTCTTTGTGTCCTTTTGACAGAAAAGAAGGCATATAAATCTTTGGGCTGAAATGCTGGCAGGTTTAAGCTTTCATTCAACTGCTTGGCACTCTGTCCTTACCTGCTGAGGACCCACACAATGCACAGACAATAATGTCTATAGTAGCCCTCCACATGCTAAAACCTCACAGCCAATTACAATGATATTGACTTTTACCTGGACATCAAATCATTGAGGAGTCTTAATTAAGTCTATGGACTTGGCTTGTGCTATTTCAAACATCCTATCTGGGTTTTTAAAAATCTATCCATAGAAGGTTTTGTTAAATTGATAAAGTATCACCTCTCTGTTTCCAGGCAGCCCTTGAGTCTGCTACTGCTGAGGTACTTATTTCAATGTAGGTTCTACTGCTTCATTCAGAGTTTACCACTAACTCAACAGGAAGATGTTCTTCAGATTGTTACCATTTTCTAGGTGCAACAATGCATCCTTGTACTGTCTAATTTGGAGTTGTGACTGTGTGTTTTGATCACACCCCATTTAGATATGCTATATTTTGCACCAGTACCTCTGAGGAATGAACAATTTTCTGCCCAGTGTTGAAAGCATGGTGATGCCTCGCCTCCTAGATACCTCTTGAAGTCACTCAGCGGTGGCCGATGGGGCAGTGGTCACCCTCACAGAGTCTGACAACCACTCTTGTGCCTCGAACGACAGTACATGAAGGGGCACGCTGTGCCTGTATTTTCTGAGTTGCTGTAGCCAGCTCATGTACCCAGGATACCCAGGAAACCCTCAGGGCCAGATTTTTACTTTTTGACGCAAAATTGCGCTAATGCAGTTTTGCGTCAAAACGTTTAGTGCTGGCTAGTGCCATTACTTAACGCCACCCGTGCATCATATTTATACTTTGACGCTGGGTGGCTCTAAGAAGAGGTTAGAGTAATTTTTCCTGACACTAAACATTGCGCCTTGTTGTAAGGCAAAATAACGTTAACACAGGAAAAATGACTCTAATCCAGTTTACGACGTAAACATGTTGCAAAACGGACATAGGCCATTTTTTCCCGCAATAGCATCAAAAAGCTACGCAAAACTTAGCAAACAGTGCTTAGGAGCCCCAAAATGGATCCCAGAAGCCAGGAGACACCCCAGGGAGACCCCAGACAACCAGGAACCAGCCAGGAAGACACAGGGGAGAGACGAGAAGAAGAGGAAGTGTCGCTTCAGCACAGAGGAGTATGAAATACTGATGAGAGAGGTGACGGAGCATCAACTCTTCATCACCTCTAAATTGCCAATTGGGAGGAGAAAGGCAATTTGGCACAGATTGTGGACAAGACAAGTGCAAGAAATGCTGGTATGACTGCAAGCGGAGGACAAAGGAAAAAATGGCAAAGAAGAGGAAGGCAGCCCTGCAGACCGGAGGTGGGAGTCCAGCACCACAAGAGGACTTGGACGAGATGGAGGAGATGGTTGCTGCCGTCATCTGGTATCATAGGACAGGACAGCGCAGACTACCAGGAAACAACACATATGCAGGGTAAGTTGCATGGGGGACCACAATGCCTAAATGTCAAGTGCAAGAAGGGGGAGGCACATAGCTACTACACAATGCATGTTAGCCCTTCAAATCAGGCAGTGGAAAGGGCAAAGAGGCACAGCACGGGACTCCCTGCACTGCCCATGCCAGGTGCATGGGCTATGCAGGGGCATCCAGGGGCACAGCACAACAAAACACCAACAGCCTTTGCATGGGGATACACCGCCATGCCAAGGCTGCTGGAAATGCTGAAGCAGACCAAGAGGGCAAGGTAGAACGTAAAACTGGTCTGGTGTCACAGGACAGCTGGTATTGTCAGAATGTAAACTAGAGGACAATGCCCAGTCTCAGGCCATTGGCTCAAGCGGCATTCCCCATTGACAACATTTGCCACATCTGCCTGTGCCTGTGCCTGTGCTGTGTGCACTGGTCAATTAGGAAATGCCAGTTAGGTGCACAAGGAACAAACACACTTGAAATGAGGGTTCAGTATGACTACGTGATCAATCCCCATCAATCCCTATCCAAGTAAAACTCATGTCAACTGGTCATGTCCATAGACTCAATAACCATCAGGCACTGCCACATACATAATGATGTACATAGCAGTAATCTCATACCCATGCTGCCCATCTCTGGGTTTACCCATGTGCCTGTGTCACAGTAGCTGCAGTGCCACCATGCAACATCTCAGGTATCATTGTGTTAAGACAATTGCATTGAGGGGGAGGACATATGTGTGTAGGAAGCAAACACACCCACACAGTCACAAGAGTAAATGGAATTCTGCCAGATCCATCAGTGTAATGCAATGTAGCACACATACGCAAACATCAACAAGAGTAACTACCAATGGTAACATGTGCTTTATCTCATGGAAATGCCATGCATGGTGTGGTGCTAGGTATCAGCACTGCATAGGTGTTTGTCAAAAATGATAGACTGGGACAGGGCCATATTGTCATGTGTGGCGCTGTGGCATCAGCACACCAACATTCATTGCAAGGCCTCACCATGCAAATGGAAGTAGAGGGAGGGTTTATGAGGACAAGAAGTGGCAAGCCACAATTTGGACAAAACCCACACCTAGAAGATGTGACACAGACAATTGCCCAAACTGCCCACACTACATGTGACATGCAGGTGGGGCATAGGGCTGAAAGACTGCAAACGTTAATGACAGGAACAATGCATGGAAACCAAAATGATAATGTACCATCAATAGGAAGTCAGTGATGTTACGTTACAACTGGCACAACACAGACACACTATTTGTACAATATCTCATTGCAGAGGAGGATGGCTCTCCTTTGGATCTGCCTGTCCTGGACTACCCTGATGACCTGGATGATCAGCTGACAACCACAACCAGGAAACCCTCCAAGATGTCCTTGGAACCCTCCAGACACCACCTCCAGTCGCAAGGAGGAGCATTCCTGTAGCAGCCATCCCAGAGGACCCACCGACCACCCCAACAGTACGACTTGCCAGCTCAAACACAGCTGAGGACCCAGGGACCACCTTTGAGAGGACAGTAGTGGGAGTACAGTGGGAGCTGGCCAAGGAGGTGAGGGTGGGGATGCAAACTATGGCAGCCAGCCTTGAGGGGATGCACATGTACATGTGTAGGAGGCTGGCCTGGTTTGTAGCGGGTACCTTGGGTACATACACCTTACACCAGGTCCAGTTATCCCTTGTCAGTGAATGCAGTAGTGTTCTAGCAGCTTAGGCTGATAGATGTGGCTATAGCAGAGCAGCTTAGGCTGAACTAGGAGACATGCAAAGCTCATGCAATACCACTTATAGTTACATAGTACTTAGTCACAATTAAAGACAATGCTTAGTGTTACCAAAAATAAAGGTATTTATTTGGGTGACACAGTACCAAAAATATCTTAGAGACAATACTCCTTCTGGAGGTAAGTATTATACACAACATGTACACGAGAAAACAAAATTAGACAATTAAATAGTCATAGAACAATGCAAACAGTAGGAAATCCTATAGAATGCAATGGGAGAAAATAAGTCTAGGGGAAACACATACCATATACTAAAAAAGTGGAATGTGAATCACAAATTCTCCACTAGATAAGTGTAGTGTCTGCAGAATCGCTGGGAGAGTAAGGATACAGTAAAAGTAAGTAAATTACCTCATCCCAGAGCCCAGAAAAGCAGGAGTAAAGTACTGCAAGTTTCCTTAGGACCCACTACGCCTCGTTTTTGGGATTTGGCAGCAGCCAGCCAAGTCTGTAAAGAACAACTGCTGGATTATTGGACCTGAAGACCTTCAAAGAAAGGGGACCAAGTCCAGAAGACAAAAGAAGTTCCAGGAAGGACAGGAGCCCCTGCCAACCCAGAAAAGGGTACAAAAGAAAAGTCCCTGGTTAGTAGAAGACTGCAGAAATGCACCCTAGAAAGATGCCAGCGGGTTCCTGTATGATGCAAAAGATGTCCCACAGCGTGAAGATTGTTGCAGATGAGATTTTGTGTTGGAAGGTACCAACAAGCCTTGGCTCTGGCAAAACGGCATTTTTCATCAAAATAGCGCTGGATAGACCCAGGAGGGACCTGGGGGCCTAGACTCTGTGTGAGGAGGAAGAAGGGGCTCTCAGCACTTTAGAGATCCCTCAGGATGCCAGCCAGCACCTCCAGAAGCTGCAGGATCTGGTTTCAAAGAAGGTGCAAAATGCAGTCAATGCAGCACAACAAAAGAAGGTCCCATGCCGCCAAAGAACAACTCAGGAAGTTGAGCATTGCAGGGTGGAGTGCTGGGGACCTGGGCCAGGCTGTGTACAAAGGAATTTTGCAACAAGTGCACAGAGGCCTCAGGAGGCGAAGAAGACACAATACAGAGGGGTACCATTGTTCTCAAGGAAGGCAAGGTCTTACCTCCTCCAAATTGCATCAGCAGCACCTCAGGACAGTCTATGTTGATGATGTCTACCCTCTGTGCCCTTAGGAGCATGCTTGTTGCCGTGAGAGGAGTCCTACGGTACCAGTCGTCACCTTGGAAGGAGCCTGCTTGGAGCAGGGGAGTGATTCCGTCACTCATCTGGAGATTTCTTCGGTTCTCCTGGTGCAGGATGAAGACAGGGAGTCACCAGAGCGTGCACACTGTGGAAACTGTTGCAGTTGCTGACTTGAAGCTGAGGTTACTGAAGAAAAGAGTCTCTTGTAGACACTTTGTTGCAGTTACAGTGTTTCTTGGAGCAGACTGCGGTTGATCCGAGGTCAGAGGATGAAGTAGTAGTTGCAGAGGATTCCTGAAGGAAACTTGTAAGCAGAATCTGAAGAGAACCTACAGGAGAGATCCTAAATAGCCCTGAGAGGGGGATTGGCTACCTTATCAGGTATGGACCTATCAGGAGGGTTCACTGAAGTCACCTGCTGGCACTGGCCACTCAGAGCCCTCCAGAGTGCCCTCACACCTTGAAAAGCAAGATGGCTGAAGTCTGGGACACACTGGAGGAGCTCTGGCACCACCCCTGGGGTGGTGATGGACAGGGGAGTGGTCACTCCCCTTTCCTTTGTCCAGTTTCCCACCAGACCAGGGGAGAAGGGGTCCCTGAACTGGTGTAGACTGGTTTATGTAAGGCGGGCACCATCTGTGCCATTCAAAGCATTTCCAGAGGCTGGGGGAGGCTACCCCTCCCCCCCCAGCCTGTAACACCTATTTCCAAAGGGAGAGGGTGTAACGCCCTGCTATCAGAGGAAATGCTTTGTTCTGCCTTCCTAGGACTGGGCTGCCCAGACCCCAGGAGGGCAGAACCCTGTTTGTGAGGTGGCAGCAGCTGTAGCTGCAGTGCAAGCCTCTGAGAACTGGTTTGGCAGTAATTAGGGTCCATGGTGGAGCCCCCAGCATGCATGGAATTGGCTCCCCAATACCAGATTTGGAATGAGGGGACAATTTCATGATCTTAGGCATGTTACATGGCCATATTCGGAGTTACCATTGTGAAGCTACATATAGGTATTGACCTATATGTAGTGCACGCGTGTAATGGTGTCCCTGCACTCTCAAGGTCTGTGGAAATAGCCCTGAACCATGTGGGGGCACCTTTGCTAGTGCAAGGGTGCCTCACACTTAGTAACTTTGCACCTAACCTTCAGCAAGTGGAGGTTAGACATATAGGTGACTTATAAGTTACTTAAGTGCAGTGAAAATGGCTATGAAATAGTGTGTGTAAGGGTTTGTCTGAGCTCCTTATGGGTGGCAAAAGAAATGCTGCAGCCCATATGGATCTTCTGGAACCCCAATGCCCTGGGTACCTAGGTACCATATACTAGGGACTTATAAGGGGGGTCCAGTGTGCAATTGAAATCCGTAAATGGAGTCACTGGCCTACAGTGAAAAATTTAAAAGCAGAGAGAGCATAAGCACTGAGGTTCTGATTAGCAGAGCCTCAGTGACACAGTTAGGCACTACACAGGCATACACATTAGGCCACAAGCTATGAGCACTGGGGTCCTGGCTGGCAGGATCCCAGTGAGACAGGCAAAACACACTTACATATAGGTTTTTATCTACGAGCACTGGGGTTCTGGCTAGCAGGATCCCAATGACACAGTAAAAACACACTGACACACACTCACAAGCAGGCCAAAAGTGGGGGTAACCATGCTAGAAAGAGGCTACTTTCCTACAACATGATGACGTCCGCAGAACAGACAGCAGCCAAACAAGTCACACAATCCCTACTGCATGGAGTCCAACAGTGTGTGAGGGACCTAACCACTGCCGTGAGGGAGTTGCCACAACACCTGCCCCCCCAATCTTGCTGCTGCATGCATGACAACAAGCAGGACTCCATGAACCGGGAACTGGCTTCCCTCAGGACAGACATGGCTGCCTACCACAGGGATGTTGCTGCCACACTCAATATTTAGCAGCTCCTCCTTGCTGCAGTGATGCCATATGTAGTTCCACAGATGGAAACTGCCAGGAATTTGGTGTTCACTTCTCCAACCACTGAAGTGTGTGTGTCCCTCTCAAACCCACCACCACCACCAAGGGCAGAGGAGACGACACACATATCAGAGGATGTAGATGTGGAACAGATAATCTTCCCCCAATAGGAGTACCCAGTAGCACCAGCCCATGCCACATGTCCTGTGCTTGACAACATGCCAGTGTTGTTACAGTTGGTGACATGCACTCTTCACCGACACACTATTAACCTTTCCACTATGGACTGCAATTGTCTCTCACTACTCAATTGGCAATTCATGTTCTCCTGCACTGAACAATACTTTACCTCAGCATGTCCAATGACATATCCCTCAACTTTGCACTTGTGTGGCGTCACCATAGAATGCTTTACACTAATGGGGGTCACAGACCTGGACTCTGTAAATATTGCACTACAGCACCTTAAAATAAACAGCACATGAACACCCACTTTGTCTCTGTGTAATGTGGCAGATCTTCTATCTACTTTGCTGGAGATTTGTGATGCGTGCAACATGTCTATGGTCACAGAGTGTCACTACCAGAGTGCAGAAATAATGTGGGCAGATATCTATGCACAAGGTATCTACAAGATGAACTTCAATGCTGCCCACATCCCCTACAAGCAAGACACTGTGTATGTGGCATTTGCTTTAAAACATAAATGCCTCACCCACAACATACAGCAGGAATGGCTGTGTAAGAGTGCTTGTCCAATAACGTCAGCTGGGAGTACAAGTAAAACACATTGGTGTGAAATTTGTATACTTGACCTCATCTGAAATTGGCACTACTCAGTTTAGCAGTGTTGACATGAACTTCAGGCTGCAGGCAGATGTCCCACAGTGCCCAACATCACGACACAGAATCAAAACAATGACAGCTTAAAAAGCACTCCTACCTGTCCAATACATGTGAACCATAGTCACGTTGAGTGGGGGGTACAATGAATGGCAGATGCATTGAGATTTAGATTTGTTGTAACTGCCAATGTGACAGCTCAGTTGGAAGTGGGAATAAACATGTCAAGAGAGGGATGTGGAAGCAGGACAGAATTCACAGGCCAACAGACAATTGGCACTGTACATTCAGGCAAAGACCCTGAGCCCCAAGCATAGGACACATGCAGTAAGGGAGAACCTACATTTTAATATCTTTGTACAGAATAGAACTTAAAACTACGTAACACACCCATACTAACCTAATCTCTCCTAACTATACATTACCCATAATTGTCCCTAACTACCCAATGCTAAGTTTACTTACCGCATTTAACAACACACCCTAAACATTTGCCCTCAACCCCTTATATGACGAGATATGTACTAACCTAAACATATACTACCTAATACTAAACAAATATATATATATATATATTTATATATATATATTTTTTAATTCGCTTTTTTTTTAAATACACAAAAGCCCCAACATTAACCCCCACACACCCACCCACAAACTAACATGTAATAATATGAAAAACCACCCCCAAACCTACTTATTCTATCTAATCAACTACCCTACTCTAACCTATCACAAAAACCCTTACGCCCACTACAAAACAGGATGAGGAATGAGGAGGGAGGGAACTGAACTACGGGCGAGGGGAGGCAAGAGTTCACAGGTTGGCCTTCTTCAGTGTCTTTTTAATTGCTTTCAGTCTCTGTGTGTTTTTGTCCACATCTTTCTGAATGCTGTTCAACTTTTTTTAACACCTTCATGTCGCTCTGGAGCTCCACCATTGCGGCCATGTCGATTGCAGCAGGTGTGGTGCTCTGTGTTGCAGAGGTTGATGGTGCAGCAGGTGTGGCAGATGTGACAGTGGTGGCTGTGGTACTGTATGTAGTTGTGGTGGTGGCTACAACCTTTGTGGCCAATGCAGGTTCCCCTTGGCTGAAAGCCCGCCATTCCCCTGTGGCTTGCTCTCTTTGATAGCGTTGTGCCATCTTCCGGTACCCAGACTCCACATCCAAGATGTGTCAATATCACACTGCCTGCTTCTGGAAAGCCCTGATTTCGGCAACATCCATGTTGGTAGCTGTAAAAATGAGACAGGCAACCATCAGTGTCATCATTGTGTGATGCATATACAGATGATAATCACAGTCCAGATGATACAATGTCCCTGATGAATGTAATGGCAACGCTGCCAACCCATGATGTCTTTTACACCACAGCAAAGCACAACAAGAGTGGGACCAAATAAAGTGATCTGTGCATTGATGTAGTGCAATGTGTCACAATGTAAAGGCAGCAAATACTTCACATGGGCCAGGCCAACTAATCTTTATCATCTGAGTCAACCTCAATACTCACAAGACCAGTGACTTGTAGATGTAATTGGCAGGATGGTATTCAGTTGCTAATCATAAGGGGTCAGTGTTGTTTGGGACACATGCATACTTGAATGAGATGACTGTCATCTACATTGTCACCATCACATCTACCTACATATATGTTGTTCCCCTACCCCTGTGCCTCTGGGGTGATGAGCATGCAATATATCATCACAACTGTTGAGGACAACCACGTAGGCATGTCCACTTGTACATGGATTTAGTGAGTGGAACACATGTGAGGAGGGCTGCCACCTAGAAATAAGGTATCTATAGGTCATTCACATCTACATTCATGTGTCCAGTTGTGGACAACCATCAACACCTGATCTGCCAACACAATTCCCAAAACACCCACATTGATGCCAGCACACGTCTGGCCTGACCTGCATGCACGCCTATTACATACCACATAAGTATCATGTAAATGGAGTACAACTTATGGGGCTTGATGCTGGGGGACAGTTTCCCATACAGTCATACATGTACATTACAATACAGGGATGCATAATTTTGTGTGGAAAACCGATGCATCACTGTGTTGTGAGAATGAGGGTATGACCAAGCGCCAATATACTGACACTGGAGAACTTCCAAGTCACATGTGGGCCTACATGTGGCTAGTAAACACATTGTTCACAAGCTGCTGCCTATTACGCAGCACAAGACTCCCAAGATATGACTCTCTGCCTGTGAATGTGTAACCCTTGCACGGAACACTATGTCAACTTCCAGCTGAGTAATATATATCAGATCATGTGCCAGCTCATCATATCTTGCAATGAGTGCAACACACAAGAGTCACTCACACAACAGCTGCAATCACTACACGGGACAGACATTATCACACTTACTGGATACGTCTGGGTCCTGAAATTGAGCCACTTCCCCGATGGTATAGGGGGCAGGTCCACCTGTAAGACATGGAAAGGAAATATATGCTCAATGTCAGATCACTGTACAAACATGTGGACAACATATCACAGTGTGTAACATTTTACATGAGTGAGCCAGTGATCCTGCATGTAGACAGTACAACAGACATACCACTGCAAACTCACATTGACACTGACACTTCAGTGAGTGATAGCCACACATCTGCACACGTGCACTAGGCCTAACAATCATGTGGTGCTAAACCCGACTACAACCTTTTGTGGCTAATCCATTTCAGATGGAACTCCATGGCATTATTTGTATTTTGGTGACAATTTCAATGGCACTTCCCTGGTGCACTGCAATACAAGTGACTCAGGTATTGTGGCTCATGCATCAAGGGACACTGAGTTACTGTGTGATGGACATGTGGCACAATTTTCAGTCTGCAATTATCATGCATTCAGTGGTCCATGACAGATGTGCACAGTTGTATGTGGGCAACAAATGCCCCATTGGCACTGTCCCCTAAGCTGTGTATTCCCCCTTTGCCAACATAATGGCAGGGATCATGTGTGTGTAATGATGACAATGCAGCTCTAAACATGGATTGCCCACTTTGCTGTCCTGATGCAGTGAAATGTGGTATGCTGACAGTGTCTTACCTGATCATCATTGACAGAATGCATGGGCACAGGTGTTGCCATTGCACCTGAAATGTGTGACTAAGGGCCACATGTACAAAGATCAGGTTTTATGAGTCACACAATGCGAGTCTTAGTGTGAGAGGACAGGGCTGATTGCAGAGGCCCCCTAACTTTTTGCCCCCATTTTCCACTTTTTGCTGGTGTTTTCCTGACTCTGATGGTGCTCTGGGTACTGCTAACCAGAGTAGGGCCTGTGCTCTGTGTAAAATCAGTATGCAAATTAGGCTAATTATAATTGCCTATAAGTCCCTAGTATATGGCAGGGCATGTAGGTTTAGGGACCACAGCATAGGTAGTGCACCCATAGGTGCACTGCTGAGGTGCCCAGTGTCATTTTAAAGGCAGGCCTGCCTTGCTGGCTGCTTTTAAATTAAAGTTATATGCAAATTCGACTTTGGAATTAAACGTAGTTCTTAAGTCTTAAACTACCTTATTTGTACATATAAGTCACCCCTAATGTGTGCCCTATGTGCCCCTAGGGCTGGGTGCCATGTAACTATAAGCAGGGACCTTATAAAAGTAGTTTTATAAGCCCTGGTGAGGTAAAAACAGCCACATTTGTTTTTCCCTCATTGTAGTGAATGGCCTTCATAGGCTAGAATAGGGAGACTTTATTTTACTTTTAAAAGTCCCCTTAAATGACAGATACAAAGAGTTTGGTATCAAATTAATTGTTATAATAAATCCCACAACTTCCAGTTGTTGGATTTAGTATAACTTGTTCAGGTAAAGAGTTTTAAACTTTACCTGAAAAGTTGCCAATTTCAGCCCTGCATTGTTTTTTCTGCTGTGCTCTGATTGGCCAGCCTCTGGCAGCCTGGCCGGGCTGCATTGATGAGGTGTGAAGTGGCCTGGCTTCACACAAAGAGATGTGCCTGTGGGAGGGAATCTCCCCTCAGAAGATGGTGTGGCAGGAAGGGGGAGGGCTGCCAAACTGGTCTTCAAAGGCAGAGAAGGACATTTGGAGCAACCCAGCAACACCCCCACATCCTGCAACCCAGACAACTAGGTGCCCCCTTGATTAGATTATGAGAGGGCAGGAGAGGGGTGTGTTTATGATTTTTAGTCACACCAGTGGGTGGGCTCAGCCAGATGTAACCTCCAAAAATCATTTTCAGCCATGATGGATTTTTGAAGAATGTTGCCTCCTGGGATTGATTTTTGCCACACTTCCCAGGAAGTGGTCATCACAGGGGGAAGGACCCTGCACCTGATTGGGGAATCAGGCCCCCCCTGTTTTTCACCCAGAAGCAAGGATAAAACTGGCAGGCCTGCAACCACACCTCAGATCCCCATCAGATTCCAATAAGGAAGAACCAAAGGAGAAGAAGGACTGCCCTGCTGGACCCCTGGCCTGCACCTGGAACCTGCACTCAGAAGGTCTGCACCAGCTGCACACTTGGGCTTCACCACAAGAAGGACTTTGCCTGGCTTCAACTGGTTCAAGGAGGGACTCCCTGTTTGCCACAGGTGAAAAATTGCTAACCAGAGTCCCCTGCACCCGCCCCTGAAGAAATCAACCGGCTGACCACTGCCCAGTGGCCAAAAAGGAGTTTGCGTCAGGTGCATTCTGGGAGTTGTAATCCACACCCCCAAGGATCATCTTAGAGCTTCTGGACCCTTGGGGTGAGCTGCGGATCCCAAAAGAACCTTAAAAGAACATCTGGGAGAAGACCCAGAAGTGAAGAGAAGTTTGGAGAACTTTTGAAAAAAAGCTCCATAGAGGGACCGACCTGCCACGGCAATTCTAGCCGGCTTGCCTCAACCCGGTCTGATTTGCTGGCTCATTCCGGTGAAGAAAATCTCCAAAAAAGAGACTAAGTAAGAACGTACAAAGTTGACCGCGACCTCCCAGCCAGCGTATCCGAGGAGGGCTCCAAGGACGTCGGATCAAGATCCAGGTTTACCCCAGTCGAAGGATTTTCACCTCGAAAAAAACGACTAAGTCCGAAGGTAAAAATCTCCACCGAGGATTCCCGTGACGTGTATATGGAGAAGGGTTCCAGGAGGTCGGATTGGACTGGCAGGTTCATCCCGCTGAAGAAAATCTTCAGAAAAACGACTAAGTGCGAAGGTAAACTTTTGACCGAGGCCTCCCGCGGCCTGTAGCCGAGCCGGGCTCCATCACGGTCGGGTGTAAACTTTGACTTTGACCCGGTCAAGGTGCAACCAGATGACCCAATTGCCGCTTTTTGTTTCAAGGCGCTAAAAAAACAATAATTTTTTAGAAATTCATATCTCCGGTTCCCCTTACCCAATTCTATTCATTTTTGTGTCATCTTAAAGATAAGAATATAATCTATTTTTATAAATTGGTTTTGGATTTTTAAACTGTTTCCTGTGTTTTATTTAATTACTGTTTTGTGATATTTGACTGCTTTACACTCTGTCTCCTAAGTTAAGCCTTGTCCCTCGTTGCCAAGCTACCAAGGGTTGAGCTGGGTTTAATTTATTGAGACGTAATTGGACCTAAGTGGAGGTTAGTGGCCTATTGCTAAGTGTAGGTACCTACCTGCCCTTACCAATAACCCATTTTCCAACACTTAGTAACTTGCAATTTGCGAGTAGGATAGTCTGATGTACAACACTGTCAATGACACTGTTTACAAATCACAAATGGGGAAGCAAATGACCTACTTCATGAATATTAATGAGGTAGGTCTCATTTTGCAAACCCCTTGGGAATGGCAGTACTCACAGGGATGCTGGCCTGCTGGGCTCAGCAGACCACCATGTCTGTGACTGCTTTCAAATAAAGATGATTTTTACTTTTTTAAATGCAGCCTTATTTCATTATGGGTAAACAGAAAGCATGTCAAAAACAAATATTATAACTTGTATTGTTTTTTTTTTAAAGCAGACAGTGGTCCGTGGGACTACTGCCTTCTCTGAAACAATTTTTTGGCATGCATTCTCAAAGGGAAGGGATCCCATGGGGACCCCTTCCCTTTTGCGAATGGGTTAGCACCAACTTGAAACTGGTGGTAACTGCAATTGTTTTGTGATGGCATTCGCAGTTATCAAACAATCAATCAGCGGACTGCAACTTGCAAATATGAAGGGAACGCCCCTTCCGAAATGCCACTAGCAAACCATGTTTTGTGATTCGGCATTGTGATTGCAGAATGGCAAAATTGGGTATGTGTATTGGAATAAAAAAAAATTCTTGACGTAAACACACAAATTCTGAAAACTAGGCCGTTTGTGACAATTGAAAATAGCTTTGTACATGTGGCCCTAAGTGATAGTCGTACATGACTCAACAAACCTCAGGACTGCCTTGTTAACATGTATAGACATGTGGACTCCATTTCAGTACTGGGACACTAACACTTTGTTCTGATGTCATTCAACATGGCCAAAAACATTGCATGCAGCGCGTCAAGACATCTGCTACTGTCACTCAGGAGCATTTTACTGTACACATTTATCAATGTGATTCTCACCAACAGGGCCACCGATCACCCAACCCAGGTGGTCCAGCAGATCCTGCTCTCTGGCTACCAGATCAGCCCAGCGATGCTTCAGCTTGTGTTCATTTCTGCTTGTATGGTAGAATCTTTTGAGGTGTAGAGCACCTTGCCCCACCTCAGCCGCCTCGCCTCTGTGTGATACCCCTGTATCACATGCCCACCCATCTCAAGCATCAAGGGAAGGAAGTGGCACACTAGCCACACAAAGCCCCCAAGATCCTCCTCCCCCATGCGGGTCAACCTCGCCCTTCCCAACATGTCCCTGAACAACAAATCAATACTGAGAATGTGTAAAAAAAAAAAAAGGAAAATAAGTGGAAAAAAAGGAAACTTACAGTCCAAACCTAAGAACCCCGGCTAACCCCCAGACAGACACCCGACAGTACAAATACAGTCTGAAACACACTAAACTACACCAAATCACATACACAGGTACAATAGAATTCACAAAAGACACAAGAGAGACACCACAAGATACAAGAAACGCAATCGAGACACCAGCAACACCAAGACACAGCTACACAGTCAAGGAATAGCACAGACTGTAAAGTGAAAGTGAAAGTACACCCTCTGTACCATGCCTGTAAACAGGATTTCCTATTACATCACTTCCTGTCCCCTTTGCAGACCATTTTCCGTCATGTGTGTATTTTTTTTACGCATACGATGTTTGCCTGAATATTTTCGATGCATAACCTACATGTGCGACAAAATACCACGCATTACGTGTAGACTTCAATTTCAATGGATATCCACATGCGTATGGAGCGCAGGTAGAATTCACGCTAAGGGTCCCTGTATGGTTAGTTTGCGTTTTTGTGTGATTTGTTTGTGCATTCGCATCAACATTTTTGACTCAGTCTGTGATTGCGTGATTTTCTAATATTTAACATGCATGCACCCTGTATAAACATGAAGATAGGATGGTATGGCCCGCAGTATGTGGTATAGTGGTTGGCCATAGGTGGAAGAGCATGCAACTGCATGTTTTGGGTGTGAATGATCTGTAACAACAATATGTGTGTTTCTGAAGGAACAGCATGCAATACATTGGACGTAATGCAAATGTATGAATGTGTTCCAAATGGGTATCTACATCTGATGGCAATCAACAGTCATGATATGTGTTTGTAATATGTGTTGACACATGTGATGTGTGTAGTTGTTTGACTTTGGGGACATTACATTTCACACGACAAACAAAGCTCAGGATGGCTGATGAGTGCTATGTAGGATATGTTACCCCTCATATGTCTTTAATTGTTGGTTACGACTTCATGGTGACTTGTGTGTGAACTACATAAATGTCTGACATGTGTACATGTTTAGTACGTACTGTGTTTGGTGCCTTAATTCCACCCATAAAATGTTTGGTACACGTCAGTTTGACTCATTACAATTACCTATGTTACTTGTGTTGCTGTGGTTTACCTGCTGCCCCGGCTGCATGTGTTCACATATTTTCAGATGTGCATTCCACAGACGTGTCCAGTTCAAGTGTGTGGGAATGTGTACCCTGTGTCAGGATTGGGCTCCATGGTGTTACCATTTCGGGGGGTCTAGTCAGGACTCTGTTAGGGGCACCCCTTGCGTTCACAGAGTATCTCGCAAAGAGGTAGTGTACCAAAGCAGAATAGCAGCTAAAGGCATACAAGGGGAAAGGCCACCTATGATAAGGCAGAGAAAACAGAAATGTGAAGGCAGAGCAACCTTAGTGTGAACAAATATGGAACGGGTCAGTAAAGGACAAACACGCTGGGGTTATCACTAAGGTTGTACACAGGCAAGGGCTCAGAACTTTCCACAGCAACAGTGCCTCTGTGCAGATTCATCTTACAGATAGTCACCACGCAAGCCCCATAGAAAGGAGGCAGCAGAAGTGATTCCGTGTCTGGACCCTTAGGGCACAAATAAGGATTGTACTTACATACACAAGACTAGCCCTTGGGGGTCCGGCTGGAGATTCAGTGGCAATTCCTGGAATACAGCCATAGCACACTGTCACTGTTAGGCACTAAAGACTACATGCAACACTAGACAAAGGATGGGGGCTGAAGTTGCCTCCTGGAAACCAGATGCCAACCTAAGTACAACGGAAAAAACTTCTGCACAGGTGAGGACTCGTAGGACACTTACCAGACATGATAACCCATGAGGAAACAGAAAGCGAAGGAACCAACTAGGAGGCAAAGCCAGGAACAGGGAACAGGCTCAGGCTGACGTAAAGGCTGGAACAGGTCTGGGAAACAGAAAGCAGGCTCTGGCAGAAACAAACACGAACAAAGCAGTGAAACAGAGACCTGATTCTGACTGGAACAAGCAGGAACAGGACTGGGTAAACAGAGAGCAGGTTCAGGCTGAATCAGGACTGTAACACAATCCAACAAGGGGTCTGGAACACAAAAGAATCGTACTCCAATGCATGGCAGGGAGCTTTAGGGAATGGCAGCTTATAATCAGTTCCAGGTAGAAGCAAGGCCAGGGCAGAGTCTCATGGCTGGGCTGCACAAGAGAGGTCACAGGTGTGTGCAGTTTCAGTCTCTCACAAGTCCTGGAGGAGAGAATCTAGTATAAAGGTACAGCCGGACTTTTCCCAAAGGAAGCAATGGACAGAAGATTACAGGTCTTATCAACTACCAGGCAGTGCATTATGGGACCTGAAGTCCATGCAAGCTAATGTAGTTTTTCTATACCATGCCATATGGAAAAGGGAAGCAAACGGGAGTCAGAAAGAGACTCTGGGTAAGTGTTAATGATGATTTACATGGTACAGATAGTCTGTTTACAGCACCCCCTGTAGATGGGAGGGCAGAGACGTAACACATGGCAGTGGCAGGACTTATTTCCAGGGATAGACTGTGCAGGGCATGTGTTGTGCTTGTCATACGTGGGACACTCATGCTATCCATTTTCACAAATGATTCCCCCTTGTCACACAAGCTCCTTGCAAAGATTGCAAATGTCACACTTACTAATGTCAGGGGCCTGTTCATACATTCCTGTTTCCACTGATATTTCACATCCACTGCTTCATGTATGGTGCGCTTATTTACCTTATGATTGGAGATGCCATAGTTGTGTGTTATGTGCTACAGTAGACCATGTTGGCAATGTGGATGTGAGTCATATGCTGTGGTCCATTGATTTTGTCCTTCATATGTGAAATTCAACAGATGAGAATTTTTTATATGTGTGTGATGTTTGCTGTAAAATCATACGCATTACATGTGATGTTGCATCAGAAGTAGTCAGATTTGTCTTAGTAACATGCTCCTTGAGGTAACAATCACATTCCTAAGGAACATGTGATGGAGAATGAAGAAACCAGAGCAGGATTGTGTGATCATGTAAGGTGTTTATTTACATATCTTAACAAGGTGTGTAGAGTGACTATTGAGTGAAAAAATGTTGTGCAATTTGCTGTCTGCGGTGCATTCCTGCAGCTGTGTTCTGCTGTTCCCCCTCATTTGCCCTGCCACCATCCTCCTCCTCCTCCTCAGGCAGTTCTTGCTCTGGTTCATATAGAGGGATGTTCCTCCTCACACCAATGTTGTGCAGAATAGCACAGGTAAGTATAATTTTACACACAATGTGTGGGGCATATAGGAGGCTGCCTCCTGTGATGTTCAGGCACCTGAATCTGGACTTCAGGGTGCCAAAGGTCCTTTCCGCAATGGTTTGTGTTCTCCTATGTGTCTCATTGTAGGCACAGTCTGCTGCTGTGCTTGGGTTGGGGAATGGGGTCATGACCCATGGCTGGATCCTGTAACCCTGATCCGTTGCAAAAGATAATAGGAGTGAGTATTTTGTTAGTGCTTGTGACAGGAACGTCATGTAGCATGGCAGTTGATTTCCTGTGTCGTCTGCTACTCATATGTGTTTGTGGTATTGTGTGGGATCCTGGGCTTCTCTGAGGTTTTTTCTGTAGTGGGTTGTTTGACTTGGCAACTTGTGTTTAGCTCATTGACCTGGGATCTAAGATTTTTTTTCAAACTGTTGGTTAGTATGTATGTACCATGCACTCTGTAGTGTCCAACATGTTTTAATGTGCTTTCACTGGAGGGGGACATGATACTTCCACACACACAATAGATTCCGATGTGGTGGTAATATGGTTGCACTACATGGCCTGGACATCCCATCCAATTAGACATATGTCATTGCAGATTAAATGCAGCAGTGAGGCCCTTTGATTTGGCTAGGTGACAATGCTCAACACATCTCCATAAGTTGGCAGCACTGAGGTGTTCAGTATTGACAATGCACAATTGTCCCATTTAAGACTTAGTTCTAGGCAAACCTTTTTTGTTCCCTCTGCCAGTAGATCATGTGCAACCATGCACCTACACTACCAAACTTGCTCCAGGGAATCTGCCTAACTGCCTTGTGGAGGTGGATGTATCTGTGCAGGAAGGTCCATCTCCCTGTACATATCCTATTTTGATGGACAATAGGCTCTTTCAGTGTGTGCAGCAGTGTGCAGTTTGCATTCGTGCCACATAAATATGTATTCATAGCACAGTCCACTTCCTTTTTGCTGCCTGGCAACGGCACCCAAGGAGGGATTTATGATGTTGGGACTGCCTCAATATTTCCGTGTCACCTACATGTGAGTCAGCATCATCATGTTATGTGTCTCATGGTGTTAGACCTGCTGCAACACACATTGCACACCCCTTCCACGCTACATACTGCTTTGGAGGGTGTCGGATTGACTATGTGGCCTAATCCAATTGTAAATGGTTCATCTTCCAAATTGTACTTCCAGGGCAGGCCATGTCATTGTCACTGTGGGCTTTGACATTGGTCCCTTGTTGCTCTAGAGTGTCAGCTAATGTTTGATGCAGCTGTCATTTGTCCAGAGGTGTGTGTCCCGTTGTGTCAGGGTGTACAACATAACTACTGGTGTCACACCTCAATGTCATTCTGCCCACGTGTCAATGTAGTGGTGTATGTTTTGTGTGCCCTCCAGGGTTGTTGTGCTGTGTGTATATTGTTAAGTTTATTGATTTACCGACAAGAAGGCCATTGCCATATTGTCCATCCTGGAAGTGCTGATTGATCATGCTGTGACGGAAAATGAATGAATCATGAACACTCCCAGGACATTTGGCCAAGATTTTAGTGAACAATCCCTGGTGGTCAACTATGGCCTGCACATTAATGGAATGCATGTGCTTTCTGTTCCGGAATAGGTGCTCGGCTGCTGCAGGTGGGACGATCCGGACATGGGTGCAGTCAATTGCACTGAGCACATGCGGGAAGCCACGGATTTGGTAGAAGCCCTGTTTTATCTCCTGTTGCTTCTGCTGGGTGTTGGGGAAGCTGATGTGGCAGGGTGTGAGGGAGATTATGGCATCTAACACCTTAGGCAAGAAGGCCGAGAATGAGGGCTGTGATACCCCAGTGATCAGAGGACCCGTTTTCTGGAAGGAACCACTTGCCTACATATGCAGGACAGCTAGCAGCTTGGTTACCGGTGGTATGCTGTGTGGTGTCTGCAGGTTAGCTGTTAGTTGGGTCTCAATATGGTGCAGCAGCTGTATGGCTTGCCAGTTCAGTCAATACCTCCGGATGATGTCCAGTTCCCTGAGGCCATGGAGGGTTGTCCTGTTCCCGAAGACCCTCTCCTGCATTCTGCGTTGCCTTTGTGGGCCGCGTTGGGGTGGCTGCTGCCATGGGTCCTGTGTCATCTTGCAAGCTGCATCAGTAGCACCTCCATGTTGTCCTGTTGGTCTGTGATGTTGCTTGTGTGTGTTTTGCTTAAGTAGTGGTGTGTTTGCCTCATTTTAACACCTGCCCTGACACAGGCATTAAATTTTGATGCAAATCAAGTTTACCGTCATTTTTCGGGTCCGCTTCCCACCCTCGTGTCATTTTTGCCCTGTTGGATAAATATGGCGCTAGGGTGTTTGAGTCATTTTTTGGATGGGAATGCCTACCTTGCATCTTATTGATGCAAGGCGGTTTCACGCATCCTTAAAATGACGTTAAATCCATATTTTTTACGCTAAATGGGTCTAGCGTAAAAATATAAATATGGAGTTAAGTTTTAGCAGAATTTGCGTAAAAAAATTATGCAAATCCGGTGCAAACAGAGTATAAATATGGGCCTTACTTCAGTGCTGTGCAAAGGCATGGGAATGTAGGCATTACCCTGAAGTTACCTTAGGTGATCTCACTGGCACTGGGAGACATGATCTAGCACAGCGTTTTAAAGGTATGAGACGTTCCACCAAATGGGAGAGGGTGCTTCCCAGAATTTCCCAGCTGTTTCAGAAAGGATTTGGAAGGACAGTGATATCACCAGTCTGGAGATGAAGTCTAGTCTAGGCAAAGCCCACTGCATCTGGTAACCCCAGCAACACCCACAGTCAAGGGGTGCAACTTTAACGGCACTTCCTCCCATGAAAATCACAGCCATTCTTTGGAAGCCAAGAGCAAATGTGTCCTACCGGTTTTCCACCTTTCCCCTCTTCCAGACACTCCTCTTTTGCACGCACTCATCCCCACTTACCTTATGCGCTGCACAACTGGGGAATGGGACTTTAGGAGCACAGGGATATTTTATTAGGCCTCATTCGGCCCCTCAATCACCACAATGTGAAGCTCCCATTGGAGTGTGGTTAACCTAAGATAGAAGATGCTCCTCCTCCACGGATGCAGTGGGAGCTCTCAGTGCCCCTGAAACTGTCCTCTGGACTCAGCACCCATCATAGGAAAGTACCAGATGCCAGCTATCAGTCCAGCAAGTTTAGTGGCTTGACTTTGCAAGACAATGTGGGATTTTAGGTTGTGCGCCAAGGACTCATATAGTGTGTGGCCGCTTGGCCACTTTGCAACAAACCATAGTAGTTGAGCAAATGTAGGTGCTCAGCATTGTTAATTTGGATTCACTGTATATTGTTACATGTGATTTCTTCTATTATGCGTAGGTTTTACTGTGTACAGATTTTACATTTGTTGTAGCGCTGTTCTTGGAACTAAGAACTCTGGGTGGGCTTTCCATCTTTCTGTTTTAAACCTTCCCACAACCTCCATTAAGGTCTTTACTGCTATATCAAGCTACTTCGGAGAGTCAAGGATGCTTTGGGGACCAACTTTATGTCGCAGTCCAAGTACCTAACATTGTGTTTGGTAGGAAACACATACAGCATTACATTTAATACTCGTACGTGATCCCTACAACTTCATGCTATTTGAAATAGCATGATAGTCGGTATGATAGAGACAGATTGGACAAATTAAATCGAAAAAGACAAAAACAGTCATGTAATAAGAAGATAAAATTAAAAATGATATGATTGTGTGTTGTGGTAACAGGCTATCAGAAAGATGTCAGGGTCTTCTACGGATTACTTACTTTTTATAGCCAGCCAAGCAAAAATGCAAACTGATTTTGGTGGAGTTTTCCCTAACCAAAACAAGGGGTAATTGGTCTTTGATGGAAATGTGAACTGCTAAGCCGCACTGTCTAGGTTGCTGTGAATGAGCAGTGCAAGACTAGCTCCAATTGAGAGGACAGTGGTTGTCAGGTCACAGTACAGCACAGTTACCACCTTTCAACAAAGATATCAATGTACAACCAGAGTTGTAAGTTTTTTTGTAAGTATATAATTATTTAATGATATTCCCATACATAAATGTAGGCAGGGTAAAAAAGAAGTCAAACAAAAAGACATGAATTATGTGAACCACAAAAGGTAATGCTCTAACCATTCAGTGGTAAACCAGAGCCTGCATAGCTTAGTTTAATTTTGATATATGCCTAAACTGCAAGTTACCTAGCTCAGCCCTATTAGGGTATCTTGGCACTAGAAACCCAAAGTCACTCAACAGTACTAAGTGGGCAGGTTACAAGTCTAGTGACCGCGGGTCACTGAGGGACTGAAAACAAGCAGGTTTCCAACAGTTTCCTGAATTTGATCAGGCGAGATACTTGATGCAGGTACAGGAGC
Organism: Pleurodeles waltl; assembly: GCF_031143425.1. Lineage (NCBI taxonomy): Eukaryota > Metazoa > Chordata > Amphibia > Caudata > Salamandridae > Pleurodeles > Pleurodeles waltl. Next base: position 841,856,924 of record NC_090446.1, on the reverse strand, counting down.
ATGCAGTTCCATTTCATGACTGCCGCAGCAGATAAGGACCTGCAACCCTTTTTCTTTAAACAAAACTTAGGAATCTCCAAATTAAACGTCTTTTAAACCTTAAAGATCATCTGGGAAAGTACCACTGAAATCTGTGGCGTAATGGACAGATAGAGGTTAAAGACTAGCTATATCTAGTCAGCTGTTTGATTTAAAAATGTTTCACTTTTTCACTGGCATCCAATGACGTGAAGTCGGGCCAGTGAGATATGTCCCCTATGACGAAGGACAAGTGCCTGTCTTACGGCCTAATTTTTAAATAATGGCAACTTTTAGATGAAGGAAGCTGAAAGGTCAAGGTAAGCTATGTTGCAGTGCTCCATGAAAGCACAATATAGTCTGTGATGGCTAGAGGTTCGTCAGTGCTGGAACTCTACAGAAAACAAAACAGAAAGGCGAGGATAATGGATTTATGGTCCAGATACATAGGGCCATATTTATACTCTGTTGGCAATGAATTTGCATCATTTGTTTTATGCAAATTCGGTGCAAACTTAACTCCATATTTATATTTTGACGCTAGACACATCTACCATCCAAACATTGGAGTTTGCGCCATTTTTGGACGCGTGAACCTACCTTGCTTCAATGAGATGTAAGGTAGGCGTTCCCATCCAAAAAATGGTGCTGTCCCCATATCGCCATGTTTATCCCTTGTGCTAAAATGATGCACAGGTGGGCTAAATAATGGTGCTAAGCTTGCTTAGCACTATTATTTAACACCTGGGTGAGACCAGGCATTAGGGGACCTGTGGACCCATTTCCATGGTTAAACACCATAGATTGGGTCTATAGATGCCATCCCCACGTTCCAGGAATACCCCCACCAGAAGGACCCACTCCCAGGTAAATCCAGGTAAGTATTGTCAATAAAAACAAAATGGCATTGGGGGCCAAAACTTGGGGCTCCTTGCATGGCACAGGGTACAATGGCGATGCCCAGGGGACACTTGTCCCCTGTGCTGGCCTTTGGGGTGGTGGACATGATTTCTGTCTTTCCTGAGATAGGAGTCATGTTTTTGGTGGTTGTGCGTCATCTCCTCCTTCCCTACAGCCACCCCTACCACGATAGCGTAGTTTTTCAGGATGTTAGCCGGGCCTTACCACTGGCTTGCCCATTCAATAAATATGACGCCTGGCAGGCATCTGAGAATGACGCAAGCCAGCGGTAAAGTTTTTGACGCAAAACTGCGCTAGTGCAGTTTTGCACCCAAAACTATAAATCTGGGCCTATGGGGCATATTTATGAGCCCCTAGCGCCTCCTTGCGCCACATTAGCGTCATTATCGTTTACATTAATGTGGCCCAACGAGGCTGAAATCCATGCGCCGTATCTACAGACTGGCCCAATGTATGCATTGCACCACTCTGTAACCCACTGCACAACATTATGCCTGTGTCAGGCATAATGTTTGCAAAGGGGGCGTTCCCCTGTTGGGGGGGCCGAAAAAATTACACAAGGAAATCTCTGAGATTTTTCTGCACTTTTAATGTCTGTTCAGAGCAGGTGTTAAAAGGGGGCTTCCATTATGTAGAATGGGCCCCTATGCACTCTGCAGGAGTAGCGTCAGCATTTTGGCGCTACTCCTGCAGAGCACATGAATCGCAGCACATTGAATAATGCTATTGCCCCCTACCTTGCGTCATGGTGCTACATATTTTAAATATGGCGCACACATGGTGGCAGTAGGGGGCCGTGAAAGGGGCTCAAGGAAAGTGGCGCTGAACTGAGTGCAGCGCCACTTTCCATTAATTTGCCCCTTAGACTGTTGATGCTACGTTTGCGAACAGCATCGTGATTGATCACAACCCATTTGTGAATACTGTGCTGTAAAATTATTACTCACACTTCTAAAGAGAAATTTTGGTTGCTTTGCTTCAGGTTTGTAATCCCTTACTGTATCATGCTGCTAGAAAATGACAATAATTGAGCAAAGTAACAAACGATCACACAAAAACATCAGTGCCCAAGTAACTGTATGAAGGGGACATGAAGGCCCATATTTATACTTTTTTTAACGCCACATTTGCACTATTTTATGACGCAAAAGCGGCGCAAACTCACAAAATACAAATATATTTTGTAAACTTATGCCATTTTGCGCCAAAAAATGCGGTGCAAAAAAGTATAAATATGGGCTGAGGTGTCTTAGAGTTTGGGCAGCAAATCAAAGTATCTGGCAAGGATAGCCTATCTCCCATTTGGGTTTTCTTGTGGTTAGGCCATAGTGGCTATAGTGCAACCTGATGGCCCTATGAACTCCAGTTCAGCAGTTCCACACTCAGGGGGAGGGACCGACCTCAATGCTATAGGCGTGTACTGCAGTCTGACCCACGAGGACAAGCAGGACATGAGGACAAAGGGCACACTAGCAAACTCTGGGGTTTCTCGATCTGGCTAACATATTGATTAACTGAGGGCTAGACCTCAGCACAAAAATACATGGTCAGAGAACCCAAACAATTAAATGTGGTTCAAGGAGGGAGTGTCCTGGGAAGGGTCATGACTCAGCTCACCTGCAATCAATGTTGCTTTCTTGAGTCCTCTTCTGGTCTATGATGAGGATGGAGAGAACTTACAGATGCTGTTTTAACGTGTGTGAGCTCAGTCTTTCATGTAGGTAAGCTTGGCACCAGCTGCTAGTCATGACTATAGAACTTCTGTAGAGCTTTCAGGCTTGCTTGTAGCTGAGAGGAAGTTCTGGACTGAGTTCTGTATTCTGTAAGCACAACATCTTGATCGAGGCAGATCTGTTCATGAACAAGAGATTGCTCTTGAAATTCAGTGGTGCTAAATGTAACATATTCAGTATTGTGCAGCTGGGAAGCAGCTTATGATCAATCACAAACAGCGTATCACAGTCTAAAAAAACACCTATCCCCGACAGGGCAGAATGTTCCTTTTCACTGGGGTTTCTGGGAATGATAAAACTTTGTCTTGACTAAGATTTCACTGCAATGACCAGTGCATATGTACAGTTGGACGTGTACTATCTCCAAGACTTGATTCTATGGGAAAACATATGTAGTTCCATCAGACAGGTCCTGAAGGCAAATTAAGCAGCAAGGTAAGAGGTGAGGTGGAGGAGTTGTCCTCATTGTTCTCCTTGGACAGAAGCCATCTTCCATCTTGCCAGCCATTCTAATAGAAACATGTTCACAATGGTAAAGGCAACCCAAATAGCAGTTGCATCAAAGTAATTGCAAGCTGTTCACATGTTCCCATTCTTGACAAAAAATAAAGTTGAAGGGCCCCATTTGTCCCTGGCCACTGAATCTACTTTAGAAGTGGAGGCCAGTAACACTATGATGTGGCCACTAGCCATGGAGACTAGAGGATGTGAAGATCATAAAAAGGGTCTCTTCTACCTCAGGGACAGACTAATGGTGTCCCTCAGGAGCACCAGATCTGCATTATATGGGGTTACTTAGGATTAAGTGGCCCCACAAACTACGTCAATAAAGAAATGAATACTGGGACGTCTCGGGAGAAAAGGTAACTCAAGGGATGGATAGCCAGCACAGATTGTTGGACAGGATCTGAGCCAGCTTTTCTCAGAATTTGAAACAGAGAACATAAGGCAATACCCAGGAGGCATAATAAAACAGAACCGGTTTTGCAACAGTACAATAAAAACACCAAATAGAACCTGAGTAGACTACTCCCACCACACAAATGAAACTGCTGCAGCCCAGATCTCGGAATGAATTCATTGAAGTAACCATGTCACATCAAAGTATGAGCTGACTTGAAGAAAAGCGACCGCTTCAGCTGACTTAAAAAGGCCTGCAGAGGTGCAAACAATCTTGAGAAAAATGACAATAGTTCGAGTGTTGGGAAAAATGCCGCTGCTCCATGACTGATCAGAGCCTCAAATGATGGTCTAAGCTCTGAATTAAGGCAACACTGGAGCTCTAGCAACAACAGAGAATAAGACATCACAGAAAGCACAGAGAAATTGGACAGCTGTAAACAAGTCACCAAACAGGAAATTCTATGAAACGAAACCTAATAGTAAAAGCATGAAGAGAACAGTTCTAATCTGGTGTTAAGAATGTCTAAGTATAAAACTCACCGTTCTAAAAACTACTGCTATGAACATATGCCGAAAACAGGCCCAGTGCTCCATTATGACCACAGTAACAGATTTTAAGACTAAGATGCCGGAAGGTACCACTCTTTACAAGCAGCTAGCCCATGCTCTGAATGACTCGCGGATGTAGGTAGTTGAGTACCTCTTAAACAGTAACGTGAACCCTGAAATAAGATTAGGAAATTTAAAAAAAAGTATATGCAGTAGAACATAGCCGCTGATGACTGTATCAGACAAGCCCGTAGTTTGGGATTACCACAGGGTTTTACGTTTTCCAGTGGTAGGAAAAGTGCATCGTTCCTTCTATGTAGTACTGCATGGAGCACCAGCTTACAAGTGCAAGGGACTTTCTCTCATGAGGTTTCTGTATGAAAAATGTCAGCATGAAAAACGCTGGTCTGAAATTGCTTTCAGCCCTAGGCATATTGGCTGGCATTGCCATGATCTAGATTTGAATCCAATCCAGAATGAATTTCAGTTGTTCCTCGGGTCCAAGTAGACATCTGCAGCTGTCGTTTCCACTGAAGACTCAATTACGGTTCAGTATTAAAAAAACAGTAGCCCTCGGTATTTGTTTTGAACTCTGAATCACTTGAGTTTTTAAGGAATTTGGGGGTTCGGCGCACTGTCAAACATTTCCAAAGACTGTGAGGAATGTTAGCTGGGCCTTTATTATTACTCTTGTTGTTTAGTACTGTTTAATTCTGCCAGATCCTTATGGTGCTAAAATGAAGTTCCTGTCCCATTTGTGCTCTCCCTTCTTGCGACCTCCGCTGTCATAGTCCTGCGGCCCGCATACTTTTAAAATAGAATCTATGTTTAGGTATTTGCAGACGTTACTCCTAATATAAACATGATAAAATACTACAGTTTGCAATGCAGATTATAGCATTCCTAATAGGTCTATTTGATGAAAAACAACATGGATTGGCATCGTATTCGACTTAATAGCTATTTCTTCTATTATAGCCATACCATCATAGACACAATAGAAGGACTATATTCTGCAGGTCAAGAGACAGCCCTAATACTCTGCATATCGTGTTGATGGCAGTGCTATGGTAGCCGTGAGTGGGGCTTCGCGAAGGGTAGATTATCTTCAGCCCTGCAGACCTCCTCACCATCTTCCATAGAGTAAAAATGTATTTAACGAGTAGGTGTGTAAAACTGACGCACCCATACACTCGGACCACCACGAATGTTAATGGGTCACCTGTGATTACTCATGGTAAACTTGTATATGTATCAGACTGTCCTATGGGTTGGTCCAGACAAATAAATGACCATCACAAAGAAAATATGTTTTGTTGGGCCTTTCTGTAGGGTCACCCCGAAACTCTCCCACCTCACCCTCCTGTTTTCTGAACCCGTCTTTGTTTGACTTTTAGGCTTTTGTGCGCTTTACACTTGCTAACCAGTGCTAAAGTGCGTGCACTTTCTCCTCTAAACATAGTAACAATGGCTTATCCCCAACTGACATATTTAATTTTCTTATAAGCCCCTAATAAAGTGGTACTACATGTACCCCGGGCCTATAGATTAAATGCTAAGAGTGGGCTTGCAGCACTTATTATGCCTCCCACTTAAGTAGCCCTTTAAACATATCTGAGGCCTGCCATTGCAGCATGTGTATGCAGTTATAAACTGCCAGCTCAACTTGGCAAAATTAACCTTTTGCCAGGCTCAAACCTGTCTTCGTAAGAGGTATAAGTCACCTCTAGTGTAGATCCTAACGAGCAAAGTGCAATGTATTTAAAAAGTAGGACATGCATTTTTAAGTTTTACATATCCTGGTAGTGAAAATCTCTTAAATTTGCTTTTCACTACTAAAAGGCCTACTTCTCCCACAGGATAGCACTAGAGTTACCTCATTACATTTAATAATCTGTTAATTGAGATCAGGTAACCAGCTCATCTTCGTGCATTTGGAATTGCAATGAAAATACTCTATTATGGTAAAGTTGTATTTTAAATTAACATTTTGAAAATGCCACTTTTAGAAAGTATGCATTTTTCTCTTAGCCATTGAATGCCTGGATGTAGCTGACAGTTGAGCTTTGTGTATTTTTCCTAGAGAGTAACACATAATAGAGAACATAGGTGTGCCTCGATGGGCCATCACTGACAGAATGGGAGCTGGGCACAGCCCTACTTACACTAGAATAGGCTGTGTTCTGCCGCTACACAAAGGGACACCTCTAGAAGCTTCTCTCACTTGAAAGGGAGCACCTGGTGTAAATACTGGACCTCACACAGCAACTCTTCAGTACACTTCTCTACCTGTGGAAGACTCTGCTAGGAAGAAGGATTGCTGTGTTGCTAAAAGGACTGCCACTCTTCTAGACTGCTGCTCTGAAGAACTGCTGCCTGCTGCGCTGACCTGCTGTCCTCTTGCCTGGGTGCAACTTGTACCCAGGACAACCAGAGTGACTCCAAGGGCTAGTTTCTTGGAACAAGGACTCTGGTATCTGTGAGTTCTACTCTGCCAAGTGGTGCCACCCCAGTCCTGGACCCTTGAAAGTGGTCCTGAGGGTTCTCTGCCAGCCCATCTGTGAATCCAGCAGAACCAACACATCTGCTCTGCTGCGTGGGGCAACCCAAGCAGAACAATGCATTGCCTCGGCTGCAAGGATTCCCCCAGTGCAAGGACTCAGCACTGAACTCGTAGACTAGACTGCATTGGAACTACTGCGACGCATACCTTGGTGCAGGGCTTCACATTGTAAATGTCTTGTCAATGCCAGCCTGACCGTTCCTCAGAACCAATGAATTGCCTCTGCTGTGATATGCATCCTTGATGCCAGACTTTGCATTGCAGTCCTTGTCAATGGGATCCTTGACGATGATGCAAGACCTCGCATTGCAGCTTTGCAGCCCCTTGAACCAATGCATTGCCTTGGCTGTGCGACGCACCCTTGATGCAGGATCTCACAACAACCAGCAACCAGGATTTAAGGTACTCTTGTTCAGCGAGCCTAATTAGGTCCCTATAGCTGTCTCACACTCCATTGCGGTTGGCCCAAACTCTTAACTTTGTCTAGGTTTGGCACAATCAGAAATCAGATATCTACAGTTGGCGCTTTGTTCTTTTTGGTGCTATTTTCACTGACATCTTTAAACCTGCATATCTGCAGTCCCACTGATAAGATTTTTATCATTTTGGTTTTTGTATTTTCAAAAACGACTCTATTTTTCATCTGTTGTGGGATCCCTTTGTAGTGTGTTTTCACTGTGTTACTGTTTAAAGTGTACCACAAATGCTTTACACATTGCCTGTGAGTTAAGCCTGACTCCTCTGTACCAAGGTATCCGAGGGTTAAGCACAGATTAAATTAGGGTTTGCTTATGACTTTACCCTGAAAAGGATTGTGGTTCCTCTTTGAGTAGGGCTTTGCCCACCTCACCCAGTAACCCAATTCTTACATGTTAACACTCGATAACCTAACTTTGTAAAATTTTCAAAACAGGTACCAAGCTATAGAATATTGCAGTTTCATGTCAAGATATTTGGGTCTTACACGTCTTAAGATAATCATTTGAACAGCTCTTTCTTGTCGTCACTGTAGGGTACTTCTGAGTGAATCTCACATATTAGAATTATTACAGGAATGGTCCCAGAGACAGCTTTTAAAGATAGATCTTTAGGGGCTATTGCACACACATTTGTACACACTTTTTAAGGTGTGCTTTTGCAGATTCTGAGACTTGTTTCAAAGAGTCAGGACCTGTGGATAATTTTTTAATACAGGTAGCATAAAGTGCGGTTGAAAATCCACTAATATTGTGGAGTTTTCTCAATGCTAAGTACAGGATAAGTGGGATTGAAAAGAAGGAGAAGATTTTTGCTGGAGGTGTTTTTCCAGAGGGAAACCTTTTTACTATGGAGAAAACCATCTTTGAAAATGCACAAATATTTACTGCAGCTGATTGCTACCTCTCAAGATAATCCACATGATACGTTTAAAGGAAATGGAATACCCATGGGAATTAGTGACTTGCTAAATTTTCATGTGTAATTCTGTGGATTGTTCTAGTACACACCCTGAAAAATAAAGAGCTGCAGATATTCCAAGCAAATGTGTAACAACTGTGATTTTCGCCTTTCTCTGCAAAGTAAGTGCATCAGCCATTCAATGATGAACAAACATCTTCTGCCTGTTGGCCGTTCATATTGCTAAGCCACGTATATTCAAACAAATACTATCTCGAAGAGAATTATAGAGATCTTCCAGATGAGGGATTGATTTCAAGCTCCTGCAAGGCGGTCATCACAGTGTAATTCTGCTCTCTGCGAGGATGAACCCACCGTATTTGTGCCAGGACCCTGCCATAGGTGTTTACATAGACGTCAATTTACCAAAGTGCCAGAAGAAGCAGAATTGCCATCACACACATTTGACTTAATGATATCACATGAGGTGACATCGTTTGACCTATGACCCTGATTCCTTCCAGGAAAGGAAGTGATGTCACATTCCTTAGTCCCGGAATAATTAACATTGTTTCATATTAACTGCTTGATTATTATAAAAATAACATAGACAAATGCCTGTATTAGATACCACCTATATTAGGGAGCTGACATGATCTTTGAAAGTGGTGGGGGCATAATATTTGCCCTAAAATTGCAGTGAATGAAATGGTTGAGACAGACCTCTTCTAGAGGGCATCCGGGGATGCAGTCACTCTTCTACTCTCTCATTTTAACTCATTCTTATTAACTTATACTCACTGACACCCAACCTTGTTAATTCTCACTCCTGCAACCGAGTCTCGCTCACTTTCACTGACACATGCTCACACATACACACTGTGTCACTTTAACACAAACACTCTGTCACCTACAAGCACAATCACAACTTTTTTAAATTATAAAAATAAACATTTTTACTTACCTTAGCTAACAGGGGAGGTATCTTTCCAGGTCTTGGTGGTCCGTACACTAAATACTAAATAATAGACTACTATACAGTATAAGGGCCAGATTTATGGAAAAGTTGTGCAGTATGGCGCTGCGCCAAAATTGACAGCACAAGCGCTGCGTCAATTTAGAAAATGCAGGGATGCACCGTATTTAAGTGAATACGGCGCACCCCTGTGTTGTCCCCTGCACTGGCGCTAAATTCAGCTGCCAGCGCCAACACAGGCGTCCTTGCACCATCGTGCAAGGATGTCTGCGTTGAGGGGTGTGATTGTTTATGTGCGGTAAGGTGTTCCTTCCTGCATGTAAACAATCACTAATGGCGATTTGGTACTTCTGTGTGTTCTGCAGGATGCAGCTCACACAGAAGTGCCAAAGCGCCATGTTCAAATGATTGTTTATGTGCGGGAAGGGACACCTCCCACACATAAACAATCATTTCTGGCATTTTTCTCTTTATATGCATGCTGCAGAATGCAGCACGCATAGAAAAAGCAAATAACGAGGAGGAATAAAAGTATTCCTCCTTGTTGCGCCCTGCTAACGCCACCCCTGGGGGTGGTGTTAGATTTTGGCGCTGCCTCAGGTTTACGGGATTTCATAAATCTGAGGCAGCGTCAAAGTGCAATGTGTGTTGCTGTGGCACACCCACAGAACACCCACTGAACGCCCCTTCCAGGCACAGTGCTGTGTGGGAACGGGCTGTATTTACACGGTGATGTTAAGCCACAAAAAGTGGCATAACACCACCTTGTAAATATGGCGCAGTGCTCAGCGTCACAGGAGCATCACTAAAAGTGGGCCTATAAATAAGCCCCTAAGTGTCTTAAAAAGTTGGCATAACAGTGCGCAGCCCCTGACTTCTTGACACTGATTTAGCTACTGCTGAGGCCAGGCATTGCAAAAGCAGAAGCAGTAGTGGCAAGCCAGGGATTGCTGTGTGCCCCTTGTTGATTCCTAAACTACATCCATGTTTGTTTATACGGAGCTTCCACAACCCAGGCATACCAAATAGAACCCACAGTAAAATCACGTTAGAAAAATAATATAATTGTTTTAATTAACAACCTGCTGCTCCCTAATTCTTATTGTTTTGTCTTGAATTGTAACATTTTTATAGCACTTACTACTTCTATCTGGGGCACTGAAGCACCTGCCTATATAGGTAGCATGCCACTGTGTAGGGTGTGTGGCTGGAAGGGTGTTGTTTTGATCCTACGTGGGAGGTGTTTCCAAGTTCTGCATGAAGACCCCAAAGGTGTGGTTATTGTTTTATGGGATGCAGTGCTTGGCAGTGTCCTGGATGAAGATGTTTGGGAGACAGATGTGCAGTTTATGGCTTCCAGTGATCTGATATTTGTAATCTAATGTTTATGATCCTAAGCAGGCATAGGTTAACCTCTTAGCTGCTGGGCTTTTCCCCCCAAGTGCTGAGCCCTTTTTTGGCTACTTGGGGTAGTTTGCGCTTAGGCCTAGGACGTTGTGTCCACATAAGCTATCCACGCCAAATTTGTGTCCTTTTTTCCAAGAGCCTAAGGATTCTAAAGGTACCCAGAGTTTGTGGGTTCCCCTGGAGGAGACCAATAAATTAGCCAAAATACTGCAAATATTTAGTTTTAAAAACAAATGGGAAAAAGGGCTGCTGAAGAAGGCTTGTGGTTTTTTTCCCAGAAAATGGCATCAACAAAGGGTTTGCGGTTCTAAAATCACCATCTTCCCAGCTTTCAGGAACAAGCAGACTTGAATCAGAAAACCACACTTTTCAACACAATTTTGGCATTTTACTGGGACATACCCCATGTTTCCTATTTTGTGTGCTTTCAGACTCTTTCCAGTGAGTGACAGAAATGGTTGTGAAACCAATGCTGGATCCTGGATAGCTAAATATTTTTGAAAACAAACAAAATTCTGAATTCAGCAAGGGATCATTTGGGTAGATCCTACAAGGTTTTTCTACAGAAAATAACAGCTGAAATAAAAAGAAAATTGAAATTATTAACCAAGTCATAACCAGTACTTAACAAATATGCAACAAAAATTTTGGCACTGGAAACACAGGGAACTAAGAAAAAACCCACAAGAAGCTATAAAGAACAAGTGAGGAGGAAAGCAGACAAGCAGGGGTTAACCTAGCTGAGGCCGGAGGGCGTGTGTCAGGGCGGAGCCCGAGGAAGATTGCCAGAGACAGACCGGCATCACCCCTGAGGGAAAGGAAATCCCAAAAGTCAAAATAAATAGTAAGGTGAGGAGCAAGGGGCAATTAGTGTAAAGCCTTGCAACGAGGAAGAGCTGAAGAGCCGTTAGAGCCTAACGGCTAAAAATAGAATGCCTCGGGGGATAGAATGCCCCGAGGACATAGCGCGCGTGATTGGAAAGAAGCGCAAGTCGCGCCAAATAATGAATCATTAAAACATTGAATACATGATGCATAAAGTAAATGTTGATAAAGCGAACAGAGTACTCATCTTGACTGCGAGCAGCAAGAAAAGAGTGCTTGTTGCTCTCAGTCAAGATAATTGTATTCACGCTCGATACATGATTGGTTACCTGCATTGTGACGATTCTTTGTAGTTCTTTCCCAGAGTTTTCTGGAATTTGTAGTTCTTGGCTGCTATGTTAAATAAAGTAAGAAAAGAAGGCATAAAATGAGCCTCTGGTCTTGTAAAAAAATTCAGAATGTGATGACTTGTGGGGCTCTCACTAGGTTCTGTTACCCAGAATCCTTAGCAAACCTCAAAATTTGGCAAAAACCCACTTTTTCCTCACATTTTGGTGACAGCAAGTTCTGGAATCTGACAGGAGCCACTCCTACCCAGCATTCTCTCAAGTCTCCCGCTAAAAATGGTACCTCACTTTGTACAAAACACAACGTGGACACATCACATTTTCCGAAAGAAAACTGACCTATTTTTTGCAAAGTGCCTAGCTGTGGATTTTGGCCTCTAGCTCGGCGGCAGCTAGAGAAACCTACCAAAACTATATATTATTGAAAATTAGACACCAAGGGGAATTCAGAATGGGGTAACTTGTGGGGCTCTCACTAGGTTCTGTTACCCAGAATCCTTTGCAAGACTCACAATTTGGCAAAAAAAACACCTTTTCCTGGAAAGTTCTGGAATTTGAGGGGAGCCACAAACTTCCTTCTACCCAGTGTTCCCCTCGGTCTCCTGATAAAAATGGTACCTCACTTGTGTATGTAGGCATAGTGCCCGCAACAGGAAATGCCCCAAAACACAACATGGACACATCACATTTTCCGAGAGAAAACTGACCTGTTTTTTGGAAAGTGCCTAGCTGTGGATTTTGGCCGCTAACTCAGCCGGCATGTAGGGAAAGCTCACAAACCTATATATTTTTTAAAACTAGATAGATAGGGAAATTCAGAATGGGGTGACTTGTGCGGCTCTCACTAGGTTCTTTTACCCAGAATCCTTTGCAAGACTCAAAATTTTGCAAAAAAACCCACTTTTTTCCTCACATTTCGGTGATGGAAAGTTCTGGAATCTGAGGGGAGCCACAAACTTCCTTCTACCCAGCGTTCCCCCAGGTCTCCCGATAAAAATGGTACCTCGCTTTTGTGGTTAGGCTAGTGCCCATGACAGGAATGGATCACACAAGGGCCAATGGTAGTCCTTGCATGAGGGCTACTGTTAACCCTGGAGTGATCCATTCCTGATGCAGGTACTGGGCGCAGGCACACAAGTGGGGTTGTGTTTTTATCAGGACAAGTGGAGAAACACTGGGTGGTAAGAATGTTGAGGATCCCTGCACATTCCTTTAGTTTCTGTGATGAAAAAGCAAGGAGAAATAGGGGGTGATTCTAAGCTTGGCGGGCGGCGGTAGCCGCCCGCCATGCGGGAACCGCCAGAAGACCGTACCGCGGTCAAAAGACCACGGCGGTCAAAAGACCGCGGCGGTCATTCTGGGTTTCCCACTGGGCTGGCGGGCGACCGCCGAAAGTCCGCCCGCCAGCCCAGCGGGAAACACCCTTCCCGCGAGGACGCCGGCTCAGAATGGAGCAGGCGGAGTGGGAAGGTGCGACGGGTGCAGTTGCACCCGTCGCGAATTTCAGTGTCTGCAAAGCAGACACTGAAATTCTTCGTGGGGCCCTCTTACGGGGGCCCCGGCAGTGCCCATGCCATTGGCATGGGCACTGCAGGGGCCCCCAGGGGCCCCGCGGCACCCCCTACCGCCATCCTGTTCCTGGCGGGAGACCCGCCAGGAACAGGATGGCGGTAGGGGGTGTCAGAATCCCCATGGCGGCGGAGCGCACTCCGCCGCCATGGAGGATTCTCAAGGGCAGCGGACCGCCGACTTTCCGTTTCTGGCCGCGGCTGAACCGCCGCGGTCAGAATGCCCAGCAGTGCACCGCCAGCCTGTTGGCGGTGCTACCGCCGACCTCCGCCATGGCGGTAATTACCGCCAGGGTCAGAATGACCCCCATAGTGTTTTTAATCAACGTTTCACTTTTGCAGGGTTTTCTGGGTAAGAAAACTTTGTGAAATCCAAACACGCCACACTTCCGTGGACTGCCTTGGGTGTCTAGTTTTCAGAAATGTCTGTGTTTGGTAGGTTTCCCTATATGGCTGCCGAGCCCAGGACCAAATACTCAGGTGACTGTCTTACAAAATGACAATATTTTGTGGTAGGTAATTTTGATGCCTCCACAATCCGTTTTGGGTACTTCCCTGTTGTGGTCACTTGCACACTCACTAAAGTGAGGCAGTTTTTCACTGGAGACTTAGTCGAACGCTGAGTGGTAGAAATGTTGTGGCTGCCTGCAGATCGCTGGACTTCTGCTCACTGAAATGCAAGGCAAAAGTGTTTTTTAAGCAAATTTTGTGATTTCAAGGGGATTCTGGGTGAAGGAAAACTGGTGAGAGCCACGCAAGTCCTGCACCCTTGGACTCTCCTGCTACTAGTATGTTAAAGTTAACCCACCACTCACACTGGTTGGTTTTAGCACCTCAAGAAATTATGGTTTCAAAGCATGAATACTTGTCAAATTATCTGAACATTGAAACCAAGACTTCTGAAGGTGGGCCATAAAGCCACGTCGAGGCACCAACCTCTTTATGGTCCATTCACACGTCATTCACACATAACAGATAACCCTTTCCTACCGTTGGCCACAGGCCCAATCCAACCAATCACTGCACTCACATTAACTTACCGCTGCCAGACAAATGCCCATCACATTCACATGCCACAGAACAGAATTAGTTTGACTAAATTTTACCACCTGTCAAGTAACCGCCTCCTTCTTCCTGAACATTACCGAATGCATGCGTAACAAACCTTTACTAATGACTCCTATGACAGCCACCCGAGGCTCAGGAAGAGATGTTTTTCCTGCACCTTTAACACACTCACTGTGCTAAATCGAGCTCCTTCCAGTTTGTGGATGCAAGTTGGGGGTGTCCGAGTATGCCGTACAAAGAGATTCCTCGAACTGAGTGAGCATATCTACCTTTGAAACTAAGGGAGACATGCTGGGGAATTCTCGTGATGTTCCCTAAAGAGAAGGTCATAGGCTATGTAAAAGGGTAGTGTTTGGCACATAGGGGAGTCAGTGAGAACGTAGCATATGTCCCAGCCAAGATTATGTGCAGTGCTGTGACTGTAATGCACTTATCATACAGAAAACTGGACATCTACTTGGTTCTGATGGAGGATGAACATGAAAAGCAGGTCAAACACTGACCCATTCATGTCGTTGTCCTTCAGTGCTGGGATGGCACCAGTGGGTTTGAACCCATAGGTGTAGATGATGTACATCTGTACTACCTTTACTATCTGCCTTCTACCTGTGCAATATCCCTGTGAAGCCACACCTACAATAAGCCTTACCCATTCATGTCTCTGTTCTCAGCAGAGTCCTGACTAATCCTGAATAATTGACAAGTGAACCTATACTAGTTTGTGGATGCAAGTTGGGGGTGTCCAAGTATGCCTTGGGAGGCCTATTCCTCGAAATGAGCGTGCATATCTACCGTTGAATCTAAGGCAGACATGCTGGTGAAGAAATCCTAAGCTCTCTAAAGTAAAAAGTCAAACAAATATCCTGTTGTACTTATTCACCAACATTTCTACTTTTGTTTTGAAAGTGAAGCTACAAATTGAGTTTGCACAATTTCAAACAAGTAGAAATGTTTGTGAATATGTCCGACAGGACATTTGTTTGACGTATGACACTTACTCTGGTTCTCGTTGGCTATTATGGTGGTCCTTGTGTAGTATACATAAGTTACCTAACAAGCACTTCAAAATTCAGTCTTACTTTTAACATTCTGCCACACAGGGTACTCCGTGACAATGTGCCATATGTTTTGTCCACTAGTATGTGCAGTATGGGGACTATAATGCACGTTAATTGAACAGAACACCTACCACGTTCTGACGGTGGACTTAGGTCTCAAGCAGGCCTGAAGGAAGTCCATGATTTTCTGAAGTAGATGAAGTAAAATTCTGTGGCTCCTTGCCGAACGAAGTAGTGGCCCATGGACGTTCGGTATCCATGCACTGCCACTGAAAGGATTACCCAATGGCAGCTCCACCTCAGTCGATTTCCCAGAACTTTGCTTTAGTGTGATACAACGTAAAGCAAGTAGGGACACAGAGGCCTGGTTGTGGTGGGCACTGGGGACAGTAATACCGACTCTCCTGCAGCTTTCCATGCTTCAAGCACACTTTACAGCGACAACATGGACAATCCTTTTTGGGTGTTTTAGGAATGTGATCAGCAAAGTGTCGCTCCTGCAGCCTTGCCACATCCTCCAGAACATATGAGGTGGAGGCTGCTACTGCTTCTGTAACAGCAGTGAGGCTTTCAATTACAGGCAACTGATAATCAAGGAAAGTCATGAGTCTTCCTGTGGTTGTCTGACGGTAAACAACATACGCATTGTATGTTGCCATTTGGATCAGGTGGATAAACAGTTTCTTGTACCAAGTGCAAGTTTTATGACACGCATTGTATGGTTGAAGAACCTGGTCGTTCTTGTCCACTCTGCCCATGTACTTATTGTAATCAAGTATACAGATGGGCTTGTGGAATTTGGCCTTCTGACCCCAAACCATGATGGGGGAAGTGCTCTCATCATTAACTGTAGGGAGCAGGTATACATCACGCCTGTCCAAGAACTTGACTGCGAGCAGTTCGTTGGAATGCAATGTAGTACTCTGGGATTTCTGGAGCTTCTTGCAAACAAAATCCTGCAGGAATCCTTTGCGGTTACAAGGAACTGTACCGCAGGCACAGTGCCAGCTTTGTAGAGCTCATTGAACAGCTCTACTTGTGTATAGAACTTGTCCACATAAAGATTATAACTTTTGTGAAGAAGTAGCTGAACAAGTTCCCATACAATCTTACCTGTGACCCCTAATGCAGGAGGGCAACCGACAGGGTTTGGGGTAGAGTCCTTCCCTGTATACGCTCTAAAGCTGTACACATAGCCAGAAGAGCTCTCACACAGCATGTACAGCTTTATGCCATAGCGAGCTCTCTGGCTCGCAATGTACTGTCTGAAAAGCAGCAGTCCTTTGTACAGGATCAAGGACTCATCGACTACTATAGTCTTTCAATAAGTATAGATCTCTGGAAACCTGGCAGGC
The DNA here is from genome assembly GCF_031143425.1 of Pleurodeles waltl. Lineage (NCBI taxonomy): Eukaryota > Metazoa > Chordata > Amphibia > Caudata > Salamandridae > Pleurodeles > Pleurodeles waltl. The sequence goes on along the minus strand of NC_090446.1, from coordinate 841,840,256 downwards.
AAATGTTCCACGACAGGCCGAATTTTGAACAACCTGTCATGGTCTGGATGGTCCCGGGGCAATGCAGCAGAAATGTAATTGAAATGCAGCATGCGCTGCAGTAGCAAAAAACAATCTCTGCTCATGTACGGCACGAGGATGGGGGTTACCCAAACTGTGTGAGTCCTCCAGTAGGACTGCAAGGTGGGTTTCTGCACTAACCCCACTTTGAGGCCCAAAAATATCTTCAGCTCCACCAGTGAAGTGGGAGTCCACTGACGTGCCCTTGAACGGGGCCCTAGAGTGCCTCCATGCTCCCTCAGAAATTGGTCTGCACCCAAATTTGTTTGCTGCACAATTTCCTGAAGGAAGTCAGCATCCAAAAATAGATGGACGTAGTCGACTGGCAAAAAGTTGACCGTATCAACTTTACATCCATTGTCACCAGTAAAAGGTGGAATTTGGGGCTGAACTAAAGTGGGGTGCTGCCAACAGAGCACCCTCTCTGTGCTTGAGGCTGCATGCACCTGCTCTCTGGGTTCAGCTAACCTACTGTTGCCCTGCTGCACAGACTGTGCTTGCAAAGAGACAGCACGACTGTCGTCATCATCTCTCTCAGAATCACTGGAAGAGGTGTCGTCAGAGAGGACTCTGCTGACTGAAAAATCGCTCCCAGATTCTGCCCCATTTTCCTTTCCCTCAGTTGCTGTGTCAGTCTCTGATGCTGCCTCAGAGCTATCCTCCATAACCTGAGTTAGGGCTTGAGCAGCAGTCATCCAACGAGACGCCATCTCTGCTACTGGCTAAATTGTCCTTCTAAAGTACTAGCCTACGTAGAAGGCAGATAGAGTCACAAAACTGCTCGTGGGTGTGTCTGATGTGTCCAATAGTAAATGTCGTCACTTGACCTTCGCTTCTTCTCTGATTCAGCAGATTCTCAGAAGACACTGAAAATAAAAAATAAAAAAAGACACACTATTACTTCACCTTACCAAATACCCATCATTACAGCCTTCAGCGCTGGTGGCATCCAGTGCGACAGTCATTTTTGGTGCTCTGCCTCCCATGACCTCCTCTTCTAATTCCCTCAGTACCACCCAGCAAAGGTGCCCCTCATATCTCCATAGCCCCCTCCACATACATTTAATTTGTTTTAAAGGGCAGGTAACGCCTGGCTTTACTAATCCACTCAACTAAATACATGTATATCCTTTGCAGCAGGCATATAAATAATCTGCGTTACTTTATGGCGTCACAAGCCATGCATGTTCAGAAGCCCTTTTTTGCGGGCAAAACACGTTATGCGAGTAATAAACACTATGGGGGTTATTACAACTTTGGAGGAGGTGTTAATCCGTCCCAAAAGTGACGGTAAAGTGACGGATAGACCACCAGCCGTATTACGAGTCCATTATATCCTATGGAGCTCGTAATACGGCTGGTGGTATATCTGTCACATTTGGGACGGATTAACACCTCCTCCAAAGTTGTAATAACCCCCTATGACTGCATCAGCTTCAGGGCGCATCATTTATTGTTTGTCTTGACGTTGGAATTAATTGACAGATTGCTCCCCTGGAGGAGATGCGCCACCCCCCACAGGGAATTACTTCAGAAGGAGCAACTGTTGGTTGTAATATATATATATATATATATATATACACACATATATGTATATATATATATATATATATATATATATATGCTCCATAAGAAATTCAAACTCTGGCACTCCATGCAAATTACTGGCCTTTGTTTATTCCAAAAATTCCATTGAACAAAACATAGGACGACGCGTTTCAACCATCACGGTCTTCTTCCTTGGCCCTTCTTACAAACATACAAACAAAAGATGTGGCCCCTCCTACTTTCTATTTATCCACTAGTCCATAGACATAGATTATTATTATTATTTTTTTAATATTTAACTACAACATAATTCATGATTATAATATTCTATTTTTAGATATCATCACACATAACCTAACCTATTTGAGTAATACCAATATGTAATAGACAGTATTACAAATAATTGGATGAGCCACTCTGTAAACCAATAGAATCATCAGGTTGAAATTAAAAAATAAAAATTAACCTAATCTGAGACTGTTACAATTTTCACATGCCTTTATACCATCTAACTAACCAATATGAATAAAAAGTTCTTCATCCTTGTTCAATCCCCAAGGATGACGGCTATTCAGCTGAATAATGTATTCTGACTCCAATCTCCTTAATTGTTTTTCTCTGTCCCCTCCCCTCGGAGTACTCAGAACCCTGTCAATACCAAAGAATTTCATCTTCTCTACTTTGCCATCGTGTTTCAGATTGCAGTGTTGTGCTACTGGATAAGCAGCATCCTTATTTAATATTGCTCTCCAGTGCTCAAGGATACGTTTTTTCAGAGGAAAAATTGTGCTTCCAACATATTGTAATCCACATGGACATTCAATTACATAAATAGCATAGTCTGAGTTGCAATTTATATATTTCTTTATATTTACTTGCCTGCCCGTAGGTAGCTCATATTGCTTGCGATTTGGACTGTATCTGCACGCTTTGCACTTGGCACATTTGTAAAAACCTTGATGTTTATCTAAAAAGGTTCCTTTTATCTTCCTTATGTAACTATGTACGAGAATATCTCTCAGAGAGCTGCTTCTTTTGTAAGTTATCATTGGAGTAGGACTAACTAACTGACCAATTATTCTGTCAGCCTTAATGAGGTGCCAATATTTCATAAGGATCTTTTTAACTTCTGAAGAATATGCATTAAATATTGTCACAAATGTCGGGGTATTGCTGCCTTTTTCTCTCTTCCTAGGAGCCAATAATTCAGCCCTTTGAACTTCTTCTGGTTACGGCATGCGTTCTTCACTATTTTATGTGGGTATCCCCTGGATCTAAATCTATGTATCAATGTCAATTGTTCTCTTTTAAAGCTTTGTGGGGTACTACAATTTCGCTTGGCTCTCAACAATTCCCCATAGGGTATACTCCATTTAACATTGGTTGGGGGGGTGACTTGAGGCGTGTAGGATACTGTTCCCAGATGTGCTTTTTCTGAACAGTCTAGTGTAAAGCGTGCCTTTTTCTACACTGACCTCTACATCTAAAAATTCCATAACCTGTTTATGTGTTTTGTACGAAAAATGCAAATTCAAATCCTTGTTAGGTAATGAATTCAGAAAATCACATAATGTTGATTCAGGACCATCCCATATCATAAATATATCATCAATATATCGTGTCCAAAAAATAATATGTGGGAACCATTTCACATTCTCGTCTGACATCACCCATTGTGTTTCCCACCACCCCATAAACAGCCAGGCATAACTGGGAGCAAAGCAGCTTCCCATCGCAATCCCGGTTGTTTGTCTATACCATTGATCCTCATATATAAAGAAATTGTTTTCCAGACAAAACCTTAACATGTTCAGAAGCAATTCAGAATGTTCTAAAAATCTAATCGGTTTATCCCTAAAAAAGTGTCGACATGCCTGAATTCCCTTCTCATGTGGGATACAGGTATATAGCGATACTACATCTATAGTTACCATAATATAATTAGTTTGCCAAGGAATATCCTGTATTTTTGTCAGAAAGTCTGTGGTATCTCTGCAATATGAATTTAAATTAAATACATATGGACTCAAAAAGTAATCTAAATAAATGGAAGCGTTCTCCAATAAGCTGCCTTTCGCTGACACAATAGGTCGACCTGGAGGGTTCACAATATCCTTGTGCATCTTAGGTAACAAATAGAAGTAAGGTGCTACTGGTTTCCACACCAGTAAAAACTTGTACTCCTCATCTGAAAGCGGACCTCTGCTGACACCTTCACAGAGTAAATCATGGAACCTACTTATAGAATGTCGGTAAGCTGACATTGTTGATACCTCATAACATCCTGGATTCAGCAGTTGTCTCTTGACTTCCTGTTGGTATTTAGTAGCATCCCATAGCACTACATTACCCCCCTTATCCGCTGGTTTTATGACAAATGAGGTTGCTTTCTTAAGGGATGCTAATGCAGTTCGTTGACCTGCTGTTAGATTTTGTGCAAAAACATAATTTGTCCTCTTCCACAATTTAAACAACTCAAAAGTCACTGCTTCATGAAAAGCGTCAATGTTGTCGTGGTAAAACTGGATTACATCTCGATTTAGCTTAAAAACTGCTACCACTGGCACAGTCTGTTTGTAGGTCTAGATCATCCAATAATTCAATATCTGTTGCCCATGTCCTTTCTCCTATTTCCAATTCTCGTAGGGCTGCTAAACCTTCTATATCACTGATCGTTAATACCGGAGCAACCTCTGGAATGTCAGCTTTTGTTGTGTGTGTTGCGCTTCCATCCTTCTGTTGTGCAAAGATTTTCATTAACTTCAATTTTCTTATTAGATTGTCGCGTGGGCTCTCATTATTCTAAATAAGACTACTGGATTCCTAGGTAGCAGGATCTATAACGGTGTGGGGGACTGAGTCTGACCCACGTGTAAAGAACTCTGGCACCCTAAATCCGGTTTTTGCTCCTGCTAACTAGCAGTGCCTCATTTCTCCCATGTGGAAGGAATGATTCGGCAGCCGAGCGCATGACATCTTTGGAACTTCTCAGGGAAGTCGTGGTTACTCAGATCCAAACCAACTCTCTTATTTCCAATATGATCTCATATACAAATGACAAAGACAGTATAAGTTTTATATAATGTTTTTTAATAAAACAACTGTATTTTAGATATTAAGGCGTGAGCCTCAATAACCAGAACGATACAACACAGTAGGATTGTAATAGTCACCAGGAGAGTAAAACATAAGAACAAAGCTATCATATTGTCAAACAGTTTCTACTCTCCCTCTGCTTGTTCTATCTAGAGCACAGCATGTTAAGCTTCAAGCTTGCCTATTAGAATCACTGTGGAGACATCAGCCCTCATACCTGAGCAAAGACCTGTGATCTTGGTTCAGCATCTGCAACGAGGCAGTCAGCGTCTAGTTGTGGTTCCCTGGTCGGAATCTCCCTCTTGCGTGTATTGGGACAAGGAAGTGATTTTATAACTAACATGTCATCGTGATCACAAAATGTCCCTACGCAGGAATGCCAAGTCTAAACTCCTACCACGTCTATCGGCAATGTACCAGACTGTATCCTTGACTGAAGCACATAGTAAATATGTTATGGAGAACTCCAGTGCTGAAGTAGGCAAAACAGTGTGATACGAATAAAAAAACAACACCGTAGAACTGGCTATTTGAAAAATAACAGTACGAAGCCTAATACAAAGCATGTAGAGCAAAGTTCACAGAGGCTCTAAGCTGTCAGCAAATGAATAAAATATATTCAGGGCAAAGTGCACAAAGGCCTAAAGCCTGAAGCTAAAGCGCAATTAATACGTAAAACTAACCACACTACACCCTCCCCTTGTCGGTAGCAAGTGGTTCCAATAATATAAAAGGATGCCCCAAATATAAACAATATCTAAAACAATTATTTCGACAAGTTGAGAAGACAACAAAGTCATAAATTTAGGTAACATGTGATCATAAAGCCAAATTCAATATAATGTCAATTTCGTAAAAATCCAATCGTCAGACAGAAGCAATAGAACGCAGGAATTCCTCCACTTCGATATATGTCAATATCGGAAGATCCACGCCACAAAGTACCATGGAGCAGGTGTGATCCAAAGCCCCAAAACCAATTAGGGCGGCACCCCGTGCAGGGCCTATGAAAGAGACAATACCATCTTCCTCCAGGAAGGGAATCTCATAAACCGCCTCACGAAGCAAGCGCATCCCTGGTGCACAAGTCTGGGAATGAGCCCTAATCGGGAACATCAACAGATCAGTATCGACCATTGGAGGGCGCTGCAGTGAGAGACAGAGAGCCAGTGCATGTTCAAACGAGCACCAAAGGCATCGAAACACGGGTTGCACAGAATCCAAAACCGGTCTGAATGACAGAGACCAGTCACACTCCAAATGTCCCAGGAGTGTAGCTCCAAAATGCTGCATCATGCGTTCACGACACAGCTGCGCTGACGGGAGCAGCCACACAGGATCTCGTCGTGACGGGACAGCCATTGCAAAAAAATAGCAACAACAGCAAGACTCCAGCCAATAAAGCCAAAGTAATCGGGAAACCCCAAAAATGCTTCCGAAAATAGAATGTATAGCCGAAGGTATCAAACCGAATATGGAAGAGAAGGTATGAGCAAAACCAACACCAACGGCTTTGAAAAAATGTGCAATACCAGCAGTGCTGGATGCATTAAATATACGTCCCACAAGTTCACCGAAGTGATTTGGAAAGTTAGTATTCAAAAGGGACTGTATCTCCGCCGATGACCTTGCCACCGGAAGTGCGTAGGTCTCGCTAGCAGATGTAAGGGCCACATGTTTTTGAAACAATAAAGCTTTTAGCCGACTCAACTTGTCGAAATCAACCTTGGAAGTAGCAATATGAGGCCAGATGTCCGCTACCTCCCTAAATTGAGTGGGGGGAAACAACACATTCCCGCAGCACGTAACGGCCTTGTTGACAACGACGATGTAAACTATTCCGGCACGCATGCCACAGCAGCGTTCGCTGTGAAGAACAATGTAACTGCCGTTAGAAAGCACCTGGAAAGTGTTTTTAATAACCGGGACTGGAACTCCCTTCAGATAACAAGCTAAGTTAGCAATCGAAGCGTTACACGCCCCGTGCAAGGACAGCTGTTTACAAACCATTGAATGGCTGACAGAAGCTTCGCATTCGCTGCCGCTAAGAAAAACCTCCTTCAAACCATTAACACATCTGTACTGAAAGGGAAGCTCCCACACCTCGTGTATGTAACTGTCTCCCAATAGTTCATATCTACCCACCGGAATGTGCTTCAAACAAGAAGTAAATTGCAAAGTGGAGATAGGCAAATTAATAACCCCATGAATCAACCACTCAGCTGACGGAATCTCAGCTACTGTGAAAGGCAGTTTCTCTAATTTCTCAATATTTAACATAACATATGTCGCTTCCTTTTTAGCCATCAGTTGTTGTTGACGAGTCAAATTAAAAGAGATAAAGATCTCTCTGGCACGAACGTGCTGCCATGGAACGCGACCCGCCTTCAAGGTCTGAAGAGTCCAACCCAGCTGCATGATGGACCGCGTCTGACTCTGCCCATGATATAAAGAAGACATGTCCGATTTAATAATGTCAATGGCAGAGGAAACAATGCTGTCAATCGTGTAAACACGGTCAGAAAGGGTATGCATGACATTATCAACAACAGACAAAGTCTGCATCAGATTTTCCTGATCAATCTGCCTCAACCGGGCTGCAGCCTCTTGTTGTGAAAGCTTCCAAATCTCATTATAAACTTCATATAAGAACCTTTTCTTCCGTGGTACTTTGGGACCTGGCAAAAAATCTTGTAAATCAGTATCATTAGACAGTAACTTGAGATGTGACTTAACTGCATCCAAGGTGGATGACTTCAACCATTGCTGACAAAGCTTCCCCACACTGTATGTAGTTATAATATCAGCATGTTCTGGTGATACGTAACGAGGGTCTGCCCTACTAGTCCTGAACCCCCCTGAAGAGGTGACAAAACGTTGATGACACACATTAGTGTCTACAGGCCATAATAACCACCCGCCTGGATGTAACGATGAAGTGTTAAGCGTACCATTCTGGACCCAATGTGTAAAGTCACCAAAAGTAGCATTCACATAGTGCTGCCAATTTTTTAATTTAGAAGGGACAGGTATACTAGGCAAAGTCAACTCCCTAATTGTCGCTAAGCCCAAACAGCTGGTCTGTTGTACTGTGTCATTGAGGAAAATCATCTGCACAGGGATAATACATGCTCTAAATAACGTGTCCCTGCCTTGCATTTGCCAATTTTTCGAACCCCAAACACTTTTCAAGTCAACAGTTTTAAACCAGTATTCATACCCCTCGACCGAAAGTTTAGATACAAACAAATTTGAATACAGTAATTTAGTATCGGTCAATAACATTTGCTTATTAGAATACGGTGCTACTTTAAAATAGTAGGACTTAGCATTTCGTTGATCGTGCCCAGAAAAATATGCAAATTTATCATAATACGTTTTCGAACTCCCTTGTGGAGGAGTCGAGCAATGTTCCCATTGCACATAATTAAACATGGACTTAGGGCTACTAGCTTTATGAATAAAGTGGTGTCCATAATAGTTGTAACAAAACATGTCACCATGATTATCTCTAAACTGGTAAGCATCTTCATCGTCATAGACAGTATAATATTGCAAATCCGTTAGCATAGAATCCACTGTCTTCACATCCCAATCATCAGAAACAATGCCAGGTATAACAATATCATTCATTGATAATTTGAGGACATACGGTATTTGAATCGATTCAGTGGGACCATATATATCAAACATTACTTTATCCCACACAATCCCATCCGGAATTGGTATTGCAGAAATGTTTACAGTGGACAAGTCTCTTCGAACCATATGAGACGAAAAATGCGGTTTTAACACAGTCTCCACGTGCTCAATGTCAGATCGATCAGGAAGAAAATGACCATGTATTATCAGAAAAAAAGTAACCACAAATCCCAACCATAATAAAATAGTAATCACGGCCAAAAACAGCCAAAAATAGTTCCAAGGAAAAACAAAATATGTGCGTTTAAGCCAACCGAGCAGCCGTCGTGGACCGTGGACAGAAGACATCGAGGACGAGGAGCCGGACACATCATTATCAGCGTCGTTGAAGCAGCCAGAAGCAGTTCTAGCAAAAGGTGCAACCGAGAACAAAGAAGCAGATGGAGGCTCTCGCCGTGGCACGCTATAAACCACATGTTCAGAAAAATCAGTAGAACGTACAGCAATTTGATCAAAAGATTCCATATTAATCGCCGTCAGTGGAACAATCGCAAGATCATCATCCACCCTCCCCAAGCTCGGAGAGGAAACAGTGTCGGTGAAAATCACCTGCAGCGGGACTTCCTCCCCAGTAGTGAGAGGGATTCCAGAACTACTGGGTGTCCCTCTTGGTCTGCTGTGCAGAATCGGCCACATGTTGTAACTTGACATTATCAATGGAAACAAAGCGATTTCCTTTGGCCCCTCGCAGCGGCGGTAAAATCACAGTTCTCGTGCCGCTCACCCCCAACACAGGGACAGGTTCTCGATAAGAAGGACCAAATTCTTTCTTAACTGCGACCTTTTCACGCACTAAATCCCCAATCCTGGGTATCCAACCAGTAGGTGTTACTGGTTCATCCTTAATTCCTGAGGAGGCAGCACTGACAGAAGAGTTATCTTCACGGAATTGTTGTAAATCCTGCAAAACAGTGACACGATCATTTATGTCAAAGGGCGTATCTGCCGCCTCCACACCAGGACCATTTAGATCAGGAACATACATTTGTCTTCCAAACAGGCACTCATATGAAGTACGACCCCCCAGTGACCTTCTAGGCAAGTTATTAAGTGCTCTCTGTACTCCATATAGGTGGGCTAGCCAACCACGACCCGTACCTATAACTCTGGCCGTTAAGGACTGCTTTAAATCACGATTTAAACGCTCCACAACAGAATTTCCCTCGGGATGAAATGAAGACGAGAATTGGAGTTGGACCCCCAACGAAGCCATGGTGTCCCTGAATGCCTTAGAGGCAAAAGCAGGGCCCTGGTCCGAATGAAAAGCCGCAACTGCAAATATATCGACAAAGATGCGCAAATCTTTAATAACAGTTCGAGCGTCAGCCGAGCGTTGTGGCCATACCCATACAAATCTGGAGCACGAATCTACAGCAACCAATATATATTTGTATGCACTATCTGGTGTCAGCGGACCACAATGATCCAAGTACACACACTGTAATGGTCTATTTGAAATCAGAAGGGGCGTCTGCTGCGGGCGTCTAGCCGACGATGCTTTAATTTGTTGACAAACGTCACAACAAAGGACATATTGCTTTGTCTCTTTATAGAGACCAGGCCACCAGTAACGAGCCTGTAAAAGTGAAATCGTGGCAGCCACACCAGCATGTGCAGAAGCAACCCCCTCATGTGCTGCAGAAATTAATCGAGGTCTCTCAATTTTATTGGGAATGTCCCGTACACCAATGCCTGGAATTGTAACAGTAGCATTCAGCGCACCATTCAAGCAGTAACTATATTTTGAAGGAAATCCTTTAGGAAAGGGCGTGCCATCAACCGTAGCCTTTATGGCAGCCGAAATTTCTGTGTCTGGTTTGGAACTCGAACGAGTCACTGCGGCCACAGTGGCGACAGCCACTTCCGATTTTGCGGCTTCATCAGCCAAAGTATTCCCAGCAACGTGTATTCCAACGCGCTGGTGTCCAAGTGTATGTACAACATGGACTTTAGGAAGCGTTTCCTTCAGATCCGCAACCTTACCCCACAACATTTTATGTTTAATGGCATTGCCTTTAGAATCTCTGAACCCATTCATCTTCCAATAGTGTAGATATTCGTTGAAAGACTGCACACAGTAGTAGGAGTCACAGACCAGCAAGGTTAAAAACGCCGGATCCGCGGGCTCCAACGCTAACAATAGAGCTTTGAGCTCAGCCAGCTGTGCCGTGCAATCTCCCAAGGTTTTAGTATAAGTATGTCGGGGGCAGAACACTTCCCCCTCCATAGTGCCGCTCACCACCGCACATGCAGCAGAATACTGTTGTTTAGTTCCAACCGCTGGTTGCGCAGAGCCATCGGTATACATGACCACTTGATATTGGTCAATAGGCAACGTACCAGCAGGAACAGGGTATTCTATTTCATATTGAAGAAATTCTTGAGTCTGCAGTTTAGGGTCAAATACATAATCTACATCAGTGGCTGTCAAAGACGTAGCCCATTGTATCCATCGCGGGTGTAAAGCTTTCGAATTTGGAACACTCCCTTTTGTAACTGCCTCTAAGGCCGGAATTGGGGAAACGACAACAATGCGTTGACCCTGGGCCAGCGGTCTTTCTTTAATAACAGCCATCTGTACTGCAGTGAGAATTTTCTCAGTTTGTGCAAAACGTTGCTCTGCAGCAGAATACAAGTGAGACTTGTATGCAATCGGGACTGTCTCCCCCTCATTAAAGGTGACATAAGTAAACCCAACAGCCCCAGGTATCACCCTGATGACTAAATGTGTCTTATTGTCCCGTGTGTGTAAGTGTTTAACTGCTAAGAGATCACTTTGTAATTCTCGTAGTATGTGTGTATGTTCAATCGTCCAAAATCTACTCGAAAAATTCGGGCGAATCAACTCGTATAAGGGTTTTATACGCGTCGCATAATCAGGAATGTAAGTTCTGCCAAAATTCAGAAACCCAAACAATGACTGGAGCTTCCGAACCGTATTAGGAGGCTGCAATAAAGCACATTTCTCCAAAAAATGTGGCGCTAAGCTCTTGCCCTCACTCGACAACTCATATCCCAGGAAAATGACGCTGAGGAAGGCAATCTTTGATTTCTTCAAATTAAACTTATAGCCAATATCAGCAAACCCCACAACAATGCGCGATACACGCCTTAGATGTTGCAGAATCTCATCATCTGTCAGATATATGTCATCAACATATGATAATGCTTCAGGGTCGAACTCATGCAGCATTTCAGTTACACGAGCCGAAAACAGTCCTGGGCTATTCTTATACCCCTGAGGCAAACTACAAAAAAAATTCTGAGAGCCAAACACACTGAAACAGGTATAGTCCCGACTCTCGGGCGCTATATTCTGGCAGAAAAATCCATTCGAGATATCTAATGTTGTCTTGTATTTTTTACGCACTATATGATTCATAAGCGCTGCGTGAATTCTGTATTGCATATGTGCGTGTATGACTATTCAAATGTCGGTAATCCACCACTATCCTATATGAATGGTCCGGTTTAGCAACCGGAAACAAGGGATTATTCATCGGCGAGACACAGGGCTCAATTACACCCTGGTACTCCAATTGTGTAAGAATTTTCCTAACCGATGCCCTTGCTTCAAATTTGATAGGATACTGCGGTTGTGGCTGAGGTTCGCCCTTTATCGGAATTACATGATAAGGTGATTGTCTGTCCCACCCCACGTTATTTCTATACAAGGCGGGAGCCTGTGCTAGAGCCCATGATTTACTATAGGACTCCGCTAGTTCTCTCGGAACAAGTGGTGAGAAGGAAGGTGTAATAACCTCCTCCCCAACCGGACAGTCGCGAACAAAGTCAGGTGGCCAATCTTGTTCGGCCAGCAGAACATCATATGATTTTACCACATGGTCCCAAAAAATGGCGTTTACAATACGGTCAATGTCCCCTTCCAATCGTAGAGTCACTTCATATACTCTATCAGGATCAGAGACTCGCATATCCGCCGTCTCGACTTGTATGAAGTCATCAGTTGCTTTCACCTCCAGATGCTCTAGAAGACTCTGGCGAACTATTGTGACCTCTGCCGCGCTGTCTAACAGTGCTAACACCCACGTCTTGTTCGTCAAGAGAACTCTCTTCTTGAGCGGCATGTCTAACTGAGACTGCTGCCACTTTCTTCTTTTTAAATTGCTGTTTTTGTTTCAGCGGTTTATCTTCTTGTTTAATAGAAACCTCAGCTGAGCGTTGTGAATCCTATCTCGGTTTCACGTACTCCGTCCTCCGCTCTGACCGCCCACCTCTCTCACTTCTCTTTTCCGAGGAGTCCTGAAAGGAATGAGATTGGCGTGTATCAGTATATTGATATCTATCAGGCGTCTTCAAAGTATCCCTATTCCTGCGATTACACTTATTCTGTGGGGTCTCCGGTTGCGGAGACTGCCCACCATCTTTCTTAGATGTTTGCTGTTTCTTTTCCCAGCGTTTTTTCGAACCCTCAGGTTGTTGCTGTTTAGCATTTTCTTTATTATTTTTACCCTGTAACTGGGGTTTTTACGGTCTAGCCCCTAGGCTATCACGACCAATACTAGAATATGTTTCCGCTATTATTCTCGGAAGCTCCCTCTCCTGATTAAGCAGCGGAACATCCCGAAGACGCATTCGCACTGCTAGTGCTACTGCCTCTCCTTTGAGATTACTCAAAATAATAGAAGAAACTGTGGCAAAATTGCCCAGTAACTGCATGCCCAAATCTAAGGCAGGGACAGCCCCATATTCATCTTGAATCTGTTTAAGCACGTCCGGTAAATTAGCTAATGTCGGTGTACCGTGTGCCGTAGTGTAGAGCGCGGCAAACACCGTGCCCCAGGTATTACAAAGGTCCACCGGAGGAACCATCCCATACGGCAAACACATCGTCAAAATTCTATGTTTATCTTGAGGTCCCGTATGGGGAAATACTGCTTCCAGCGTATTAATTTTTTGCGCCAGCCAAAATGGAGTCTCCTCTCGTTTAGCCGGTACTTTACCCATAACTGAGTGTACAGTGGCCGGATTAATACCCGGAACCATTGCCTGTGGGTGCGCTGGAGCAGCACGCGCTGCATTCGTATTTAGTGTCTGCATTACAAACTGAACTAATCGTCTATATGTAGCCGTTAATTCTGTATATAAACGACGAACTTCAACCACTGCCAATTGAGCAACCGCAGGATGAGGTGTATATGTAGCCAATAAAGGCCAGGTAGGACCATCATTGTTCAGCGGACCTAACCTAACTTGTGCTACTGTGTGTGGGAGGGCGCCATCAAGCCAATTATGGTGTTCTTGATAAGATAGAGGTATTTCTAAATAAGCGTAAGCCCTGTATTGTCCAGGGACATTCGCAACTGTGTATTCGTGAAAAGTATTTGTTCCCCCATCCACTGTTGGAAATCCGACCCAAGAATAAAAAAGTTCCGTTCTATAGGCTGCATGGCTTCCACCACAAAAGTGACTGGACCCCCCTGGACTGTCAGTCCATGTGTCAACAGATGTCCCGTGAGCGGATGACGCATATTAATTGCTATATTCACTACATTAGGATTCACCATTTTGTATAAAAAATAGCTTCAGGTCAGAGAAGGCACACCAATATCGGGGTTTTTCCTTTCAAAGTTCAAGCTTGAACAACCAACCACTAAGCAATAGGAAGCTCCTATGCCGTGGCGGCGGAAACCCTCAGCCCCACGGACGTCTCCGTATACGGAACCGAGGAGTCAAAATATATATGAGACCAAGAGAGTCAGTCTAATCATTAGAGCCAGACCAAACGTTGGCGACGCCATGTCGCGTGGGCTCTCATTATTCTAAATGAGACTACTGGATTCCTAGGTAGCAGGATCTATAACGGTGTGGGGGACTGAGTCTGACCCACGTGTAAAGAACTCTGTCACCCTAAATCCGGTTTTTGCTCCGGCTAACTAGCAGTGCCTCATTTCTCCCATGTGGAAGGAATGATTCGGCAGCCGAGCGCATGAGATCTTTGGAACTTCTCAGGGAAGTCGTGGTTACTCAGATCCAAACCAACTCTCTTATTTCCAATATGATCTCATATACAAATGACAAAGACAGTATAAGTTTTATATAATGTTTTTTAATAAAACAACTGTATTTTAGATATTAAGGCGTGAGCCGCAATAACCAGAACGATACAACACAGTAGAATTGTAATAGTCACCAGGAGAGTAAAACATAAGAACAAAGCTATCATATTGTCAAACAGTTTCTACTCTCCCTCTGCTTGTTCTATCTAGAGCACAGCATGTTAAGCTTCTAGCTTGCCTATTAGAATCACTGTGGAGACATCAGCCCTCATACCTGAGCAAAGACCTGTGATCTTGGTTCAGCATCTGCAACGAGGCAGTCAGCGTCTAGTTGTGGTTCCCTGGTCGGAATCTCCCTCTTGCGTGTATTGGGACAAGGAAGTGATTTTATAACTAACATGTCATCGTGATCACAAAATGTCCCTACGCAGGAATGCCAAGTCTAAACTCCTACCACGTCTATCGGCAATGTACCAGACTGTATCCTTGACTGAAGCACAGAGTAAATATGTTATGGAGAACTCCAGTGCTGAAGTAGGCAAAACAGTGTGATACGAATAAAAAACAACACCGTAGAACTGGCTATTTGAAAAATAACAGTACGAAGCCTAATAAAAAGCATGTAGAGCAAAGTGCACAGAGGCTCTAAGCTGTCAGCAAATGAATAAAATATATTCAGGGCAAAGTGCACAAAGGCCTAAAGCCTGAAGCTAAAACGCAATGAATACGTAAAACTAACCACACTACAAGATGAAAAATATCAATCTGTGTTTTTGTGTAATTGAAGTTATATATATATATATATACACACATACACATCTATAGAGAGATGTCTCTTGTTACATATATATATATATATATACATATAGCTATACATATATATATATGTATTATATATTTATATATATATATATATATCTATAGAGAGAGAGAGAGAGAGAGAGAGACTGACTCTCTACATCACTTCTTTTTTTTTATACATGTGAACATTCCATGGGACCAATTGTGACCCCATGGCAAAGCACACATGTATAAAAAAAGTATTTGCAATACAATGGGTCTCGCGTTTGCTCGAGTTAAAGCTGTTAGTGTTGTAAACCCCTAATCTGACTTTTCTTGCCACATAAAC
Organism: Pleurodeles waltl; assembly: GCF_031143425.1. Taxonomy (NCBI): domain Eukaryota; kingdom Metazoa; phylum Chordata; class Amphibia; order Caudata; family Salamandridae; genus Pleurodeles; species Pleurodeles waltl. The sequence goes on along the minus strand of NC_090446.1, from coordinate 841,824,701 downwards.
TGAAAATTAAAACACGAGCCCACATCCGCTATAAGGGCAAAGCAAACACACTAAAGGAAACAGAATTTAGCTTGAAGTAAAACAGGTTGGCAAAAGTGCAATTATCCATGTAACTGGCAAAAGTGTAATTATCCATTTACCTATGCATGCCTTTCACTAATTAAATCAAGCTAATTTTACAAGGCAAGCCCAAGAACCAAACAAACTGAGCGGCTTGACATGGGCGTGGTTAAAAGCTCACAGGCAGATTACACTATGGACAGAGCACTTTGCGCTTGTCCCCACAAATGCACCAATAGGGGGTCAACCAAAGGGCTGACCCCAACATTTTCATTTTTTTTTTGTTTTAAATAGTTCCTGGGGGGCGAAATCGGCACCCCAGGGAGAAACATTTTTTTTTTAATTATAAATATTGCCCCCCCGGAGTCGGCCCTTGTAAGAAGGGCCGACCCGCCATTTTTTTTTTTTAATGAAATAAAACCTTTAATTTTACTACCTGGGGGGCACGAACGCCCCCCCAGAAGATCCCCAACATCTATTTATGATTAACTGTGCCCCCAAGGGGGGGGCAGCCCACTCACACAGGAGCCGACCCCCCAGAACAATATCACTGGTGCCTAGGACCGTTTCCTGGCCATGGATCGCAGCCACGCTGCGATCAATGGCTAGGAAAAGGTGCCAGGAAGGCATCGATGGAAAGGGGAGACTCTCTCTCTCCTGACATCTGGGGAGGCCGTTTTGGCCTTTTATTCCCCACTGGAGAGGAGAGGGGACGCTCACCTGCTCCTCCACTGCTCCGGTGGGGAAAAATTTGATGTCACGGGGGTTGGTGGGGAGACGCGGAAGTTCTTCTGCGTCTCCCAGGGTAATTTAAAAAAAACATTGTCCGGTGCATTGCACTGGAGGATTTTTTAACCCCCTCCCTGGTGTTGGCCACTGGTCGTGACCCGCACCAAGGAGGTAGTGTGGGCGTCTGCCAGTGGCCGATGCCCACACCAAAGGGGTTAATGAGAAAAATGGTGGGGAGATCTGCTGGGATGGTTTTTTGTGCTACTTTCTCACATATGATTGTCATTTTGAGATGTCAAGAATGGTCAACGTATGTAACTGTTGGGACTTTCAGTAGTGAGCTAAATGAATGTCCTTTGTTGGCCTGTACAATGTGGCAGCTCTCTTTGGTTATTCCATTTTTATTCAGCTGGTAATAGGTTATTTATTGCTGTGAGTGGTATGTTACTGATGATGGACATGACCATTGGGGTTCTTTGTTATGTGAGTGTAAGGGGTCAATCAGTAAAAGGGAATTATTATGAAGCCTATTTGAACTACAGTCAGCTGCCTGACCACTGAGCACTATTAGTATTAGTGTTGACAAGGATTAACATCACTATATGACATCCAGGCTAAACACAGGTCAACGGTTCATAACTTACTTGGGCATAGAAAGTTTCTTGCTGATTGGGCTGAGCCTTATCTGTGGACTTAAGATTGCACTTGAAAAAACAATTATTATTCTAGGTTCTATCCCAGAGATTTGGGATGATGTAATTATCTTGGAGATAGCCACACTTTCACCTCTCTTCTGAAGTGTACATGCTCCTGAATGCAGTCAATCTTTAGTAGTAGTGTGTCCCAGAGCGTGGCAGCTTGGACCAAGACAAAGATCCCTCCTATGGATTTCATATAGTAATGTGGCATGATGATTTGTGGTGCAGCCCTAGACAGCAGTATCTTATTCTTGTATTGCATAGATGTGAATTGTAGGTATAGTGATCCTTTTCCCTTGGAGATTGTGTCATAGTTGAGCAAATGAAAGAAAATGCTTCTGCAGTGTAAATAGTGAAGTTACTGGTCCAAAGCCAGGTAGCTGTGAGTATTGAACAATGCAGAATGAAGATCATTGATTTCCAAGGCTTTTATGAAATTGATTGCTTGGAATGGAAAGTGAAGATTCACAAATGGCATTCCTGGGATCGTGCTTTTAACAAATAAATGTCAAAAAGTTATATTAGTGATATGTATATTGATTCAATTATGTGTGAGATTCAATTGGGAAAGGAAACAAGGCATCTGGGACGCTGACCACAGCTGACTTTGTAATTTGTGGTACATACCGCTTAAAGAAAGGAGGACATGCATGTTAGGATAGAATAGGCAGGGTGGACTCCCTCTGTACAGTAGCTACCATTGACTTTTAGTTGATGAGTGACACGTCAGGGGCTGTAATGGATGTGAAATTTATATTGCACTTCATTTTAATTGGAATATGATTCAGACTTGACATAGGGGAAATGAACCTTTAAGCAGGCGATTGCTACTAAATTGATCTCTAAAAAACATGTCGAAATGCCTGTTGTTTTTTTTTCAACATGTTTTACCCTGTCTGTGGGGGGGATGACGTTGGAAGCATTAAGATGTATGCCAGTGGTTCTTAACCTGTTGTCTGAGGACCCCTGGGGGTCCGCAACTGTTTTACAAAATTAATTAATATTAAAATTATTCAACTATGAATAAAGTATATACAATAAAGAAGCAATATTGAAATTTGTTTTTTTTTCTTCTATGTTTGAGTGTGAATTACACACAATGTTTTAATATTTGAGCATATGTTTTTTGTATACATGTTTTTACATTTGTTGTGTATTGTTTTGAGGCACAAATCATAAGAACTGCTTAAGCTGTGGGTCTCTGCCTTCCAATAATGACTGGGGGTCCCTGGATTCCATGATTGTATGAACTTCCACACAAGATGACGAAACGCTGACAAACAACACTACAGGAATCTTGCACATGCAGTCCTACATAAAGAAGGACGATATGAGAAGAACCTCACCAAGGAGATGTAGGGGGTCATTCCGCCGGGGCCAGGGTCGGCGGGAGCACCGCCGACAGGCCGGCGGTGCCCCGCAGGGCATTCTGACCGCGGCGGTAAAGCCGCGGTCAGACCGGCAACACTGACGGTCTCCCGCCAGTGTACCGCCGCCCTTTTGAATCCTCCAAGGCGGCGCAGCTAGCTGTGCCGCCGAGGGGATTCCGACCCCCCCTACCGCCATCCAGTTCCCGGCGGTCCGCCCGCCCGCCGGGAACTGGATGGCGGTAGGGGGGGTCGCGGGGCCCCCGTAAGAGGGCCCCTACGAGTATTTCACTGTCTGCTTGGCAGACAGTGAAATACGCGACGGGTGCAACAGCACCCGTCGCACCTTCCCACTCCGCCGGCTCGATTACGAGCCGGCATCCTCGTGGGAAGGGAGTTTTTCCCTGGGCTGGCGGGCGGTCTTTTGGCGACCGCCCGCCAGCCCAGGGAAAAACTTAGAATACCCTCCGCGGTCTTTCGGAGGGGGGAACTCTGGCGGGCGGCCTCCGCCGCCCGTCAGGGTCAGAATGACCCCCGTAGTCTATTGTTTGGATGGTAGCATATGTTGTAGTTATGTCAATTACACTGCTATAACAAACAGAATGGGTAAAGATGTTAGATGTGTTACATGCAATGTAAGAGGCCGTAATAAGTATGTTAAAAGTATAGGACCCAAAGCTATAAAGATAGCATTCCTCCAGGAGATATATCTGACGGATACTGAAGATGCTAAGATGCAGACAAAATGGAGAGGCCAGCTGAATTCTTCCATATATTCCTCCTTAGCGAGCGGTGTTTCAATATGCATTGCACCAAGGGATCCCCTTTTAACACCTCTATATTAGGGGGATGTAGAAGGTAGATATGTATTGATCTACGGTCTCTTGGTTGGAACAGAAATATGTCTCACCAATATATATGCACCAAACGTGGACAATAAGGAGTTTTTTTAGGCAACACCTGACTTGACCATACCATTTATAGACACCCATATAGTATGGGCCGGGGACCTAAATTGTATTTTGAACAAAAAGATGGGTAGATATCCAATTTAGTTTTGCACAAAGGTGGCCATGACAGAGGCAGTATTGGAAATGATTAACAGAATGGACCATGTAGACATATGGAAATACCTACACCCCATCAATAAAGAATACTCCTATTGTTCACCTACCTTTGACACATACAGTAGTCTTGGTCATGTATTGATAACCTGAACTCTCGTACCAAGGATACATGTGGCACATGATCTAAACAGATTCCTTCTCACCACTCATGTTCCAGTATGCCAGAGCACTGGCCCAGCCATACATACGAACATGGTGGCTGAACCTAGAAGCCCTACAGAATGCAGCCTTCAGACAGGAAATTCAAGAGGTCATGAAGACATACCTACAGAATACTTAGGGGTGCCTCCAACTAGAGGAAATGAGTGGGAAGCCTTAAAAGTGGTGTTACAAGGCAATGACATGAGAAAAACATATGGTATAGAACAATACCTTTATCTGAATTTGAACCAGCAGGAAGAAAGGGTATCCCAATTACAGAACGACCATGTCCTGGACTCTATCATTAGGGGCGAGCACTTGGAGGCCAACCTGGACTTTGGTATAATATGGGATGCTCTGAATAAATATACTTTAAAGGAATATAGACAGAAATGACCAAAGGAAATAGATAAATCAGGTAAACCTCTGTCATGGCTATTGAAAAGGGAGAGGCCAACCCCCTTGCTGTTGACACTGGAGAGGTCAGATGGAGACCAAGCGGTCACTAAGGTAGCCTTAATACACCCTGCACCATTATTTGTCACAATTATAGGACAGCCCCATGGAGCGCCAGGAGGTATTATGATGTGATGCTTTGGAGATAATACAGTTCCCAAAGCTGATAATCAATTAGCTGCACTGCCGCCAGACCTCCAAGGTAGGAATTACTAGAAGCAATAGCAAGCCAAAATGGATAACCTCCAGGTCAGATGGGCTTCCTCCAGAATTCTCCATTTGGTAATCTTTTTCTTAGCTCAAGTACCTGATTAGTCGTCAGAATTTATTGAGAACCATGAGATGTTCTAAAGTAGTAAAGAATGTGAATGCTGGGACGAAAAAAGTCCTGAGCATGATGACAGATGTGTCCCCTTTCCCTAAGTGCCTCAGCTGCAAAGATGTCTGGATACCTGATCCTGATTTTTTTTGTCTTGGGCAAACATGGTTCATGCATGTGTGCCATGACATAGATCTATCTCATTGATTGCTGTCATGTTAGACTGAAAGCAGCTCCCAAAGCCCTACCCTTATGATAGTGAAAGGCTACTGCCTTTACCAGGAGTTAAGTAGCACAAGAGGGGTGGTGGCAGTATACTGTGTACTTATCAGTAGGAGTGAACAGGCCTTTTTACCTAAAGACCCACTCATGTAAAGTTCTGCTAATATGTGCTTAATTCACTCTTGGCCTACATCAAGTTGTATGTAGCGTGCATGTGGTTGTATGCATATGCTGTGTGTAAGAATGCCTGAGACTCTGGACCCCATTTTTAGAGACCATAGGCTGACTAAAGGAGCATGAGGATGTAGAAAATTCCACCAGACAGATTTGTCAATTGAAGCATTCCTGAGAGCCTGGTGGGACACATACTGGAGGAAGGAAGAACCAGGCTCTTCAGTTCACTTCAGAGGGCGCACTTTGATTTGGAGAGAGGTCACTGGGAAGGTGTCTGAGCACATCTTAGTGATGAAATGGGGCTTGTAAGAGAATCATAAAGAGTAGGGCTGGGGCCCTTGGATAACCCTTTGATGCAGTTGAGCTGGGTGAGGGGACATCACCCAGTGAAGTCCAAGACCTCCTGCCCTGGAGCCTGGAGCATCAGCACCTGTCTGCTCACCAAGACCAGTGTGCCCTGTGAGGAAGAGGAGAGTGCTTGGAGGGAGCAAGGTCCAGTGGGGGTTCCTGAGGAGTGGATCCCTGTCATGAGATGTAAGTATCAGGCCACCTCCTGTGTGCAAATTCAAGTCAGTGATTCTAAATGCCAGAGTGAACTGCTGTGAGGCTAGCTATTGCTGCACAAATAGGACCATTGTGTGTGTGCAGGATAAAGTCTGCAACCCCTATTCCAAAGGGGGCTGCCCTAAAAATTGTATTACTGTGTGTTGATCAGGTCGTAGTATGTGTGCAGAGTAAAGTTGATGACCCCGTATGGCAGAGAAGGCTGCAGTGAAGATTACATCACTGCTATGCCAATCAGGCTATAGCCTGTGGGTGGAGTAAGTTGGCAACCCCATATACTAGAGGGGGCGGCCGTGGTGATTGCATTACGGCTGTGTAATGCAGGCTGTAGTCTTTGTGTTGAGCAAAGTAGGTGACCATGTGTGCCAGAGAGGACTGCAGCGCAGATTGCATGACTTCCATTCCGATCGGGCCATAGCCAGTGTGCAGAGTAAAGTGAGCAACCCTGTAAGTGAGAGGTGGCTGCAGTTAGGAGTAAGGATTGTTGCTGGGTTTCGCTCATGTTTAGAGTATTGGATCCCCCGTGATCATTCACCTACCTGTGAACAAGATCAGAGGAACCTACTGTGTCATGGAGGAAAGTGTTGTAGACGGCCAGCCGCTGCTCTTCCAAAGTTGAAAGTGCTATTTATCCTCATCAGCCACAGGCGCTGTCCATGGTGTCCGAGGAAGGAATGCTCCCATGGACTCCACTAGCTCTACCCTGCAGGAGCAGGTAGGACTGATCACAGTGCCGAAGAGCCCTAAGGGACATGTTCTGTCTCACTTGCTTGAACACTTTTGACATTGGAAGAGTTGGAATGTAACTCCTGAAACTCGCACTGCTAGTGAGGCTTAACCTGAATGTCGTGTATCGGGAATGGGGAACAACCCCTACCATTCGAGAGAAGGAATTGGGACTCAGGGAGCTGCCTATTGAACACTGAAATACTGACCCAAGGGGACTGTGTTTGTTATTTGTGTATACCATATTTTGCATACCCCTTTGTTAATAAAAGCAATTATTTGACTGGACAATCAATTATTGCTTGTTAGAAATGGGGTCATTGGTTGGCAGTCAGGTTACCCCCTGTCCAAGCAAGGATCCTCTCTCTAGTCAGGGTAAGTCACACACAATCTAAATGATCCTGTGCCCTGGGCATGCAGGACGAAGTCACAGGAGCTGCGTCGATCCGGTGGGAAATTTCTGTTGCACGGCAGGCGCTGCGTCGATTCTTCCTGCAGGAAATCGGGCTGCGTCGTTCTTGCTCGGCTATGTGTCGATCCAGTAGGCCGTGTGTCGAAGTTCCGGTCGCAACACTGGTGCTGCATCGATCTCCACTTGGGGAGCTGGGCTGCGTCATTCTGGTTTGGCGTGTGGTGATTTTCTCACCGCAATGCAGTCTGTGCGTCATTTCCGGCAGGCGGTGGATCGAATGTTCGCCACACAAGGAGTTCTTTGCAGAGATGAAGTCTTTTTGGTCCTGAGACTTCAAGGAACAGGAGGCAAGCTCAATCCAAGCCCTTAGAAAGCACTTCTCAGCAGAGCCAGAGGGCAGCAAGACAGCAGGGGAACAGAAGGGCACCAGTGCTTTGCAGAAAAGCAGTCAGAAGGGCAGCCAGGCAGCTTCTCTTGGCAGGTTGCAAGTTCTGGTGCAGAGTTTCTTTCCCAGGAAGTGTCTCAGTTGGTAGGGTCAGAGGCCCTGTTTAAATACCCAAATGTGCCTTTGAAGCGGGGGAGACTTCAAAGAGTGGCTTAGAAGTGCACAAGGTCCCCTTTCAGTTCCATCCTGTTTGCCAGGTTCCCAGTAGGGAGTTTGGCAGTCCATTGTGTGAGGGCAGGCCTCTGTCCTTTGATATGTAATTGTCAGGCCCTTCACCCTCCCAGCCCAGGAAGACCCATTCAGTATGCAGATGTGTGCAGGTGTGACTGAGCATCCTGTGTTTGGGGTTGTCTGAGTGAAATGCACAAGGGAGCTGTCAAGTAACCCAGCCAGACGTGGATTGTAAGGCAGCCCAATGAAAGGAGCAGGCCCCACAGCAGTGTAAAACGAATTTACGAGTTTTACGCTACCAGGACATATAAACTACACTGGTACTTGTCCTGCCTTTTGCCTACACAGCACCCTGCCCTATGGGTTACCTAGGGCCTACCTTAGAGGTGACTTATATGTAGAAAAAGGGGAGTTTTAGGCTTGGCAAGTACTTTTAAATGCCAAGCTGAATTGGCAGTGAAACTGCACACACAGGCCTTGCAATGGCAGGCCTGAGACATGGTTAAGGGGCTACTTATGTGGGTGGCACAAACAGTGCTGCAGGCCCACTAGTAGAAATTAATCTACATGCTCAAGGCACATATAGTGCACTTTACTGGGGACTTATAAGTAAATTAAATAAGCCAACTGGGCATGATTCAATGTCACCATGTTTTAAGGGAGAGAGCATATGCCCTTTAGCACTGGTAAGCAGTGGTAAAGTACACAGAGTCCTAAAACCAGCAAAACAGTGTCAAAAAGTGGAGGGAGGCAGGCAAAAAGTTGAGGGTGTCTGCCCTAAGGCTGTCATGTCTAACACTGCTGCTAATGAACGTATTCTGAGTTGTGAACCTTTGTTCACCCCCTGCATCTACATCCCCTGAGAAGTCTTGGACTGCTCAACACACGCTACTGCTGGGAATCAAGTGCTGAAGGGGTACTTGGCCCAGTTGTTCAGACCCATAGTAAATCGGCCCATGGGATATCAGGAGTAAAATAACTCATCTCCCATAATTGGGCCCAGAAGCTCCTGCTTACCCCTTATTTATCTGAAAGGGGCTCTGATAGTGAATGTTTGGATGCACTAATGGATGGTTGGTACTGTTTGTTTTGTAAGGATATTTTACCACACACAAAATAAGGAACACAGGTGTCTTCTTATAAGGATGAATGAGATGTGTGGAACGTTATGCTGAACTACAAGCGCACATGGATCAAGCACTACAGAAGTGTTTGCTTGAAGCACAAACAGGCATGGGAGAGGGTCCAAAATGTTTACTTTATCATCCTCTATCTTGTCTATGATATAGTAATGGGGTTTCCTGGTAGTTATTTGGGTGTAATTAAGTTGTTGAAATGATTTCAATGGTCCATGAAAGTGCCTACATTATATGTATCTTCTCTTGTTTAGATATGACAAGCCGTTTTTGCAGCCTATGAATTCCAGTTTTGAAACATCATTTGGTCCTGAGGAAGGTGATACAAAATAATTTATAACCCACTGAAACGTTTGGTGACTACTTTTTGTTGTATGGTCCATGGGGCAAGACGCTATGCTGTGGAAAAGATGAACAATTTATAATGTCCTTGATTAGGGGGAATGAGCCTTTTGGACCATCAGGTTTCTGGCCTTTTGTGGAATTTATGAGGTGTGATTGGCTGGGATGTATGAAATATTGAGTGTGGGGATTAAGGAGATGAAATAAAGGAATAATATAAAGAAAATATATATTTCCACAGTGAATTGCAAAAAGTGTTAATATTTATACACAAGCAGTACATCAAAAATAAAAAATGTTAGTTTTGAAATTGTGGTATCTTATAGTATGGATCATTGGTTGATTAAGTCTCCAGAGAAGTAATACAGGTTGAGCAGGAGATCAAAAGATATGTCCAGGTAGCTCTACCTCGCACCCTCTATTTTTTTTAAAAACAACTTCAGGACACGGGGACTAGGTCATCGTATCCTGTAATGGCAGGCGCATTATTTCTGTTCAAGTTGAAGCCATCAGATTGCTTGGTACTCGAAAAGGCGGATGGGAAAAATAGCACTCTCAACCAATCTGAAATCCTTATTTTAAAATATCCTATACTGGGGGGATCCCTGCGTAACCCCTGTGGGACAAACCATCCAGATATCACTATAAATGTAACCTATTCATAACCACCCCAAAGCACCTGCTTAAATTCGAATTTCTCTAAAAGAGCTTAAAGGATGTAATAATAAAAGACACACTTTGTAAGTAAATTGCTAATATTCTGTCAAATTTGGTCTAAATCCTTTCAGACGTTTTGCTGTATCACTTCGTAAAATGTCCTATGAAAATTATAATTGAAAACAATATTTGGAGACCCCACTTCTCCTTGTCCCCCTGTTTGACAGATCACCCCGAAACTTTGCAAGTAGGAGCTGAGGTGGATGAACTGTTTTTTAAGGAAAGTTTCACAAAGGTTTGTCGAACAGTGGCAACGTTAGTAGTGAAAAAAATGCTCTGACCATTGGGGCTGCATTCACTGCAACTCCGCAACATTGCAAGAGATAGCTGGTAGTGTCCCTGCCCCTTCTAGGGGCACCACCCAAAAAACGAGATATAATTTGACAGTGAATAATAAATGAGCAGCTCCTGTCGCTTCTTTGTTATTCTATCATTTTTTGGGTGTCTCAGTCTCACCCAGGGCACCCACACTTTTTTAAAGTTAGGCACCACAGGTGAGCCCCAAGGCCCCCTTGGCCCCTGCCAGCTCCCCAGCCAGCATGCATTGTGGGTGCTGGTGTGAGCTGGATATGTAACTTTTTCAGTGGGTAGCCCCAATGCCCACCTAGGGCACCCACACTTTTTAAACATTTTTTTTTAAACATCGGAGCGCTAGGGGGGGGGAGCCTAAAGGCCCCCATGGTCCCTGGCGGCTCCCTAGACAGCACCCTTAGTTGGTGCAAGCCATTATTTTACTGTGGCTGCCCTAGTCCCCACCTGGGACATCCACAATAGAGAAATTGTTGGGGGCTGCAGGAGAAGCCCCATGGTTCCTGCTTTCCCTGCCCAATTCCCAGTCAGCACCCATGTTGGGTGCTGATGGGAGCAGCTCCATTACTTTGCTCCAGCCCAGAGACAGGTTGTATTCCCTGCCTGGGAAGTGTGGAAATAGAATGCATTTGGGGTCCTCGCAACACTACTGCCATTTGCCAGGGGTGGCTCCTCTGTTAGGGCGGAGGAGTGTCGCCCCCCTTGCCAGCAGCGGCAGCTGCAAAACCTTTACAAGAAAATGATAATAAACTAGTTTTATTATTGTTTTCTTGTAAAGTGGCAAGGCCATCGGTGTGGCGAGCAGTGAGGGGGAGTGCACAGCACTCTGCCTCAGTGCGCATGTATGTTTGGCTGGCCGTCTCGGGCTGGCCAAACACACATGCTCAGTAGGCTCTCTGCAGCACAGCAACACAGTTGCCGGGCTGGAGAGAGCATGCACAGGCTCCCAGTCTGTCTTGGAGCGTTCTGGCTGGGCGCTCCCAGCCAATCCTAACGCTGCTCTGAGCAGCGTCAAGATTCGCTGAAGGGCAGGCTGGGAGCCTGTATCTGCAGCAGAGGAACAGATGAAATGGTGCGGCGGTGGCGATCAAGTTTAATGTTTTTTTTAAAATTATTAATTTAATTTTTATTCCAGCCCGTGCACAGCCCCGCCACTTTCACGCATGACTGCCATCTGGCCCTGTGGGATGGACTCTTCAGGTCCATAGTATGGCTTGGGGAGGAGGCCCCATGTCCCCTTTCTAATTAAAAATGCCTCGTCCTGGGAGATGGGGTCCCCTGAGCCTTTCAATGGCCTGAGTAGAGACCTCCCTCTCCTGTTTAAAAAAAATAATACTCCGCCCCGGGAGATGGGGTCCCTGGCACCTAATAATGGATCCGGGAGAGGAGCAGCATGTCTCCTCTACCCAACAATGTAAATGGGCCACCGTGGGTGGTGTCACTGGGGCTTAAAAATGGCCCAGGGAGAAAGGCCACACGCCCCCCTCCAAAATTCAAAATAAAGCGGCCCTGAAGGATGTGATCCTCGAGCCTAAAACTGGCCCATGGAGGGAAACTGCGTCCCCCTCCCCATTACAATTAAAATGCCCCTGAGGAGTAAGGTTGGGGCCCACTCACCTAAAAAAATAAAATTATGCCAACCTCCTGGGCCCTGGCCCGACCCAGGTATGATGTAATACAGAAACAAAGTGCACAATAACAGGTACAAAATGTAATAGAGAGAAAGCTATTGTGCCACAGATGAGTTTAGGATAGGTTCAAGGTTTAAGATTGATAAATAAAGTTGGAAAAGAAACAGTTAAGTACCACCCTTTCTCTTCTAAAAGTGAAATACAATGATCTTTAGCAGGGAAATCTGTGCGTGGCACTAACGAAGGACTCAACCGACATTATCAGGGAAAGTGAGCACAAAGAAGTCTAGAAGGACAATGTTATGACATTTTCGCACAAGATGAAAAACGACCACATTTCCATTATCGCTAACCTGATATTACAAATGCAACCATGAGCCCAGTGAGATGCACCCTAATGATTGAGCCTTGCTGATACTTGCGGCATCTTCCACGACGTAAATGGAATGCACTGAAGAACTGGAAAGGTTTGCACAATTGCAAACATTTCTTTGCTCATCACCAGTTCAAAGCTGCCTTCAAGTGAAAGAAGTGAGAAGAGTTTGATTTAGAAGCACTCACCTGTCGCTTTGTGACATAAATAATGTAGGCCAAAGTGGAGCTGCATGCTTTCCTAGTCATCTCTTGAGGACCAAATCTTTCTGTAATGAGGACAGCAGGGAACCTGGGTATCGGATGTTCAGCTTCCTTGGGCAGCCTTTTTATTACATTTTGCCTTATTCTAAGGGCTACAGTAAGTTTAAAATTGGGCTCAATTTGGAATCACGTTTTACGTGCAGGTTGTGCTCATATCTCAGTTTTTGCCCCGCAAATTCTTTTAGGTAAATGCCTGTTCTAACAATGAGGTAACTGGAATAGCAAACAGTAAAGTACTTCACAAAGACGTTGGGATTATGTTCTTCTTCGTTTGGAATTTTGGAAATTAACATGGATGTTTTTATGCTTAATTTGACCTCCCCGTCATACTTCAGGTTTGAGGAGGTGTGGGATTTGGAATGCCTGTTTCTACAAACTAGAACCATCGGTATTGGGACTGGAAACTGGTATTGTATTTTTTAGCCAGAGCACAAATGAAATACTCCATGCATGCAGAGAACTAGGCCCTAAATTGACCATGAGACCAAGGGCCTGACTCTGAGATGAGCAAGGGCACCAAAGGCATACTCTCTATCGGACACTATACTACAGGTGGTGGCATCGGAACATGTATGGTGAGTGGTAGTGGCAGCAGAAAACAAGCCTTTTTACCTCTTCCATGTGAGAGTGGGATGCTTACTTGTCTGCTTGGGAAAAGTTCTGCTTAGGTGTCATGCCAAGACCCTGTGCTAACATCCATGCATATATGTAGAGTACGAATGTATGTATGGTGAATAGTAGAAGAACCCCATGTTGCTTGTGATTGTGTAAATACTGAAACCTGTGTGATCCCTTTGGATTGCCCCTAGTTCTATGTGGTACAAGATGGAGGTTGTGGTATAGACTCCCAGGATAGTGGATGTATGTTGCCTGCATCCTGAGCTGGAGCGTGTAGCCTTGGACACTGAAGTGTGGCGGGGTGGACACACTGCTGCCTTTAGAAATCTTATGGTAACCTTTTTAGCAGTGGGTTGCTGAGTAGTCCTCCCTGATCACTGCCCTTTGGTTACTGTTGGGGAAATGGGGTGAGTAAGCACATTCAGGCCCTCATTATGAACATGGCGGTCTGTTCCGTGCCGCCGGCGTTGGCGGTAAAAAAACGCCAACAGAGGAGCGGGCCGGACCGCCAAATAATGAACCAAACGAAAGACAGGCCTCCCGAAAACCACCCACCGCCAGCAGAGGAATGCCGACGACGACGGCAGAGTCTGCCCAGAGGCCGACGGAAAGGCCCAAGCTGCCCGTCAAATAATAAACCACCAGTCCGCTGCCAGATCCGGGGCGGGAACCACCGCCACGCAAAGCCAAGCGGAAATGAACCAAATATAAGTAAACACTCACCGGAGGGCCACACAACACGCCGAAGCAGACATGGATAGAGAGCTGAAGATCATGCCAGCCCTGCTCCTTGTCATATACCTCCACGACGAGACTGCCGACAAAGACGACGACTGTTAGTACCGCAACATACGAAACAAGGGAGGAAAGGGCACAGTTACATATCCACCCACCCTGCTACGCCCCCCAACCCTTCACAGCAGCACAAGTCATACACCCCACAGCAAGAGGTACTTACCTGACACAAGGCTAATCCAACTTGACCAAAGTACATATAGATGCCCCACACCCATAAACAATTAAACAAAAGACCAGGGTTCAACAGTGTGCTGCCAAAACACAGGCGACACAGAAATCTTTAATGTGAAGCTCACAGAGCCAAACAGTCCAAACAGGGCCAATGGCCAATCCGTATGGCTACAATTGCCATGGGCCACAACGGACCCAACCTGACTCCCACAAGTGCATGGCACTCCACCTAATGGGGCAACCTATGGGCATCCAGGCACCTCACAGAACGGGGGCAGGGGGTGGTGGGGGTGGGGATTTGTGACTGGGTGGGCCATGGACTTTCGTTTGGAAGGTGGAGGGTGCGGGCTTGTCCTTTGAAGGGAGTCGGGAGTTTTTAGATCGGGTGGAGCTAGATGGACTAGGCTCAGTCCGGGCCTTTTTTTAATCTGGGGAAGGGGCACAGGAATGTGAGGGGCGGACAGGGGTTGGCTGTGATGTGGAAGGAGTGGAAAGGGCAAGGAGGTGAGCATGCTTGGGGACAAGACGGGGTGGGCCAGTGGGTTGGAAGAGGTCAGCACGGGAGAGGAAAAGTTTTTTCGGAGCAATTGGGGTGGTCCTGGATGAGGGTGTGAGAGTGGAGGCAGGGGCAGTGGATGATTGTGGTGTGGGGGTGCGTGTAGTGGGTGCAGGTGACTGGACTTTATGCTGTGGTGTGGTGGATGTCTGATGGGTGGGTGTCTTGGTGCGTTTGTGTGTTTTTGGAGGAGGGGGTGGACACAGTGGGAGAAGACAGACAGCTAGTGTGGATGTATGTTGCGTGGGTGTCTGCAAGACTAGTGAGTGTGCTGCATGTGTCAACTACAGTAGTTGTGGTAAGTGCAAGTGTGGTACATGGGGTGCATGTATGGATGTCTGCTATTGTGGTGAGTGCAGTAAGAGGAGCAGCAACAGTGAGTGAAGGTGCAGTGCATGAGGGTGTGGATGTAGAGGGGACAGACAGGGATGCGGAAGAGGTGGGCACACTGGGGGAAGTGGATGTTGTTGTGTGTGCATGTGTCTGTTGGCTGTGTGAATGCTTGTGGTGAGAGGTGTGGTGCTTGTGTTTTGAAGTGTGCTTCTTGTGTGTTGATGTGCTTGACTGCGTATCTGAATGTGTGCCTTGGACAGGTGAAGGGAGTGGGGTGCTGGAAGGGGTAGAGGAGGTTGGAGGGGGGATGGAATCGCCAGGGAAACTGGCTGCCGTCCAAGAGGAGGCCAGAGCCTGAAAAGATCTCTGTAGGGCAGACATGGCACCGTGAATGCCACCCAGATAGGCATTTGTCTGCTGCACCTCTGATGCTAGCCCCTGGATGGCATTGACGATGGTTGTCTGCCCTACAGAGATGGTTCTCAGGAGGTCAATAGCCTCTGCTGTGAGGGCAGCAGGGCTGACTAGGGCAGGGGAGGAGGTGCCTATGGCGAAGGAGATGCCCACCTTTCTGGGTGAGCGGGCACGGGCAACTCGGTGGGGAGCAGAAGGGAGGGCAGTGATGGAATGGGGGGTGGCGGAAGATGTCCGCCACCGCCAGGGTGCCCCCATCGGAGGAGGTCTCGGAGTCACTACCTCCTGTGGTAGTTGCCTCCCCCGTGGAACTCCCCCCACCCTCACACCCACTGGTCCCCTGGGCGTTGGTTGTCTCTGCCTCAGAGGATCCGTCGCCTGCTGCTTTCCCACTTGCCGGTGCCTCAGCTCCCTCGCCAGATGTTAATGCTGTACCAAACCAACACAAGAGAACAGGGATGGGGAGACAAAACAGGAGGGACAATTGTAAGTAGCTGAATGGAGGTACACAATGGCCAGACATACACCCACCCAGAAGACACACCCAACAGGCAGCACCGTTCACTATGCCCATGGCCATGCCCCTGACTACTGACCAGAGTACTGCCCTACACCCACCCCCTGGACTACCCTAAGGAGGCAACGTGTGGGAGACCGGACAAAGACACCCCTACACCCTTTGGGGACCATAAATTAGATGGACACCAGTCAAAGTCCCTGCCTCTAAGCAGCATAAACCCTAATGCACACCCAGACATCCTTCCAGATGGAAGTATGTGAAATGAGTACTCACCCCCTTGTGACTGCTGTGCAGCCTTCAAGCGCCCATCCAGGTCTGGGTACGCCACCGCCAGGATCCGTCGCATGAGGGGGCTCAGTGCCCGACGGGCACCCCTTCCATGTTGGAAGGACTTCCCCAGCTAGGCTTCACTGATCTTACGCGCCCAGCGCCGCAGGTCCTCCCACCTCTTTCTGCAGTGGGTGTTCCACCGGTTGTAGACCCCCAGGGTCCGCACCTCCTTAGCGATGGAATGCCAAAGTGCCCTCTTCTGGTGGGCGCTGACCTAAAAGGGTGACACAGAAATGGAAGACAGAGGTCAGGCACTTGCACAATAGGTACAGCTGGCTATTCGTCCACTATGGGACGGACAGTACTGTCAGACATACAGGACATACGCACGCAGCATGCCATGCACCATGGCCCATGCAGGCTCAGAGGTGCACACATATGTCCAGTCACCACCATCCATTACACACACACAATGGCCCCCAAGCCCAGACTCATCTGTACCTCTGGCCGTCCGTACAGTTTTGAGTACAGGGGCAGGACCCCATCCACTAGCTTCTCCAGTTCCTCCTGGGTGAAGGCCGGGGCTCTTTCCCCTGCAACACGAGGCACATCCATAGCCGTAGGCAGGCCACAGCAGTACACAGTGGAGTACCTGTCTGCACGAGATCAGGGAGTCAAGTGAATAATCGATGACGAACTCGCGTACATTCCGCGGCGGTGTGCACCGTCACCACCGGCGGCGATCATGATCCACCAGGATTCCCCATTGGCATCCATGTTAACCAATGAGGGTGCGAACGGCTGTCACGTCAACCGCTAGCGGTATGAGGTCACATCCACCACAAAAGGGCAGAATTACAGTGGGCAGACATTTTGCCATGAACTACGCATCTAAAAAATAAACTTTTCACAATGCAGGCCCTACTAGCCACATGTAGCACCTAAGCCTCTGTCCATTCCTTATTCTACCACACATGAAATACTCTGTTCCCTCTTTGTGATGCACATGTATATCTGTCAGGAAGCATTAATGTAGAGTAACTACAATGAACTATGCAGTGCACAAATTATGACAAGTGTGCCTATGTATGTGTCTTCATCACACCTTTTTGAAACCCCTCGTAGGTACCGACCCTTGTGCCGAGGAAGGGCACAGTTGGTGTACAGACCACTTGTGGATATGAGGACCATGGTGGAGCGTCATATCATAATCAATTACAGACTCACACGTGCAACAATTCAGGAACTTTGTGCTTTACTGGATCCTGCACTACCTCCGGGAAATCATAATCAGCATGCCATCCCAAAATGAAGTGCAGGTGCTCTCCGCACTCCATTTCCTGGCCACGGGCTCATTTCAAGTGACAGTGGACATGGGTGCTAGATTGTCACAGCCAATGTTCAGCATGGTACTGACAAGATTTCTGAATGCATTTGTACGACACCTGCAGTCCTATGTGAGGTTTCCCCAAAGTACTGACCTCCCTGCCATCAAGTCGGAATTCTATGCCTTTGCCACCATACCCCATGTTATAGGTACCATCGATGGCCCCCACATACCGATCATCCTCCCAAGAGTGAGTGAACAGGTGTACAGAAACAGAAATAACTTTCACTCCATGAACATCCAATTGGTATGTACTGCAGACCAGTACATCTCACGTGTGAATGCCATGTTCCCAGGTTCAGTCCATGATTCCTTTGTGTTGAGGAACAGTAGTGCGCCACGGAAGATGGAACAACTGTAAGTGGACAGAGGGTGGATCATAGGTAAGTGTGCCTGTCACTAACTGACACATAGCAGATAGCCAGGCTGTCTGACTAAGGGGCATAACAATGACGGCTCTGTATTGCACCTTTTTCTAGGTGATTCTGGCTATCCAAACTTGCGTTGGCTCCTGACACCAGTGAAGATTCCCAGGACGGATGCAGAGAGGAATTACAATGAGGCCCATGGACGTACTAGGAGGGTGATAGAGCAAACTATAGGTCTCCTGAAGGCTAGATTTCATTGTCTACATCTCTCTGTGCGTTCCCTGGCCTATGGGCCTGATAAGGTGTGTAGAATAGTGGTGGCCTGCTGCATGCTGCACACAGTGGTAGTGAGACATTCTATCCCCCTCTTGGAGGTGGAGGGTGCTGTATGTCCTGACCAGCTACCTCAGAGAGGGGAGGAGAGTGATGGTGATGATGAGGACGCGGAAGATGTCAATTCCAGGAACCAACTGATCCAACTCTACTTTAAGTAAATGTGTGGGACTTGGGCCTGACATTGGGGTTTGTGACAAATACTGGCAGTGTGCTCAGTCATGTGGGGGGGTTGGTAATGATAGGTGAAACATGTTCCACTTCTGCATGGTACAGATTGAAATTTTCGACATTTACTCATTGCCACCATTAGGCACACAGGACTCCCTTCATGCACAGATTTGACAATAAAGTAGTTCTCAGCCAGTTGCATCCATACTTCACTTTGTTCACAATTTAACACAGGGACAGTGTTACAGGTGTGATATGTGTTTTATTGGTTGATGTGAGTGAATAGTGCTATTTACAGTGATGGCAAGTCGTAAGGGGTGGGTGCCCTCAAAACCAACATGGTGGCAGCCTTGTTGGTACTAATGATGAGTCCATCTTGTCTTACAGTAGTTCATATTGCCTCTTAGCAATGTGTGGTTGGTGATTGGGTGGGATGGTTGCTGTGCAGATTGTTGCTGAGATACTTCTTGAAGGGGGATTGTTCTTTGATGGGGTTCCAGTGCCATATCTTGGCCTGAGGGTCCGTTTGGGAGCCTGCTGTTGATCTTCAGGGGATGACATGATAGGCCCTTGGGTTTCCTGTGAGGGTGGTTCCTGGGATGTTTCTGCTGATGGGGTAATCTCATGGTGGTTGTCTAGTGCTGTTGTGGGGGCCTCTTGTCCTGTGTGGGTGTCAGACTGGTTTTGGACCAGCTGCAGCAGTGCTCCTGCTATGGTGGCCATTGTGGCGTTGTGCTCTTTCCACTGCTCCATGGCCTGTTGGTGGTGTTCCTGCTGCATCCTCTGACTGTGCTCCTGGGTGGACAAAATCTGTGCCAACCTGTCATGGGTATGCTGGTAGGCCCCCTTTACCTCTGATCTCACATCCTGGGCTGCTGCATCCATCCTGTGGCCTCCCCCCTGGCCCACTGCCACCCTTGCACTTGCCCTAGCTCACCGTGCCTCTGTCCCCTGCACAGGTCTGGCCCTCCTGTATGTTGGGAGTGGGAGACTGTGGCCTCTGTACCTGTGTTCCACAAGTATGTGGCCTGGATACACTGGTGTGGGGACACTTGCCCAGGCTGCTGGTCTTGACTGGTTGGTAGGGGTGACAGTGGTTTTCTGGGTGGGGTTGCTGCATGGTGAGAGTCCAGGACTGTGTGAGGGGCCTTCCTGCTCATCAGTATCCAGGGATCCTTCACCAGTGTCCTGTGAGGTGCCTCTGTCTCCCTGGGGGGGGCACTGGCACTCCTTATCCCATCCATTAGGGTTGCATGGGTGGTAGTGCCTGTTGGGGGATATAGACATGTCTGTTACAGCTGCATGAACGTTTGAGGTGAACAGGACTGGGCTATTTTGTGCTGGTGTTACTTTCAGTGGCCTTCCAGGGTGCCTTTGTGAGGATGACATTGCATTTAGCGCCAGTGTGGGGTTGCATTGTGGTGGGGGGTGTCGTTCCATTGTGGGTACTTGCAGGGGTAGGTGGCTGTGCACAGGGGGAGGGATGTGGACCCGTTAGTGGGTTTGTGGTCATACGGGGGTGGTTTTAGTGGCTGATGCCTGGGTGGGGTGTTGGTCCTGGTGGGTGTAGGTGGGGTGGGGTGGTGCATGCATTACAGGTATGGTGTATATGGGGTATATGTTGATGACTTACCTGAGTCCATTCCTCCAGTGAGTCCAGTGAGTCCCTCAGGGTGCAGGATGGCCAGTACCTTTTCCTCCCAGTCTGTGTATTCTGGTGGTGTTGGTGGCGGTCCTCCCCCAGTCTCCTGCACTGCGATGTGGTGCCTTGATGCCATGCCCCTGACCTTCCCCTGCAGGTCGTTCCATCTCTTCTGGATGTCGTCCCTGGTGCGTGGATGGTGTCCCACTGCATTGACCCTGTTCACAATGGTCTGCCACAGCTCCATCTTCCTTGCGATGGCTGTGTGCTGCACCTCAGCCAAGAATATTTGTGGCTACACCTTCAAGATCTCGTCCACCATGGTCCTTAACTCCCTTTGGGTGAAGTGTGGATGTTTGGGGGGTGACATGGTGAGTGTGGTGAATGGTGTTGGTGCTGGGAACGAGGTGAGGGTGCTCTGCTGTGGGTCGGTGTTCGTCTCCTGTATGCTGGCGTTCGCTGTCTGCCTCTGGTGCTCTCAGTCTTCTTGACCTACTTTCATTGCAAAGGATTGTGGGGTATACCTGGGGGTGTTTTATGGGGTTATGGATGTGTGTCAGGTGTGTGGGTTATACGCTTATCCAATGTGTGCACTTCTTGCTGGTGAGTCCACTTGCTGCCCGTGGCGGTCGCAGCCGCCAATGGTTGTCCGGCCTCCACTGACCTCCAAGGTGATTTGTGCATCATTATTTGGAGGGCGGGATGTGGGTGTGCTTGGCGGTGGGAGAGGAGGTCCGGGATTCCCACCGACAGGTTCATGGTGGGGAGTGGTGGTCTGGTGATTTTTGGCGGGGATGGGATTTTCGTTCATTATATGGCGGGTTTCCATTCACCGCCAACGGCGGGATTCTGTTCACTGCCGCCACTGCGGTCGGTGGTGTTTCCCGCTGTGTTCATAATGACCGCCTCAGTTGTTAGAGGAAGACAGTGCAAGGCCTATTTTGTCTTCACCTTGTGTAGACCATTCAGGAAGGCTGATGATAGTCAGATGCAGAGATTCACAGGTATTGTGCTCATTCTATGGGCACCACTTGGAGACAGCCTCACACATAGTGCTGGGAGAGCCATTGCCTTACACAAAGACTGTGCTGCAACCAGAAAATTCAATTTAAAAAGGAACAGCATCAAATTGGTTTATAGACTTTATCAGTGGATCCTCATCTCCTATTTTTTTATTTTTATTTCTTTATTGCATTAGTATGACATATGACATAGGCATAGGAGATATACCTGTGCCTCACACATTTGCAATTAACTACAATTAGACAAAAACAAAGAACATGTGGGGTAACTAGGCGCAGGCATAACAGTTTTACATACCTACATTGTTATACAACTCACAAGCGCTCAAGACACTGACCTCGAAAATCCATGCCCCTTGGCTTCCATACAGTGTAGGGTCCTGTAATCCGGAGTGTGTGTCTGTTCGGCTCATCCATTTATACAGGCATGTAACACAGTTAACTTAGTAGCTATTGACACCTATTTTCAGTGCTTGTAGCAAGGGAATCAAAGCCGATTCGGGTCTCGTGCCAATGAAGTGGAAAGATCCGCTAACATGAGTTCCAATTGTGCTGCGAGGGGATACTTGTGCAGCCCCAGTGCATCCCCACGCCGGAGAGCCATATACTCTGCACTTGCCCAAACAGAGAAGGAACATGCCCATGCCTCATATGTCGGCGGCTCAGGAGCCCGCCACTTGCGAGTTATAAGGCGTTTGGCTACCACAAGCCCTAAATCCAAGCAGCGAGATGTGGCCTTCAGCTTCTTGCCCCTAGGGAACAAACCCATGATACACACCTCCCACGTCAGTTGTAAGGGCTGATCTAAACAATGCATTAAGCGCACTAAGAGTAAGAACCAGTAAAGGCTCAGAGTGGAGCACGACAACAGCATATGCAGAAGTTATGCTCCTATGCTGTGACAGCGTGGGCAGGCGGCGTCTTTACGGACAAAATATCTATTGATTTTCTCCGGTGTGAGATAAGCTCTTTGAGTAACATAATATTGGATGAGTCGGAACTGCATATTATGCAGGACATATGTGGGGGTTTCCAATATGGTTACCCATTCTTTGTCTGTGAAAGGCTCCCCCTGCCTCCCTCCCAGTTCGCCCGAAAAGCCACCAGTGGTCCATCTGTATGCAGCCGAAGAGGATCCACTAACCAGTGTACAATATACCTCCCTTCTCCAAAGACATGCATATATTGCAGCGTGTAGTTTGTCTGGGGTTCCACAGTGATGTCGCCTAACGCCCACCGCAAGGCCCCCCGATAAAGCCATACAGAAGAAAGGTACCTGCACCCAATCCAGTAGTCTCCCTCAGTGTGTCATGAGTTTAGAGGGTGCCATCTGTGTAAAGATCACCCAATTTGTAGACGTCTGCGACGTGCCAATCAGTGAGTTCCACAGCTGACATGACACATGCACCACAGGGCATCCCCAGGAGCGGAATGGCTGGTGCATAGGGAATAATTTCCCTTGTAAGGCAGCAGCATGTGCGAAAGCAACAACAGGATAATTTCAGCAATTGCTCCGGTCTACAGACTTAGCACAGGGATGAAATAAATGAAGTAGTTTACATCATGACCATGCTGGCCGATCAGTGGCTGTATCCGCTAGCTGTCTCAAAGACAACCAACGGGCCACCCACTGTAGCTGCGCAGGTAAGTAATAATGCTCCAAATTCGGCAGCGAAAGGCCTCCTGAAGTTAATGGCCGATAAAGTTTAGAAAGAGCTACTCTACAGCGGGATGTGTTCCAGACTAAGCTAAGCACATCGTGCTCCATAGAACGGAAGAAGGAGGTCGGTATGTAGAGAGTTATGTTCACAAAATAATTCAATAGCCTAGGCAGCACTATCATCTTGACACGTGCCACACTGCCCATGACAGTCAGCGGTTACGTCTTCCAAAACGTCAAATGACGGCATAAGCCCGACACAGCCTTCGTCAGGTTCCCGTCAAACATATCATTGTCAGTGTGATATACCTGTACTCCAAGGTATCTGAAGGTGTTGTGTTGCCATGAGAGGCCAGGTGCTATAGAAGTTAGTCCCCGTTCAGATGCAGTGGGCGACAATGGGAAAACACAGGACTTATCCCAGTTTACCCGCAAGCCAGACACCTTCGAATGGGTGTTGAACAATGGTATTATATCGCTGCGGAACTCCGGTAGGTCTCTGATTACACTAGAAGGTCATCTGCATATAGAGAAACCACATTGTCGCGTGGGCTCTCATTATCCTAAATGAGACTACTGGATTTCTAGGCAGCAGGATCGATAACTGTGTGGGGGACTGAGTCTGACCCACGTGTAAGGAACTCTGTCACCCTAAATCCGGTTGTTGCTCCGGCTAACTAGCAGTGCCTCATTTCTCCCACGGGGAAGAAATGATTGGGCAGCCGAGCGCATGACATCTTTGGAACTTCTCAGGGAAGTCGTGGTCACTCAGATCCAAACCAACTCTCTCATTCACAATATGGTCTCATATACAAATGACAAAGACAGTATAAGTTTTATATAATGTTTTAATAAAACAACTGTATTTTAGATATTAAGGCGTGAGCCGCAATAACCAGAACAATACAACATAGTAGGATTGATATAGTAACCAGGAGAGTAAAACATAGAAATAAAGCTATCATAATTCCTAACCGTTTCTACTCTCCCTCTGCTTGTTCTATTTAGAGCACAGCATGTTAAGCTTTCAGCTTGCCTTTCTGTATCACTAGGGAGACGGACACACTCATACCTGAGCAAAGGCCTGTGATCTGGTTCAGCATCTGCAACGAGGCAGTCAGCGTCTAGTTGTGGTTCCCTGGTCGGAATCTCCCTCTTGCATGTATTGGGACAAGGAAGTGATTTTATAACTAACATGTCATCGTGATCACAAAATGTTCCTACGCAGGAATGGCAAGTCTAGACTCCTACCACGTCTATCGGCAATGTACCAGACTGTATCCTTGACTAAAGCACAGAGTGAATATGTTATGAAGAACTCCAGTGCTGAAGTAGGCAAAACAGTGTGATATGAATAAAAAACAACACCGTAGAACTGGCTATTCTGTAAAATAACAATACGAAGCCTAATAGAAAGCATTTAGAGCAAAGTGCACAGAGGCTCTAAGCTGTTAGCAAATGAATAAAATATATTTAGGGCAAAGTGCACAGAGGCCTAAGGCCTGAAGCTAATGCGCAAAATATACGTAAAACTGACCACACTACACCCTCCCCTTGTCGGTAGCAAGTGGTTCCAACAACATAAAAAAAAAAAAACATGACCTAAATTTAAACCCAACATTTCGACAAGATGAGAAGACAACAAAGTCATAAATTTAGGAAACATGTGACAATAGAGCGAATTGCAATATAGTGTCAATTTAGTCGGGAGAGAGAGAAGAGAAGAGAAAAATAAAATAAAAATCCAATTGTCAAACAGAAGCAACAGAACGTAGAAGCTCCTCCACTTCGAGATATGTCAATATCGGAAGATCCACGCCACAAAGTACCATGGAGCAGGTGTGTTCCAAAGCCCCAAAACCATTCAGGGCGGCACCCCGTGTAGTGCCACGGAAAGAGACAAAACCATCTTCCTCCAGGAAGGGAATCTCATAATCCGCTTCACGAAGCAAACGCAACCGCAGTGCACAAGTCTGGGAATGAGCCCTAATCGGGAACATCAACAGATCAAGATCAGCCACTGGAGAGCGCTGCAGTGAGAGACAGAAAGCCAGTGCATGTTCAAACGAGCACCAAAGGCACCGAAACACGGGTTGCACACAATCCAAAACCGGTCGGAACGACAAAGACCAGTCACACTCCAAATGAGCCAGGAGTGTTGCTCCAAAACGCTGCATCATGCGTTCACGACACAGCTGCGCTGACGGGAGCAGCAATACAGGATCTCGTTGCGGCGGGACAGCCATTGCGAAAAAATAGCAACAATAGCAAAACTCCAGCAAATAAAGCCAAAGTAATTGGGAAACCCCCAAAAATGCTTCCGAAAATAGAGTGTATAGCCGAAGGTATCAAACCGAATACGGAAGAGAAGGTGTGAACGAAACCAACACCAACGGCTTTGAGAAAATTAGCAATACCAGCAGTGCTAGATGCATTAAATATACGTCCCACAAGTTCACCGAAGTGACTCGGAAAGTTAGTATTCAAAAGGGAATGTATCTCCGCCGATGACCTTGCCACTTGAAGTGCGTAGGTCTCGCTAGCAGATGTAAGGGCCACATGCTTTTGAAACATTACAGCTGCCTGGCATGTACGTACTAATCACTTGGGGAAAGTTGCTGATCCGGAACTTACTTCCAAATAAGGACAACATGAAAAACTGACAATGGAATGTTTTAGTCATCAAATTTTAACCACACACCTAGACTGGAACAATACCCCATGATTGATTTAAATGACAGTCAGTAGGAGATTAGGTGTTTGGTTTTTATGTGTTTTAAGGCCGTAAAGGATGTTCTTTTTTATTCCTCTTATTTCCTTTTTAACATAATTTTTACTTATCTTTTATCTTTCTACCGGTGGTTGTTTTGCTTTTAGGGTTGAAAGTAACCAATAAAGCTATGTATGTACAAATATAACTGTGGGAGAAAACAATTTTGCGAGGGCTTTGATAGTGTGCCCCCGAAGTACACCACTGATCCCAATGTTTTTTGATTTGGGGCTAAACCAAGTAGCTGATTTAATTTCCCTATGACCTCTATTATATTGGATAAGGATTTGGACCACCCTGAATTGGATTTATACAAAGCATCATTGCTTGACCTGCTAAAGAGACCAAATGCAGCTATTATTCCTTGGATTAAATATGTGTCCAATTGGTTTTGTATTTTAGGGTTTGGAGATTATTGGGAGAATCCCCCAAAATTAGTGAAATCCCATAAAACTGCTTTGAAATCAGCTTACTGGTCCAATGTATGGAACAATTATATTTGTTGTAAAACTCATGGTCGATTATCTAATCTTTTTATTGATTTTAAGTGGTTTCCGCAGTATGAATCCTATTAAGATATTATACTAGATCTACAGGGCAAAGGTTTATGTGCTAGATTCCGTTTTGGGTCCTTACCAATGTTGTCTTTAACTTGCAACTGGGGGCCAATCACTACTTCAGATATATGTCCGGCTTGTGGCGGTGCCCCGGAAACAGTTGAACATTTTATGTTTTTTTTGCCCAACATATTTTTTTCCACAGTCAATATGGATTCGAAAAACCTGTAGGGAAATGGGGCTGGAAAATTGCAGTATAGCAATAAGGGTTTTAAAAAAGCCATAGATCAAATTAATTAATTTTAGCAGTCAGCAAGTTTTTAGTGGCAGCATGGCATATACGTGATCACCATTTTAATCAAGGACCCACGAAGCGTGCCCAGGCAGGATTTTAGATGAATACTTTGATATCACATGTATGTATTTATTTATGTGTTTTTTTTTATAAAATTATTTAATCATTGTACAGATTATAAAATGAGTTGAAATTTTTCCTTTAATGTATGTGATGCTTTGATGGTTAATTGACCGAATAAAGCTTGATTTGATAACTAATAAAGCTTTCAGCCGACTCAACTTGTCGAAATCAACCTTGGAAGTAGCAATATGAGGCCAGATGTCCGCTACCTCCCTAAATTCAGTAGGGGGAAACAACACATTCCCGCAGCACGTAACGGCCTTGTTGACAACGACGATGTAAACTATTCCGGCATGCATGCCACAGCAGCGTTCGCTGTTAAGAACAATGTAACTGCCGTTAGAAAGCACCTGGAAAGTGTTTTTAATTACCGGGACCGGAACTCCCTTCAGATAACAAGCTAAGTTAGCAATCGAAGCATTACACGCTCCGTGCAAGGACAGCTGTTTACAAACCATGGAATGGCTAACAGAAGTTTCGCAGTCGCTACCGCTAAGAAAAACTTCCCGCAGACCATTAACACATCTGTACTGAAAAGGAAGCTCCCACACCTCGTGTATGTAACTGTCACCCAATAGTTCATATCTACCCACCGGAATGTGCTTCAAACAAGAAGTAAATTGCAGAGTGGAGATAGGCAAATTAATAACCCCATGAATCAACCACTCAGCTGACGGAATCTCAGCCACCGTAAAAGGCAGTTTCTCCAACTTTTCAATATTTAACATAACATACGTCGCTTCCTTCTTAGCCATCAATTGTTGTTGACGAGTTAAATTAAAGGAGATAAAGATCTCTCTGGCACGAATGTGCTGCCATGGAACGCGACCCGCCTTCAAGGTCTGAAGAGTCCAACCCAGCTGCATGATAGATCGTGTCTGACTCTGCCCATGATATAAAGAAGACATGTCTGATTTTATAATGTCAATAGCAGAAGAGACAATGCTGTCAATCGTGTAAACACGGTCAGAAAGGGTATGCATGCCATTATCAACAACAGACAAAGTCTGCAGCAGATTTTCTCGATCAATCTGTCTTAACCGGGCTGCAGCCTCCTGCTGGGAAAGTTTCCAAAACTCATTATACACTTCGTATAAGAACCTTTTTCTCCGGGGCACCTTGGGACCTGACAAGAAATCTTGTAAATCAGTACCATTAGACAGTAACTTGAGGTGTGACTTAACTGCACCCAGCGTGGAGTACTTCAACCATTGTTGACAAAGTTTCCCCACACTGTATGTAGTTATTATATCTGCATGTTCTGGTGAAATGTAACGAGGGTCTGCCCTACTAGTCCTGAACCCCCCAGAAGAGGTAACAAAACATTGATGACACTGATTAGTGTCTACAGGCCACAATAACCACCCGCCCGGATGTAACGATGAAGCGTTAAGCGTACCATTCTGGACCCAATGCGTAAATTCACTAAAAGTAGCATTCACATAGTGCTGCCAGTTATTTAATTTAGAAGGGACAGGTATTCTAGGCAAAGTCAATTCTCTAATCGACGCCAAGCCCAAACAACTAGTCTGTTGTACTGTGTCATTGAGGAAAATCATTTGCACAGGGATAATGCATGCTCGAAATAATGTATCTCTGCCTTGCATCTGCCAATTTTTCGTACCCCAAACACTTTTCAAGTCAACAGTCTTCAACCAGTATTCATATCCTTCGACCGAAAGTTTAGATACAAAAGAATTAGAATACAGTAATTTAGTATCGGTCAACAAAATTTGCTTATTAGAATACGGTGTCACTTTAAAATAGTAAGACTTAGCGTTTCGCTGATCATGCCCAGAAAAATATGCAAATTTATCATTATACGTTTTCGAACTCCCTTGTGGAGGAGTCGAGCAATGTTCCCATTGTACATAATGAAAGATGGACTTAGGGCTACTCGCTTTGTGAATAAAGTGGTGTCCATAATAGGTGTAGCAAAACATATCACCATGATTATCTTTAAATTGGTAAGCATCTTCATCGTCATAGACAGTATAATATTGCAAATCTTTTAGCATAGCATCTACTGTCTTCACATCCCAATCATCAGAAACAATGCCTGGAATAACAATATCATTCATTGATAACTTAAGAACATACGGTATTTGAATCAATTCAGTGGGACCATATATTTCAAACATTACTTTATCCCACACAATTCCATCCGGAATTGGTATCGCAGAAATGTTCACATTGGATATGTCTCTTCGAACCATATGAGACGAAAAATGTGGTCTCAACACAGTCTCCACGTGCTCAATGTCTGATCGATCAGGAAGAAAATGACCATGTATTACCAGTAAAAAGGTAACCACATATCCCAACCATAAAAAAATAGTCAGTACAGCCATAAAAAGCCGCAAATAGTTCCAAGGAACAACAAAATATGTACGTTTAAGCCAACTTAGTAGCTTACGTGGACCTCGGATTGAAGACAGCGAAGACGAAGAGCTGGATACAGCCGCATCCGCGTCGTTGAAGCAGCCAGAGGCAGTTCTCGCAAAAGGTGCAACAGTGAACAAGGAAGCTGATGGATGTTCTCTCCTAGGTACGCTATAAATCACATGTTCAGAAACATCAGTAGAACGTACAGCAACTTGAGAAAGAGAATCGATATCAATCGTCGATTGTGGAACAATCGCAAGATCATCTTCCACCCTCCCCAAGCTCGGAGAGGAAACATGGTCGGGGCTAATCACCTGCAGCGGGACTTCTTCCCCAGTAGTGAGAGGGATGCCGGAACTACTGGGTGTCCCTCTTGGTCTGCTGTGCAGAATCGGCCACATGTTGTAACTTGACATTATCAATGGAAACAAAACGATTTCCTTTGGCCCCTTGCAGCGGCGGCAAAATCACAGTTCTCGTGCCGCTCACCCCCAACACCGGGACAGGTGCTCGATAAGAAGGACCAAATTCTTTCTTTACTGCGACCTTTTCACGCACTAGATCCCCAATCCTGGGTATCCAACCAGTAGGTGTTACTGGCTCATCCTTAATTCCAAAGGAGGCAGCACTTGCAGAAGAGTTATCTTCACGGAATTGTTGTAAATCCTGCAAAACAGTGACACGATCATTTATGTCAAAGGGCGTTTCTGCCGCCTCCACACCAGGACCATCTAGATCAGGAACATACATTCGTGTTCCGAACAGGCACTCATATGAAGTACGACCCCCCAGTGACCTTCTAGGCAAGTTATTAAGTGCTCTCTGTACTCCATACAGGTGGGCTAGCCAACTACGACCCGTACCTATAACCCTGGCTGTTAAGGATTGCTTTAAATCACGATTTAAACGCTCCACGACAGAATTTCCCTCGGGATGAAATGGAGACGAGAATTGGAGTTGGACCCCCAACGAAGCCATGGTGTCCCTGAATGCCTTAGAGGCAAAAGCAGGGCCCTGGTCCGAATGAAAAGCCGCAACTGCAAATGTATTGACAAAGATACGCAAATCTTTAATAACAGTCCGAGCGTCAGCCGAGCGCTGTGGCCAGACCCACACAAATCTGGAGCACGAATCTACTGCAACCAATATGTATTTGTATGCACAATCTGGTGTCAGTGGACCACAATGGTCCAAGTACACACACTGTAATGGTCTATTTGATATTAGAAGAGGAGTCTGCTGCGGGCGTCTAGCCGACGATACTTTAATTTGTTGACAGACGTCACAACAAAGGACATACTGCTTTGTCTCCTTATAGAGACCAGGCCACCAATAACGGGCCTGTAAAAGCGAAATCGTGGCAGCCACACCAGCATGCGCAGATGCCACCCCTTCATGCGCTGCAGAAATTAATCGAGGTCTCTCAATCTTATTCGGTAACTCACGTACACCAACGCCTGGAATATTAACAACAGCAGTTAGTGCACTACTCAAGCAGTAACTATATTTAGAAGGGAATACTTTAGGAAATGGCGTGCCATCAGCCGTAGCTTTTATGGCAGCCGAAATCTCTATGTCTGGTTTTGACCTCGAACGAGTTACCGCGGCTACAGTGGCGATAGCCACTGCCGACTTTGCAGCCTCATCAGCCAAAGTATTCCCAGCAACGTGTATTCCAACGCGCTGGTGTCCAAGTGTATGTACAACATGGACTTTAGGAAGCGTCTCTTTCAGACCCGCAACCTTACCCCACAACAATTTATGTTTAATGGTGTTGCCTTTAGAATCTCTGAACCCATTCATTTTCCAATAATGCAGATATTCATTGAAGGATTGCACACAGTAGTAGGAGTCACAGACTAGCAAGGTCAATATCGCCGGCTCTGCATGCTCCAACGCTAACAAAAGAGCTTTGAGCTCAGCCAGCTGCGCCGTGCAATCTCCCAAGGTTTTAGTATAAGTATGTCGGGGGCAGAAAACTCCCCCCTCCATAGTCCCGCTCACCACCGCACAAGCAGCAGAATACTGTTGTTTAGTCCCTACCGCCGGTTGCGCTGAGCCATCGGTATACATGACCACTTCATATTGGTCAATAGGTAATGTGCCAGCAGGAACCGGGTACTCTATTTCATATTGAAGAAATTCTTGAGTCTGCAGCTTAGGGTCAAATATGTAATCCACATCAGTGGCCGTCAAAGACGTAGCCCATTGTATCCACCGCGTGTGTAAAGCTTTCGAATTAGGAACACTCGCTTTTGTAACAGCCTCCAAGGCCGGAATTGGGGAAACGACAATAATGCGTTGGCCCTGGGCTAGCGGTCTTTCTTTGATCACAGCCATCTGTACTGCAGTGAGAATTTTCTCAGTCTGTGCAAAACGTTGTTCTGCAGCAGAATACAAGTGGGACTTGTATGCTATCGGGACTGTCTCCCCTTCATTAAAGGTGACATACGTAAATCCAACAGCCCCAGGAATCACCCTGATGACCAAATGAGTTTTATTGTCCCGCGTGTGTAAATGTTTAACCGCTAAGAGATCATTCTGCAGCTCTCGCAGTATGTGTGTATGCTCAATCGTCCAAAATCTACTTGAAAAATTTGGGCGAATCAGTTCATATAAGGGTTTTATACGTGTAGCATAATCAGGAATGTAAGTTCTGCCAAAATTCAGAAACCCCAACAAAGACTGGAGCTTCCGAACCGTATTAGGAGGCTGCAGTAAAGCACATTTCTCCAAAAAATGTGGCGCCAGGCTCTTGCCCTCACTCGATAACTCATATCCCAGGAAAATAACACTGAGGAAGGCAATCTTCGATTTCTTAAAATTAAACTTATAACCAATATCAGCAAAACTCACAGCAATGCGCGATACGCGACTGAGATGTTGTAGAATCTCATCGTCCGTCAAATAAATGTCATCAACATATGATAACGCCTCAGGGTCCAACTTGTGCAGAAGTTCAGTCACACGAGCCGAGAACAGTCCTGGGCTATTCTTATACCCCTGAGGTAAACGACAAAACTTTTTCTGAGAGCCAAACGCACTGAAACCGGTATAGTCCCGACTTTCGGGTGCTATATTCTGGCAGAAAAATCCATTCGAGATATCCAAGGTTGTTTTGTATTTTTTACGCACTATATTATTCATAAGCGCAGCGCTATGTGAATTCTGTATAGCATATGTGCGTGTATGACTATTCAAATGTCTGTAATCCACCACTATCCTATAGGAATGGTCCGGTTTAGCAACCGGAAATAAGGGATTATTCATCGGCGAGACACAAGGCTCAATCACACCTTGGTACTCCAATTGTGTAAGAATTTTCCGAACCGATGCCCTTGCTTCAAATTTAATAGGATATTGCGGCTGTGGCTGAGGTTCTCCTTTAATGGGAATGACATGATAAGGTGATTGTTTATCCCACCCCACATTATTTCTATATAGGGCGGGGGCTTGTGCTAGAGCCCATGATTTACCATATGACTCCGCTAGTTCTCTCGGAACAAGTGGTGAAAAGGAAGGCGCAATAACCTCCTCCCCAACTGGACAGTCGCGAACAAAGTCAGGTGGCCAATCTTGTTCGGCCAACAGGACATCATATGATTTCACCATATGGTCCCAAAAGATGGCGTGTACAACGCGGTCAATGTCCCCTTCTAATCGTAGAGTCACAAGATTTACTTGATCAGGATCAGAGACTCGCATATCCGCCGTCTCGACTTGTATGAAGTCATCAGTTGCTTTCGCCTCCAGATGCTCTAGAAGACTCCGGCGAACTATTGTGACCTCTGCCGCGCTGTCTAACAGCGCTAACGCCCATGTCTTGTTCGTCAAGAGAACTCTCTTCTTGAGCGGCATGTCTAACTGAAACTGCTGCCACTTTCTTCTTTTTAAACTGCTGTTTTTGTTGCAGCGGTTTCTCTTCTTGTTTAATAGAAACCTCCGCTGAGCGTTGTGAATCCTGTCTCGGTTTCACGTACTCCGTCCTCCGCTCTGACCTCCCACCTCTCTCACTTCTTTTCTCCGAGGAGTCCTGAAAGGAACGAGATTGGCACGTATCAGTATATTGATATCTATCAGGCGTCTTCAAAGTATCCCTATTCCTGAGATTATACTTATTTTGTGGGGTCTCCGGTTGCGGAGACTGCCCACCATCTTTCTTAGGTGTTTGCTGTTTCTTATCCCAGCGCTTTTTCGCACCCTCAGGTTGCTGTTGCTTAGAATTATCCTTATTATTTTTACCCTGCAATTGTGGTTTCTGCGGTCGAGCCCCTAGGCTATCACGACCAATACTAGAATATGTTTCAGCTATTATTCTCGGAAGTTCCCGCTCCTGATTAATCTGCGGAACGTCCCGAAGACGCATTCGCACTGCTAGTGCTACAGCCTCCCCCTTGAGATTACTCAAAATAATAGAAGAAACCGCGTCAAAATTACCCATCAATTGCATGCCTAAATCCAAGGCAGGGGCAGCCCCATATTCATCCTGAATTTGTTTAAGCACCTCCGGCAAATTAGCCAAAGTCGGTGTACCGTGTGCTGTAGTATAGAGAGCGGCAAACACTGTGCCCCAAGTAGTACAAAGATCCACCGTAGGAACCATCCCATACGGCAAACACATCGTCAAAATTCTATGCTTATCCTGAGGCCCCGTATGGGGAAATACTGCTTCCAGCGTATTAATTTTTTGCGCCAGCCTAAATGGAGTCTCCTCACGTTTAGC
This sequence comes from Pleurodeles waltl, assembly GCF_031143425.1. Lineage (NCBI taxonomy): Eukaryota > Metazoa > Chordata > Amphibia > Caudata > Salamandridae > Pleurodeles > Pleurodeles waltl. Next base: position 841,791,203 of record NC_090446.1, on the reverse strand, counting down.
CGGTACCTTGCCCATTACAGAGTGTACAGTGGCCGGATTTATTCCCGGCACCACCGCATGTGGATGAGCTGGAGCAGCACGCGCTGCATTAGTATTTAATGTCTGCATCACAAACTGAACTAATCGTCTGTACGTTGCAGTTAATTCCACATATAAACGACGCACTTCAGCCACTGCCACATTTGCCACTCCAGGATATGGTGTATATGTAGCCAACAAAGGCCAGGTCGGACCATCATTACTCAACGGACCTAACCGTACTGGTGTTACTGAATGTGGGAGGGCGCCATCAAGCCAATTATGGTGTTCTTGATAAGATAAAGGTATTTCTAAGTATGTATTGTCCAGGGACATTCGCAACAGTATATTCGTGAAAAGTATTTGTACCCCCATCAGCTGCTGGAAATACGACCCAAGAATAAAAAAGTTCTGTTCTATAGGCTGCATGGGCGTCCACCACAAAAGTGACCGGACCCCCCTGGACCGTCAGTCCATGTGCTATCAGATGACCCGTGAGCGGAAATCGCATATTAAGCGGTATATTTACTACAACTGGATTCGCCATTAGTATAACAATAATAGCTCTAGGACAGAGAAGGCACACCAATATCGGGGTATTTCCTTTCAAAGTTCAAGCTTGAACAACCAACCACTCAGTAATAGGATGTACCCAACCTGTGGTGGCGGAAACCCTCAGCCCCACGGACGTCTCCGCATACGGAACCGAGGAGTCAAAATATATACGAGACCGAGAGAGTCAGTCGGACCCAAACATTAGAGCCAGACCAAACGTTGGCGGCGCCATGTCGCGTGGGCTCTCATTATCCTAAATGAGACTACTGGATTTCTAGGCAGCAGGATCGATAACTGTGTGGGGGACTGAATCTGACCCACATGTAAGGAACTCTGTCACCCTAAATCCGGTTGTTGCTCCGGCTAACTAGCAGTGCCTCATTTCTCCCACGGGGAAGAAATGATTGGGCAGCCGAGCACATGACATCTTTGGAACTTCTCAGGGAAGTCGTGGTCACTCAGATCCAAACCAACTCTCTCATTCACAATATGGTCTCATATACAAATGACAAAGACAGTATAAGTTTTATATAATGTTTTAATAAAACGACTGTATTTTAGATATTAAGGCGTGAGCCGCAATAACCAGAACAATACAACATAGTAGGATTGATATAGTAACCAGGAGAGTAAAACATAGAAATAAAGCTATCATAATTCCTAACCGTTTCTACTCTCCCTCTGCTTGTTCTATTTAGAGCACAGCATGTTAAGCTTTCAGCTTGCCTTTCTGTATCACTAGGGAGACGGACACACTCATACCTGAGCAAAGGCCTGTGATCTGGTTCAGCATCTGCAACGAGGCAGTCAGCGTCTAGTTGTGGTTCCCTGGTCGGAATCTCCCTCTTGCATGTATTGGGACAAGGAAGTGATGTCATCGTGATCACAAAATGTTCCTACGCAGGAATGGCAAGTCTAGACTCCTACCACGTCTATCGGCAATGTACCAGACTGTATCCTTGACTAAAGCACAGAGTGAATATGTTATGAAGAACTCCAGTGCTGAAGTAGGCAAAACAGTGTGATATGAATAAAAAACAACACCGTAGAACTGGCTATTCTGTAAAATAACAGTACGAAGCCTAATAGAAAGCATTTAGAGCAAAGTGCACAGAGGCTCTAAGCTGTTAGCAAATGAATAAAATATATTTAGGGCAAAGTGCACAGAGGCCTAAGGCCTGAAGCTAATGCGCAAAATATACGTAAAACTGACCACACTACAACATGATTCCCATCCTCCAGTGGTATTTCCCAGGCCCGACCCGCTCTGCGTAGTGCAGCTGCCAGTGTTTCCACAGCAAGTGCAAAGAGAAAGGGGGACAGGGGGCAACCCTGCCTCATGCCCTTCCTGATGTTAATCAGGGGCGAAAGAAAACGCCCCATTTTGGTTCGAGCCAAAGGATGCGCATGAAGTAATTTCACCAGCTGTATAAAACGGGGGCCAAAACCACACTTCAGCCGGACGTCAAAAAGGTAACGCCATTCCAGCGAGTCAAATGGTTTCTTCAAGTCCATCACTAAACAGCCTGCACTTGGCCAGCAACAGGGGGCAGACCTCAGTATCCGGAAGAATCTGCGGATGTTCAGGGACGTCGTGCTGCCCAGCCAAAGCCATTTTTGTCCTCATGAACTAACGCAGGCACCAGTGGAGCCAGTGTAATTGCGACAACTTTGGCTCATATTTTATAATCTGTATTTCGGAGTGCTAATGGTCTGTAGGCGTGTAGACTGGTTGGGTCTTTGTGCGGTTTCAGAAGGGAGACTAGAGAGGCCTCCCTTAATGTGTGGGGTATGCGTGACAATGCTATGGCTTCTTCGTGTAAGGTGAGCACTTTGGGTGCTAGTTGGGGCGAGTATGCCTTATAGAGCTCAGGCGGTAGTCCATCCGGGCCAGGCGTCTTACCATTTGCCAGAGAATGGATAGCTTCCTGTATCTCTGATATCAGAGGAGGGCCGTCCAGCTCCACACACTGTTTGGCAGTGACTCAGGGCAGGTGCACCTCAGCGAGGAATAGCTCGATGTCATCAAGAGAGGGACTGAGGTCAGTATCATATAAAGACCTATAATGTGTTTGGAATGCTGCATGTATTGAATCTTGCGTGCAGAACAAATCACCTGACTGCGCTTGTATTGATAGTACTGCGCCATGGGAAGACTCCTGGCGTATCAACCGGGCAAGCAAAGCTCCTGCTATGTCAGCTCTGGCGTGCATGTTGTCTGAATGTGCTGTGTAATTGAGGCATCTCAACTGCTCAAGGAGTTCTGAGTGGGGTTTTACGCACGGCCTTTAGGCGAGGTAAGGCACTAGGGCTTCGAATCACTTCCGATTCATGCTGCAGTAGCTGCCTTTCTGTTGCTGACACATACCGGTCCAGCTGCCTGCGTGTCTCAACATTAAACCCTATGCAGTGCCCCCGCAACGCTGCCTTAAATGCATCCCACTCTACTGCCCAAGACAATGCCGTGTCTGTATTAAGTTCAGAGTAGCTAGTGATCTGCTGACCTATTGACTCCCAGAATGTCGCATCCTCCAGCACCATAGGTTGCATCCTCCACATGGGGACAGGGGTCTGCGCGGTCCCATCCCAGTATAGCTGAAGGCATTGAGGGTTGTGATCGGAATGGGTACGGCCCAGATAGTCAGTGTGTGTGACCGCCGGTATCAAGCCGGCCGTGCAGAGGAACCTATCAAGTCGGACATGTGAGCCATGAGTGGCCGAATAAAAGGAGTACACCCATGTAGTAGCATTATAGTGATGCCAGACATCCGTCAGGTGCCATTGGTGGAGCCAAGTCACTAGTCCGCTGGCACTGGAAATAGCAGAGGGCGCTCCAGTGGTGGAAATGACCTATCCAGATACAGGTGTAATGCACAATTAAAATCCCCTCCAATGAGCCAATGACCATCGCTCCACTGTGCTAGTAATCAGTTGAGCACATGGAAAAAGGGAATTTGATCTGTATTGGGAGCATAGAGATTGCCAAGAAGGACATGCCTGCCATTCAGTTTACCCCGAATGAATACATACCAGCAGTAGTCTCAGTGACCTGCTCCATGAGCTCAAACAGGACCCATGGTCGAATCCATATCTTGACCCCCGCGTGTAGGAGGAATAATTCATAGAATGCACCTGCCCCCGCCATTTCCTGTGCAGCACCTCTGCCTCTGAATTCATTAGGTGTTGTAGTGAATCCTAGTCTGTTTTAATGGGATAACAGGAGTTAGCTTAGCCTCTGGGTTGCAGACTCGTGCCACCGTCACTTAGTGACTTTTAACCTACTTAGCTTGCTCTGTCGTAGCCTATTTAATTATTTAACTCTTCTAAGATGGCTGCCTTGTTGATAGTTAGGCCACTTGTTTTGCTTTGCATTATCAGTGCCACCGTGCCTCAGGCATCAAAATCAAGCAACAATGACAAATAAACAGTAGGTGTTCACAGTTAGGGATTTTCCCTCTCTATACTTTCGAGGGATTGTTTATATTAATTGCGGTCCCAAGCATGTCTGTTATCTATTGTTTGGGAACACACCTATGTCAGGGATCCTGGTAGATCTGTATAAATACATCGCACTTTAGACAGATAATCAGAGGGATTCCGACCAGAGGGCATCGCCACCATCGCTGATATCAATGCTGCACGTCGCTTTGACGCAGACCCGGTCTTCGTGTCCCTACAGAGTCTGAGATAGAGACCTCATTCCAAGGTAACAAGGGTTGGGGGCTCCTCTCATGGACATGGCATTGGCAGATTAGGTTTAGCAAACCCAGCTCTCCTTTAGGTAGGAGGTTAGGCCTCTCACATTAGGGTATTAGGGCATATTACATCTCGTATGTCTTTTTTATGCATTGCAAGATGGTGGGGATCTTTGTAATAATGACCCTATGTTTCACAATTCTGTTTCTTGCATTATTCATTATCCTATTCATTGCAGCCCATGCAACACATCACAAACTGCAGTTCTGTTAAATAAAAACTATTGAAACTTTACTGTATCTTTGTCATTGCCTGTGTTTGTATGAGACATGATATATCTGTGAGAAAGGGGTAATCTCCGTTTAACCACAACACTCCCTGAGATGTCTTATTCCAGAGTCCATGCGTAGAGGCTGCCACAAATCACCCTTTACTATTGTGTTTCTGGTGAGGTGCTGCTAGTGAGCCGGAAAGGTTGGGACAACAGTTGCGACATGTTGTAGGATAGGAATAGTCGCCTACAAGCAAAAGTACTGTCATCCTTTAACCAGCAGTCTTGTCTAAAGTAAGAGTCCAAACTACGACATGGCGCCACCAACGATGGTGTTTAGGCACTAATTTACGGATACCCCGTCTATCACTGTCTCACAGACAACAGGTACCCTAAGTACCATTATACGGAGACGTCCGTGGTCTTTGGGAAATTCCTCCTCAGCTATAAAGGTAACACCTGATTAAGCTGTAGGTTGTTCGAGCTCGAACTAATAAAAGAACTTATACTCCCCATTGTGGTGTTCTGTTTTTCTAAACAAAATGGCTGCTGCCATTGACATTCCTGAAAATGCTAGATATGCATTAACACAACATTTATTAACGCATGGTCTTACAGATGAGGGCGGGATGTTACTCTTATAATAGAAGCTAATGAAGCATACCAAAGAGAAACATTTTACTGTTGGGTCACCTTTCCTGAGGTAGACCAAAGAACACATACATTTCACACATATGAAATTGCAAACGTACCTCCACTGTACCGAGCATACCAGTATCATGAAATATCGCTCACATACCAAGAGCACCAGAACTGGTTTGAAGGCGCCCTACCACATGCACTACAAAGAGTGAGGCTAGGTCCCTTAAGTAATGACGGACCAACGTGGCCTATGTTTGCCACATACACACCTCACCCAGGCATACAAAATATGCCAATAGCAGATCTGCAAGATTTATATAATGAATTAGTGACATTATATAGACGATTAGTTCAGTTCGTAATGTGAACATTGAACACAACACCAGAGCATCCAGCACCAGCAGCACCTGGTGGTTACCAAGTGGCTATTGGGATTAACCCACAAACAGTGCATACTATCATGGGTAAAGTACCAGCGGAACGGGAAAAAATACCATTCTAGATTGCCCAGAAAACTAATCAGCTGTGTTTCCCCATACGGGACCACAGGAAAAACATATGCTGCTCACTATGTGCTTGCCCTTTGGGATGGTTCCCTCGGTGGATGACTGCCACATGGGGTACAGTCTTCGCTGCTATATACACTACCACACATGGTACCCCAACACTGGCCAATTTACCGGAAGTGTTAAAACAAATACAAAATGAGCACAGGGCTGCATAAGCCTTGGATTTGGGGATGAAATTAATGCGTAACTTTGACGCGGTTTCCTCAATAATACTCAGTACATTAAAGGGGAAGCGGCAGCACTGGCAATACGCCAGCGTCTCCAGGAAACTCCCCACCAGGAACAAGAGAGACAGCTACCGAAAATTATTTCCTATACTTATACTAGTATAGGGCAGGATAGTTTGGGAGCCAAGCCAAAGAAATTGGAGTTACAAGGTACCACCCATAAGGAAGGTACTAAGCAGGCACAAGAGGGCCCTAAGAGGCGCTGGGACAAACAAAAAGATTTTAAAGATAGAAGAAATAAGAGAGCTGATTCTCCACACTCGGAGAACTCCGAAAGGAAATACAATCTCAGAAATAGGGAGAACATTAAAACTCCAGACAGATATACTGATTCACGTCCCTTTCGTTCCTTTCAGGATGCACCGGATAGACGTAGCAAGAGAGGGGACCGTCTAGATTGAAATCCTGAATACGTGAAACAAAAGAAAGACTCGCCGCAGTCTACCATTAAAAAAGAAGAAAAGACTCCTCAGCAAAAGCCACAGTTTAAAAAGAAAAAGGTGGCAGCACTGACACCTAAAAATGCCAGTATACTTGAGAACACTGTTGAGGAACAAGACGTGGGCAGTGACTCTGTTAGGCAGCGTAGCAGAGGTCACGATATGTCACCAGAGTCTGAAATATCATCTGGATGCGACAGCAACTAGCGATTTCATCGCAGTTGAAACAGTGGATGGCCGCATTCTCCCCCCCGACAGGGTTTATGATTTAAAAATTCAGATAGAGGGAGACGTGGAGTGCACCATTAGTGTGATATTTTGGGATGAACTTACTAGTGATATCCTATTGGCCGAAAGAGACTGGCCACCTGAGCATGCCCGTAAGCTCCAACATGGGGAAGATGTAATTTTGCCTTCTTTCTCCGATCTTGTTCCGGAAGAAGAAAAAGAAGCCTATGCTGCTTAATGGGCTTTAGCACAGGCACCTGCGTTATATCGCAGTCATGTAGGTTGGGACAAGGATTTCCTTGTCATGTTATTCCCGTTAGGTCTACACCCCAACCGCAGCCACAATATCCTATAAAACATGAAGCAAAAGCTCCAGTGAGGGAGATCCTCACCCAACTTGAGTACCAGGGAGTAACTGAGCCCTGTACATCTGCAATGAATAATCCGTTATTCCCCGTTGCAAAGCCAGACCATTCATAGAGAATAGTCATTGATTTTAGACATTTAAATAGTCATACAAGCACATATGCTATACAAAATTCACATAGCACAGCACTAATAAACAATATAGGGCCAGATGTAGCAAGGGTTTTGCGACTCGCAAACGGCCAAAAACGCTGTTTGCGAGTCGCAAAAGCCTTACCGGAATGCAGAAATGCATTTTGCGAGTCGGCTCCGACTCGCAAAATGCATTTCCGACTCGCAAATAGGAAGGGGTGTTCCCTTCCTATTTGCGACTCGCAGTGGGATGCAATTCCATTTGCGACCGCGTAATGGAGTCGCAGTTACCATCCACTTCAAGTGGATGGTAACCCACTCGCAAATTGGAAGGGGTCCCCATGGGACCCCTTCCACTTTGTGAATGGACCCAAAAATATTTTTTCAGGGCAGGGAGTGGTCCAAGGGACCACTCCCTGCCCTGAAAAAATACCGAAACTAAAGGTTTCGTTTTTTTTTTTAAGTGCAGCTCGTTTTCCTTTAAGGAAAACAGGCTACACTTAAAAAAAAAAAACTGCTTTATTTAAAGCAGTCACGAACACGGAGGTCTGCTGACTACAGCAGGCCTCCATGTTTGCGAGTGCCTCTACTCGCTATGAGGCCGCAATTTGCGACCCACCTCATGAATATTCATGAGGTGGGTCATTGCGACCCCATAGCGAGTCGCAGTCGGTGTCTGAGACACCGTACTGCATTCCAAATTGCGAGTTGCAATTTGCGAGTCACAGGGACTCGCAAATTGCAAGTCGCAATTTGGAAGATTGCTACATCTGGCCCATAGTGCGTAAAAAATATAAGACAGCATTAGATATATCTAATGGCTTTTTCTGCCAGAACTTAGCACACGAAAGTCGGGACCTGAGTGCATTCTCATTTGGCTCTCAGAACACTTTTGTCATTTACCTCAAGGCTATAAAAACAGCACAGGCTATTTTCAGCCTGTGTAACATCAATATTGCATGATATTGATTCTGAGGCGTTATCCTACGTGGATGACATATATCTCACAGACGACGACCTCGACATTCATCTTGCAAGGGTCGATCAGATCATTTTGGGATTTGCAGACCTCGGTTACAAATTCAACTTTAAGAAAAGCAAGATTGCCTTTCTCAGCGTATTATTCCTGGGATATGAGCTATCAAACGAGGGAAGGAGCCTGGCCCTGCACTTTCTAGAAAAATGTGCTCAACTGCACCCTCCTAACACACTTAAGAATTTACAGTCATTACTGGGTTTCTTTAATTTTGGCAGAACATACATTCCAGATTATACACAACGTATCAAGCCACTTTATGACTTGGTTCAGCCCAATTTTTCTAGCAGACACTGGACAATTGAACACACATGCATCCCTAGGGAAATGCAACAGGACATGCTAGAATCTAAACATTTACACACACGTGATAATAAAAGAAATTTGGTCATCAGAATAATTGCTGGTGCCATTGGATTTACTTATGTCACCTTCAATGAGGGTGACACAGTACCTATAGCATATAAATCACATTTATACTCCAATGCAGAACAGCGTTTTGCACCAACAGAAAAGATTCTGACGGCAGTTCAGATGGCCGTCACAAAAGAGAGGCCACTTGCCCAGGGGAAACGTATTATTGTTGTCTCCCTGGTGCCGGCCATAGATGCTGTCACCAAAACAAGCCTTCCTAACGCTAAAGCATTACATCCACGTTGGATTCAATGGGCAACGTCTTTGACCGCCACTGATGTCGATTACATTTTTGATCCAAAACTTCAGACACAAGAGTGTTAACATCAGGACAGTGCGCGCTCTACGGGTGACAAAAAAGCAAAAACCCAGTCTTTATGCAAGAGTATAACTCATGCATTGTGTTTATATGCAGTAGGTTAACCTTTTGCATTGCAGAGTTTAACCTTGAAAAACACTATTAATGATGTTTGCAATAACTGTTCATTTGCAAGGTACTGAGTGTGTTAGGGTGTGGTCCCTTTCTAGGACCTTCTAAAAGGTTTCCCTGCAGCATGACTGGGTGTGGTTTGTGGTCTGGGCCAGACTCTATATAAGGGAGCCAGCCCAGCTCCACGTGCTCACTATTCAGAGGTCCCGGTGCAGAGCAGCAGCAACTTCCTGAGCTCCTGTTCCAGAGGCCTACCTTGATGTTCCAGGCCTGCCCTCATTATATTGGTGATCCTTGAGCAGGGCGGTAAGGCGGAGGTCGGGGTGGGCCCCCGACCCCGTTCTCAAAGACTTTCGAGTTTTGGGCCTTGTTGTGAAACTTGCAGTGTGCGTGATTCATTCCTTGCATGTAAACCGTGACATTCAGATCGGCAACAGTGTGCGCGAACATTTCATGGCATTTGCATATTCTTGTTCGAATCAGCAGTGTGCGCGATTAATTCCTAGCATGTAAACCTTGACATTCAGATCAGCAACAGTGTGCGCGATCATTTCATGGCATTTGCATATTCTTGTTCGAATCGGCAGTGTGCACGATTTATTCCTAGCATGTAAACCTTGACATTCAGATCGGCAACAGAGTGAGCGATCATTTCATGGCATTTGCATATTCTTGTTAGAAACGGCAGTGTGCGCGATTCATTCCTAGCATGTAAACCTTGACATTCAGATCAGCAACAGTGTGCGCGATCATTTCATGGCATTTGCATATTCTTGTTCGAATCGGCAGTGTGCCCGATTCATTCCTAGCATGTAAAACTTGGCATTCAGATCGGCAACAGAGTGCGCGATCACTTCATGGCATTTGCCTATTCTTGTTGGAATCGGCAGAGTGCGCAATTCATTTGTCTCATGTAAACCTTGGCATTCAGATCGGCAACAGTGTGCGCTATCAATTCATGACATTTGCATATTGTTGTTGGAATCGGCAAAGTATGCAATTCATTTGTCTCATGTAAACCTTGGCATTCAGATCGGCAACGGTGTGTGCGATCACTTCATGGCAGTGTGCCCGATTCATTCCTAGCATGTAAAACTTGGCATTCAGATCGGCAACAGAGTGCGCGATCACTTCATGGCATTTGCCTATTCTTGTTGGAATCGGCAGAGTGCGCAATTCATTTGTCTCATGTAAACCTTGGCATTCAGATCGGCAACAGTGTGCGCGATCAATTCATGACATTTGCATATTGTTGTTGGAATCGGCAAAGTGTGCGATTCATTTGTCTCATGTAAACCTTGGCATTCAGATCGGCAACGGTGTGCGCGATCACTTCATGGCAGTGTGCCCGATTCATTCCTAGCATGTAAAACTTGGCATTCAGATCGGCAACAGAGTGCGCGATCACTTCATGGCATTTGCCTATTCTTGTTGGAATCGGCAGAGTGCGCAATTCATTTGTCTCATGTAAACCTTGGCATTCAGATCGGCAACAGTGTGCGCGATCAATTCATGACATTTGCATATTGTTGTTGGAATCGGCAAAGTGTGCGATTCATTTGTCTCATGTAAACCTTGGCATTCAGATCGGCAATGGTGTGCGCGATCACTTCATGGCAGTTGCATATTCTTGTTGGAATCGGCAGAGTGCGTGATTCATTTCTAACATGTAAACCCCGGCATTCAGATCGGCAACAGTGTGCGCGATCATTTCATGGCATTTGCATATTCTTGTTTGAATCAGCAGAGTGCGTGATTCATTTCTAACATGCAACCCTTGGCATTCAGATCGGTAACAGTGTGCGCAATCATTTCATGGCATTTGCATATTCTTGTTCGAATCGGCAACAGTGAGCGCGATTCAACCCTGGCATAAAACGCTTGGCTTTTAGATCGGCAGTGTGCGCGATCATTTCATTACATTGAAAACTTTGGTGTGCCGTGTTTGTTGAGGTGCACACATTTATCCTGAGCTTTTGGATTTCTTTGAAAACGCTTAATTCAAAGTGTGACATTCTTTGTGCATATTAAGTTCCTAGTACAGTTCCTGTTGTTTCCAGGGAATGTTCAGATGACCTTTGTCCTCATGTAAAAATGCAATGTTTAATCTGAAACATTATTCAAGAAGGTTCCTCTATTCTAGACAGTATGTGGTATTTCATGAAAAGCTCATATGAAACATTGTATTAACCCATTCTTGATTTTTCCAGGTACCTAGATTTCTTGAGGTCTAGTTATAGTCATTTCTTAGGTTATCCATGATTACAGTATAAGAACTCTTAGAACCATAGTCTATTGAAAGCCAATGTGATTATATCTTGATATTGTGTTGTTTAACCTCTTGCTTCCTACAGGTCTCCTTCCCAGCTGTTCCCTACCTAATCCCCGTTTCCCCCACTTGGACTCTCTCAGGCTCTGTGGTATTTCTATCGGAGCTTTGGAGCTGTCTAGTGGTAGACATGTTGGGAACGTGCGCAGACCCTTGAGGATCTGGTCTCCCTGACAAAGAGCTTCTCCAGTACAAACAAGAGTACCCGCTCCTCTAAATATCTTGCCACTAGACATATACCATACTGTCATATACACTGATGGTTCAGCACAACCGGCTGTAGGTACTAAACATCAATACTCCGCAACTTGTGCAGCCATGAGCGGAGTGATGGAAGATGGAGTCTTCCACCCACACAATACCTACACGCAGACCTTAGGGGACTGCACAGCCCAGTTGGCTGAACTTAAAGCTCTTATACTAGCGCTCGAACATACAGAGCCAGGAAGCCTGACTTTAATAGTCTGTGACTCATATTACTGCATTCAGTCATACAATGATTATCTCAATCATTGGAAGTTGAACAGGTTTAGAGACTCTAAAGAGAACACCATTAAACACAAAATATTGTGGGGGGATGGTGGCTGATCTTAAGGATAAGCTACCGCCTGTCCATGCAGTACATACATTGGGCCACCAACGTGTAGGAGTACACGTTACTGGCAATACATTGGCTGATGAAGCGGCCAAAGCAGCAGTACCTACGGCTTCTGTGGCTGCAGTGACTCGTTTGCAAACGAGATTGGATAATGAAATACTGACTGTCGTGAACGCTTCGGGCAAGCCCCTTCCGAAGGGACACCTTACAAAGTATACTTACCATATCAGTGCACACAATGTTGCCTACGCAACAATTCCTGGGATCGGAGATCGAGTGATACCCAATGAAGACCAGAGATTAGATCTAGAAAAAGCAGCGCATGAGGGTGTCGCTTCTGCACATGCTGGTATATCGGCCATGATAACACTCTTACAGAAAAGCTTCTGGTGGCCTGGTCTATGCAGACGAACAAAAAATGATGTCCTTTGCTGTGAAATTTGCCAGCAGATAAAGGGCTCTAATATCAAGCGCCCACCGCAGACATCCCTTAGTGTCCAATAGGCCACTACAGGGTATGTACCTGGACCATTGTGGTCCCTTACAGCCTGATGGTGCATACAAGTACATACTAGTCGCTAGCAGGCAAAGAAGATTGCAGCAAGCTCATAGGCAACGCACCATCCCTGTAAGTACCCAGTGGTAGATAAAAACAGGTAAACAACAATACTGCTATTAAGTCTCCATAAGCGTGCAACCTCACCGGAGCTCCTGCTGCAAAAAGGAGCTAAACATGGCTGAGATAGCCCCACTGGAAAACACTCAAAAAGGCGGGGCACCGCAATATAAACAAACAAATACGTTGTATAAAGTAAAGGAGGAGTCCAATGAAAATAAAAGAGGGACTAAAATAACCGCCATCCTGGGGCTGGTTGTGGATGAAGTGAAGCCTACTGAAAATAGATGTAGGACTAAAACAACCGCCATGTTGGGGCTGGTTGTAGATAAAAATGCCAGCTACCAGAAATAATATAAAATGGTGGTATAAAAACTACATTACAATAATCCGAATACCAACAAAAAATGATAGTAATTAATAAATGTAAACCAAGAGAAATTTTAAAAATATATCAGAAAACGAGCAAAATAAGCAAGACTGACTAGATACCAACATGGAATGTGAATACACCAAACAAAATATAAATAGTTACAAAACTTTTCTTGATCACATTACTCTTTTGGGTTTACTTGCCCCCCCACCCTCCCCCTTCCCCCTTCTTTTGCATGTCTACCTCTTTAATTTTTCACTGTAACTATTTATATTTTGTTTGGTGTGTTCACATTCCATGTTGGTATCTAGTCAGTCTTGCTTATTTGGCATTTTTATCTACAACCAGCCCCAACATGGCGATTGTTTTAGTCTTACTTCTATTTTCAGTATGCTTCACTTCATCTACAACCAGCCCCAAGATGGCGGTTATTTTAGTCCCTCTTTTATGTTCAGTATACTTCACTTCTTACTTCCGGGTTCCGGGCGTCACTTTTTAGGACTCCCGGACCGGAGGTTTCTCTTTCAGTTGCACTCCTTAAGCGGCCGGCTTTACATTCGGGCCGGCCGCGTGTGATTCTTCACAGTCGTTCTGGCCGCGTTACACCACTTTTCCTGTGGGCGGGACTCCGAACTTCACTTGCCACTGGATACACACTAACACCCTGTATATATACTCTTGTAAAAATATCTTTAATATTCTATATTCAATTAATTCATCGGTTGGTCATTTTGACACATCCCTTTAAATAATTATTTCTGCATGATATGGAACACGTCCATCTTGATATCTGCACGGGCTCATCACTTCTATTAATGTGTTGGTACACAGCATTTCTTTATTTACTTTCGTAATTTGAATTTTCACCCTTACTTTTGAAATTATATCTCTTTGCAATTGATGGCATAGTATACATATCTGTTTATGGTTGTATTACAGCCCTGAAAAAGCCCTCTAACTGGGTGAAACACGTTGGCTGTTCACTCTTAGTATTATCCAATTTGCCTACGGAAATGCAAGAACACAAGGCTGTTTTATTCTTTATCCTAACACGTGTCATCTACGGAACTGTGTGAAATTAACACTTCGGACTTGCAAAGAACTATTAAAGAAGTACTGTTCATCTGCACTGCCAGAGCATTGGACTCCACCTTTACTTTATACAACGTATTTGTTTGTTTATATTGCGGTGCCCCGCCTTTTTGAGTGTGTACATACTAGTCGCTGTAGATTCTTGTTCTAGATTTCTGTGGGTATGGCCACAGCAGTCGGCTGAGGCTCGGACTGTTATAAAAGACTTGCTGATCTTTATTGGTACATATGCGGTTGCAGCATTCCATTCAGACCAGGGCCCTGAATTTGCCTCGAAGGCATTCAGGGACACCATGGGGACGATGGGTGTTGAACTCCATTACTCCTCACCATACCATCCTGAGGGAAATTCGGTCGTGGAGAGGCAGAATCGTGATCTAAAGAAGTCCTTAACAGCTCGGGTATTAGGTACAGGCCGCAGTTGGTTGCATCACCTATATGGGGTCCAGAGAGCACTGAATAATCTGCCAAGACAGTCCTTGGGGGGATGCACTCCATATGAGGTTCTCTTTCGGATACCTATGTATGTCCCAGATCTTGATGCCTCTGGTATGGTGGTAGCAGAAACACCATTTGACATAAATGAATGTCTCACTGTTTTGCAGGCGCTTCAGCAATTTCGTGATGATAAATCATCTGCAACTGCTGCCACTTTAGGAACAAGGGATTTAGCAAAAAGTTCGACTGGCTGGATTCCTAAAGTTGGGGATCTGGTTCGTGAGAATATCACTGTGAAGAAGGAATTTGGTCCATCATACAGAGCACCTGTACCGGTCTTGGTAATTCAAGGTACCAGGACTGTCATCTTACCACCGCTGTCTGGCTCTCGAACGAACAGATTTATCTCCATTGATGACATCAAATTACACCATGTGGCCGATCCTTCACAGTAGACCAAGAGGTCCCTTAGGTGGTTCCCGATCCCCTCTCACTACCCAACAGGACATACATCTACATAGTAGAATGAACAACGCTACTACGGGCTATGCAACAATGTCCAACGTTGTTCCAGATACCACCTCGACCATGGGGAGGGCAGAAAATGAACTCTTGCTAGTTCCTGTCACCACTTCAGTGACCACTCCTGTCCAAGATTTGGCTGAGGTTGCTCCGCGAGGCTACCTATGAGCCTTCCGTTTTGAGATCTACCATGGACGATGGCACTGCAACAAATGACTTTTCACCAGAAAGCACTGCTCACTACTGCTCTGTTGATCCGTTTGTCCGCCCAGCACTCGATTTAACATCAGATGATTATGACTCATTTTTGAGGTCCTGGGTTGGTGTCTTCGATGACACTCTTCAAGATCATGCGTACAGCAAATAATTTGATGAATTGACTTGCCATTCCCGGTTAAAAATTATGCATTTAAATTGACTTGCTTTGGCATGCTGCGCTTGTCATGGTTGACATTAACATCTCTGTATGTATTTTAACTGTTTTTGTTCCTTTGTTAACACATTATAATGATTTTTTTGCTCGTTTTTATGATTTTAGCTTTTTTTAGTTCAGAGCAATTTTAGCATTTGGGTTCCTGTACCTTCGTCATACCAGTTACGGCAATGGGGAGGGTGTAGTGAATCCTAGTCTGTTTTAATGGGATAACAGGAGTTAGCTTAGCCTCTGGCTTGCAGACATGTTCCCCCGTCACCTAGTGACTTTTAACCTACTTAGCTTGCTCTGTCTTAGCCTATTTGTTTATTTAACTCTTCTAAGATGGCTGCCTTGTTTATAGTTAGGCCACTTGTTATGCTTTGCATTATCAGTGCCACCGTGCTAAGGCATCAAAATCAAGCAACAAAGACAAATAAACAGTAGGTGTTCACACATTTTCCCTCTCTATTCTTACAAGGGATTGTTTATATTAATTGCGGTCCCAAGCATGTCTGTTATCTATTGTTTGGGAACACACCTATGTCAGGGGTCCTGGTAGATCTGTATAAATACATCGCACTTTAGACAGCTAATCAGAGGGATTCCGACCAGAGGGCATCGCCACCATCGCTGATATCGATGCTGCACGTCGTCTTGACGCTGACCCAGTCTTCGTGTCCCTACGGAGTCTGAGATAGAGACCTCATTCCAAGGTAACGAGGGTTGGAGGCTCCTCTCATGCACATGGCATTCGCAGATTAGGTTTAGCAACCCCAGCTCTCCTTTAGGTAGGATTTTAGGCCTCTCACATTAAGGTATTAGGGCATATTACATCTCGTATGACTTTTTTGTGCATTGCACAGATGGTGGGGGTCTTTGTAATAATGACTCTCATCTTCACAATTCTGTTTCTTGTATTATCCATTATCCTAATCATTGCAGCCCATGCAACATATCACAAACTGCAGTTAAATAAAAACTATTGAAACTTTACTGCATCTTTGTCATTGCCTATGTTTGAATGAGACATGATATATCTGTGAGAAAGGAGTAATCTTCGTTTAACCACAACACTCCCTGAGATGTCTAATTCTCGAGTCCATGCGTAAAGGATGCCACAAATCACCCTTTACTATTGTGTTTCTGGTGAGGTGCTGCTAGTGAGCCGGTAAGGCTGGGACAGTAGTTGCAACTTGTTGTAGGATAGGCATAGTCACCTACAAGCAAAAGTATTGTCATCCTTTAACCAACAATCTTGCCTAAAGCAAGAGTCCAAACTACAACAGTGTGACTCTTGCAATAAAGAAATATGAGCATTACGGCGCTTCAAGTAGTAGTATATGGCATATCGGCGTGCTGGGGTGTGCATGCCATGGATATTCCAAGTTATAACATTAACCTGCGCCATTATGTGGAGGAAAAACAGGGGAAAGGTCCGCGAGCGTGCACCATGTGGCTTGGAGAGTCAAGGTTGCATGTGAGGAAGCAGTGCAATGTACAGTAGGTAACGCCATAGTTTGCCTAGCGTCAAATGGGTAAATGGGTAGGGAACAACAAATAACACAGTGCAACAATACCGTAAGGAATACTAAGAGAGCAGCACACCAAAACAAGTGGCCCCACATACCGAATAATTACAACTAAGGCAAAGGCAATTGGCCTCACAGTAGGGGCGGCCAGCTGGGAGCTCCTGACATACATTTACAGAGAAACCGCACCACATGCCACTTAATAGAGAAACCAGTGCACATGACCATATAAGGAGCACTTCACATCAGCAGCAACTGTATTTGTATGGAAAAGATATGAATACAACAACAGTTAAAGTTAGTTGATAGTGTCCGATGTCTGTGGGGTTATGTCCGGTGGGTCATGAGCGCTCTGGATGGACGGCCAAGTAACAACTGAGCTCTCTCCATCTGAGGACACAGAGCCCAGAGTGCCTGGACTGGAGCAGCATCCTGCACTAGAGAGCGCCGCCTCCCGCTGCACAGCACTACACTGCTCCTGAATCCTCTGCTCCAAGTCTGGGACCGCAGGAGGCTCCACACCCGGGCCTGCCTTTATCTTCCCCCGCCCTCCTCAGTTTTGCCTCACAACGCTGCCTCCCAGTTGTCCGGACCACATCGGGCGAGCAGCTCCGCAGCTCCGCAGCTCCGCAGCTCAGGTTCTCCACCCATTACCATGCCTCCTCAGGTGTAGTAAAGTAGTGCGTGGTGCCAGCGGCTACCACACGGAGTCTGGCTGGAAAAAGGAGAGAGTACGCCAACACCAGCTCCTGTAGACGTCGCTTAACTGCCAGGAAGCTATTGCGTTGTCTCTGCACCGCAAGCATGTAGTCAGGGAAAAACATCACTTTGGCACTGTCTACCGCACTTGTGCTAGGGAGTGGGTCTCTTTTATCACCATGTCCCCATCACGATAGTGAAGAAAGCGTATCTTCATTGGCCGTGGGGTAGCACCTGCTGGGGGAGGAAGTGCCAGTACTCTATGTGCTCATTCAATGGAGAAAAAACGGGAGGGCGCGTCCGAGGGTAGAATAGTGTGCAGCCAGTCGGCGATTAATTGCACGGGATCCAGAGCCTTCCGGCAGGCCCACCAAGAGGACATTGCTTCCACAGGACCTGCCCTCTACGTCCTCTGCACGCTGATCCAACACTTTCACTCTATCTATTAGCTCCCGTAGTGTAGCATCCAACTTATTCATCCTGGGCGGCAGTGCCGTCACAGTGTGTTCCATCATTATCACCATCTCATAGTTTCCTATGATCTGCTTGTAAGAGTCCCAATTCCGACGACACAGTATCTATTTTGGACTCTAAAGAAGTACGAGTGTCATTAATAGCAGATAGTACCGCATCTAGTTTGTCCTCCAGGGCACTGGGGCGCTCCAAGTTAGTCATGACTGTCATTGGCTGCTGCGGGGACTCTCGATGGTGCGATGTCGGCGGCTGCCCCCCGTTCGCTGGCGACCCATGGCCCGCAGTGCAGCACTGTCCTTAATCCGACACGTCAGTGCAATGGGTCCTGCCCCCACTTATCTGAGACCAGAGGACCTGTGCTAACTGCTTTTAATACACCCGCAGGACTGCAACTCTGCATAACTGATGGGAGGGCAAAGTCCCCCACCTGGGAGTGCTGGACCTGCCTATTTGGAGTGCCGTCAACACCGTAGTTGCAACTTTCATTGGCCTAATGCACACAGACTGAGGCGGGCTGCCCGAATGAAGCCATGTGAGAGCCAGCACAAATGCTTGCAGTGTGTTGTTGAAGACTGCACACTCATACTTGCAAATTGATAGAGTGTGCTTCATTACAGGTAACGCTAATGCCTGAACAAAACATTGAGAAAGAATTAAACAGATGTTTGGGGGGCTTTGTTGAGATTATTGTCTGTTGAAGTGCCTAGTGAAAGGACATGGGCTGGGGGTTAAGCTACCCCATTTCCCCGAGCCAACCTGCACTTGTGCTTAAGTTTGAAGCTTATGTGTGTCTATGCACTAATACCCATAACATCAATAGAAAACCTCTGTAGTAATGCATATTCATTTTGTATAGTATTGGGATGTGGTTGGATTGAAATACTTCTCTTTTTCACAAAAGAAAAGTACGTGGGTGGACATTCACGAATTGTGTCTAGTGTTTAACTACTTGAGTTCCTAGTTTTTCTTCTCACAATATCGCACTGAAATGTCTTGGACTTCTCACCCTCCCTACTCTGCGAATAAAGTGGGGAAGGGGTGTACTTTGCCCAGTTTGCAGTTGCAAAGCAGGACGACCACAGGACGCCAGATACTAAGAACCCCCAAACTCCCATGGCTGTGGTCCACTAGCCCCGGCCTGCATTGTGGCCCCCTGAGTTATGTCTAAACCACTGGTCCTCCGATAGTCTGCTTATATCATGCCGATGGGTTTAATGCACCATGAGGCGAAACGCCAGCTGCGATGCAGTTTGCAGCACCATAAAGTTTTGCACTGAAAAACGGGGTCCTTCTTGGTCATATCCTATACTCCTGAATGCTAGTGTGACATTAATGGTAGCAAGTGAAGGTATCGGAACGGTGATGAAATGTCTCTCTTTTCTAAAGTTCTTAGTGGCCATTTTGTTCGTGAGATTTTGGGGGTTATTGTATGTTTTAGCAGGCTGTCTCAGTGCCGAGTTGTTGCGTCCCATGGGCAATGGATTACCACATTAACTGATTTTGCAATCGTCAAAATAGGGTGCATTTTCAAAGTTTGGCTGTAATCATGGTTACTGAAGTTCATAGAGTTAACGTGGCCCCCTGAAGAGAATGAGGGTGGTGACTTCAGGGTTAACTATCTTTGTTTAAAATATCTTTCGAGGATAGGCTCGAACCATAGCTGAGGTCAAACTTCATGCAGATTCTCAAACTTTAACTTTCAGACCACAACATTTATTGAGACCATAATAACATCACGAGGTCACTGGCTCTTTGGTCTCTCAGACAGATTGGAGATGACAGATACACTTGTAATCTTCTGGGAACATCTTGTCAGCCGAGCCAGACGATGAGCATTTCTGTCTGCCAAGACTAATTGCTTCTAGTCTGAAATAATTCATCTGTTTTGCTTTCTTCGTGAAATTCATGTCTTTGCTCATTACCTTTCTGGTCCGTCCATAATTATTCTAAATTGTGTGTTTCAGATAATTCTAGGGCTGTTTAAAGCTGGTAGTGTATTTAGAAGGTGAGCACCCTGTGGTTGGTGAAAGGGGCTCAGAAATGTAAGCTTTCGCTCCTCTCTGTTTCACTGTCTGATCCAAGGCAAGACATGCTATTTTCTCGTGACTTCAATCTTTTGTCTTACTTTTCATATAAGCACAGTGCTTTTATGGATGTATGTATCTATTGACATTTATATAGTGAAAACCTAGCTAGGAAGTTAAGTTAATGACACCTTAAAGAGTGCCATGAAATGCCGGAAAATGCTTTCGAATGCTTTTACAACTCAAATTCGACGCACCTTTCCTCTTTTTATTCCCTGTTTCTGGAATGCTCTGCTTTTGGACTCTGTTACATTAGTGTCTGCAACTCATTTCATTTTTCAAAACCGAATACATCATCGTTCTTTTATCACATTTCCGACACGATGTGCTGATTTTTTCCACTTGGTTGCCAATAGTGGGCTCAAACACTATTTCTCGGGGGCTAAGGCTTATTCATGGCACAAGTCTTAAAGAAAATAAGTGGGGGGACTGACCAAGTTAGACACTATGCAAGTGACATCACAGCACATGACACCACGGCATGTGAAATCGCACCTGGAATCACAGGTAGTGTCATCACAACCCATGACCTGACAGGAAATGACATCACAAGAAGTGAGATCTAGTCTTGATACCTCATGCATATGCTTACCGCAAGAAAGCAAAGCCTTAGCTAGGGATCCCTTTGCCCGTCAAGGAACAAATGTTTTCTTCAGCTTGGCCCGAGTGTAAAGTGCAGAATAATTGCAAGTTTTCCTTTGGAAAGTGTGTATTTTAGTGTTATTGCTGTTCTTTTTTATTTCTTTTTTTAAGACAGGAAAAAAAAGAGGCAGGAAATAAAAAGTGGGAAAATTAAATTAGCGAGGAAGCTGTGTAATTGAGCTAAGACCTGCAGCACCTAGTGTCTGCGAGAGGCAAAATGCCTACAGCACCTGGTATTCCCAGGCGGTCTCCCATCCAAGTACTAACCAGTCCTGACCCTGCTTAGTTACCGAGATCGGGCGCATTCAGGGAGGTATGACCGTAAGCAGGAAAAGCTGCAGTTTCAGCTCTCTTCTGCTCACCAAGCCCACCGCCCGGAGCCTTCTGCTCTTAATCGCACCTGCACAGGCTCCCTCTTGGAAAGTCGGACATGCACTCACTGCCGGAGGCCCATTGCCCCAATGCCCCAACCCACATGGAACACCATTTTTAGGGTCGAGCCTGTGTCGCATGCACTTGCGCATGCATTTCGCTTGCGAGATGGATTAGTAGTTAGAAAAGGGCTCGGAGCCCCGCCCATGTCACGCCAGTGTCTTTCATTGGTTCGTGGGCTTGCCTTTCAAAATCTGCTTGCTTTCATTAGTGGAAGGCATGCATACGTCATGCCTTTTCCAGTGGTTAGCCCTCCTCGAGCGCAGCGACCAAGTACTGAAAACATGCAAGGCTCGCTGTTTTCTGTCCGGTTTATGGACTCCTTTTTATCTTTTTTCACAGCGTGATCTCGCTTGGCAGAAGACGAGCGCCTTGCATGACATCGACCCTGTTACATGGTTAATTGCACTCTTGCCTGTTACGTAGCTAATTGCACTTTTGCCGATAGGTTTAATGTGGCAAGAAAAGTCCAGTTGGGAGTTTACAACTGCTAATAGCTCTAACTTGGAGAAATGCAAGACCCGTTGCATTGCAAATGCTTGTTACTGCAAGTTAATGAACACGCAGAGGTTGGTCATGTAATTTATGAGGAATTATATCCTAGACACCAACTGCACCACTGGCCCTTAAATGGTTATTCAAAGGCTGTGCCAGTGCATGACTCTTGATCTGTGGGAGGGACGGTGGGCTTCTGCAATCTGCAGGGACCGGTTATTAGTTTCAGGAGGATGTAAAGGGAAGGTTTAGGGGACTGGGCAGACAACTTAATACTCGCTGTAGCATTCTGGCAGTGTCTTCTTTGCAGGGGCACAAGATTGACCTAGTGTATAAGCAGGCTGGATGGGGTAGGGATGTTGCTCAACCAGGGATTTAGGACAATAGTGGCACACCTTGTCCTTGTTCCTTCTCTCACTCAGCGAAGCAAATGCAAATTGTGCGGTTCAACTGATACACACACGCCAGTGACCATTGTTGGGGTCATAGTTTCTGAGAAGCACGTCTTTACAGCAAATCTGAAAGTCAGGGAAGGAGCAGTGAGTTGATGGTTTTTCAGTAAGAACTACTGCAATTTTAGTAAATAAAGGAACCTGGATTGAAGCTGTCGGGAAGAAAATAAGATATGAGTTAACATATTTAATCAATGGAAAAATATTGGGACAAAAAAGCATCGAAAGCACATTGCTGTGAAACCAAGCATTCAAGTTATCACTGCAGTACTGACCATCCATTAGCAAACGTTTAGGCATCTGTGACATTGTGACTTTTTCTGCTGTAAAGATGCACATTGAGGCTGTAACATGGGTAAGTGGAAACTTTCCAACTCCACGTAGCTGTCATTTCAGATTTTGCAGTTTTACCTATGGTAACGCGCCCCTTTATGATAATTTATTACACATCAGGACTCGTTTTAGGCCAATGAATCTTTTGACCCAGTTTAGAGACACCTTAGGACGAGATAGCTAATCAATATGTCAATCAATACGTCAATAATGTGATCAATATTTATTACCACAATGCATTTTACTTTAGTCAAAGACATTAATCAATTCAGGACACCACCATGACCTTGCAGTCATGAATAACCACACCAGTCTAGTAGAATTGTTATGAGGTTTATTCCCTATTGATTACAATTCTAAAAGCAAGTGTGTTAATTTCAAAAGCAAAACACTCAATAACATTGTCATAATTTGGAAACTCGAATAAGACTTTCCCATAGCAAGAAACGCAATTATTAGAACATAACACAGCGTCAACATAAATCAACTTCAGCAGAGTGTCATTAAAACATCAGTTCAACAAAGCATAGATTCAGTCATTTGTCTATTTGCGTCAGTTTAGTGAACCCCTGTCCTAACCACTGATTAGCATTGGCATGTTGGGCTTTATGCAAAACAATTTAGAACACGAATTTGGAAAACATCTAACTATGGTCTCTGTCAAAAGATAAGCAGTTGGTACCTAGAAAGGAAAAGCAAACAGACAAATCACAATTTCATTCTCATAGTTGCCCTCCAAGGTTTGGGTCAGCACTCAGGTTCGTCTTCGTCTTCAGGACATCAGCTGATTCGCCATCAGTCAAAACTCAGATCTGGGAAAAAGGGGGCACTTCCCTCATAAGGAGGTAAAGTGTAAATGGGCAATCTAAGGAAAAGGATGGCTTAAGCAAAACCAATAAGTCACCAAACAGAGTGACAGAGTTTCTGGATCAAATCAATAGCATTTCCCTAACCAATCTCCCTGGCTCCCCGTGTCATAGGTTTTTATCCCTTTTTCATTGTACATTCCCCTAAAACTTGATTGGACAAAAGTTGCACCCCACTATCTTTAGCCAATTAAAAACAGATGATGTCATTAAATCTTTCACCCCGCATTAGTTCTCAAGCAGTTCATTGGTCCATATGATTGACGTCTTCAGAGGTAGAACGTCCGGTATGATTTCATCCTTCTGTAATTCTTTGCACATCTTCAGTCAGAGGCACCATTGTCTGTACCGGTTTAGGCGACCTTGTATATTATACTAATCTACACTGTTGCATTTCAGCTAATACATTTCTACAAGCAATATGAATTTCATGAGAACAGATCTACTATAGTTACATTCAGCTTCTAGTTTGAAGGAAAAAACAAGAGTTCATGTCCTTTTGCAAGTCAGCACACTGCACTTAGAAAAACACATTTAATATGAGAGCCAGGCAGCTAGGCCTCGACTCAAGCTAACTAAGGCCTAAAAGGTTTAATAGCAAACTTTAATAACATAATTATTAATAATTAGTGCAAAACCATTCTTTAATACAAGAATTCATCAACATTAGTCATTTTCATTAATCCCCTTATATATTGGCGGCCACTCCCCGGGGGCACATTTCAATGCACATTTTCAGCAAAACATTTAAATATAGTTTCTATGCGACATTATTATACATTATTCATAAACATTTCATGTTAATATAGATTATATAAGCTACGCTCTCTCACCTACGAGTGCTGTGCTTTTAGCACTCACTGTCTCTGTTGATTTGAAGCAACCCTATTCATGAGAAAGCGCAATCACCTATTTTGCCTTTACACTCTTTAGATTTCATTTAGCTGCAGGGTCTTTCACATGCAGAGGCAGATTGCGAATGGCTGCTCACAACAGTAGACCCAAAAAATCTCCCACATGCCCAAGCGCAGTAGTAAAGCACGTTCCTCCCAGACACCCTTCCAAGTGCCTCACCCAGCTCAGATGATGTCACACCAGTAGACAAAAGAATAGTCATGACGTCATGCCCATATATTGTTTGACGTGCTGACATTGCCAATATCGGTGGTAGATGCCCCATCATCTAATGATGGGAAGCCCATTCAGTCCTTCCTCTCATTTCACATACGTCACAGATACGTCTCCTGACCTTAATAGTGGCCAGCCTGCAAGTTGACTAGACCTAAAAAGTGAGAGGTAAAAGGTCATCTAGCAATTCACAAACTGATCCATAGGATCTCCTATTCTTCTGTCACACCGCTTGCTCCTTAGTACACTCAGAGATGGCGCTCAGCCTACAAACGGAGCTCTTCAAAAAACGTGCATATATGTAGTACGCGTAAATAAGGCCTGCTGCTCTCCTTCATCATCCTCTCAATTGGGATGTAAGCCGATATCCTTCATCATCCTCTCAATTGGGAACTAAGGCTTGCATGACTTTGTTTAACCCTCCGATTTTTAATTACAAAGTTTCTTTCACTCACATTTATTGCTGACACGAGCAGTCGCCGGAATTTATAACTGCCTCTTATTGGGTGAATCATCTTCATTACAGTGCCAGTTTAGTTCAAGCGTTTGCATATTTCACCATGTCTCCCGTCTGCGCCTGGATATTTTATTTAAAGGAATTAAATGAAGCGATTTTGAAATGTGCTGTGGCTGGCAAGAGGAGTTATGGCATATTAAAGCATTACGTCAAGCCTGGTGCAGGGCAAGCCTCATTCTCTTCGGTTTTTATTTATACTTTGCTCAGCAGCCATCGAATTGCAGTTTCTGGTTGAATGGTTTAGGAAGAGCAATGATTCACCCCTTGTAAAAACTTAACAAAAGAAGGATGGTGAATTATGGATGACACTTTTCTAAGAAGTGTTACTAGAAGATGAAATGTTCTTTGAAGTTGCTGGTTTAGCAACCTGGGAAATGGAACAATGACAATGATAAAGGGTAAGCACACCCTCAACATGGCGTATCAGAAAAAAAACAAGAGGCATCAAACAAGGAGGCGCTGGAGCAGTTTTGGGTGTGGCTGATGCAAGCTGGGCAAGTAAGAAGTCCCACACACTCAAATAGCTAAACCCCTTCCTTGCACAGGCTGTAAGTGCAGTGCCCGCCCGCTGCTGACCCCTTGCTGGCCCCTGCCTGCTCCCCATGTCCCTGCTGTAAGGCATCCCAAGGACCTTGTTTGAGCAGGTCTTCTTTTAGACTATTGTGCTTCTGGCCATCTGTGCTTTTTGCTTCCAGCCCCCAGCCTAGCCCAGACCTGCAGGTGCTATGCCCGCTCTAGTTGTGTAGGTGGGTGGGTCGATGTTGAAAGGTCGGTTCTTGTTGGGGTGCCGTCCCTCACTCTCATTTTGAACTTGCAGGCTAACACTGTACTGGTACTTGATTGGTGGCTTCAAATACCGCCGACCAATCTCTGTGTCCACTTTTCTCAGGCTTGAGGCCTCTTGTGACTTGTCAGTCCTGTACTGTGGAGGCGTTGTTCGTGGGGACCAAACTAGTGTGCTCTGCTGACCCGCCCACTACCAAACCCCTCCCAGACATGCGAGAGACCTCCAATCCCCTCTCGGCCTTTTACTTGTCCACGTACTCAATAGCCTTCTCACAGTCCCCCCTCCCTCTTCCTCAACAAACAAGAGGGAAGACATTGCTGGGGAATTAACGGCGGAGTTTTATTTCATCATACTTAATTGGTACCTAACAAAAATTACACCTAGTGGTCATAAACACATTCCATGTATTAGTTACTTGTTTTACAGCCTTCCTGATTGTCCTTTGGGTTTGTTTATCAATATTGCTTGTAGCCAGTGTTTATGCACAGCCTCCTTGATGATGGCCCCTTTGGTCTGGTACCCAGCGTCTGTGGGGTAGGCTTCCACCTTGCTACCAATCTCTGTGGGCGGCCCCCGGCCTTGTCCAGGCTGCAAGGGCCGTGTCTGCCCACTGCTGAACCGTTGCTGGCCCCTGCCTGCTCTCCATGTCCTTGTTGTAGGGCATCCCAAGGACCTTGTTAGAGCAGGTCTTTTTAGGCTATGTGCCCCTGCCATAAGGCATCCCAAGGACATTCTTTGAGCAGGTCTCCTTTTAGGCTATCGTGCTTCTGATCATCTGTGCTTTTTGCTTCTGCCATGCTGCCTGTGGTTTCCTGATCACATGCAGCTCCCCCTTTCCAGCTCCCTATGAGAAATTGAGCAGTTCCAGTGCCCTATCATATTTAACAGGAACCTATCCATTCCTACCTCGGATAAGTGTACCTTTTTTGTCAAGAAGTACCTCCTTCTCCACCAGAGCCCACAAGCTCAGGCGATGTTGTGGATCCACCTGACCATATGAACCTAATAGGTGGACCTTCTGGGAATGGTGAGATGTGTCTACGTCGTTCCCGAAAGCCTAAACCAGGGGCCCTGTGTTTTACGAATGGCTCGTGAACAGAGTGGAGCCTTGACACAGCAGGCCTACTGGGCCCCTTTTGACAGGGGGTGCATGAAAGTAGCCTTATTCACCATTTGTCTTCTGAACAATTGGTGCCCGTGCTGGCTGCAGTGCCATCCCGAGTACCACAAGTGGTGAGTTGTAAGCATAGAGTCTTTGGCTTTTAGTACGCTCCTGCACAGCCACAGAAGACTGCAGCTTCCAGTGACTCTGACTGCGCCTCAACATGCGCCAGGGGAGATGTGTTATGTGGCGGTGCCAACACATCATCTCAGACTGAGGACTACCAAGCAGCTATCCGCGTCCCCTGCTATCTTCTGTCTACTCGCGAATTTGCTTGGTTACCATGTCTGTCTCCGGGGCTAGCACGCCGCGGGTAGGTGTCTCAAATCGAGGACGCCTATACAAAAAAGCAATAGGCTGGATCGTGCTACTCCCCAAGGGGCCCCCCACACGAAGAGGGCGGGGCGACCTTTTTTTGTTTCAGACTCTTGACGAGACAGTTCACACAAATGTAAGTGACTGTTACCTATTTCTCACACACATAATTAGATAGTGTTTTCTTTTGTATATAGCCAGGAGAAGTCTAGTTTGATGTAGGTCCTGATGAAGCGTTAGAGGATCTTTCACGACCAAATTACGCGAAACATGTTGACCAGACCCTAGGGGTCAGGTGACAATTTCCCAGTACTCCAGGCTTTTAAAGTGGTTGAGCATTGCTCTCATTTTCCACTTAAGTATGTTTTTAATCTTGATCGTAACCCCTTTGGATAACCAGTAAACAGATTAGTTTAGGGGTTTCTAATCAATCTTAAATCCTTCTACTCTCCTGCCATTTTGAGTGTCTGACCTTTATGAATTAACGGCAGCCACCATATATTAAAAGATCTCCGGCAAAGAGCCCCCGAAAGGGGAGCCCGTCAGATATTGCACCAGCCGGTCTGACGAGGAGCTTCCCGATGATGAAGCATGACACCCTTTCGGGTGTGTGAGGGCTCTAGCTCCTAAACTTTAATTGTTCACCCTAGAGTTAGGAACAGTGTACTTTTTTGTAACGGTACCATGCCTAGACTCCTGATCCCATCCTTCATCCCATCTGCCTTGTGTCTAGCTTTAGGAAGCAAACTGACAAGTTCCTTGGATGTGGTGAACTTAATGCAGCACTGTGCCACTAAAGGATCATTAAAACACAACTTCAGGTAATAATCAGCTGAAGGACTAACTAGTTGCATGTCCTCCCAGCCATCATAAGCTGACATAGCCATATTGTAATTGTAATTGTAATTGTAATACTATTTATATAGCGCTTACTACCCCTGACGAGGCGTTGAAGCGCTTTTTGGCGAGTAGCACGCTACTCCGGAACCCAACAAGAACTAGTGATGGATTAGTATCGGGAAATATGAGTACAGTTTTAGTATTTTTATGAGTTCATTTGAGCCGCGGATATGAGAGTTTGTTAGTTAGATTGACTGGAGTAATGGAGAGGTGGAGGAGGAAAGAAATCCAGAAGTGTTAATTGGAAGTATATCCCTCATTTACTCATCCCAAAGGCTTGGGATGAGTAAAGGGGGGTGGAGGAGGGAAGAGTCTGTGGAAGGGTTAGGGAGATCATATTAGCAGGGTGAGATAAATGAGGGCGAATTTAGTAGGGTTGTTTGGGAGGTCATGGTAGTAGAGTGAGGTTTGGTGAGTTAGATGTGGAAGCGGAGGGAAGAGCTTAGGCAGAGTTATTTAGCAGATGAAAGTAGTAGAATGGATTTGGGATGAGTCAGAGTGGGAATGGAGGATAGAGACATGACATATGATGATGGGTAGATAAGTGTGATAAGATGAGAACAGGGATTCATAGATATCTAGTATAACAACCCACCCAGGAGCCATGCAATGACCCACGAACATGCCAAGCACAGAAACAGC
Organism: Pleurodeles waltl; assembly: GCF_031143425.1. Classification (NCBI taxonomy): domain Eukaryota; kingdom Metazoa; phylum Chordata; class Amphibia; order Caudata; family Salamandridae; genus Pleurodeles; species Pleurodeles waltl. The sequence continues at coordinate 841,762,339 of NC_090446.1, read as the reverse complement.
ATACACACATATATGTATATATATATATATATATATATATATACACACACACACACACACATGAATACACACACATATGCACACATATATGTACATACAATACATAATTAGAAACCATGGGTAAATATACTTAGTCAAACAGGTTTAAAGAGTGTGTGTGTATTTTATTGTTATGACATAGTAGCGATACATATTTTCTAAAGAATTATACATAACTAGACATATACACATAATCAGAAAAAATTATTATCAATATAGGCATATGCAGTCCATAGTTGTTTGAATATGGTGGCCATGAAGGAAAGAGACAACTCTTAAGTAGTGTTCTGAAGACAAGAAAGTTATCTGTGGCTCTTATAGTTGGGGGTAATGAATTCCATAGTTTGGCTGCTTGAATGGAGTGTGCACTTTGGGGAGGGGGAGCACACAAGGTTCTAGCGAAGCATCAGCGTAAAATGGGTTCAGATCTATAGGAGTCTGAATTTGATACCTATGTAGGCCTGCACCTGACTGCCTGGTGCAGCCTAGGACATTTTTATTTTTTTTTAACTCTGAAGACATTTTCATGTCGGATTTTCCTCCATTACTCACAATACGGCTCGATGGATTTAACTAGCAAAAACTGTTGCTATTTAGACATTCAATTTAAAAAGGTAGGGTAAGATTGTAGTGACTCATTTAGCTGCTTGCATTTAAAGTATATTTTCTAATTTGTACTGCAGAGCAGACCTTTTTTGTTAAAAAAAAAAACAAAAAAAAAAACTGCCCATTCTGAGTTCAGAAAAATAACATTGATTTACATGCACACATGTTTACATGATCCAGAACTGTTTTTCTGAGGCCTCTTCTGCAGTGCTTTTCTTTGTCGCCTTTATACTTTTCTGTTGCCGCTTAGATTACTCTTAGATTAGGGAATCAGCAAAAGCAACTTCTACATTTAGACACAAGACTCGCATCTGTAATAAGAGCATGTGTTGGCATATGACGCTGGCTCCATGAATAATGATTAGTCTACACCAAAGTTGTTCACAGTTTTATTTGGTAACAAAGAATGTTTACATCTAGTTTCGTTAATAATGGTTAAGGGGTCAAACTTCTAAGATTAATCGACAAATTAGATTTTATGTACTGAATTCTTTCTAAGAAAATTGAATTATTTCTAAGAAAAAAGGTCAAACATTCAAAGCAAGGTTGCTGCATATTAAATGCTTTTGTGAAAGGATGCAATTCAGCATTCTGAGATATGGCAAGCAGAAAAAGAAGCCCACTGCTCACAAACCAAACCATGTATCAAACTCCACACAGGCTTATGCAAGTAGGTTTTATTGCGTAAATCAATCTGCAGATGAGCCTCAGAATGTGATTGACACCCATAGGTATTGTTTTGAGAACATTAACTCCAATACATAGAAGGTTAAATAACCCACTGCACCCAATGCAACAAATGCCCACCCCAAGACCAGATCACCAGTTCCTCCAATCTGTTTCACAAGCATATACAAAAACTATTGATCATCACATCGTCTCAGAAAACCCGGTGCACAGGGTCCCCAGTGACCTCGAGAACCACAAGAACCACACACAAAACAAACAGGTGTGTGTCTTCCTAACAAACAACTGCAATAAAGGAGAAATTACCGTGGGCCTCCTTGGGCCAAAAGCATAGTGCCTGTTTATCAATCCGCCAACAGCACCTCGACCCACAGTGGAGAGCCAGCTGGGTCCAACAAGGACACACAAAACAAGGGGAGCATCCGAAACAGAATGTTAAAAATCTGAACTAAGGATTCGTAGAAGGTGGTCCGATCAGGAACACCGAAAGGAAACAACCAACACCAACTTGCAACAGAGGAAACACACCAGTGTCACACGTGAAAAAATTCCAGACAAGCGACAGCGTGGAGAATCAAGACCAACCTATGAAAGGGTACAGGCTATAACCTGCAGAAACTGCAACAGCGAGTCTCAGTCCAGACACAATACTTCAAACTTCACGGATAGAAAATTAACACACGACTATATACTCTATCCGCAATCACTGTGCCTACCTTTCTTATAACTAAAAGCCCCGCTTTGGGAATACTGATATATGGGAAATAGTAGAACCTTCCTTCTTGCATATTTGCTGGTGCACAAGATAGACATATCTCTATCTGACGCGCAAAGCCACAACTCCCCAGTATTATCGGTGACACCCAAGTTGGCGCTTCTCATTGTCCACATATGGGCATAGGCCTAAAGCAGAGAACTGTCACCAGTTGCACTGCAGATGTCCGCCTAACTTGATACATTAGTACCAGGTCAGTTCGGACAAATTCTCAATGCCAGACAAGACTCATCCTGCTACAGCTAGTCTCACTGCAGTGTTGTCACTGAAGAATAGCCTGTAGCTTTCAGTATTGAGGTCACAGTAAGCAGTACTGCAAAACCTCCTTTCAGTCGTGTATAGTTAACGTTATCTGTCCTTTACCACAACTAAAATCCTTCAATGGCCACCTGGGTGGGACCGAGTGACCTTGAATCTGCCTCACATAGCAACTGTGGGAGAGTGATGGTGTGCACAAACAACGGATTGGCTCCCAAGGCCATCCAATAGCAACCAAGCTGGCAAGCCTCCCCCTTAGACCCATGGATGTTTTAAGGCATGTGCCAGTGGGCCCTGGGCCCGGAGTCTAGCCTTTCAGGGGAGGCTTTGATAGGGACAGCTCTTCTCTCTAGATTGTCTTGAGCTGCTGACCTTGGGTTACATTTTTTTTATGGATTGTTCTAAATATCATTCCCTTTGATTTGTAAGTGTGAATATTGCGCCACCCGTAATAACTTCCTTTAGATAAAAAAGGACGTACATGGGGATGAGAATTTGAAGACTGAATATACAACCAGTGAATGGTTACATACTGATGGTTAATACAGAAAATCTACAGAAAAGGTAAGATTACACATGATTCAGGAACTGGTTCTAGTCAAACTGCTAAGTCAGGTGATGATTTCAGAAATATGACAGAAGTATCCGTATGGCCTATAACTTCATGGTATCTTTGGCCAATGTCATGGCATGGGGTTTGTCTATGTCGAGGCAGGCCTTGGTCACATACTTCTGCAAGCAATACTTTTGTCAAACCCATCTGACTGGCTCTTTCGATAGAACATCCCCATGTGTACAATATCACTTTCAGCTCTGGTAGCTCCAAAGCTCTCAACCTGTTGATAGGTAGTTTCTCCTTTCATTAGTCCTAGAGACCCTGCTAAAGTCTCTAAGCAAAGATTGGGACTCATCAAATTAATCGGCAGCTTTGCCTTCCGCTGTGTTATAAGATGGCAGACAGGCTGGTCTGTCTGGAATACAACCCAATTTAGACTTCTACTTCCTCTTCTTTAACAAGCATACTGCCAAATGCTTTGGTGTTGAAATATTTAGACCTCAGAAATACAAAATGATGTAGACCCCATATTTGTTGTGAGAAGCCGCATGACTGCCTCTCCCAAAAGACTAGGGTACGTTTTTGCTTGTCAACTATTGATACCTTAGAAGGCCACTAAGATCTTAGCAATAACTTTGGCAATCGAAGAATCAGAAGGCCATGCAGGTTAGCCTGCATATGTGCCACACTTTTACCTAAGGGAAAGGGGCCACAAGAGCTGTTCTTTTGTGTAATACGTAACCCACAGTAAGACATTCCCTCGCATTTACTGAAGCTGCATTGGCTGTCGCCCCCCCCCCCCCACTCTTTTTTAAAATCTTATTTGGCTGTGTGTACATTGAATGCCGCCAGTGCCCATTTTGCAAGGTGCCTACACTCAGACCATAACTTGGCTCTTCCAATTGCCCTAATGTTTTCTCTAACTGTCCTGCAGTTTACAGCCAAGATACTCTTGCTGGATAGAAGTGCTCAATGCAAAATATTATGACAACATAACATAAGCATCCAAGAAATTGCTGCAAGCCTTAACTCACAGCATACATAGACCACAGTGTTACCCGGCCTGGCATTCGGAATCAGCAACTCTGGCTGTAGTTCTCACAAACACTTTTAGAAAAGCACAGAGAGCAACCTAGCTGTGTCCTGACTTAGAATAGCCTGGCAGCGGCCCCAGGTAACTATAAAGAGCCGTGTTGCCAAAGCGTAGCCGGGTGAAACACTGATACCATGCATGACTAACTGAGCGCAGTGCAGACTGTGAATACATTCCAGAAGTAATACCCCCCCACCATCCGAGCCTATCTGTGGTAACAGAAGCCTTTCAAATTCGACCAGTGCTCACCTTAATAGACAGACAGAGCTGCCTGCATTCCCTGCCACTGCTGGTCGTGACTTTAGCAGTGCCCACACCGCCCTCTCTGTGGCAAGAGAACTGACCAAGCCAACTCTCTCCAGAGAGCCAGCTGCCCCATGTTGGTGTATCACTGCACCCTGGCTGGTCTGCACCCCATGAGCACAGCCGTGCTGACTGTCGGTGCTTTGGAACGTTCTTAGCTATGGCCCTGTTGTTTTTGTTGTTGTTGGAGAGCCTAGGCCCGCATCGCCATATCCTTTCCACCGCTGTCCTGGCTGCAGGTGCCGGCATGGTGGGTGAGGTGTGCTCCCACAAACATCACTGCTTCTGGAAATGCTCCCTTGCTTGTCGCCGCCCTGCGTCTTGTCCACCCTTCCAGTGCTGGCCAGTCTCTTTCACAGCTTCCCAACTAAAATGTTTCAGTACAATCCTTGCACTCTTGTTGGTGCAGGCATTGGTACAAGCTGCCACAGCTGCTCTGTGTGCTCAGCTCTGACCCTACAGTGGTGGCCCCACACCAGCACCACTCCTGGTAGAATTCTGCATCGTATTCGGTGAATATGCCCAATGCCAGCACTGGCAGTCAGCGGTGAGCGGCGCTTCCCTAATCCACACAGAGGGCCAGGGAGGGAGGCCAGTGCTTCTCCTAGTACTGCTATTTATGAGAGGAATGTTTCTTGGCTTCAGGTCTGCTCCACTAACAGTAATACTGATTCACGACCTACAGTTTGTTAACAAAGCTGGTGCCAGGGAATAAGCAACCTGCTCCTACTACGTTCACGTCCTGCTCTTCCCATACTACTCCCTGTAAGAGTATGTAAAAGAATACTTCTGAAGTACTAGGTCATGTACTCATTTGGTGAAGCAACCCAAATATCTCTTGGGTTGTCACAGGAAATGCCACAGGTGTGCAGTGTCTGTTGGGGTGGCATTCGCGTAAGCCCCAGGTTCCTTGCTTTTTGGTTTTGCATTAAACTTCGCATGCGGCCACTCCCACTTCACATGACATGCAATTCAAAGTCCGTACGCATTATTTGTGGAACCTTCTTGGGCGCAGCTTTATTCACAGGTGTACAATCGCTGTCTCTTTGTGCCCAACAGGAAACACATGCCTTGACACCATGGCATAAATCATACCACAGGTTATAAATCAATTAGTGACAGGCCACAAATCATATCACAGGCCATAAATCAAATAGTGACATTGACAGCTGGTCATAAATCCATCAATCATTAACGACCATTACGATGGATACATTTGTGCTGCTTACTCTCTTCTTAGCATCTCTGCCTGTCCAGCGTTTACTGTTGCTGCTTGGTCCTTGAGCTGGAGCTTTACTGTCTGTACCAAGAGGAGGGGTAATGCATTATCTCATAATTTTTAGGCCCAAACCGCTACCTGGAATAGTCTGCTGTGCTCCACCGGCTGGCAGGCTGGGCTGCGAGTGCCGTGTACTGACCCCTTTTCCTCTCTAGCTGCCTTACCCTGCCGTGAAGCATCCCAAGACAAGTGAATGGTCTGCAACCCAGCGGTGGCCTTCCCAACTCCTTAAGCTCACTCAAGCACCTCTTTTTCACTGCTGCGACAAAACCCAGGTTGACAGTTGTACAATCACTGTTTCTTTGTGCCCAACCGGAAATACCATGTCTTGACACCACGCCATAAATCAGACCACTGGTCATAAATCAATTAGTTACAGGTCATAAATCATATCACAGGTGATAAATCAAATAGTGACATTGACAGCTGGTCATAAATCCATCAATCATTAATGACAATCACCGTGGATACATTTGTGCTGCTTACTCTCTGCTTAGCACCTGTACCAGTTTGGCATTTACTGTTGCTGCTTGGTCCTTGAGCTGGAGCTTAACTGTCTATACCAAGAGGAGGGGTAATGCATTATCTCATAATTTTTAGGCCCAACTCACTCCCTTGCAAAAGTCTGTTATGCTCCGCCGGCTGGTGGGCCGGGCTAAGAGTGCCATGTCCAGACCCCTTTTCCTCTCTGACTTCCTTACCCTGCCGTGAGTCAACCCAAGGCAAGTGAATGGTCTGCCTTACTAACTCCTTAAGCTTGCTCAAGCACCTCTTTTCTGCCACGCTGGCCTGGTGGCTTACGTCCCTGGGCAGGTCGCCCCTCTTACTTGTCCATTTCACTGACAACCGGCCGCAGCCATGGCCACCCAAAGATTGTATCTGAATACTTCCAACCCTGCCTCGGTTAGGTGCACCCCATCCTGTGCAAAATACTCTGGTCACCTCAAGTTGATCAAGCCACGCCTGATAGTCTCCCAGCCATTTGCCCTGCAGAACTTTGCCATTGCCGTGTTGAGCTACTTTCTGGATCTTTCCAGGACACTGGTGGACCTGGCTCCCCACCATGTTTGCCTGGGTACAATTTCTGACATAGTAGGCTTGCGCTGCCTTCTAGCCTGACAGCCCAAATCAGGCCCGTCCGTCTAATCTCCAGCAGCTCTCTCCTCCCCAGTTGAGCCAGCTCGTTCCCTCCAAGGTGCACTACCAACAAGACACAGGTTTTCCAAGATGTCTTGCAGCTGCTCCCAGCACATACCTGGTAGTGCCGCCCATCCTATGGTAGTGCTGGTTGGCCTGGTGTTAGAAATTGAGTTGGCAGTCAGGTTACCCCCTGTCCAAGCAAAGACCCTCACTCTAGTCAGGGTAAAGGAGAATCACCCTCAGTTAAGCCCCACTCACCCCCTGGGTAGCTTGGCACGAGCAGGCATGCTTAACTTCAGAAGCAATGTGTGAAGTATTTGTACCAACACACGCAGTAACTCAGTGAAAACACTACAAAATGACACAACACAGGTTTAGAAAAATAGGTAATATTTATCTAAACAAAACACGACCAAAACAATAAAAATCCAACATACACAAGTCAAGTTATGAATTTAAAAAGAAAGAGTCTTAAATCCTTTAGAAAACAGTGAGACTGCTGTTATTGCATAAAAGTACATGGGTAGCATCAAAATAAAGTTGCACAGGTGAGCGTGCGTCAGAAAAGGCCAGCAATGCGTCGATTTCTCACTCGCAAGCGAGAACATGCGTCATTCCTCCTCCGGTTTGGTCAACGTGTGTCATTTCTTCTCTCCTGCAAGAGATCGATGCGTTGATCTGGACGGGCACCTCGAGTCCGGGCAGGCTTTGCATTGATTTTCCGTGCCTATCGATGTTGCATTCAAATCTGGTAGCATGGTGTCAAGAAACCGCGCTACATGGGGGCTTGCATCATTGACAGCAGCCGCTGCGGGTGTTGCACGTCGTTTCTCCAGCCTCATTGCATCGATCTCCAATCCGCGTTGCAGGTGGAGTGGCGATTTTAGCCGCGAGTCTGGTTGTGCATCGTTTAGCAGCCACGAGACAGGTGGTGCGTTTAAAGTTTCCCCACATAGCGGTCTTTGAGGGGATTTCTGTCCTTTTACACCAGCTTCATCTTTCAAGGGCCCAGAGACAAGTTAAGGCACCACTTGGCAGGCAGGACTCTCAGCAGAAAGCCCAAGTGCTGGCAAAGAGAAGTCTTTGTTGTCCCTGAAACTTCAACAACAGGTGGCAAGCTCAGTTCAAGCCCTTGGAGATTCTTCACCATTGGGAAGTCACACAAAAGTCAGTCTTTGTCCTCTCTCAGGCAGAAGCAGCTACTGCAGGCCAACCAAGCAAAGCACAGTCACAGGCAAAGGGGCAGTACTCCTCCTCCAGCTCTCCAGCTCTTCTCCTTGGCAGAGGTTCATGTTGGTTCCAGAAGTAACCTGATTTTCAGGGGTTTTGGGTACTCTTCTTATAACCTTTTCTGCGTTTTAAGTAGGCCTACTTCAAAGAGAAGTCTCTGTTATTTTCAAGATCCTGCATTGCCCAGGCCAGGCCCCAGACACACACCAGGGGGTTGAAGACTGCATTGTGTGAGGGCAGGTACAGCACTTTCAGGTCTAGTTGACCACTCCTCCCTTCCTCTCAGCCTAGATGTGCCATCAGGATATGCTGGCTACACCACAGCTCCCTTCGTGTCACTGTCTAGAGGAGAGGTGCAAACAGCCCAACTGTCAAACTGACCCAGACAGGGAATACACAAACAAACAGAGTCACAGAATGGTTTAAGCAAGAAAATGCCTACTTTCTAAAAGTGGCATTTTCAAACACACAATCTAAAAACCAACTTCACTAAAAGATGTATTTTTAAATTGTGAGTTCAGAGACCCCAAACTTCACATGTCTATCTACTCCCAAACGGAATGTGTGCTTTAATACTATTTAAAGGCAGCGCCCATGCTAACCTATGAGAGAGATAGGCCTTGCAACAGTGAAAACCGAATTTGGCAGGATTTCATTGTCATAACATGTAAAACACATAAGTACATGTCCACCTTTCACATACACTGCACCCTATCCATGGGGCTACCTAGGGTCTACCTTAGGGGTGATTTACATTTATAAAAAGGGATGGTTTAGGCCTGGCAAGTGGGTACACTTGCCAAGTTGAATTGGCAGTTTTAAACTGCACTCACAGACACTGGAGTGGCAGGTCTGAGTCATGTTTACAGGGCTACTAATGTGGATGGCACAACCAGTGCGGCAGGCCCACTGTAGGAGGCTGGACTGGCTTGTAGTGGGTACCAAGAGGTACTTACACCTTGCACCAGGCCCAGGTATCCCTTATTAGTGTAGAGGGGTGTCTAGCAGCTTAGGCTGATAGAAAAGGTAGCTTAGCAGAGCTGCTTAGGCTGAACTAGGAGACGAGTGAAGCTCCTACAGTACCGCTAGTGTCATTTGCACAATATCATAAGAAAACACAATACACAGATATACTAAAAATAAAGGTACTTTATTTTTATGACAATATGCCAAAGTATCTCAGTGAGTACCCTCAGTATGAGGATAGCAAATATACACAAGATATATGTACACAATACCAAAATATGCAGTAATAGCAATAGAAAACAGTGCAGACAATGCATAGTCACAATAGAATGCAATGGGGCCACATAGGGATAGGGGCAACACAAACCATATACTCTAGAAGTGGAATGCGAACCACGAATGGACCCCAAACCTATGTGACCTTGTAGAGGGTTGCTGGGACTGTAAGAAAACAGTGAGGGTTAGAAAAATAGCCCACCCCAAGACCCTGAAAAGTGGGTGCAAAGTGCACCTAAGTTCCCCAAAGAGCACAGAAGTCGTGATAGGGGAATTCTGCAAGGAAGACCAACTCCAGCAATGCAACAACAATGGATTTCCTGACGAGAGTACCTGTGGAACAAAGGGACCAAGTCCAAAAGTCACGATCAAGTCGGGAGTGGGCAGATGCCCAGGAAATGCCAGCTATGGGTGCAAAGAAGCTGCCACTGGATGGTAGAAGCTGTGGATTCTGCAAGAACGACAAGGGCTAGAAACTTCCCCTTTGGAGGATGGATGTCCCACATCGTGAAGAGTCGTGCAGAGGTGTTTCCGAGCAGAAAGACCGCAAACAAGCCTTGCTAGCTGTAAGGGTTGCGTTTAGAGTTTTTGGATGCTGCTGTGGCCCAGGAGGGATCAGGATGTCGCCAATTGCGTGAGGAGACAGAAGGGGCATCCAGCAAGACAAAAAGCCCACTCAAAAGCAAGCAGAACCCGAAGAAGTGCCGGAACAGGCACTACGAAGTGGAGTGAACCGGAGCTCACCCGAAGTCACAAAAGAGGGTCCCACAACGCCGGAGGACAACTCAGGAGGTTGTGCACTGCAGGTTAGAGTGCTGGGGACCCCGGCTTGGCTGTGCACAAAGGAAATCCTGGAAGAGTGCACAGGAGCCGGAGTAGCTGCAAAACACGCGGTTCCCAGCAATGCAGTCTAGCGTGGGGAGGCAAGGACTTACCTCCACCAAACTTGGACTGAAGAGTCACTGGACTGTGGGAGTCACTTGGACAGAGCTGCTGAGTTCAAGGGACCTCGCTCGTCGTGCTGAGAGGAGACCCAGAGGACCGGTGATGCAGTTCTTTGGTGCCTGCAGTTGCAGGGGGAAGATTCCGTCGACCCACTGGAGATTTCTTCGGAGCTTCTAGTGCAGAGAGGAGACAGACTACCCCCACAGCATGCACCACCAGGAAAACAGTCGAGAAGGTGGCAGGATCAGCGTTACAAGGTCGCAGTAGTCGTCTTTGCTACTTTGTAGCAATTTTGCAGTCTTCCAGCGCGGTCAGCAGTCGATTCCTTGGCAGAAGGTGAAGCGAGAGATGCAGAGGAACTCTGCTGAGCTCTTGCATTCGTCATCTAAAGAATTCCCCAAAGCAGAGACCCTAAATAGCCAGAAAAGGAGGTTTGGCTACTTAGGAGAGAGGATAGGCTAGCAACACCTGAAGGAGCCTATCAGAAGGAGTCTCTGACGTCACCTGCTGGCACTGACCACTCCGAGCAGTCCAGTGTGCGAGCAGCACCTCTGTTTCCAAGATGGCAGAGGTCTGGAGCACACTGGAGGAGCTCTGGGCACCTCACAGGGGAGGTGCTGGTCAGGGGAGTGGTCACTCCCCTTTCCTTTGTCCAGTTTCGCGCCAGAGCAGGGCTGGGGGATCCCTGAACCGGTGTAGTCTGGCTTATGCAGAGATGGGCACCATCTGTGCCCATCAAAGCATTTCCAGAGGCTGGGGGAGGCTACTCCTCCCCAGCCCTGACACCTTTTTCCAAAGGGAGAGGGTGTAACACCCTCTCTCTGAGGCAGTCCTTTGTTATGCCTTCCTGTGCCAAGCCTGGCTGGACCCCAGGAGGGCAGAAACCTGTCCTGAGGGGTTGGCAGCAGCAGCAGCTGCAGTGAAACCCCGGGAAAGGTAGTTTGGCAGTACCCGGGTCTGAGCTAGAGACTCGGGGATCATGGAATTGTCTCCATTTCCATGATCTTAGACATGTTACATGGCCATGTTCGGAGTTACCATTGTGACGCTTTACATATGTCGTGACATATGTATAGTGCACGCGTGTAATGGTGTCCCCGCACTCACAAAGTCTGGGGAATTTGCCCTGAACAATGTGGGAGCACCTTGGCTAGTGCCAGGGTGCCCACACACTAAGTAACTTAGCACCCAACCTTTACCAGGTAAAGGTTAGACATATAGGTGACTTATAAGTTACTTAAGTGCAGTGGTAAATGGCTGTGAAATAACGTGGACGTTATTTCACTCAGGCTGCACTGGCAGGCCTGTGTAAGAATTGTCAGATCTCCCTATGGGTGGCACAAGAAATGCTGCAGCCCATAGGGATCTCCTGGAACCCCAATACCCTGGATACCTCAGTACCATATACTAGGGAATTATAAGGGTGTTCCAGTATGCCAATGTAAATTGGTGAAATTGGTCACTAGCCTGTTAGTGACAATTTGGAAAGAAATGAGAGAGCATAACCACTGAGGTTCTGGATAGCAGAGCCTCAGTGAGACAGTTAGTCATAACACAGGTAACACATACAGGGCACACTTATGAGCACTGGGGCCCCGGCTGGCAGGGTCCTAGTGACACATACAACTAAAACAACATATATACAGTGAAATATGGGGGTAACATGCCAGGCAAGATGGTACTTTTCTATACAACCCCCCCTCAAACGAAGGACAATAAGACTAGCCATGACCTGATGAGTCTTCATTGTCTAAGTGGAAATATCTGGAGAGTCCATCTGCATTGGAGTGGGTACTCCCAGGTCTATGTTCCACTGTATAGTCCATTCCCTGTAGGGATATGGACCACCTCAACAATTTAGGGTTTTCACCTTTCATTTGTTTTAGCCAAAGTAGAGGTTTGTGGTCTGTCTGAACAATGAAGTGAGTGCCAAACAGGTATGGCCTCAACTTCTTCAGTGCCCAGACCACAGCAAAGGCCTCCCTCTCTATGGCAGACCAACGCTTTTCTCTAGGGGTCAACCTCCTGGTGATAAAAGCAACAGGTTGATCCTGGCCCTCAGAATTAAGTTGTGATAAGACTGCCCCTACCCCTAATTCAGATGCATCAGTTTGGACAATGAATTTTTGGGAGTAACAGGGGCTTTTCAGGACAGGTGCTATGGCACATGGCCTGCTTCAGCTCCTCAAAAGCTTTCTGACAGTTTGCTGTCCATAATACCTTTTTAGGCATTTTTTTAGATGTGAGGTCATTAAGAGTGGCTGCATTGGAGCCATAGTTCTTTATGAACCTCCTGTAGTACCCAGTGAGGCCTAAGAAGGCTCTCACTTGAGTCTGATTTGTAGGGGGAACCCAATCTATAATAGTTTGGATTTTCCCCTGAAGTGGTGCAATCTGTTCTCCATCTACCAGGTGTCCCAGATAAACCACTTTGCCCTGCCCTATCTGGCACTTTGAAGCCTTGATAGTGAGGCCTGCTTTTTGTAGAGCCTCCAAAACTTTCCATAGGTGGACCAGGTGATCATCCTAGCTGGAGCTAAAGACAGCTATATCATCTAGATATGCTGCACTAAAAGCCTCCAACCCTTGCAGGACTGTATTCACCAACCTCTGAAAAGTGGCAGGTGCATTTTTCAACCCAAAAGGCATTACTGTGAATTGGTAGTGCCCTCCAATGGTTGAAAATGCAGTTTTTGCTTTTGCATCCTCTGATAACTTGATCTGCCAATACCCTGCAGTCAAATCAAAGGTGCTTAGATACTTGGCAGATGCCAGTGTATCTATTAGCTCATCTGCCCTGGGTATAGGGTGAGCATCAGTTTTAGTTACTTGGTTGAGACCTCTATAGTCTACACAAAATCTCATTTCCTTCTTTCCATCCTTGGGATGAGGTTTTGGTACAAGTACCACAGGAGAGGCCCATGGACTTTCAGAGTGCTCAACCACTCCCAGTTCAAGCATTTTCTGAACCTCTTGTTTTCTGCAGTCCCTGACGCCTATAGATCTTACTTTTGACAGGCAAGCTGTCTCCAGTATCTATAGTGTGCTCACACCAAGAAGTGGTGCCTGGCACAGTAGAAAAGAGTTCAGAAAACTGACCCAGGAGATTTATGCAGTGGTCTTTCTGCTCAGCAGTAAGACAATCTGCTAGAACTACCCCTTCCACTAGAGCATCTTGTTCTGTGGAAGAGAAGAGATCATGGAGAGGGTCACTCTCTTCTTCCTGTCCTTCATCTGTTGCCATGAGCAGGGTGAGATCAGCCCTGTCATAGTAGGGTTTCAGGCGATTGACATGGAACACCCTAAGGGGACTCCTGGCAGTGCCTAAGTCAACTAAGTAGGTGACTTCACCCTTTTTCTCAACAATAATGTGGGGTCCACTCCATTTGTCTTGGAGTGCTCTTGGGGCCACAGGCTCCAAGACCCACACTTTCTGCCCTGGTTGGTACTGAATCAGAACAGCCTTCTGGTCATGCCATTGCTTTTGGAGCTCTTGGTTGGCCTGAAGGTTTTTACTGGCCTTTTTCATGTATTCAGCCATCCTAGATCTTAGGCCAAGTACATAGTCCACTATGTCTTGCTTAGGAGCTTTTAAAGGTTGTTTCCAACCCTCCTTAACAAGTGTTAGAGGACCTCTCACAGGGTGTCCAAATAGGAGTTCAAAGGGGCTGAAGCCCACTCCTTTTTGGGGTACCTCCCTGTAAGCAGAAAAGGAGGCAAGGTAACAGGACATACCATCTCCTGCGGAGTTTTTCAGGGAGTCCCATTATCATTCCTTTGAGAGTTTTATTAAACCTCTCAACCAGTCCATTTGTTTGTGGATGATAGGGTGTGGTGAACTTGTATGTCACACCACATTCCTTCCACATGGCCTTTAAGTAAGCAGACATGTAATTGCTTCCCCTGTCTGATACCACCTCTCTTGGGAAGCCCACCCTGGAAAATATTCCCAGGAGGGCCTTTGCCACTGCAGGAGCTGTAGTGGTCCTTAGAGGAATTGCTTCAGGATATCTGGTGGCATGGTCCACTACCACCAAAATAAACCTATTGCCTGAAGCAGTAGGAGGGTCAAGGGGGCCAACTATGTCAACCCCTACCCTTTCAAAGGGAACCCCAACCACAGGCAGTGGAATAAGGGGTGCCTTTGGAGTGCCACCTGTCTTGCCACTGGCTTGACAGGTTTCACAGGACTTACAAAATTCCTTTGTGTCCTCTGACATTCTAGGCCAATGAAACAAGGGGACAAGCCTGTCCCAAGTTTTCATTTGCCCCAAATGTCCAGCTAAGGGAATGTCGTGGGCTAGAGTTAGGAGGAACTTTCTGTATTCCTGAGGAATCACCAATCTCCTGGCAGCTCCAGGTTTTGGATCCCTTGCTTCAGTATACAAAAGGTTGTCCTCCCAGTAAACTCTGTGAGAGTCACTGACATCCCCATTTGCTTGTTTGACAGCTTGCTGCCTTAGACCCTATAGTGTGGGACAGGTATGCTGTGCCACACTCATCTCCTCCCTGGCAGGCCCCCCTTCACCCAAAAGCTCAGCAGTGTCTGCTTCCAGCTCCTCTGGTGTAGGTTCTGTACAGGGTGGAAATTCTTCTTCCTCAGAAGTTGAATCCACTGTAGAGGGAGGGATAGTAGGTAGCGTTTTACCTTTACTAACCCTAGCTTTAGGGAGCACTTGGTCCATTCTTCCAGGATCCAAGTCACCCTGTCCTTTTTGCTTTTTGGCCTGAGCCCTGGTTAAAGCAAAAATATGCCCTGGAATGCCCAGCATTGCTGCATGAGGCTCTAACTCCACTTCTGCCCAAGCTGATGTCTCTAAATCGTTCCCTAGTAGACAGTCTACAGGTAAATCTGAGGCAACCACAACTTTCTTTGGACCAGTAACCCCCCCCCAGTTGAGATTCACAACAGCCATGGGGTGGCTAAGAGTGTTGTTATGAGCATCAGTCACTTGGTACCGGTGACCAAGTAGGTGTTTTTCAGGGTGGATCAGTTTCTCTATTACCATTGTAACACTGGCACCTGTGTCCCT
This sequence comes from Pleurodeles waltl, assembly GCF_031143425.1. Taxonomy (NCBI): domain Eukaryota; kingdom Metazoa; phylum Chordata; class Amphibia; order Caudata; family Salamandridae; genus Pleurodeles; species Pleurodeles waltl. The sequence goes on along the minus strand of NC_090446.1, from coordinate 841,747,153 downwards.
GTAGGCCTAAACCTCAACACCATTTATTAGGGGTAGTTGCTTGTACTTATCCATATTAAGGGGAAAAGCAACCAAGGTGGCTAAATCAATAGCCCCCTCAGAGACTAACACAGCCTCTGTGGTCTCCCTAACAAGACCAACCCCAACTAAATTATCAAAAGTGAGCCCAGCTACTCCCTTGGATTGGCTATTAGTAGGTTTGCTCCCACCACCACTGCTATTACTAGGGGCACTAGGTGTAGCAGCAGGGGTTGTAGTGGTAGGAGGCTTGGTGCTTTTCTTTGGGCAACTGGGATCAGTTGTCCAATGGCCTTTTATTTTACATAAATAGCACCATGGTTTCTTTTCTTTGTTTTGATTTGAAGAGGATTTGGGCCCACCACCCCCACCAGAGTGTTTTTGTGGGCCTGATGAAGACTCATTTTTAGATTTGTCCCCACCCTTGTCAGAAGACTTACCATCCTTCTTCTTGCCATCCTTGTCACCCCTTGTATGAACTTTTCTGTTCACCCTTGTTCTGACCCATTTGTCTGCCTTCTTTCCCAATTCTTGGGGAGAGGTCAGATCAGAGTCTACCAGGTACTGGTGTAACAAATCAGACACACAATTATTAAGAATATGCTCTCTCAGGATTAAGTTATACAGGCTTTTATAGTCAGAAACTTTACTGCCATGTAACCACCCCTCCAAGGCCTTCACTGAATGGTCAACAAAGTCTACCCAGTTTGTGAAGACTCCTTTTTGGTTTCTCTGAACTTGATCCTGTACTGTTCAGTGGTTAAGCCATAACCATCTAGGAGTGCATTCTTAAGAACTGTAATATTATTGGCATCACTTTCCTTAACAGTAAGGAGCCTATCCCTACCCTTTCCACTGAAAGATAGCCATAGGATAGCAGCCCACTGCCTTTGAGGGACCTCCTGTACAACACAGGCCCTCTCAAGTGCAGCAAACCACTTGTTAATGTCATCCCCCTCCTTGTAAGGGGGAACTATCTTGTGCAGATTCCTAGAATCATGCTCTTTTGCAGGATGACTATTTGGAATACTGCTGCTGCCACCATGGGGTCCTAACCCCAACCTCTGTCTTTCTTTTTCTAAGTCAAATGCTTGTCTATCTAAATCCAGCTGTTGCTTCTTGAGATTCAGCCTGGATTCTTCCACTCTCAATTTATTGAGCTCCCTTTCTAACATTCTGTCTTCAGGGAGGGTGGGTTGGGCATGCCTTGACACAGAAGAATGGTGAGAATGAACAGAGGGAGACCTGTCCCTAACAGATGGCACTCTAACATTCTTGCCTACAAAAGTAACACTCCTACTGTGATGTGAAGTCACATTAGTACCAGCCATGCTAGGTGGCCTGCTAATGGGCAGGATGGGAAGGTTCCCTCCCAAATCTTTCACTGGGGGTGCCCCAGAATCAGAGTGGGAACAATCAGCTAATTTCTCACCAGAAGTGCCAACTAAGGTCTTATCTTGTTCAATGAGCATATTAACTAATAGTTGTCTTGAGGGATTCTTCCCTACCTCTAAACCTCTATCCAAGCAGAGACTCCTTTCTTCTTTCCAGCTAAGGTTGTCATAAGCTATGCTGGCGAGATCAAGAGTTTGGCCTGTACCAGACATGATAGACAAGAGTTTAAGGGACAGAAAAAGAAAGAAAAAAGTTTCAGAACTTTTTAAGGAACAGAAAAAAAACGTTTTAAACTTTTTAAGAACTTTCTGAAAGTTTAGAGGTACTTTTCAGCACTTAGCAAGAAGAGTAAGAGAAGAAAAGAAAAACTTTTTGGTTAGGTGTACATACACTGAACTTGTTTTGTATATTTTTCTCTTATGAAAAGTACAATATGACAAAGTGGTAAGTAGTTGCAAGTACTTATCCCACCGCTGCACAACCAATGTAGGAGGCTGGACTGGCTTGTAGTGGGTACCAAGAGGTATTTACACCTTGCACCAGGTCAGGTATCCCTTATTAGTGTAGAAGGGTGTCTAGCAGCTTAGGCTGATAGAAAAGGTAGCTTAGCAGAGCAGCTTAGGCTGAACTAGGAGACGAGTGAAGCTCCTACAGTACCACTAGTGTCATATGCACAATATCATAAGAAAACACAATACACAGATATACTAAAAATAAAGGTACTTTATTTTTATGACAATATGCAAAAGTATCTCAGTGAGTACCCTCAGTATGAGGATAGAAAATATACACAAGATATATGTACACAATACCAAAATATGCAGTAATAGCAATAGAAAACAGTGCAAACAATGTATAGTCACAATAGAATGCAATGGGGGCACATAGGGATGGGGGCAACACAAACCATATACACTAGAAGTGGAATGCGAACCACGAATGGACCCCAAACCTATGTGACCTTGTAGAGGGTCGCTGGGACTATAAGAAAACAGTGAGGGTTAGAAAAATAGCCCACCCCAAGACCCTGAAAAGTGGGTGCAAAGTGCACCTAAGTTCCCCAAAGAGCACAGAAGTCGTGATAGGGGAATTCTGCAAGGAAGACCAACACCAGCAATGCAACAACGATGGATTTCCTGAAGAGTGTCCCTGTGGAACAAGGGGACCAAGTCCAAAAGTCACGATCAAGTCGGGAGTGGGCAGATGCCCAGGAAATGCCAGCTATGGGTGCAAAGAAGCTGCCACTGGACGGTAGAAGCTGTAGATTCTGCAAGAACGACAAGGGCTAGAAACTTCCCCTTTGGAGGATGGATGTCCCACGTCGTGAAGAGTTGTGCAGAGGTGTTTCCGTGCAGAAAGACTGCAAACAAGCCTTGCTAGCTGCAAGGGTCGCGTTTAGGGTTTTTGGATGCTGCTGTGGCCCAGTAGGGACCAGGATGTCGCCAATTGCGTGAAGAGACAGAGGGGGCATCCAGCAAGACAAAGAACCCACTCAGAAGCAAGCAGCACCCGCAGAAGTGCCGGAACAGGCACTACAAAGTGGAGTGAACCGGAGCTCACCCGAAGTCACAAAAGAGGGTCCCACGATGCTGGAGGACAACTCAGGAGGTCATGCACTGCAGGTTAGAGTGCTGGGGACCTAGGCTTGGCTGTGCACAAAGGAAATCCTGGAAGAGTGCACAGGAGCCGGAGTAGCTGCAAAACACGCGGTTCCCAGCAATGCAGTCTAGCGTGGGGAGGCAAGGACTTACCTCCACCAAACTTGGACTGAAGAATCACTGGACTGTGGGAGTCACTTGGACAGAGTTGCTGAGTTCAAGGGACCTCGCTCGTCGTGCTGAGAGGAGACCCAGAGGACCCGTTATGCAGTTCTTTGGTGCCTGCGGTTGCAGGGGGAAGATTCCGTCGACCCACGGGAGATTTCTTCGGAGCTTCTAGTGCAGAGAGGAGGCAGACTACCCCCACAGCATGCACCACCAGGAAAACAGTCGAGAAGGCGGCAGGATCAGCGTTACAAGGTTGCAGTAGTCGTCTTTGCTACTTTGTTGCAGTTTTGCAGGCTTTCAGCGCGGTCAGCAGTCGATTCCTTGGCAGAAGGTGAAGAGAGAGATGCAGAGGAACTCTGATGAGCTCTTGCATTCGTTATCTAAAGAATTCCCCAAAGCAGAGACCGTAAATAGCCAGAAAAGGAGGTTTGGCTACTTAGGAGAGAGGATAGGCTAGCAACACCTGAAGGAGCCTATCAGAAGGAGTCTCTGACGTCACCTGCTGGCACTGGCCACTCAGAGCAGTCCAGTGTGCCAGCAGCACCTCTGTTTCCAAGATGGCAGAGGTCTGGAGCACACTGGAGGTGCTCTGGGCACCTCCCAGGGGAGATGCTGGTCAGGGGAGTGGTCACTCCCCTTTCCTTTGTCCAGTTTCGCGCCAGAGCAGGGCTGGGGGATCCCTGAACCGGTGTAGTCTGTCTTATGCAGAGATGGGCACCATCTGTGCCCATCAAAGCATTTCCAGAGGCTGGGGGAAGCTACTCCTCCCCAGCCCTGACACCTTTTTCCAAAGGGAGAGGGTGTAACACCCTCTCTCTGAGGAAGTCCTTTGTTCTGCCTTCCTGGGCCAAGCCTGGCTGGACCCCAGGAGGGCAGAAACCTGTCTGAGCGGTTGGCAGCAGCAGCAGCTTCAGTGAAACCCCGGGAAAGGTAGTTTGGCAGTACCCGGGTCTGAGCTAGAGACTCGGGGGATCATGGAATTGTCTCCCCAATGCCAGAATGGCATTGGGGTGACAATTCCATGATCTTAGACATGTTACATGGCCATGTTCGGAGTTACCATTGTGACGCTATACATATGTCGTGACATATGTATAGTGCACGTGTGTAATGGTGTCCCTGCACTCACAAAGTCTGGGGAATTTGCCCTGAACAATGTGGGAGCACCTTGGCTAGTGCCAGGGTGCCCACACACTAAGTAACTTAGCACCCAACCTTTACCAGGTAAAGGTTAGACATATAGGTGACTTATAAGTTACTTAAGTGCAGTGGTAAATGGCTGTGAAATAACATGGACGTTATTTCACTCAGGCTGCACTGGCAGGCCTGTGTAAGAATTGTCAGATCTCCCTATGGGTGGCACAAGAAATGCTGCAGCCCATGGGGATCCCCTGGAACCCCAATACCCTGGGTACCTCAGTACCATGTACTAGGGAATTATAAGGGTGTTCCAGTATGCCAATGTAAATTGGTGAAATTGGTCACTAGCCTGTTAGTGACAATTTGGAAAGAAATGAGATAGCATAACCACTGAGGTTCTGGATAGCAGAGCCTCAGTGAGACAGTTAGTCATAACACAGGTAACACATACAGGGCACACTTATGAGCACTGGGGCCCTGGCTAGCAGGGTCCCAGTGACACATACAACTAAAACAACATATATGCAGTGAAATATGGGGGTAACATGCCAGGCAAGATGGTACTTTCCTACACCCACTGGTAGCATTTGATTTACAGGCCTTGGCCACTTCTAGTGCACTTTACTAGGGACTTACTAGTAAAACAAATATGCCAATCATGGAGAAGCCAATGTACCCACATAATTTATACAGGGAACACTTACAGTTTAGCACTGGTCAGCAGTGGTAAAGTGTCCAGAGCAAACAAAACAGCAAAAACAGAGTCCAGCACACAGAAACAACCTGAGAAGTAGAGGCAAAACGTTAGTGGAGACCATGCCAATGACGCCAAGTCTAACACCTGGGCTTCCGAGCACCCCCCACTTTGCTCCACCAGCCTTCTGTTCTTCGCACGAACGAGTGACCCACTATACACACGGTCCTCCTTGGAGTTCCTGTCAAAACAAGCAGTGACAAGTTGCAGTAATATGCCCACATTTGTTTTGGGGGGGTTGTGTGTGGGGGAAGCAGTTCTAAGCTTTGCCTCCCTGCGATATCTGTACATAGCACTTGTAGGACGCCAAGCACCCACACCCCACTCCTTTGATTGCTGTCCTCCGAGAGAACGCACCTGGGTGCTATGGTTGCTGCCCCAATGTGAAAGGAGTGGGTGCCAAACTCGGTTGCTGGCAGGCCCGCCTTCGCCAGCACCATTCTTAAGACTGCCTTGGACTGGAATTTGCTAAGGCAAGCCCCATCCCTGTGCTTGCACAGCGGGCCCCCACCCCGGATCGCCCAGTACTCTTCCATCCAGTGAACTGGGTACACGTCGCTCCTTGATAACCTCAACAACCTCACCACCGTGCCTTTGCCTTGTTGATCCATCTTGGATTTCCTGAGTGTGACCTCTACGTTCCCTGCTACAAATAGCACGTCATGCCCCGGCAGGCACGACCCCCTGGTCTCCAGCTGTGCTGGGGCCACCAGCTCGCTTACTCTGAAAGCCCAGAAAATTACCAACGTGAAAGCAGCCCTGAATAATGACCTCCGGAGCATCCTTGCACACTGCCGGCAATGCTTTGTCTAGGCAAGCATTCGTGTTGCACTCTATGGACATCCTCTTGTCCACTCTGGACCCCTTTTGGTGCCTCCAGCCTTTCATTGCCGCTTTCAGATTGTGGGATGGCGTTGGGTCTAAGCCAGTGTCTAAACTCACACAGTGTGCCACTGCAGCCAGGTGTGCCTGTGCCCATGATCTGATTTTGTTACCTTCAAATGCCCACTTGATAAAGCGCTCCGCCGCCTGCTCTGTGACTTGTCTGTCATAAAACAATTGTAGCCCAGTAACTGCTCTGAAGGTCTTGAGGCATGCTACATACCTTTTTGCTGTTTTGGGGGCCAATGCATGTTGCACTAGCTGCTCCATGGCACACCCGCCAGGGACCACAGCACCGTCGGGAAAGGTATCATGTTCTTCTCCGCTGTGAGAGACTGCACTTAACACACAAACCTGCAGGAGTATGTGAACTGGGCTCATCCGAATGGACCTGCAGCTTTGTAAAGATGCTGTAGTCCATTTGAAGGCACACCTTAAAAACTCCACTCCCCCCGCACTAACATCTCCTTGATGAGCCAGAGTAAGCTGCTATGATGTACTGCGCTGGTGCTCTGCTAGGACACTGAAGTACACACACATAGGTTGGAAGATGTCACAGTTTCCTAAAGTGTTCCCTGCAGTTAAAAGACTTAGGCCCATATTTATACTTTCTTAGTGCCGGATTGGCGCTGCTTTTTGACGCACAAGTGGCGCAAACTTACAAAATACAATTGGATTGTGTAAGTTTGCGCCGCTTTTGCATTAAAAAGCGGTGCAAATGCGGCGCTAAAAAAGTATAAATATGGGCCTTACTCTGACTTTCCCTGGAGAGGTTTTATTCAAGTGCTCTAATCTTTCGTCAAATTCCCTGCGGCTAGCTCCCACTACGGCACGTCTTGATCTGCTTCTGCAGGGGTGAAGCTTGCGATGGTGAGCAGTCATGGTCAGCTCCGAGTCCAAGTTGACAAGGTCCAACTGTGCACAAGGTTGCAATGTTGCAAGGTCGGTTCTTGTTGGGGGTTCTGTCCCCCACTCTCTTTTTGACCTTGCAGGCTAACACAATACTGGTACTGGATTGGTGGCTTCAAATACCGCTGACCAATCTCTGTGTCCACTTTTTGCGGGCTTGACGCTTCCTGTGGCTTGTCGGTCCTGCCCTCGGGAGGGATTATTCGTGGGCCAAAAACTAGTCTGCTCTGCTGACTGACCTGCGACTAGTGCAGGCCCAAGTCAGACGTGGCCAGTGCAAGACAACTTCCATGCAGACAATTGAGCCTAACTTATAGAACCTTTCCTGCAAATACCCAGATTCAAAATACAGTTGTTCACTATTGCTAAGTGACAACAGAAATTGTTTTCCACGGCTTTGACTACATCAAGTGATGTGGTCACTTCTCTGGTGTTACCTTGCCTTGCTGCAGTCTCAAAAAATCTAAATGGGGAAGGGCATTTTGGGTGTCAGTGTTCTGTCTCCCCTTTCTTCTCAGTCTTCTGCCTCTTTTCGGTCTTCATAGACCTGAGGGAGGCAGTAGAATGTAGGTGGTGCACTTCTGCCACCATCATTTATCTTCCTTGTAAGCCACAGGTCTATCACCATAGTTTCGGGTGCAGAAGGTAAAGGGATGGCAATGCACAGAGAATGGTGTGGGAGGGAGGCACAAGGCAATTTCTTTTTACAACTAGCATAGGGTAGCTGCACAGGTTGGTGTGGGATGTGGCGGGCGTCAAGTACCCTAGTTGTTTTTGGGATGTGGTGGGGAGAATGTTTTAGGGGCTGTAAAAAAGCCATATCTAATTGCTGGGCTGTGGTCAGAGTTTTGAGGATGGTGTGGGATGGTGGCAGGACATCAGATGGATTTTGTGCATCTGGGGTTCACCAAACTGGGTAGGTGGCAGTCAATAGTGTGGGATTTTCCACACCAGGATTTTAAGCTGCATCATAAAATGTTGAGCTTTCCTTTTGTTGTATATTCAATGTCACTTGGAGCCCCTTGGTGAGAAAACCCGTTATTGGCAGCTACCTGTCTATAATTCGGTACACATTCTACATATTCTGCTACAGCAAGTAGGGTTGAGCTTATCAGCACAATGAATAGTAAGACTGCAGTGACTTGGTGTCTAGTCCCATATCTCAGGAACAATGGGAACAATGATGGTGCACACAACAGGTGTGTCTGTGAGTCAATGGAATGAGTGCCCTGCTGTGGATTGGTTGCTGAGAGAATGTGATGATGCTTGGAATGCTGGAAGTGAAGACTAGCAGTTGATTTTAGTTTGGAGGGATCCTGACAGGAGCTATGAAGATGTGGTTGTGGCTATTATGTAACACAGACTGGAGAACATTCCTCCACCTAAGAGCCTATAGAATCAACTGTTTGTTGATCCTGCCCTCCAAATATAACAAAGCTCCAGCTAGGTTTATAGAATGATAAACATGGAAATAATTATTATTGTACATTGACTCACTAAAATGTCAGTGTTTGGTACTGCGGAAACTGGGCTAGATTTAAGGTTCAGTTGATTTATAAGGTCAATCTTATTCGCTCATAACTGTACCAAGGCAAAGCAAATGTAAGATCTTGGGAAATCTGGAGAATTCTTGAGAGCCCTGTGCCTCTAGAAGGCTCATACGGGTGGATCAGTCATATATTAGCCTCTGCAGCTTTTCAGCCCTCTCCAAATAGGCCAAGTCCATGTTGGATAAAGGAAGTTTTAAAGAAAGCGAGAGAGTGCATATGTGTGTGTATAGAGCTTGAGACTCCATATGTATGCAACAGAGGCAGAAATCATGAGAGCAAGTCCTAAAGGGACACCCTCATGATATAGATTTTAATGTGTCCTTTGCACAAATAGAACTGCGCTTATACCAGTCAATGCTATAATATACTAATTCCTGTCTACATGTACTGTGCACCATTCACTTACACTAAACATGATTTGGCACAAGCTAAGTTGATTTGCAAGAATCAAATTACAGCACTCCACTTCATACATAAGGGATGCGTTGACATTTGGCAATGCCACACTAATATTAATTCTCTATTCAGTTCATTAATATTGATGTGGCAGGAGCTTTTGCAAATTCATACGAATGTCCATTTTGTGATGTGACAGAATAGTTCATCAGTTGCATCGCAATATTGCTGTGCAGATCACAATAGACGGTGTGTAATTTGCATATACTGCTTTATCACCTGTCAATGGCACATCAGGCCATATATGTGAGAGCAGCTTGGCATCGTGCATTAATTTGTCTGTGATCAAAAGACTGAGCGTAATATCGAGTGTTTGTGGTTTTGCGCATTTCAAGACCTTAGCAATGCTCCTTCATGAAACGATGTTGCTGTTTAGAGACAATTATATTTACCAGCGTATTAGTGGGGCTGCTGAGTACATTTCCACACACTCTTCAATGTGTATGCCTGTGTTTTCTACATCGCCAATCATGTACTGTTTGTTCCTTTGCCGTTGGAAGTGATTTACGGCGGGTGGGGGCGGGGTGGTGGTTGGTTTTTTTGCATCCTGTGTGCGAACTTGCTCTTGTATGCGTGTGGTGAAAACAACATTGCCAGACCATATAAGAATGAACCAGCTAAAAGTAATTTTAAAACTACTTTAAATAAGTTGATTTCTGTGCCCTTTAATAGTTCTTTCCTCTAATGCCTGCCGCTATCATTCATAAATACTTACCCTTTGAAAAAGTCAGCAGTTCATTCCTTCCTGCCTCTATCCAGGAGATATTTCAATATCTGAACAGTTCCTATCGCCGAAAACGCTGGATTTAAGATATTCAAAAGGCAATGGGATATTTCATTTCAAAGGATTAGCGAAATAAAAAGTAAAAAACGAAAACACATGAAAACTAAACTGACTGCCTTATGAATAAATTCAGCTCGTGACCGAGACCTGGAATGATCTAATCTGTTGAGCTCTGATTCCGGCTCTCTGATAGGGCGGTTAAAAGCCCTCGCTGCGGGAGGGCTGTGAGATAAGCATAAATGGAAGCCGAATAATAAATACAGAATGCTCCTCTCACGCGCATATCCCCTGGCACGCCGAACTTCTACCTTTCCTCACGAAATCAGCAGAGGGGAACTGTCATCGACAAAGAACTGAGACTCGTGTAAACTGTTGTAAAACAGCTCACAGAGACTTCGACGCTCGGATGTTACTGTGGTAATTCTGGTGGTGCTGACTGTACAATGTGGCCTCTATCGAAAGGAATGGAGTTTAAGAAGCAGGACGGGAAACCCGTTTGTGCAAATAAGTTACAAAGCTAATAAATAATGCAAAGCATAACATGAGCAGGTGGAAGGAGGATGATGGCTGCAAGCTACTAAGAAGGTGCGAACGGAAGCCTTAAATGATTCAAACAGATGCATTAAGGTCGTCAATTCTCTCCTCTAGTACTCTCTCAGAATCAGATTTACGTTAACAATAGAGGCTTTAGGGACATGCACGGACAACGGTTCCTCATGCTCCCAGCTGTGCGTCCCCACGAACCTGATGAGGGCGGACATAACAAGCAATGGTTATGGAAGAAGGGGAGAGGGGAAGACATGCTTGCATTATTGCCTAGATCTAAAATACATGGCCACAAAAATAAATTAAGAGAAAAAAGCACTGCCCAGAGTGCTACATAGTTATACGTGTTTGAATGATATACATCTCATTTTGAATATTTCACACAATAAGGTCTAAAAGGAGTTTCCAAAAGTCAATAATTTCAGAATAAGTCCTTTGGTGAAATCGTTTGGTAAATGCTGGGCCAGTAAAATTGTAGACCGTAGTCTGAAGCTAAGAATATCAAATAGTGTTAATCATTTTATTCGGATGTGAGTCCGTCAATACGTTGCATTACAGTGTCTCAGTCATGCCATGGGACAACATTTATTTCCCGTTTTGCCTAAATTGAGAATATAGAAACTTTGTAAAATTGCTAAACTGCTTGCTTTCTGTGATAGCATTCGAAGCACAGGAGATATTCTCAGAGGGACAGTGTCACCCGTAGTGTACTTAAGATAGGTTAAAATGAAACAATTACAATATCCAGGCACACATATTAAAAAACATGAATACTTTATTAAAGGTCAAATACATGATTGAAGAGGGAAACACCACTTTACTTAGACTCGCATTAGGTCTAGACCAATATTCTCGACAGGACATGTAACAACTTCACTGTTTCTGTAAGAAATTGGGTTACTGGTTGAGGGGGGAAACCCTTCTAAAAAAAAACGTCCTCACAATCCTTCTTAGGATGAAGGCACAAGCAAGCTCTAAATTAACCTGTGCTGAACCCTCGGGTATCTTGGCACAGAGCAGTAACTCAGAGGCAGTATGTAAAGTATTTGTGCAAAGCTTCAAACAGAGATACAGTGAAAACAAACCAAAAAAGGAGCCCACAAGAGGATTGGAAAAATAAAGCAGTTTTTAATAAATAAAACAAGTCCAAAATGACAAAAATCCAATCAGTGGAACAAGAGATATTACATTCTAAGATTTTAATAAATATAGCACCAAAAGACACAAAGTGTAGGCGTAAACTGTGGTATCTGGTCGTGCCAGATCAGGACATAGTCGCTAATTCAGGCTCACCACAATGGGGCATCAGCTGGCTACAGGAACCCAGTTAAGCCCGCTAAACACAGTACCTTAAATTCTACCTTAAAGATTGTTGCGAGGATCAGTGACGCAAATGCTTCACGCAGCCAAAACAATATGTCAGTTACAAGATGCAGTGGAGCTGTGGTGAGTGGACCTGCTGCACACTGAAGATCCTGTAGATGAGTGCTTACATTGCGAAGTCCAGAGTCGGGGTTGCACCGTCAGTCAGGGTGATGCGTCGTTTGTGAAGGGCTGTGAGGCTACAATGCAGAGTCTTTTGTCATCGTTGAAGCCGCCATCGATGAGAGATGCCCGGGCCTGCACCAAGGATGTGTGGCATTGTGGCAGTTCTGATGTGGCAATGGGCTGCGATGCAGGTCTTGCAGTTGTTCTGATCCACGCCGCAGCAATGATGTGTTGGTTCTGCTCGGGATTGCGCTGCACAGTAGAGGAGATGTGCCAGTTCTGCTGGATCCATAGAGGTTACAAAGCAAAAACAACAAGTGATGGACGGAATGCTGAACATTGTCAAACATTCACCCCCAGTACAGTGATCTGGGCCTAAATCCATCGTTTTTTTGCTGCCCATGCCATTCCAGTTTGGACCCAGCCATATGCAAATCAGTCTTGACCCTGTTCAACATGGGAACAGTCCAGCCCGAACTGCTAGGCCAGGTCTTCCCTGGACTGGAAACAAGCATCCTAGGACCGGTTTCGGGGTTTCACCCCTCATCAGCCAGGCTAGCTTGAATCCAGTGGCATGGGAAGCACTGGACCCACGTCTGGGCATACCCTTCCCACTTAGGGCGACAAAGCAAAAACAACAAGTGATGGACGGAATGCTGAACATTGTCAAACATTCACCCCCAGTACAGTGATCTGGGCCTAAATCCATCGTTTTTTTGCTGCCCATGCCATTCCAGTTTGGACCCAGCCATATGCAAATCAGTCTTGACCCTGTTCAACATGGGAACAGTCCAGCCCGAACTGCTAGGCCAGGTCTTCCTTAGAGCACCTTAGGTCCAGGTCCAGAACTGGAGTGGCATCACTTGGCAGGATAGACGCACAGATGGCAGAGTCCAGGTGCAGGAGCAAGTTTGTTGGAGATTTCCGTCCCTGAGGTTCAAGTCAGGAGGTCAGCTAACCAGCCCTAGGAGTCACTCTGGGGTGCTGGTTTCAAGAGATGCAGGTATAGTCCTTCTCACCCAGGCAGGAGGGCAGTAGGCAGCAGGTCAGCACAGCAAGACAGCAGTGCAGCAAGGCATTAGTCCAGCAGGGGCAGCAGTATAGCATAGTGGCAGTCCTTCAGCAGCTCAGCAGTCCTTCTTTCTGGCAGAGTATCCACCAGTCAAGAATGGTACTGAAGCAGTGACTTCTGAGGTCCAGTATTTATGCCCAGTTGTACCTTTGAAGTGGGGTAGAAGCTTCTTAATGTTTCCCTTTGAATTCCCCAGGCATCCTACCCTGGCTCCAGAATAACTACAGGGGGCATGCAGCCCTTTGTGTAGAGGCAAGATAGCCTATTCAGGTGTGCACAGGTCTTTGCCCAGCTCCTCCCTCCATCCTGCCAGTGATGGCTCATCCAGACACACCTGAGCTCTCTATTGTGTGTGGTTATCTAAGAGGAATACACAAAGCTTAACTCTCAGCTGCACCCAGACATGTGACCAGAGACAGGCTATAAACACCAAACGACTAAGGCAGGCAAATGCCAACTTTCCAAAAGTGGAATTTTCAAAACTGTAATGTAAAATTCAACTTCACCATAAATTGGGTTTTTAAATTAGGATTCCAGAGGCATGAGCCAGTTACCTATTCCCATTTGGAAATTACGATTGTAAAATGTAATAAGGTAATTGTAATGTTATACCAGGGGAGATGTAGGCCTTGCAGTAGTGAGAAATGAATTTAAGATTTTTTCCATTCCAGGACATATAAAACTTAAAAGCACATATCCAACTTTTTACATGCATTGCACACTGCCATCTGGGCTCTCCAGGGCTATCCTAGGGGTAACATATATTAAAAAGAAGGTTTGGGCTTGGCAAATAGGTTACTTTTCCAGATGAAAATGACAGTTTAAAACTGCACACACACAGGCTGCAATGGCAGGACTGAGTCATATTTTGAAGCGCTTCTTAAATGGGTGGCACAATCAATGCTGCAAGTCCACTAGTTCAATTTATAGCCCTGGTAACTTGTGGTACCACATTACTAGGGACTTTTAAATATTTAAATATGCCTATTGGGGATGAGCCAATGTTGCCATGTTTTAAGGAAAGATCATATGCACTTTAGCACTGATTAGCAGTAGTAAAGTCTGCAGAGTCCTAAGGCCAGCAAAAACGCGATCAGCAAACAGGGAGGAGGAATGCAAAAAGTTTGAGGGAAGACCACCCTAGGCTGACAGGTCTAACAGTGCGATTTTATTGGGTCCAGTAAGATGGTCAAACTCAAATGATTATCAAGGCATAAAACCAACAGGGCCACTACCAGATAAGCTGATAGATAATCATCCAAAATTAAGACTATTCCCCAAAAAGATATTCTCTCACAATTGGTAACATTCCACAATATGGGTCAATGCAAAACAGTTCAGCAACTGAGAATCTCTGCTTAACCCACCAAAGCTATGACACAAGCAGCAGACAATCAGCAGAGAAATGTGTGTTAAGTTCAAGCAGTATCAACAGTTTTTACACAACACAATATTATTGCCAAGCCAATGTATACAAATAGAGAAAAATTTAATGAACCAAAATATACCAGAATCTTTACAATGGAATAAAGGGAAATTGGAGATACATTTATTTAACTTTTAAGGTAAAAATGGCCTAGACAAAGTAAAGTGCCATTGAAAACATGTTTGTGGTTGATTAGGTGTAACAAACTCCGGTCCACACGCCGAGTGAATTTAATAAAAGAAAAGGTTTATTCCACTCCGTACATAAACGTCCGTAGTCCTGCTTAACCGCTCTCAGAATCCCCTCCGCTTCTACATTCCTTTCCCAACCATATTCCGTTCTAACCCCCCAAGGTACCTTAAAGGATACCACATATCCTCAAATATAACACATTTCCCCCCTTAAACAAACTAAAATGATAAAAAAAAACAAAGGAAAATTCAATGACAAATAATTAAAGTACATTAATTCTCCTTATTCACACATAGTCCACTGAACGAGTAAACAGTTTTCTGGAATGACCCTCAAGCTTTACTCTTGAGGCTATGGAGTCTTCCTTCCAACTCTCCTCCATATCACTCAGTCCATCACTCTCCCCACAATCAACACCAGCAGCAATCTCACATTCCTCAATTCCAGTACATGCACCATCCCGGCTTACGTCCTCAAAAACAGGCTCATCACCCCTTTTGTATACAATAGGTCCCGAAACAGCAGAGTGCCCATTCTGTGTTCCCCCACATTCCGAAATACTCTTAGCCAGTCTACTCACATTCCAAACCTTGCCATCTTGTGTAACACATTTTTTCCTAAACATTTTTACCACTTTCATGGCCTTACCAAATCTAGACATACCTTTCCATATCAATCCGGGCTTTCTTACCCTAACCCAATCTCCCACAACAAAATTGGGATCTTTTACCCTCCACCTTCTATCATACGCCTCCTTACTCTTCTCTTGCTTCAGTCTCACATGATCCCTTATCATTTCCACATTAACGCTCTCATGCTCTTTGCTGTGTTTCTTGCTAAACCACCATGGACACAGTTTAGATACAGGATCCCTACCCCTTAGCAGCCTGAAGGGGTAACTCCTGTGGTACTGTGAGGAGTGATACGATGATACCATAATTTCTCTCTCACTTTCTCCTTCCACGACCCACCAAAACCACGTGCCCAACAAATACACTCCTTCAAAACCGGATTGAACCTCTCAACCTGTCCATTCTCTTGTGGTTCATGTTAGGAGGTAGTAGCATGCTTAATATTACAATACTTGAGAAACTTTTGCATCTCATTCGACACCAATTGAACATCATTGTCCGATACTATAGTCTCTGGATATCCCTCTTTGGCAAACATCTCTTTGAAAAACTCAATCACAACCGCTGTCGTGACATGTGGTACCAATTTCACTTCAGGCCACTTGGAGTGATAGTCCACTAACAACAAAGCAAACCGAGCCTCGTAAGGCAAAAACAAAAACGGACCAGAAATATAAAAACCCAGTTTTTGCCAAGGAGACTTAGGCCACTGAACTGGAC
The DNA here is from genome assembly GCF_031143425.1 of Pleurodeles waltl. Classification (NCBI taxonomy): domain Eukaryota; kingdom Metazoa; phylum Chordata; class Amphibia; order Caudata; family Salamandridae; genus Pleurodeles; species Pleurodeles waltl. Next base: position 841,731,423 of record NC_090446.1, on the reverse strand, counting down.
GCAATGGGGCTGGCACTGTTCTCAACATTTTGTCAGCACTCACACATACTCCACACTCCCTGACCGTCCTCTCCGCCATCTTGTCCATCCCTGGCCACCAAAAGAAAGTACGTATTAGCCTTTTCATGGATGACATCCCAGGATGCCCTTCGTGTGCCAACTTCAAAATGACATCTTGCATGCCTTCAGGTGGAACACATTTCCCCCCTTTGAATACAAGCTAATTTTCAATTTCTAATTCATCTTTTACCTTAAAGAAAGGCATCACTTCTCCCAGAATATATTCTTTCCTTGGCCAACCCAACCTCAAATATCGTTTCACCTCTTGTAAAGTCAAATCTCCCAGATCTTTATCAAGCCAATCCTTTTCTTCAATAGCTTTAAATTCTTCAGAAATAAACTCAGACACTACAGACACAATATCAGAATCACTATATCCGTACTCCTGCCGAACATCTGAATCCTTCTGAGGAAGTTGTGACGGACAATCAGCCACAGCATTTTTTCTTTCCTGGCACATACTCCACTTGAAAGGAATACTCTTGCAACCTCAAGACCAATCTTGCAATATGGGCTGTCGCATTCCACCCTCCACCCGGAGACAGAATGCCCAGCAAGGGTTTGTGATATGTTTGGAGAATAAACCGTGAACCCCAAATGTAATTCCGAAAATGCTCAATCGCCCAGACACAAGCCAATAACTCCTTCTCGATCACTGCATACCTTCTTTCCGCATCGGTTAAAGTGCGTGAAGCAAAGGTAACCTTCCACATATCTTTGCCACTTTCCTGGGATAACACACCATCCACACCATACATGCTAGCATCCACTGTTACTACACACTGAGCCTGAACGTTAAATGGTTTGAGCGTGGGTGCACTAGCAATCTCTTTTTTGATAGTCTCAAATGCACTCTCCTGCCTTTCAGACCACACATACTCCATATTTTTCCTCGAAGTTCCCTCAAAGGTTCCATTTTAGTAGCAAAGTGTTCAATAAATTTGCTATAATATTCACACAATCCTGCAAATGACAACAGTTTTTCACGACAGTCTGGAGCAGGTGCATTGATAATGGCTTTGACCAGAGACTGTTTAGGAACAACTCCCTCACCTGAGACAGTATGTCCCAGATAATCAACAGATTCAACAAAGAAATGACATTTTTTAAATTTCAAAGACAATCCATTCATACTGAATACTTCACACACCCTAACTAGGTGATTTTTGTGTTCCTCTTCATCTTTAGAATAAATCAACACGTCATCTTGGAAGCACTTCACAAACTTGTCCATGTCCTTGAATAAATTAAACATGGCCCTTTGAAATACTGATGCCGCAGAGGCCAACCCAAAAGGCATTCGTCTGAATTGAAACAATACCTGTGGAGTAATAAAAGCAGTCAGGTGTCTGGAATCTTCAGTGAGCTCAATTTGGTGGTATGCTGACCTGAAATCTAGTGTGGAAAATGTTTTGGCTCCATCCAGCAGACTAACCACTTCATTTATGTTGGGTAACGGGTGGCAATTGATTATAATATTAGCATTCAACGCTCTCAAATCCACACATAACCTCAAGGAATTATCCGATTTCCTGGCTAAAACAATAGGTGAAACCCAATAAAAACTACACATTAAGGTTGTTTTACCACGTTCCCCTCTTTGTTCCCAGAATCATTCTTGACAGACAACACCACTCCTCTCTCTCTCCTCGCAGACACACAAGACTTTCTTTTTACTGTCACTACCAACTTTCTTAACCTCTTTACAAACTCTCGCAAAATGCCCTATTCTTCTACATTTTTTACATTCTTTTCCAATTGCCGGACACTGCGGAAAATTAGCCAGATGATTAGAACTGCCACAACGATAACATTATAGTCTGTTAATTTTAACATTTTTGTCATCCTTTCTGTTCCATGTAGTCTTCCTGGTAAGGATATCGCTGCTAAATCCACCGCCACCAACAGCTCCAACCTCTTCCATGTCCGACAATGTATTCTTCTCAGTCTCCTGCACCGACTTCATCCATTTTTCTGATTGCTCCAATGCCTTAGCGGTATTTATCACATCCTGTAACTTCGGATCACCCATCACCCACAATTGTTCTTGGATTCTTCTGCTCTTGACATGAACAATAATCTGATCTCTAATCATTTCATCAGTAATGGGTCCAAAATTACAGTGCATGGATAAACCACATAACCCTGCCAAAATCTCATCAAATGTCTCATCCAATTGTTGGCTTCTAGTATAGAACTTGAACCTGTTTAAAGCTATGCTTGTAGTTGGTTTGAATCTATTCTCCAGTTTATTCAAGGCATCCTGAAATACATCAATTTCATCATCCTGAGGAACTCCCTGCAGGAGTGTCCTGAAAATGAGTTGTCCCTCAGAACCCAAACAGTGTAACAAAACAAACTCCGGTCCACACGCCGAGTGAATTTAATAAAAGAAAAGGTTTATTCCGCTCCGTACATACACGTCCTGCTTAACCGCTCTTAGAATCCCCTACGCTTCTACATTCCTTTCCCAACCATATTCCATTCTAACCCCCCAAGGTTCCTTAAAGGAAACCACATATCATCAAATATAACATTAGGACTTCAGGCTGACTGCGAGAGAACTGAGGTCAGATGCAGCAAGCAGGTTGCCCCAGTCAACAATTAACCTTCAGACTTGGGCCCAGATTTACTAACATATTGTGTCATGGGTGAGGCACTTTCCGGCACAGCCACAATGCAAAATGCACTTTGGGATTTGCGAAGCCCAGTATTTGTGGTTTTGTGTGGCTTTGTTAAAAACAAAAACAAAAAGAACTCAAAGAAGTGCATAGGGCTGCCTTATGCTGCTTGCATTGGGGAGGCATTACATGTGAAGAGAGTGGCATTCCTGTGCATATAACCATGTATTTTGACGCAAAACCACATTTTCTGAGCACTTTAATTCTGGGTTTGCACCAAAATGGTGCGTCTGCACAAGGCTGGGATGTATTTATTTCTTCTTGTTACTTCTTTGCATGTGTGCTGCATTGTGCACCACAAATTCAAAGAGGAATACGCCCCTAAGAAAAGTTTTTGTACAGAAACATATCCCTTACTGTGCAAAAACTATTCTGACTACAACACAGAAACCCCTGTGTCATGGTGTAAGGGTGCCTCTGTAGGCTGTGAGCTACCTCAAGTGCACCAGCGCAAGGAGAGAGCAGAAGTGTTCCATATCTTAATACATTTGGTGCATTTTAGCTTGTCCATTTTCATGCAACGCATTGCAGCAAGTTCCCTTGCTGCATTGCATATAAGTTTAGTAAATTTGGGCTCTGAAATGGAAGTCAAAATCATTTATTATGGCAAGGTCCAAGACTGTGGACAGTGAGAGTGCCACAAAGGTCTTCTTGCTCAAGCCATTACTTATGGCATCAAATGTTTTGAACTGGACAAAGGCAGATTTTCTGGTTGCCTAGGGTGCTTCGTAGTCACTTTTTTAGAAGTGAAAATCCTTCATAGGGCAAAGCTCCACAAGTCCAGAAACCTTTACTTAAGGTTCGGATGAACCTGTTTCCAACAAAGCAAAAACCTCATAGCTGGACAAACCTGGTTTTCTCATTCACTTAGGATTCAACCTTTCTGGGTATGCCTTAGCACCTTGTCCCGGTCCTTTCAAGATGGAAAAAGAGACTAACTCTCACTTTTCTCTACATGGCAAACTTTCTTCTGGTCAGTCCTGAAACCCCTAGCTTCTCAGGGCAGGCTTCTAGGCACCACATAGCTTTCAGACTAGGTCTCCTGCAGGGTCCAGCCCTCTGTGGTCAATGGGGCCCTCTTGTAGTCAGGACTCCACCTGATCTTTGTGTCTTCGAAGCAGGCAAACTAGAGATCAGATGTAGGAAGATGGTTCTGTATATACAATATAAAAATGAGATATAGCGTGCACAGAGTCCAGCGGTTCCCCAGAGGCTTAGCAGAGACTAAAGTAGATAATACTAATGCTGTCTTTTGTGGTAGTGTGGTTGAGCAGCTAGGCTTATCAGAGGGTAGTGCAAAGCATTTGTTGTACACACACAGGCAATAAATGAGGCACACACTCAATGACTAACTCCAGACCAATGTATTTGTATTGGAAAAATATAGGGGGTCAATCCGACCCTGGCGGTCCATGACCGCCAGGGCCGGGGACCGCGGAAGCACCGCCAACAGGCTGGCGGTGCTTCCTGGGCCATTCTGACCGCGGCGGTAAAGCCGCGGTCAGAAAAGGGGAACCAGCGGTTTCCCGCCGGTTTTCCCCTGGCCCAGGGAATCCTCCATGGCGGCGCTGCTTGCAGCGCCGCCATGGGGATTCCGACCCCCTTCCCGCCATCCTGTTCCTGGCGGTTTTTACCACCAGGAACAGGATGGCGGGAACGGGTGTCGTGGGGCCCCTGGGGGCCCCTGCACTGCCCATGCCACTGGCGTGGGCAGTGCAGGTGCCCCCTAACAGGGCCCCATAATGATTTTCAGTGTCTTCTTTGCAGACACTGAAAATCGCGACGGGTGCCACTGCACCCGTCGCACCCCAGCAACTCCGCCGGCTCCATTCCCCGCCGCGGTTGGAATGACCGCCATAGTGTTACTCTATTTCTAGAACCAAAAGGATCTTGTTGCAGGTAAGCATTTTTGCAAGTAAGTATCAAGCATATGTATCAAAGCCACTTTGTTTGGATTTGGTAAATAAAACAGTTTACAGGCCAGTAACACTTTTCAATTTCAAAAGTTGACACTGCAATTTTCAGAACTGTCCTGGGGGAAAGTGTTAGTGAAGTTTTGAGGCAAGTACTCAACTTACAATTACAGTCTCCGGGGTTTAGGATGTCCACTGGTCAGGGTTCAGGATGACCCCAAACGTACACCACCAGCAACACAGGGCCGGCTGGGTGCAGAGGTCAAAGTTGAAGGTAGATTTAGAATGGGAAACTATGGAGACTGGAGGCACTCAGAAACAGATCTGCTGGCAGGTAAGTACTTGCGACTTCAGAGGGCAGACCTGGGGAGTTTAGGTGAGCACAGTGGTGGGCACAGGTCAGCACCAAACACACACCCTCAGCGACACAGGGGCGGCCGGGTGCAGGGTGCAAACACAGCGTCGGGCTCCCAATGCTTTTCAATAAGGGGGCTACGGGGGTCACAAAGATGCTTCAGGCTGGGTCCATAGGGTCAGTTGCGGGAAACCAAAGCTTGGACAAGGAAGAGGGGTGCCTGCTGAACATTGCTTGACTGGAGGTCGGATTCCCCAAGGCCAGTGGGCTGCGGGTGCAATGGTACCTTTAGGCATCAGAAATCTTTGTCCAGTTTTCGCACGGATAGGAGGGTCCTCCAGATTTAGGCTGCAGGCGTCATTGTGTTGGCCAGGAGGGGTCAACACAGGGTGGACACAAGGTCAGAATTGCCTGGGGGGCTTCTCTAGACCGGTGGGCCACCTGAACTCGAGGCGTGGGCGTCAGGTGCAGAATGGGCAGGACTCGCTGATCCAGGGCAGTTTCCAGGGAAGGTAAGGACTGCTAGAGGGATTAATTACCTATGCACAGGCTGTGGTTGGTGGGCATGGCACCCTGAGATGGATGCCATTTCATTTACCTTTTTCTCCCCACCAGCACACACAAGCTGCAATGGCAGTGTGCATGGGTTGGGTGAGGGGCCCCTTAGGGTGGCATAATACATGCTGCAGCCCTTAAAGACCATCCATGGTCACAGGCCCCTTGGTACCACTGGTACATTTTACAAGGGTATTATCTGTGTGCCAGGGGGTGTGTCAATTGTGGAAACAATGGTACCGTTTTAGGGAAAGAACACTGGTGCTGGAGCCTGGTTAGCAAGATCCCAGCACACTCTCAGTCAAGTCAGCATCAATATCAGGCTAAAAGTGGTGGTGGTGAGAGGGTAACCATGCCAAAGGGGCATTTTCCTACACCAGCCAATTGACCCTTGGAAAACAGTTTGAGTCCCTGGGTGCCAACAGGAATCATGAGTCAGAAAGACCTCAAGTCTGTGTTTTAGTCTTCTCATCTCAGGAGTCAGTAGTCTCCTCTCTTCAAGCAGGGCCTTGATCTTCAGTTGGAGTGTTCCCAGGTCCAGGAATTTTCAGAGGAGATGGTGCTCAATTTATCCCCGCCACAAGCAAGTGATTGGAGAAATTCTGTCACCTAATCCTAGCTATTTTCTCACAGTCCTTCTCCTCCTTGAGCAGCATTTCCTCTGTTTTACTGTAAACATACTCATGAGGCCTTATTTCAAAGTCCCAGAACTCTTTTACCACTGGGCAGGAATGTCTTCAGCTCCTTTAGATGAGCTCTCCTGCCATCTGACAGGGTCCAATCTGTTTCTTTCCCCTGTTTCCCTCTGTCTAGATGTCTAGGAGGGTCAGGGGAATTGATTTGAGAAGCCCTCCCTGCCATTTCCAAATCAAAAGAGGCAGTGCTAAGGCTGTACTTTGTTCTTTCAAGTGGTCCCATCCACTACCAGATAGAGAACTTTGCTAAGTGTCCAGCAGTTAACACCTCCCTGTAGTTTTTGGGCTCAGAGGCAGGGCATTGTCTTCTGACCCATGGTTGTTAACTCTCTTAGCCACAGATGTGTATTTCAGTTCTGGGTATGTGATAGAACCTTTTTTAAGCCAGTTCTGGCACAGGCAGCCTGAAGTACAAATTTATAAAGTCAGTTCTTGACTTAAAATATGAAAAAGCTGATCTCCCTATTAAATTATATTTTGAAAATTAAGTAAGAACTTTAATAGCATTTTATCAGGAAGAGATACAAAATTACATATTTTAATCACACATAGGCCTGTCCTATGAAAAATCATAGCTAGACCTACACACTGAAATAGCTCTATGGCCATCAGTCACCATGAGATCACACTTTTTAGTTTAAATATATTTGATTGCATTTCATATTCTAACCCACGTAATCAAAATTTCTTCCCTCCCCAAAGACCCCATCATCCAATTAATTTGTACCATAAAATTACAGTATAATTGATTAAAGTTTCAAGTAAAATCATATTAATGTCTATTTTAGACTCCAGTTTTTATCTTGTTCGGGTGGTAGAAGTACAGTTGGGAATCTTCCAATATATTTGGGGCTTTTAATCTTCTGGGGCACTGCAGATCTTTATAGTCCCCAGATAGATACTCTAAAACCATCTTCTGCTGTTTCCTAAACCACCCTCATTTCCCTTGAGCTGTTCAACACTTTTTTACATTGCAAGGATCTACCAATCCTTCCCAACTAAATCGCTACTATCGGAATACCTGTAGTGTCCTATAGGGACAGGATGTATTGTTTTGTTGCTAAGAGTACGTGGGAGATAATTTTGTTTTTCTAATGTATAAGGATTAATCTCCTCAAAAGAAGATCCACAAAGAAACATGTTATATATATATGTAGTTCGTTCCAGTCGCCACCAGGTGGTAGTTATAGTTAGATTTTCTTTTTTCTGTTGCTAACAACTTTGGCATCATTTGATGAATTAGTTTCTGCAGGACAAGTTTCAGGGTGATCCATCAAGTGGGAACTGATATAAAAAGAGGGTCCTAAAATGCAAAACCACCATGCATTTTCCATAGACTTCTTTAGGCAGGGCTACAGCAAAAACTGCTCAACAGAATTACCCCAAATTCGGCAGTAAGCTAGATCTTGGCCCGCAAATTGTGCTTCTTGGTGTAAATCCGTTCAGTAGTTTTTGTGAAATCAATAGTAAAAAATAGTTGTATATTTTGGCAGTTTGGCTCTCAAGAGTCTCCGAGACTTGCGGGAGCACCAATTTATTGATTAGCCCATGGAACTTTATTTCCTTTGGGCCATCTCGCAGGAGTCAGAGTACTTCGAGAGCGAGCGCTATGATTGGCTGCCAGCAACATGAGAAAAATTTAGCTGGCAGCCATTAGAGGACTCAGGACTTAGGCCCTCATTACAACCCTGGCGGTCGGTGTTAAAGCGGCGGTAAGACTGCCAACAGGCCGGCGGAATTTTTTTTTAATCACGACCATGGCGGAAACCGCCAACATAGACAGCCACTTTAACACTCCGACCGCCACGGCGGTACAAACAAACAGCATGGCGGTCACCGCCAACAGACAGGTGGAAGACAATGTACCGCCCACACTATTATGAGAGGACAATCCGTCACCTTTTCTGGGGCGGAACCACAGCGAACAAAAACACGGCGGAAACAGGACTTGGAAGGAAAAACACTCACCTCCACACAACCCACGAGGAACCAGGACGCCATGGAGCCTGAACTCCAAATCCTCCCTGCGATAGTATTCCTGCTACTCTACCAGGAGCACGAGCGACGGCAGCGACGACCACGGTGAGTATTGCACCTACAACACAGGGGAGGGGGGAGGGAAAAGAGAGTGACACACACACGCAACACGCAACACCCCCACCTCCACCCTCACCCACAACAACATACACACAAATACATGCTGCAACATTACATTTACACCCCCCATCCCCCCTGGAAGAACGCAATGACAAAAGGAAATGATTGTAACGATTGTAATCAATAAAAATCCATGAGTCAAAACTTTAAATACACTATATACAATTATGTACACCAACTATACAAGTCCGGATAGTGTACTATTCATGGTCTGTGGACAACTGGGCACAAAATGCATGGGCGAGGCCCACACTCTATACCAGACTACAAACGGAGAGAACACTGCTGGGCCATCAGATCAAAATGAAACAGGCACCTCAGGGGGAAGGGAAGGGGGGGGCACCTCAGCCAGATGAGTGCACGACGCCAGCTCCACGAGGGGGCTCCATGCCCATTGATGTATCCTGGGGAGTGCAAAGCCACAGTCTCAAGTCTCTCCAGTGGGTGGTTTGCCCACTGCTTTAGCCTGGGGAGTGCAAAGCCGCAGTCCCTCAAGTCTCTCCAGGGGGTGGTTTGCCCACTGCTTTATCCTGGGGAGTGCAAAGCCACAGTCTCTCAAGTCTTTCCAGTGGGTGGTTTGCCCACTGCTGCATCCTGGGGAGTGCAAAGCCACAGTCTCTCAAGTCTTTTCAGTGGGTGGGTTGCCCAATGCTTTATCCTGGGGAGTGCAAAGCCACAGTCTCTCAAGTATTTCCAGTGGGTGGGTTGCCCAATGGTTTATCCTGGGGAGTGCAAAGCCACAGTCTCTCAAGTCTTTCCAGTGGGTGGTTTGCCTACTTCTTTATCCTGGGGAGTGCAAAGCCACAGTCTCTCAAGTCTTTACAGTGGGTGGGTTGCCCACTGCTTTATCCTGGGGAGTGCAAAGCCATAGTCTCTCAAGTCTCTCCAGTGGGTGGTTTGCCCACTGCTTTATCCTGGGGAGTGCAAAGCCACAGTCTCTCAAGTCTTTCCAGTGGGTGGGTTGCCCACTGCTTTATCCTGGGGAGTGCAAAGCCACAGTCTCTCAAGTGGATGCCTTTCTCCACTGGTTCTGGAGGGGGCTTTGTGCCCAGAGTGCTTCATCCTGCCAAGGACTGAGGTAGTGGATGTGAATCTCCACTGGTTTTGGAGGGGGCTTTGTGCCCAGAGTGCTTCATCCTGCCATGGACTGAGGTAGTGGATGCCTTTCTCCACTGGTTCCGGAGGGGGCTTTGTGCCCAGAGTGCTTCATCCTGCCAAGGAATGAGGTAGTGGATGTGAATCTCCACTGGTTCTGGAGGGGGCTTTGTGCCCAGAGTGCTTCATCCTGCCAAGGACTGAGGTAGTGGATGCCTTTCTTCACTGGGTCTGGAGGGGGCTTTGTGCTCAGAGTGCTTCATCCTGCCAAGGACTGAGGTAGTGGATGTGAATCTCCACTGGTTCTGGAGGGTGCTTTGTGCCCAGAGTGCTTCATCCTGCCAAGGGCTGGGGTAGTGGATGTGAATCTCCACTGGTTCTGGAGGGGGCTTTGTGCCCAGAGTGCTTCATCCTGACAAGGACTGAGGTAGTGGATGTGAATCTCCACTGGTTCTGGACGGGGCTTTGTGCCCAGAGTGCTTCATCCTGACAAGGACTGAGGTAGTGGATGTGACACTCCACTGACGGTGGTGCAACATGCAAGCTGGCCAGGCTCCTGGAACTGACCACCAGCTACGTACGACTGACCACTGGGGATAGCAGCCATGTCTGCGGTGGTGCCACTGGCTCAGGATGTTGCGGGGCCGCTTGTGGTGCTGGTGGCGGGGTCAGTCGCGGCGGTGCTTGCGGCTGCCTCAGTGGCATCGGTGCTGGCGGCGGTGTCAGTCACGGCGGTGCTTGCGGCTGCCTCAGTGGCATCGGTGCTGGCGGCGGTGTCAGTAGCGGCGGTGCTTGTGGCGGACTCTGTGGCATCGGTGCTTGCGGCGGCCTCTGTGGCATTGGTGCTGGCGGCGGCCTCTGTGGAATCGGTGCTGATGGTGGTCTTTGTGGCTGCGGTGCTGGTTGCGGCCTCACTGACTGCGGTGCTGGTGGCAGGCACAGTGACTGCGGTGCTGGTGACGGTGTCCATGGTGGCGGTGCTGGTGGCGGCCTCACTAACTGCAGTGCTGGTGGTGGGCTCAGTGTCTGCGGTGCTGGCGGCGGTGTCCGTGGCGGCGGTGCAGTTGGCATTGCCCATACAGCATGCTCACAGTGTAATCACCTGTTTGTCTGGAGGACCGTAGAGTAGCGTGCACTGGGGGAGGACCCCATCCACTAACTTCTCCAACTCCTCCGAAGTGAAGGCAAGGGCCCTTTCCCCAGACAATTGAGCCATTGTCGCTTCCAGACTGAGGTCACAGCAGCACTTGTAGTGTAGATCCTCTCCTGTCGAAGGTCAGGTATCAAGTAAGTGAACAGACAGAAAATGGCAGTCACGTCCGCGGCGGTGCGTACCCTCACCGCTGGCGTACATCGTCATTGGCTCCTGGGACCCATAGGGCCCAATGTTAACCAATGCAGGATTGCGCTGCGGTCTTCGACCGTCTACCGCGACAGTGTACAACGCTAGCGCAGTTACCTCATATCCCCTTGTCCCACATTACAGGTCAGGCAGCTGCCGTTTCAGGGGGCCACATGGCATTATTTTTAAATGCGTCACACCTGTCTAGGCCTTCCATACACACAGTGACAGGCACATTGCGGATTGACAACTGTGTGCAATAAATTCTTTTTTGAATACCTCAGTGTTGGCTGACTCGGTGCTCTCTGTTCTCGTCCACAGGGCACGTCCGCTGGGGCACGAGAGGAGATGGCGGCATCCTCCGGTGTACAGACAGCTGGTGGACCTGTCGACAATGGAAGACAGACACATCATTATTACCTACCGACTTGATCGTGCCACAATCCTGGAACTGTGTGCCCAGTTGGAGCCAGACCTGATTTCAGCTATCCGCCATCCTACAGGAATCCCCCCTCTAGTACAAGTCCTGTCAGTACTCCATTTCCTGGCAAGTAGGTCTTTTCAATCAACAGTGGCCATTGCATCAGGGATGTCCCAGCCTATGTTCTCAAACGTGTTGTCCAGAGTGTTGTCTGCACTGCTGAAACACATACGCAGCTACATCGTTTTCCCTCAGGTTGAGGATTTGCCCACAGTGAAAGGTGACTTCAATGCCCTGGGACATATCCCCAACATCATAGGTGCCATTGATGGGACACATGTGGCATTGGTACCCCCCGCAGGAGTGAACAAGTGTACTGAAACAGGAAGAGCTAACATTCTATGAATGTGCAGATGGTGTGTTTGGCCGACCAGCACATCTCCCATGTGAATGCCAAGTTTCCAGGCTCAGTGCATGAGGCTTGCATTTTGAGGAATAGCAGCATCCCTTATGTGATGGGGCAACTCCAGAGGCACCGTGTGTGGCTAATAGGTGAGGACAAGGACCCTATACCGTGTGAAAGATTGTCTGGGTCTGGGGTTGTCCCTAAGGGTTAGTGTGTGCCTAACAGTTGTCCCTCGACATTTGCAGGTGACTCTGGGTACCCCAACTTGTCATGGCTACTGACCCCAATGAGAAATGTCTGGGCAAGGGCAGAGGAACGCTACAATGAGGCACATGGGCGAACTAGGAGAGTGATCGAAAGGACCTTCGGCCTCCTGAAGGCCAGATTCCGGTGCCTCCATATGAGAGGTGGTTCTCTCTACTACTCACCAAAGAAGGTGTGCCAGATCATCGTGGCCTGCTGTATGCTGCACAACCTGGCTTTGCGATGACAGGTGCCTTTTCTGCAGGAGGCTGGTCCAGAAGGGGGTCTTGTGGCAGTTGTGGAGCCTGTGGACAGTGAAGAAGAGGAGGCAGAAGAAGAGGATGTCGACAACAGAAACACCGTTATCCAGCAATACTTCCAGTGAGACACAGGTAAGAAGATATCACTGCCTCCTACATCTCATACAATTGTTAGACCTATCATATGTCTGTCACTTTCACCCAGTGTATGAACCCTGACTTGTCACTTTGCCTTTCCATTTCACAGATGTGGGTCCCACTGTGTGACCTCTGCTATATTACCTCATGGACTAGAGCTGTGTGACATAGGTATGTTGATAACACAATGGACATTGCTATTTTCCTTAGTTCTAGCAAATTAACATTTGTGAAAGCACAGACTGACTCCAGATTGTTTTGTGATTCAAGGTTGTTTATTTAAGTGCAAAATAGTGGAGGGTGTTGGAAAATGGCCAGGGGTGATGGTGGAGGAATGTCCTTGGCAGAGTCCAGTTATTTGTCTCACAGGTGCATTGTCCAAAAGGGTATAGGAAGTGGAGCTAGGGCAGTTTAAGGTTGGACAGGGTGACGAAGTGGGACAGAAGGATGACATTCAGGGTGGTCTCATTTCTTGGCGGGGTCTTGGCATTGTTCTCTGTCTTTGTCCTGGATCTCAGGGACCGTTTGCGGGGTGATTCTCCATCTGCAGGGGGTGGGGTGCTGGTGTTGTGCTCCTGTGGCGGTGCCTCCTGTCCACTAGCGCTGGCAGAGGTGGTGGGCTGTTCATCATACAGGCTAGTGTCAGGGGCCCCTTGTTGTGCCACAGTGTCCCTCCTGGTGTTCACAAGGTCCTTCAGCACCCCTACAATAGTGGCCAGGTGTCCAGTACTGTTGCCATTGTCTCCTGGGAATGATGGTACGCTCCCATGATGTTGGAGAGGGCCTCGTGGAGAGTGGGTTCCCTGGGCCTGTCCTCCCCCTGTCGCACAGCAGTCCTCCCAGTTCCCCTGTTTTCCTGTTCCCCTGTCTCCTGAACCGTGTGCACACTGCCCCCAGGTCCCTGATGTTCTTGGGCCGGTCATCTAGATCCAGTTGGACAGAGCTGCTGTCATCACTGTGGGGCTCTTCTGTGGATGGAGTGGACATGTCTGGAACCTCCTTTCCGGTGACGTTGGGTAGGGGTCCTGCAGGGGTTTAAAGGCATGATTATTGCAACTGTGTGTGCCATTGTGTGCAATGGGTGGGTGACCCTGTACCCCAGTGCTTACATTCTTGTGTAGGACCTTGTGTGATGTTTGGTTTGGGGTCTGTGTGGGTATCTGTAGTGGACATGCTTTGGTGATGGGTGTCCATGCGTGGTGTTGCATGTAGGGCTTGGTGTTGGGATGGGTGGGTTGTGATAGTGGGGCATATGTGAGGTGTTGGAGTGATGGGGTGAGGGTGGGGTATGTGATAGCATGCAGGTAGGGTGGGGGATGTAATAGTTAAAATGTGACTTACCAGAGTCCATTCCTCCTGCTACTCCTGCGAGGGCCTCAGGATGAAGTATGGCCATGACCTGCTCCTCCCATGTTGTTAGTTGTGGGAGAGGAGGTGATGGTCCGCCGCCAGTCCTCTGCACTGCAATCTGGTGTCTTGAGACCACTGAACGCACCTTCCCCCGTATGTCGTTCCACCTCTTCCTGAAGTCATCCCGTGTTCTTGGATGCTGTCCCACTGCGTTGACCCTGTCTACGATTCTGCACCATAGCTCCATCTTCCTAGCAATGGAGGTGTGCTGCACCTGTGATTCGAATAGCTGTGGCTCTACCCGGACGATTTCCTCCACCATGACCCTGAGCTCCTCCTCAGAGAACCTGGGGTGTCTTTGCGGTGCCATGGTGTGGTGTGGGTGATGTGTAAGTTGGTGTGTGTTGTGATGTGTGAGGGGATGTGTTTGTGTGTGTTGTGTGAGGTGCATGGATGTTGTGTGAGTGATGGTGTTGTGTGCCTGTGGATGCTAGTATTGTTGATGGTGGTGTCTCTCTGTGTGCTTCGTTCTCAATTTTTGTCGTAGGGGTTTGTGGGTGATGTGGGTGTGTGTTATATATTGTATTGGGTGTGTGGAAGTGGTGTGTGTATGTGTATCAGGTGTGTGTATTTCGATTGTCCAATGTGGTTGTGTTTTGTAAATGTGTGTGTATTTTGAGCGCGGGTGTGTACCGCCAATGGAATACCGTAGTTGAAAGACCGCCGCGTGGATTAGTGGGTCGTGATAGTGTGGGCCTATTCCTGTTGGCGTGATGGTGTGGGTTTTGTTATCGCCAGTTTATCACTGACCTTTGGTGTGGCGGACTTGTGTGGGTGTCTAGATTTTGGCGGATTCTGGCCTGTGGGTCTTAATAGCTGAAGTGAATTTCTGCTGCCGCAGCGGTGTGTTGGCAGTCTTTTGCACGGCGGTAAGTGGGATTTACCGCCAATGTTGTAATGAGGGCCTTAGTCCTGTGTCCTTATGTTCTAAAAAAAGATATATGGGCGCAGGGGAGGGAGACCCTGACCCCCTAGCTCCCATGGGGTGGGGGGCCCAGAGAAACTCCCCCAGGGCCAAATAAAAGACAAACAAAAAAGAAAGAAATGCTGCAATCCCACAAGACTCTCACAGGATTGAAAAAAAGCCTAATTTATTTAATATAAGCCCTGGGAGCCTATCCCCAGGGCTGTGTTTATGAAAGGAAGAGGGGGTGCTTGGTTTCCCTCCCTGAGCCTCAAGAGGCCCCGGGAGCCCATCCCTCGGACTGGTATTAATCTTTCTGGGGAGGAAGGGCACATCCACCCCTCCCGAGCCATTTGAGGCCCTGGGGAGCCCACTCCAGGTGGCAATCACATTATTTATGTGGAGGGGGCTGCGTGGACCCACCTGCCATGCCTCATGAGACCCCAGGGAGCCCACTTACAGGGCTCACATAAATTTTATGGGGAGACGGAGCCATTCCCTGAGCCACCCCTGGGGATGATTCCTTTAAGGAAGGGAAGCCATGTGGCCCACCTCACTGGGCCATTAATGGCACTGGGGAGCGCACTCTCAGGGCCGGCTCAGCAGCTATGTCATGGGGGTGTCCACCCCCGTGACATAGCGGTATCCAAGCCTGCAGCAGCATGAGCAGGATAACCTGTATTTGATCATGCTTGGTAGCAGCATTTTTAAATTTCCCACCAAGCGGGAGCAAACACCAAGTTCAAAAAATGCTCCAACCTGCTGGGAGTGGACCTTAGATCGGTTTTCCTGCCCACAGTGATGCAGGCAGGGAAACAGATCTGAGTATTGCTCCTCCCCACAGGGAGCAGCAGCATTATTAGATGCTCCCTCTGGCTGGGAGCAATGCCAGCTCCTGTTGGGTGCGGGGAGCCTGCTGGGGTCACTGGGGCCTTGGAGTTACCCTTGCAGCCCCCAACTACAGTATAGTGGGTGACCAGCGTGGGCTCCAAGGCACCCACCCCTAATGGTGCGGGGCCCCAGAGATGGGTTACCTGAGGGTGAAATTGGTCTGGGGAGAGGGGCAGAATGCTCCCTTCCTTCTTCCATATAGTGCCAGCCCTGGGGATGGGGTCCCCAGGCTTGAAATTGGTCCAGGGAGGGTGACTGCATGCCCCCCTCCCCTAACAAGCATGCCAGATCCCTGTGGATAGGGATGAAAGTGTGGCCCTAGGGGATAGGGTCCCCAGTGCCTAACAAGTCTTGGTCATGTGGTCCCTCTCCCCTTTATTTAAATAAGTGGCCCCAGGGTATAGGATCTCTGGGGCTGCTAATAGTTCAGGGAGGGGGGGCACACAGCCCCACTCCCCTTTAATAAAAAAAATAGCCCGGGAGTCAATCCCGGTCATCAGCGATGTTGTCAATGATACAATTTGAAATATCATCAGTGATATCATAAGTCATATGTCATAGAATGTCATGAGTCATGTTATATGTGAGGTCATCAGCAGTGCAAGGTGTAGGTGCAAGTTATAATTAACGCTGCTAATTATAACTTGTGAATTTCTGTGTTTTTTTTAGTTCAAAACGTTAAAGTTGTCACTGACAAATTTACCTAACTATAATGTTACTTTAACCTTTGTTTTTTCAGTGAATTTCTATGTTTTTTTGAAGAACAGATCCTTTTATTACACCGAACTATAATGTTACTCTAACCTTTGGTTGTTTCAGTGAAAAATATATATATATCTATCTATCTATATATATATATATATATATATATATATATATATATATATCCATATATGTAAATCTATATCTATATATGTAAATATGTGTTTGTCTGTGAGATATAATACATTGAAATGTAATGTGTGTTTGTGATTAGCACTGTAATGCTGAATGCAGTGTTGAATGAGACTGAATTGTAATTGTAGTTATTGTTGGGTCCTCAAGTCCAATACCTGGCTAGTGGAGGTGGACTCATGCACACCCCCTCCCAACAGTCCTAATTTAAAATAATATTATGCCAACCCTCCTTTCTCAGAAACAGTCTACCTCAGGGGATTTTAATAAAAAATGGCGACCTGCTCTTTTTAATTTGTTTACAGTAGTTCCACAGTACCCCCACAGGATTGTGACACCAAAGGAAAAAACGTTTTTTCACTTTGGCCCTAAGGGTGGTCCCAGAGGGCTAGGAGATCAGGGTGTCTGTACCTTGCCCCCATATGTCATTTAAAAAAAAAAAATCAGGACAGGGGACCAAGTTCCAAGTCCAGTAATGGTGGCTGCAACATTTGTATTCAAATTGTAGCCAGCCAATCAGATCAAAAAACACCAAGCCATTCAGAAATCTCTAATTTTGGAATTCCAGCCCAACTGTCAATATATCTATACATTTTGAACTTTCATTTCTCCAAACCCTAATGAACAGATTCACACCAAATCATTAAAACTATAGTTAGTGTGATTCCGTTCAGCCATTGTGGTTGTAGCTCTGTCTAATATTCCCTATAGAAATTGAATGGGGAAACTGTGTTATGGCACCCACCTCCTTTTACTTGTCCCCCGATGAATCACCCCAAAACATTCCAGTAAGGAGCTGAGGTTTATGATTTTTTTTGTGTAAGGGTAGTTTTCGTGAAGATTAATCAAATGGCTCAAAGTAGTTGGCAAAACATGTTATTGACAAAGCCAGTAGGTCTCTTGCTTTGGCTGCCAGCCTTTTAGCAATTCTTGTTTTTTGTCTTGGTTTTTGCAAAACTTTGTTGTTCAGGAAGCTACCAGGCTTTCACCAAAAGATAGCTGATGACAAAAATGTTTTTGTCTCAAACATACATTACCATTGTACTCTTTGGCACTGAAGGGAACCACTTTGTGTGGGAATGGGCTTTCTGTGAAAGGGCAGCATGCAGTAACTCATAATGAAGTCAGCCAATGGCTAAAAACAGGATGACTCATTGCCCCTTAATGCATTTGCAAGTGGCTGGAAGAAAAATGTGAATGACATGACCACGGACAAATGGATAACATGAAGCTGAAAACCTTATAAGTAGCTATGTAATTCACACAATTTTTGTAAAATCAAAAGGTCTTGGTTAACAAAGACCTAACCATGCCAATCATTCTGCCAGCCTCAAGAAAGAAAGAAGCAAAGAAAAGAAAGAAAGAAATTAAGCAAGAGAAATAGAAGACAAGAAAGAAGAAGAGGCAGAAGCAAAGAAAGAAAGGAAAGAAGGAAAATGACAGAAAGAAAGAATGAAAAAAGAAAAAAGAAAGAAGGAAAAAATAAAAGAAAAAATAAATAAGGAAGGGAAATAAGAAAAGAAAGAAAGAAAGAAGGAAAGAGAGAAAGAAAGAAAGAAAGAAAGAAAGAAAGAAAGAAAGAAAGAAAGAAAGAAAGAAAGAAAGAAAGAAAGTTACAAGTGCTGAAAATTAGGCACAATAAAGGCTGGTTTTCTCCTTGGGCAAAGTTTATTAAAAACCCAGTGGTGAAGCTGAGTCCAACATATATGTGATCTGAAGAATTGTCTGCTTATCAATTCACATCGCACTATATTGAAGCTTTGGTTTGTGTACTGCATGAATAGTAAAAAAAAAGAGGAACACTCAATACAGAACAGATGGATGCAACCTGTAATTATGTGAAGTACTAGCAGTTAGATAAGCAAAGGACACTCCAAAAGGAATTTACAACAACACTGGCAGGTGACAGGAACTGATAAAGCTGGAATGTGCCCTGTGTTCACATTTGGTAGAAAGTGTTTTACTATCACTTCCTTCTATCACTTCAGGCGCTAAACACAAATGGAGCACTAAAGTAATTACACATTTTTAAACAAAAACTCTGGGACTGAAGGGAATTCTTTGTCTGCAAGTGTGCTCATTGTGTGAGAGGAAAATTCAATCAATAAATGTGAAGTTAACCAGTGACTTAAGTTGGCTGACCCACAGCAGTGCGTAATTTGTGCCGGTGGTTTGTGGTGCTTAGTACCTGCATCTTCTTCTTAGGGCCGGGTCTATGACATACCTGCCAACTCACATGGTGGCAACATGTATCATGTGATATCGGAACTTCACACTGTCTCCCGGTGAAGTAGTGATATCATTGCACTGTAAATCCATGTCTGGGTCTTCAGTGTTGCCAGTTGAGCGATTTCCTGCACAGATAGGTGACATTTTCTCTCATATCTGCAGCAAAAATGACTACTGGTGAGTCACTAATTGGGCTAGATTTGGATGTCTGAATCGTCGTATGTGTGCGTAAAGGTTTTAAAATTCTCCACAGGACCGGGTCCGCTTGCCTTATAACGAGGCATAAAAACTGCATGTTCTGGGTCCCTGCCTCAGCGTAACAGGTCCAATGATCATAGTAGCACAGCTCTAGTGCTTTACCAATGGCCGCTCACTGCTTGCAAATGGATTATTATTAATCCACATTGTCCACTCTCTCCTCGGTGGTAGAGACTCCCTAAATACTCATTCGCATTTAACTCCCACTTCTCAGTGGTGGGAATCTTTCCAAACACCCTCTTTTTCAACAGCTGGCAAAATATACTGACAATTTTCCTGTGTACCTCATGTTGGGATGGAGCATGGAAACGTCTGTAAAATGTTTCAGCGCTCTTTGTGAAGGAAAACTGACTTCCCATGTATGCCGGCCTACAAGGCCCAAATAATATCTTTCACTCCGAGTCCTAACAGGCCACACCATGATCCCACAAATTCTTACTTTTGTATCTTGTCTTTAAATAAATAGGAAGCAATTGAGATATGCTTGTTGATTTGTTGAATCCTGCTCATACTTCCAATCAAGGCCAAATGTAGGGTGGTATGACCGATGACTCCTCATGCTGATTTTGGTGGGAGGTCCTGAATTTAAAAATAACTTTTGGTTTAAAAACTTGAAAACTTCCTTGTCCGTCCAGCAGTATCAGGAAACAATAACAATGCCAAGATAACTCTGGTGATTAATGTTCTTACTGGTGACAGATCAGAATTTTTTTCTAGTGGCAGTTTTTGCTCATCATAAAGCAGCACAGAGGGTTGATGTGTCTGCTGCAAAGAACATGTACTAGACAGTTCACAGAACTGAGTATGAGTGAACAATGAGTTGCGCTATAAAAAAAAAGGAATGCATGTCAGAGAAAGGCTATGGAGAGATGAGGTGCACTGTTGGAGTGAAGGAGTTCATGGAGAAGAAGGTTATGAGAATGGGGCACCAAAAAAGACTGTTGCACCCAGCGCCACCAGCCTTAGAGCTGGACCTGCTTGCAATTATTGGCTGCCTGCAAAGCTGAAAACAATACCGTACTTGAATTCATTCAGCTAACTGCAACATTCTAGAACTTCCACGTCATAAGGGACAAAAGGTCAGCTGCAAGGCACCTTCTGGGAGCCACAGCTAGAATGGTCTTAAATTGAAGTGTAAACCCATGGGGAAACCATAGTGTTTATTGGTCAGCTGCTCAATGGAGACCCACATGAAATGCTGAGATTCTGTAAAACAAAGAGATAGACCTTTCAAGTGGGGGTGGCTTGCAATTCTGCCCTAAAAAAGTAAAATGGCACCTCCTTTTCAACATTGGCTCTCTTACAGTACTTTGGAATAGGGACTGTAGAACACCCACTACTTGCTACTGGCATGCTGCTTTACTTAAAAAAACAGCAGATGATGGATGGAATACATTCAACTCCAGTCACAGATCTGGGTTTAATCCATCCGTTTTTTTGCTTGCCAGGCCATTCCCGTTTGGACCCACCCATATGCAAATCAGTCTTGACCCTCTTCCCCATGGGAACAGTCCAGCCCGAACTGCCAGGCCAAGTCCTCCCTCGCCTAGAAACAAGCATTCTGGGTCCGGTTTCAGGGTATCACCCTTCTGCTTTACTTCAGCCACCATCTTGCATGCAGGCACCCATATTGCGTCTGCCCAGTCCACTAAAGGAACCGTTGATGTCTGATGCCTGTGCTAGTCTTCTTGTACTTGAGCCCTCCATCCAGGCATTTGCAAACTCCAGATGCATTCCCTTACATGTGGATGGAGCCAATAGAGTAAGTGGGGGGAGCCAATGGAAGAAGTGGGTAGAGCCGGGGAAGTGGGTGTGGCCTCCTACAGAAATTTGAGCACCTGGATTTAATATTTTACAAATCAAGCACTGACTTGGAGCCCCATGCTGTTTGCTATAGTGGGTGCAAGCAAAGTGTGAATGATACAACAGACCCAATGGATGAAGAGTGGGGGCTGAAAGCCCCTTTACGTGAGCTTATTATTATAAGTACAATCAAAAGGTCTTGGTGAACACAAAACGTGAACAGGTTCTTTCAGGTTTTGATCTGTGGCCAGACTCTTCACTCAACCACCCATGGGTGACCAATATCCTGTTGCTGGTCAACCCCCAAGGTCTTACAATGTCCCAATGCCCCGTCCTTTTATCCCTTATCATTACTACTGTGAAATTACATGATGTGGGGCCCCATTGAATGTCATGGTAGTACCCTGAAATAAAAATAAAAAAACATTTGATACTTGGGGTTGTCCCTCTGGAAGGCTCCACACGGGCCAGGGTACCACTGATAAAGCGTCCCAATCTAGATAGTTTATTCACTCTGGGACTCATTTTAGGCCGATGAATCTTTTGACCCTGATTGAAGTCTCCTTAAGACGAGATAACTAATCAACATGTCGATCAATAACCTCATCAATATTCACAATAGCAAATCAATCGAATTAATCAATAACATCAATAAACTTGAAACACACCATGACCTTTCAGTCATGAATAACTACACCAGATTTAGTAAGATTTATGATATTTATTCCCTATTGATTTCACTCTACTAGCAAGTTTATTAGTCTCAATACCAGAAAACACATCAACAAGGTCATAATATGGCAGCTCGAATAAGATTTTATCAAAGCAAAGATCATGAACATTAGAACATAGCACGACGTCAACATGGATTAACTTTAGCAGAGTATCATTAGCGCATTATTCAACAAAGCATAGATTCAGTCATTTGTCTATTTGCGTCCGTTTAGTGAACTCCTTAACTAACCTCGAATTAGCATTAGCATGTTGGGCTTCATGCTGAACAATTTAACAACACCAATTTAGAAAACATCTATCTATGGTCTCTATCAAAAGAAGCAGTTGGTACCTAGAAAGAAAAGGCAAACAGACAATTACAATTTCATCATCATATAGTTACCCTCCGTAATGAGTCAGCATACAAAGTCAGTCTTCGTCCTCAGGACAGCAGTTGATTCGCCATCAGCCAGGAATCACAGCAAAGTTCAGCAAGGCGGGCACTAAGGGACACTTCCCTCATAAGGAGGACAAGTAAGCATTGGGCAAGACAAAGTAAGGATGGTTTGAAGAATCAAACAGCAAAGTCTTTAAGCAGAGTAACAAAGTGTCTAGGCAATAGCAAAGGCACGTAATGGCTAAGGCATAGGAATGGCATATAATGGCTCGGAATGGCAGAGAATGGCTGATTTCTCCAAGAGTCATGCGGTTATATTAAAATTGTCGAACAAGTCTCTAATTTCCAATTGGTCAATATTTGGTGCATCATTATCTCCATCCAATAGTCCATCGGTCACCTCATTACGATTGTCATCCATAACAGTTCTCACGTAGTTTATTGGTTCCTGGGTTTGCCGCCTCCAACGGGTAGAATGTCAGGTGGGGAATAAGTGACATTTCTTACTCAAGTCAGTAGTCCCATTGTCTTCCCTAGTCTAAATGACCTTGTACCTGTTGCGAATTACACTGTTGCACTCCACAAGAATGTCTCCTTGAGCAAGTCGGGTTCTCATGAGAAGATTTACTACGGTTACACACACATCTCTAACTTCTGGAAAAGTACAGTTTCATGTCCTTCAGCAAGTCAGCACATTGCACGTTAGAAAAACACATTTAATATGAAACCGGGCAGCTAGGCCCCGACTCATGGTAACTAAGGCCTAATGATTAATTAGCAAAACCTCAACATGTAACTCTTAATACTAATACAAAATCATACATTAGTACATTAATATTTCATTAGTCATCGAATACAATGGTGGCCACTCCCCGTGGGCACATTTCATACACATGCGTTAACGTTTTTAAGTTTTCTATGCGATCTCACTAAGCATTATATTGCAAGCTTCTCATGCTAATTATTAGATTTTAATCACACTCCATCAATCCCTCCTCTGATGACTCTTGTCATCACACAAATCCTTTCCCTTCACAACATTTCACTTTCTTAGTTGCTTCATTTCAATTTCTTCCCCTATTTTTGACTTCTCGTACTTTGCTTTGAATATTTTCTCCCTTTTCTTTTCTTCCCTCCTCATATTGCGTTTTGCCAATTTTTCTCTAATTCTTTTACTAATTTTACATGATAACCATAGTCCGAATAAACAAGCTAAGACAATCAATATCCCCTGTATTATTTTTGCAAATATCCCATGCCAAATATTACTAAACCAACTTCCCACTTTAGCAAGTCCCTTTCCAAACTTTCCCCAAACTCCAGGTTCTTTCAACTCCTTCAAATCTGTACTATCTCTTGTTAGGTTAGTAAGCATACTTCTAATCTTATCACTATTATCGGGTATATAGGCACAACAATGCCTCTTATTAAGCATCCTACAGACTCCGCCACATTTCGCTAAAAGAATGTCTAAAGCAAGCCTATTTTGAGGAGTCAAAGCCCTCTCCGCAGCAAGTTCAGTATCCACCAGGAGTATAGCCCCTGTGAAGTTTGTCAGCATATTATTCACAATAGTAGACAACTTCCGAATCTTTATGGAGTTTAAGATAACTCCCACTGAAGGAATTATTGCTCCAAATATATCACTCACGACAGCAGCCGCTGTCTCTCTTTTCTGTCTAGTATGATGTAATTCAGACATTTTAGGAAACTTCCTTAAGTCATCAAATTGGTAAATCTTAGGAAAAACTATTCCCAAATAACATGTCCCATACCATCCCTTTGGAAGACGGTAATAAGCATTAAGTCCACATATGTAATAGATCCCCGGGATCGCTGGATCCTGTCAATTTAACATGAACGTCCACTTACTCTGAAACAAAAACACATGTCTGCACTCACTCGTTCCCACAAATAAAGTGTCATGGTCAGATTTTGGCCTATATATACAAAGCTTTCCTATGTGCAATGCATCTAAAGCTAATTTGCCTTGTGTCTTTATTGCACTATAAGCATAATCATTTGCAAACGTTAGTTTCTCTAATCCCTTTTCTAGCTTTTCTTTTCTAGCTTTTCTTCTATCATCAGTGTGGTCTAAATAGTTCTTCTCTACAGGCATTAGTAAGCAAGTTATATTATTGTGCTGCGCATAAGCTGTACCAAATGTCAGTGTGGGCTCAAAGAAACCCCTAACTATTTTTATACTATGATCTTTAGCTATCGTACTCAAATATTCATTTATAGGCACAAAAGAAAACACTACATCTAGATTAGAATAGAAGTATTGAATATACTCTTGATCATAAAGCCTTGTTAGTAACAAACTACAACTTATCCCATAGGTTAATGGCAAACTATGATAGGTAACCCCTTCTTGTACTGACGAAGGAATGTTCGTACACACATGACAATTCTTTGCATCCATTGTTTCAACATACTCATTCAACAAGCGATAGAAAACCTTAGTAGATAGTTACCCTTTCGTGTTAGTTCCCTCATGCAAATATTTCGTATCCTGCTCAAATCTCTCCCATGGTGTTAGTGTGGCAGTCTTAAAAGTTCTTCTCTACAGGCGTTAGTAAGCAAATTAGATTATTGCGATGCGCATAAGCTGCACCAAATGTCAGTGGGGGCTCAAAGAAACCCCTAACTATTTTTATACTATGATCTCTAGCTATCTTAATCAACTATTCATTTATAGGCACAAAAGAAAACACTACATCTAGATTAGAATAGAAGTATTGAATATACTCTTGATCATAAAGCCTTGTTAGTAACAAACTACAACTTATCCCGTAGGTTAATGGCAAACTATGATAGGTAACCCCTTCTTGTACTGACAAAGGAATTTTTGTACACACAGAACAATTCTTCGCATCCATTGTTTCAACATACTCATTCAACAAGCGATAGAAAACATTAGTAGATATTTACCCTTTCGTGTTAGTTCCCTCATGCAAATATTTCCTATCCTGCTCAAATCTCTCTGATGGTGTTAGTGTGGCAGTCTCAAGAATTAAAGCATTGTTAGTCTCACTCTTATCCACCAACGGCATTCCCACAATCACAGCTATGATTACTATTGCACACACAATACCCCAAATAATACTCAACCATCTACAAATCCTACTCCCCTTACTATTATCTCTAGTGTTAATCATGATCTGTAAAGAATCAGAAAGCAGAACAATATGAAGGCAAACAATCAACTGAGGAAGGTCTAAAGCTTTTTTTTTTTTTTCTTTTTCAAGCAAAGTCTTTCTTTAGCAAGTATTTACAGCGTTTCACTCACTCCTGGGATCCTTGTCAAATAAGGTTAGCAGCATGTCAAAATCGTTTTTTCGAGTCAATTCAGGTTAACAGTGTCACATCCGGTAATTTATCAGTCTCTTTTTCTCTCAGTTTTTCAGCTTTCGAATTTAACATAATCTCTCTTCTCTGTGTCAAGTTCAGGTACCGTAGTATTGACCTGGAACCTCTCAATCAAAACAGAATGCCAAGAATTCTTGTTGCCACTCAGCTGATGTTGCATAAGCCCATTCAGGACCTGCATATCTTCTGTTTGCTACTCTCTTTCTTTTCAATTTGCGGTCACCCTGCACTTCTCCTTCACTCAAATCTTCTTTCCTTGTGATATCGACCTCCTCCTCTATTGTTTTGCTGACGACTACTTTCCCTTTTCCAGTTTGCGGTTCTGGCCACTTATCTCCTTTCAGTACCTTTCCGACTTTTCGTCTTTCTTGCAGCTGTTCTCCGCCCTCCTCTGATGCTATGGTGTCTTCTCTTGATGGACCTGTAATTTTCTCAGGAGGAGTCTGGCCGCTTTGCTTCTCTCCTGACTCTTCCCCTTCGCCTTCTGGGTCTATCACGGGCTCAACTTCAAACCTGTATCTGTCTGCTTCTGGGAGAACCTCTCTTTGCGTTGGTTCTCCTGGTGCCTCAGTTGAGATAGGCTAACTGTCACCCCTCCACGTCTCAGCTCCTGCTGGAGTGACCAAGCCATCCTCAACGGGCTCTCCTTCTGTCTCAGTTCCCCTTTGATTTCTCTCTGACCCTGAGACTTCCTTTTCTGTAGTTGTTATTTTCGACAACTCAAGTTCCTCATCAGTTGGGCATGTCACCTTCTTTGTGTGACTGGCATGGATCCAGTTTGGAATTCCCACACATTTCACAGCAGTAGTAGTTGTCAGTATCTCTTGATACGGCCCCTTCCAACGTGGCTCCAAACACGACTTCCTCACGTGTTTCTTGACAACAACCCAGTCACCGGCTTTCAGATTGAGACCTGGATCATTTATCGGTGGCAGTGTAGTTGCTTCCACCTGGTGAGAGAAGGAGCGGACCACGTCAGCCAGACCCTTGCAGTAGTCCAACACCATATCATCCATGATATTCACAAGAGCATTTGCAGGCACTGCTGGTAATCTCATAGCTCGGCCCATGAGAATTTCATGCGGAGACAGTCATTTTTCTCTTGTTGGGTGTATTTCTCATTGACATCAGCACTAAGTGCAACACATCAGGCCATTTCAAATTTGTAGCTGCACACATCTTTGCCATCCTCGACTTCAAGGTACCATTCATCTGCTCCACTAGTCCTGAGGCTTCTGGGCGGTAGCTACAATGCAACTTCTGTTCAATGTTCAGTGCGGCACACAAGAGCTTAACCACCTCGTTGTTGAAGTGACTTCCCCTATCTGATTCTAAAGAGATTGGAAACCCGAAACGTGGTATCAACTCCCTAAGCAGCAACTTCGCTACTGTAAGACTGTCATTCCTACGTGTAGGGTAAGCTTCAATCCAGTGACTAAAGATGCACACAATCACTAACACATACCTCAGACCTCCACACACAGGCATCTCAATAAAATCCATCTGCATCCTGCTAAATGGACCTCCTGCTCTCCCAATGTGGCTCAAATTCACCACGGTCCCTTTTCCCGCATTCATCTGCTGACAGATGATACACCTGTGACAAATCACTTCAGCGGCTTGTCTGAACTTCGGGTTAAACCAATCGATTTTGAACAACCTGATCATGGCATCTCTACCAATATGTGCTTGACCATGGTAAAACCTTGCAAACTGTGACAAGAGACTGTTTAGCAAAACCATTTTCCCCTCATCTGAAACCCACAAGTCATCTCGTCTTTGTACACATTGCATTTTAACCCAAGCGCGTTTCTCATCTTTGCTGGCATGTCCCTGCAGCAATTTTAACTCTTCCATTGTGCCAACCACCCTCAAGGCATATCCTGTGCATGTCTCATTTTCAGTTTCCTATAACAATTCCAACTGATCTTTGAACGATATACAGTTTAATGCACAAAACCTCGCGACTTGATCTGCATATCCGTTTCCCATTGACACAAAGTCTTGTGATTTAACATGAGCATTGCATTTCACCACGGCAATTTCAAGAGGTAACTGAATCGCGTGCAACAACTCCTTAATTTTTTCGCGATTTTTCACTGGAGAACCAAAAGAGGTCAGGAAACCCCTCTGGGACCATAATTGCCCAAAATCATGGACAATTCCAAATCCGTTTCTGCTATCAGTATAGATAGTCACTTTCAATTTATCAGCAGCATGGCAAGCCCTAGTAAGAGCAATCAATTCAGCCACTTGAGCAGAGTACACTCTCTCGAGCCAAGATGCTTCCAGGATACCGGTGATTGTACACACAGCATATCCGGCTCTCATTACTCCCGCTGAGTCCCTCAGGCATGAGCCATCAACAAAGATAATGTAATCATTTTCTTCCAATTTGGTGTCTTTAATGCCTGGTCTCGGTTTGGTGCACAGTTCTGTTACCTCAAGACAATCATATTCTACTTCCTCAGCATCATCAACATCTGTATTCTCATTGGGAAGCAAAGTTGCCGGGTTTAACACAGTACATCTTTTCAGTGATACATTAGGTGACCCCAATATAATCGTTTCACATCTTGTGAGTCTCGCATTTGTCATATGCTGCGTTTTGGTTCGGGTGAGTAGTATTTCAACTGAGAGTGGGGCCATTACTGTGAAGGGATGTCCCATCACTATGCCTTCACACTGAGTGAGGCTCTGACCAACTGCTGCAACTGCCCGCAAACAACTCGGTAAGGCTGCTGCGACTGGGTCCAAAGTAGCTGAAAAATATGCTACTGGTCGGTTTGCACCTCTATGGACCTGTGTCAGGACAGTCAAAGAACAAGCATCACGTTCATGACAAAACAGTACAAAAGGCTTTGTGTAGTCAGGCATACCTAAAGCTGGAGCCCTGCACGTGCACTCTCTCAGTCCAATGAATGCCCTCATTTCTTTCTCTGACATAGTTAGGGTATCCGGGCCATCCTTAACCTCCTTGACAGCCAACCTTACCAAAGGCTTAGAGATAATTGAGAAGTTGGGAATCCACTGGCGACAGTAGCCCACCATTCCCAAAAACATCCTCACGTCTCTCTTGGATGTCGGGGGACTCATTTGTAATATGGCTGACACTCTTTCTTTGGATATTCTCCTTGACTCTTTCTCAATCAGATGGCCTAAGTACTTCACCTCTTTCTGACAGTACTGTAGCTTCTTTGGGGACACTTTATGTCCGTTCTTTCCCAAATGATTCAGTAAGGCAATAGTATCATACCTGCAGTCATCTTTCGTTTTGGACGCAATCAGCAAATCATCAATGTACTGTACTAGAGTCGAATTAAAAGGCAGTTCCAATGATTCCAAATCCTTCTTCAATATCTGATTGAAGATGGAAGGCGATTCTGAAAACCCTTGAGGAATTCAACACAACTGTAAACCTTGTCCAAGAATTTGAAATTGAATAGAAATTGGCTGTCCTCATGAAGAGGCACCGAAAAGAACGCTTGAGACAAGTCCACGACTGTGAACCACTCTGCATCACATGGAACCTGAAACATGATCACGGCTGGATTTGGCACTATGGGGCAACATTTTACCACTATCTCATTAATTTTTCTCAGGTCTTGGACAATTCAAACTTTCCCACGAGGTTTTCTCAGTCCCATTATTGGCGAATTACATAAGTCTGCAATTATCTTCGTCACTTGAATGAGAACATCTTGTGCCATGTGGTACTGCGGTACCTGGGGAAACACGGCAAATGGCTTCACCTCTACTGGTTCTACTCCTTTCATCAGTCCCACTTCCTTTCCTGTCAGATCCCACACCTTCTCGGTGACTGTTCCCTGTAATTCTGTTGGCAGATCGGTCACTGTGAACATTGGGAAGACGCTTATCAAAGGGTATTCCTCATCTGTGGTCTCCGTCTCTGGCTCTGAGATCTGACCATTGTCCCTTTCATCATCACTGTTTGTCTGCACCTCAATCCCTTCATTGGAACAGGTGATCGAACACCTCGTCTTACACAATAAGTCTCTTCCCAGTAGGGATACAGGACTTGAATCACAGACTACAACCTGTGTAATCCCTGGAAGGTACCAATCTCAACTTGGACCGGATCTGTAATCAGATTTGTCAAGAGCTGATTTGCTACTTGTAACCGTATTGGCACAGTGGAATCACTCAGGACACACGTGTGCTATATCGAAGGGTTTTATTAGTAGGTTTTTGTAGGTTACAGTCAAGGTAGATTTGAGTCTATCTTCTTCGGACGTGGACAGGGAGGGTTTTTCTCTCGTAGTCTGTCCTTCACTCTTCTCTTTTGGCTCCTCGTTTCACAGGTATCCCCGGGAAGCATATGTGGAGGGAACAGAACAACAGAGGTAAGTGGTCAGGGTTTGGCCCTCAGTAAGATTTATTATTCTCCCTTCCTGTCTCCTTTCTTGGTGAGCTTCCTTTGCTTTCACTCTCTTATGGGCTTGTCTTCTCTGATACTCTTTCTCTGGGTTTTTCTCTTTAACGGTGCTTTCTAGGCTATTCTCTTTCTCTCTTTCGTCTTTTCCTTTTCTTCTTATATGGGTCTATGCCTTGTCTATCTTCTTCTGCGGCTGTGGGATCATGCGCTCGGTGCCTTGTGTGCTAACTATTAGTTCTACGATATTTCGGTGTGTTTTAGTGATAGTGCTCCCCAGTTCTTTTCCTCTCTCTCTCTCTTCGGTCCCCCCCCTTTATTCAGTGCCCGTATTTGTGAATCCCCTTTCTTTCCCTCCCCCCCTTCTCACTCTTCCACTCTCTCTCCTTTCGGGCAGTGGCCCACGCGCCTGGATCTGCCACGCTTCTCCAGAAGCGTGGCGGGGCACAGCGTTCCGTCCTCCCGGTTGCCTGCTGTTATAGATCCAGCCGGATGCCTCCGAAATCCTCTCTGCGACGAACCGGGGTTCTCTGTCTCCAAACTCCGCTTGCGGTTCCGACTTCTGTCTTCCTCGTCTGCGGGGGATTCACCATCCTCCTCCTGCTCCTCGGACCCGTCTCTTCTTCCTCCTTCCCACCCTGTATGTGCTGATACCGGGGTATTTGACCTCCCGGCATCCCGCGCCCATAGTCCAGTCCACCAATCACGGGACGGGAGGCCAGGAAGGTCAGTAGCACAAGTGGCAGCACCAGCACAAGTCCCATCCATGTGCAGGCGATCCGAAGCCGGCCCGTCACATACACTCTCCCTAGAGAGCGGCCGGTCGGGACGCTCTGAGACTGGATACCAGGATAGAAAGTCAGCAGTCATCATTTGTTTTCCCGGGAGATGCTGAATCTGAAACGAGAAAGGCTGTAAGGACAGGAACCAGCAGAGAACACGGGAATTAGTGTCCTTATTATGAGCGAGCCAGGTGAGAGGGGCGTGATCAGTAACCAGGGTAAAAGTCCTGCCAGACAGATAATATCTGAGAGATTCGATAGCCCATTTAATCGCCAAACACTCCTTTTCTATAGCCGGATAGTGTCTTTCCCGTGGATTGAGTTTCCTGCTGATATAAAGTAAGGGGTGAAGCATTCCATCGTCCTGTGGCTGGGATAATACAGCCCCAAGGCCTACCTCGGAGGCATCAGTCAGTAAAACAAAGGGCTTACGGAAATCTGGGCAACATAACACTGGTTCTGAAGTAAGTGCTGTCTTTAGGCTGTCAAAGCTACGTAATTCAGACAACGTAGGTGTACCAAGGGTATTCGGATACGTCTTCTGTAATAGATTAGTAAGGGGTTCTGCCACCGTGGAAAAATGGGGAATAAAACGCCTATAATAGCCAATCAAACCCCAAAAAGCCCTAATGTCTTTTTTTTTCTTTGGGAAGATAATTTGTGTGATGGCCTCTATTTTCTCCACTTGTGGGCTAATCCGACCACCCCCTACTATATAACCCAGGTATTTGATACTGGTCTGTCCTAATCGACATTTCTCAGGGTTTGCGGTTAACTGGGCTTTTCTCAGGGCTCGCAGAATGACATCTAGATGCGACATATGCTCATCCCACGATTTGCTGTATATAACAATATCATCAAGATAGGCTGCAGCATATTGCCTATAGGGCCGTCATATTTCATCCATGAGTCTTTGGAAGGTGGCCGGGGCTCCGTGGAGCCCAAAGGGAAGGACGGTGAATTGGTATAATCCTGAAGGGGTGGCAAATACGGTTTTCTCTTTGTCCTCCATTCTCAAGAGGATTTGCCAATATCCCTTCGTAAGATCCAGTGTGGATAAATATCTGACTTGGCCCAATCTCTCAATTAGTTCATAAATTCGAGGCATGGGATAGGCATCAAAGTGGGTTAAACTATTGACCCCCCTATAGTCAACACAAAACCTGGTACTACCGTCCGGTTTGGGTACCAATACAACCGGCGAGCACCAAGGACTAGCTGAGGGTTCTATAATACCAGCTGCTAACATGGTCTGGACTTCTTCTTCTATAATCTTTTGTTTGGCTTCTGGGATGCGATATGGCCTCTGTCTGGATACTTTATTTACTTTGAGCCGACTGGGATGTTGGACTAGGGTGGTTCTCCCAGGGTACTTAGAGAAGACATCCTGATTTACATCTACTAAGTGGACTAGTTGCTTATGACAAGTTCCTGTGAGAGTGGGATTGATCCAAGGTGTGGCCTGGTTGGAAACTTCTTGGGTAGGGAGGAAGGGATATGGGATGTCTTCAGGTACATCATGGGTGATGTAATGGACGGACTGCCCATCGGTGGGGTCTAACCATTTTTTAAGAAGATTGATGTGGTATATCTGCTCCCTTCCACTGCCTTGGGGTATGGCCAATTTGTATGTGGTGGGGTTTATTTGTGCAATAACGTCAAATGGGCCCTGCCAATGAGCCAATAATTTGTTTTCAGTGCTAGGGAGTAAGAGCAGTGCTTTATCCCCTACAGCTAAAGTACGAACTACACTTCTAGCGTCATACACTTGTTTCTGCTTGGTCTGCGCTTCACGTAAAGCAGTGTGGGCTTCTTCCCATACTGTATGAAGATTCTCTCTCAAGTCTCGTGTATAGGTTAAGAGGTCCTTTATTTCCTCCTCAGTATCCTCCCACTGTTCGGCTAACATCTCCAGCAGGGTACGTGGCTGTCGGCCGAATAACATTTCAAAAGGGCTATGTCCTAGGGAGGCCTGTACGTGGGTACGGATAGCATATAAAATTAAAGGTCGTTTTTTTTCCCAATCTTTACCTGCCTCCGATATACTTTTCTGTAGAAGGGACTTAATGGTCTTATTGTATCTTTCCACTAGCCCATTGGTTTGTGGGTGATATACCGAAGTACGGATTTGCTTCACCCCTAGCGATCGACATACCTCAGTCATCAGTCTAGACATGAAAGGGGTCCCTTGGTCCGTCAATATTTCTTTTGGGACACCCATCCTCGAAAAGAACTCTATCATTGCCTGGGAAATGGCTTTGGTGTGCATACTGGGTATGGGAATGGCTTCCGGAAACCAGGTGGCATAATCTACCAATACTAAGACGTATTGCCGACCCCGAATGGAGGGGGTGAGAGGACCAATTATATCCATCCCAACTCTAGCAAATGGAATATCTATAACCGGAAGCGGTTGGAGGGGAACGGGTTTATGTGGAGAGGGGTTATACAGTTGACATTTGGGACACTCGGAACAATGTTTGCGAATTTCTTCAAAAACCCCCAGCCAATAAAATCGTCTGAGCACTGCTTCCTCGGTTTTCTCCCTCCCCAAATGTCCTTCCCCGTTGTCCCCATGGGCTAATTGTAACACCTGTTGGCGGTGACTTCTGGGTACGACTAACTGTAATTCTCTTTCCCCATTTGCGGTGGGTCTCCAGTACAATAGGTTATTACGAATCAGGAATCTGGGACCTACCCCTTGTGCTGCCATGGATACTGCCTGCTGCCATGCGTTTTTCAAAGTGGGATCCTCATTCTGATTCAGTTGGAAGTCACCTGTAATTGTGCAGACTGTCCCAGTAACCATCTTTTGGGAGAGGGTTCTGTGCATAATATCGTCTTTGTTCCTGTTTCTGTCTCTTACTGAGGATAACCCGTGCTTCTTTGGGCTCCTCCTTATCCAATCCACTGGGTGCCTCCTTCCACCAGGTTCTCAAAAGATGTTCTTGCCCAGCTTTCTCTAATAGAGAGGGAAAATCCTCATAATCAGTACCCAGGATTATGTCCTCGTCCAATCAGGACAATACCCCAACCCGTAGGGTCTCGGTATTTTCCCTCCACTTCAGTCTTATGGTGGCCAGTGGATAATACAGTTGATCGCCATGCACACAGGGGATTAGGACCTGTGTTCCGGAATCCTCTTGACCAGGTAATACCAGATCCCTCCTGATCACGGTCTGGCTACACCCGGAATCAATTAGGGCTATTCTGTCTACCTCAGTGATGATTATGGGGAGGGTATATTTTGGTTTTTCCCCTCCAGACCAGAACACTCTCCCTCTGGTCACCCCAATCTCCATGGCTTCTTCTGCGTCTTTTTTATGGGGGCAAAACCGGGCGATATGTCCCCACTCTGAGCAGTTATAACACTGAGGTCCGATGCCCGAGTATCCAGAAGCCACTGCGGCAGCTGGTTGGGAACGGTCAGGGCCATGGATTAACATGGGTGGTATTTCTAGGCATGACCGGTCGAACAGGAGGTGGAGGGGCTCGACTAACCGTAGCCCGGAAGTCTGGACCCCTATGATAGGTGCAGGCGAGTTCCACTGCTGTTTCATTACTGAGCCCGGGATGTTGTCTTACCCAGTTTCGCGTGGTAGATGGTAAGGCATCCAAGTATTGTTCTAAAACTACCACATCAAACATTTCTTCTCTGGTTCTCTCCGTGGGATGTAACCACCTCCCCGCTGCGTGCTGGACTCTATAATATAAGGTGCAAGGGTTTTCCTGCTGCTGCCATTTCACTTGACGGAACCTGGTGCAGTAACTTTCACTATCTAACCCAACTCTTTCTAAAATGGTTTTCTTGATTTCCCTGTAGGGTAGGGTACCACTGGGATTAATAGCTTTGTAAGTTGACTGCAAGTGGCCGGTGAGTAGGGGGGCGATATACTGGCCCCATTTGTCCTCAGGCCAATTAGCTGTGCTGGCAACTCTCTCAAAGTTCGTGAAGAAAGAATCTGGGTCCTCCTGGTCCTGATAATGTTGCAGCACACTACTTGGTACATTGGGGTGTACTTTTGTATGGGCGATGGTGTCCGTAAGCTTCCCCAGAGGTGTTTCATGTACCAGCTGGTTGTTTGCCATAATTGTTGCCTGGCTCTTAAGTGCTGTCTGCAACGCCTCACGGTCCTCTTTGGCTTCCTTCATTTGTTGCTCCCAAATTAACTGGAGGTGGCGCTGCCCTTCTGCCAACTGTGCTATTACGTCAGCCATTGATGCCTTCTCTTCCATGACGGCGGTTCCTCAAAATCCCACTTCTGACACCACTTGTAACCGTATTGGCACAGTGGAATCACTCAGGACACACGTGTGCTATATCGAAGGCTTTTATTAGTAGGTTTTTGTAGGTTACAGTCAAGGTAGATTTGAGTCTATCTTCTTTGGACGTGGACAGGGAGGGTTTTTCTCT
The DNA here is from genome assembly GCF_031143425.1 of Pleurodeles waltl. Classification (NCBI taxonomy): domain Eukaryota; kingdom Metazoa; phylum Chordata; class Amphibia; order Caudata; family Salamandridae; genus Pleurodeles; species Pleurodeles waltl. The sequence continues at coordinate 841,696,641 of NC_090446.1, read as the reverse complement.
CGTAGTCTGTCCTTCACTCTTCTCTTTTGTCTCCTCGTTTCACAGGTGTCCCCGGGAAGCGGATGTGGAGAGAACAGAACAACAGAGGTAAGTGGTCAGGGTTTGGCCCTCAGTAAGATTTATTATTCTCACTTCCTGTCTCCTTTCTTGGTGAGCTTCCTTTGCTTTCACTCTCTTATGGTCTTATCTTCTCTGATACTCTTTCTCTGGGTTTTTCTCTTTAACTGTGCTTTCTAGGCTATTCTCTTTCTCTCTTTCGTCTTTTCCTTTTCTTCTTATCTGGGTCTATGCCTTGTCTATCTTCTTCTGCGGCTGTGGGATCATGCGCTCGGTGCCTTGTGTGATAACTATTGGTGCTACGATATTTTGGTGTGTTTTAGTAATAGTGCTCCCCAGTTCTTTTCCTCTCTCTCTCTCTTCGGTCCCCCCCCCACTTTATTCAGTGCCCATATTTGTGAATCCCCTTTCTTTCTCTCCCCCCCCCTTTCTCACTCTTCCACTCTCTCTCCTTTTGGGCAGTGGCCCACGCACCTGGATCTGCCACGCTTCTCCAGAAGGGTGGCGGGGCGCAGCGTTTCGTCCTCCCGGTTGCCTGCTGTTATAGATCCAGCCGGATGCCTCCGAACTCCTCTCTGCGACGAACCGGGGTTCTCCGTCTCCAAACTCCGCTCGCGGTTCTGACTTCTGTCTTCCTCGCCTGCGGGGGATTCACCGTCCTCCTCCTGCTCCTCGGACCCGTCTCTTCTTCCTCCTTCCCACCCTGTATGTGCTGATACCGGGGTATTTGACCTCCCGGCATTCCCGTGCCCAAAGTCCAGTCCACCAATCACGGGACGGGAGGCCAGGAAGGCCAGTATCACAAGTGGCAGCGCCAGCACAATTCCCGTCCATGTGCGGGCGATCCGAAGCCGGCCCGTCACACTTCTCCTACCACCTTTATAGTAGGCCCCGAAAGCGGCAATTTCGGAACCTCTGCACTTCTGACTGTAGAGCGTGTAGCTCCTGTGTCAACCAGAAACGAAACCTTGTGATCCATCACCTTCCCCTGCACATAAGGTCCCCTCTGATCTACTTTTAGGGATGCTGCAAGCATGCAATCCTCACTATCTGAACAATCATCCGGCCATTCATCGTTTATTCCATTCTCACCACTCAGTGGGAACTGTTGTACTATATTATTTTGACTCATTGTTTGACCTGTGACCTGTTGAGGAAGCATCACCTGTTGCTTTCCCATCGGAGCTAAAAGCAACTGCATTTGCTGTCTAGGTACCATGGGAACCTGCTGTTGTATTTGCTGCAACTGCACTTGTTGAACGCGTGGCATTTGCATTTGTTGCATAGGCTGGAGACCCTGCATCTGAACCATATTACTCTGGAAGTTCGGATTTGGACCCCTCATTCTTGGACCCCTCACATTTTGAAATGTACCGACATCATTGCTTTGTTGAACAACACCATCCTGCTCCATCGTTGGGCACTCCCGCTTCCAGTGTCCCACGCCCCCACACGCATGGCATGGTAACACCTTTTTCATCCCTTGCACGTCATTTTGAACCACAACCGTATTCAAGTCTGGACCACGGTTCACAAAACATCCCGACCTCTGCCTCTTGTTTGCGGCTGGAACATTCCGTTCCCTTGAGGCTGTTGCTGTACCATCTGCTGTACTCCATTTCCCTGCATCCCTGCCTGAGCTGCCTTAATTTGCATCACCATCACCTTCTCTTTCAGCTTTTTCTGTTTCAATTCAATCTCATCGCTACAGTATTTCGCATACTGCAACATCTCATCAATCGGCTTCGCTTGCCAACAGATCAAATGATTCTTAATCATCTGGCTAATCTCTGGTCTCAATCCTTCGACGATCCTGAACACAAGGTGATTCATGTCTTTCGCCTCTATGACCTCTGTGCCACTCTAGTGTTCGAATGCCTTTAACAACCTGTCATAGTAAGCATGTATCGACTCTTTGCCTTCTTGTGCCGTTCGATCAATTTTCTGCCAATCAGTGACTTTCGGTGACACCTTTTGTTTTAGAAACTCAATCACCTTATAGTACAACCTCATCACCTCAGGAGACGGTGCTCCAGTAATCTTATCCCTTGCCAGTTCCTCTGTCGGCCAATCCACACCTCTCTTACATTCAAGCCACAAATCAGCTGGAACTATGATCTCAAACAGTGTATTCAAGTCTTCCCAAAGACACTTGGCGAGCTTCACAAACCTGTCCGTCTGCAGATACCACTCTATCGGCTTTTCCCTCAACCTGGGATAGTCATTTGTGAATGACAGAATGTCACCTCTAGACCACGGTACATGAACTAAAACCCCTCCAGCTGTTTCTCTCATTGGTAACATCTTTATTGTTCCTGTGTCTGGTGCAGCTTTCGTCTGCTGCGGTTCCAGGCAGTCATTTTTACTCTTATTTCTTTTCTTTGCCCATCTGCCTTCCCACTTCTCTAATGCTCCCCAAACTTGGGTACTCTGTAGTATCTCTTTGAGGTGTGCCTTCATTCCAGTGGATCTCATATGATCAAAATCTTTAGGTTCAAAGTCCAATCTATAACTCATTTTCAGCTATTTAGTATTGTCTAAGTCTATGCCGTATCTGTCTGCTGCGTTCGCTAACGTTTGGTGCACCTTACTCACTTCTTTGGTTATTTTCAGACACAAATATCGCAGTTCTGCCTCAGTGCCTGATTCTAACCTGTTCACTCCCATAGTTCCGTCAACTAGCTCCACTGCTTCCACACCCAACCTCACAAAATTCAGGTATTCCTCTTTCTCTGATCTCTCTGCTGTCGCAGGAGTAGTCTGTGGAGTGTTAAGCTTGTCTAACCATTCATTCAACTGTTGCGCCGTTAAGCCTTGCAACGGGATATTTCCACCCTGCACCATCGGTGTCTGTGACGTATTTGCACTCAATACCTGTGGAGTCAATAGACCCAAACCTGCTTGTCTCATGGTCTCTAAAGGAACCTTAATTGGACTAAAGTCCAACAAAGATCTAGATCCCTCGACTGTCTGTTCTCTCAGTGTCGTCCCTTGGGAACTTCCCGTGAACCCTCCTCTTATCACCTCTTGAGTCATTACTCCTTGGTCACATACACTAGGCTTCGCCTGCGCATATAGCGGTACTGGCGGACCAATAGTAATCGGCAATAATATAGCGGCTGGTGCCTGTCCATTTCCCAATCCTGGTGGAGCATTAACTCCCATAGCTTGATTCATCATAGGTGCTGTAACTGACTGCGGTCCTGTGACCGAAGTGTAATTCGGGACCACCTGTTGCTGCGGCTGGGGCACCAATTGTGGACTTGGCTCAATCTGCACTAACTTTGATTTCGTGTATACTGGATCAGGCGGCACCACCAAACTAGTAGTTGTCTCTAATGCTGGGACGTCAGCATAAAGCCTCTGAATTGGCTGTGGTTGCAACTGTATCTGTGTGTCTGGTGCAGTGGATACACTAACACCATTCTGTATTGGAGCTGATGTGATAACATTAGTTGGCTGTGCTGCGCTTGTGGTTCCCTGATTTTGTGATGGATTTGCAGGATCTGCACTAGTGCTCGGTCTATTGTCATTTATGGCATATGGTGGAGGTCGATCATGTAGTAACTGATTTAGGAATTCATCATCATCAGAATCGTCTGCATCTACCCAAGACTTCTGAGTCTCCTTCTGCTTGCTAGAGCCTTTGTCTGTTTCACAAGTGGCCTTTCTTCCCTGCGTTTCGGCTTCTTGAGTTATTGCCGGAAACATCCTAACTCCGTCCATTATTTCCCTTCTCCACATCCTGGTCTCACTATCACATCTGGCTTCTGCTAAGGTCTTTGCTGATCTCCTCATTCTCCGCTCAAATTTCTGTTGCCTCTGTCGTATGTCCAATAAATCCCAAATCGCTAACGCCTCAAACTGAGCTGGTCTCGGAGGCGGCTTCTGCTCATTTAGCACTTTCCGCAAATTTTCTAGGACCCCTATATTAAAGATTTCATTCTCTGGAAACGCCAAACACCCATCTTTCTCTGTTAATTTGCACCAATGCTTTAGCCAAAGACATTGCGCGACTCCCTTCTCCTCCATTACGGCATAAGTCGGAGTATCCTCTGGCAGTGTGGGCTCCCCCACACTCACTGTAATGTATGTATCTCCCCTCAAAGCACTCTTTAAAGCCTTGAAAAACTTCATTTTTGCATCTTATATTTTGTTTTAGAATCTAATCAGAAAGTGACTTTAATTCCCAGAACACTCTTCGCCTACCTTCTCAACCAATTGCCTCTCACGGACGGCTGCCGATCCGTGCGCGACCCCTCTCGGCAACTGACCTATCCCAGCCCGGCTCCAAAGACGTCACACTCACACACACTGCGGCTGACAAAGTCTTGCGGCTTGTCTTCCTCACTCTCTATTCACACAAAAACGAATGCAATATATTGCAAGCACTTTCACAACAAAACCCAAATTTGCTGGTTTACTACAGGAAGGGTAACACAATCGCTTCAGACCTTTACAGAGATTTCACTTGAAACCTCGGCCGCTATTCTCTCCTTCTCAGATCCGGCACTCGCAACAAAATTTGACCCGCAAATTCTACTCTCGACTTGCCAATGGTTCGTTCTAGTGCACTTTAGAACTTGCCAAATCTCCATCGAAGGTTTCACTCACACAATTTGACTCAAACTCGACTCGTCAACCACGTCCGATTGACCTATTAAACTGCTCAAATTACAACATAAACCTAGTGGCATATTTATACTCCGTCTGCGCCGAATGTGCGTCAAAAATTTTGACGCACATTCAGCGCAAACATTGCCCCGTATTTAAACTTTGACGCCCGAGCCCGCGGACAACAAAAGTCCGCCGTGGGAGTCATTTTTTGGATGCGGCAACCCACATTGTGTTAATAATATGCAAGGTAAGCGTTCCCGTCCAAAAAATGACTTAAACGGCCGTGCGTCGTATTTATGCTTTCAGGCAAAAATGACGCACGGCCGGGAGGCAGACCCGGAAAATGACGCACAGCCCGATTTGCGTCAAAAATTAACGCCTGGGTCAGGGCAGGCGTTAAAATGGGGCAAACACACCTGTATTTAATCAGGACACACAGAAGCAACAGCAGAGCAGCAGAGCAGCAAAAGGGAGACATGGAGGTGATTCTTATCCAGCGTGCACGCAGACGCAGAGCCCAGCAGCTTCAACAGCAGCTACCACAACACCAGCAGGGACCCCAAAGGCAGCGCAGAAGGCAGGAGAGGATATTCCGCCCCAGAACAACCCTTCATGGCCTCAGGGAACACAACATCATCCAGAGGTACAGGTTGAACTGGCAGGCCATTCAACAGCTGCTGCAAAACATTGAACCGCAGTTGGCACCCACTTTGCTGACACCCCCACCATCCCAACAGAAACCAAGCTGCTTGCCGTACTTCACATGCTGGCAAGTGGCTCTTTTCAAACAACTGGTGCCCTGGTTGCCGGAATATCACAACCATCATTCTCTGCCTTTTTGCCCAAAGTATTGGATGCCATCATTGGACTTACACCCCGCCACATCTGCTTCCCTAACAAACTGCAGAAGCAGCAGGAAACAAAACAGGGGTTCTACCTCATTAGTGGCTTCCCACACGTCCTTGGTGCAATCGACTGCACACATGTACACCTTGTGCCACCTGCTGCAACTGAACACCTCTACCGCAACAGGAAGCACACACACTCTATCAATGTGCAGGCCATAGTCGATCACCAAGGATTGATCACCAACATCGTGGCTAAATATCCTGGAAGTGTCCATGACTCATTCATCTTCCGTCACTGCACCATCAATGAACACTTCCAGGATGGACGGTATGGCAATAGACTACTTGTTGGTAAGTACAAAAACCTACTTATATACACACTGCACAGCAACCCTCTAGGACGCACAACACATACCCCACAACAGCAACATGTGAACAGGAACACACTGAGGTCGTGACATCGCTAGCCATGTTTCTTAGGTCACCATTGAACCTGTCACACATCGGAAATTAGTGTACAGTCTAATGTTAAGATGTCAAAGATCACGTGTGGAGTGGGCTGCACAAATGCCACCTTGCAAATTGTAAGTGTCCCAATGACGTTTACATTAATCCATTGCATAAGTCTAAAGGTATGGGATGTCCAGAGTACATTGATATGAACGTGTTAACAACACTGTCAAAATGAATCTGTGTATGGAACTATCATCTCACCCCCAGTGAAGACACACGGACACCTGTATCACAAGTCACAATGCTAGGGAGGGCACACTGTACTGCAACTCCCAAAACATACTGCTGACAAACGGTCAGCAGCCAAACACTCGTTCAGCTAAGGAAACAACACAATGCAGATGGTACATCCTACAAGCCTAGGATGCGACATAATAACACAAAAGAGTCACAGACAACACAAAACAACTACTGCCATGAAAGGTGATTTCAATGGGGCTAGCTACATCAACATGATCCCATTCATTTTCTCTTACAGCTGATCAGGGGTATGGCATCCAGCCATGGATAATGACACCTATTGGCAACCTGAGTACTGCAGCAGAGCGTGCCTACAATGACGTACATAGGAGGACACGCACCATAGTCGAGAGGACCTTCGGCATCCTCAAGTCAAGGTTCCGGTGCCTCGACATCACTGGTGGTAGCCTCCTATATTCCCCGGAGATGGTCTGTAAGATCATCCTAACATGTGCTATTCTGCACAACATTTGCATAAAAAGGAACATTCCCCTCCTGGAACCAGAGCCACACATGCCTGAAGAGGAGGATGCTGGCCTGAAACATGAGGGGGAACTACAGAACACGGCCGCTGGTATACGCAGGCGGCAAGATATCGTGAACAATTTCTTTTAAATATAATCACCATCACCACTTTAATGAACTAATTTAAATAAAAACCCATAATAATCACCATATCATGGTCTGGCTAATCATTTCTGCACACCTTCATCTCTAACTATCAGAATAAGAGTGTTGCCTCATGGAGCATTGCTGATATACCGATTAGGACACTGAAAATCTCAGGGCTAATGTGATGCGTAACATACAATGGTCACATACACACACACTGTAAATGACATGTATCATGTACATTTTTCCTTTGAAGGCCAATAGCAGAGGACCACACCTATTTCACACATACATGTTGAAATCAAGGTCCAACGCAGCATATGGCAGACAACTAAGACACCATCACTCAATAAGGGGAAAACAAGCCTCATACATGAGGCAGTCGATGTGCTTTTGCATCAGTAACAGGATTGTCTGACCAGACCCTTGACAGCAGTAAGTCCAACTGCATCCAATATTTGCAAGGGCTATCTGTGACCATAGTTCCATAGAAGCAGTACATAGACAGCACAAGTGGGACACATATGACCAGCATTGCGCACATGACATTCCATGTACATGTCAGCCCATTTCCTAACTCCTGACACACCCATGTACCTGGTCACAACCCACCTGTCTGAAGAGGTCCCTGGAATACTAAGATGTGTACCCTGAAATTCCCTCCTCTACACACACAGCCTGTCAATAGCAATCCAGTGTGCTACACCCTTTCCTATGGTATGACATTGTCATTGAATATCTGACTGCATGGACGTCAGGTCAATTAATACACTGGCTTCTAGTTTCTAAGCCCTGTTATCACCTGTAGATTGCTTCCCGTGTGAAAATGTCTGTTGGCCATTAGAATGCAAATCTCACCTACAGGATTTATGAGAAACAGATGCAGCCCACACCTGTTATCACCTCCATCCACACCACCCATTTCAACAAGCACTGCCCCTGCTGATGCCTGGAACAGCATAGGAGTTGCCATTTTGTCAAATACACCGTTAAGCATTGATACTAATTAAGCCGTGTAACACAGCCCTTGGGTTCATTTTTCACCTTCAAAAACACAGGACATACACGGTTTGACATGTCAACTCTCTAGTTCGTCCTCCAAACAGTCTTAGTCAGACCACTGATTATGTCACTTCTCAAATTGCTGGATCCTGATTCACCCTGCATTCTGTCAGCCTGACTGGCATCTGTCAGTGCGTCACACTAAAATATCCCTGTGTCTACATATGTACTACACTTGCGTTAGCAAACCTCTCATTCATCAGGGTGTATTTGGGCATGTGCTTCTTCAATGCATACCCAAATACATTGTATAGCATCATCTGCCTTTTAACTGTACCATATGAGTTAAATCCTCTGTGAAAAGCAAAATTCATGGCCCATACCTTGTCTGGGTCTCATTTATGCATGAATGACAAAGTGTGACAGTGTCCCAGGGCCGTATGCAGGGATTGGGTACGGGGCCTTCAGCAGAACCAGCAACCTCTGATAATGTCCATGAAAAATCCACACATGTCAGGACCCTGACAGTTCACAAACAGAATCACAGTGCTCACAACATATTGATGGGCCGTGTGTGGCGAATAGCTGCGAGAATAATCAGCACAGAGGCTATGATGTTCCCAGATGCAGTGGGAATTGCAGAGGCTAACCTGTGTACAAATGTTGTAATGACACCTGCCGGAACATGACACCTGAGACATTATCTCACTCAGCACACAAAAGGTTGCCCTGTTGACTGTCTCATTACACGTCTTTAGTGACTGGATGGGACCATCCCCATGCAGGGTCTCATGTCCACATCCACTTTACTCACATTGATCAACAAAGGATACTCAGTAGATACAGGAATAGCTGCCACTGACTCATGATGAGTCCTGGACCGAACTGTGACAAATTACACCCCGAAAAATATACAGGATCATCATTGGACCACACACATGAACAAGACACCTATGTGCAATTGATCACTGGAAATATGTGGACACGTGCTGCCTCGTCTGCTGGTCCACCACAGCCACTTGAGAGTTGTGGCTCACTTCTATGACCTCAACTGTGGTGTCATCATACATTTGTGATTCACCTTTGTCTGTCTGGGCAAATAACATGGTACCCACTTCCTCAATGCATGTGTATGACTCACTGTGGGATTCACCAACTAGTGCCTAGGAAGCTGTTACCAAAACTCTAGGACATAGGATGTTGAAAATGTGGACCATTGACATGAACAAGCGTCTGCCATCTATCTGGTGCATGCTTTGTCACATGTGGTGTCTACGTTACCCTAAATCTTGGAAGTCCACATTACGGATGTTGCTACATGTATGACTAACACATGTCCTCTCTCATTTCCACAATGACTTGCATCTAAGGATTGGACACATGGACGTCACATTCATACAAGCATATGTGCAATAATGCATCATGTGATACACACACTTGGTCAACAAATACATTAGTTGCCACAGCACACACATTGAGCCAAAGGCATTTACTTATTGTACATATGTGCGTCACATTGCTATCCTCTCCTTATGCCAAACATGCCCAATTTGTGCAATACAGATATGTAGGCCACACATATGGGCATCTAGTGCGTCAGCCAACCGTAAAAATACTGTGAAGGAAGTAGCGGATCATGGTCCACTGCAGTATGATGTCACACATGTGAACATACACCATCAACACCATAGTGGGTGCCATCAGCCTATCTCTGATGTGTCCCAAATGTAACATAACATAAAAACAGAAAAAAAGCCCAAAACCAGTTCATGCACTGAAATTTTGACGTTCCTAGTGTATGCGTCATTTTTTGTACACCAATACTGTATTTGCGTAATTTTTTTTGACGCACAGGAGTGAACATTAGGCCGCATCAAGATAATTGTACAGGCCATGTACTATTATTTGGATGTGGGCTAATTTTCACTCCTGTGCGCCAAAAAAAATTACGCAAATACAGTATTGGTGTACAAAAAATTACACATAATGCGAAAAAGGGCGGACATTTTATACAGGAAGTGATATATTAGGATATCCTGTTTACAGATCATGTACAGTGGGTGTACTTTCACTTTCACTTTGCAGTCTATGATTCTTCTAGACTGTGTGGCTGTGTAGAGAGTGGTGTCCTTAGATTTTGTGCTTTTTTGTCCTGTGTGCTGTCTCTATTGTCAATTTGTGAAATAAATATTGTTGGTGTATACTGTCCTACTGTGTTTTATGTACATTTGTCCATTTATCTAGTGTTTTAGTTGTTTGTGGGAGTCTGTTGTGGGTAGTGGTAGTTTGGGGATAGTTGTTCTCTTTTAGTGGTTAAGTTTACTTTTCTTCTGTATTTGTACCCCTACTTTCCCCCTTTTCACCTTTCTATTTCTTTAACCCCTATTCCCTTTCACAGTTCCACAATGTCTGGTAGGCCACGTCTTGGCAGGATGGGTGAAGAGGAGTTGGGGGGCTTCATATGGCTTGTGTGCCATTTCTTGCCACTGATGATCGAGGCAGGGTGATACAGGGGTATCACACAGAGGCGTGCAGAACCCGGTGGGGAAAGGTGCTGCATCACCTGCAGCGTGTGTATGCCAGCCAGAGGAGTGACCACCAGCTGCAGCACCGGTGGGCTGACCTCATCACCAGGGAGCAGGATCTCTTGGACCACCTGGGAATCGTGATTGGTGGCCCTGTTGGTGAGTATTAATCATGTAAATGTGCACAATTAAATGCTCTGTAGTGACATCAGATGATTTGTAATATGTCTGCCAGCTAAGTTGCTGACTGTGTGTAATGCTGGGGAAACATACTGGGATAATTGATGCACTATGGGAAGGATCACAATTGCTAGCTGTCAGGTAGCACGTGCTCAGCAAACTTACAGGATACTTTTCCGTGAAGTAAATTGGTGCTGCCTTTGTGTCAGACAACCAAACAAAATAGGAGCCAATCATGTCTATATAGGGCACTTTTGCCAGAGAAGTAAAGATGTACCAACATATTGGCTAACTTTGTTGACGCAATAGCTAGACTGACTTTAGAATCACTACATGATGCAGAAAATGAGTGCTGGCTTCATGTCAATTGATTATAGCAAAGTGGCTCAGACATATGTCTCATGTGAGTCTGGTGAGTGTGGAAGGAAAGCGTTCACGGAAGTACTATGAATGTTAGGGATTATTGTGGTCCTTTATCTTTTTGGATACATGTCAGATCTGGATTTGGAAACATCGTGAAAAGGTGTAAGGTGCCCTCAGCTAACATCTTAGAATGTTTGTTGGAGTTAGTTGTGCCACATTCCAATTAGGGATGGCAGTCCAAAGGTATGCACATGGGTTCACATCTCCATGGTTGGTGCAAATCACCATAGCTGGGCCACATCAAATGAATAAACTGTAACAACATGAGGGCTTACAAAAGTCCCTGTCCCTCTGTACATTGTACCTATGTGTAATAAATGTGTCATGGCCACATAGCATGTTTGACTGGTAATGCAGTCCTCAAGTAACCAGACTTTGGATGTCTCTCTTGGATGCACATGATGAGACGATTACACTCCATTTTTTTTTCTGGTCACCAATGACGGGGCATGTTTGCCACCACATGATAGTTAGGGCCAATGCATGTGTGCAGATATGTGTGTAACTGTCACAGGAGACCCATGCTATGTACAAGTTGGCCGTGATGTATCAGATGTAGTATCATCATGTCTGAATGGCTGCCATTTCCTTATTCAGCCTACACATTGTATATGTTAATGAAATTGTTGGTCTGTGCACAGATTTTGAGCACATTTCTTCCTTCCATGCCTTACAGGTGGACCGGCACCCTACACTGTGGGAGAGGTGGCTACATTTGAGGACCCCAACCACTCCAGTAAGTGTTGATATGTCTGTTATGTGTTGTGTTTGCTGGTTATGGACTCGTGTGTGTTGAACGCATGGAAAGGTGTGATGCGTTGGGCAATCATTTGTCTTGTTCCATGAGTGGGATTTCAGTTTCTCAAATGTTTCGAGTTGGCCAATGCGTATCCTATGGTATTATCTAGGGATTGTAGGCCATTCCTGTAGGCACCACAGTGAGTACTGGTGTGAGTCATGTGGATGACACTTGTATCAACAAGAGTGCGCACTGGAAGTCAGCTCAGATTTAGTCAGCCTGTCAGACCCACATTCTCCAAGATTGGTACAGTAAATTGCTTTCCAATAGACTTCTGCTTCCCTATTTACCAAGGTACTTATTAAACTGTAGGTAGAACCTCCTAGCAGCATGTACTTCCACATGCAGTGCTACAAGTATGTGGAACTTGAGTGCAATGGCCTAGGTGTGCATGCTAATCATGATCATGGGTGTTCTTGCAACTCTGTGTCTGATGTAAGTCAGGCCTTACTGGAAGTATATGTTGTGTACCAAGCTCTGCATTTCCTGACATGTGTGGCCCTATGATTGGTCTAGGGTTTGCAGACTCCTAATTGTTGATAGACCTTACCTGTGGTGTGTGTGTAGAACCAAACACATGTGGAGTTTTCTATACACTCCTCGGTGTACATGTTGTTGGAAATTGATACTTGTTTATCCACCCCCCACCCTCAAACACAGGCATGGGTTTGTGAATGGGGTACCTAGGACTGATGCTACCAGTACGTTACACATCTATGTGAAAAAGTGACTGTTTGGTTGGAACCTAGTATACACACTCAGGTTTGGCACATGGGTACTATACTGGAAAGTCCTGTTGCAACTTGCAGACCATGTGGCTTTAGTTTTGCATTCTGTACACTGACATTTGTAGCCCAGGTCTTGGGGGAGGACATGCAGCATGATTGTTAGCTGATAACTGGCAGAACTCAGATGGCAAGTCAAAGCCAGTTGTTACCCATCTTGTAGGTTATGGATGTGCTATGTGTGATGTGACCTTTGTAGGCTGGCCTGCCATGTACTTCCTCAGGGACATTCAATGATCTGTATTGTGATATGAGCTGTTACAAGTACAGTAGATGTCTGATTAACTTCTTGTGCCAGTTCACACAATGCAGATCCTAATGTAGATTATTTGCATTTGTCTTCACAGCTGCAAACATGACTCCAGACCAGGTCCGTGAGTTCCAGCGGCGGGCCATGAGATACCAGCACATCCTTCTGGTGGAGTCGGGGTTCAGGAGGATGGCCCGTCGATATCTCCATGAACGGGTCTCCGGGGCATGGAGGGCCTTCCCACAGGGTAGCCCTACTTTTCCCACCACAGCCACCACCAGCACAACCACGACTTCAAGCCAGGTGGCCCCACCCACAGCTGGGACTGTTGTGCCTACATCTGCCGGACTTCCAGGCCCCAGCATTGCTACAGGTGCAGGACAGCCCACTGGCCTTGGCTCCACACACACACAGACCTCCTCCACCGGTACCCAGACTGCCCCAGCTCCATCTGTTGACCCTGCAGCCTTCCACAACATGGAACGGAAGATGGACCGTGTGCTGCGCAAGTTATGCCAGCTGAGCCGGGATATGTGCCACATTAACCGGCGTGTGAAGTCGATCAAGAGGACCCTCTGCAGGGCCAACCTCTAGACTGTTTTTGATATGGACATGATTCCCTCCCCTCCCTCCTCTTTCCTTGTTCTTATACTTAGTGGGCTTAGGAGGCTTAGTGTTAGGTTAGTATAGGCTGTTAGTTTAGTTAGTGTTAGTGGGTGGGGGGTCCTGATTGTTTCTATTTTTACTCATTACATGTGTGGGTGGGTGGGTGGGGGCTATGTTGGGGTTCTTGTGTGTTTAATAAAAAATAATAATATTAATAATAAAAAAATACAAAAAAATATATGTTTGTTTAGGATAGTATAGTATGTGTTTAGGTTAGTATGTGTTGTCCTCCATGTGTCCCGTCTCATAAGGGGTGTGGGGTGTGGATGTTTAGAACGTTTCGTTACATGTGATAAGTAAGTGTAGGTTAGGTTAGTTAGGGACAGTTGTGGGTAATGAGTAGTCAGGGTAGATGAGGGTAGGTAAGACTTTTCCCTCAGTTTCCTCTTCTGTGATTAGCATTTAATAAATATTTGGTTAACCCTTAACAGTATGTGTTAAATGGTACTTGATCCTGGGCTTGGAATCAGTGTACCTGAATGTTGTTCTATTACATTTGTGTCCTATGCTACAAACAAATCCCAACTGAGCTGTAAGATTGCCAGCTACCCCAGAGCTACCTTGCAAAGTTTCCACCCTTCGTTGCAACCACCAATCACAGTTAATATGGATCACAATGTGTTTCTGTTGATAAGTGTGTTTTCTACGTCACAAACAGTGCTTCCAGACTTGGTATTGGGGGAACAGTTTTAGGTCTGACTGCAGTGTGATGATCAAGGACACCCTTGTAAGATGAGTTCTCGTAGGCACTCTAGTATTCTTGTCTTCATGACTCACATACGTCATTTGTGACACAGTTCAGCATGATTACCTATTTGTATGTAAACTCAGATAGCTTCATTCATGCAGTTTTTGTAGTGTTTGCTTAGATTAGTGTGCACTGTTATATGTGTTAGTATTGCATGGTGACAACATTTTGCGGCCACTATTTGATGACTTAGATATCCCTTGAGGAAGCATTATTCTGTCCAACACAGCATGATGGTGTATGGTTTCTCACTTCATCAGATATGTCCCTCAGGATGGGCAGAGTATGATGCAATCATGGGCACTGTGCAGATTTATCTGACTACATAATATCAGGACAGTTGTATTGACAAGCTAAGTAATTTGACAGTAGGCACATTTCAGTTATCTACTGCACATTTGATATGTCACATTACCCAGAGACAGATTTGTTGTGTAAGTGCTATTTATTGAAAAGTGCTGTAGTGCTATCTGTACATTGTCCATGATTGTGAGTCCATTAGAGTGACATCCTACACAAGGGGTTACGGAAATGCTTTTGACATGCTGGGGTGATGTTTCAGACAGTGCAGAGGGACAGGATTTGCCAATGAGTAGGAGAGAGACAATCACTGGGCAGGCTGACAAGATATACAGTGGTAAGCAGAACAGTCATTAAGTAGAGTTGTTGCAAGACTGGCATGTTACAAAGCGCAGGACCTTGGTAATTGTTGGCTATGTGGCAGGGACTAGTGCTTCCGGGTACTTTTCCGTGTGAAGGTGATCTGTTCCATGTCTTCTTCTGATGTGTGTGTTGCCTCCTCTGTTCTTGGTGGTGGTGGTTGTGAAGGGGCAACACACACCTCAGTGTTAGAAGACGTGGAGTCAGACATCCCGGTCGCTGCTACCTGTGAAGGTCTTAAGGGCAGTACTGCAGCAAGGAGTATCTGCTGGTTCTTGAGAATAGCAGCCACATCACGATGGTAGGCAGCCAGGTCAGCCCTGAGGGGTTCAATGTTGCATTCGTGCACGTGTTGACAGGATTGCTGTTGTAGGTGTTGGGGCAACTGTATTACAGCTGTGCTGATTTCCTTCTGGGTTTTTTGCTGTTCCTGCAATGACATTATGCACGAACGCACCCCCTCAAGGCTGGCTGCCATAGTTTGCATCCCCACCCGCACCTCCTTGGCCAGCTCCCGCTGTACCCCAACTACAGTTCTCTCAAAGCTGGTGCCTGTGTCGTCTGAGTCCTCAGCTGTATTGGAGCTGGCAGGTCTTACAATTGGGGTGGTGGGTGGATCCCCTGCAATGGCTGCTTGTTCTGTGCTCCTCCTTGTGACTGAAGGTGGGGTCTGGAGGGTTTCAAGGACCTTTTGGATAGTCTCCTGGGGAATGTTTATCAGCTCGTCATCCATGTCATCAGGGTAATCTGGGACAGTGTCAACACCAGGGCAGTGCGCGCTCTATTGGCGACTAGAATGCAAAAACCCAGCACTCTGAAAACAACGCAATTTATGCATTGTGCTGATATGTTGTTGTTTACCTTTTTGCATTGCAGAGTTTAATCCTAAAGACTTATTTTTAATGTGTTTACAAATACTGTTCATTTGCAATGTATTGCTGCAGGCTTTCAGAGTGTGTTAGGGTGTGGTCCCTTTCCAGGGCCTTCCAGAGACTTTCCCTGCAGCATGCCTGGGTGTGGTTGTGGGCTGGGCCAAGACTCTATAAAAGGGAGCCAGCCCAGCTCCAAGTGCTCACTATTCAGAGGTCCCGGTGCAGAGCAGCAGCTACTTGCTGTGCTCCTGTCCCGGTGGCCTATTTTATCTTCCAGGCCTCTGCCCTTCATTCTTCATTGGTGATCCTTGTTCTGGGCGGTAAAACAGTGGTTGGGCTGGCCTCCTGACGCCGTTATCGAGAACTTTCATATTCTTGGCCTAATTTCTTTAATGATTAACAGATTACTTTGCGCACTACCATTTCTTGACATTTGTATGGTGGCTTACGAATCGGCAAGACGCGCGATTCGTTTCATGATGATTTAACTTTGTTATTCATTGCGCACTATCATTCCTTGACATTTACATGGTGGCTTAAGAATCGGCAAGACGCACGATTCGTTTCATGGTGTTTTAACCTTGTTGTTCATTGCGTGCTACCATTTCTTGACATTTACATGGCGGCTTAAGAATCGGCAAGACGCGCGATTCCTTTCATGATGATTTAACTTTGTTATTCATTGCGTGCTACCATTTCTTGACATTTACATGGTGGCTTAAGAATCGGCAAAAGACGCGCGATTCGTTTCATGGTGCTTTAATCTTGTTATTCATTGCGTGCTGTTATTTCTTGGCATTTACATCGTGGCTTACGAATCGTTAAGACGCGCGATTCGTTTAATGGTGATTTAACCTTGATATTCATTGTGTGCTACCATTTCTTGACATTTTACATGGTGGCACTCGAATCAGCAAGACGCACGATTCTCTCCTCAAGCTTAATTCATGTTGTTCATTGTATGCCACTATTCTAAGACATTTATTAGGTAGTATTCGAGTTGACAAGTTGTGTGATTTGTTTCCTGAATCCATATTGTGTTATTCATGGTGCACATTCCTTTTATGGTGTTTACTATATATATGAAAATCTGCAATGTGCGCAATTCGTGTTGAAACATTTCAAGAGAACACAAAAGGCCAGAGTTTCTAGATGCAATATTGCATGGTCCTAGTATGCATTCTCAAAAAAGGATTCATATGACTGGTTTAGAACTTATTCAGAATGTTTTCCTGATTCTCATGTAAAGGAAAGTACTTGAATTTGAAAGTTTCATTTAATCCATCTTGATTCCCTTACAGGTATCCGGTCATCTTGAAACTTAGTCATTTTAAGCCTAATTCTTAGGTTGTTCATGTTTCCAGAATGACTAGGCTTAGAATCATAGTCTAGTATTGATTTCATGAGATGTAATTTTCATATTGTGTGTTTTGACCTTTTTCTTACTACAGGTTTCCTTCCCAGCTGTTCCCTTCCTAATCCCCTCTTCCCCTCTTGAACTCTCTTAGCCTCTGTGATTTATCTATCAGAGTCTTGGAGTTGTTCAGTGGTGGACGTGTTGGGAACGTGCGCAGACCCCGAGGATCTGGTGACTCTGACAGACAGGCATATCTGCAGGAGATCCATCTTCCTCTGCAATGAAACAGGGTACAATTAGTGTGTCTGTGTTGTGGCATGAGTGATGTGACATGCCTGCCCTGTGATGAATTCACATTGTGATCTTATTTCGTGTTTATTGCTCCAGTCCTTCAGATGGGCATTCTCCCAGGCCTGTGGCCCACCTGCATGTCACATGTATGTTATTAAGTTATTAGACTTGTCGGCATCATCTCTTCTAGGTGTTGGTTTTGGCCAAATAGTGAATTGCCACCTTCTTGTCCTACTCAACCCTCCGTCTACATCCATTCTCATGGTGAGACCTTTCACTGGCTGTGGGTGTTCTGATGGCACTGGCAGCACACTTAACAATCTGGACCTGCCCCAATCTCTGATCTTTCACATCCACTTATATGTTGTTGACATGTAGCATATCCTATGCATAGCAATGTTATGACACGATATGGATGTTGGCATTGGTAATGTGTACAGCTGATGTTGGGAATGAGTGGTACATTGGATTGCCCTGATAATCGTATCAGTGTCCTTTTTCCTCCTCTGACTGTGCAGGTGTATGTCAGTGACCAGTTACATGTGCTCCCCCACCCCCAATGCTGTTGTTTGAGCAGTATGACATTTGGGATGTTACATTGTGACCCAGGCACAGGATAGACCCTGACATATGTAGCATGGGTATGTCCTTAGTGCTGTGTAGCTCCTATTATTGTTGACATTGGCTGATGTTTGCAACAACTATGGGCATTGACATTTGACAGTACTGGGGCCTTTGTCTTTTTTCAGGGGATTGTTGAAGTTGTCATCCTCAACCCTCTAATTTAGGTGTGTATGATCCATGGGGAGGTTACTGCCATTGGCTACTTGAGCTGCACACAGAGCGGAAGTGGTAGTGGCAACTGTTGTCGCAGTTACATTCCAGTTGTTGGTATGGCTAGAGGTTGTTAAGAGGGCCCTAGTTAATGTGGGGGGTATGGTGGCTGACGTGTGCCGGGATGTCAGTTTGGCGTTGTGGCCTTCCCTCCTGGCGTAGATTTCCCTTTGCTCCATCATTGGCATGGCAGTATGCCCCCATGGGACTGTTGTTGGTGTAGTGTAATGGTGTGCCCCAGCTTCTGTCTGTGCAGGCCATGCCCCCATGCCGTGCCCCTTTACCCATGCCACTCCATGTATATGATGACTTACATGCAATGTGTAGTAGCTATTCCCCCCCCGGTTGCAGTTGACATTAGTGCATTTCAATTCCCCATGTGACTTACCCTGCATGAGCGTTGTCTCCTGGTAGTTTGCGCTGTCCTGTCCTTGAATCCCTGTGACGATCTCCTCAGGGATGACGGCTGCGACCATCTCCTCCATGTGGTCCAGGGCCTCCTGGTGTGCTGGACTCCCACCTCCAGTCTGCAGTGCTGCCTTCCTGTTCCTGGCCATCTTTTCCTTGGTCCTGCGCTTGCAGTCCTGCCAGCGTTTCTTGCACTTGATGACTGTTCTGCGTACTTCTGCCACACTGTTAATCTTGTCAACAATTTGTTGGCATATAGCCTCTCTCCTACTGATTGGCAACTTTGAGGTGACAAACAGCTGGTGCTGGTGTTCTGTCACCTCTTTAACCAGAATGTCCTGCTCCTCTGCACTGAAGCAACACTTTCTTTTCTTCTTATAAGTGTCCTAGTTCTTGTGTGGGTCCTCCTAGCTGGTTCCTGGTCTGTTGTCATCTTCCTGGGGTCTGTAGTGGCATCTGGGATCCATTTTGTCTCTCCTCTGGTGAAATGGCAGTGTTTGCGGTTTTTTTTTGACGCCATTGCGTCAAAAAACGGCGCATATCCGGTTTGCGGGGTCGTAAATCGACCCACAGTCATTTCTGCAGCGTTACCGTCGTTTTGCTTTACGACTTGACTCTGCGGTGTGCGTCAAAATAAATGTCTCCCACCTGTGGTTTGCGCCACCGTGCGTCAAAGTATAAATTTGACGTCTGCACGGCGCACCAAAATGGCGTTAGCCGGCGGTAATATTTTTGTTGCAAAACTGCGCCAGCGCAGTTTTGCGTCAAAAAGTATAAATATGACCCCAAGTGCCTCATGCACTTATCAATATACTCCGGAGTCTTAGACCACGCCGGGTCCGTACATCACCAATAACCATGTGCAGAATTTTTTAGCAAAAAGTGCCACACTCACATGAAGTTCGCCGATTCCCTACTCTCATACTGCGGAGCACGCCCACTCCTACAAAAACCTTACCTGGCCCAAATTCTCACACCCTCACAATTCACCTGCTATATGCATAAGCTGAGCAAACGCAAATTCTACGTCACACATACTATCACTAGAACGCTGAGAACATAACCAACTCACTTAGGCAAGCTCCGAGATTCCAGGAAAGTCATTTGGGACTTAGGGGCACATCATACCTCCAATTTGCATTATCTCAAAAATAATCCCAAAACAGTGGTCCCCCGTCCTAGCGCCCCAAAGGGCCTAAACATGCCTCTGCTACCAGAACTGATAACGCGTCCCAATCTAGATAATTTATTCACTCTGGGACTCGTTTTAGTCCAATGAATCTTTTGAGCCTGATTGAAGTCTCCTTAAGACGAGATAACTAATCAACATGTCGATCAATAAATCAATAACCTCATCAATATTCACAATAGCAAATCAATCGAATTAATCAATAACATCAATAAACTTGAAACACACCATGACCTTTCAGTCATGAATAACCACACCAGATTTAGTAAGATTTATGATATTTATTCCCTATTGATTTCACTCTACTAGCAAGTTTATTAGTCTCAAAACCAGAAAACACATCAACAAGGCCATAATATGGCAGCTCGAATAAGATTTCATCAAAGCAAAGATCATGAACATTAGAACATAGCACAACGTCAACATGGATTAACTTTAGCAGAGTATCATTAGCGCATTATTCAACAAAGCATAGATTCAGTCATTTGTCTATTTGCGTCCGTTTAGTGAACTCCTTAACTAACCTCGAATTAGCAATAGCATGTTGGGCTTCATGCAAAACAATTTAGCAACACCAATTTAGAAAACATCTATCTATGGTCTCTATCAAAAGAAGCAGTTGGTACCTAGAAAGAAAAGGCAAACAGACAATTACAATTTCATCATCATATAGTTACCCTCCGTAATGAGACAGCATACAGAGGCAGTCTTCGTCTTCAGGACAGCAGTTGATTCGCCATCAGCCAGGAATCACAGCAAAGTTCAGCAAGGCGGGCACTAAGGGACACTTCCCTCATAAGGAGGACAAGTAAGCATCAGGTAAGACAAAGTAAGGATGGTTTGAAGAATCAAACAGCAAATTCTTTAAGCAGAGTAACAAAGTGTCTAGGCAATAGCAAAGGCACGTAATGGCTAAGGCATAGGAATGGCATATAATGGCTCGGAATGGCAGAGAATGGCTGATTTCTCCTGGAGTCATGCGGTTATATTAAAATTGTCGAACAAGTCTCTAATTTCCAATTGGTCAATATTTGGTGCATCATTATCTCCATGCAATAGTCCATCGGTCACCTCATTACGATTGTCACCCCATATCAGTTCTCACGTAGTTTATTGGTTCCTGGGTTTGACGCCTCCAACGGGTAGAATGTCAGGTGAGGAATAAGTGACATTTGTTACTCAAGTCAGTAGTCCTGTTGTCTTCCCTAGTCTAAATGACCTTGTACCTGTTGCAAATTACACTGTTGCGCTCCACAAGAATGTCTCCTTGAGCAAGTCGGATTCTCATGAGAAGATTTACTACGGTTACACACACATCTCTGACTTCTGGAAAAGTACAGTTTCATGTCCTTCAGCAAGTCAGCACATTGCACGTTAGAAAAACACATTTAATATGAAACCGGGCAGCCAGGCCCGACTCGTGCTAACTAAGGCCTAATGATTAATTAGCAAAACCTTAACATGTAACTCTTAATACTAATACAAAATCATACATTAGTACATTAATATTTCATTATTAGTCAATTTCATTAGTCATCTAATACAATGGTGGCCACTCCCCGTGGGCACATTTCATACACATGCGTTAACGTTTACATTTTCTATGCGATTTCACTAAGCATTATATTGCAAGCTTCTCATGTTAATTATTAGATTTTAATCACACTCCATCACCACCTGATTCCCTCTTCTTATTTTTGACAATAAGGGGATAGAGTCCCCGCGTCATAAAATGTCAATCACAACTTTCTTTTCATGTTGCAGCCAACCAATCAGATTGTGTGTTTTTAGCTTGCAGTAGTAGCACGTCAGTAGGTAGCTGTACATTTTTATCCTTAATTTCTTTAAAACTACTGAACAGATGTAATAAAAAATACAAAAGCTCACTTTCAAGATCTTTCTGCCAAATTTAGTGTAAAACTGTTTAGCAGTTTTTGCTGTACCGCTGTTCAAATTTCCTATGGGAAATTGCATGGGAAGAATGTTTAGGGACACCCGCTTTTCCTCGCCATCGATTGACAAATTACCCTAAAACTTTATAGGAAGGAGCAGAGGTGGGTGAACTTTTTTTGGAAAGTTTTATGGAGATTCATCAAATGGTGCCAAAGTTATTATCAAACCAAAAAATACATTACCTGTGGAAACAGGGTCCTATATATACTATAGGTGCCCCCCAATTTATCTTGTATCTGTGGACAATGTGTGCCACTTCCCATTCCCCTTCTAGAAATGGCACTGCCTTTAGGATCTTCGTGGCGGGAGTGGAGGTGATTTTCAGCTGCAAGCGAGTAGGAAATTAAGTGCAGTTTGCCCAGTGCTTGACCGCCTAGAACTCGATAGTAATGTGGGCTCCTGCAACACGTATATGTCTCGGTCCCAGTTCCTGTCGCCTTTTGTTTCAGTCAAGAATTGTAATTACTCCTGTGGGTTTTGATTTCTACCCCCCTCCCTCTCCGGCGTTTGATTGAAACCAGTCATTTTGGTTGTTGGAAGAACCTAATCCCCTCTGCAGTGTTTACTGATAAACGGCCTCTGCAAAACCATTTACTCTAACCAGTCATCCATGTATTACAGATAGTACACAGTATTCCTTCCTTCTCGCTTTTTTCCCCTTTTCAAGACAAATCAGCACCGTTTTTTAGTTTGATTAAAGTCTGCGCTATGCACTGTTGGATTTATGCAATGACTTCATCTCCGGAATGTATTCCCCGAGCAAGGTTGCATTCCTCTGGACTAAAGATGTGCTTTATTTGATTTGTTTTTAATAACTATGGCGCTGTAATTTCAGTTTCGAGCTGAATATATTTGCATATTTTATATTCTCTTTACATCCCCCGGGCGGAAAGGGCGCCCGTCCTGTATTCAGGCCTGGTTATAGACGCAAACATTTATTTTGCCAGAGAGTGGCACTTGTGGTGTGCCCCCTGCCACCGAGCACCGTCAGAGTACGTCGCACACGCCATGAGGCCTAATGAGTACAGGTGCTGGTACGCAAGGGCGCAGTCTCCAGAATATGTACAGCGTGTCCTGAGTGGTCCTACTTCGCCCCTGAGCACGGCAGGACGCAGTAGAGCTGATCATGGAATGCAGTTGTTTTGGGGGGACTGTGAATGTGCAAAGGAGTAAAGGGGGTGGAGCACCTCCAGGGCCAGGACCACTATTCAGTATAAGGCCAATGAATGTCTCAGAAGGGGTGGGGGTGCAAGAACCATTTTACATTACGCCACTGTAACTGTGAGAACAGTTTTCAATTCGGAGTATGAAATTCGAAAATTAAAACTTCCAAACTTCATTGATTTCCATTACTGTTAAAAAATGGGAGCTTTGGTTGGCAGTCAGGTTACCCCCTGTCCAACCAAGCTAGGACCCTCACTCTAGTCAGGGTAAAGGAGAATCACCCTCAGCTAACCCCCGCTCACCCCCTTGGTAGCTTGTCACGAGCAGGGAGGCTTAACTTCAGAGTCTAGGTGTAGAGTATTTGTACTAACACACACAGTAACTTAATGAAAACACTACAAAATGACACAACACAGGTTTTCAAAAATAGGAAATATTTATCTAAACAAAACAAAACCAAAATGACAAAAATCCAACATACACAAGTCAAGCAAAAGAGTCTTAAATTCTTTTGTAAACAGTAAAAACACTGTTAGCATTGAAATGTACCTTGGTACCGTCAAAATAACATGCACGGGCGAGTGTGCGTCGAAAAAGGTTAGCGATGCGTCGAT
The DNA here is from genome assembly GCF_031143425.1 of Pleurodeles waltl. Classification (NCBI taxonomy): domain Eukaryota; kingdom Metazoa; phylum Chordata; class Amphibia; order Caudata; family Salamandridae; genus Pleurodeles; species Pleurodeles waltl. The sequence goes on along the minus strand of NC_090446.1, from coordinate 841,673,034 downwards.
TTCTCACCTGCAAGCGAGACCGTGTGTCATTTCTCCTTCTCCGGTTGGGTTGGCATGTGTCGGTTTTCCTCTCCGCAGGAGAGAGATGCATCGTTACGGACAGCACACGGGTCTGGGCAGGCATTGTGTAGTTTTTCTGCGCCCAGCAAGGTTGCGTCAAAAATCCTGCCGCACAATATCAGCAAAACCGCGCTGTGTGGGTTGCAATGTTACCAGCCTCCCTTGTGGGGCATCATTTCTCTAGCCATGTACGTCGATCTTCCAGCCGCGCTGCAGGCGGTGATTCGATTTCAGCCGCAGAGCTGGCGGCGCGTTGTTTCTTCATCCGCGTCTCGGAGGTTGCGTCGGAAATTTCCCCGCAATTCGGTCGGTGTGTGGATTTTCAATCTTGGTCTGCCAACTTCGCCTGTCAAGGCCCCAGGAACTAGATAGGGCACCACTTGGTAGGGCAGGAGTCTCATCAGAGAATCCAGGTGCTGGTAGGGGAAGTCTTTGATGGCCCTAAGACTTCAACAACAGGAGGCAAGCTCAGGACGAGCCCTTGAAGGTTTCTTCACAAGCAGGAATGCACAACAAAGTCCAGTCCTTGCCCCCTTTCACCAGGCAGAAGCAGCAACTGCAGGATAGCTCCACAAAGCATAGTCACAGGCAGGGCAGCACTTCTCAGCTCTTCAGCTCTTCTCCAGGCAGAGGCTCCTCTTGATTTCCAGAAGTGATCTAAAGTCTGTGGTTTTGGGTGCCCTTCTTATACCCATTTTGGCCTATGAAGTAGGCTTACTTCAAAGGAACGTCTCTCTTGTTTGTGAAATCCTGCTTTGCCCAGGCCAGGCCCCAGACACACACCAGGGGGTTGGAGACTGCATTGTGTGAGGGCAGGCACAGCCCTTTCAGGTGTGAGTGACCACTCCTCCCATCCCTCCTAGCACAGGTGGCTCATCAGAATATGCAGGCTACACCCCAGCTCCCTTTGTATCACTGTCTAGAGAGAGGTGCAACCAGCCCAACTGTCAAACTGACCCAGACAGGGGATCCACAAACAGGCAGAGTCACAGAATGGTTTAAGAAAGAAAATGCTCACTTTCTAAAAGTGGCATTTTCAAACACACAATCTTAAAATCAACTTTACTAAAAGATGTATTTTCAAATTGTGAGCTCAGAGGCCCCAAACTCCACATGTCTATCCGCTCCCAAAGGGAATCTATGCTTTATTCACTTTTAAAGGCAGCCCCCATGTTAACCTGTGAGAGGGAGAGGCCTTGCAATAGTGAAAAACGAATTTAGCAGTATTTCACTGTTAAGACATACAAAACGCATTAGTATATGTCCTACCTTAAACATACACTGCACCCTGCCCATGGGCCTAACATAGGGGTGTCTTACATGTAAGAAAAGGGAAGGTTTAGGCCTGCAAGTGGGTACACTTGCCACGTCAAATTGGCAGTTTAAAACTGCACACACAGACACTGCAGTGGCAGGTCTAAGACATGATTATAGAGCTACTAATGTAGGTGGCACAACCAGTGCTGCAAGCCCACTGGTAGCATTTGATGTACAGGCCCTGGGCACCTCTAGTGCACTGTACTAGGGACTTACCAGTAAATCAAATATGCCAATCACAGCGATCCAATTACATACACATTTTATATAGGAGCACTTGCACTTTAGCACTGGATAGCAGTGGTAAAGTGCCCAGAGTAACAAAAACAGAGTCCAGCACACTTCAACAACCTGGGAAACAGAGGCAAAAAGTTACGGGAGACCACACCAAGGATGCCATGTTTAAAACGTGTCCCTCCCAGCTGAAAGTGGGGAGCAACTACCCAACCTCATGGGAGTTCTCATCACTAAGGCGGAAAGATCTGGACAGACCATCAGCATTGGCGTGTTCTGTACCAGAGCGGTGTTCCACTGTAAAGTCCATCCCCTGCAGAGAAATGGACCACCACAACAGTTTTTGATTCTCACCCCTCATCTGAATTAACCATCTGAGGGGCATGCGGTCGGTCTGAACCCGGCAGTGAGTCCCAAACAAGTAGGGCCTTAGCTTCTTCAGCGCTCAGACCACAGCAAAAGCTTTGCATTCTCTGGCACTCCACCTACGTTCCCTGGGAAGTAACCTCTTGCTAATGAAGGCTACAGGTTGATCTAGGCCCTCTTCGTTAAGTTTTGAGAGTACTGCTCCAATACCATGCTCTGAGGTGTCTGTTTGCTCAACAAACACCTTGGAGTAGTCAGGTGCCTTCAGCACAGGTGCTGTGCACATGGCAGCCTTCAGGGTATCAAAAGCGGTCTGGCAAACCTCTGTCCAGATCACCTTCTTTGGTTGCTTCTTAGAAGTCAACTCAGTCAAGGGGGTAACAATGGTACCATATCCCTTGACAAACCTCCTGTAGTAGCCAGTGAGGCCTAAAAAGGCTCTCACCTCAGTCTGGGTTTTGGGAGGCTCCCAAGCCAGAATGGTGTCAATTTTTGGCTGTAGGGGTGCCACCTGGCCACTCCCTACCTGGTGTCCCAAGTACACCACAGAACTCTGCCCTATTTGGCACTTGCATGCCTTAATAGAAAGGCCTCCCTTTTGCAGGGCCTCCAATACTCTGCAGAGGTGTTGCAGATGTTCCTCACATGTGTAACTAAAGACAAAAATGTCATACAGATAGGCGGCACTGAACTCATCCAGCCCAGCCAACACCTGGTTGACCAACCTCTGAAAGGTGGCAGGGGCATTTTCATCCCAAATGGCATCACCTTAAACTGAAAGTGCCCATCTGGGAAAGAAAATGCAGACCTCTCCTTGGCCCCCTCAGTCAAGGCAATCTGCCAATACCCAGACGTTAAATCAAACGTGCTGAGGTAGGTGGCAGCTCCCAACCAATCTATGAGCTCATCAGCTCGGGGGATGGGGTGTGTGTCAGTCTTATTGACCGCATTGAGTCCCCGGTAGTACACATAGAACTGGAGTTCTGGAGTGGCACCAGGTGCAGCGGCCTTTGGAACCAATACCAAGGACTGCTGGAATGCAGAATAACCCCTAGGGTTAGCATCTTGGATACCTCATCCTTAATGCTAGCCCTGACCTTGTCAGTCGCCCTGTAAACTAAATTGGTGCACTGTCCCCAGTGTCCACATCATGTGTGCACAAGTGTGTGACTCCTGCGATCAAGGAAAACAGTAAGGCGAACTGTCCCAACACCTGGCAACAGTCCCTCTGCTGCTCTGCAGTCAGGGAGGGGGAGAGGATCACTCCCTCCACAGACCCATCTTTCTCTGCTGCAGACAGGAGGTCAGGAAGAGGCTCACTCTCCTCCTCCCCACCGTCATCCGTTTGCAAGGAGCATTGACAGTTTAGGCCACTCAAAGTGTGGCTTGAACCGGTTAACATGCAGGACCCTTAGAGAGTTCCTGGGAGTCTGCAAGTCCACCAGGTAGGTGACTTCACTCCTGCGCTCCACCACCTCAAATGGACAAGTCCTCTTGTCTTGGAGCACCCTAGGCTCCACTGGTGCCATCACCCACACTTTTTGACCTGGTTGAAACTCGACCAGCATGGCATTCCTGTCATACCACCGTTTTATATCCTTCTGGCTTGCTTCCAGGTTCTCCTGTGCGAGTCTCCTGAAGTGGGCAGTCTGGTATCTCAGAGCCAGCATGCAGCTAAGTACATCCTGGGGGGGTTTACTAGGATTTACTAGGAGCTTTTTCCAAAGCCTCCTTCACCAGACTTAAAGGTCCCTTCACAGGGCGGCCATAAATCAGCTCAAAAGGACTAAACCCAAGTCCCTTTTGAAGCACCTCCTTGTAAGCGAACAGAAGGCATGGCAAGAGGATGTCCCACTTCCGCCTCAAGGGCTCTGACAGGCCTGTGATCATGCCTTTCAAGGTGAGGTTGAATCTCCAAACCAGAGCATTGCTTTAGGGGTGGTAAGGTGTGGTGAACTTGTAGGTTACCCCACACATCTTCCACAGAGACTTCATGTATGTTGATATGAAGTTGGTATCCCTATCGGACACCACTTCCTTGGGGAACCCCATGCGGGTAAAAGCTCCCATCAAGGCACAGCCCACCACAGGAGCATTGATCTTAAAGGAATGGCTTCTGGGTCTTGGGTGCCATGGTCCACCAAGACCAGGATAAACCTGTTGCCCATGGCTGTCTTGGGATCCAGAGGCCCCACAATGTCAATAGCAACCCTTTCAAAGGGTGTGCTAACAACAGGAAAAGGTTGGAGGAGAGCCTTACATTTCCCCCCACTCTTGCCACTTGCCTGCCAAGTTTGGCAAGACCTACAATGAGCATCAGAATGCTTGTGCATCAGGGGCCAATAGAAGTGGGTGACAAGCCGCTCATAGGTCTTGTCCTGTCCTAGATGTCCTGCTAAAGGCACATCATGAGGCAACCCCAGTAGGAAGGCCCTGAAACACTGGGGTACCACCAGCACACAGGCTGACGCAGGCTCAGGAACCTTAGGCTCACTATACATGAGGCCATCATCCCAGTAGATCAGGTGAGATCCTGGCTCCTTGCCAGCTGCCTTGTCTACAGCCTGCTGCAGCAAACCCTCCAGAGTAGGGCATGTCTTCTCTGTCTGACAGAATGCTTCCCTGGTGGGCCCCCCTTCCTGCTGCCACTGTGACAGCTCATGGACCTCTCCCAGTCCAGCCACCTGCTCCCCTGTATGCTCCGGAGTGCCTCCTCCCGGACCGTGGGAACTTCTTGGACCGGTTTCTCGCGCCCCCTGCCTTTCCTCTTTTTGGCGGTCCCCTGGGCCACTGTTTCAGGCTCCAGGGGCTCTTGACCACCCTGACGGGCTGCCATTGACCGTGTGGATATGCATACCCACACACGCAGACCCAACATCTCCAAGTGGGACCTGTGTTCCACCTCCTTCCAAGGGGAATCCTCCAGGTCATTGCCAAGCAAACAATCTACAGGCATGGTTGAACTCACAGCTACCTTCAAGGAACCTGTGACCTCCCAATTCAAAGGCAACCTGCGCCCCTCCACACAGGCGCTCTGGGTGTCCACTGCAACTACTTGGTGACATACATAGTGATCAATCTGCTCTTCAGATACTAGGTGACTCCTCGCTGTAGTCACACTGGCTCCGGTGTCTCTCAGAGCCTCCACCCGCTGCCAATTAATGGTCACCAAATGCCTGTACTTCTTAGTGTTCTCAGGCATGAGGATTCTCTGGACCATCTCACTGTCCCCTAGTGAGACAAGGGTCATCTCAGGTGGCTCCCACCCACCTGGAACCAACTCCTCCCCAAGCGCTACACTAGCCAAACCCTGGGATTGTGCACCAGAGGGTGCCGGTGTATTCTTGGGGCATTTGGGGTCCCCCTCACATGACCCACTTGGTCACATGCATAACACTTATGTGGGAGACCCCCTGCCACTGGTTTCCCTTTGGAGAACCATGGCTTCTACGCACTGGCAGCCTGGGAATCCTTCACGTGGGAATCAGATTGGGGCCCTTTAGAGAACTTCCCCTGTTTACCCTTACGCCCCCCCCCCTTTCTTCTTTTTTTTATTTTGAAAGCTTTTTTATTGGAAATTGAGAAATGGTACAGAATAATACAGGGTACAGTATGGGGCGGCGCCCATATGGTTATGACAAAGGTTGGAATCTCAGTTGGCATACATATTAGTTTAACAGGAATAGAATATGTACTTTGGTGTATGAGGCAAGAGATATAGAAGGGATGGGAGGGAAGGAGGGGGGGAGGAGAAATAGAATTGGGGATGGGGGAGTAAGAGGGGGAGTAAGGGGAGGAGGGGAGAGGGGAAGGTAGAAGGGAGAGAGGGGGGGAAGGGTAAAGGGAAGGGAGTAGGTCCGTGAGTCAGGGTGGCTCAAAGAGTGTGGTGATAGTTTCTTTTATTGTATGAGCTGCCATGTTGGGTTTTGTGTAGATATGAATGTGTTTGCCTATGGTACAAGATATAAGATCTAGGACAGGAGAGTAGGGAATAGAGGGCTGGTCAGGAAAAGCCTTTATGTGTATCCGCAAACTGTGTGGGGCTCAGGTTTTCTTGTGGTCTAGTCCTATGTTTCAGTGCTGATATATCTAATATAAGTTAGATATAGAGAGGGAGGGGATTGTGGAAGGTGGGGGGGATGGGGGCGTTGCGGTCCAGAGGGAAGAGAAAGAGAAACGGGGTTGTTGATTGAGGTTTGAGGCGTTGCGGAGTTGGGGGGATGCCGTCTGGGATGGGAGAGCTGTGTATCAGGAATAGAGGGAGGTGGAAAGATTAAGATTGGGGAGAAGGGGGAGGTAGATGAGAGCAAGAAACCGTCTGTGTAACGTAGTATATCGGGGGGGAAAGGAGAGAGAGAGGGGGAGGAAATGATCAGAGGGTCATATTGGCATCCTCCGGCTGTCCACCAGCTGGTGCGTGTGGGTGGGACGGGAGTGAAGAAAGAGGTGGCGTGGGTAACGAGGACCCCTACGATCCTGACAGAAAAGGGCTCCAGTCTTCCAGGAATAGAGCCGCTTGGTCTTGTAGGTTATAGATTACTCGTTCATGGCAGTTTGTATCATAGCTGTCATCCATTCTGTCGGAGTGGGGGCAACGCTAGATCTCCAATGCCGGAGTTTGCAGATTTTGGCTGTAGCTAGTGCTGTGTGCAGTAATCTCTGTCGTGGGCGTGGTAAGGGAAGGTACGGGCGCATGTCGTGGAGGAGGATGAGTGACGACGGGAACGGGCATGGTATCTGGAGGGTGTCCTTTAGAGCGTGACGCACGGTGTCCTATAAAGATTGTATCGAGGGGCAGAGACACAAGATGTGTAATAGGTCGCAGTGAGGGTCTGTGCATCTCCAGCATTTTACATGCGGTATTAAACCAGCCCTGAAGAGCCTCATGGGGGTCCAATACCAGTCTTGGAGGATTTTGAATAGGCAGAACTTCAGCCGAGCCTCTTGGGTGCCCCTGTCGAGTGCTTCCAGGATATCTGACCAATCCTCCTCGGTGTATGTCGTTCCAAGCCGGTCTTGCCACCTGCGGCGTAGGCTATCAAGAAGGGGTTGCGAATAAAGGTGATTGACTAGTACTCCGTACAAACCTGCCATTACGCCTTTATGGTGGCCCTACGTCTGAAGATAGGCGACAATTGGTAAGGTTTTGACTTCCCACGAGATGGTTCCCAATATTTTATGTAGGCAATGCTTGAGCTGCAGCTATCGCCATTCTTGACTCTTGTGTATGTTGAACTCGTCCCTTAAGGTGGCGAAGGACCGGAGTCGTTCACCATCTACGATTTGGGCTATATTGCTGATGCCAGCGTTGCTCCATTGGGGCCATTTTATGGGTTTCCCCCCTATTTTAATGGTTTTGTTCCCCTCTATTGGGGCTTGTGAGTGTTAAAAGGGGTGTACTCCAAAGAGGCAATGAGCCCTATGCCACGCCGCATTTGTCGCCGTAAGGACTGGGTTTGGCAGTTGGGGGCGGTCCGCACATACCCCTCCTAGTCCTTCGCGATGGCCTCGTAGGAGATTCTCTGTGGCTACCCATTGTGGGGGATCAGTGTTTCCGGGGAGTAGACATGCCAGTTGCGACAACTGCATGGCCAATGAGTAATGCTCCACTGAGGGGAGGCCTAAGCCTCCGTGGGATCGCCTTGCCAGTATTTTTGATGGTGTCAGTCTCGGGCATGTAGAGCCCCACATGAAGGAGGCGTCTATCCCCCGGAGCAGGGTAAGAGGCACGTGTAAAGGGAGCATACCAAGTATATACGTGAAGCGCGGAAGGGTGACTATCCTGATCGCCTGTGCCCTGCCCCACATGGAGAGTCCCAGCAGTGACCACTTGGCGAAGTCCTGTTTCATCCGAGATATGAGAGGGTCTAGGTTGTCCCTGATCATGTGCTCCAAACCTCGGTTGACAAGTGTCCCCAGGTATTTGAGGCGTGTCGGTGTCCATTTGAATGGGAGCCCATGGATTGCGGCCCTGGTTGTCATTCGTGAGAGGGGCAACAATTTGCTCTTGTCCCAGTTCACTCGAGATCCTGACAGGGATGCAAAGTCCCCTATGATCGAGAGTAGTGCCGGGAGAGACCTTCCCAAGTCAGATAGGGTGAGCAAGATATCATCCGCGTGGAGGTAGATTTTTGAGGTCCCCCCTGTTAGGGGGATGCCTTGTATCTGTTGGGAATTTCGTATGGTGGCTGCTAGGGCCTCCATCGCTAGTAGAAACAATAACGGTGACAGAGGGCAGCCCTGTCTCACGCCTCTACCAATGAGGAACAGGTCCGATAGGAAGCCCCTGCAGTTGACTTGCGCTGTAGGATGATCATATAGTAAGCGGACTTTGGAGATAAACTGTTCTCCGAGGCGGAAGTGTTTCATGGTAGCAAGTAGGTAGGGCCATTCAATACGGTTGAACGCCTTCTCTGCGTCGAGGGACAGGGCCTCTTCCTGCATATTAAGAGATTCATGGAGAGTATGACAGAGGGTATGCATATGATTTCTGGAGGTGTGGCCCGGTATGAATCCCACTTGGGTATTATGGATCAAGGACGGTATCACTTTCCGTAAGCTGGCTGCCAGTACGCTGGCCAGTATTTTGACATCCCCGTTTAGGAGGGAGATGGGGCGATAGCTGGCGCAGAGTAGGGGGTCCTTGCCTGGTTTAGGCAGGACAACTATAGTGGCCTTGTTAGATAGTACACCAAAGGAGCCCTCCTGGCATGCCTCTGTGAGAGCCTCGTGCACAGCAGTGATCGCCTCCTCCCCCGCCCATCTGTAGAATTCAGCCGGAAAGCCGTCCTCGGCTGGGGATTTGTGGTAGGGAAGGTTTTTGATGGCTTGTACTATTTCCTCCCTGCTTATGTCACCCTCTAAGAGAGCCCAGCCCGCCTCCGAAAGGTGAGGTAGGTTGGCCGTGGTGAGGAAGGCCTCCGTTTGCTCTGTAGTGGTCACTGTCTCAGAGGTATAAAGATGACAGTAGAAGGCCGCAAATTTGTTTACTATGTCTTGAAGGCGGGTTAGTACTACTCCTGAGGGGGACTTAATGGCCAGGATGGTGGAGGCAGCCTCTCGTTGCCGAAGTTGTGCCGCCAGAAGTCATCCCGCCTTCTCGCCCTGCTCATAGTGACGGCCGTGCAATCTTTGCAGTGCGTATTCTGCCTGCGATGTATAAAGCTCGTTGTGGTTAATGCGGGCTTGTTCGAGAGAACGGCGTAACGCTAGGGATGGTTGGGCGGTATATTGTCTGGTGAGACTCCGGATGTCATCTTCGAGGGTTCGTTAGTGTGACATCCTGTTCTTATTGGCTAATGCTGCGTCGTGCATCATGTTGTCCCTTACGGTTGCTTTTGCCGAAGCCCATAGGACTCGTTTAGAGGACACAGTGCCAGAGTTGTCTGCCATGTATGTGCATATGTGGGTCCTCAGTTGTTCTTTCCCTTGGGGGAAACGGTATCTGTGCACCGCAAAGCGCCATGGCTTACGGCCGGTGGAGGCAAGGCCTGTCTGAATCTGGAGCAAGACAGGAAAATGGTCTGAGAGTCTGCTTTCAAGTATACTAGAATCGTGGAGTTGGGGAACTATGGTACGCGATACTAAAAAATAGTCCAGAATTGGATTGGGTACCGTGGACTGGCGACAGGAATGTATATTCTTTGTCTTTTGGGTGTAGCAACCTCCAGTAGTAGTTGCAGGTTGGTCTCCGTCTGCCATCGTGGAAGGTCGGTTTGGCGTTGGGGTTGTGTTCGGTCCCGCCGTCGGAGACGTAGTACGTTTATGTTGAAGCGCCTCTGAAAATAGCAACTGTCGTGCCGGTTTGCCTGTGGATTTGTGGCCTGATTTGCCTCTGGCATCTCAGTGCCAGTCTGTGGAAGAGGCCTTGTGAGGTCTGAGGCCTTTCTCCTTTCCCTTCTGCCTTTCTAAGGAGCTGATGAGGGTAAGAGAGCGTGGGCTAGTCTGTGCCGGCCCCCCCGTAAGCGTTGCAGGACTGTGTTCTCCGCAGTGGGGCTGCACATTCTTTTGGTTGTTGCTTCGTCCTGTTTTCAGCGCTGCGTGGGGCCATTCAGCAGAGCTCTCGTCTTACCCTTAGCAGACCGTAGGGGCGTTGATTTATTCGCCTCGTGGTAGTAAGGAGGGCTCAGGCTATGAAATTAGTGTACGCGCCACTGTAGTTATGCGGTTGGTTGGGGTACTGGAAAAGGTAACCAATGTTGGTCCGTTTCAATATTTCAGTTGCTCCCTTGTGGCTCTGTGAGAGTGGATGCCCTTCCCCCACTGTTCGCCTGTTACTATTCTCTGATAGCGGGGGGAGACTCAGGGAGGAAGTAGCTGTGCCTAGGTATGCAGCCCTGCTCTGCTGGTTGCTGATGTTGGAAAAGGGCTATGGTCCTCGTACCTGGCAGGCCAGTTCGTTCAGGTCTCAGGAGGTGTGGCTCTGCCCCCTGTCCCGGCCTGTCCTCTCAAGGTGCAGTGGCCCTTTCTGGCGTTGTCTCTGGGCCCTCTCCCTTGAGATCAGGGCTTCTTAAGTTGTAAGTTTTTAATGTTTTTTTTAAAATGTTTTGTTAAAGTTATTTTTTTTTGTGGCGGGGACTCCAGGGGCATTATGGTGCCGTTTGTTATGGCTGCCGTATATACGCCGTCTTCCCTCTGACCAAAACCGGCTCTTGTGCTCTCTGGGGATTATGATGGTAGGGAGGGGGTCAGGGGGAGAGATGCGGCACCCAGAGGGTCGTGCAGCGCTGTGGGCCCTGTTGACCGATTATAGGAGGGCAAGGGGGCCGCTATCTCCCTCCCGCCGGGCCGATACTCTCTGGCCTCGGGAGACGCGACTCCTTCCCCAGGGAAGGCCCTACTTGGCAGAGTGCACAGCGGTCTTCCCCGCCGTTGTTGCTGTTCCGTTTTGCGAGGAGTAAAGCTCCGGTGGTTCAGGGAGCCCTCCAGCCAGGCCGATACTCTCTGGTCTCGGGAGACGCGACTCCTCCCCCAGGGCAGGCCCTGCTTAGCAGAGTGCACAGGGGTCTTCCCCGCTGTTGTTGCTGTTCTGTTCCGCAGGGATTAGAGCTCCGGTGGTTCAGGAAGCCTCCGGAGGACTTTCAGCTTGTTAAGCGGCCACTGCATGGCCCCCGCCGCCCCCTCGAGTCCGCCTCGACACGGAGCTCCCGGGTTAGGCGGCCATCTTTGTTCGCGATCCGGCCACGCCCCCCCTTTCTTCTGAGAGGGACCCTGCCCACCCTTGGCGTGGTCTTCGCCATACCTCTTTTGGACCCTGGTGCTCTCTCAGCGGTCCACTTCCTGCGACAGCTTCCTGGGGTCAGTCAGCTTGCTGTCAATTAGGTTCTGGCGCAGCTCTGGAAAACATAAATTGTACAAGTGCTCCCAAGCAATCAAATTGGAAAGCTCCTCATACATTGTTACCTTACTGCCCTTCACCCAACCATCCAGTGACCTGCAAAAAGAATCAACACATTCCAACCATATTTGGGATTGCTTCCTCTTACAGGACCTGAACTTCTCCTTATACTGCTCAGGGGTGAGACCATATCTTGTGAGTAGGGCATCCTTCATGATAGAGTAGGTGAGCCCCTGAGAATCCCCTAAGGATGTCAGAGTATCCCTCCCCTCTACCTCAACGTGTGTCCACAGACCCGTCCCCCCAAAGAGCTTCAGGGACTAGATTCATATGGAGAGCAGACTCATACCTCTTGAACCACAAGTATATGTCATCCTCCCTCTTGTAATCCTTCACTAGGACTTTTGGAATGTGTACCCTCCTTTGAGGCTGCACTGTGCTGTTGCTGCCACCATCTCTGCTGGACTGGGTCCTATGATCGACCTCTCTCAAGCTAAGCTCATGAGCCAGTAGTAGCTTCTTCTCCTCAATGGCCATCTTGAACTTGAGCTTCTCCAGCTCCAGTTGGTACTCTCTCTCTGCCTGTCTGTCCTGTAACTCTTCAGGGGTCAGACCCTTGGAGGACACACTGCTACTTGCCCTGGAGACTCTCTCCCTGGACATAACAGGTCTACCCACTATACCATTCTGAATGGATTGCTCCTCCTCTTCCTCATCCTACTCCTCCTCTGTGTGCCCCTCAGCTTCTTTGGCTGTCACTAAGGCCCTCAGCGCCTTTTGCAGCTCCTCCTTCTTGGCGGAGCCCTTAATGGGTTTCCCTAGGTCAAAAGCAGCTCCAGCTGATGCATCTCCAGATTAGGACATTTTGAAAAGTCAACAAGGTGCAAAGTTCCAAAGGCAGAAAACAAGTTCCCAATGAAGTTCAAGAAAAGTCAATCAAGTGATCAGCCACAAAAGTAGGAAAAAAAGAGTCCCACAGAGAAAAAGAAAAAAAATCACGAGACAAGTAGTTTGTGATCACGTAGTGGTCTGAACTCAAAACAGTAGTGTTCCCTTAATCACTGTTTGTCAAGTACAAATACAAGTCCAATCCTAACCGCTGATCACCAATGTTAGAAATGGGGACTATGGTTGGCAGTCAGGTTACCCCCTTTCCAAGCAAAGACTCTCACTCTAGTCAGGGTAGAGGAGAATCACCCTCAGCTAACCCCCGCTCGCCCCCTTGGTAGCTTGCACGGGCAGACAGGCTTAACTTCAGAGTCTAGGTGTAAAGTATTTGTACCAACACCCACAGTAACTTAATGAAAACACTACAAAATGACACAACACAGGTTTACCAAAATAGGAAATATTTATCTAAACAAAAAACAAGACCAAAAAGACAAAAATCCAACAAACACAAGTCAAGATATTAATTTTAAAAGCACAAGAGTCTTAAATGCTTTTGTGAATAGTAAAAACACTGTTAGCATTGAAAAGTATCCTGGTAGCGTCAAAATAATACGCACGAGTGAGTGTGTGTCAAAAAAGGTTGGCGATGTGTCGATTTCTCACTGCAAGCGAGACCTTGTGTAATTTCTCCTTCTCCGGTTGGGTCGGTGTGCATTGGTTTTCCTCTCTGCAGGACAGCGATGCGTCGATCCGGGCAGAACTCGGGTCCGGGCAGACGTGTCATTTTTCCAGGCCCAGCAAGGTTTGCGATGAAAATCCTGCCGCTCAGTATCAGCAAAACTGCGCTGTGTGGGTTGCGATGTTAGCAGCTTCTGTTGTGGTGTGTCGTTTCTCCAGCCACATGCAGTGATCTTCCATCCGCGTTGTAGGTGGTGCGTCGATTTCAGCCATGGAGCCAGTGGCGCGTCATTTCTTCAGCCGCGTTTCAGAGGTTGCGTCGGACATTTCCCAGCACGGCAGTCAGTGCGTGGATTTTCAATCTTGGTCTGCCAGCTTCACCTGTCAAGGCCCCAGGAACTGGATAGGGCACCACTTGGCAGGGCAGGAGTCTCAGCAGAGTCGAGGTGCTGGCAGGGGAAGTCTTTGATGTCCCTAAGACTTCAACAACAGGAGGCAAGCTTAGGACAAGCCCTTGGAGATTTCTTCACAAGCAGGAATGCACAACAAAGTCAAGTCTTTGTCCCCTTTCACCTGGCAGAAGCAGCAACTACAGGATAGCTCCACAAAGCACAGTCACAGGCAGGGCAGCACTTTTCTTCGGCTCTTCAGCTCTTCTCCAGGAACAGGTTCCTCTTGATTTCCAGAAGTGATCTAAAGTCTGTGGTTTTGGGTGCCCTTCTTATACCCATTTTGGCCTTTGGAATAGGCTTACTTCAAAGGAAAGTCTCTCTTGTTTGTGAAATCCTGCCTTGCCCAGGCCAGGCCCCAGGCACTCACCAGGGGGTTGGAGACTGCATTGTGTGAGGGCAGGCACAGCCCTTTCAGGTGTGAGTGACCACTCCCCCCTCTCTTCTAGCACAGATGGCTCATCAGGATCTGCAGGCTACACCCCAGCTCCCTTTGTGTCACTGTCTAGAGAGAGGTACAAACAGCCCAACTGTCAAACAGACCCAGACAGGAAATCCACAAACAGGCAGAGTCACAGAATGGTTTAAGCAAGAAAATGCTCACTTTCTAAAAGTGGCCTTTTCAAACACACAATCTTAAAATCAACTTTACTAAAAGATGTATTTTTAATTTGTGAGGTCAGAGACCCCAAACTCCACATGTCTATCCGCTCCCAAAGGGAATCTACACTTTAATCATTGTTAAAGGCAGCCCCCATGTTAACCTATGAGAGGGATAGGCCTTGCGACAGTGAAAACCAAATTTAGCAGTATTTCACTGTTAGGACATATAAAACACATTAGTATATGTCCTACCTTAGACACTGCACCCTGCCCATGGAGCTACCCAGGGCCTACCTTAGGGGTGTCTTACATGTAAGAAAAGAGAAGGTTTAGGCCTGGCAAGTGGGTACACTTGCCAAGTCGAATTGGCAGTTTAAAACTGTACACTCAGACACTGCAATGGCAGGCTTGAGGCATGTTTGCAGGGCTACTCATGTGGGTGGCACAATCAGTGCTGCAGGCCCACTTGTAGCATTTGATTTACAGGCCCTGAGCACACCTGGTGGACTATACTAGGGACTATACCAGGGACTTACTGGTAAATCAAATATGCTAATCAAGGATAAATCAACCACAATTACCATTTAGACATGGATCACTTGCACTTTAGCACTGATCAGCAGTGGTAAAGTGCTCAGAGTTCTAAAGCCAGCAAAAATGCAGCACACAGTCAAAAACAGGAGGTCAGAGGTAAAAAGTTTGGGGCTAACCCCACAAAAAAGGTCAATTTTAACAACCCCTAACAACTCATGGTAGGGTCCGCCTTGTACATCATAAAAATATTGGACTATTTCTTCAGTGCACTGACAGAAACTATGGGCAAAATTTAGAGTTAAACTCCCAAACTTTAGAAAAGATTGTAGGCCGGCTGTCATGTTTGACAATGCTGTCTGTTAAACTTTTCCAACACTGACAGGAACCGTGGTGATGGCGGTTCCTGCCAATGCACAGAGACCAGGTCCACCTGGCATCTCTTAATTTTGCAGGTCGAATATATGTAGGGCAGCAGATGTAAAGCCCTTCACCACCCTGTCTGCCTTTACTCCGTCTTCCCAATCCCAAATCTGGCCCTTTGTTGTTTTTTTAATTTACGTGAACATGTTTTCTGTAATTTTCCAGTGGGGATAACCCACTCTCACTGCTTGTAGGAAATTTGACTTGCTTGAGGAAGTCAGTGCCTCATATACCACCATGTTGACACACATACACACACCAACATTCAAGACTCTTTTTTTATACTTGACAAGGTTTTGTGCCAACTGCTCTAACTCCCATTTGTGTTCCATTATTCCATGACTGAAATACAATTCCTGCTCTGTCAATCAAGCTGTAGGTGTGATGGAGGGCCTACCACTGCTCTGTGAGGATGGATGTTCAGTGCTGTGCTGGAGAGCTGGAGAATATCTGAAGGGCTGAGCATGGATTGCAGGCTCACCAGACATGAACAATCTATGGTCTACTATGGTCTACTACCTGGAGTAGTGGAGGGTATGCAGTTGTGCTACAGAGGTAATGTTGCACCTTCAGGCCTTCGGAGTGAGAGAAGAATAGGAGGTATGGTGGTGTCCTAATGCCCTAATGAGTGAGCCTATCATGGTAGGAATTTGCTTATTGTATGAATATATATGGAAAATTATCAATTACAATTATTTTCTATCCACATGTCTTTGTGGATATACTATAGTTTTAATAACTGTAAGAAGTAGGTCTGTGCTCTGCACTGGCAGGTCTGGGAAATGATTACAGAGCTACTAATGTGGGTGGCAAAACCAGTGCTGCAGGCCCACTAGCAGCATTTGATTTACATGCCTTGTGCACCTCAAGTGCACTGTAGTAGGGACTTACCAGTAAATCAAATATGCCAATCAGGGAGATCCAATTACATACACATTTTATATAGGAACACTTGCTCTTTTGCACTGGATAGCAGTGGTAAAGTGCCCGGAGTAACAAAAACAGCAAAAACTGAGTCCAGCACACATCAACAATCTGGAAAACAGAGGCAAAAAGTTAGGGGAGACCACGCCAAGGATACCAAGTCTAACAATTACAGTTTTAAAGTCACATGTATCTTTTAAATGCCCAATTTTTAATAGATTGCAGAGAACCTAATGTTTTTCATTGTACTAGGCCTTGTGCTTCATTCTGGGTGCACCGGTCAGCCAGCTACTAATGCCATCCACAAAATACAGGAGGTAGCGCAAGTGATTCGCACACCTCGGACACAGCATTTACCTCAGAGACCCCCTCATGAAGATATTACAGTAAATAAGATCAGGTGAGTTCGGACCGTGACTAAATCACTTCACCCTGACTTTAATCTTCCTGAAAGCACAAGTACATGACAAAAAATTGTCCGTCTCAGTCCCCCCTGTAGTTCTTGAATAAGACTCATGCACCCAGTCCCCCTACAAACTGAGTGCCAATGTGCCAGAAGCCCACGCAGAAGACTCAGCTCTGCTTCTCTGGCTTCTTGTGACCACTACAGCAATGTCCCTTCCTGGTACGTTTGAAGTTAGGTATCAACTGAGGCATCAACTGACAGCACCTTAAGCATATGAAGGAGGGAAAAATGTTGAATGCAGAACTCTGTGGCTTGCACAAATTCACAAGATCTTGTTATCTGGCAAGAATTTAGTCTGATGGCTATCGAATTACCTAGTAGAAACAGAGCTCCCCAGTCACTCAAGGAAAAATAAAAAATCAGTTGAAAGTGGCACTGTCTTGGCAAATAATGTCAAGTGGGAAAGGTAGTGCTCAGAGTGTTTTTTTTTTTTTTTTAATATTCTGATTTCCAATTCAGTTAGACATTAACTCATTCATAGTCTTCAAACAAAACACTTCTTAATAACAGTGGGGAATACGTGCTAAATAGCACAGCCATATGAATATTTTCACTATTCCTACACAGGCTTGAACCCCCAACTTGGGTGATAATTCTCCATGAAGAGTACTGGCCCTTCAGGATTCAAAACTCAGCAGCCATCTATTTCTGGACTGGACATCTATTTCTGGACTGGTTTGTAGTGTAATTGCTGTCTCCCTGTGGTCCTTTCAGTCAGTGAAGGTCTGTAGTTGGCAAGCAGTCAGTCACTTCTGGAACTTTGCACTCCAGCTTCTTCCTCAGGCTCCGACATAATTGAGCTACAGCAGTGGTCGAAGTGCATCTAAAAAAAGTATGGGAACTGTAGTGGCGCACGCAGTGCGGAGGGGAGAATGAGCGTGGTCAAAGGTTTGGCTAAAAAGACAAAGGGAGATCATTACAAGTTTGGCGGGCTCAGGACCACCAAGTTGGCAGCGGTGTTCGTACTGCCGACTGCCCGGTGGTGAAGACCACTAAATTATGTCCATGGTGGTGTTCCCAACAGTACACAGCCAAACTACTGCCTATATCACCAGTGCAGTCAGGCTGCCGCAGACGGCGGTAGGCACACCTTCAGAACGGCGGGACCATGTTTCTGCTGGACAATTTACAAGGCTGCACACCCCCCAAGGTTTCCGTCGCACCGCCACCAAAACCCTGGTGGAAACCAGCTGTATAAAAGGAAACTCTCACCTTCAGGAACACCTACCTGCCGGGAACCGCCATAGAACCTGAACTGGAAGTCCTCCCACTGCTCCTGCTCCCACAACGGCTCCGGAACCAGCGACAAACACAACAACCATAAGTACACACACTTACCAGACACTGGAGGGAAAGGCATCAGTACCCATGCACACACAACATACACAGCCGGGATGGCTTGCGACAGCCACACACACACGTAACCACACACCCATATACACATACACCTACATACACACACAAACTACACACTTTCACACCCATACTACACACTCCACTGCCAACACACACATGCCATATACACCCCAACCTGCACACAAACAGCACCAGCACTGTCTAACACAATCATACACCACACCACTGAGACACAACACCGACATCACAAACGCGACTATACAAATGCTAGGCCAAACAATCTCACTGCACACCTCCGCATGACAACAAGTACTTACAACAACACGTAATACCATCACACAACCAATCAACACAATTACACTGCCATTCAATGAAGCATATGTCACACTACACCCACGCCACACACAATACATATGACATAGCCAACACCACACACAGATGCACACACAACCACACAAGGGCACACAACACCACCATTGCACATGGTAACACAAAAAATACACAATTCATATACATACATGCATGTAACTAACACAAACATATCCTACACACAATACACCGCAATGACAGTGCAACCAATGGCAGAGCCACACACACACATGCAGGCCAGGTTCAACAGCTAGTACAACCCTCACTCAAGCACACATGTCACACACACACAAACCAAAGAACACAAACACCAAACAGCCATGCAGATAGAAATACAGGACATGTATGTTACCATCAAATCCAACACCAGGTTGGTCCAGATGTATTAATAAGGTGAAATGGCAAAATGAAAATAACTATGTATAATCTTAAGGCCATTGGCCAGTCCAAAGTGCCAAAGGCACAAATGGCATTTCAGTGTGCCCCTACTTGACTCCTGACTGCAAAATTACCTCCACAGGGTAGGGGAATCAAGGGGGCAGGCAGGCACCTCAGTGATGAGGGGGGGTCCTTGGGCTTGGGTTTGTGTTTGGGAGGGGGGTCCTTGGGCCTCGGCTTGGGAAGGGTAGACTTCTTGGCAGGGAGAGGGGCATGGGCACTACCAGGTGGGAGCAGGGGAGGACTTGGAGTTGGAAGGGCTGGGCTTGGTGAGGGACACAGAGTGCTTGGGGATAAAACAGGGTGGGAGAGGGGGAGGGAACAGGGAAATCTCGGAGAGGAAATGCTTTTCAAACACACAGGGGTGGTCATGGCAAAAGGGTTTGGGAGTGGAGTGAGAGGGAGTGGTTTGTGAGATGTGTTTTGGTGGATGTCTTGGGTTCAAGTGTGAGTGTGGAATGCTTGTGGGTGCTGGATGTCTGTTGGGTGGGTGAGTGCAGGCATTTAGGTGTCTTTGGAGGAGTGGGGAGGAGGTGCTTGGAGATGCCATGGTAGATGAGTGACTGTCTGTTAGGGTGGTGTCTGCAGGTATGGTACATGTGCTGCATGTATGGGTGTTGGTGGTGTGGCTGCGGATGTGGTGACTGGGGTGGATGTCTGTGGGTCTGCTCTTGTGCTGACTGCGGGTAAGATAGGAATGTTGGCTAAATCGTGAATGATTGTGTGGTTGCTGAAGGTGTGTCTGGTGTAGTGTCTGTGAAGGAGGGGGTGGTGTTGGATTCAGTGCAGGGAGTGGCTGTTGGTGTGTCTGCAGGTGGATGTTGCTTGTGTGCTTGCCTGTGGTGGGTCTTGTGGTGCTTTTGTTTGTCTGAGCTACCCTTCTCTGTTGAGGTGGATGCATGCCTGTGTGTGTGTGTGCTTTGAATGGATATGGGGAGAGGGGTTTGGGATTGGGGAGAGGTAGGTGGAGGAGGACAGGAGACAAAGGGAGACTGGCTGCCGTCACAGTAGAGGCCAGAGCCTAAAAGGATCTCTGTAGGCCAGCCATGGCACTGTGAATGCCCTCTAGGAACGCATTGCTCTGTTGGACTTGAGCTGCCAGGATGGTATTCACAATGGCGAACTGACCCACAGAGATGGACCTCAGAAGGTCAATAGCCTCCTCACTGAGGGCAGCAGGACTGACTAGGGCAGGGGTAGAGGTATCTGCAGCGAAGGAGACGCCCACCTTCCTGGGTGAGCAGGCATGGGCAACTGGGTGGGGAGTTACAGGGAGGGCGGTGCTAGTAAGGGGGCTAGCGGACAAAGATAGTGCTGGGGTGGTCCCAGATGGGTCCGCCAATGCCAGGGAGTGTCCACCGGAGGAGGATTCAGAAGAAGAGGTGGTAGATCTGGTCTCCCCGTGGCACTCCCCTCACCCTCCCTCACACTGGGTTCCTCGCTGTCGCTAGTGGCAGCTTACTGGGTCCTGTGGGCTGCTGCTTTCCACTCGCCTGTGCCCCTTCTCCTTCACCAGATGATGCTGATGCACACAATGAGAGAGAGAGAGGGAGAGAGAAACAGATAGGGGGAAAGATTCAACATATACCATCCATAGACACAGTTAAACATGTTTATCTGTGACAAAACATATCATGACTAGGCAATTGCATTTGCCAATACACATTATCTTACATCTTGCCAAGCTAAGCCCTTTTAGCTGGCACAGCATTCCCTGGATGCTGTATCAATAGTATGCCTGAATGCACATGTCACCTCTCCACACCCCTTTAACCCACTGGATGTGTAGCTGAATGAACTTCAGGCCTTTACAGTAACAACACCTGATTAGTCCATGCCCTCTGTAATATGTCAATTACAGTGAAGACAACTCCACTTACATGGCAGTCCACACAGTACAGTGATGCCATCATGGAGGCAATTCTGATTTAGCCAATACAAGTCAGACACCCAAACAGTTCACATCTGATGTGTACTATGTGAATCTGTGGTATAGCTGTGTGACCAGTCAGACCCTATCACAGAGCCAGGGCAGCTGACACCCAACACATATCACAACTCAACATACTGCTAAGTACATCTACAATGGGCCATGTACCACATATAACACATCCAAAAACATCCACTGAGTGCAGTGTCACAACAGATGTACAACTGGAACACACATATCACATCATGGACCACTTGCAATGCCAGTACACATGCAGGTACACCAGCTGGAGTAAACACCATGACAACTCCAGCCTCACACACACCATTCCTAAATGGCATAACCTGTCACAGAGCCCAGACACCACACCTCTCTGAGGGGAAATATTTGCATTCATTAGGCACACATGGACACACACCACTGGCTGTACACCAATTATATATCCCAGTACCACATAAGGCTGCCTGATGAGACTGAATCCAAAATCTGAATCACATGAACACGCCAGGTGTCATGCAATACCCAAACCACTCCTAATCTGCCACTACCTATTACCCAAGTCAAGCTGAATAGTCACAGGGCATCAGATGTGCCCCCAAATATCCATGATGACATGATGTAGGGAGTTACTCAGCATTGCAGCATAGGCATTGCTAGGGCTTTGTCATACATGCCATATACACACCATGGTGACAAATAAGGTATCTCTCATGGCACTTACCACCTCTAGTACCATCCCATAGGTTCAAAGGGCACATTCCCCCAAGTATAGCTACTAGGAATGCATGATCTGTGTAATCAGGCCTCATCAATTCTACATGTATCAGTATCCCAGATTGGCTACCTACGCAATACCCTACAGTCAGGAGATCACCTCTATTTGCTTAGTCAGCTATCAGGCCAATACTCCTGTCCCATGAAACCATTTATGTGGTGGAACTGTAATGCCAGCCCCACAATCTGTCAATATCAGATGCAGTACATGATGTACATATTTCCAGTGATAAAATGAGAGGCACACAGTAGCATATACAGGTAGGCTATACAGATGGGAGTGGACTGACACCCCAGAGCCACTAATGCAGATGGATAGAGCTGGTCATACGCAATGCTTAGGGTGATTCATACACTCATATCCATTGTATGGCCATGTTGGAGTCACACATGTGCCTATGTCATTAGTGCATCTCCACATTACAGACACAAAGAGGTATGGAAATGTGAGCTGTACATCCACTGACAGTAAAGCATGGAAGCACATCTGCAAAAGTTACTATGTCCGGGTGCCTGATACCCATTTCCAATTGTTTATGAACATATAGCATAAACAATTTGCCACTTTGCCTTCAGTGAGGCACCCAATCCCATTTAAGGCCAGCCAAGTCCCAAGATACAGTCGGTACTCACCCCCTTGTGGCTGCTGTGCTGTCCTCAAACGCTCATCCACCTCAGGGTAGGCCACCTCCAAAATGTGGGCCATTAGGGGGCTCAGGGTCTGACGGGCACCCCTCCCTCATTGGGAGGACATCTCCAGATGGGCCTCCGCAGTCTTCCGGGTCCTGCGTCTCAGGTCCTCCTACCGCTTGAGACAATGGGTGCGCCGCCGGCTAATGACCCCCAGGGTCTGCACTTGCTTGGTGATGGCACGCCATATCCCTGTCTTCTGATGGGTGTTTAACTACATGGGTGACACAGACAGAAGGAAAAAGTCATGTAGACTGGTGCTATACCAACAGCAGTGGACTATAAACATCAGACTCACCAATCGGTTCAGACACCTTAACTCCTTGCCTCCTGCATGCATGTATTCCCTGACCGGTACACTTACACCATTCACTGTCTCACACACACACCTATCACATATGACTATGGCATTGGGCTCACCACCTCCTCTGGTGCCCCATACACTTGTCCATACAAGGGTAGGACCTCTTCCACCATCTTCTCCAGCTCTTCTGGATGAAGGCTAGAGTCCTATCACCTGCAGGACATGGCATGATGGCTCCCAGAGACAGTACACAGCAGCTCATGTCATGGAGGTCTTGCTTGCAAGAGTGTCAGGAGGCAAGTGAGCAAGGCTGCAGAAAATGGTGGTTACGGCCGCTGCTTACAGGACTGTCACCTTTAGCAGTGATTGCCATTGGCCCCAATCCCCCATAGGCAGCAATGTTAACCAATGAGAATTTGCACAGAGGTTGAGATCGCCTACCGCCATGACAACATATGCGGGCCGACTTAGGTCACTTCCATCTGCCCAGTGCTGCAGGACAGTTGACTGCCATTTTATGCACATATCATGCCTTGGTGCAGCAAAATAAGTGAGCCATAAGTTTTTTTTTTAACCAGAATTCAGAGCAGGTCTATGTTGTGCAATCCTGCCTAGGCAAATACATGTAACATGAATGACACAGTGATGTTATTTGGCCGGGAGTCAGATGATGTGCATGTCCAGATACTTGGAGCCTCATAGGCAGTACAACCACATAGGTATATAGCATGACTAAATACATGTTCAGGGCAGGACAGCTCACTGTGCCACACATGGAGCATTACACATTTGATGTGTGTCACAAAGTATTGATCGGGCAGCCATGTGCAGCAAGGATGGTGTCCATGCCACTTCTGCATGCCCAATATGAGATGTGCCAGCAGTGTGAGGAATGTCTACAGTGTTAGGTGTGTGCGATAAGGACATGTTCAGCTAACATGTGTTGAGTGCTTCTCACTTTGTACATGCTCTGGTATCCTAGATACCCTGCCAGAAGGAGAGTGAGATATGCACCAGTGTACCATCTTCTAGTTGACCTTGCAACCCGGGAGGACAGGGATATCATCCTGACCTATCGTTTGAATCGTCAGAACATCATGGATCTATGTACCCAGTTGGAGCCAGCTCTATTGTCTGCCATACGTAATCCCTATGCCCTCCCTCCCACAGTACAAGTCCTGTCAGTGCTACACTTGCTTGCCACTGGCTCCTTTCAGAATACAGTGGGCTTGGCAGCAGGGATGTCACAGCCCATGTTCTGTCTTGTGTTGAAGGATGTACTCTGTGCTTTATTGAAACACCTGGACAGCTTCATCAGGTTCCCCCAACGTGCGGATTTGCCCTATGTGAAGGAAGACTTCTATGATATGGAACACATCCCTCATGTGATAGGGGCCATAGATGGCACCCATAAAGCACCAATATAGCTTGGTCCCACCCAATGCTTAGCATTTCTCTTCCACTCAGGAGGAGGGGGCAGGCAGAGGCATGAAAGGAAAGGAAAGGCCTTTCCTTTCCTTTTATATCTCTGAAAGCATTTCTGCTGCTCGACCGCAATGCGATCGGGCAGCAGAAATGCCCACTAGACACCAGGGATTTTTTTTTCCAGGTGATTGTCAAGAGGGGCGCAGCTCCTTGGTCAAGGGCCGCTCCCCAGGGGGCCAAATAATTTTTAGGCCATTTCTACCCCCCCGGGGGCAGCTCGGCCTAATATAATTAGGCCAATCTGCCCCTGGGGAGGGGGGGCAGAAGCCACTAGACACCAGGGAATTGTAATTTTTTTATACTTATGCATAAGGGGAGTGGCGCCTTGGGCAGGGGCAGATCGGCCTAATAAAATTATTTTATCAGGCCGGGCAGAAAACCCCTAGACACCAGAGATAAATTTTGTTTTGTTTATTTATTTTTTTTATATGTGGGGAGCGACCCCCTAGGCAAGGGTCGCTCCCCGGGGTGCCAAATTATTTTTGGGCCATTTCTGCCTCCCCGGGGGCAGAAACCACAAGACACCAGGGATTTTATTTTTATATACTTATGCATAAGGGGAGCAGCCCCTTGGGCAAGGGCCTCTCCCCTGGGAGGGCAAAATATTTGTAGGCCTTTTGTGCCCCCGGGGGCAGATCGGCCTACTATAATTAGGACGATCTGCCCCCGGGGGGGCAAAAACCTCTAGACACCAGGGATATATATCTTTTTCTATTTACTTTATGTTTTTATGTATGAGGAGCGACCCTTTAGGCAAAGGTCACTGCCCTGGGGTGCAAATTGTATTTAGGCAATTTCTGCCCCCCTTGAGGACAGATCGGCCTATTTTTGTTAGGCCAATCTGCCCCCAGGGAAGGCAGAAACCACTAGACACCAATGATTGGTGTGTGTGTATGTGTGTGTTTGGTTTGGGGGGCAGGCCCTTGGGAAAGGGTCGGTCCCATGGGGGCACATTACTGTTGGCCATATCTGCTCCCCTAGAGGGCAGATCAGCCTCTTTTTGGAAGGCCAAAAGCCCACCAGAGACCAGGGAAGATTTTGTTTTCAAAATAAGAGGGTGGGAATCTGGCAATACCCCCACCCCAAATAAATATGGCCAAAGTTGTTCTGCCCACCAGTGGGCAGATTGGGCAATTACCCCTGAGCCACACCCCGGGGGGGGGGGAGTCTACTAGATGCCAGGGAATTTTAAAAAAGCAGACAATAGTGGGGTGGTGGCTACGAACCAGTATGGGCCTGGTTATGCCCCCACCTAAACTGAAGGGGGTAACAGTCTTTCAGCTCTCCCCGCACACTAAAACATCTTTTCCCATGGCAAGCAAGAGCACATTTGATTATTTTGGGTTCTGGTTTTAAATTTGGGTCATGAGAGCTTGGTAACTTTCAAAATCGTCCCTCTTGGAATGGTAAGGGCCGCACTTTATTTTACTTTGGGACGCTGCCATGTAGAAAAATCCACAAGACCTAGACACGTCTGAAAACTAAACATCTGGTTGATTCCAGGGTTGTGTGCTTCACATGAACCCCACACCATTTCCTTACCCACAATGCCCTGCAAACCTCCTACTTTGCTGAAAATCACACATTTTCCCTCATTTTTGTGATGGAACCTTCCGGAATCTGCAGGAGTCCACAAAATTCCTACCACCCAACATTGTCTCATCTATACCGATAAAAATTCTGCTGCACTTCTCAGCCTAAAAATGTTTTTTTTTCAAACAGCCCTTTTGGACGCGCTTTGGTTCCCCCTCAATTTCAACATTGGCAAATGTTTTTGGCTCTTCCCTGTCACAGGCACTTGGCCCACCCACACAAGTGAGGTGTCATTTTTACCGGGAAACTGAGGGGAATGTTGGGTGGTAGGAAGTGCGTCCTGGTGCAGTGATCCCACACAGAAATGTGGGAGAAATGTGATTTTTTAGCTAAATTTAAGGTTTGTTGAGGATTCTGGGTAAGAAAACATTGGGGGATCCACGTAAGTCACACCTCCCTGGGCTCCCTCGGGTATCTAGTTTTCAGAAATGTCTGGGGTTGGTAGGTTTCCCTAGATGGCTGCTGAGCCCAAGACCATATACGCAGGTGCTCCCCCCGCAAAAAAAGGTAGCTTTGTATTTGATCATTTTGATGTGTCCAGATAGTGTTTTGGGGCATTTCCTGTCGCGAGCACTAGGCCTACCCACACAAGTGAGGTACTATTTTTATCGGGAGACGTGGGGGAACACTGGGTGGCAGGAAATTTGTGGCTCCTCTCAGATTCCAGAACTTTCTGTCACCGGAATGGGAGGAAAAGGTGTTTTTTAGGCCAAATTTTGAGGTTTGCTAAGGATTCTAGGTAACAGAACCTGGTCAAAGCCCCACAGTCACCCCATATTGAATTAACCTAGGTGTCTAGTTTTCAAAAATGCCCAGGTTTGGTAGGTTTCCCTAGGTGCCGGCTGAGCTAGAGGCCAAAACCCACAGCTAGGCACTTTACAAAAAACAGCTCTGTATTCTCTGGGAAAATGTGATGTGTCCACGTAGTGTTTTGGGACATTTCCTGTCGCGGGCGCTAGGAGTAGCCACACAAGTGAGGTACCATTGTTATCAGGAGACTTGGGGGAACACTGGGTGGAAGGAAATTTGTGGCTTCTCTCAGATTCCAGAACTTTCTGTCACCAAAATGAGAGGAAAAAGTGTTTTTTAGGCCAAATTTTGAAGTTTGCAAATGATTCTGGGTAACAGAACCTGGTGAAAGCCCCACAAGTCACCCCATCTTGGATTCCCCTAGGTGTCTAGTTTTCAAAAATGTTCAGGTTTGGTAGGTTTCCCTAGGTGAGTTTTTCCCTAGGTGAGGTTTTGGGGCGAGTGCAAGGCCTACCCATACAAGTGAGGTGCCATTTTTATTGGGAGACTTGGGGGAATGCTGGGTGGAAGGGGATTTGTGGCTCCTCTCAGATTCCAGAACTTTCTGTCACCAAAATTTGAGGAAAAAGTGTTTTTTGGCCAATTTTTGAAGTTTGCAAAGGATTCTGGGTAACAGAACCTGGTGAAGGCTCCGCAAGTCACCCCATCTTGGATTCCCCTTGGTGTCTAGTTTAAAAAAAATGAGCAGGTTTGGTAGGTTTCCCTAGTTGCCGGGTGAGCTAGAGGCCAAGACCCACAGCTATGCACTTTTAAAAAAACAGCTTTGTTTTGTTTGGGAAAATGTGATGTGTCTATGTTGTGTTTTGGGAGATTTCCTGTCGTGAGCGCTTGGCCTAGCCACACAAGTGAGGTACCATTTTTATTGGGAGACTTGGGGGAACGCTGGGTGGAAGGAATTTGTTGCTCCTCTCAGATTACAGAACTTTCTGTCACTGAAATGAGAGGAAAAAGCTTTTTTTGGGCCAAATATTGAAGTTTGCAAATGATTCTGGGTAACAGAACCTGGTGAAAGCCCCACAAGTCACCCCATCTTGGATTCCCCTAGGTGTCTAGTTTTCAAAAATGTTCAGGTTTGGTAGGTTTCCCTAGGTGCCAGGTGAGCTAGAGGTCAAAATCCACAGCTAGGCACATGCAAAAAAAGATCTGTCTTCTTTGGGAAAATGTGATGTGTCCACGTTGAGTTTTGGGGCATTTCCTCTCGCGAGCGCAAGGCCTACCCACAAAAGTGAGGTGCCATTTTTATTGGGAGACATGGAGGAACGCTGGGTGGAAGGAAATTTGTGGCTCCTCTCAGATTCCATAACTTTCTGTCACAGAAATGAGAGGAAAAGGTGTTTTTTTGGCCACATTTTGAGGTTTGCAAATGATTCTGGATAACAGAACCTGGTGAGAGCCCCACAAGTCACCCCATCTTGGATTTCCCCTAGGTGTCTAGTTTTCAAAAATGTGCAGGTTTGTTCGGTTTCCCTAGGTGCGGCTAAGCTAGAGGCCAAAATCCACAGCTAGGCACTTTTCAAAGAACAGCTCTGTTTTCTTTGGGAAAATGTGATGGGTCCACCTTGTATTTTGGGGCATTTCCTGTCGCGGATGCTATCCCTACCCGCACAAGTGAGGTACCATTTTTATCGGAGGACTTCTGGGAACGCTGGAGGGGAAGGAAATTTGTGGCACCTCTCAGATTCCAGAACTTTCTGTCACCGAAATGACAGGACAAAGGGGGTCATTCTGACCTCCGCGGGCAGCTGAAGCCGCCCGCCTGGCGGCAACCGCCAGAAGACCGTACCGCGGTCGAAAGACCGCAGCGGTCATTCTGAGTTTCCCGCTGGGCTGGCGGGCGACAGCCAGAAGGCCGCCTGCCAGCCCAGCGGGAAACCCCCTTCCATGAGGATGCCGGCTCCGAATGGAGCCGGCGGAGTGGAAGGGGTGCGACGGGTGCAGTTGCACCCGTCGCGATTTTCAGTGTCTGCTTGGCAGACACTGAAAATCTTGGTGGGGCCCTGTTAGGGGGCCCCTGCAGTGCCCATGCCATTGGCATGGGCAGTGCAGGGGCCCCCAGGGGCCCCACAACACCCGTTACCGCCAGAGCCAGGCTGGCGGTAAGGGGGTCGGAATCCCCATGGCGGCGCTGCCTGCAGCGCCGCCATGGAGGATTCCCTTGGGCAGCGGGAAACCGGCGGGACACCGCCGTTTTCCCTTTTCTGACCGCGGCTGTACCGCCGCGGTCAGAATGCCCATGGGAGCACCGCCAACCTGTTGGCGGTGCTCCCGTGGTCGTTGGCCCTGGCGGTCCATGACCGCCAGGGTCAGAATGACCCCCAAAGTGTTTTTTTGACCAAATGTTGAGGTTTGCAAAGGATTCTAGGTAACAGAACCTGGTGAGAGCCCTTCAAGTCACCCCATCTTGGATTCCCCTAGGTGACTAGTTTTCAAAAATGCACAGGTTTGGTAGGTTTCCCTAGGTGCCGGCTGAGCTGGAGGCCAAAATCTACAGCTAGGCACTTTGCAAAAAACTTCAGATTTCAATGTAAAAATGTGATGTGTCCATGTTGCGTTTCCTGTCCCGAGCATTAGGCCTACCCATGCAAGTGAGGTACCATATTTATCGGGGGGAACACAGAATAGCAAAACAAGTGTTATTGCCCCTTGTCTTTCTCTAAATGTTTTCATTCCAAATGTAGGACAGTGTGTAAGAAATACGTCTACTTGAGAAATGCTTATAATTCACATGCTAGTATGGGCACCCCGGAATTCAGAGATGTGCAAATAACCACTGCTTCTCAACACCTTCTCTTGTGCCCATTTTTTGGAAATACAAAGGTTTTATTGATACCTATTTTTCACTCTTTATATTTCATCAAATGAAGTGCTGTATACCCGATATAGAATGAAAACCCATTGCAAGGTGCAGCTCATTTATTGGCTCTGGGTACCTAGCGTTCTTGATGAACCTACAAGCCCTATATATCCCCGAAACCAGAAGAGTCCAGCAGATGTAACGGTATATTGCTTTAAAAAATCTGACATCGCAGGAAAAAGTTACAGAGTAAAACATGAGAAAAATGGCTGTTTTTTACCTCAATTTCAATATCTTTTTATTTCAGTTGTCCTTTTCTGTAGGAAACCCTTGTAGGATCTACACAAATTATCCCTTGCTGAATTCAGAATTGTATCTACATTTTAGAAATGTTTAGGTTTCTGGGATCCAGCATTGGTTTCACACCCATTTCTGTCACTAACTGGAAGGAGGCAGAAAGCACAAAAAATAGTAGAAATGGAGTATGTCCCAGTAAAATGACAAAATTGTGTTGAAAAATTAGGTTTTCTGATTCAAGTCTTCCTGTTCCTGAAAGCTGGGAAGATGGTGATTTTAGCCCGCAACCCTTTGTTGATGCCATTTTCAGGGAAGAAAACACAAGCCTTCTTCTGCAGCTCTTTTTCCTGATTTAAAAAAAAAATTAAAATAAAAAAATCACTGTATTTTGGCTATTTTCTTGGTCTCCTTCAGGGGAACCCACAAAGTCTGGGTACCTCTAGGATGTTGGAAAGAAAGGACGCAAATTTACCATAGGTAGTTTATGTGGACAAAAAGTTTTGAGGGCCTAAGCGCGAACTGACCCAAACAGCCAAAAAAAGGTTTGGCACCTGAGGGGGAAAAGGCCTGGCAGCGAAGGGGTTAATGATCTGCCCCATCCTGTACTGGGATTGTTGATATGCTCCAAGGACTTGGGAGGTGGTTTGCTGGTCAATAGACCCCCTGGGGTGCCTTCCTCTGGTCCACAGGTTCCCTCCTGCGGCCCCTGCCCACATGTGCCAGTGCCCCTGGCACGGTGTGCCCACTCCCAGTCTCACCAGATCCTTCATTGTATTGGGTGTGAGGGCTCGACTCAGGTCCCTGTACTGTGAGGCACACAATAGTTTGAACAGTTCTTTGGGACACAGGTTTGGGTTGAAGGGTTGGCTGTGATGTTGGTGCCACAGGGTGGAGGGAGATTATGTGGGCAGGTTGTGGCAGGGAGTGGTAGACTGACCAGGGGTCTAAGATGGGCCATGTAGGTTGTCACTCTGCAGACGTCCAGCCGCATTGTCCTTATTGGGGCCTTCAGCCTGAGGAGGGCTGCCAGTCTCTTGTATCCCCTCCATGGTGGCACTGGCAGGGGTACCTGTGAATGGAGTCAGAGTGGATTAAATGCTGGAGGTGTGAATGGTTTTCTCTTTGTCTGATGCATACTGTGGCTTGACTTGATTCCCATCAATGTGAATGACAGGTGCAGCACTGCTAACACAGTTTGTGGATAGTGGATTGTGACATATGTACCATGCTCCATAGGGGTTGTTGTAGATCAGGCTTGGTAACTTTAGCTCAGTGGGTGGGTCTGTTCCTGTGTGATGGTTCACATGACAGGTGTGTCCTGTTAGCAGGTGGCAATTCAGGCTTGCTAGATGTGAGTGGGTATGGCTGTACATTGCAGTATGGTGTGCAAGTGGGAGGAGGGCATATATGTATGCAAGATTGCTTGTCCTGTCTGTGCATGTTGTGCATAGAGTATACCTTCTTTCTTTCAAGCCCATGACCAGTCCATTTCAGGGTTATTGATCTGTATAAGTGGCATTTAGGTTTGGTGTCAGTGCTGTGTCTGTGTTTAGTTTTGTTTGGCATTGTGTTGTGCCATAGCTTTTCTGTCATTGCGATGTAGTGGTCCTCAGTCGAAGCATCCAGTTGGTGTAGGTGGTGCTATAGAAATACATGCAAAAGATGTGGGGTGATGTGCAGATTGCAGGTTTTGATGGCGATGGACAGGTGTATTGTGGGAATCGTAGTGATTTGTGATTGGCAGTGCTATCTGTGCACTTGATAGGGACTGTATGGCCATTGGGGCTGGATGGTGGTGTGGCTGGCAGGAGAGGGGGATTAGGTAGGAGGTGTAGTGGAAGATAGGTTAAATTGGGGAGTGATTGGGTGGTGAGGAAGCATGCTGGACTGGTGGAATTAGTGCCAGGGGAGTGTTAGTTACTTACCAGAGTCCAGTCCCCTGGGTATTCCAGTCAGGCCCTCTGGATGTTCAAGACCTTCTCCTCTCACGAGGTGAACTCTGGGGGAGGAGGTGGGGGCCCACAGCCAGTCTTAGGCATGGCAATTTGGTGTCTCAATGTCACGGAATGCACCTTCCCCCGTAGGTCATTCCACCTCTTCCTGATGTGCTCCCTTGTGCATGGATGGTTGCCGACTGAGTTGACCTTGTCGACAATTCTCTGCCATAACTCAATTTTTCTGGCAATGGAGGTTTGCTGTACCTGTGCTCCAAACAGTTGTGGCTCTACCCTGATGATTTCATCGACCATGACCCTCAACTCATCATCTGTGAAGCGTGGGTGCTTTTGATGTGACATGGTGGTTGTGTTGTGGGTGGGGGTGCGTTTTGTGGGTGTAAGGGTACAGTGTAGGGTGCTTGGTGGAGTGGGGGGTGTTTGGGTGTGTGAGCTGGTTGGTTGTGGTGTTTTTGTGTAATAGTGATGTGTGTATAATGTTGATTGTGCAGTTGTGTGGTGTGTGCTGAGTGTGAAGTGTATGTGCGCTTATGGTGTATAAGTGCCAAGTAATAAGTTTGTGGGTCCTCACTGTCTCTGTATGTGTTTTTTGTCGCAAACGATTGTTGGTTGTGTGTGGGTGTGTTATATAGTGCAGGTAGCAGGTGTGTCTGACGTGTGTATGTGTGTCAGGTATGGGGTATTTGAACTTTCCAATGTGGTGTTTGTTCTGTCTGAGGTGAGTTGCTGAGCGCTGCGGTTGGGACCGCCAATGGTTTTCCACCATGGAAGAAGCGCTGTAGTGATTTGTGGGTTGTAATCTTGTGGGTGGAAAGTTGTCGGGCTGGCAGTGTGTAGACGGGTCTCCTCGACCGCGTCTCTCAGCTCCTCTGACTGGCGCCTTTCGCGCACCTCAACCGGAGAACGCGCGCGTTCCCATGGAGACATGGGACTGCCTTCGGACACTAGGAACCAGGATTTCCGGGATCCGCCGTCAAAAGGGAAGACGGACTCCAGGGACGGGAGGAAGGAGGAGTTCTCTCCGAGAACTACACCGAGGACGGAAGAGAAGAGGACGCCGCGTACAGACGAGGAGGAGACCGGACCGGACGAGGTTCCAGGACACCGCGGGGAACATCCAGGAAAGACTCGAGACCCGGAAAAGAGCACTTTCCGCCACGACCCCGGAGGGTCGTGGCTTAACAAGGTACGGTCCTTGTTGCAAGGACACAGAAAACCCATTTCATCTATTGGGACACAGGGGAGAGGAGGCGGAGAGACGAGGGGAGGGACGTAGGGGGGCATGTACAAAAAGGGGTCACGGAGACAGTATAAACGGGTGAAATCTTGGGCAGAGCACTGAGAGAGATACTTGTCACAAGTGCAGCGAACCTCTCACCCCCTCACTACCGGGCCTATCTATATACCCCTCCAACTCTATCTAAAGAGTTTTTTTTTTTCTCTTTTTTTTTTCCCCTTCTCCCTTTTTCCCCCCCTCCTCCCCTGCATGTCTAAACGCTAAAATACGCCAAAACCCCACAAACCACTTACCTTTGTTTTCGCTCCTGTGTTTTTATTTTCGGTGCCAACTGGGAGGTCACACGAGCCGGCGCCATCCAGGAGACCTAAAGGAAGACAAAGAACAAAGACGTTAGAGAAAGAAGAAGTCAGCTGGAGCTTTTTGCTATCAAACTTTTGTTACCTCATTAACTTCCATTGCCTATTGGTTCAACTGCCTAAAGAAATAAACTTCCTCTCTATACATACGGCCCAGAGTTCTCTGTACTGCCGATACCCCACCACACAGTGGAACCGCTTCTTTCCCGCCCTCCAGTGTCCTGGCGGTGTATGATTTGTGGCTGTTTTTTGGCGGTCTTCAATGTTTGACTCTTAATACGGCAGTCGGAATACCGCCAACATGATGGTCTTTTGGCAGCTGCCAACGCGGCAGTCTTGCCAAAAGACCGCAAAAGTCGTAATGACGCCCCAAATATCCTGTAACCTTTTTTGGTCTTACACCTCCAGTTAACTACATATAAAATAATGCACCGCTTAAATGAAAATTAAATGCAAATTATGTTAATCAGTGGGAAATGCACTACCGTATGTTACAGAACCTCTATTAGTTAATGCACTGCAAAGCTACAGAATTGATTCCTGGTTGGTGCAGAGGAGAATAGTGACTTATGTACATTTGGGCTACAAGATCTCTGTCTGTGAGAGAAAGCACTGTGAACATGTAAGTAGTCATTTTAAACTTGCATTATACACAGTATTTGATAGGATACCTCAAAATGTGCAAAAACTTGAAGATAAAAAATGGCTTCCAAAAAACAGATTTTAGTGACAGACTGTACATTGTGAAAATTGTTCTATAACATGTCTTTTAAATGCACACACTTCACAGCTTTGCTGTTTGCTCCCTTAAAATACCTATTAATAACATAAATGTGTCATCAGGAAGCAATTTTTATAACTGTCTATTGAAAGAACACACTTCACAGCTTAGTTGTTAGCTCCCTTACAATTGCTCTAAAAAAGAATAAATGTGTGTATTTAGGAATCTTCAAGGGAGTCCATCAATTAAAGCCAATACCAGCTTCATAGAACCCTTTACATTTGAAGTTTGACCAGTTGCGCATGTTTACATTTATTTTATAGAAGCAGACAACCCTGGAAGAAGGCTTGTTTAGCCGTGTGCCCCTCCCTCAGTTTCACAGCAGAGGAGGCTCCCTGTCTTACATTTCAGCTGAAGCTTTTCAACTTTCAGAATTATCTGTCCCAGGACAGACGTCTTTCAAAAAAGTAGAGAAACTATGTTTCTAAAATCAAAAAGGTATGGGTTTGACGAGCCTCTCAGATCCCCGACTTCTACCACGGCACTACAGCAGTAGTTTTACCAGACTTGACATTGATTTCTTCTTGTCTGTATGGAAGACAGTAACCAGCAAGGTTCTATTTCTGTAGTCAGTTTTTCTCACCTACACTGGTGTGCGGCACCTCCCTGATTGAAGGTCAAATGTGGAACATTGTACTGTTGAAGGGATCAATCAGATTTCTTCTGCCTCTCAAATCTTGTGGAGTCCCTCCAATCCTGTAAGGGCATGATGACCAAGAGATCACTACATACACAGTAATGTTTCATTGTAACTTTTTCTGGGGTCGTTTTAGCTGGTCCAGCTAGGATTCGTATTATTCTCATGACGTCACATCCAAAATGTTTGCATATTTTTGGCAGGCAGAGGAGAGGGGATGATCTCGCTTTGGCAAGGGAATTATAGGGACTCAAAGGAGCTACCTGCCCCACCCACTGAGATAACTGATTGCAGGGAGGAGGCAATAGGATTTTAAAAGGTAGACTTTTATATTCAGCACGGATACTAACTACCCGTGCGAAAAGCTGGTCACCAATTTATTGGCATCAGTGCATGTGAAATTCAGTGGGCTCCACAAATCATTCAACCTGTTGGATTCACAAACGTGAACCTCAGCCAGCAAGTCACACATATACATGCAGCAATTCAAAGATGTTGAGGGATCATAGGTCGCCAGGTATGGGGGATGTGAAAGCACTGAGGAACCAGAAGGCATTCCCCTCACAAGGAATGCTGTCCTTATCACAAGACTTTTATAGCCTTAGTAGGTAGAGAGAGCAGCAGCCACTATCTAAAAGAGACGGGCCCTTTGGTTACCCATGTCGACATCAAAGCACCCCGCTGATGCCTTCAGCCAGTGGTTCCCAAACTGAGGTCCAGGGACCACTGGGGGTTCCATGACTGCTTAGAAAAGTAAACATTATTAACATATTAGGTCTCCAGCTTTCTGTAATGGCCCGTGGGGGTCCCCGGATTCCAATAGTGATTCAGTGGGGTCCCTGGGTTCCAGTAATGATAAAGTGTGGGTCCACAGAAGTTAAAAGGTTAGGAACCGCTACCTTAAGCCATTTAAAGAGGCGATCCCTCACGAGTCTCCAGTTCATTAGGAAAGCAAAAGGGCCATATGTACGAACACATTTTCGCATAGAGACAGAATGGGTAAAACGGTTTGCTACATCTGGTCCTAAGTTACACAGAAAAGGACTAAGGTCATAGCAGCATGGCAGTTCAGAGCCAAGCAAAGGACTTTCGTTCCAACAACACTAGAGTCCTACAGTTTTAAGTGTGTTTGCATAAATTAGATTACATTAATTCCTTTTATGCCCTAAATACTATCACAGTAATGTGTAATGCAGCCGTCCTTTTATTGGTTTACATTGCACTGTGGGTTGTTCTTTGTTACAACATAGTAATAAAAAGGTGGAGGCTATTATGAACGCTGTAATAATCTTTATGTCTGTTTGACTACTGCAAGTCTTTTCTTTATTCTTCGTTGCATTGTTCTGTTTTTTATAATCTTTTAGTTATTAGGCTCCTGCTCTGTCAAAAATCAGACACAAAATTCTGCTGACAGTGGTTGCAAGTGAAAATGTGAGAATGGATGGCAGGGGCATGCGAGGGTTTGTGACTGGAGGATAGTCACATAACTGTGAACTCAGCTCATAAATCACTCTAAAATGAGATAATTTATTTAGCATATTTACTCATAGTTCTTTTACCGCCATAATGAACGTATAGTACACAACGAACTTTGTGTATTGTTAAATCCCACATATTGTGCTATCAACATGCTGTAGGGGAAAAAAACTGAGAAGATTTTACACAAGGATGATATTTGTTTGTTATATAGCACTTATATATAGCACAATCTGCTCTTAGGACGACATTGCAGCGTTTCTCAGTGTGGGAGTAACATTCCAACTAGTTGTATCAGAGTGTGGTTAGGTTTGAGATGCGCTGTGATTACCAGTGAAGAAATATGTCTTTTTTAGATCCATTTATTACACATAGGCCCTGATTAGAACTACGGAGCTAAATCCATTAGTATTCCAAGTTGGCTGGTATTTGCTCATGCACTGACTACACACTGCTATTTGTGCAGGCACAAAATAGGCAACCCATGTTATTTGCTCAGATGTTGAGGACAAGTTAAAGCTGACAAGGACCTTCTGGGCAAAGAAAGTGAAATTCTGATTCTTTACCGTGGACAATGTTCCATGGTGCAACCGTTTGATTTGTGCACCCATTAATTACTTCCACAGATTAGAATTTTGTGCTATTTGTCACCAACATTCTTACCAGGATTTACCTGCCACATACTTGTTGGTAAATAGGTAGTGGAACATCATTTGTAAACAATTGAACTTTAGTAATTGCATTGTCTGGTTGACGTACTGTCTTTCAGGAATGTGTGCACAGTTCAATCCTAATATACTGCTGACTAGAAAAATTGTGGGTGGTCCATGGCACGAAGATGTCTATCCGATTTGGGAGAGAGTGAAATACAAGTGTAAGTCAAGTCATGGCACTGATAATTCAAGGAATACTGTGAGCATATGTGGATTGATGGTACCCACACCTGGCATAATGCTGGCTCTTGCATAATGTTGGTATTTTGTGGAGTATTGCAGACATTTATGACATGAGATGTTGAAACATGGACATACAAGGCAGAATCTATCCATGTCTGGATGTGGTACACATGACTGATGAAAGTTATTCAAAATAAACAAGTTTGTATTCCCAAACCAGATAGCCTTTTGTTTTGGGGGCTATGTTTATTTTTCAAAAATATATACACATATAAGTAAGTTTAATGTAGAAGTGACGATAGAAGTTATGAAAAAAAGGAATATGCTATGTGTGATTGTATTTTCTTCACTGCCTGGGTGGCCTGTCTATCCCTGCTCTTTTATTCACTGATGACACTTTGCTAATTTCAGGCACCCAAATGGGTTGCAGAACCTATTGAATCATTTAGCAGATTACTAAATTAGCGATAACTAGATTAGCGGTTTAGAAGTGAATTCTACTAAAACAAAGATAAGGGGCGTAAAAGCCCGCAGGTCATTATAAGGGGGCTTCTTCATGAGGGGAAATAAACTCCAGCAAGTAGATCACTTCACCTACCTGGGAGTCTGGGTCGATAAAACTATGAATTCGAGAGCCCAAATTTCGAAATCCGAGCTAACCCTCATTCATGGCGCTTCTGCAATCCTTAATAGATACAAGGCGTCAACACTCAAAGTCTGTGTCTCCTGTAAATGAGATTTACAGGACTAAGGCTCATTCAGCATCGCTCTACAGCTCAGAAATCTGGGCACAGGGAATTTGAGTGGTTTAGCAGCTAATGGAAATAATTTGGTGAAATCGATGTGTAACCTGCCAAGAAGCACGCCGACAGTCCCAGTATTCTTAGAGTTGGGCCTTAAAAGGAGAGGTAACCAGGTCAGACTGAAGCCGCTACTATTCTGGATCAGAATCTGGCCCACATCAAGTTGACCAAGTATAGACTAGCACTTGATGAGATTATTAGAATAGGGAGTATCGGGTCCATACCATGGCTACAATATATTTAGCATCAACTGAGGACTCTAGGAGTGGGCATGTACTGGTCTAATCCATCTTTAATAAAAACACCAAAACAATTGTAAAAGAGAAGTACTGGTCCAATAAAATTGATAGCTACCACTGGGATGCCAAGGAAGGTAGATTGGTCGAAGAGTTCCATGTCCTTCAAACCCACGCCCAACCTAGAAATGTATATGGATGCATATATCCAGCCTCTAGCGCGCACTATGCTTCTAAAGCTAAGACTAGTCACATTGTCAGTGAACAATTCCACCTGTAAACGGGACTCTAATCTACTCAAAATGAGAAACTGTCTATTTTGTACCTCTAGTGTCGAGGACGTATAACAAGATCTATTTTCCTGCCCTGCCTATATTAAACCCAATAGAACGTGGCTGAGACCTATGTGTATTAGACTTGGGGTAGATCAATACAAGGTGGTCTATCAAATCCTTAGGACAGATTGCTGTAACTCAATCATTTTAGGACTAGGTAGCTTCCTCCAAGAAGTATGGCGAATTAGGAAATTCTTGGGCCTACCCTTGTACTTCATTTCATTAGCTACTGGGTCACCACCGTAAGTAAGTTGATTGAGGAACAGGGAAGAGCACATACTTCACTCCAACTCCTTAACCTGTTGTAGTAACAATTACCTTAGAATAGGGCTGACATTAAATGGATGTACTAGTTTTTAATCCTTTCGTATGTAGCACTCCTAGCATGAAGTATAGTTGAGAGACCGTCTTTTAATTAGATGTGTGCCTAGGGATTGAGACTCGAGTAAAAGGTATTTTATATTTTTTATAGTCAGTATGTGGCAACAGTCTGTGATCGTGTAGGATAATTCTCATACTAATAGAAGCATATAACGGACCCTGTATTGAGGTCTTTGTCTTTCTCTGCATTCATTTGCAAACCCCACATGGACCAACTACCACCCATCATGATCCTTTGAGCCTATGCCCATATCAGCCAATTGCACATGCTCCTCTTTAAAAAAAAAAAAAAAAACCTTTTATGTTGTGTGCGTATCTTGTCGTATTTCGATTTTAAGTTATTGAGCGTTTTAGTGTCAATTGGACTCATGCTAATAATAAATAATATGCACGCTAACAATTGTCGTATAATATGGATCTGAACTTAAGTTAACTCGTAGCGCTAGATCATGTACTTCCAGGCAGACTCTTAACTGTTCCCAACTGTTTTTTTATTTCTGCCATAAATTGTACTTTTTTGTACTTTTGTGGCCTTCAGCCGAATAATGTTTGAATGAACTGCTTGTCTCACAATGGCTTTTAAACACTTGCAGGTAAAAAGTGCAAAAAATCAGCCAATTTCCCACCATTTCCTTAAAATAGCCTTTGGTCAAAAGAACCCCTGTTAGAAATGGGGTCTCTAGTTGACAGTGGCTTGCAACCTGTCCAAGTAGAGCACCTCATCCTAGTCCGGGAAAGGGAGTCACAGAGCTAAGATGACCCCTGCTCACCCTCTTTGTAGCTTGACACGAGCAGTCAGGCTTATCTCAGAGGCAATGTGTAAAGTATTTGTACCCACACACACAAAGTAAGACAGTGACAACACTACAAAAGAACCCCACACCAGTTTAGAAAAATAGCCAATATTTATCTGAGTAAAAGAAGACCAATACGACAAAAATCCAACACACACAAGTAAAGATATGATTTTTTGAAGAATAAATGTAGTATAACCCTTAGAAACACAATAGCTCCAACTGGGGCTATCACAGTATCATGACGGAGTCATTTCCAACAGTCTGATGCCATTCGCGAGAGAGTGCGGGCTGGTCATGGAGTCGCATGGATCCCAGGTACTATAACTTAGAAAACGATGAGGAAACAAAGACGTTTCATGGAGTCGGGGAGGTGAAGCATTGCTGGGGCCGGTGCAGCATCCGTTCCTTACTGCTACTGGGGCGGTGCAGCGTCAGTTCCTTACTGCTAGGCAGGGGAGGTGAGGCATTGGGTCCTTACCATTGCAGGGAAGGTGATGCGGCATCCGTGGCGAGGCGTCTGTTCCTTACAACAAGGTGAGGTCGATGAAGCAGGTCAAGATGTGAGGCGTCGACTTAGCGGTGTTGCGATCACACCACAGGGCCACAGGTGCTGCTGCAGAGTTGGAGTTAGGTGTCATGGACATCAGTGATGCAGCAGTAGGGACTCATGCTGTGGCGGGACTTAGGAGGATCTGTGGTGGAATTGGGCCTGCGGCGTTGATCACGGTCGTTGCACTCATTGGGGACCATAGCTCCAATGTAGGCAGTGTCATGGAGTTGGACAGCAATGCTGGTTCTGAAGTCGTTCTGGAGTTGATGTGCCTGGTTTCTTATTGGTTGCACCAGAACTCACTTCCAAGGGCCCAGGAACTGGATTTGGCACCACCTGGCAAGTCAGGACTCTCAGCAAGAGTACTCAGGTGCTGGCAGACGAAATCTTTGATGTCCCTGACACTTCTTAATAGGAGGTAAGCTCAGTCCAAGCCCTTGGAGAACCTTTGGAAGCAGGATGTAGAAAGCAAAGTCTAGTCCTTTCACTCAAAGGACAGAAGCAGCAATCACTAGGTCAGCACACCAAGGCAACAGGCAGAGTGGCATTCAGCATCCAGCTCTTCTTCCTGGCAGAATGTCCTCAGTCCAGAAGGATTTCTGGTGTCAGAGGTCCAGTGCTTATACCCATTTCTGTCTTTGAAGCAGGAAAACTTAAAAAAAAGTATTTGTAGTGCACAAGACCCTGCCTTTCCCTGCTCTGGCACCAGACAGACTACAGGGGGTTGGAGGCTGCTTTGTGTGAGGACAGGCACAGTCCTATTCAGGTGCAAGTGTCCGCTTCTCCCACCAGTCTAGCTCAGGAAGATCCATTAGGAAATGCAGGGCACACCTCAGCTCCCTTTGAGTGACTCTGTAGAGTGAATTCACAAACAGCCTAACTGTCATCTTGATTGTGATGTGTGTTCCACAGACAGACACAGGCACAGAATGGTTGAGCAAGAAAATGACACCTTTCCATGGTACTTTCAAAATCACAGTTCAAAAACCAACTTCACCAAAAGATATATTTTTAAATTGTGATTTCAGAGACCACAAACTCCATATCTCTATCAGCTCACAATGGGAAATTAAACTTAAAAGATATTTCAAGGCAATACCCAGGTTACCCCATGGGTAAAATAGGATTTGCCATAGTGAAAAATGGATTTAGCAGTATTTCACTATCAGGACATGTAAAACACACCAGTACATGCCCTGCCTTTTAAAGACACTGCACACTACCCATGTGGCTGCCTTGGGGCTACTTTAGGGGTGATTTATATGTAGTAAAAAGAAAGGTTTGGGCCTGGCAAGTGGGTGCACTTGCTAGGTGGAAATCACAGTTTAAAACTGTACACTCAGACACTTCAATGGCAGGCCTGAGGCATGTTTGTAGGGCTACTCATGTGGATGACACAATCAGTGCTGCAGGCCCACTTGTAGCATTTGATTTACAGGACCTAGGCACACCTGGTGCACTATACTAGGGACTTACTGGTAAATCAGATATGCTAATCAAGGATAAACCAGCCACCAGTACCATCTAGACAGTGGGCACTTGCACGTTAGCACTGGTCAGCAGTGGTAAAGTGGTAAGAGTTCTAAAGCCAGCAAAAACAAACTGCAGCACACAGTCAAAAACAGGAGATCAGACGCAAAAGGTTTGGGGATAACCCCACAAAAAAGGCCATTTTCAGCAACCCCTAACATCTCATGGTAGGGTCAGCCTTGTACATCATAAAAATATTGGACTATTCATTCAGTGCACTCACAGAAACTATGGGCAAAATTTCGAGTTTGACGGAGAGGGTACTACCTAGCAATCTTGATGCAGTACACTCTCCACCAAACTCTCAGTCGGCCCATCCAATTTTGTGTCGGGTGGACTTCCAAGTTTTCGCCAATGAAGTAAAGTTTACTCCATCAGGGTAAACCTTCCTTAGCGGGCCCAACAGAGTGGTAGCCAGTAGAAAAAGCACATAACATCATCCACCTTCTTTGCTTATTTAGTGTGGACGGTGTCATGTGTTTTTGTTCTTGTCCGTCACCACAAGGTAAAATCTGGCAATGAAGGAGTGGAAAAAAATGACCTGCACACATCATGGTAAGCAACTCTCATGGTGTGTGGGTTGGGGCATTTTTATTTTTTATTTTACTAAAGCAAACTCCTGCATTGGGAGTTTGTTTTTAAAAAAATCTAAAACTTTAGAAAAGATTGTAGGCCGGCTGTCATGTTTGACAATGCTGTCTGTCAAACGTTTCCAACATTGACAGGAACCGCGGTAATGGCGGTTTCTGCCAATGCACAGAGAACAGGGCCACCGGAATCTTTTAATTTTGCACGTAGAATATATGTAGGGCAGCAGATGTAAAGTCCTCCACCATTCTGTCTGTCTTTACTCCGTCTGCCCAACCCCAAATCCAGCCCTATGTTTCCTTTTAATTTACGTGAACATGTTTTCTGTAATTTCCAGTGGGGATAACCCACTCTCACTGCTTGTAGGAAATTTGACTTGCTTGGGGAAATCAGTGCCTCATATACCACCATGTTGACACACATACACACACCAACATTCAAGACTCTTTTTTTACACTTAACAAGGTTTTGTGCCAACTGCTCCAACTCCCCTTTGTGTTACATTACTCCATGCCTGAAATACTATTTCTGCTCTGTCAATCAAGCTGTAAGTGTGATGCAGGGCCTACCACTGGTTTGTGAGGATGGATGTACAGTGCTGTTCTGGAGAGCTGTGGGATATCTGAAGGTCTGAGCATGGATTGCAGGCACACCAGACATGAACAATTTATTGTCTACTACCTGGAATAGTGGAGGGTATGCAGTTGTGCTACAGAGATAATGTTGCACCTTCAGACCTTCAGAGTGAGAGAAGAATAGGAGGTGTGGTGGTGTCCTAATGCCCTAATGAGTGAGCCTATCATGGCAGGAATTTGCTTATTATGAATATATTTGTAAAATTATCAATTACAATTATTTTCTATCCACATGTCTTTGTGGACGTACTGTAGTTTTAATAACTGTAAGAAGTAGCTCTGTGCACTTAGTTTATCCTGGATTTGGTATTAACTTCTACATTCTCAACCTAAAAACAGATCGGGTTTCAGTACATAAAATCAACTCATGTTTTTTTTTCCAATCAGTTGGTTTAGATTTTTTATGTAAAAGGTGAAATGGATTACATTGCTGCTGAACTGATATGTCATCCAATTAACTGAATTATATTACCAAATCAATTGGATTACATTTTATCCATGAAGTTGTTTGTAATACCTTTAATAATTCAGTTATACCTTGACTTAAAATGCCTCATGCATTGGGTTCATATTCCCCTTAAAGGATATTCTCACCGAACATGTTTTCATGCAAATATTTCACTTGAAGTGTTTTTCCATAAATTGCATTACATTTCCCCTTCAAATGTTTTTAGTAACCCCAAGATTTTTATAATAACTCCCACTAACTTTATTGGCATTTGCCACAAATTAGATGTGTTTTCTGAACTGATTTATATTGTCCCATAAACTACAGTATATTTCCTCCAGAATTACTTTGTAGTAGCGGATCAATGCACTGGACTATACAGACTTGCTAAATAGGTCAATTTCTAATTTTCATCATTTAATTTTAACGTTTTAGTCCATCTTTTTTTATCTTTTTTTCAGGGTGTTCAGTATTCAGTGTATGGGTTTAAGAGCCCTTCTACAATGACAATTTGAACAGTTGTATATTGTGATATATATGAAACAATAATAGTGTACATGCCTTCTGGACGCACTTCAAGGGACAGGGTCATAAAAGCTGAGGGCCGCAATAATCAAGTTTTGGTGTAGGGCAGCACCACAAGCCTTTTTGCAGCTGCGTCTGGCGTAAAAATAAAAGGGCGGGAATGCACTGTATCTAAAAGATACAGCACATTCCTGTCCTTGTCCCATGCACTGGTGCACAAATTACTACCTAGCACCAATGCAGGAACCCTTGCACCATGTTGCAAGGGTACCTGCGTTGCAGGAATGATTGTTTATATGCAGGAAGGGGACATCGTCCTGCACATAAACAATCACTAATGACATCATCTTCTTTCTATGTGCGCTGCAGAATGCAGCACGCATATAAAGAGGAAAA
The DNA here is from genome assembly GCF_031143425.1 of Pleurodeles waltl. Classification (NCBI taxonomy): domain Eukaryota; kingdom Metazoa; phylum Chordata; class Amphibia; order Caudata; family Salamandridae; genus Pleurodeles; species Pleurodeles waltl. Next base: position 841,629,350 of record NC_090446.1, on the reverse strand, counting down.
AACTGAATATATGACTAAACAACTACCTCCTGAACAACGACAGTCTAAACCACTACTGCTGAACAATGAAAAAGCCTATACCACGACTTTTTAAACAACGACGTCTAAACCACAAAAAAAAACAACAGAAATATGCCTAAACAACAACATCATATACAACGTATACGGAAACCACTACAATATTACCTTAAAAAAACAGCGAAATTTAAAACGACAATATTTTGCCTACAGAAAACATTTAAAAAATCAGCACAAATCCAAAACAAGTAAAGACAATTTTAATATGAAACGTTTTTAAAAAATAAGAAAAAAGGTAGAACAGTAACGAAAACGACACTCCATAAAAACGTAGTCCTACAACACTGCCTACATCACCCAGGAAGTATTTCTTCTCCTCATGAAACGACAACTAGCAGGGAAAACATATCTAAAGTACGCAGATACTTTTGAAATAAATATATGTTCAGACACAAATATATTTAGAATAAAAATACATGTTTAAAACACATTTTATTTTCAATTATAAACATTACTCTTGAAACATATATATATATATATATATGTATATATATATATATATATAGAGCCGACCTCCATTTTGTGTTCAGTATTATACGGAACACCTTCCAGAGAAGACGTGTGTAGTGTGTAGCAGTACGGAAACAGACTAATTGATATTTTATACAACAGCCCCGTCTATTGACATTCGAGGTAAAATATACATAAAATAAATATAAATATATACACATTGCTATAGGGCAGCTAAAAAAACAAAGAAATAAATTACATTTCAACTCTTTTACATTACAGACATATATTTGAAGGAAGTGAACAAAAAATAATAGAACGTCTACAATAAAAGGTAAACAATTTCTGTTTTTAGAAAAAGTTTGAATAAAGCGTTAAAAAATGTGTTAAAAATTATTATGATTACATTAGTAAAAATATTACAATGCAATAAAATTCATCTGTAAAGAAATTTAAAAAAATTATTTCACCTACTGAATGAAATTCAAAGGCTACATACTACTTACCTCAAAATTGAAGGCTAGAGAAAAAACATACAAAAAAAAGAAAATAGTTTTTATATTAAGCTGAGTACATACCTGAAGCAAGTAGATGAAATGAACTTGCAAAATTACCTCACAGGATATGATAGATGGGAACAAGTGGGGGGAAATTAGTAATAAAAATCTACTGAGTGCTTACCTTATTGCATGTGCAGAATGTGCAGAATAGCAACTGAGGGTAACATAAATCTTTAAAGTAAGTTAAGAACTTACCTCATACAAGGTGAAAACTTACATGAGGGCAGGTGCTGGACAGTGAGTAAAGAGGAAATGTACTATTCCAACTCCACAAAGAACTTACATCTGGACAGCTGATACACAGTCAATAAATGCCAAATGTACTATTCCAACTCCACTGGATACTTACGTGAGAGCAGGTGCTGGACAGTGAGTAGAGAGAAAATTTACTATTCCGACTCCACAAAGAACTTAACGCAGAGCAGGTGCTGGACACAGAATAGGGCCAAATTTACTATTACAACTCAACCAAGTACTTGCCACAGAGCAGGTGCTGGACACTGAATAAAGCCAAATTTGCTATTCCAACTCCACCCAGTACTTACCTCAGCGCAGGTGATAGACAGTGAATAGCTGCCAAATTTACTATTCCAACTCCACCACATACTTACGTGAGAGCAGGTAAATATGTACTATTCCAACTCCACTGGATACCTACATGAGGGCAGGTGCTGGACAGTGAAAATAAATGAAATTGACTATTACAACTCCAACAAGTACTTACCTCAGGGCAGGTGCTGGTCACTGAATAGGGCCAAATTTACTATTCCAACTCCACAAAGTACTTACCTCAGGGCAGGTGATAGACAGTCAATAAATGCCAAATTTACTATTTCAACTACACCGGACACTTACAAAGGGCATGTGCTGCACATTGACTAAGTGGCAAATTTAGTAAATAATTCCACCACATAATTACAATTAAAAACTAAAATGTTTTTATAATCTATCTTTTTGTATTATTTACAGATTTTGTAAGAATGGCGCCACATGGTGAAGCAAATTACGTAACCTCACGCACAGGACACCAACTTCTAAAATTTTAAGGGTATCTTTATTGCAGAGATAAACTTGTTGAACTCAGGAGTCATTCGAGGTGTGTACAATTCTACTCTTCACATTGCAGAGGCAGAGCTGTTACTGTGGAAGATACCGTTGTTAGGACAACTGAGCACAACCACTCTGCCTCTGCAATGGAAATAGAGATAAGAGAAAATGTACATAAAATAAAACATTTTCCACACACCTCCAATGATTCCTGTGGACACGTTCTAAGGGAAGTAGTGCAAAGTATTCCTGTATAGATTGCAGGTAGCATGCCTTCAATACCTAACCTTTGACAAATGTTTCAAAACTGGCAAGTAACCCCCAACATGTAACACCTATGAAGATATTAACATCCCCAAGAACTAAAAATGACCTTCTCAAATGAAACTTTTCCCATGCATGACAATGAAAACACTCAAAAGAGAATTTTAATATTTAGCACAACCCGCAACTGACTAACCCTAGAGAATAGTGACATTTTGGTGATGGATGGAACATTTAAATCTACACCCCATTCATTCACTCACATTTACACTCTACATGCAACAAAAAATAACACTTCAGTCCCCCTAGTGTATGCATTATTACCTGACAAACATTCCTCTACTTACACTGAATTTTTATCAGCAATCAGTAGCAAAACAATGAATAAAAGACCTAGAAAAGTAATACTTGATTTCAAATTTCAATGATAAACACAATAATAAAAATATATCCAGAAACACAAATACAAGGATGCTTTTTCCACTTTTCACAGGCATATTAGCATACAATTCAAAAATCATCCTTGAGTAGAGAATATTTCTCAGACTGCATACTGCAATTTGAATTAAGGAAACTAACTGCATTATTCTTTGTACCACCTGAAAAAGTAGACGAATATTACACAAGTATCACAGATTCTAACTATTATATGAAGACAAATTGGCACCATTACTAAATTACTTTGAAGAAACATGGATTGGACACCTAAACAGATCAGATCGCAGAAGAAAGCCAAGATTTCCAATAGAGTGGTGGAACTGCTACCAGACCTGTTTAGAAGGTGGTGCAAAGACTAATAATGCCATTGAGGGATGGCACAACTCCTTCAACAAAGCAATTGGAAAACCCCATCCAAACCTATATCATTTCATGGAAATTTTGAAGAAGGAGCAAAGTTTCCAAGAAATGGGGCTTGCTCAGTCACTGTCAGGTAGCCTGAACCCACGCACAAGCCAAAAAAGCAAAGAAATGACAGAAAGAATTTTGGCTAAAATACAAGAATTCCCTTTAATGGTGGCTTCAGACTACCTTGACGGTCTAGCATATATACTACATTTCTAATAACCACTAACCTACTCACCATTACTTGCCTGTTTTAAAAAAAAACATGAATTAAATTGACATTTTTTAAATTATTTTTAAACTAAATTTAATCCAACAAAAAAAGTTCCTACCTTTCAAGTTTTCATGTCTTTACGCAAAAGTCTGTCGCTGTAGGAATCTTCTTCTTGATTAATATAGAAGAAGCATTTTACACTGCAAAATAAAATAAAAAAAACAATTAATCATCCTGAAAATAATTCAAATTGGTCATACAAAACGGATGATGAAAAAACATCTATATATACGATAAAAACTTGAAAAAAAAAGAAAAAAAAGTATAACATTTTACCAAACTACAAATTTTGTGAAAAAACCCAATATTAAATACACCTCAAAAACTTTTTATACCTAACAAAAGAAAAAATTTGAATCACATACTGGCCAAAGCTACAGCATTAAACAAACAATTAATAAGCAGCAAAAAGACATAAAAATGAAACAAAAGAGAGTATTATTACAAAAATAAATAAATACGAAGGCTGTTATGATACAGTAAACATTCTTTTTAAAAACCGAACAATTGCCTACTCCGTCGACCACTAAAAGAAAATAATTACAGGCAAAAAAACAATTTTACATATTTATTAAAAAAGCAGTACAATTGTTTAAAAAACGGAAACACTGCTACACATTTTGTTTTTAAACCGATACCAGTATCCAATGCAAACCCGTACGGGAAGAAAAACTAAACATAATAAACATTTGAAACATCCAAAAGCTAATCCCTCCCTTACAAGTACCTCCGATATCTAGATCTGCAATAAAAATAACCTCAAACATACTCTAAAAAGAATTGTAATTCAATTTACCCAACAGAGGTCTCTGCTCCCATCCAGTCTTCACCACAATGCTGCACTGACTGAAAAAAAAGACATCAAATAACGTAAACAGAGAAGAACACTAAAAATAGAAAACAGACTATTTCTCTCATAGGAAATAACAGAAAGAGAAATACCACTGAAAATGGTTAAAAACATGTAAATATATTTTAAACAAATGTTTACAAATATGTAAATATTAAATTATGAATGAAAATTATTGTTTGCATTTTTAAAACTATATTATGTACAAAATAAACATTTTAAAAAAATATGAAAAAAATGTGTTTATATTTTTGCATGAGAAAATGTGTTTTTGTAGGTGGAAAAAAGTTCTGACCTGTAAATGAATAAAATACAAAAACAAATATAATTTCTGGGATTTTTAAATCAAAAAATAAAATTGAAAAAAACCCATTAATATTTCAATAGAATATATATTTGTAATTATGCTTCTAAAAATATAATTTAAAAGAAATAAAATATACATATTAATTTTATATTACTAGAAAAATTCTAATATTTCCCAAATAATAAAAACAAAATTAATAAGTAATCAAATTAAACAAAAAAAATATTAACAATTTTAAAAATAAAGAAAAAAATGTAGAATTAAAAAAGAAAATTTAAGGAAAAATTAATTGAAAATAATAATTTTTTTACATATTAACCATCAATATCTTACTCAACAAAATTCAATTATAGTAAATAGTTAAATGTTAACCCAATACATAATTATTTTAGATTAAAAAGAAGTAAACATTTTTAATGCTGAAAAGCAAAATAAATAAAAAGAAAAAAAATGAGTTCATTGGTATTAAAAATTAAATTTGAGTATTAATACACTCCCCACGCATTACCCCTCAATTCAAACTATCCCATCCCTAAATAAAGTGCTGGAACTCATACAAAAATTACTCAAGTGCATAAAATAATACGTGAGTATTAATACACTTCCTCACCCATAACCCAAACATCCCCTATTTCGCAGCATGTTTTTAAAAAAAGGAATAAAAAATTACCCAAGTATTTAAATTAATACCTGAGTATTAATACACTTCCCCACCCATAACCACTGCAACCCATATATATCCCGCCCCTTATTCCGCAGCATGTTTTTAAAAAAGGAATAAAAAATTACCTAAGTGTATAACTTAATACCTGAGTCTTAATACACTTCCCCACCCATAACCCCTGCATCCCATATTTCCCGCCCCTAATTCCACAGCATGTTTTTAAAAAAATCAAAAAATCACCCAAGTTTATAAATTAATACCTGTGTATTAATACCCGTCCCCACCCATAACCCGTGCATCCCATATATCCCACCCCTTATTCCGCTGCATGTTTAAAAAAAAAAAAAAAAATTACCCAAGTGTATAAATTATTACGTATTACTGCACTTACCCACCCATAACCCCTGCAACCCATATATCCCGCCCCTTATTCCTCAGCATGTTTTAAAAAAAGGAATAAAAAAATTACCCAAGTGTATAAATTAATACCTGGTTTTAATACACTTCCCCACCCATAACCCCTGCATCCCATATATCCCGGCCCTAATTCCACAGCATGTTTTTAAAAAAAGTTTAAAAAAATTACCCAAGTATATAAATTAATACCTGCGTATTAATACACTCCCCCCCATAACCCATGCATCCCATATATCCCGCCCCTTAATATACAGCATGCTTTAAAAAAAATAAAAAAATACTCAGGGTCATAAATGAATACCTGAGTATTAATACACTTCTCCACCCATAACCGCTACATCCCATATATCCCGCCCCTAATTCCACAGCATGTTTAAAAAAAAAAAATACCCAAGTTTATAAATTAATACCTGCGTATTAATACACTTCCCCACCCATAACCCCTGCATCCCCTATATCCCACCCCTTAATCCACAGCATGCTTTAAAAATTGTTTTTTTTAAATTACTCAAGGTCATAAATTAATACCTGAGTATTAATACACTTCCCAACCCATAGCCCCGGCATCCCAAATATCCAGCCCATTATTCCGCTGCATGTTTTTAGAAAAGGAATAACAAATTACCCAGGTGTATAAATTAATACCTGAGTGTTAATACACCTCCCCACTCATAACCCCTGCATCCCATATATCCTGCCCAAATTCTGCAGCATGTTTACAAAAAAAGTTTCACAAAATTACCCAAGTGTATAAATTAATACCTGTGTATTATTACACTTCCCCACCCATAACCCCTGCATCCCATATATCCCGCCTCTTAATCCACAGCATGCTTAAAAAAAATACTCAAGGTCATAAATTAATACCTGAGTATTAATACCCTTCCCCACCCATACCCCCTGCATCCCATATATCCCGCCCCTTGTTCCACAGTATATTTTTAAAAAAGGAATAAAAAATTACCCAAGTGTATAAATTAATACCTGAGTATTAATACACTTCCCCACCCATAACCCCTGCATCCCATATATCCCGCCCCTTATTCCACTGCATATTTTTTTTTAATTAACAAAGAAATGACTCAAGTATTTAAAATAATACCTGAGTATTAATACATTTCCCCACCAATAACGCCAGCATCCCATATATCTCTCCCCTTATTCCAGTACATTTTAGTAAAATCTTGTAGATTTTAAAACCAATAGAAAAACATTTTTTAACACCCCCCAAAAAAAAAAAAAAAATTCATCACAAAGAAAACCATAACTTACAAAAATAATAATACTTAACCATTAAAATTACTACCACAGTATTAATACACTTCCCCACCCATAAAACCATCATCCTATGGAAACCGCACATAATTGCGCTTTATCTTTGTAAAAAACTACACAAAAACTACGCAGCTTAAAATAAGTACTTGGGTATTAATGCACATCCCCACACATAACCCCTGCATCCCACATATATAAAAAATATATATATAAAAATATGTATATATAGATGTATGCATTAATATATACAATAATATAAATATTGAAAATATATGTATGTATATATATATATATATATATATATATATATATATATATATATATATATATACTAAACACATAATAATTCGAATAAAAACTTACCTAAAAATAAAATCTAAACAACTAAAAAACAATTAAAAAAACTTACCTTAAAATTCGTTATTCAGGCAAACGTTGTTGAGGCAAAATCGTTGTTAAGGCAGTAGTTGTTCTGTACTTTGTACTTTGTGGAAAACACTTAGCAGTTGTTTAGAATTCGTTGCTCAGCCAAGTCGTTCTTCCCACTTCGTTGTTCAGGTTGTTTCCCGAAAAAACAGGGAGAAATAATGTTATTGCTCCCTGTTGTGCCACTTTAATTCCACCCCTGAGGTGGCATAGGAATCTGATGCATTCTCAGACTTGAAAATCTGGGAATGTGTTAGGTTCCATCAGATTCCATGGGTGTTACATCAATACCTATGGAACACCCCTTTCACACAATGTTATGCATGAAAAGGGTCCATATTTACAAGGCCATGAAAAGCCACGGAAGATGGCTTTGCATGGCCTTGTAAATATGGGCTGGCACAGCATAAAAAAACATACCCTCCAGTGGCGCAGTGTGCTGCTAGGGCCTCGTAAATGAGGCCCTGAGTTTCCTTTAGACCCATGCACATGTTACTCATGTCTTCATCTGAGTGTATATTGCATAATTTTCACAGAAAACAGCTAATTCATACCAGCTTTCCTGACTCAAGATTTACATTATGTATGCTTTATCAAACAATGCATACTTCTTCGGTAGGAGAAAATATATTCCAGAGGAAGTTTTGTTTCACATGCATTTTCCTCAAAATAAATAAAAATCCTTTCAGGCCACTTGTGCCTTAGAAAACCTGCACATCTTGGTGCCCTTTGCAGAAATAGGTGTACCGATTGCTTTAGGTTTTTTGTTATGTTGTATGCTTAGATATGTGTAGTAGAGCTGTGTCTGTGATTTTGAGCATTTCATCAAACTTCTAGTTTGTGAGTGTCAAGAGCATTTGTCCGCTCCTCTGACTTCCCTTGGAAACTCATGTGAAACTAAGTCACTGATGTTAAGTAAAGGAACTTAGGGGCAGATTTAAGAAATGTGGTGCTGCACCCAGTGCAGGGCCACTTTTCTTGCACCCCCTAGCACCCCCCCTACTGCCACCATGTGTGCGCTGTATTTCAAACACAGCACAGCATTGGGCAGGGTAGGGGCAATAGCGTAAAAAAAATTGACGCTATTCATGTACTGTTCAGGGTTAGCACCAAAATTGTGGCTCTAACCCTGAACAGTACATAGGGGCCCATTATAAATAATGGTGTGCCCCCTTTTAACACCTGCTCTGAGCTGGTATTAAAAATGCGGCACAAAATGGTTCAAAGAAATCTTTTAGGTAGTAGTAAACTAAATCTGTGTTCCATCACCTTGCTCTGTAAACAAAATCACTTTACATAACTGAACTATGAGTTGTGTTAAAGGGTAGATTTACGGTTTGCCTAAAAAACCCTTGATACTCCTTACTTACTGAAGAGTTACACAATTTTTGGGAAGATTCCACTTTGAAAGGAAGAGCTCAACGAAGTGGTGAGTCAGTGTAGGAGTATGGGGTCTTCTTTAGGAAAGTCGGTGATAAGCTGCAAATGTATGGAAACTCTGGAGGAGAATATTAGGCCCATATTTATACTTGTTTTGCACTGCATTTGTGTCATTTTTTGATGCAAAAACGGCATAAACTTACAAATACAAATATATTTTGTAAGTTTGAGGCGCTTTTGTGTCAAAGCATTAGGCAAATGCGGCTCAAAAAAGTATAAATATGGGCCCTAGAGACCAATGTATGTTGCGGGGGCATAAAAAAGATTTTACAAGTATTGCTGAAGAATGATGCCAAATTGAAAGAGGTATTACAAACTGCAAAGAAGATTGAACACAGTCTGACATATGTGGAGGAAATAAATAAAGAGAGCATTTAGAAAGAGAATATCCAAGTGGTGGCATTCTCGATAAGTGTTAGGTGTTGTAGGTGTGGCAAGCGGGAAGGCTTAGCCAATGAAAACAATTGCTTCACATTCAAGGAAGGGTGCAAACTGTGTGGGAGAAAAGGATGTTTTGTAAAAGAAAATGATTGAATTGAAAGGTGACTTGGAGCAGATAGTGTTACACCTAAAGGAAGAAAGAAGAATGGGACCAATTGATACTGTAATAGTGGAAGGATATGTAGCTGATGTGTTGTTTGGCTCAGCCACAAAATTGATCTTGATTCCACAAGAGGTTTGTGAGAAACAGCTATAGGAAACGTGAAACTATTCCAGCAAGCCAACATGCCTATGGGCTATGGTGGGGAGCGAATAAAATGTGTTGCATATTTTATGGGATGTGTTAGAAATTGGGTCTCAAGCAAGGACCCTCACTCTAGTCAGGGTAAAAGAGAATCACCCTCAGCTAACCCCTGCTTACCCCCTTGGTAGCTTGGCAGAACAGTAGGCTTAACTTCAGAGTGCTAAGTGTAAAGTATTTGTACCAACACACACAGTAACTTAATGAAAACACTACAAAAAGACACTACACAGGTTTAGAAATATAGGATATATTTGTCTAAATCAAACAAGACCAAAACGACAAACATCCACAATACACAAATCAAGTTATCAATGAAAAATCAAAAAGAGTCGTTAAATAGTTTCAAACACACACTAACACTGTTAGCATGAAAAAGTAACTTGGATACATCAAAAATAACCCTACACAGGCGAGTGTGCATCAAAAAGGGCTTGCGATGCGTCGATTCCACTCACGAGCGGGACCTTGCGTCATTTCTCCTTTCATGGGGTCGGGGCGCATCATTCCTTCTCTCCGCAGGAAAGCGATGTGTTGATCCGGTCAGGCTCTAGGGTCCGGGCAGGCCTTGCATTGTTTTTACACACCCAGCAGTACTTGCGTCGGAAATCCATCCGCACGATGATCTGAAAACCACGCAGCGTGGGTTGCGATCTCCCAGCCTCTGTCAGCGATGCTGCGCGACGTTTCTCCTGCTCTGTGCATCGATTCTTTGGTCGCATTTCCGTCGAGCGACGATTTTCAGCCGTGTAGCTGGTGGCACGTCGTTTCTTCAGCCGCAGATTGGAGTCGCATTGATCTTTTCCCTGCATGGTCCTCTCTGCGTGGATTTCCTCCTCTTAGGCTGCCAGCTTCTCCTTTCAGGGTCCCAGGAACTGGATGGGCACCACAGGGCAGAGTAGGAGTCTCTCCAGAGACTCCAGGTGCTGGCAGAAAGAAGTCTTTGCTGTCCCTGAGACTTCAAACAACAGGAGGCAAGCTCTAAATCAAGCCCTTGGAGAGTTCTTATCAAGATGGAAGGCACACAAAGTCCAGTCTTTTCCCTCTTTCTCTGGTAGAAGCAGCAACTGCAGGATAGCTCCACAAAGCACAGCCACAGGCAGGGTAGCTCTTCTTCCTCAGATTTTTAGCTCTTCATCCAGGCAGAGGTTCCTCTTGTTTCCAGACGTTTTTCTAAAGTCTGTGGTTTTGGGTGCCCTTCTTATACCCAATTTCTCCTTTGAAGTAGGCCTACTTCAAAGTAAAGTCTCTTTTGAATGTGAAATCCTGCCTTGCCCAGGCCATGCCCCAGACACTCACCAGGGGGTTGGAGACTGCATTGTGTGAGGGCAGGCACAGACATTTCAGGTGTGAGTGACCACTCCTACCCTCCCTCCTAGCATAGATGGCTCATAAGGAAATGCAGACTACACCCAAGCTCCCTTTGTGTCACTGTCTAGTGTGAGGTGCAACCTGCCCAACTGTCAAACTGACCCAGACAGGGAATCCACAAACGGGAAGAGCCACAGGAATGGCATAGGCAAGAAAATGCTCACTTTCTAAAAGTGGCATTTTCAAACACACAATCTTGAAATCAACTTCACTAAAAGATGTATTTTTAAATTGTGAGCTCAGAGACCCCAAGCTCCACATGTCCATCCTCTCCTAAAGGGAATCTACACTTTAATCAGATTTAAAGTTAGCCCCCATGTTAACCTATGAGAGGGACAGGCCTTGCAACAGTGAAAAACGAATTTAGCAATATTTGATTGCCAGGACATATAAAATACTTTATTATATGTCCTACCTTAACCATACAATGCACCCTGCCCTTGGGGCTACCCTGGGCCTACCTTAGGGGTGTCTGACATGTGAGAAAAGGGAAGGTTTAGGCCTGGCAAGTGGGTACACTTGCCAAGTCAGATTTATAGTTAAAACTGCACACACAGACTGCAATGGCAGGTCTGAGGCATGATTACAGAGCTACTTATGTGGGTGGCACAACCACTGCTGCAGGCCCACTAGTAGCATTTGATTTACAGGCCCTGGCACCTCCAGTGCACTTTACTGGGGACTTACTAGTAAATCAAATATGCCAATCATGGATAAGCCAATTACAAACACATTTTGTAAAGAAGCACTTGCACTTTAGTACTGGTTAGCAGTGGTAAAGTGCCCAGAGCAACAAAAACAGCAACATCAGAGTCCAGCACACATCAACAACCTGGGGAACATAGGCAAAAAGTGAAGGGAGACCACGCCAAGGATGAAAAGTCTAACAGGGTGCATAGAATACAAAAGGAGATAAGTAATGGGCAAAAGGGAGACTACATGATCAGTTGGATCCACCCGGCTGATTTGGAACTGTAGTTGGTCTCCAGTTCCAAAATAGATTACCTTAAAAGATGTTGGAGAAATCAGCAATGTTGCACAAGTGAATAAGGCACAGATTAGCTTTGTGAATTAATTTCCTGATGTCATTAAAAAAGAAACTGTTTTGGTTAGAAGGGTATGTTCATGAAACCAAATTGAAAAAGAAGAGTGCAACCAAAAGTGTGTACAATGAACAAACCCATCACTATTAGGGAAGCTCTCACAAAGGAATTGAGAGGCTCATGACTGTAGGCATCATAGAGAAGGTAGAGACCACAGAGTGATTACTCCGGTCGTCGTGGCTACCAAACAAGGACGGATCATTAAATTGTGCATAGGAGTGAGAGAATGTATTAAATGTGTTGTGAAACACAAGCACCCTCTCCCAAGCACAATGAAAACTATGGGCCTCATTATGACCCTGACAGTCTAATGACTGTCAGGGTCATGGTAGCGGTCGGACTGCCACTAATGGGGCAGTCCGAGTGCCATATGACGACCACAGCAGTAGTGCCGCGGTCGGACTGCCGGCACTGCCAGATTACAATTTAATGTCGGCCTGGCGGTGCTGGTGTTCCTAATCCACCAGGGCAGCGCTTCAAGCAGCACTGCCCTGGGGATTATGACCACCTGCTCTGCCAGGGGTTTCATGGCGATAACACCGCCATGAAAAGGCTGGTGGAGACGGGGTGCAGGGTGTTTCGGGGGGGCCTGCTCTGCCCATGCACTTGGCATGGGCAGTACAGGGGCCCCCGTGGCCTGCCCCATCACAATGTTCACTCTGTGTTTTGCAGACAGTGAACATTGCGAAGGGTGCTAGTGCACCCTACATACTACAGCATCGCCGCCGGCCCTATTATGAGCCAGAGATCATTCTGTAGGCCATTTACCACTGGCCCAATGGGGGAAAATGAGTTTCCGCCTGCTGGGCCAGCAGGAAACTCGTAATGGGTCCGGCGGGGAGTCTGCCACACTGGCGATAACCTACCCATCCCGACTTCGGCGGACGGGTTTTTCCATTCTCCGAAGTCATAATAAGGCCCTATGTATATGATGGGAAGGACATAAATAGTATTCACACCAGACCTAATGTCAGCTCTTCACCAGGTGAGGTTACAGAAAAACTCACATTATTGGAATAAAGAGATTGTTACATATTACATGAGGTCTCATCTCTGTAGTTTTCCAGACAGTAATGGAAAAAGTACCACAGGACATCCAGGCCAGGTAATTATACAAACATTATATGTTGGTATTTGGCTTTCATAAAGAAGCCCATGATAATGGGATAAGCCAGGTACTACCCAGGTTATGAGTAAAAAGACTCACATTGAAAGTGAAAATATGCAAATTAAATCAAAGTGAGTGAACCCTTTTAGAACATAGACTAATGTGAGAGAAAATAAAATCTAACCAAAATTAAGTGAACACCTTCAAATATAGGCCTATGCCAAGGACAAGGGAAGATTTGTTATTCTTAATAATGGCAGCGTTCAACAAAAGAATTACAGAAGAATGGCTGTAAAAGTAAGGTGAATACAGGCAACTGGGTGAGAATAAAGATGATTGTTGATAACAAACACGATCAAAATTGTCAAAACTGCTCAGGATCATTAAGCTGTTTAGCAAAGCCAGCAAAATGGAAGGTAACCACATGTGAAATCTCACCAGGAGTAGTAAGAGTAGTGTCAGAGTGAAGGAGGCCATACCAATAGAAAAGAAGAGACACGAAGAGAAATGCATCAAGGAAACCACAGAGAAGGTGGTAGCAAAAGAAAGAAATGATTGAGGTGTGTGTGAAAGAGAGACAAAGAAAAAGTCTATGTCATAAACCACATTTTTTTTAAAGTTTTGGGGAATTTTAGTAATCTAAGCATGTAGTATCTTTTCCATTTAGGAGATTGTACTGTAAATAGTTTCAAACCATTTCTTAGTTTTAGTTAGTTCTCATTTGTGTTGTTTGTTTCTGTTAAGAGGCAGGTGTGTGGTGACTAATCACTAATGTTAGTTAACAGAAATTAGAGTGTGATATATGTCATATTGAACTTTCTGTGTCAAATCCTTTGATATCTTCATTACAATGATAAAGTCACTGGTGGATTAGGGACTTAGGGTCTGATTTAGATATTGGAGGAGGCGTTACTCTGTCACAGTGTTGACGAATAGCCCGTCCGCCAAAATCTAAATCTCACTGGACATAATGTGATTTAGATTTTGACTGGATATCCATCGCTGTTGTGATGGCGTAACTACTCTGTCAAACTCTAAACCAGGCCCTTAACATGGAATAAGTCAAATATTTACACATTTCTCAAGTTTACTTAATCTGCTTTTTCACAACTCATTTCCACACATTCTTGTCAAACATACAAGTGCAAAATGCATTCATCTTCTCCATACATTATGCAAAAAAAGACAATACCTCCATGTGTGTAATGTATCTTTGTGAATTGCACTGTGAAGACCATTACACATGCATATTACTTTGCATTTCTGGGCCTAGATAAACGTAAACATGGAAAAGCTTTGTGAATTAGGTTCTGTGTTTAAAGTTCTGGCTTGACAACATAGTTGTTCCCATACCGTATGTGATCAAAAGAAAAATTGCTTTAAAAGCCCTACTGAGGAGAGAAGCAGTGGTGTCCCAAGAAGTTGGTTCTTGCGTGTACAGATTTTGATTGGGTAGAATTGATATGCTTCTGCTGAAAAATAGTGCTTAGATTGCACTTTTTGTCTTCTGAAAAGCTAATGCTCAATACAGCTTAATAAAGTTGGTTATGGTGACAAGTCATTGAACAAGGCTACAGGCCTGATCTGTGTATTATGAAAATGTATGACAAAGATTCGAGAACTCATTTATTGTGAAAAACATATTTGAAAGTCAATAGGCCTTTAAGGGTGGATTTTCATCATACTGTGTTAAAGTTTGTAGTCAGGTATTTTGTTACAGGCTGTCTCTCAGACTACAAATGTAAGGAATGGTTTTTGATGGTGGTTGTCCTCAGCGACAAACTCTCAGGGTAGAAGGTTTACAGACCGAGAATATTTGTTATGCCTTTTTAGGAAGGGTTGTATATTGTTTCACGAACAGGAATGTTGTACATATTTGATATGGTTGACTGATAGCAGCCTTGTGTGAAAGATTATGTGGAATAGGACTGAGTTGGTCATAGTTAGAAAATAGTGATAAAAGCTATAAGCTTAATTGATTCACTGGAAAAAGTTCTGTCAGAGGTCATAGATGTCATTTACTTTCTGAAAATATTACAACAAACATTGTATAGCTGACTTATTTATTGTAAAAAGCATATGTTAAAGCCAATAGGTTTTTAAGAGTATTACACTGCGTTAAAGCCTATAGATATGTTTTGTGTTACATGGATTCTCACATATTACTGTACTAGGCAAGGGTTTTGATGTTTCCCCTCTCCCTCTGATTTTATCTTTTGGCAAACCCTGTAGGTAGTAGCTTTCCATTTTGATATGTTTTGTGAATCCTTATAGAAGGCACTGAAATGTATTTGGCCAATTGAACTTTTGTGTATTTTCATAAGTATCTGACTCTATGCCTGATGGTTGCCTTGTGGGTTATGTAGCTTTCAGTGGGTGTTAGTTGAAAATGGCGACAAGCTAACGGTAAAGGCTATAGGCCTGATTCGTTCTTTGCGAAAATGTATGTCGTATGCCAGAGATTAGATTTGTTTGTTATTAAAATTTTTGACAAAAAGCAATAAGCCATAAGTGAAAGGCATTTGGTAAATTCAATAGCACTTTAAGGGGGAGGTTCCATTATACTGTATTAAAGCCTGTAGATAGATATTTTATTACATGAAATCTCACAGATTGCAGAAGGCGGCACGGCTATTGGTAAAAGCAAAATGAGCTGAAGGTTTGCAATGTGATAATCCTTGCCCTTTCAAGAAATGTTGCAATTGTTTTGTGAACAGTAAGTTTGCATTTATTTTTTATTTTATTACCATGTACCTGATAGCTCTCAGTTTATGTTTAGTACAGGCAGCATTAGTTGGTTTTGGCAACAAGCCAATGATAAAGGCTATAGGCTTGATTGGTTCATTGGGAAATGTTATGTAGGTCTCATCTGTTTATCATAAAAATGTAGCTCAAAGGAAGTATCATCCATGTGCTTGTTGAGATTGTGTATGTGTATGTGTTTTTGTGGATTGGTGGGTGAATGCAAGACTAAGTCAGTGGATGGATGAATTGATGTTTGATTGCAAGATGAGTAACATGCGTGTATGATGACTTATTGAATGCCTAAACTCATCATTGACTGAAGAGGCACGTTCGACCATAAGCCGGACCAATTGGCATTGTCAGTGCTTGTTTTTAATTTGTGGTGGTATGTATTAAACCAGTGGTTCCCAACCTGTGGTCCGGGAACCCCAGGGGGTCCGCGAAGCCTTCTCAGGGGGTCCGCGACTGCTTAGAAAATTAAATAATATTAATAGATTAGGTCCCCAGCTTTCAGTAATAACTTAATGGGGGGGTCCCTGGATTCCAATAATGATTCAGTGGTGGTCCCCGGGTTCCAGTAATGATAAAGTGGGGGTCCACAGAAGTCAAAAGGTTGGGAACCACTGTATTAAACAAAATAAGCCACGAGCATAGGCTGTCCACGTATATGGCAGTATTAAAGTTGGCCAAGCTGCACCCAAAGAGAATCTGCTGCCACTGGGGTTATTAATGGTAAGTAGCGTTTTACAGAAAGTGTCAGCATGATGAGCAATTTCAACCCATCCTTTTTAAACTGGTCATGACTCAGGGTGAAACACTGGCTTCCAGAACAGAAGGGTAAGGAAAATGGCACAGAAAGATCCATGTGGGAAAATGAGAATTATATTTTACAAAGGGAGAAGCATTTGGACAGGCCGAGGTGCTTTATTTTATTTTAGAAATGATATAGCGTCCCTGGACCTCATTGGTGTTAGGGCACATTACAATGAAACATTTTAAAGTAACAGAGTACACTGAGATGGGGGAGGAGTGAGAACCTCATCACCATTTACAAATGCACTGAACATTAAAGGCAAAGCGTTGAAGATAGAATTTGTCAGAGCAATGCCATACAGTTAGAGTAAGTATTGTCTAGAGAAGTGAGCCCTCAGTTGTTTCCGAAAGATAGTGACTGGAGTCAAAGCTCTGAGGCCTGGAGGGAGAGAGCTTTGCATAACAGGGACTGCACAGACGGGAGAAGGATTGTCTTTGAGCAGTAGAGGTTTTAAAATGTGAGTTCTAATATAATAAACTGATCAGTGTCTTGGTATGTAGATGGATAGAGTATGATATGTGGGAATAAATAATTGTGGAAATAGCAGAACAGTCAGTGCTCTCTCAAAGGTAGAGAAACAATAGCCAAATTCTGTAGACTTTGGCGTAGTTCACATCAAGTGATAGAGTATTTCAAAACCGCTAAGAGCAAGAATGGTGCATCTATCTTTCTTCCTTGGTTTCTTCTTTCTGCCTTCTTTCTTGCTTTTTTTCTCCTCTTTCTTCTTCACGTTCCTTCCTTACTTATACCTCTCTTTTTCTCCATATGCCTTCCCAGCATACCCCCTTCTCAGTTTCTTTCCTTTCTCCCTCCTTCCCTTACTCCATATATTCCTTTTAATCCTCATGCTTTTCTTGACTGTCGATTCCTCTGTCAGTTCCTTCATTATTTCCTACTGTCCAGCCTTCATTCCATCAGCCTCTTCCATTTCTAACAAATGGTTTCATTGTTATTGTCTATGTCTGATACACCTGTGGTTCACGGTAACTAATGCATTTTTATTTCCAAGTCTATACCATACCCTAGTGGCACCCACTACCTCTTAGCTGTTAACAGTACAGGGAGTTTTCTACCTTCATAGAAAACAGTGTCAACCCTCGCTTTCGTTATGGAAGACATTATCAATCTCGGTAGTTTGATTCAGGTCAGTCCCAAGGCAAAATCCGTAAAGTCCTTGTAGAGCACATATTTAACCTACCTCATTCAGCACTACCCAAAATCGTTTCCTGAGCAGAAGAACAAGATATCCTGCTTCTACTCCAAATATCTTTGTTACTGGGTTTCCGAAAGCCCCTTTGCTCCTGCACGGATTTGGATTACTCAGTTAATTGGGTGGCAATCAATCAATACTCGTGTGTCCAATGAGGCAATTGGCAGCTATGGAGCCAGAGGCCCGGCGCGAGGGACGCGGGCACAGCTGGCCCCTCACATTCCCAGCAGTCTTCAACACGCACGCGCTTGCATGTAAATATTTAATGACAATTCCGCTGCTGTTGAGCACAATTAGATAATTCTATTGGAATCACGGGTTTAGACAGAAATATACTTGTCGCGCACGTGGTTGCCCTCGGCACCGTAAATAATTTAGGCTAAGAGGCTAGTAATTACTGGCAATTAGATCACATTCGATCGTCCTTGGGGCTATGGATGTTTGATGGAGCGTTGGATAGATTAGGGATGCTCTCTGCCCTTCATCCCATTTTTCGAAGTAGATGTATGAGGCCGCCCGCTCAGGACGGGATAGAAAGACACCAGGCCCCCAGGGACAGCGACATATCCCACCGGCCTTTTAATGAGATGGACAGCGGTTGAATAGCTCGCCACGGAATCCACAGGGCTGACACCGAATACTGTCCCATGGAAGAATTGTCGTGTCAGTTACAATTTTATGTCTAAAGCCTGCAGTATTCTTCGCCAAAGTAGAAATTACTTTGTCAGCGCCCTCAGTGCTGCCAACGAGATGAGCGTCAAGATAGATAAGAGCTTGCTGCTGAGATTAGCCTGCACGCCTAAATACAATTCGTAGTAGCTAACCCCCCCCCATAGTCAATTAAAATAAAGTACATTGAATTGGTAGCCTAAAGGCCAGAGTTGTTGTCGCCCAGGTTGGAGTACCGGCCTTGTTTATATATCCTGCGATTTTGAAAATCACTAAGGGGCATATTTATGAAGTGCATATTAGTGCAGCGCCACTTTTCTTGGCCCCATAGTGCCCCCCTAACACCACCATGGTAGCGCTGTATTTATAATATGGCGCACCATGGCGGTAGTTAGGGTGACTAGCATCATAATTGTTGAAGCTAGTCTGGCGCTTTGCAGGACTAGCATCAAACATTGTGACGCAAATCCTGCAAAGCACCCAGAGGCCTATTGTAATCGATGGGAGCCTCTTTTTAATGTCTGCACTTAGCAGCATTAAAAAATACAGATAAAATGGCGCAAAGGAATTTCATAGATTCCTTTCTGCCATTTTTTGGCCCCTCTAACAGGGAAACGCCCCCTTGCATACATTGTGTCTGGGGCAGTCAGAATGTGGCGCAAGGGGTCACAAAGTGGCGCATTGCATGCATTGCACCACTTTGTAAATATGGCAAGGCGTTTTTCCCCTTCCAATGCCACATTACCGTAAAACAATGACGCTAAAATGGTGCTGGAACAGCGCAAGGGCTCCATAAATCTGGCCCTGAATCTCCCCATGTCCTTAAAAATGCCTAATCTGATCTGGTGCTCACATAAAGCACTCTAATGCATTTGAGCCAGGTTCCTGCTACACAAAACTACAAAAATAATTAAATAAATAAAAAAAGCAGGAAGTGTGAATATCCCAGTGTGTGTGGCAGAATGACACTTCAGTGAATAGCCCTGGAATGTTCCAAACTGGGAAGGTGAGAGTTGTTAGTATCCATGGTCCCACCCGCTTAGTTACAGTTGTTGAGGGTGTATAGGTGGGTTTGAAGAGATGATAGGCCAGACATGGAGGGTCAGTGATGCTTCTGGATGCCTGTAGTTTCTGGGCAGTGTGCCTACCCCGATCCCTGCTATCACCCTACCAGACCTGGAGGGACTTGGCAGTGAAACAAGCAATGTAACCTTATCCCCACTCCTCATCCCCATGTGACGGTATCAAAACTGTGACAAGACTGGAATCGTCAGTGCCCAAAAACAAACCAGTGAGGAAGAGATGCCATCTGGGCCTAGGCCGAGAGACTAACGTGTGCACAAAATTAAAATTAAGGTTTACATGTCAGTCTTCCACATTATGCGTTTGAAGATATATTTAACTGCGATAAATTCAACAAATGCATCAGCCACTATACTTTGTAGTGACAAATCCAATGATAAGTTATACAATACGAATTTTAATTTCATTAGTTCAAGTATCAAGCAAATGGAGCTCACAACAAGCGCGTCAAAGGTGTTAATACACTGTTGTTTAAAATTTGGTGTAATTTCCAAAAAAATGTCAATATTATCAGAAATATTAGTAAAAACTCATTTAAAATGTCTTAAAACTGTAACCAAATCTCAGTGCTGAGCTTTATATCTTGATGTTTGATAATAAGCATTCACTTGCTATGGTTACATGCAGCAATGTACATGCTTCTGGTTGACTGCTTAAAACACTGACTTAAAACGTTGGAGTCTCACATTGCTGCTCCGTGTTGTAAGATAACAAGGTGATGTGTTTCATATAAGGTGTGTGCATCACTGTAGTAGGAAATCTGATATTTTCCAAACTGCACTGTTTAATATAGTGACATTGTGATGTGCTTCGACACAAGGTGTGCTCATCATGGTAGGAGGAGACTCAAGTTCTAAGTAATATTATGCACGAGCTAGAATCACTGCGTATGCAGCTGTCGAGGTTAGCGGACTAGTCAATTTTAATAATTGAATCCAATGTGCACTTTCCTAGACGTGCATCTGTGTACACTACACAAACCTCATATAGTGTGCGTGCAGAGGGGCTCGAGCGGCCAACAATTTCTAAAATGAAAAGTTTATGCACGGCTGTTCAAGGCGTGGATAAATATTAATTTACAGTACCAGCAACCTTTGCATCGCTACTCCAAGAGGCTCACCAGGAAAAGTGTGAAGAGTGGACTTTGTGTCCTCCAGGACACAAATGTCAAGTGTCATCCTGGAGAAGCTCCCAATAGCAGTAAAATGAAGAAAATGCATGTGTAAGCTCCAAGGTTCTCCAAGTCATCGCCAAATGTAGTAAGTGACAAATTCAATGATAAGGTGTACAAACTTATTTGTATTCCTTTAGGTCAAGTATCAATCAAATGGAGCTCACAAGTGCATCCTCTGCCTCCGCTGTTCGGCCAGTAAAACCCAACCACGGTGCAGCACACACGTGAGCTTTGAACACCTATTTCAAATAAAAACAAATACCTCGCTAATTCAGAATACAAAAGGATTCCACGTTCAGGAGTGGAACTTATCCTAAAAGTACACTATATGTACTACCTATAACACCCTTGTGAATTTCTTTTGATTCCAAGCAGATGTTACTTATAGTATTCTCTAGTGTTAAACCTATAACAAATAATTCAGTATTAATTAAACTTTTTTGGGGGACAGAGGAACATGGCAGCAGGCTAGATGCCAGTCGCAGGGTTCTCCTTGATAGTGGTATATTGAAGCCCTTCCAGTAGTCTTACGGAGGCATGGTGACACACTGCACCAGTTGGTGATGTCACGATTAAGACGAGGGCCACTGTAAGTCCCACTAGACCCCCTTGAACTTGCCTGAGAGGGTCCCCACAGTCATGTGGAGCATAAATGGCCAATATACACTCCTGTGCTGGAAGGAGGTGTTGGCCCAGATGAAACGTCGAAGAATGTGGCTAGTGTAGTGTCGCGCCAGTAACGGAACTGTGCCCCGGACACTACCTTGTGGTATGGTGCTGGAGGGGTGTGGGCACTCCTCAGCACCTCGTGGTGTTTTCCCCTGTTAAGGGGCTGGTGTTGGGTTAACCCGCGGTCATGTGACACGGGTAATAAAATAGCGGACAGCCGGGGGCGTGAACAGAGTACGCCGCTGCAGACACGAGAAAATACAGTGTCTGCATGCGGAGGCTGTGGACACGTGTCGGGCTGAGCCCTTTGTTAAAACTCGCACTCTGTGTCCGCAGTATTTATTTAACAAGGTAGTGCCGGCCGTCGCCGACACTACAATTTGGCGATGAAGGTCCAGAACCCTCCCAGCGTGTGTTGCCCCGCAGCGTGCCGTGCTCGTACCACGGGGGTGCTGAACCCAAGTGAAACGCGTTGCCCAGCAACAGCGTCAATGCCAAGGCCTCGCTCAGTGGATCAAAGGAGTGTCTAGGCCGGCAGACGATCAGCTGTTGGAGCGCAAGGTGTTGGGAGCGTAAAAAAAAAAAAGAAGAAAAAAAAAAAAAAGAAGAAAAAGAAGGACGGCTCTCTCCACGCCCACAACATAATACGCCCCAATGCCACTGGTACTGATAAATTTTGCTGCTAAGAGCCCAACTCATAAAAGCACAGCACATTCTGCCTGTGCCTGCAGAGGAGGACCCAGATGACTGAGCGCTGATCCTACTGGACATAAACCCATGGCTTTAGTTAAATCACGTAAAGAATACTGCGCTGTGAGAGACACTGCCCTGAGGCATTCCCCAGATCTAGGTCGGTCAGACACCCATGCCCCCCTTGTGATCCATCATGTCTGTCATACCACCCATAAAACTGTTCGTGGAGGAAGGAGCTACGTCAGCACAAGCTCCAAAGTGGAGAGACTGGCTGGTAAGAGTCATGTTGTTTTTTGAAGCAACAAAGGTATAGGACGATCAGAAGAGGGCAATGATCATTCACCTAGGGGGAAAGGACATTTACAATATACCCAAGAACCTTCAAGAAGACACCCCCAAAACGCATCTCACCCTGATAGCAGCTCTCAACAGACATTTTGAACCGAAGGCGAACACGGATTATGAGCGTTTCATTTTTAGACAAGCAAGACAACAACCAGAAGAATCCATTGACTCGTTCCACTTGCGACTGCGCGGCCTGGCCAGTACCTGTCAATTTGAAGATGAAGCAGAAGAAATACGAAGGCAGGTCATACAGGGGTGCGCGTCAATAAAACTGCGTGAACGAATCCTCGAGGAATCCGGGAGGTCAGTAGCGGACATCGTCATGATGGGACGCACCAAGGAACTGTAAAAGGCGCGGGCGTCTCACATGGAGGCAGCACTGCAGAGACCCATCAAAGAAGAAGCAGTAAATATGGTGACTGCACCCACGACCAAGACAAAGCCGCGCTTCCCGAGACAACAGCAGAGACAATGTGGGTACTGCGGTGGCCCACCACACCGACCGACGGAATGCCCGGCGAGAGGAAAGAAGTGCGCAGGGTGTGGGAAATTAAATCACTTTGCGAGAGTGTGTCGGTCAGGTAAATCACGCACCAGCACAGCAGTAGTCAACATCACAACTGAAAAATCAGAACAAGGGAGTGACATGGATGACGATGAAGCAAAGGAGCATGTCATTCATTCATTATTTACCATTGGGAACACGTCCCAGTCATCAAAGAGGCTTCCCATATGTCAGGTAACGATGAACAATCAGGACATCACCGCTGTCGTCGACACAGGAGAGTCTATAAATATCCTCGCTGCTAGTGAATATCAGAAAATGAGCCTGCTACCGACACTCACGAACACCAAAATCAGAGTGTATGCCTATGGAGAGAACACCCCGTTGGCCTTAAAAGGTATGTTCCATGCCACAGTAGCACATGAGTCTAGTGCAGTTAGTGCTAAAGTCTATGTAGCCGAAGACGGACAGGGAATGCTGTTAGGCTGCCAGACGGTGGAGGACCTGGGGGTTGTCACTTTTGCGCTTGGCATACACCAGGAGGCGGTGGCAGAACTATTAGCCCAGTATCGTGAGGTTTTTGAAGGAATTGGGTGCCTTAAGGACAAGGAGGTGAAGCTTCACATTGATGGGACTGTTCAACCTGTGGCACTCAGGCACAGAAGAATAGCGTTCCACCTCAGACCACAAGTAGAAAAGGAACTTGAACAGCTGGAGAAGGCTCGCATAATCGAGAAGGTGACAGGTCCGACTCCGTGGGTGTCGCCCATAGTGGTCGCGCGCAAGCCAAAGCAACCCGGAGAAGTCTGCATATGTGTCGACATGTGCCTTCCCAACACGGCGATCAAACCTGAGAGACATCCAACACCCACCATAGACGACCTCATAGCCGAGCTCAGCGGGTCATGTTGGTTCTCCAAACTGGATCTCCATTCAGGATACCACCAGTTGGCATTATCTAAGGAGTCAAGGTACATAACAACTTTCTCCACCCATGTTGGTTTGAGGAGGTACCGACGTTTGAGTTTTGGAGTTTCGAGTGCAGCGGAGGTGTTTCAAAACACATGGCAGGAACCGTTGAAGGACCTACCTGGCCGATCAATGTAAGTGATGATATTTTGATTCATGGCCCCACCATCGCTGAACATCACTCCCGGCTCCGCCCGGTATTACAAAGGATTCAAGAATCAGGTCTCACCCTCCATCGCCAGAAGTGTGAATTCTTAACGGATCACATAACATTTTTGGCTATGTTTTCTCCGCTGCTGGGGTAGCTCCTGACCCTGCGAAAGTGAGAGTTGTCAAGGACGCTCCTCCCCCGACCGGCGTGACCGAGGTTTGCAGTTTCTTGGGGATGGTCAACTATTGTGGCCGGTTTATACAAGACTTGTCGTCGCTAACACAAACGCTTAGAACATTGACAAAGTCATCGGAACCGTAGGTTTGGGGTGTGGTCCAGCAAGAAGCGTTTGAGGTAGTAAAAAATGCTCTGTCAAGTGACACCACGTTAAGGTATTTTGACCCAAAGAAAGAAACAAAAGTCGCGGTGGATGCGGGCCCAAAGGGATTGGGTGCAGTACTGTTTCAAAAACAGAGCTGTGAAGACTGGTCCCCAGTGGCATTTGCAAGCAGGTCTCTGACTGAAACGGAGCAGAGGTACTCCCAGATAGAGAAGGAGGCCATTGCGGTACACTGGGGCTGCAAACACTTTCACATGTACGTATATGGTCACCCGTTCTTGGTCACTACCGACCATAAGCCGCTCATACCTCTGCTTAACGGCACAGCTTCAAAGCCTTCACCAAGAATTTAAAATTGGATGCTCCAGCTGCAAGACTATCGCTGCCAACTGGAGTATCGTCCTGGATCAGACAATCCGACGGATTACCTTTCCAGGCACCCCAGAGCTGCTTCAGACAACGAGATCAACGACGCCGAGGAGACCGAAGAATATGTCAGATTGATTTCTGACCGATCCCGGACGAAACCTATCTCCTTAAGTGAAATTGTTCAAGCTACGGCCAGCGACAAGTCTCTTCAAAAGGTATTCACAGCCATCTGTGATAATCAGTGGTTTGGGATGAAGAAACAGATTCCCATGTTGGTTTCCTCGTCACAAAGGATTCTAGGGAGCTTATGCCAGGTGACAGATGAATTAACCATGGATGGTGAGGGGTGCCTTCTTCGAGGATGCCGATTGGTAATCCCATCGTCGCTCATGTCCCGAGAAGTACAACTGGCTCACAATGGACACCAGGGCATGGTGAAAACGAAGGTCCGGTTAAGGTCCAAGTTGTGGTTCCCACTCATGGATGAGCAGATGGAAGAGGTGGTAAAAACCTGTGAGTGGTGTCAAGCATCGGGAGATCCGAATCGCCCGACTCCAGTGGAAACTGAACCTTGGCCATCCTCTTTGTGGATGTCTGCCAGTTTGGATTTTGGGAGCCTTCCTGATGGCTGACGCACGTTGGTTCTTGTTGATGACTTTTCCAAATATCCAGAGGTGGAAGTAATCTACTCTCTTGCTGCTGAAGTGGTGATTCCGCATCTGGAAAAGATAATGGCTACTCCTGGTCTCATATCTGAGATCAAGACTGACAATGGGCCTCTGTTTCAGAGCAAGGAACTGTCTGAATACTTTGAGAAGACTGGTGTTCGCCACTGACGAATCACACCAAGGTGGCCACAGGCGAATGGTGAGGTTGAACGCTTTATGCACACGTTGAACAAGGTGTTACGCATTGCTAATGCAAGTGGCAAGCAAAGTGAATATGCAATATATTCCTTCTTGAGAAATTACCATCAGACTCCACATTCCACAACTGGTAAAGCTCCGGGGCATGTCGTGTTTGGACGACCAGTGATGGACTCCATTCCACATCACAGGACATGGGTTCCCAGTCCCATTGATCCCGTTCAGGTGCAGAACCGCCGGTCCGCCACCAACGGACTTGCAAGCCGTCGCTGGAGAGCAAGGCTGCCTGATCTGAAAGTGGGAGATCGGGTGTTGCTCAAGGTCACCACTCCCGGCAGCAAGTTCCGCATGCCATTCGATCCTTCCCCCTGGATGATTGTGAAGAGACGTGGCTTGGTGGTGGTGCCTTGAAGAGGGAAGGATGTGGTGACCCGAAATGTGTCTTTGTTCAAGAGGTTTAACTGTCCCGAAGGATCTCAGGTGGATGCTGAAGTCCATGCATCTAATGATGATCTATCTTCGGTTGATAATGGCGAGCACTGTGATGGAGACAATACTGAGAGTCGAGTTGGTGTCCCGCCAGTTTTTGTGTCAGATGATGCCCCTGCCTCAATTCCATCTGTGAGCTCAAGGTGATCGGAAAATACTCAATACCATCTGTGCCATAATCCTGCCCCCTCCATACGACTTCGTGACCATCTTGTGGATGTTTAATGTGTGTTAATCTGCATTGTGTGTAGTTATTGTTTTTCAATTTTTAGGAGGAATGTAGTGTTGCACCAGTGACGGAACTGTGCGCCGGACACTACCTTGTGGTATGGTGCTGGAGGGGTGTGCCCACTCCTCAGCACCTCGTGGCATTTCCCCCTGTTAAGGGGCTGGGGTTGGGTGAACCCACGGTCATGTGACCCGGGTAATAAAATAGCAGACGGCTGGG
This sequence comes from Pleurodeles waltl, assembly GCF_031143425.1. Classification (NCBI taxonomy): domain Eukaryota; kingdom Metazoa; phylum Chordata; class Amphibia; order Caudata; family Salamandridae; genus Pleurodeles; species Pleurodeles waltl. Next base: position 841,602,592 of record NC_090446.1, on the reverse strand, counting down.
GATGTGAACAGAGTACGCCGCTGCAGACACAAGAGAATACAGTGTCTGCGAGCGGAGGCTGTGGACACATGTCGGGCCAAGCCCTTTGTTAAAACTCGCACTCCATGTCCGCAGTATTTATTTAACAAGGTAGTGCCTGCCGTCGCCGACACTACAGCTAGCACGCTTGTCCTTCCGATTCAATGAGGGTAGAGGCAGCACAAGTCAAGCTGCACCTATAGGTGAAAGACCTAGAAGCTGGTGGAGTGAAGAGACCTTTTCCCTTGGACTTGGAGCATGGATGTCAACACACAGTGCGGATGGCTGGACACTAGGAGCGAAACAGGTATAGAAAAAGAAGGGGGGGGTCGATACAGTCATGGGGAGGGTCTTCACAAGGAGGAAAGGGGAGCATGAGTTTGCCTAATCTGGCAGCTGTGAATGCTAACATCCAGGAGGTGGCCTTTGGGGACAGAAAGGATCAAGCTGCTGCCTTACAAAAGGCCCTGAATAATAGGTACATCTTAAGATCATTGCGCCCAACAGCCCAAGCAGAGAAGCAGGGGCACACGATAACTTTGACAAAGCCAAGTATAAGGACAAAACCGGCTCCCAAATTTGCAAAACCCCAAGCCACGCCAAGCTGAGGGGGAAGGCTATACACTGAGAGCTGGGGCCCATGGGGCCTTAAAGAAGCCTACTCCATCCATAAATTCCTTTTTTAGAGTCATGGTAAAAGGCGAACAATGACATCCCAGTTTACCTCCAGGGAGATTGAAGAGGAGAGGGGAGCTCAATCAGTACTGGAAGATTCCCCAGGCTGATTCCTATGGAGAATACGTTCCAAGTTTAGAGCATGAGCCCGTCCCAGAACAAGTGGACACAATGTACAGTATTCCTGTGTCACACAGACTACAGGAATGCGAGCAGTCAGGGAATGCCTAGTTATCAGAAAAAGTATTGCCAGGGATACAAAAAGGTAGATAAGTGAAGCATTTCTTCCGAAGTTTAAAACAAGAGATCATGCAGAAATTCGAGGTCTTGGAATGAAACAAAATGGAGATTCAGGGACCATGTCAGGATTTGGGGGTGGGTGCAAACTTGATGACCTAGTAGTACGTGCTAAATGTTTGGAGGAACAGATGGACCAGGCATCCCACAACATAGCCAAAAACATCAAGGAACTTACAGACTTGAAGTGCCAAAATCAACAGTTAATGGAAGATATGGAAAGGTTAGAAATACATTCTATAAGAAACAACTTGAGAATTTTAAATGTCCCAGAGGGGCTAGAGGGGACAGATTTTAAGGGTTTCTGCATTAGGGTTGGAAAGGAAGGAATTCTAAAAGGCCACCCAGAAGTGAATCTGGAAGGGGAAATCCAGCGAATCTACAGAGACCCATTTAAGCTGAAACCCATCATAAAACACACAGGAAGATCTTGATAAACTTTGAGTTGTACACTGTCAAGAAGCAAATTCTGTCCTTTGCCCTAAAACGGGCTCTTTGATGCATGATTCCTTCACATCCCAGATTAGGTTAGATGTAGGGAGGATTACAGCACAGCGGCAATGGGAGCTAGGAGAAAAGATGGCTACACTCAGAGACTTGGGGCCTAAGGTGTAGTTTAAATTTCCAGCTACCCTGAAAGTCATTTGGAAAAATTAGATGTTTAACCTTAGAACATGGAGGGAGACCTTATAAATAAGATACAGTCAGCCTCCAGGGAGTCTAAAGATAAAGCTTTGCTGATGCACAGATATGGTGGGTTGATGTGTTTGCTGGGAGACTGCTGGAAGGGGTATGTTGGGGTGCTGGTTATAGTTGTCATCCTGTGGGCGATAAGATGGCACCACAGGGATATAGGGGGATTCCTCAGGGTTTGTGCACAAGGGTGGGGAGCATTTGGTTAAATTAAGAAAAAACATTCATCATATCATTCTTCAGTGATGTATTCAACAGAAAGGACTGTCGCAAAGGCTCTCATTATCCTAATGAGACTACTGGATTTTGAGCAACAAGATCGTCCATGATGTGGGGGACTGAGTCTGACCCACGGTAGATGACGCTTGTCACTCCAAATCCGGGTTTTGCTCCGGCTAACTAGCAGTGCCTCATCTCTCCCAAATGGTAGAGACAATTGGGCAGCCGAGCGCATGACATCTCAGTACTTCTCAGGGAAGTCGTGGTCACTCAGGTCACAACCGGTTCTCTCGCACACATTGCTGTCTCATATATAAATTACAATAAATGCACTATAAGTTTTAAAGATTGGTTTAATAAAACGACTGCATTTTAGATAGCAAAGCGTGAGCTGCAATAACCAGAACTACACAACACAGTAATATTAAAATAGTGACGATGAGAGTGAAGCACAAGAATCAAGCTATCATAGTGCCGCTAGGTTATTCTCTCTCTAGGTTACATTTTTGAGCACAGCATCTTAAGCTTAAGCTCTAAGCCTGCCTTTTAGGTTCCCCCGGGAGGACATGGACCCTCATACCTGAGCAAAGGCCTGTAGTCTGCATCGGCTTCTGCAACGGGGCATTCAGCATACAGTTGTGGGTCCCTGGCTGGTATCTTCCTCTTGACGTGTACTAGGACTAGAAAGTGTTTTTATAACTAACACGCAAATGTTCTAAGAAAATGTCCCTACGTAAGGATGTGTATTTTCTACGAATGCTGGAGACTAAACTTCTACCACGTTTACCGGCAATGTACCAGACTGTAGCTTTGACTGAAGCACATGGCGATCAAGAATGCATTATTTGAGAACACAGTGCTGAACTAAGCTAAACATTGTGATAGAAGAAATTAAAACAAGACCGCAAAAACTGGTTATTGTAAAATAACAGTGCGAAGCTGAATAAAATATATCTAGGGCAAAGTGCACAGCGACCTAGTATGTTAAACTAATGTGCATGGAGCTATACTTAAAATGGCTACACTACTCCCTTCCCTTGTCGGTAGAAAGTGGTTTAAGCCAAAGCCAAAATGCCCTGACCTAAAATATATTTAAAACCCTAATTAATTTTGACAAGTTAAGAGTTCACAAAAAGCATACTACTTGACAATTTATAAGTGAGCATGCAGCTTAGTGCCAAATTGTAAAAAAAAAAGAGTAAGGAAATGCCTCCTTGGCATGGTTACCCCCTGACTTTTTGCCTTTGTTGATGCCAAGTTATGATTTGAAAGTGTGCTGAGGCCTGCTAACCAGGCCCCAGCACCAGTGTTCTTTCCCTAAAACTGTACCTTTGTTTTCACAATTGGCACACCCTGGCATCCAGGTAAGTCCCTTGTAACTGGTACCCCTGGTACCAAGGGCCCTGATGCCCGGGAAGGTCTCTAAGGGCTGCAGCATGTCTTATGCCACCCTGGGGACCCCATACTCAGCACAGACACACTGCTTGCCAGCTTGAGTGTGCTGGTGGGGAAAAAATGACTAAGTCGACATGGCACTCCCCTCAGGGTGCCATGCCAACCTCACACTGCCCATGGCATAGAGAAGTCACCCCTCTAGCAGGCCTTACAGCCCTAAGGCAGGGTGCACTATACCATAGGTGAGGGCATAGGCGCATGAGCACTATGCCCCTACAGTGTCTAAGCAAAACCTTAGACATTGTAAGTGCAGGGTAGCCATAAGAGTATATGGTCTGGGAGTCTGTCATACACAAACTCCACAGCACCATAATGGCTACACTGAAAACTGTGAAGTTTGGTATCAAACTTCTCAGCACAATAAATGCACACTGATGCAAGTGTACATTTTATTGTGAAATACACCCCAGAGGGCATCTTAGAGATGCCCCCTGAAAACATACCCGACTACCAGTGTGGGCTGACTAGTTTTGCCAGCCTGCCACACACCAGACATGTTGCTGGCCACATGGGGGAGAGTGCCTTTGTCACTCTGTGGCCAGGAACAAAGCCTGAACTGGGTGGAGGTGCTTCTCACCTCCCCCTGCAGGAACTGTAACACCTGGCGGTGAGCCTCAAAGGCTCACCCCCTTTGTTACAGCGCCACAGGGCATCCCAGCTAGTGGAGATGCCCGCCCCCTCCGGCCACGACCCCACTTTTGGCGGCAAGGCCGGAGGAGATAATGAGAAAAACAAGGAGGAGTCACTGGCCAGTCAGGACAACTCCTAAGATGTCCTGAGCTGAGGTGACTCTGACTTTCGGAAATCCTCCATCTTGCAGATGGAGGATTCCCCCAATAGGATTGGGGATGTGCTCCCCTCAGGGAGGAGGCACAAAGAGGGTGTAGCCAACCTCAGGGCTAGTAGCCATTGGCTACTAACCCCCAGACTTAAACACACCCCTAAATTGAGTATTTAGGGGCCCCCAGAACCTAGGAAAACAGATTCCCGCAACCTGAAGACGAAGAAGGACTGCTGACCTGAAAGCCCTGCAGAGAAAACCGAGGCACCAACTGCTTTGGCCCCAGCCCTACCGGCCTGTCTCCCCACTTCAAGAAAAACTGCAAAAGCGACGCGTCCCCCAGGGTCCAGCGACCTCTGAAGCCTCAGAGGACTACCCTGCATCTAAAAGGACCAAGAACTCCCGAGGACAGAGGCTCTGCTCCAAAGAAGATACAACTTTGCAACAAAGAAACAACTTTTAAAGGACTGCACGTTTCCCGCCGGAAGCGTGAGACTTTCCACTCTTCACCCGACGCCCCCGGCTCCACCTGCGGAGAAGCAACTCTACAGGAGGACTCCCCGGTGACTGCGACCCTGTGAGTAGCCAGAGTTGACCCCCCTGAGCCTCCCCAGCGACGCCTGCAGAGGGAAACCAGAGGCTCCCCCTGACTGTGACTGCCTGCTTCCAAGAACCCGACGCCTGGTAAAGACACTGCACCTGCAGTCCCCAGGATCTGAAGGATCCGACCTCCAGTGCAGAAGCGACCCCCAGGTGGCCCTCTCCCTTGCCCAGGTGGTGGCTACCCCAAGGAGCCCCCCCCTTGCCTGCCTGCTTCGCTGAAGAGACCACTGGGTCTCCCATTGAACTTCATTGCAAACCCGATGCCTGTTTGCACTCTGCACCCGGCCGCCCCCATGCCGCTTAGAGTGTACTTTCTGTTCTGACTTGTGTTCCCCCCCAGTGCCATACAAAACCCCCCTGGTCTGCCCTCCGAAGTCACGGGTACTTACCTGCTGGCAGACTGGAACCGGGGCACCCCCTTCTCCATTGAAGCCTATGCGTTTTGGGCACCACTTTGACCTCTGCACCTGACCGGCCCTGAGCTGCTGGTGTGGTAACTTTGGGGTTGCCCTGAACCCCCAACGGTGGGCTACCTTGGACCCAACTTTGAACCCTGTAGTTGGTTTACTTACCTCCCCCAGGAACTGTTGAAATTTGCAGTGTCTAGTTTTAAAATACCTTATTGCCATTTTTGCCAAAACTGTACATGCTATTTTGCTTATTCAAAGTTCCTATGATACCTTAGTGAAGTACCTTTCATTTGAAGTATTGATTGTAAATCTTGAACCTGTCGTTCTTAAAATAAACTAAGAAAATATATTTTTCTATATAAAAACCTATTGGCCTGGAATTGTCTTTGAGTGTGTGTTCCTCATTTATTGCCTGTGTGTGTACAACAAATGCTTAACACTACCCTCTGATAAGCCTACTGCTCGACCACACTACCACAAAATAGAGCATTAGAATTATCTCTTTTGCCACTATCTTACCTCTAAGGGGAACCCTTGGACTCTGTGCATGCTATTTCTTACTTTGAAATAGTACATACAGAGCCAACTTCCTACAGTGGTGGCAGCGGTGGAATACAAGACTTTGCATTTGCTGGACTACTCAGCCAATACCTGATCACACGACCAAATTCCAAGAATTGTCATTAGAAACTGATTTTTGAAATTTGAGCTATTTTTCTAAAGTTTTAAAAGTCCTGAAAGGGCCTTGTGTTAGTCTCTGTTAGCATTTCTTTTAGAGTTTAAAAGTTTTGTAAAAGTTTGAATTATTCTAGAGATAGTTTTAGATTCTTAAAAAGTATTCCAACTTTTAGAAACATGGGGGGTCATTCCGACCCCGGCGGGCGGAAACCGCCCAAACACCGCCCCGCGGTCAGATGACCGCGGGGGACATTCCGACTTTCCCGCTGGGCCGGCAGGCGATCTGCAAAAGATCGCCCGCCGGCCCAGCGGGAAAGCCCCAGCAAAGATGAAGCCGGCTCCGAATGGAGCCGGTGGATTTGCTGCGGTGCGACGGGTGCAGTGCGACCCGTCGCGATTTTCAGTGTCTGCCATTCTTAAAAAGTATTCCAACTTTTAGAAACATGGGGGGTCATTCCGACCCCGGCGGGCGGAAACCGCCCAAACACCGCCCCGCGGTCAGATGACCGCGGGGGACATTCCGACTTTCCCGCTGGGCCGGCAGGCGATCTGCAAAAGATCGCCCGCCGGCCCAGCGGGAAAGCCCCAGCAAAGATGAAGCCGGCTCCGAATGGAGCCGGTGGATTTGCTGCGGTGCGACGGGTGCAGTGCGACCCGTCGCGATTTTCAGTGTCTGCCAAGCAGACACTGAAAATCTTTATGGGGCCCTGTTAGGGGGCCCCTGCACTGCCCATGCCAGTGGCATGGGCAGTGCAGGGGCCCCCAGGGGCCCCACCACACCCGTTCCCGCCAGGAACAGGCTGGCGGGAAGGGGGTCGGAATCCCCATGGCGGCGCTGCTTGCAGCGCCGCCATGGAGGATTCCTTTGGCCAGGAGAAAACCGGCGGGAAACCGCCGGTTCCCCTTTTCTGACCGCGGCTTTACCGCCGCGGTCAGAATTGGCCAGGAAGCACCGCCAGCCTGTTGGCGGTGCTTCCACGGTCCCCGGCCCTGGCGGTCATGGACCGCCAGAGTCGGAATGACCCCCATAATGTCTGACATCCTAAGATGCAGGTAAGGGGTGAGGTTGAGTTCCACCACTATCTCTTCTGCAGCAGAGTTAAGGTCTCTCTGCAAAATAAAAAAGACAAAGACTGGTTTAAACCCTACCAAAGTACAGCTCCAGGAGCTTTTGGCAGAGTTTGCTAAAAACAACCCCTCTGATGATATCTTCACAGAGGGGGAAGCTAGTGATGAGGAGGGAAATCTCCCACCCCCTCTCCTAGTTAGGGAGCCCAGGGTTTCTCCAACCCTGACTCCAGAAGTGATAGTCAGAGATGTTGCTTCTCTCACAGGAGAGTCCAACAGCTCTGCAAGCATTGAGGGCAGCCTCAATGAAGATGACCTCCTGCTAGCCAGGTTGTCCAAAAGATTGGCTTTGGAAAGACAGATCCTAGCCATAGAAAGGGAAAGACAAGAGATGGGCTCAGGTCCCATCAATGGTGGCAGCAATTTAAATAGGGTCAGAGATTCTCCTGACATGCTAAAAATTCCCAAAGGGGTTGTAACTAAATATGAAGATGGTGATGACATCACCAAATGGTTCACAGCTTTTGAGAAGGCTTGTGGAACCAGAAAAGTAAACAGATCTCACTGGGGTGCTATCCTTTGGGAAATGTTCACTGGAAAGTGTAGGGGTAGACTCCTCACCCTCTCTGGAAAAGATGCAGAATCCTATGACCTCATGAAGGCTACCCTGATTGAGGGCTTTGGATTCTTAACTGAAGAGTACAGGATCAGGTTCAGGGGGGCTCGAAAATCCTTGAGCCAGACCTGGGTTGATTTTGTTGACTTCTCAGTCAAAACACTGGATGGTTGGATTCATGGCAGTGGTGTAAATGATTATGATGGGCTGTACAATTTATTTGTGAAAAGAACACATGTTCAGTAATTGTTTCAATGATAAACTGCATCAGCATCTGGTAGACCTAGGACCAATTTCTCCCCAAGAATTGGGAAAGAAGGCGGACCATTGGGTCAAGACTAGGGTGACCAAGACTTCCACAGGGGGTGACCAAAAGAAAGGGGTCACAAAGACTCCCCAGGGGAAGAGTGTTGAGACATCCAAGGGAAAAAGTAAAGAGTCTTCTACAGGGCCCCAAAAACCTGCTCAGGAGGGAGGGTCCAAAGCCTCTTCACAATCCAATTTTGGGTACAAGGGTAAAAACGTTGATCCCAAAAAGGCCTGGTGTCGTAGCTGTAATCAGCAGGGGCACCAAACTAGAGACAAGGCCTGTCCACTTCAAACTCTACTCCAGTTAGCAATGGAATAGCCAGTCTCCAGATGGGATCAACAGTGTGCCCAGAGCAAATCAGGGTTCACACTGAAGCTACATTAGTCTCTGAGAGTGGGGTGGACTTAGCCACACTGGCTGCCTGGCCCCCTAATATGCAAAAATACAGACAACAACTCTTAATTAATGGGATTAGTGTAGAAGGCCTGAGGGATACAAGTGCCAGTGTCACCATGGTGACAGAGAAACTGGTTTCCCCTGGTCAATACCTGGCTGGACAAACTCATCCAGTCACCAACGCTGACAATCAGACTAAAGTACATCCCATGGCTATGGTAACTTTAGAGTGGGGAGGGGTCAATGGCCTGAAACAGGTGGTGGTCTCCTCAAATATCCCTGTAGACTGTTTGCTTGGAAATTACCTGGAGTCCTCAGCATGGGCTGAGGTAGAACTCAAAACCCATGCAGCCATGCTGGGTATCCCTGAACTGGTGTGTGTCAAGACAAGGGCACAGTACAAGGCTCAGGGTGAAAAAGTGGTGTTGGAGCCTGGAAAAAGGGTCCAACCCTCCAAGAGAAAAGGAAAGAAGACTGGGGAACCAGCTTCAACACAAGAGAAAGAGAACCTCTCTTCCCAGGAAGAAGTTCTGCCCTCTGAGGGAACTGAGCCCATGGAGTTGGAACCTTATCAGGTTGAACTCTTAGGCCCAGGGGGACCCACAAGGGAACAGTTGTGTAAGGGGCAAGAAACATGTCCCTCTCTTGAAGGCCTTAGGCAGCACGCTGCTGAAGAGACCAAAGGAAAAATCACTGGAACACATAGAGTCTATTGGGAAGATGGACTCCTCTACACTGAGGCAAGGGATCCCAAACCTGGAGCCACTAGGAGAGTGGTAGTGCCTCAGGAGCTTAGGGAGTTCATTCTAACCTTAGCTCATGATATTCCACTTGCTGGGCATTTGGGACAAACCAAGACTTGGGAAAGGTTAGTTAACCATTTCTATTGGCCCAACATGTCCCAGAAGGTAAAGGAGTTTTGTGTCTCCTGTGCCACCTGTCAAGCCAGTGGTAAGACAGGTGGACACCCAAAGGCCCCCCTCATTCCACTTCCAGTGGTGGGGGTCCCCTTTGAAAGAGTGAGTGTGGCCCTAGTGGGTCCACTTGAACCTCCCACAGCCTCAGGGAACCAGTATATCCTAGTGGTAGTGGATCATGCCACTAGGTACCCTGAAGCAATTCCCCTTAGGTCCACTACTGCCCCTGCAGTAGCTAAAGCACTCATTGGTATCTTTACCAGAGTGGGATTTCCTAAGGAGGTGGTGTCTGACAGGGGTATAAACTTCATGTCAGCATACCTGAAGCATATGTGGAATGAGTGTGGGGTGACTTACAAATTCACCACACCATACCATCCACAAACCAATGGTCTTGTAGAAAGATTTAACAAGACATTGAAAGGCATGATCATGGGGCTCCCTGAAAAGCTCAAAAGGAGATGGGATGTCCTCTTGCCATGTCTGCCTTTTGCCTACAGAGAGGTGCCTCAGAAGGGAGTAGGATGTTTCCCCCTTTGAACTTCTGTTTGGCCATCCTGTCAGGGGACCACGGGCTCTTGTAAAAGAAGGCTGGAAGAGACCTCTTCATGAGCCGAAACAATATATAGAGGACTATGTACTAGGCCTACGTTCCAGGATGGCAGAGTACATGGAAAAGGCAAGCAAAAACCTTGAGGCCAGCCAACAACTCCAGAAGATGTGGTATGACCAAAAGGCTGCAATGGTTGAGTTTCAGCCAGGGCAGAAAGTCTGGGTTCTGGTGCCTGTGGCTCCCAGGGCACTTCAGGACAGATGGAGTTGCCCTTACCTAGTGCTAGAAAGAAAGAGTCAGGTCACCTACCTGGTAGACCTAGGCAATAGCAGGACCCCCAAAAGGGTGATCCATGTGAACCGCCTCAAGCTCTTTCATGACAGGGCAGATGTGAATCTGTTGATGGTAACAGATGAGGACCAGGAAGCTGAGAGTGAACCTCTCCCTGATCTCCTCTCCACAGACCCTAAAGATGGCTCAGTAGATGGAGTGATCTATTCAGACACCATCTCTGGCCAACAGCAATCTGACTGTAGGAAAGTCTTACAACAGTTTGCTGAGCTCTTTTCCCTAACCCCTGGTCCGACACACCTGTGTACCCATGATGTGGACACAGGAGACAGCATGCCTGTCAAAAACAACATTTTCAGGCAGTCTGACCAAGTTAAGGAAAGCATCAAGGTGGAAGTCCACAAGATGCAGGAATTGGGAGTCATTGAGCACTCTGACAGCCCCTGGGCTAGCCCAGTGGTCTTAGTCCCCAAACCTCACACCAAAGATGGAAAGAGAGAGGTGAGGTTTTGTGTGGACTACAGAGGACTTAATTCTGTCACCAAGACAGATGCCCATCCCATTCCAAGGGCAGATGAATTCATTGACCGACTAGGTGCTGCCAGATACTTAAGTACCTTTGACTTGACAGCAGGGTACTGGCAAATCAAAATGGCACCAGGAGCAAAAGAAAAGACAGCATTCTCCACACCTGATGGGCACTATCACTTTACTGTTATGCCCTTTGGTTTAAAGAATGCCCCTGCCACCTTCCAAAGGTTGGTGAATCAAGTCCTTGCTGGCTTGGAATCCTTCACTGCAGCTTATCTTGACGATATTGCTGTCTTTAGCTCCAGCTGGCAGGATCACCTGGTCCACCTGAAGAAGGTTTTGGAGGCCCTGCAGGCAGCAGGCCTCTTTATCAAGGCATCCAAATGTCAGATAGGGCAGGGAACTGTGGTTTACTTGGGACACCTTGTAGGTGGAGGCCAAGTTCAGCCACTCCAGCCCAATATCCAGACTTTTCTGGACTGGGTAGCTCCAAAAACCCAGACTCAAGTCAGGGCATTCCTTGGCTTGACTGGGTACTACAGGAGGTTTGTGAAGGGATATGGATCAATAGTGACACCCCCCACAGAACTTACCTCCAAGAAAATGCCCAAGAAGGTAAACTGGACTGTAGAATGCCAACAGTCCTTTGACACCCTGAAACAAGCTATGTGCACAGCACCAGTTCTAAAAGCTCCAGATTACTCCAAGCAGTTCATTGTGCAGACTGATGCCTCTGAACATGGGATAGGGGCAGTTTTGTCCCAAACAAATGATGATGGCCTTGACCAGCCTGTTGCTTTCATTAGCAGGAGGTTACTCCCCAGGGAGCAGCGTTGGAGTGCCATTGAGAGGGAGGCCTTTGCTGTGGTTTGGTCCCTGAAGAAGCTGAGACCATACCACTTTGGTACTCACTTTGTAGTTCAAACTGACCACAGACCTCTCAGATGGCTAATGCAAATGAAAGGTGAAAATCCAAAACTGTTGAGGTGGTCCATCTCCCTACAGGGAATGGACTTTATAGTGGAACACAGACCTGGGACTGCCCATGCCAATTCAGATGGCCTTTCCAGGTTCTTCCACTTAGAAAATGAAGACTCTCTTGGGAAAGGTTAGTCTCATCCTCTTTCGTTTGGGGGGGGGGGGTTGTGTAAGGAAATGCCTCCTTGGCATGGTTACCCCCTGACTTTTTGCCTTTGCTGATGCCAAGTTATGATTTGAAAGTGTGCTGAGGCCTGCTAACCAGGCCCCAGCACCAGTTTTCTTTACCTAAAACTGTGCCTTTGTTTTCACAATTGGTACACTCTGGCACCCAGGTCAGTCCCTTGTAACTGGTACCCCTGGAAGCAAGGGCCCTGATGCCAGGGAAGGTCTCTAAGGGCTGCAGCATGTCTTATGCCACCCTGGGGACCCCTCACTCAGCACAGACACACTGCTTGCCAGCTTGTGTGTGCTGGTGGGGACAAAATGACTAAGTCGACATGGCACTCCCCTCAGGGTGCCAATCCCAAACTCACACTGCCCATGGCATAGATAAGTCACCCCTCTAGCAGGCCTTACAGCCCTAAGGCAGGGTGCACTATACCATAGGTTAGGGCATAGGTGCATGAGCACTATGCCCCTACTGTGTCTAAGCAAAACCTTAGACAATGTAAGTGCAGGATAGCCATAAGAGTATATGGTCTGGGAGTCTGTCATACACGAATTCCACAGCACCATAATGGCTACACTGAAAACTGTGAAGTTTGGTATCAAACTTCTCAGCACAATAAATGCACACTGATGCCAGTGTACATTTTATTGTGAAATACACCCCAGAGGGCATCTTAGAAATGCCCCCTGAAAACATGCCCGACTACCAGTGTGGACTGACTAGTTTTGCCAGCCTGCCACATACCAGACATGTTGCTGGCCACATGGGGAGAGTGCCTTTGTCACTCTGTGGCCAGGAAGAAAGCCTATACTGGGTGGAGGTGCTTCTCACCTCCCCCTGCAGGAACTGTAACACCTGGCGGTGAGCTTCAAAGGCTCACCCCCTTTGTTACAGCGCCACAGGGCTTCCCAGCTAGTGGAGATGCCCGCCCCCTCCGGCCACGACCCCACTTTTGGCGGCAAGGCCGGAGGAGATAAAGAGAAAAACAAGGAGGAGTCCCTGGCCAGTCAGAACAACCCCTAAGGTGTCATGAGCTGAGGTGACTCTGACTTTTAGAAATACTCCATCTTGCAGATGGAGGATTCTCCCAATAGGATTAGGGATGTGCCCCCCTCCCCTCAGGGAGGAGGCACAAAGAGGGTGTAGCCACCCTCAGGGCTAGTAGCCATTGGCTGCTAACCCCCCAGACCTAAACACACCCCTAAATTAAGTATTTAGGGGCCCCCAGAACCTAGTAAAACAGATTCCTGCAAACTGAAGACGAAGAAGGACTGCTGACCTGAAAGCCCTGCAGAGAAGACAGAGACACCAACTGCTTTGGCCCCAGCCCTACCGGCCTGTCTCCCCACTTCAAGAAAAACTGCAACAGCGACGCGTCCCCCAGGGTCCAGCGACCTCTGAAGCCTCAGAGGACTACCCTGCATCTAAAAGGACCAAGAACTCCCGAGGACAGCGGCTCTGCTCCAAAGAAGATACAACTTTGCAACAAAGAAACAACTTTTAAAGGACTACACGTTTCCCGCCGGAAGCGTGAGACATTCCACTCTGTACCCGACGCCCCCAGCTCGACCTGTGGAGAAACAACTCTACAGGGAGGACTCCCCGGCGACTGCGGCCCTGTGAGTAGCCAGAGTTGACCCCCCCTGAGTCCCCCCCAGTAACGCCTGCAGAGGGAATCCAGAGGCTCCCCCTGACCGCGACTGCCTGCTTCCAAGAACCCGACGCCTGGTAAAGACACTGCACCCGCAGCCCCCAGGATCTGAAGAATCCGACCTCCAGTGCAGAAACGACCCCCAGGTGGCCCTCTCCCTTGCCCAGGTGGTGGCTACCCCAAGGAGCCCCCCCCTTGCCTGCCTGCTTCGCTGAAGAGACCCCTGGGTCTCCCATTGAACTCCATTGCAAACCCGACGCCTGTTTGCACTCTGCACCCGGCCGCCCCCGTGCCGCTGAGGGTGTACTTTCTGTGCTGACTTGTGTCCCCCCTGGTGCCCTACAAAACCCCCCTGGTCTGCCCTCCGAAGTCGCGGATACTTACCTGCTGGCAGACTGGAACCAGGGCACCCCTTTCTCCAATGAAGCCTATGCGTTTTGGGCACCACTTTGACCTCTGCACCTGACCGGCCCTGAGCTGCTGGTGTGGTAACTTTGGGGTTACCCTGAACCCCCAACGGTGGGCTACGTTGGACCCAACTTTGAACCCTGTAGGTGGTTTACTTACCTGCAAAACTAACCAATACTTACCTCCCCCAGGAACTGTTGAAATTTGCACTGTCTAGTTTTAAAATAGCTTATTGCCATTTTTGCCAAAACTGTACATGATATTTTGCTGATTCAAAGTTCCTATGATACCTAAGTGAAGTACCTTTCATTTGAAGTATTGATTGTAAATCTTGAACCTGTGGTTCTTAAAATAAACTAAGAACAGATATTTTTCTACATAAAAACCTATTGGCCTGGAATTGTCTTTGAGTGTGTGTTCCTCATTTATTGCCTGTGTGTGTACAACAAATGCTTAACACTACCCTCTGATAAGCCTACTGCTCGACCACACTACCACAAAATAGAGCATTAGAATTATCTCTTTTTGCCACTATCTTACCTCTAAGGGGAACCCTTGGACTCTGTGCATGCTATTTCTTACTTTGAAATAGTACATACAGAGACAACTTCCTACAAAAAGTCTATTTAAAACAGTTCCGAATTAATCACTTGAGATGGAACTGAGGAGATCATCCACTTTGGCAGATGACATAACAGGTAAGTCCACGCCAAAAACGACCAAGGAGCACGTGTGTTCCATAGCCCCAGTATCAACCAAGGCGGCATCCCGTGTAGTGCCTATTAACGAGTTGATGGCAACTTCCTCCAGGAAGGGTAGCTCGTAATCAGCTTCTCTTAGTAAATGCAGCCGCAGTGCGCATGTCTGGTAATGAACCCTCAACGAGAACATCAACAGATCAGCATCAATCACTGAGGGGCGTTGCTGTGAAAGACAAATTTCTAGTGCATGTTCAAAAAAGCACCAACGGCACCGAAACACGGGCTGCACACAATCCAAAACCGGTCTGAATGACAGAGACCAGTCACACCCCAAATGTTCCAGGAGTGTTGCTCCAAACTGCTGCATCATGCGTTCACGACACAGCTGCACTGATGGGAGCGCCTTCACTTGTCCTTGTTGCGGTGGGACATCCATTGCGGAAAAACAACAGCAACAGCAAAATGCCGGCTAATAAAGCCAAAGTTATTGGAAATCCCTCAAAAATGCTTCAGAAAATTGAGTGAATAGCCGAATGTATCAAACCGAATATAGAGGAAAAGGTGTGAACAAAACCAATACCAACAGCTTTGAAAAAATGTGCTAATCCAGCCGCGCTGGACGCATTAAATATACATCCCACAAGTTCACCAAAGTGTCTCGGAAAGTTCGTATTTAACAGGGACTGTATTTCTGCAGACGACCTTGCCACTTGAAGTGCGTAGGTCTCATGTGCAGATGTAAGGGCCACATGCTTCTGAAACAATAAAGCCGTCAGTCTACTTAACTTGTGAAAATTCACTTTGGAAGTAGCAATGTCAGGCCAGATATCAGCTACCTTCCTAAAATTAGTGGGGGGAACCAACACGTTCCCACAGCATGTAACGACCTTAGAGACCGAAACAACATAAACTATTCCGGCCCGCATGCCACAGCAGTCCTCACTATTGAGGAGGATGTAGCTGCCGTTTGAAAGTACCTGGAACGTGCGTTTAATCAAGGGGACTGGAACTCCCTTCAGATAGCAAGCCAAGTTCGCAACCGAGGCATTACACGCCCCATGCAAGGACAGCTGCTTACAAATCATCGAATGGCTGATGGAAGTCTTGCATTCACTACCGCTAAGAAAGACCTCTTTCATGCCATTGAGGCATTTCTACGAGAAGGGAAGCTCCCACACCTCATGAATGTAACTATCTCCCAAATGTTCATATCTGCCTACAGGAACGTGTTTCAAACAAGAAGTGAATCGTAATGTAGAAATAGACAGATTAATAACCCCGTGTATCAACCACTCTGCCGAAGGAACCTCGGCCACGGTAAAACGCAGTCTTTCTATCTTTTTAATGTTAAGCATGACATAAGTCGCTTCCTTCTTAGCCATTAATTGTTGTTGCCGCGTCAAATTAAAGGAAAAAAATATTTCCCTGGCACTGATGTGCTGCCACGGAACGCGACCCGCCTTCAATGTCTGAAGTGTCCAACCCAACTGCATAATGGACCTGGTCTGACTCTGTCCATGATATAAAGAAGACATATCAGATCGTATAATGTCTATAGCAGAAGAAACAATGTTGTTAATTGTATATATCCAGTTGGACAAGGTGTGAATCCCATTATCCACAACAACTAATGCCTTTTTCAAATTTTCCTGGTCTATCTGCCTTAGCCGGGCTGCAGCCTCTTGTTGGGAAAGTTTCCATATTTCATTGTATACCTCATACAAGAAACGCTTCCTACGTTGTATCTTTGGGCCTGACAAGAAATCCTGTAAGTCAGTGTTGTTAGACAGGAGATTGAGGTGTGTCTTAACCGCACCTAGTGAGGATGATTTAAGCCACTGTTGGCACAGTTTTCCTACACTATATGTTGTAATTATGTCAGCATGTTCTGGTGATATATAGCCGGAGTCTGACCTACTCGTTCGGAAACCCCCCGAGGAGGTGACAAAACGTTGATGACACCCGTTGGTATCTATCGGCCACAATAACCACCCTCCTGGTTGTGTCAGTGAAGCATTAAACGTACCATTCTGGACCCACTCATTGAGCTCATTTATAGTTGCATTCGTGTACTTTTGCCAGTTATCAAATTTTGCAGGGGCAGGTATACTGGGCATGTTTAATTCTCTAATTGTTGCTAAGCCTAAACAACTTGTTTCTTGTACCGTTTCATTTAAAAAGATAATTTGAACAGGGATGAGACATGCTCTAAACAAGTGTTTCTCTACCCTTGGTTTGCCAATTTTTTGTTCCCCAAACACTTTTCAAATCAACATATTTTGACCAATATTCATAACCTTCAATTGATAACTGGGAAACAAAGGAGTCCGAATATATACATTTTGTGTTGGTCAATAACATATGTATTTCCTTAGTAGGAGTTACCCTAAAATAATATGACTCAGCATTTTTTTGACGATGCCCAGAAAAATACGCAAACTTTTCAGTGTAAGTTTTTGAACTCCCTTGCGGGGGAGTTGGGCAATGTTTCCATTGTGTGGAATTAAATATTGTTTTTGGACTGCTCGCTCTATGTATGAAGTGGTGCCCATAATAATTATAGCAAAACATTTCACCATAATTTTCTCTAAACTGTTAAACATCTTCGTTTTCATAGACAGTATAATATTGCAATCCTGTCATCATAGAATCAACTGTTTTCACATCCCAGTCATCAGATACAATGGCTGGTATAACTATATCGTTCATGGATAATTTTAACACATACGGTATTTGAATAATTTCAGTGGGACCACATATATCAAACATTACTTTGTCCCACACAATCCCATCAGGAATTGGCACTGCAGAAATGTTCACAAAAGACAAGTCTCTTCGAATCTTATGTGATGAAACATGTGGTTTCAAAACTTCCTCCACCTGTTCAACTGCTGATCTCTCGGTAAGAAAATGACCATGTATTAACAAGAAGAAGGTAATGACAAAACCAATCCAAAGCAGAAAGGCTAGGACAGTCAAGGAAAGCCATACATAGTTACATGGAAAAATGAAATATGTTTCTTTAAGCCAATGCATCAGCTTCCGTGCACCTGACAGATCAGCTGTCGAAGAGGCAAACGAGTCCGATAGACCGTCGTTGTAGTCAGTAAAATAACCAGAGGCTGTTCGTGCAAATGGCATAGCCGTGACCAACGGTGGAGTTGGTGTTTCCTGTGGTGGTACACTGTAGACAGCACCATCCGCCTGGCTTGTAGTCGTAGTGACTTGATCAAATGTTTCTAAATTGCTTGTTGTTAGTGGAACTAATGCAAGATCATCATCCACCCTCCCCGAGCTCGGACAAGTATCAGTGTTGTTATAAACGACTTGAAGCGGAACTTCTTTTCCAGTAGTGAGAGGGATTCGGGAACTACTGGACGTTCCTCTTGGTCGGCTGTGCAGAATCGGCCACATGTTGTAGTTTGACATTGTCAATGGAAACAAAGTGATTTTCTTTGGCACCTGGCAACAGTGGTAGAGTAACAGTTCTGGTACTGTGTATCCCCAACACAGGGAGCGGTGCTCGATAAGAAGGGCCAAATTCTTTTTTCACTGCGACCTTTTCACGTACAAGATCCCCAACCCTGGGAACCCAGCCGGGAGATGCTACTGGCACATCCTTAATTCCTGTGGAGGCAGCACTTTTAGAAGAGTTATCTTCACGGAATTGCTGTAATTCCTGTAAAACAGCGACACGATAATTTATGTCAAAATGTGTTTCTGCTGCCTCCACGCCAGGACCATCAAGATCTGGAACAAACATTCGTGTTCTGAACAGGCACTCATATGAAGTACGACCCCCCCAGGGACCTTCTAGGCAGGTTATTCAGTGCTCTCTGAACTCCATATAAGTGGATTAGCCAACTACGACCCGTACCTAAGACTCTGTCTGTCAAGGATTGCTTTAAATCGCGGTTTAATCGCTCCTCCACACTATTTCCCTCGGGATGAAATGGAGACGAGTACTGGAGTTGGACCCCCAACGAAGCCATGGTGTCCCTGACTGCCCTTGTGCAAAAGCAGGGCCCTGGTACGAATGGAATGCTGCAACTGCATATGAACCGACAAAGACTCGCAAATCTTTAATAACAGTCCGAGCGTCAGCTGAGCGTTGCGGCCACACCCAAACAAACCTGGAGCAGGAGTCAACAGCGACTAATATATATTTGTGTGCAGTATCAGGTGTTAATGGACCGCAATGGTCCAAGTACACACAGTGTAATGGTCTATTTGAAATTAAGAGGGGTGTCTGGGGCGGGCGCTTGGCCGTGGAAACTTTGATTTGTTGACAGATGTCACAACAAAGCACATACTGTTTAGTCTCTTTATAGAGACCAGGCTACCAATAACGGGCCTGTAACAGTGAAATTGTTGCCGCCACACCAGCATGTGCAGATGCCATCCCCTCATGCGCTGCTTTAATCAATTGTGGTCTTACATCTTTATTGGGGATGTCGCGTATGCCTACGCCTGGAATTTTAACTTCAGCGTTCAGCATACCTCCCATCAAGTATTGATATTTATTAGGAAATCCTTTAGGATAAGGCGTGCCATCAACCGTAGCTTTTATGTCAGCCATTATGTCTGTGTCTGGTTTGGAACTCGAACGTGGCAACTGCCACTGCTGACTTTGCGGCTTCATCAGCCAAAGTATTTCCAGCAACGTGTATTCCAACGACTGGTGTCCAAGTGTATGCACACCATGGACTTTGGGTAGCGTCTCTTTAAGGTCCGCTAACTTCCCCCACAGGAGTCTGTGTTTTATGGTGTTGCCTTTTGAATCTCTGAACCCATTCAAGCGCCAGTAATGTAGATATTCATTAAAGGACTGGACAGTCACAAACAGTGTGAACTGTGTCGGATCCATATGTTCTAGTGCCAGCAGTAGAGCTCTGAACTCAGCCAATTGTGCTGTACAATCCCCCTAGGTCTGTGTATAGATATGTTGGGGACAGAATTTCTCCCCCTCCAAATAGCCGCTTACAACTGCGCATGCAGCAGAATATTGATGTTTAGTTCCAATCGCTGGTTGCGCGGAGCCATTGGTGTACATGACTGTATGATATTGATCAATAGGCAAGGTGTCTGCTGGAACTGGATATTCTACTTCACATTGTAGAAATTCTTGAGTTTGTAATTTTGGGTCGTAAATGTAGTCTACATCAGTGGCTGTTAGAGACGTAGCCCATTGTATCCATCATGGATGAAATGCTTTCACGTTCGGAATGCTAGCTTTTGTAACAGCCTCTAGGGCTGGAATAGGAGAAACGACAATAATGCGTTTTCCTTGGGCAAGAGGTCTTTCTTTAATAATAGCCATCTGCACAGCAGTGAGAATTTTCTCCGTGGGTGCAAAGCGTTGTTCAGCAGCTGAATACAAATGTGATTTGTATGTAATCGGGACTGTCTCACCTTCATTAAATGTTACATAAGTGAAACCGATGGCCCCAGCTATTACCCTGATGACCAAATGTGTTTTATTGTCCCTTGTGTGTAAATGTTTTGCTGCTAGCATATCTGTCTGTAAATCTCGAAGAGTGCGTGTATGTTCAACCATCCAGAATTTACCAGAGAAATCGGGACGTATTAAGTCATATAATGGTTTTATGCGTGTTGCATAATCAGGAATGTATGTTCTGCCAAAATTTAGAAAGCCCAACAACGATTGAAGTTTTTTAATCGTATTTCGTGTTTGCAATTGTCCACATTTTTTTAACAATTGTGGCGCTAGGCTCTTCCCTTCACTCAACAGCTCATATCCCAAAAACAGGACGCTGAGGAAGGCGATTTTTGACTTTTTAAAGTTAAATTTGAAGCCAAGTTTGGCAAACCCTACAACAATGTGGGCTACCCGTCTTAAATGTTGTAGTAACTCGTCATCCATGAGATATATATCGTCCACATATGACAATGCTTCAGGATCTATCTTGTGTAAAATAGCAGTCCTGGGCTGTTCTTGAACCCCTCGGGTAAACAACTGAATTTTTTCTGGGAGCCTAATGCGCTAAAGCATGTTAAGTCTCTGCTTTCAGGTACTATATTCTGGCAGAAGAACCCATTCGAGATATCTAAAGTTGTTTTGTATTTTTTCTGCACTATGTTGCTCATTAATGCAGTGCTATGTGGGTTTTATATAGCATATGTACGTGTATGTCCATTTAAATGTCTGTAGTCTAAGACTATTCTGTATGAATGGTCCGGCTTACCTTCAGGGAATAAAGGGTTATTCATCGGTGAGACACAGGGTTCAATCACACCATGGCATTCTAATTGCGTGAGTATCTCTCTCACCGGTGCCCTTGCTTCATGTTTTATGGGATACTGCGGTTGTGACTGAGGTTCACTTTTAATGGGAATGACATGGTATGGAGAGTCTCTATCCCATCCTACGTGATTTCTATATAACGCAGGTGCTTGTGCCCATTCTATAGAATAAGACTCAGCAAGTTCCTCTGGAACAAGGGGCGAGAAGGAAGGTTTAATAACCTCTTCTCCATATGGGCAGGTGCGGACAAAATCAGGCGGCCAATCTTGTTCGGCCAACAAGATGTCATATATTTTAACTACACAGTCCCGAAAGATTGCGTGTATAGTGCTTTCAATGTCTCCTTCCAGTTGTAGTGTTACTTTATACACCCTATCGGGTTCGGAGACACGCATGTCCGCTGTTTCTACTTGTATAAAGTCATCAGTTGCTTTCACCTCCAGATGCTCTAGAAGATTCCAGCAAACTATTGTGACCTCTGCCGCACTGTCTAGCAGTGCTAGAGCCCAGTTCTTGTTCTTCAAGAGAACCCTCTTCCTGAGTGACATGTCGAACTGAGACAGCTGCCACTTTTTTCTTTTTAATTTGTTGTTTTTGTTGTACATGTTTCTCTTCCTTTTTAACAGAAACCTCCGAAGAGCGTTGTGATTCCTGTCTCGGTTTCACGTACTCTGTTCTCTGCTCTGATCGCCCACCTCTCTCATTTCTCTTTTCGGATGAGTCCTGAAAGGAACGAGATTGGCGTGTATCAGTATATTGATATCTATCAGGCGTTTTTATATTCTCTCTATTCCTGAGATTGTATCTATTCTGTGGGGTCTCCACTCGTGGAGATTCTCCCCTTTCTTTTTTAGGTGTTTGTTGTTTTTTCTCTCAGCGTTTCTTAGTACCCTCAGGTTGCTGTTTAGTATTATCTTTATTAATTTTGCCTTGAATTTGAGGTTTTTGTGGTCTAGCCCCAAGGCTATCTCGACCGATACTTGAATAAGTTTCCGCTATTATTTTAGGCAGCTCTCGTTCCTGATCTTGTTGCTGAACAGCACGGAGCCGCATGCGCACTGCAAGTGCAACTGCTTCCCCTTTAAGGTTACTTAGGATGATTGAAGAGACTGTGGCAAAATTGCCCATCAGTTGCATTCCCAAATCTAGGGCCGGAGCAGCCCCGTATTCATCTTGACTTTGTTTAAGCACTTCCGGTAGGTTGGCAAGTGTCGGTGTACCGTGTGCCGTTGTATAGAGCGCGGCAAATACCGTGCCCCATGTGTTACAGTGTTCAACTGTAGGGACCATCCCAAAGGGCAAGCACATAGTTAATATTCTATGTTTATCCTGAGGTCCCGTATGGGGAAATACTGCCTCCAGCGTATTAATTTTTTGTGCTAGCCAAAACTGAGTCTCCTCTCATTTGGCCGGGACCTTACCCATAATAGAATGTACAGTCACCGGATTTATACCTGGTGTTACTGCATGTGGTTGTGTTGGAGCAGCATGCGCTGGGTTTGTATTTAAAGTTTGCATCACAAATTGTACTAATCTTCTATATATTGATGTTAACTCAATGTATAAGCGTCAAACCTCAGCTACTGCCAGATTCGCAACCGCAGGATGTGGTGTATATGTGGCCAATAAAGGCCAGGTAGGACCGTCATTATTTAGTGGACCTAACCTTACCGGTAATATTAAGCACAATGAGATGACAGCACACAGAGATACAGTGCATTCAAGTAACAGGATCAGTATCCCTGGTAAGTTGCTGAAGTTGAAGAAAGAATACGTAGATGTCCCAAGTTCATTGGAGGAAGTTGCTTTAATTGAAGGCACAGTTTGCCTTACACAAACAAAGCGTTCATCAAACACAGCCAACACGTGTTTCGTCACACAGGTGACTTCCTCAAGGCTAGACCATCCGGCCTGGTAGGTGGTACTGAAGTGCCTCCAAAGAGAGAATTGGGTTCAAATCTGGATAAAACCTGGTGATAGTAGCATCTCTCGAACATGGGGTACATAGAATTCTAGTAGAAACTGAAAAAGCCGAAATGGGCCCTGATAAGCCCAAAACCATGTCCCCGTCCAGACGCGGAGCCGAAAAGTCGTCCGGTTAGCCCGCAAGTCAAAGTTACTGGTAATATTGTATGGGGTAGGGCGCCATCAAGCCAATTATTATGTTCTTGATAAGATAGAGGTATCTCTAAGTATGCGTACGCCCTGTATTGTCCAGGCGCGTTCGCAACTGTATATGTATGAAATGTATTTGTGTTCTCATCAACTGCTGGAAATGTGACCCAAGAGTAGAAAAGCTCTGTTCTATAGGCTGCGTGCCCGTCCACCACAAATGTGACTGGACCTCCCTGGGCCGTAAGGCCATGTGCTAGTAAGTGTGCTGTTATGTGCTAGTAAGTGTGCTGTGAGAGGTTGTCTTAAGTTAAGAGCTATTTGTACAACCTGGGGATTCACCATCATAGAAGCACTAAGAGTTCAGAGAAGGCACACCAAGATGGGGTCTTTTTTCCTTTTAAGGTTCAAGCTTGAACAACCGCCAGCTGAAAATAGGGTTACCTATACGGATGTGGTGGAAATCCTCAGTATAATGGACATCTCCGTATACAGAACTGGGGGGTCATTATATAAAAATGAGACTGAGATATGCCGGTGGACCCGAAAATTAGAGCCTGACCAAACGTTGGCAGCGCCATGTCGCGTAGGCTCTCATTATCCTAATGAGACTACTGGATTTTGAGCAACAAGATTGTCCACGATGTGGGGGACTGAGTCTGACCCACTGTAGATGATGCTTGTCACTCCAAATCCGGGTTTTGCTCCGGCTAACCAGCAGTGCCTCATCTCTCCCAAATGGTAGAGACAATTGGGCAGCCGAGTGCATGACATCTCAGTACTTCTCAGGGAAGTCGTGGTCACTCAGGTCACAACCGGTTCTCTCGCACACAGTGCTGTCTCATATATAAATGACAAAAAGGCAGTATAAGTTTTAAAGATTGGTTTAATAAAACGGCTGCATTTTAGATAGCAAAGCATGAGCTGCAATAACCAGAACTACACAACACAGTAATATTAAAATAGTGACGATGAGAGTGAAGCACAAGAATAAAGCTATCATAGTGCCGCTAGGTTATTCTCTCTCTAGGTTATATTTTTGAGCACAGCATCTTAAGCTCTAAGCCTGCCTTTCAGGTTCCCCTGGGAGGACATCGACCCTCATACCTGAGCAAAGGCTTGTAGTCTGCATCAGCATCTGCAACGGGGCATTCAGCATACAGTTGTGGGTCCCTGGCTGGAATCTGCCTCTTGACGTGTACTAGGACTAGAAAGTGTTTTTATAACTAACACGCAAATGTTCTAAGAAAATGTCCCTACGTAAGGATGTGTATTTTCTACAAATGCTGGAGACTAAACTTCTACCACATTTACCGGCAATGTACCAGACTGTAGCCTTGACTGAAGAACAGGGCGATCAAGAATGCATTATTTGAGAACACAGTGCTGAACCAAGCTAAACAGTGTGATAGAAGAAATTAAAACAAGACCGTAAAAACTGGTTATTGTAAAATAACAGTGCAAAGCTGAATAAAATATATCTAGGGCAAAGTGCACAGCGGCCTAGTATGTTAAACTAACGTGCATGGAGCTATACTTAAAAAGGCTACACTACAGGGCAGGAAGGGACTCAATATAGTACATAAGCAACAAGCATTGAGCATGGAAGAAAAGAGTGAGAGGGTAGGGGCCTGGGTTTTTGTGACTTAAAAAGTGTCAAAAAAAGGTAATAACGTGGAATGCAAATGGCTGAAGAGAAGGGAGGAAGCAGAGATTAGTACTGAACCTTTTAAAGGATTCAGATGCTCAAATCATTAACCTTCTAGAGATTCACTTAGCAGAACAGGAATGTAAGGCGCTTTTCATGGATTCAAGACGTCATTTGTTCAGCGAAGACTGAGTGCACATGGCGGTAGCTGTCCTTATAAAAATGAGGGCAGGATGAGGGTAGTAAGGTACATAATCAATAGCTCATGGAGATGACTGATTGTAGTGCAGCAGATCATTTGAGTTTACCTGTGCAGGATACTATGGCCTGAACTGTGATGATCCTCTTTTCTTGGATCATTCGCAAATCCAGTTGGCAGACTGTCCCAATCCATGCCTGGTAGGGGGAGACTTTAATGTTACCCTCAATACAGAATATGATAGAAAAATGAGGGCAGCCCATTTGGCAATGAGTAGGAGCAGGAAAAGGTTAAAGGACATAATAGTGGACATGAGCTTAGTAGACATCGGGTGAGTAAGAAGGGGTGATCAGAAAAGCTATATGTTTTATAGCAAAAAGAATGGGCCTCATTCACACATCAACTTCTTTCTTGTACACTGCTCTCTAATTCATTCATGCAAATTTGAAAACTCATGTACTCACTGCAGTGATCTTTAAACAATCATCAGTGGAACCTTTACTCAACCTGCCACTTGTAAGTTTGCCTCAAATATGGACACTGAGAAGGAAGGTCTTGCAGGACGAGGAAGCTAGGAAAATATCGAGAAGACAAACAAGGGAGTTCCTAGCGCTCAACAGGGGCCCGGCTAGCAACACAGAGGCCTATATCAGAGGCTGTATTTTAAAAATATCACATACCCAGAATTGTAAAGCCTCAAAAGTGCAGAAAGAACTGGAGGTAAAGAATGTACAGAAAGAAAGAGAACTGCAGGTAGAGGTAAGACAGACTCCGAACTCTAATTCTCCTTTGAGGCTCGAACAGTGGAGCATTATTGGCCTGGAAGGTGAGGTCAAGCCTGAGCAGGAATAATATATAGTCACTGGTAGAGCTAGGAACAGGCAGGGTACTGAACTCATTGGAGAAAATCAAAGAAGAGGTAATCTTAGTGGGGATTACGGGAAGGGTTGGTCATAGATCCCCTATTGGTGGAACAGTGATTGGGAGGCAGGAATCTTTGCAACCCCTGGGAAGAGCAGAGGGGAGTTCTGCAGGATGAGATCATAAATGCAGAGATCAGGGAGCTGGTTAGGAGTCATGCCAATGGAAAAGTAGCAGGTCCTGACGGGATCCCAGCTGAATTTTGTCAACACATGTTAAACACACTTGTGCCATTTTAGGGAGTACTATTTAATGAGATCTATCAGGAGGGTACTGCAATCACAACATTGTGGATTGAGGCAATGGTAGTTATGACACTCAAAACAGGCAAGGAACCTAGGTCATCTGACTCTTTTAGGCCTATATCCCTGCTGAACTGCTATTATAAAGTCTTTGCATGCATCTTGGCTATGAGGTTGATAAGTATTATCCAAATTCTAGTATACTCTGATCAGAAGGGGTTTCTGCCTAGCAGACAACTACACAAACTAATGTACTGGGTTACTGAGCTGATTGATATGTCCGAAGCTTTTAACCACCTTTAGACAATTGTGACAATCAATGTGGGGAAGGCATTGAACAGGGCAACTGGGTCTATCTTTGGGAAGTGTTAAAACATTATGGTCTCAGTAGTAATGTGATAAGTCATAAAAACTCTATAAGGCCCAGGCATTCAGGATCCTAGTCAATGGGGAACTTACAGCTTCTTTCTAGATAACCAGAGGCACAAGGTATCCGTTGTCACTGGTTCTTTTTGACCCATACAGAGCCCTTTGACTAGTTCATCTGTAAAGAGAATACTATTATCTGGTTTGAAGCCTCAGGATTATCAATCAAAAGAGCACTGTACATGCATGATTTAATCTTATATACCACAAATCTAACACTTTCTGTCCCCAGACTAGAGGCGCTTGCTGAAGAGTTCAGAAGTATGTCAGGATATTTACTTAACAAGGGGAAGACAGAGATCATGTTATGGGACAGAGAGAAGGCAATCCCACAGCTAAATTCCAAATTAGATACATGGGGATGACGATCACACAGTTTTTGGAAGAGCTGCCCAGAGTCAACCTATCTAGGGTCGTGGAGAGATTGGTGTTTTCTTCAAATAGTGGGAAAGTGTACCCCTAGTTATTCATAGGAGAGTGAATATTATTAACATGCTTGTCATGCCCAAGCTGGCCTTTCTTCTTAATATGATTCTGCTACCCTTCCCAAAAAGTATTTGCGTAATCTCCAAGGGCAAGTCAGTAGCTTTATATGGGCTTCCAATGGACCTAGGATTTCCTGGAAGAAACTCGAAGGGGGTTGAAGGAGGGGCAACTGACTCTCCTGGACTTTCAGGCCTACTGTTAAGCATTTCAACTGAAGAACTTCTTGTTCTTGTGTGGGGAGCTTGATGACTCTAGTATGGGCCAACTGTATAGGGCTCTGCTGAGGCATATTGGTCCTAGAAGGTTTCTGTTTGAATTGGGGCACCCAAAATTCTTTAAGCGTGCAAGGTTGAAAGTTATGTTGGCAGCTTTAAAGGTGTGGGTATACTTCAGGAAAGCTCTTGGGATACACAAGTGTGCAGATCCAGCTCCAATATGGGATTCTTAGGAGACCCCAGACTGCCCTGAGGATCAACTAATTCTACCCCTCCAAAACGAGAACTGTTATACTTGGGGAGACTTTAGGAAGGGGAATCAGATGTTTCATGGCAGGAATTTTCCGATTTGTTGAAGGGAGAGGTTGCAAAATTCAAATATCTACAACTTGATTCTTGGAGGAGCCCCCAGCGCCTATTGGAGCTGAGTAATACACTCAGGGAGGACTTCCTTGAATAAATATGAACTAAGGATCAGATCAAGAAAGCAGTAGCTTTCTGGTATTGGACAGCCATTACCGCAGCTGATGAGAAAATGGGAACCCTGCAAGCACAAAGGGAAAAATAATTTCCGGAGCTGGATAAAGAGTATCTATTGCGAGCATCCTTAAATTTACTATACTCTGCTGCAAAACCTGCACCACTCAAAAATAATGATTTGTTCTCTTTTCATAAGGCCCCAATGAAGTGGGCTTAGTTTATGTCAGAGCTGCCAGAATGCAAGAAGTGCAGAGAAGAGGTGGATGATTAGCATATATTTGTGGAATGCCTGGCGTTAGCCTTTTTTGGGAGGGGCGTAAATAAGATCCTTCATGAAATCATGGATCATGAGATTAACGTAAGCCCATGTTTGATTTTACTTGGGGTTGATCCAGCCTTGCGCTGCTACTTAACGAAGGCATGGATGTCATTAGTTTTCTTCCTGATGTTACTGCCAAGAAGGCAAATCTGTAAGAAATAGATTACTCCTTACCCTCCCACAGTGGCAGAATGGTTGTGCTTTGTCAGTTATGTTAGTAGATCATAAGTACCCTTCAGCTGAGATGAGATGGGAGCCCTTTCAAATCTGGCAAAACATATTGTAATGGTCCAGTGATTTCACCTATATCTCTTGGTTTGAGAATGGAGGCTCTCACAAGAACAAGAAGCAAAAGGAGAACTGTCTGGTTGCGCTTGCCACATACGTTAGAGGATGTGCTTGGGTCTTAGCTTATGCAACTGGATGATGATATGAGGACATAAAAATGATTAGAAATATGAACAAGCATTTGCAATGCAATGGGTCTCGCATTTGCTCGAGTTAGAGCTATTGGGGTTGTAAACTCCTAACTGGACTTTTCTTGCTACATAACTTGAAAATGAAAATTAAAACAGCTTCACATTAGCAAGCCGATTCACAGCGCCACGGCCGCCATAAGCATCAGCAATAAGGAGAGACACAAAAGGAAAAAGAAGTTTGCTTGCAGTCAAACTTATCAGCAAAAGTGTTATTAGCCAACTGGGGCAATAGCCAAGGCGGTAACAAAACCTCCCCAAGGAGGGACAAACATATATCATTTACCAGTGTCATCAAAGGATTGTTGGAGGGCAAGCCCAGGAGCGAGTGATAGTGATGGGCGTGAGATGGGCATTGTTAAAAACCCCGATACATACCAACACTTCGGAAAAGCAGTGCATGTGCGCTGCTATGTTCGACCTAAAAAGTGAAAATGCTATGACTAAAGGTGAACTGCATATGATTGCAAGAAAAATAAGTGAATAACCCACTAAATGAAAGCAGATATTGACATATCAGCCTTTCCAGTGAATTAGACTAGTTTTTAGGAACATTTGAAAATGTGCACAAGCAACTACTTTTTAGGAACATTTGTAAATGTGTACAAGCAAAATACCTTCACTCATAGTGAAGAGACCCAATGGCTGAAGTAAGCTGAGCCAGTGCAACATGTTGTACGCTGTAGTTGGTGGAAGCAAGACATACGTGAGACTATGGATGAAGAGGTAGTGCCTAAGTTGAGTAAGTGGTTGCAGGTGGCGCCCACCAGTACTCATTTTTGGGGACTGCCACTTATTTTTCCTCATCAGACTTTGATCCAGAGCAAGACTAACAAAAACACAAAAGGAGTAAAGTTGGGCCAGGAAAAAGATGGGAAAATAGTGACAAAGAAAAAGAGCAGGAATGAAAAAGAGCTTAAAAGAGTGAGATAATGGGATAGACTATGTATTTGTGGGTGAGAGCCATGAGGTTGAATCTGAACTATGCTGCCTTGGTATTTCACACCCCTAACATTCAGTGACACCGAGCAATGCCTTCACTTATTCTTTTACAAATTAAGCACTGCGAAGAAGACTAAATGAAAGTCCTTGTGTGTGAAATATGTACTGTTTGTTAGAAAAAGCAAAACGTAAATCTCTAAAAATAATTTGTCTACCAACCTTCACAAGGTCTACCACATTTAAAGGTTCAGCTCTATTGAACTCACCAAACACTATGGAAACTATGAAGAGTTTGATCTGAGGTGGATGGTGAACAGGCAGGCATACATTAAGAGTACAGAGGTGGGTTTGCCTCAGAAGGTTATGTATACAATTTGGAATTGAAGAGTGACTGAGGGTACCCTTGTGGAATGGTGGAGAACATTCTTTTAGGAGTAACAGTGGGTACCTAAGGGTCAAGATGGTACTGTACAGGGATGGAGGATGCATAAGAAAGATGTAATCAAGAGTAACAATGTGGTGTGGAAAATAACCTGAAAGAAAGCAGGTTATCTGAGCAGGGATACTGATGAAGGGCACCAGAGAGCTATGGAGAGTTCCATAGAGAGAGCATAAGGAACTACCGCCTGTTGCGTTGAAAGTGGACAGTGCTGCGGGCATACAAGGGGATCCCTTCACTCAGGGCAATGGTGGTGATATCTGGTAGCTCTACTGGAGCAGGATGGCCGCATTCTTTCAGTGGCCTGACTTATAAAAGTTGGTGACAGTGGGGCATATTTACAAGAAACTGGCGCATCAGTGCTGATGCGCCAGTTTTCTTGTGCCACCTCTGCCCCACCTAACGACACCATGTGTACACCGTATTTACAATATGGTGCACCATGGCGCATGTTAGGCCAACAATGTCAAACTTTCTGACGCTATTGAGGGGCTTTGCTGCACTAGCATCAAACATTTTGACGCTAGTGCAGCAAAGTGCAAGGAGGCCCACTCATTACAATGGGTGTGTCACTTTAACTCCTGCTTTGAGCAGGCATTAATAATGACGCAGAAAATGGCATAGTGAAATCTTGTAGACTTAACTGCACCATTTTTGTGGGCCTCCTAATGCCGGAATGCATTCCTTGCATACTTTATGCCTGATGCAGTCCTTGGCCCTCATTACAACCTTGGCGGGCGGCTGAAGCCGCCCACCAAGGTTGGACCGCCGGGCGGCCGCCAATGCAGCCACACTCCTGCCGCGGTCATTTTGAGATCCCCGCTGGCCCAGCAGGAATCATGGCCACAACACAGGAGTCGGCTCCAAATGGAGCCGGCGGTGTTGCGGCTGTGCGACGGGTGCAGTTGTACCCGTCACGCTTTTCACTGTCTGCACAGCAGACAGTGAAAAGCTGCACGGGCCGTGTCAGGGGGCCCCATGACTCCTCGTACCGCCAGCCTTTTCCTGGCGGTAGGGGGACTCGTAATCCCCTGGGCAGCGCTGCCCTGGCGGATTAAAACCGCCGGGACTGAAGTGCCGGTAAACCGCCGGGACTGAAGTGGTGGTAAATCGCCGGTCCCGGCGGTGCGACCACAGCGCTTCCGCTGCGGTCGTAATACCATGGGAAGCACCGCCAACCTGTTGGCGGTGCTTCCGTCGAAACAGCCCTAATGACCCCCATAATGTTGTGCAAGGGGTCACAAAGTGGCCCAATGTATGCATTGCGCCACTTTGTAAATATGGCGCATCAAAAAATGCATCCTTGAGCCACATTAGCTTCAAACAAAAAGACGCTAGAGTGATGAAAGGAGGCACTATGGCCTTGTAAATCTGGCCCTTTTAATTTAAAATGAGCACTATGTCAAGCAAAAGTGCACTAGAGGAATTTCAAGAAAAAAGCCCATATTTGGAGAAACAAGGGATCATATCTGTGTTGTGTAGGTGATGGGTGAGCACAGGCCCAGGGCATCTACTGTAGGGTTTTAAAAACATGCATGAGTGGCAATTAGGAAGTTAAATATGTCAGAGATGACTTGACCATTCTTCATTGGGAATGTGGTGTTCTGTTCCTTGTAGGGGACTCCAGCCAGCAGTATCAACCTACAGCGGCCTCATGAACCTCAGAATTTAAGTTCAAGAATTTGTTTAGAATCTTGACAGTACCTGGCACTGTTGCATCTTGCTCCTTAGCATGGCTCAGCTGCAGGAGAAGAGGCTTGTCTTCCTGTTTAAATCATGTGGTTTCCGGACATGGATTGTTCTTCAGCAATATCCCCAAGGACTTCTGCAGCACTCCTCTCTCCTTTCCTACAATCACCAAACAGAAGAGTCTGCAGTGCCTCACTCTTGAAACACCACAGCATGACCAGGCTAACAAAAGTCCAGGGCACCCCCACTTTCAGTGTCCACAGTAAGCGATTCTCCACTCTGCAAGACAGAGAGTCAGCAAACTGGTGTCACACAGTCTAGGGCACAATTCAGAGGTAAGCCAACTCTTTTCCTCCTTACAGGTAATCTTGCCTGTCCTTCCTCTGTTCTTCCTGGCTCCTTCTCAACGTTCTATGCCTGCCCAGGGACCTAACAAGTGAGATAGATTATTCTGTGATTGGTAGGGGAACTACCCAAACAGGAGGTGCCACATTTCTACTCCCACTAGGTTACTGCCTGTCCCACCTCAGTGCTGAGTAGAAGTGCAAATGTCATCCCAAAATAAAAGTAAGGCACATCTGTCTCTGAGCCAATGTCGAACCACCCAGCCCTTTGTGCTTCTTTCAAAATTCTTCAAGGGACCAATTTTTGGGAAGCAGAGACAGATGTCTGGGTCCTTCCATTGGCAACATCTGGGAGAAAAACTCCCCTGTAATAGCAAACAGTTGCTTCATAACAGCTTTAGAGATTCCAACCCTGTTCTATTCCCCTAAAGGATTTTTATTTCTCCTAGGAATAAGAATATTGTCTAGTTAGGCCATTGATATGCAACAGATTAATAAATACACTTAGCTAGGAGGGTCAAAGGAAGACTGCCTCAGAGATATATCTGATATTCATAAAGTATGCTAATGCATTGTAATATGCTGAAAATGACCTCAGTGCTTGGAACTGGTCCCAGAAATGCATTTATAAGAAAACAACTCTGATTCTTATTGTGAAAAGTTGGGTTTTTGATTGAGGGGGTGGAAATCTTTCTCAAGCAACAACCACAATCCTTGTCAGGGTGCACCACAAAAGTCACTAATTTAGCCAGTACTTAACCCTCTGGTAGCTTGGCACAAAAACAGTCAGGCTTACCTAAGAGGCAATGGGAAAAATGTATTTATGCGACACTAATAAAATGAAAACACAACACAAGATGAATCCCACACCAATCTAGGGAAATAGTCTATAACTGAATAAATAAAATGGTATCAGAACAACAAAAATCCAAACAGGAGAACTGGAGGTATGCAATTTCAAATTCTTTGGTAAAATTAGTGTTGAGAAGTGAAGAGCGTCAAAAGGGGTTATCTGGTCACTCCTGGACAAAGCCACAAGTTCAACTCAACTACAATGCAGTGCAGGCTGGGTACAGGCTGCGTTTGGCCCGCTGGCCAATGTACCTGGTCGTACTTGGACTGAGATGCAAAGTCCTGTGTTGTGCTGCAGGGCAGCAGGGTAGTCCTTCCAACAGCAGGACAAGTCATTTTTCCGAGTCTTGCATAGGTTCAGAAGTTATTTGAAGAGTTGGTCTGGGGGTTCAATATTTATACCTGGTGCCAGCTTTGAAGTGGGAGAAACCTTTAGACTCTCCTTTCCCCAATATCTGGTTCTGGAATTTCCTTCCTTTCTCTGCCTGGCTCTGAGGGTTTGTGGTGACAGTAGACTAATGTAAAGTTCTTTGTGAGTATGCTGAGGGAGCCCTGTGTGGTAGGTGACCTCTCCATCATTCTCATCCTGACAAAATGTCCCATCCTACTTACCTTAGTCCCCCTTTTGTATCACTGTCGGAGAGGAATACACAAATGCCAGCAGTCAAGTACACCTTGTCATGGGACCCAGGTTATAGGCTGCAGGCACCAAATGGGTAGGACAAGAAAATACCAACTTTCTAAATGTGACAGTTGTAGAATTTTGACTTAAAATCTGACTTTATCGTTAATGAGGGGTTTCAGTTACAATTCATATTGAGACCCAACTTGCTATTCATACCTACTACCAATCAAAAGATAACACTTATTAAATATAATAAGGTAAGCCGATCTTATCCTATGAGAGAGGTATGCCTTGAAATACTGAAAAACAAATTTAAGAGATGTCACTACTTGTACATGTAAAATTTAAAAGTACATGTCCAACTTTTTAGATACACTGTACCCTGCCCTAAAGGGTGTTTAGGGCCAAGCTTAAGGGTGACGTATATGTGTTAAAAACGAAATTTGAAGCCTGGCAAAAGGGTTATTTTGTCCGGATGAAATGGCAGTGTAACAATGTACACAGGTTGCAATTGCCAGCCTGAGACATATTTAAAAAGGCCACTTATGTGGATGGTACAATGAGTGCTGCAGACCCAATAAGTAGCATTTCATTTACTGGCCCTGGCATATGTAGTATCACTGTACAAGGGACTTACAAGCAAATTATATGTGCTAATTGACTGTAAGCCACTTTTACCATGTTGAGAGGCATGAGCACATGCACAAAAAAGTCTTTCAGGTGTTAAAAGAAATTCTCCAGGTACCCCTAGAGGAGAATCTCATTGAAGCTTCCCTAGAGTATAGCAATAAGCTAGCCGGTTTCTTCCAACAAAAAATCCTGGACATATATTCTGATTTTCCTAACAGGATGCCCAGGTTAAAAGAGCAGGATAAATCCACCAATTACGGCATAGCAACTATTTCCCAGTTCTCCCTCCTCTCCCAGGAGCAGGTTGCTTCGCATCTCACCTCACTCAAGTCAGGATCTCCTTTGGACCCTGCTCCCCCCCATATACTAGCTCGAGGGGCGGCGGCGATTGTCCCGGTCCTGACGGGAATTCTGAATGCATCAATATCTAGGGAGTCAGTCCCCGGTCAGTGGAAGCACGCTATAGTTAAACCACTGCTAAAGAAATCCACCTTGGATGCTGCAGTACTCAAGAATTACAGACACATTTCTCTACTAAACAAAAACAATACCAACAGGGAAGATATTCATAGGATTCGGGCGCTCACAGTAAGTCCAATAGAGTAATAGTACAA
Organism: Pleurodeles waltl; assembly: GCF_031143425.1. Classification (NCBI taxonomy): domain Eukaryota; kingdom Metazoa; phylum Chordata; class Amphibia; order Caudata; family Salamandridae; genus Pleurodeles; species Pleurodeles waltl. The sequence continues at coordinate 841,568,247 of NC_090446.1, read as the reverse complement.
TCAGTTCATGGCACGGTGCTCATGACAAGAGGATCTCCCTTAATCCTCCCATGTTTCAAGGGAAACAAATGGAAAAAGAACAGATGTCAGAGCACTCATGATTTCCTAATTAGGAGTTGTTAATGTATCCAGTCTTCTTAGTCAATTAATCACCGACTCATGTTCATCTCTGAGTCCAGAATTTATTCACAATGTTCAAAACTCTCCATAAGTATAGCAAAATACAGCCAAAGTACAGCCAACACGTGTTTCATCCTATGAGAAGTTGTTCTCTTAGGGACTTCATCAGGGCTTAGTTAGAATTGCTTAGTTAAGTAGAGAAATATCCAAAAAGCTTGATGAGTAACCTTACATCATATCGTCACGATATGCTGCACATTGTAACTGGGACATTGCGGGGTGCATTTGACTCCGGGATTGGTACCCTATACTTACTCTAATAATTTATTACAGAAGATTGATATGGAGTTTACCTCAATGAAATTATGTTTTGGATACAATATATGATGTAAGGTTACTCATCAAGCTTTTTGGATATTTCTCTACTTAACTAAGCAATTCTAACTAAGCCCTGATGAAGTCCCTAAGAGAACAACTTCTCATAGGATGAAACACGTGTTGGCTGTACTTTGGCTGTATTTTTCTATACTTATGGAGAGTTTTGAACATTGTGAATAAATTCTGGACTCAGAGATGAACATGAGTCGGTGATTAATTGACTAAGAAGACTGGATACATTAACAACTCCACATTTCTCTACTACCCACTCCGGCCAAAATATTAGACAAGCATATTAATACTCAACTCTCCACCTTTCTGGAAGAAAATAACTGTCTCCATCCTACCCAGATGGGTTTTAGACCCAGGCACAGTACAAAAACAGCGCTGATTGCAGTCATGGAAGAGGCTAGGAAGTGCATGGATCAGGGACAGACTACAGCTGTCATACTTCTCGATTTGAGTGCGGCTTTCGACACCGTAGACCATTAGGCGTTTGGCCAAAGGATGAGGAAGATCGGAATTGAGGGTCCATCCCTTGCATGGCTTACCTCTTTCTTAGAGGGTAGATCATTTCAGGTCCTAGACCGATCCCACCTCTCGGATAAACTCCACCTCAGCTGCGGTGTGCCACAGGGCTCATCGCTTAGCCCCACGCTTTTTAACATATATATGGCCCCTTACGCCGATGACACCCAATTGGTGGTCTCTTTCTCATCAAATTCTGCCCTGGAGGGCTCCTCACTGTCCTCCTGTTTACAAGCAGTCACAGGATGGATGAGGGACAGTAGGTTGCAACTAAACAGTGATAAAACGGAGCTAATGATCTTGGGCCATGATCCTGGTCCAGGCAAGCCGCTTATGATTCCAAGTGCCCTGGGGGAACTCCCACCCCCTAAGAAACATATTAAGAGTCTAGGGATATGGTTGGATCCTTTACTAATGCTGGAACAGCATGCTAGGCATATATCAGACACTTGCTTTGGCTTATTGAGACTCTTGAGGAAGGTTTTTACAATTCTTCCATCCCTGGCAAAAAGACTTATCATTCAGGCAATCATTCTCTCCAGACTTGATTACGGCAATGGTTTATTTCTTGGCTCTCCTACATATGTGAAAAAGAAACTGAAGTTGGTACAAAATGGGCAGCCCTCCTTCTACTGGACATCCACAGACGTACCTCTGTTAAATCAGCATTAGTTTTGTTACACTGGTTGCCTGTGAAACAGCGCATACAATTTAAGGCTTTGTGATGTATTCACAGGTCTCTTTACAACAGAGGTCCTCCGCTACTAAAGAACCTTGCTTCCTTCTATAAGCCTAACAGAGACCTCAGGTCGGCCTCAGCAGCTTTGGCCACCATACCTAAAGTTAAAAAAGCTAGATGGGGTGGGGTGCCGCAATGGCATAATTGGGAGCCAGGCTGTGGAACTCCCTTCCTCTCAGACTTTGGCTTATAAGCCATGAATATAACTTCCATAAGGCACTTAAAACCTGGCTATTTTAGAATTGGCTGTCCCCTCTGCCTAGTTTCAGGTTGCAGTCCGTCAGCGCTGCGAGACCCTAGGGTAGCCATGCGCTTTCTAAATTTTATAACATAAAACATAACATAACTGGGGCACTAGTTGCAGTGGTAAAGTGCACAGGGTCCTAAAAAGCAACAAAAACAAATTCAACAAAAACAGGTGGGTTGAAGGAAAAATGTTTGAGGGACTTCCATCCTAGGTTGTCACGTTTAACACTTGTACTAAGTTGCAATCTTAAGTAACAGTTAAAACACAATTTGCAAAAAGTTTACAGTAAAACGTTATACAGTGATACACATTACCCAAGAAGGATGATGCAGTTCCTTTCGGCTTCCAAATAAGTCACAATTTGTACTGAGCCCCTTCTGTCATAGTGGATATAAGCACTCAGATGCCAGTCTGAGCAAGACAACATAAGTGTGCGCATGTGTAATGTGCATTCTGCTAAGAGTCCATTGCCCAGATGTACATAGCAGTTGACTGTATTTTAAAAGGTGGATCCTGGAGGTTACAGCTTCAGACCATTTTACCAACAGCATTACAGTGGGTGAAACTCCATTAAGGCATCCCTTGCCAGAGAAGGGGCTCACAAACCACAGTCCAAAAACGAAATAACAGGGAATTATTTTACAGCTAAAACCCACTCTGCAGCAGTACCATTCCTCTTACACAGTTCCAAATTTGCCTTTCATTTAGTATATTTGTATATGTGATACATATTGGTATGATCACTCCTGCTGTCTTGTTTTTAGAGTTGATCAATATAAATCGACTTATGCTCTTTAACCTTATACCAATTATACAGCGTGACTAAATAAATAAAGTAGTATATATTTTTTTTAAAACCTAACGCCTGGTTTCACCATGACTTTAATTTTTTAACTGAATCAAAAACTTGCATTTGATGACAAAAGTTTGATTTTGAGGCACTGGGAGCCGATGTCTGTGGACAAAGGTAGTGTATTCCTAAAAAGGGACATCTGGTATTTAGAGAAGAAATGCATTTGTATTTAGAAAATTATATCCCGGTGTCTGGGGAAAATATGTATTCATTTACTAACAGTTAAACGATGTAATTTGTGAAGAAAATGTGAATATTTATTGGTGATGAAGAGCTTGATGTTCGTGGCTAATCAGAGGTGATTTCCAAAATATTTAAGTGAAAACTGATACCTATTTGTGGGACTCTTGTTGCTGATGTTAGGGCGTCATGTATGTGATGCTAGAGTTTCATGAGAGGTTATTGGAAACTCCTGGTAAAACACATTTTTAGACAGTGTCATGAGGAAATGGTTATACAAGGGGCTGAGAATGAAAACTGTGATGTGTTTCGTATTTGGTATTGAGAAATGTTTGAAGAATTGGTTGAATATGTGTAACGTTGCTTTGCTGCATTGTATGCCTATCTAACATAACTGAAACCTAAATTGCATACCGTGGCCCCTTTAAAAAATATATTATGCGACAGCCCCAGTCATGCCACCATCTGTAGAGAAAGGTTGGGTGGGGGTGCTGTACCTAGCTCAATAATTCCAATTTAATATAGACCTCTACTTGGCACCAGTTTCCAGGTTTACCAGCTGATGTTTGTTGACAGTTAAGCTAAGCAAACCTTTGCTTTGGCCAGCGGCATCTCCCCAAACGTCACTTAAATCAGATGTTCAAGTAGAAGGAGGGTGCAGCAGCCCATTTGTGGATAAAGGGTGATTTTCTCCTTAAAAGTGCTTTCAGGATTCAGCAGCAGCAGGTGTATACATATCCTGTGTTGGCTCCTCCAAGGTGTTAACCCCTCTTCTCCTCACTTTAATCTGTGGACATTACTCATAAAGGTCCACTTAGTCTTTTATTCTGTGAGAGAAAGGTAACTTGTGCAGCAAACAATGTCATGATTTGCTCACAACAGTATGTGCCATGACCTGCTAGATTATGCATGCAAAAACTTTCATGTGCTTGCTGCTGACTATTGTGCAAGGTTTGCCAAAGACTATCCCTGGATTTTTCAGTCTTCCCTTTGATGCACATTTTGACAGTAAATAGCATTTTTTCCTGATGACAGTGCTCCCCCAGTCAAAGTCCCAGTGCTCATTCTTGTACTTCAACAAAAAAAACCTTGCTGGAGCATTTTCATCCTTTGCAAGAATCAGTGCTCATTGAGGTCGATGCATCTTCGGACCCTGCATAGGATGAGGTAGAACCATCAACACAATTTCAAGACAAACCAATTATGTTGCACAGTATGATCAATGTGGCAATACAAAGAAAACTCCAGTCAGAAAAAAAGTTAAGGGATTTATTACAACCTTAAGCTCAAATTTATGTAGACAGCTCACAAGACTAAGTTATAAAGATACAGAATCACCAAGGGTTGCCCAAGTTGATGAAATAAATTCAAACAAACTAGCATTAGAGGGGCTGAGCATTCAACAAGCACGATGCAAAACATGAACAAGATAATCTGAGACACAGAATAAAAAATCATTGCTCAGTTTTGATAAGCAATGAGGCAATTAAAATCATCGAAACTCAATTTAGATGGATACAGGAAAACCCTACAACTACCCAAGTCAGGAGAAAACAAAAGAACAACAAGCATTTGCAATGCAACAGGCCTCACGTTTGCTCATGTTAGAACTGATAGCGTTGTAAACTCCTAACCCGACTTTTCACCTATCGGCAAAAGTGCATTTATGTACGGAACCCGAAAAAGTGCAATTAACTATGTAAAGCGCTCGACTTCTGCCAAGCAAAATCGCGCTAGTAAATTAGAGAAAAAGTAGTCCACGAGCCGGACAGAAAACAGCAAGCCTCGTATGTTTTCTGTACTTGGTCGATGCGCTCAAGGAGGGCTAGCCACCGGAAAAGGCATGACGTATGCATGCCTTCGAATAATGAAAGCAAGCAGATTTTAATAGGCAAGCCCACGAACCAATGAAAAACACTGACGTGACATCAGCAGGGCTCCAAGCCCTTTTCTAAACACTAAAGTGTCTTGCTGCGATATGCATGCATGAGCGCATGCAACGCAGTCTCGACCCTAAAAAGGGCAAAAAGAATTTGGAAAAAGGTAATCGAGGGCATCAGGCTTCTTATTATGGTGTGCAAAAGATATGTAAAAAGAGAAAGCATCAGCATGTCAGAAGCTCGGTCAAGAGTCTTCTGCAAGGGTTAGGGAGGAACTCACTATGTCTTAGTTTCAAAGGGGCAAAGGCAGAGAGGTAGATATCTCTTCAAGGGTCTCAGCATTCAGAATACTGAAAAGGGGCTCTGCTTCTCATCTTTGGGAATCTTGAATTCTTTCTGACCAAAATCCAACTGGTCATTGATATATCAAAGTTCAAACAGCAATCTGATTCTTTCAGGACAACAGTTCATTTGACGTTGAAGGGGCATAATCCAATAGAAATCGATCACATGGCTCCCAGTTGAAACAATCCTATTTCTTCCCAGGTCTATCATGAGAACATCATCCATCCATGTAGCTTCACACGAGACTGAAACAAATGTTTAAATTTCTAGTGCACAGTCCAGGATGTTCCACGTCCAAAGTGATTTTTTTTCAACTCTCTATGTGTAAAACAATAGAATACGATTACCAAATTAGTCTTCTCATGGGAATGAAGTCTGAAAGAAAGTTCTTGTTAACAGAAAGACATTTTCTGCACAATCACAAAATACAGAGCCTAGCAGGCCTCACTTAGGCTAATGCAAGTGAATTAATAGAAGACACATTAATACATCAAATAAAACACATTTTAATATGCAAACTGTTAATTCCTCATTACTAATTCTTCATTAGCATTCATGTTCAAATGTATTTAAACAAAATGACTTTTTTAATACATTTTAGTCAATAAAACGTGGAACTGCATTTATCCTTTTTTGTACATGTATTAAAAATCATTAATCATTAGAAACACAATATAATTTTAATACATACTCTTAGTCTACAGTCTAAATTATATCATAATGACAGGCTAATCCTTCAAACATTTAACTACATTTTCATACCACTAGTGTTTCTAACATTAGTCCAGATGAATGTATATTTAAAATAATTTCTCAGTGCATCATTCTACAGTCGAAACATTAGTACTTTGGTTAACAGAATGCATAATCACGTATAGATGATTCTTCTGACATGAGGGACCGCACTAAGGTTTCTGCTACATCAGGTTTCCCTCTAATGGCAAATCAAGACAAATCAAATCAAGACATCACAAAGTACTCTAATGCTCATATTCAGTGAGACACCTCAACATTTCAGAGGCTTATTCGGCTGAGGTATTCTGAGGTCTTCTGGCTTCTTGGTGTCATTATAATATATACTTCTAGGCTCCATTGCAATCCTCTCCTTTGCCAGTCTATTGGCTCTATTCTTTTTCAGCTTCTTGAATAGGTTGTAAAGACATCTGAAACTAGGACACACAAAGCCATATTTCATGGGGTCTCAAAGTGGTTCCCACAATTCCTTTCCCTAGATTTCCAATCCACTTTCCAATAGCTGAAAAACTACTACCAATTGCTTCACATGCACCTGCCGCTGTTAATTCTTTCAGCTCCTGTTTCAAGCCAGTCTTGTTTGCAGCGTATTGTCGTATTGCTTTACTATTGTCAGGAATGTAAGTGCAACATAGTTGAGCATACAACGACTTGCAAACTCTGCCTTTCTACTCAAGGTGATTTTGTAAAAGCATGGATCTTATGGCAACCTCTTTGTGTGTCCTTTAACAATATGATATGTGCAGTGTCTGTAAATAATGTATCTACTATTGTTGACAACTTTCTAATCTTTATATCATTTAAGATTACACATGATGATAGAATTATGGCACCAAAAATATCTCCTACAATTGCTGAAGCACTAGCTTCTTGATTCTGGTGTTTGAGTTCTCACTCCAAAGTGGATCATTAAAATGGTCCACATGATAAATCTTCGAAGAACCTACTCTTGGAACATGTACCATACTAGCATTTCGGCAGCTTGTAATGGGCATTCTTTCTACATATGAAATAAAGACCTGGTATGGCGTGGTCTTGTCCATTCAACATAAATGTTCAAACATGCTTAAACAAAACAACATGTCTACACTTACTAGTTCCTATAACATGTGTCTCAGTCTTAGATTTAGGTTTATATACACATGACTTCCCTACATGCTACCAATCTGTAGCCAGGGATCCTTGATTTCCAGCCACTGTGTGAGCTTCATCGTTTTCCCAATCCTATTTTTAGTTTCACAGCTCATCTCCTTCCCCCAACTTGTTCAAAGATTTCCTTCTCTACAGGGATAAGAATGCAGGTCAAATTGTTCTAGTGGGCATAAACTGTACCAAATGTCAATGCAGGCCCAAAGAAACCTCCCACTGTGTCAATGTTTTTCATCTTTGCAATGCTACTCAAATATTTCATGATGGGAACAATCAAAAACATTATGGGGGTCATTACAACATTGGCGGTAAATGCTGCTTACCACTGTGCAGAAGACCGCCAACACACCACTGTAGCAGTGGAATTCCGCCACAGCTATTACGACCCACAGCTCGGAATCCGCCAAAATCCAGACACCTGTCAACACCAGGGCAGTGCGCGCTTTATTGGTGACTAGAATGCAAAAACCCAGCACTCTCAAAACAACGTAATTTATGCATTGTGCTGATATGTTGTTGTTTAACATTTTGCATTGCAGAGTTCAATCCTGAAGACTTATTTTTAATGTGCTTACAAATGCTTTTCATTTGCAATGTATTGCTGCAGGCTTTCAGAGTGTGTTAGGGTGTGGTCCCTTTCCAGGGCCTTCTAGAGACTTTCACTGCAACATGTCTGGGTGTGGTTGTGGGCTGGGCCAAGATTCTATAAAAAGGAGCCAGCCCAGCTCCAAGTGCTCACTATTCAGAGGTCCCAGTGCAGAGCAGCAGCTACTTCCTGAGCTCCTGTCCCGGTGGCCTATTTGATCTTTCAGACATCTGACTTTCATTCTTCCTTTGGAGATCCTTGTTCTGGGCGGTAAGACGGTGGTTGGGCTGGCCTCCCGACGCCGTTATCGAGAACTCTCATGTTCTTGGGCCTAATTCTTTTATGATTTGACAGAGTACTTTGCGCGTGTGAAATATGCGCTTGAGTGTTTGTGACATTTGCAGGGTGACTTGCGAATCGGCAAGACGCACGATTCATTTCATGATAATTTAATCTTGTTATTCATTGCACGCTACCATTTCTTGACAGTTGCATGGTGGTTTAAGAATCGGCAAGATGCACAATTCGTTTTATGGTGTTTTAACTTTTGTATTCATTGCGCGCTATTATTTCTTGACATTTACATGGTGGCTTAAGAATCGGCAAAAGACGCGCGATTCGTTTCATTGTACTTTTAATCTTGTTATTCATTGTGAGCTGTTATTTCTTGGCATTTACATCGTGGTTTACGAATCGGCAAGACGCGCAATTCGTTTAATGATGATTTGACTTTGATATTCATTGCGTACTACCATTTCTTGGCTTTTTACATGGTGACACCCGAATCGGTAAGACGCACGATTCTCTCCTCGAGTTTAATTCATGTAGTTTATTGTATGCCACTATTCTAAGATATTTATCACATAATATTCGAGTTGACAAGTTATGTGATTTGTTTTTCCTGAATCCATATTGTGTTATTCATGGTGCACAATCCTTTTATGGTGTTTACTATATATATATATAAATCTACAATATGCACAATTTGTGTTGAAACATTTCAAGAGTACACAAAAGATCAGAGTTTCTAGATGCAATATTGTATGGTCCTAGTATGCATTCTCAAAAAAGGATTTATATTACTGGTTTAAAATGTAGTCAGAATGTTTTTCTGATTCCCATGTAAAGGAAAGTACTTGAATAAGAAAGTTTTCATTTAATCCATCTTGATTCCCTTACAGGTATTCGGCCATCTTGAAACTTAGTCATTTTAAACTTAATTCTTAGATTGTTCATGTTTTCAGAATGACTATGCTTAGAATCATAGTCTAGTATTGATTTCAGGAGATATAATTTTCATATAGTGTGTTCTAACCTTTTTCTTACTACAGGTCTCCTTCCCAGCGGTTTCCCTTCCTAATCCCCTCTACCCCTCTTGAACTCTCTTAGCCTCTGTGATTTATCTATCAGAGTTTTGGAGCTGTTCAGTGGTGGACGTGTTGCGTACGTGCGCAGACCCCGAGGATCTGGTGACGCTGACAGAATAGTGAGCCCACAAATTATTATCCTCCTGGTTTGTGTATGTTCTCAGCATGGCCACGCTGGACGAATTAGTCAAGGCTATCACCCAGCTCTAGGCAGAGGTGGTATCATCCAAAGAATTGACAACTAGCTTAGCTGAGAGAGTGAGTCAGTTGCAAGATAAGGTAGAGAAGAAGGAACAGAGTCCCACAGGTGTGTCCTGGCCAGGTACTTCTTCTCAGGCTTCTGGAAGTAATCCGACAAACATTTCCCTAAATGTTCCTTCCGCAATTTTTTTAGCTCCCCCAAAACGTTTCTCAGGTGACCCTTTGAAAGCGCAATCTTTCCTGGTTCAAGTGGGACTACACTTCACCTGCAGACCACATACTTTCCCAGATGCCCAGTCCAAAGTAGCTATCTTCTTATCATATTTGGCTGGGGATGCAGCAACTTGGGCAATTCCTCTTGTGTGTAAAAATAGTCCCTTGTTGTACAACTGGAGACATTTTGTTCATGAGTTTGAGAGAGTTTTTGATCGTAGAACTGTAACACAGTCAGCAGATCATGAATTATTAGATTTACGCCGAGGGAATCAAGACCTAGTGTTGTATTTAGCCAACTTTAACCGGCTGGTTGCCGAGACATCCTGGCCTGAAGAAAAACAAGCGGTCTTGTTTTACAAGGGACTCAAAGAGGAACTAAAAGATATCTTAGCGCAAATCGACCCGCAACCTACAAACTGTCAAGAATTAATAAACCTTGTCTTGGGGCTTGATCATCGTTTAGCAGAACGTAAAGGAACGCGCAACAAGATTGAAAAATATTCATGGCGTGTTCATGATAACAGAGATTCAAGAACTCCGAAAGAGAGAATGCCGGAACCGATGGAAATTGGAACCATCAGAAGACCTTTGACCATAGATGAAAAGGACCTACGCAGAAAAAATGGACAATGTCTTTATTGTGGGCGGAAGGGTAATTTTGCCAAAGATTGTCCAATCAAACCGAAGAACAAACAAGGTCCAGTTCAGAAGGTAGCAGCCAATGCACCAGTCGAGTTGGAAAACTAAAACACCCAAGATGCAGAGAAGGGTTGCTCTTGGGTGTCACCGTGGACCCTTCACAATCTAGACATCTTAAACTGGAAATAAGAGTTCAGGTCAAGAAAAAGATCTATTTCAAGAAAGCTCTAGTCAATTCTGGGGCTACTGGGAACTTTGTTGATGTCCAGTTGGTTCGTGCATGGGGGATCCCATGTATTGAAAAGAAGACCCCAGAAATCATCCAGGCAGTCGATGGAAAACTCTTGACTGGAGGTCCAGTAACTCTTTAGACCATCCCCTTGTCGATGATTTGTGAAGATAAGAATCAAAGAAAGAAACATAAAGAGAAAATCATTCTTGACGTGATCCATGCTCCCCAAAATGGGATTATCCTCGGCTTGCCACGGTTAACTCATCACAATCCAGAGATCAATTGGGCAGAACGAAAAATCGTGTTCTCATCTGCGGTATGTAACGAGCAATGTCTTCAAAAGATTCAAGTACCAAAAGTTTGTAACTCTTACATAGCTACTGCTGCGGAGAAAGAAATTCAGCTGCCCAAACAGTATTAATCTTACAAAGATGTATTTGATGAGAAGGAAGCAGAGAACTTACCTCCTCATAGATCTTATGACTGTCAAATTGATCTAGCCCCAGGTGCGATACTTTCCAACTGTCGTGTATATGCCCTATCAGAACATGAAAATCAACACTTACGAAAATACCTAGATACATTTTTGGAGAATGGCTTCATTCGCCCCTCTAAGTCTCCTGCAGCTTCGCCTTTGTTTTTTGTTTCAAAAGCTAATGGAGAACTTCGAACTTGCAACGACTATAGGGGTTTGAACCAATTCACCATCAAGAATAAATATCCTTTACCCCTAATTCCGGTGTTATTGGAACAAGTAAAGAGAGCAAAAATCTACACGAAGCTTGACCTTCGAGGTGCTTATCATTTGGTCAGAATGAGAGAGGGTGATAAATGGAAAACAGCGTTCAAGACAAGATATGGCCTTTTTGAATACACCCTCATGCCTTTTGGTCTGTGTAATGCTCCAGCAGCATTTCAATTTTTCTTGAATTACGTTCTTAGAGAGTTCCTCGACATATTTGCCATAGTCTACATCAATGACATTTTGATCTACTCTGACAATGAAAACGAACATGTCCAACATGTCAAGAAAATTCTTGCAGCCCTTCGAAAGCACCATTTATATTGAAAACTAACCAAGTGTGAGTTTCATGTTACCACAGTTGAGTTTTTAGGGGTTATTCTTACCCCTCAAGGTATGGTGATGGCAGAAAAGAAAGTAAAAGCTGTATCTGATTGGCCCACCCCAAAGACTGTTCGTGATGTACAATGTTTCCTGGGGTTTGCAAATTTTTACCGGAGATTCATAAATCATTTCTCCCAGACAGTGGCTCCAATCACTAAGCTACTAAGAAAGAAAGAAAAGTTTGTATGGTCCCCAGAAGCTGATCAAGCCTTCTTGACTTTGAAGAAAGCTTTCTCCACTGCCTCAGTCTTGACTCATCCTGATGCGAATCGACCTTTCATAGTGGAAGCTGATGCTTCAGATGTAGCAATAGGAGCCGTCTTATCACAACGAAATAAAGACACTGGTCAACTTCATCCTGTAGCTTATATGTCTCGGAAGTTGAACGAAGCCGAACAGAACTATGTCATTGCTGAAAAAGAGCTTCTGGCGATTCGTGACGCCTTTAAAGAAAGGAGACATCATTTGTTGGGTGCCAAATACACTGTCACAGAATATACTGATCATCGTAATCTTCAATTCATAAATTCCACCAGACTTTTGACCCCTCGGCAATTACACTGGATGCTGTTTTTTGCCAAATTAGATTTTGTAGTAACCTTCCAGCCTGGTAAAGATAATCACAAAGCTGACGCCTTGTCCCGTCAAGAGTCTACCACGTTGCCTGCATTTCAAGCCTCCAGAGCTATCATTGCTCCTGACAAGGTTCTATGTATCATAAAAACTGAAGATTTCTTTGAAGAAATTCGCAACTCTTTCACTGTTGAAAAATGGCAAACATGGGCCCAAGCAGATCCCAAAATGTCAATCAAGCAAGGACTATCCTTTCATGACGCTCGTTTGTTCATACCCACTACCAAACTTCGCAAGATAGTGTTTCATTGGTTGCATGTTATACCGACGGCAGGTCACCCAGGTACTCCTAAAACACTTGAACTGATCCAATGCTATTTTTGGTGGCCTACCCTAACAAAAGATGTAAAAGCAATGGTAAACAACTGCGAAGTTTGTGCTCGCATTAAAACAAGTCATTCAAAACCAAAAGGGTTGTTACATCCACTTCCAGCCCCAAGTTGTCCATGGGAGCACATTTCTTTAGACTTTATTACCGGTCTGCCAGTGGTTCAACAGCATTCAGTAATTCTGGTGGTAGTAGATAGTCTCACAAAATATGGACATTTCATTGCCTGTAAAAAATTGCCCACTTCTAGTGAACTGGCAACTATTTTACTGAACAGAGTGGTTCGTTATCATGGACTGCCAAAAGTAATCCTCTCCAATTGGGGGTCGCAATTTGCCTCCAATTTCTGGAAGACATGGTGTAAAACACTCCAAGTGACATCTATGCTATCTACTAGTCACCATCCTCACACAGATAGTCAAACGGAGAGACTAAATCAGACTTTGAAACAATACCTAAGTGCCTACGCTGAAAAGGCACTTCATTCTTGGACATCTATGCTCTGGTTAGCTGAGTTAGCTTACAATAACTCATTCCACACTTCTATTGGCTTTACACCCTTTTTTGGTTTATTTGGCAATCATCCTGACACCCTGCCCATCACAATTCCTCAAGAAAGTTCTCTTACTCCAGCTGTGTCAGAAACCATTCAGCATTTGCATCAAACCCAGAAACTGCGGTATTCCATTGGTGGTACACACCGCTGCGCTCAAAATACACACACATTTACAAAACACTACCACATTGGACAATTCCAAATACACACACCTGATACACACCACTCCCACACACTATATACAATATAAAACGCACACCCACGTCACCCACAAACCCTTACGACCAGAAATTTAGACGAAGGCCAGAGAGACAGCACAGCAAATACAACCCCACCATACAGAGACATACAACACCATCAAACATACACATCCATGCACAAAACACCACACACCCCTAAACATCACTCCACACATCACAACACACACCACCTCACACATCACCCACACCACCCCATGGTACCGCAAAGACACCCCAGGTTTTCTGAGGAGGAGCTCAGGGTCATGGTGGAGGGAATCATCTGGGTAGAGCCACAGCTATTCGGATCACAGGTGCAGCAACGACCTACGGGGGAAGATACGTTCCGTGGTTTCAAGACACCACATCGCGTTTCAGAGGACCGGCGGCGGACCCCCACCTCCTCCCCCACAACTAACAACATGGGAGCAGCAGGTCTTGGCAATACTGCATCCTGAGGGCCTCGCAGGAGTAGCTGGAGGAATGGGCTCTGGTAAGTAAAATCTTCACTACTTCATCCCCACCCAACCTGCATGCTATCAGATACCCCCCACCCTCGCCCTCACCCCCATCACTCCAACTCCTCACATATGTCCCTCTATCACAACCCACCCATCCCAACACCAAGCCCTGCATGCAACAACAAAGCATGGACACCCATCACCAATGCATGGCCACTGCACATACCCACACACACCCCTAAACAATTATTACAAAAGGTCCTACACAAGAAAGCAAGCACTGGGGTACAGGGTCACCCACCATTGCACATCATGGCACACACAGATGCAATAATCATGCCTTTACACCCCTGCAGGACCCCTACCCAACGTCACCGGACAGGAGGTTTCAGACATGTCCACTCCACCCACAGAAGAGGCCCACAGTGATGACAGCAGCTCTGTCCAACTGGATCTAGATGACCAGCCCGGCCCATCTGGGACCTCGGGACAGTAAGTTCCCCTCACACTGGCACAAGCCACCACAGAGCTTCCCCCTCTGGAAACACCAGCATAGCACACACCCAGCGAGCCCATACCTCTGTCCCCAGGAAACGTCAAGCAGCAGTGTGTCCACCACTACAGGGAACCCAGGCTAACCCACCACCCCAACAACAGCAGGGACCTGGGGGCAGTCTTAGTGGCCACACGGTTCAGGGGACAGAGGCACAGGAACACAGGGGAACTGGGAGGGCTGCTGTGCGACAGGGGGAGGACAGGCCCAGGGAACCCACTCTCCACGAGGCCCTCTCCAACATCATGGGAGCCTACCACCATTCCCAGGGGACAATGGCAACAGTACTGGCCAGGTTTCAGGAGACCCAGCGCCTGCAGGAGGGACAGTATTTGGGTTTCAGGGAGGAAATCAAAGCCATCAATTCCACCTTGGGCACCATTGTAGGGGTGCTAAAGGAACTAGTGAACACCAGAAGGGACACTGTGGCACAAAAAGGGGCCATTGACACTAGCCTGGACGATGAACTGCCCACCACCTCTGCCGGTGCTAGTGGACAGGAGGCACCGCCACAGGACCACCATACCAGCACCCCACCCCCTGCAGATGGAGAACCACCCCGCAAACGGTCCCTGAGATCCAGGACAAAGACAGAGAACAATGCCAAGACCCCCGCCAAGAAATGAGACCACCCTGATTATCATCCTTCTGTCCCACTTTGTCACCCTGACCATCAATCAACTGTGCCAGCTCCACTTCCTATGCCCCTTTGGACAATGCACCTGTGAGACTAATAGACTGGACTCTGCCATGGACATTCCTCCACCATCACCCCTTACCATTTTACAACCCCCTCCACTATTTAGCACTTAAAAAAACACCCTTGAATCACAAAACTATCTGGAGTCAGTTTGCGCTTCCGAAAATGTGTATTTGCAATAATTGAGGAAAAATGATATAGCCATTGTATTGTCAACATACCTATGTCACACAGCTCTAGTCCATGAGGAAAAAAACAGATGTCACACAGTGGGACCCGCATCTGTGAAATCGAAAGGGAAAGTGACAAATCAGGCTCCATACACTGGGTGAAAGTGACAGACAGATGAGAGGTAGAATAAGTGTATCAGATGAAGCAGCCAGTGATGTCTTCTTACCTGTGTCTCACTGGAAGTATTGATGAATAATTGTGTTTCTGTTGTCGATATCCTCTTCTTATGCTTCCCCGTCTTCACTGTCCACAGGCTCCACAGCTGCCACAAGACCTCCATCTGGACCATCCTCCTGCAGAAAAGGCACCTGCAGTCGCAAAGCCAAGTTGTGAAGCATATAGCAGGCCACGATGATCTGGCACACCTTCTTTGGTGAGTAGAATAGGGAACCACCTGTCATATGGTCATATGGAGGCACCTGAACCTGGCCTTCAGGAGGCCGAAGGTCCTCTCTATAACCCTCCTAGTTCACCCATGTGCCTCATTGTAGCATTCCTCTGCCCTTGTACTGGGATTTCTCACTGGGGTCAGTAGCCATGACAGGTTGGGGTAGCCAAAGTCACCTGCAAATGTCGAGGGCCAACTGTTAGACACACACTAACCCTTAGGGACAATCCCAGACCCAGACAACTATTCACTCTGTATAGGGTCCATGTCCTCACCTAATAGCCACACACTGTGCCTCTGGAGTTGCCCCATCACATAAGGGATGCTGCTATTCCTCAGAATGTAAGCATCATGCGCTGAGCCAGGAAACTTGGCGTTCACATGGGAGATGTACTGGTCGGACAAACACACCATCTGCACATTCATAGAATGGTAACTCTTCTGGTTTCAGTACACCTGTTCAATCCTGTGGGGGGGGGACCAAGGCCACATGTGTCCCATCAATGGCACCTATGATGTTGGGGATATGTCCCAGGGCATAGAAGTCACCTTTCACTGAAGGCAAATCCTCCACCTGATGGAAAACGATGTAGGTGCGCATGTGTTTCAGCAGGGGAGACAACACTCTGGACAACACGTTGGAAAACATAGGCTGGGACATCCCTGATGCTATGGCCACTGTCGTCTGAAAAGACCCACTTGCCAGGAAATGGAGTACTGACAGCACCTGCACTAGAGGGGGTATACCGGTGGGATGGCGGATAGCTGACATCAGTTCCGGCTCCAACTGGGCACACAGTTCCAGGATTGTGGTACAATCAAGTCTGTATGTGACAATTACATGTCGCTCCTCCATTGTCGACAGCTCCACCAGCGGTCTGTACACCGGAGGATGCTGCCATCTCCTCACCTGCCCCAGTGGATGTGCTCTATGGAGGAGAACAGCGAGCAGAGGGTCAGCCAACACTGAGGTACGAAAACACTACTTCATTGCACACATTTTCAATCCGCTATGTCCCTGTCGTAATGTGTATGCAAGGCTTAGATATATGTGACGCATTTAAAATTAATGCCATGTGGCCCCCTGAAATGGCGGCTGCCTGACCTGTAATGTGGGACAAGGGGATATGAGGTAACTGCGCTGGCGTTGTACACCGTCGCGGTAGGCGGTCAAAGACCGCGGCGCAGTCCTGCATTGGTTAACATTAGACCCTATGGGTCCCAGGAGCCAATGACGATGTACGCCAGGGGTGACGGTACGCACCGCCGCGGACGTGACCACCATTTTCTATCTGTTCACTCACTTGATACCTGATCTTCGATAGGAGAGGACCTACACTGCAAGTGCTGCTGTGACCTCAGTCTGGAAGAGACAATGGCTCATGTGTCTGGGGAAAGGGCCCCTGCCTTCACCACGGAGGAGTTGGAAAAACTAGTGGACGGGGTCCTCCCCAGTACACGCTACTCTACGGTCCTCCAGACAACCAGGTAAGTACACTGTGAGCATGCTGGATGGACAATGCCTGTGTGGAGTGGTGTGGATGGAAGATGGGGGGGGAGAATGAGGCGTGCATGAAACGACGGTGAGTGCATGGCAAGGGTAGGAACGCGGGCCAATGACTGTGACGGTCCGGACGGTTATATCTTCTCCTTTTCCCCTGTACTATTCCTGTAGGTCAGCGCCCACCAGAAAAAGTATATTTGGCGCGCCATCGCCAAAGAAGTCAGGACCCTGGGGGTCCACCACAGACAGCACCCACTCCCGGAAAAGATGGGAGGACATTCGCCGCTGGAGCAAGAAGACAGCGGAGGCCCAGCTGGGGATGGCTTCCCAACGTGGGAGGGGTGCCCGTCGCACCATGACCCCCCTGATGTTCCGGATCCTGGCGGTGGCGTATCTAGAGTTGGATGGGCGCTTGAGAGCATCACAGCAGCCACAAGGGGTTGAGTACACTCTCATTCTGCTGATTCAGCATGCATTACGAGGTGTCTGGGTGGGGGAGGTGGGCTGTGGGTTCCCCTAGGCCAGGGCAAGTTTAGTTGGCAAGGTCCCTTCGTAAGGCACGCCATGTGGCACCCCACCCCACCAGTGTTCAGAGGCAACTACACCTAGTCAGGCTCGTGTGACTTCCATGTGTGCATCAATCGGGCATTGGCCTTGTACCCCATGTCCCTGTGATGAATTAGGGAACTCTAAGTGCACAGCATAGTGCAGAGGTCTTCTATGTCTGTAGTGTCCGCCAACGGTAGCGGTATTGCATGCACTCAACATATCTTTCTTCTGTCTTTCCCCCCTTTTTTTGGTCTCCCTGTTCTTGTGTGCAATAGCATCAGCAGGCGGAGGAGCAGTGGCACCGGAGCAGGAGGGAGCTGCATCCCACATGGCCCTGGAGGGCGACACAACGGAGTCTGAAGCCACCAGTGAGACGGAGGGCGAGGGGTGCTCCACGGCGGGGACAGGAGCTGAGACCAGCGGCACGGACTCCTCCTCTGATGGGAGTTCCCTTGCGGTGGCGGGCCCATCTGTGACCCCGCATCTACAGGTACAGCCACCACCCCCCCTACCAGCACCGCCCTCCCAGCAGCCCCTCAGCGTGTGCCCCGTGCCCGCTCACCCAGGAGGGTGGGCATCTCCTTCGCCCCAGGCACCTCAGCCCCTGCGCCTGTCAGCCCTGCTGCCCTCAGTGAGGAGGCCATTGACCTCCTCAGATCCCTCACTGTTGGGCAGTCTACCATTCTGAATGCCATCCAGGCTGTAGAGAGGCAGTTGCAACAGACGAATGCATTCCTGGAGGGCAGCCCAACAGCGAACTTTTCAGACTCTGGCCTCAGCACTGATGGCAGCCATTGTCCCTGTGTCCAGCCTCGCCCCTCCAACTTCCTCCACCCAGACCCAAACCCCTCTACCTCAGCCTATCCCAAGCACACCATCAGACCAGCATGCACACACCTCAACACACAAGGGAATCTCTGGCAAACATAAGCACCACACATCCCACAGGTACTCACACAAGCATCATACCCATGCAGACATACCAACAGCCACTGCCTCCACTATGTCCCCCTCCTCCTCATCTCCCTCCTCCCTCCCTGTTACGTCTCCACTCACACCTGCATGCACTACATCTTCATCCACTACGTCCATCACCACCACACTCATCACCACACACCGCTCACGTGCACTCACCACCCACACTATCATTCACACATCCCCTGTGTCCTCTCCCAGTGTGTCTGTGAGCCCACCTCCCAAGGTACACAGACACAGTCACACACCCACCCAACAGCCATCCACCTCACGACAGCCTCCAGCCCATGCACCTTCACCCAAAGTCAGCAAACGTACACCTCCTACAACCATTACCTCTTCCTCCACTCCCAAACCCCCTCCATCTACCCGTCCCAGTGTGTCTAAAAAACTTTTCCTGTCCAACCTTGACCTATTCCCCTTACCTCCCCCACCCCTTCAGTCCCCTAGGGCACGCCTTTCCAGGTCCGAACCCAGCCCCTCAGCCACCACATCAGCGGGAACAGTGGTGCCAGCAGTAACTGGCTTCTGGAGTGTGCCAAGCAGCAGGGCAGCCAGTGTGCCAAGGAGCCAGACCACGGACAGTCCCCCACCTCAAAAGCATAAGAAGTTGGCCACTGCCCGGAGGGAGAAGGGTAAAACACCTGCCACCAAGGGCCCTCCCAAGACTACAGTTGGGAGTGGGAAGAAAGCTGCGCCACCAACCATGGTGGGGAAGGGGCACATAAAGAAACGGAAGTTGCTGCCAATCTGCAAGGCGGACAATACCTCTACCGGCACCGCTGCACAGGACACCGCCGCCAGCAGCGACGCTGCCAAGGACACCACTGCCAGCAGCACTGCTGCCAAGGACACTGCCGCCAGCAGCACCGCTGCCAAGGACACCGCTGCCACCAGCACCGCTGCCCAGAACACCACCGCCAGCTGCACCGCTGTACAGGACACCGCCGCCAGCAACACGCTCACTGAACCACCTACCAGCACCACGGGCCGATGAGCGCCGCAAGCACCGCCGCTACTGAGGCCGCCACGGGCAGGATGAAGCACTCTGGGCACAAAGCCCCCTCAGAACCAGTGGAGAAAGGCATCCACTACCTCAGTCCTTGGCAGGATGAAGCACTCTGGGCACAAAGCTCCCTCCAGAACCAGTGGAGTATCACATCTACTACCTCAGTCCTTGGCAGGATGAAGCACTCTGGGCACAAAGCCCCCTCCAGAACCAGTGGAGAAAGGCATCCACTACCTCAGTCCTTGGCAGGATGAAGCACTCTGGGCACAAAGCCCCCTCCAGAAACAGTGGAGACTGTTATCCACTTGAGAGACTGTGGCTTTGCACTCCCCAGGATAAAGCAGTGGGCAAACCACCCACTGGAGAGACTTGAGAGTCTGTGGCTTTGCACTCCCCAGGATAAAGCAGTGGGCAAACCACCCACTGGAGAGACTTGAGAGACTGTGGCTTTGCACTCCCCAGGATACAGCAGTGGGCATGGACCCCCCTCGTGGATCTGGCGTTGTGCAGTCATCCGGCTGAGGTACCCCCCCTTCCCTTCCCCCTGAGGTGCCTGTTGTATTTCGATCTGATGCCCCTGCAGTGTTCTCTCCGTTTTGATCGGGTATCTTGTGTGGGCCTCACACATGCATTTGGGCCCAGTGGTCCACGGACTTTAATGGTGCAATACCTGGACTTGTATTATTGGTGTATATATTTGTTTATAGTGTATATATATTTTTGAGTACTGGATTTTAATAGATTACAATCGTTCAAATCATTTCCTTTTGTCTTTGCATTCTTCCGGGGGGGTTGGGGGTGTAACTATATTGTATCAACATTTATTAGTGTGTGTGTTGTAGTGGGTGAGGGTGGGGGTGGGGGTGTTGTATGTGTGTGTCACTGTCTTTTCCCTCCCCCCTCCCCTGTGTCGTAGGTGCAGCACTCACCGTGGTCTTCGCCACCGGCGTTCGTTCTCCTGGTAGAGGAGCAGGAAGACAAAGGCAGGAGAATATGTAGTTCCGGCTCAATGGCGGCCTGGTTCCTCGTGGGGTGTGTAGAGGTCAGCGTTTTCCCTTCCTTCCAATTCCTGTTTCCGCTGTGTTTTTGTTCGCGGTGAAACCGCCCCGGAAAAGGTGGAGGATTGGCCTGTTGTAATACTGTGGGCGGTACATTGTCTTCCGCCTGTCTGTTGGCGGGTATCGCCACGGTGTTTGTTTGTACCGCCGTGGCGGTCGGAGTGGTAAAGTGGCTGTCTTTGTTGGCGGTTTCCGCCATGGTCGTGATTCCATTTGTTTTCCACCGGCCTGTTGGCTGTTTTACCGCCGCCTTTAACACCGACCACCAGGGTTGTAATGACCACCTATGTCATATTTTGAGTAAAAGTATTGATAACAAAAGTTTAAATAACAGGCTACAGGAAATTCCATTTGCCTGGGGCAAACTATGGTATGTGATCCACTCTCTTACCGATGAAGGTAACTGTGTGCACACGTAAAAATCTCTAGCCTCCATAGTATCCACATACTTGTACAGCAATTTATAATACAGGTTTGCGATTAATTGCATCCAGAACCATTAGTGTGTAAGTATTTCTCATCGTTGTGAAATGGATTCTGATCTGCAATGGGATTTGTTAAACTCAGGACACTTGTGGATATATCCTTCTTTAAATCACTAGGTATGGGCAGACTCAATCCAATGAACATTAACATAACCACGATAACTGTCACTACCACTAAACCTATACAGATGAATTTGTATATACTACTTTTATTTTGACTCAACTCCATGAATTCTCTCACTTCAGACTACAAATTTCAAAAAATCAAGATGCAAAAAATCCAAAGATGCAAAGAGGCGTAAATGTCTCTCTTCAGCACTTCTTATTTGTGAGCAAAGCAAAAAAATCAAAAAGTTTCTTCAAAATCACAAATTTTTCACAAATGTTCTTTGATCTTCCCAAAAGTTCATCATGAGTTTTTATCTCCTTGCAAATATTGAAAAGTTTTCATACAAATCGTCTCTAATAAAGGCAAAGCTCATAATCATTAACAATCACTCCCAAAACGTAATGTCTTTGTTCATCAAGTGGCAATGAGATTTTCGTTTTTTCAGCAATAGTCAGAGGCACTTGTATAGCTGGCACTGAGTGATATTAGGCCAATTGTCTCCTGGTCCAGCTCTTTTATCTACAGCAACTAGTGGTTCGTCAGTATCCAAGCTTGCATGACTCAACTGAATCCGTTTCGACCCTTCTGTACCATACACTGTTGTTGACTCACTCAGACCCTCTTCAAACCGCACATCTGCTGTAATAGCCACTTGTCCAGTCCCAGCAGCCTGCCTAACCTGATCCCTCTCACTCACTGTGATTGATCCTTCTGGAACAGGTGGTGTTTCATCTAGGGAACCTGGAACTTAGAGAATATGGCTTGTACCCATTTAGGCAAACCAGTACACTTCACAGCTGTAGTGGTTACCAAAACCACCTTATGAGGGCCTTTCCAACACAGTTCCAAGCAGGTTTTCTTTACATGCTTCTTTATCATGACCCAACCGCCTGGACATAGGTCATGACAAAGCTCCTGCTTTGTCCTAATGAGACACAGAATGAACCACATCAGCAAGTCCTTTGCAATAATTTAGCACCAAGTAATCTGTAATGTTCACAAGTGCATTCGCAGGCACTGCTACAATCTCATTTCTCTCCCTATGATAATGTTATGAGGGGACAACCCAGCACTTTTGTAGGGTGTTCTGCTCATACTCATCAAGACAATAGGCAAAGCGTCTGGCCATTTCAAAGTGGTGGATACTTTTTCCAATATGGGGTGCCATTAATCTGTTCTACAAGCCCTGAAACCTCAGGTCTGTAGCTGCAATGTAGTATTTGCTCAACTTGTAATGCCGCACTCAACATTTTCAGGTCTTCAATGTTGAAATTAATTCCTTGGTCTGACTCTAAGAAGTCAGAAATCTGAATTGCAGAATCAATTCTCTAAGTAACAACTTTGCTACTGTGAGACTATCATTAGTCCTAGTCAGGGCAAGGGAGTTACACGTCCAAGATAACCCCTGCTCACCCCCTTGGTAGCTTGGCAGAAGCAGTCAGGCCTATCCCGGAGGCAATGCGTAAAGCGTTTGCACAACACACACAACACACACAACACATGTGATGCACTATCCCCACGACAAAGGAAACACAGTTATATGCAAACATACTGTATTGTACACAACGCAATTATTGGACCAAACACAACATGTCAGTAGTATCCTGCTACCTTAGCAGTTATCAGAACATTACACATTAGTCACTCTGCAGAACTAGCAGTAGTTACATATAACACACAGGTTACTTAGTATTCTGCAACATGAGCAATAATCAGGAATCACGTTACTACACCAATGCACTTGTCATAGAAATATCATAAACGCCCATATTAGGAACATTATAAAACTTATGGCAAGTCAGGAAAACATATTAGCATGTCATGATCATAAAAGGAACATTGGCATACATATATGTAATACATTATAAAACAAACAGGTTAACATGAGAATATACTATGTCCATATCAGGAACATGCCGTCCGCCAAGGTACCGCCGTCAGAACACCGCACCGTGGTCGAAAGACCGCGGCAGTGATTCTGACATTTGCCCTGGGCTGGCGGGCAGCCGCCAAAAGACCGCCCGCCAGCCCAGGGCAAATCAACCTTCCCACTAGGATGCCGGCTCAGAATTGAGCCGGCGGAGTGGGAAGGTGCGACGGGTGCAGTTGCACCCGTCGCGTATTTCAGTGTCTGCTGGGCAGACACTGAAATACTTTTTGGGGCCCTCTTACGGGGGCCCCTGCCGTGCCCATGCCGTTGGCATGGGCACGGCAGGGGCCCCCAGGGGCCCCGCGGCACCCCCTACCGCCATCCTGTTCATGGCGGGAGAGCCGCCATGAACAGGATGGCGGTAGGGGGTGTCAGAATCCCCATGGCGGCGGAGCGCGCTCCGCCGCCATGGAGGATTCAGACGGGCAGCGGAAAGTCGGCGGTACACCGCCGACTTTCCGTTTCTGGCCGCGGCTGAACCGCCGCGGTCAGAATGCCCAGCGGTGCACCACCAGCCTGCCATGGTCAGAATGACCCCCTGTATGTCATTCAAAAGTACCTGTTTATGAAGAGGAGCACTTCCAGTGCCAGGAAAAGATTTGGGAGGAAGGGGGGCAACACGCACCCCCTCTGGATTTAAGATGGGCCCCTCCTGGGGTCCTCGATCTCTGGGCCCCTCCGGGCCTCAAATTGCCCTCATGAGGGGGGGCCAAAGTCAGCCAAAATACTTAAGGAAGAAGGAGGGCACCAGGCACCCCCTCCAGTTTGTAACAGGCTCTCCCGGGGCCTGCGATCACTAGGGGCCCTCCCCGGGCCTCCACTGGCCCTTCCCCAAGGGGGGCAGAACAGTGCCCAAAGAAAATCAGCCCGGTGGCACAGGGAGCCTCCCATGAGGCTTCCACCCCACCTGCCTTTCAAACTATAACGACCGGGCTCCTCCTGGGGCCAGCGATCATTGGGGGCCGAGAAGGAAGACCGGCGGTACGGGGAGCCTCCGATGAGGCTTCCTTCCCCCGCCCGGCTGCTCACTCCACGCTGCGGCCCGTCCGGGACGCAGAAGATGGCAAGCACCAGAGTGGGTGCCTCCCTGTGCCTTGGGGGCACTCCTCAGAGTGTGCTTCGACCCAGCGACACAGTAGAAGCACGCTCACTCCTTTTCTTTACTCGATGGTGCCCCGGGGGTGCCATTCACAGCACGCTTCGGACACGCTTCACCAAGAAAATCTGCCCGGGTTACGGTGGTGATCTCGGGCAGCAATTCCCATGAAAGCAATCTGCCCGGGTCGCAGCAGTGATCTCGAGCGAGTGGCAAAGCGCTTACCGGTGCGAAACTTGGCAAAGAGAAAGCGATCTCAGGGCGCTATGAATTTGTTGCAGGGGTCTAGGGCCACGGCACCCAGCCCCTGGGGGACAATGTCAAATGGAAAAGGCACGCAGCTGAAAGGGCCCAGCAGCAAGCCAGAACAAAGTGGATGCAAGCAAGTGGCAGTTCCTTACAGTGACCAAGCAGGTCACAGGTCAGCACAGCAGCAGCAGTCCACGGCGATTCATGGTGAGTCCCTCCAGCAGCATTGTGTCCAGTTCCTGGTAAGTTCCAAAGTGTCTCCAAATTTTGGGAAAAACTCCCCTGTACTTATACTCAGTTTTTACAGTGTGTTACAAAGGAAGGGGAGAGGCGGTTCCAACCAGTTACAACTGGTTCTGGGAGTGCCCCTCTCTCCTCCAGCACAGGCACCAAACATCAGTTGGGGGTAAACGACCCTATTGTGTGAGGCCAGGGCACAGCCTTTACAAATGCAGGTGTGCCCTGCCTCTCCCTCCTGTCAGCCCAGAAAGACTATTCATTATGCAGATGCACCTCTGTGACACCTCAACCCTCCCTGTGTACAGGCTGTCTGAAAAGTATGTACAAAGCCCAACTGTCACTCTGCCCAGACATGGATTGGAGTCAAGCTGAAAAACACCAAAGCCATAAGCACAGAGAAATGCTCACTTTGAAGAAGTGGCATTTCTGTAATAGTAATAAAAAATACACCTACACCAGTAAGCAGCATTTCTTACAACCATTACAAGCATACCAAACATACCTATACTACCCCTCATAAATCAGACAATACCCCTTACACATAAGGCAGGGCATTTCTAATGCAATCCTATGAGAAGGCAGCACTCACAGCAGTGAGACACCAAGTTAGGCGTGTTTGTCACTACCAAGACAGGCCACGCTACCTGGCACATGTCCTGCCTTCTACATACATAGTACCCTGCCCATAGGCCTAGCTAGGGCCTACCTTAGGGGTGACTTACATGTAGGAAAAGGGGAGTTCTGGGCCTGGCAAGTAAATTTAGATGCCAGGTCTCTGTGGAAGAAAATGGCACACACAGGCCCTGCGCTAGCAGGCCTGAGACAGCTTTAAAAGGCTACTTCAGTGGGTGGCGCAAGCAGTGCTGTAGGCCCACTATTAGCATTTAATTTAGAGGCCCTGGGTATAAAGATACCACTGTACAACTGACTTACAGGTAAATTAAATATGCCAATTAGGTATAAGCCAATCATACCAACTTTAGATGGGAGAGCACCTGCACTTTAGCACTGATCAGCAGTGATAAAGTGCTCAGAGTCCTAGAGCCAACAGCAAGAGGTCAGGAAAAATAGAAGGAAAGAGGCAACAAGTCAGGGGATGAACCTGCCACAGAGGCCAGGTCCAACACAATCACTCTGAATCTGGGATTAAACCATGTCTGCCTAAAGGTTATGATCATTGCATCCCTACCTACACGTGCTTGTCCTTGTTAATATTTATCCATAAGGGACAACAAACTATTTGGCAACACTGCTCTTCCATCACTTGAAACCCAAAAATCATTCTCATTTCACTTGACATAACCTAATATAACACAACTTTGCTTCCCTTCTTCTGTCACTCCTTCATGTAATCTCTTAACTTCCTCCCACATATCAACAGTAGCTAACAGGAAATTTTGACTTGTCTCATTATTTTTCTCATTATCCCATTCTCCATAAAAGGAAGGACAAAACTGAGGGCACAATAGCTGGCTGCTTCATCCGCATATGTATTTCTCAAGGTTACATTATGCAGTAGATTTCTTGTGTGCAGCACACTTGACAACAGTAATTTTTGCAGGCAGCTGTAATGCATTCAACGGATTGTAAATATTATCACTGTTTCAGATAGGGGGTCCATAGGAGGTCATGAACCCTCACTGGGACCACAACTGTCCAAAATCATGAGTGACACCGAACCCATGCTGACTATCAGTGAAAAATAGCAGTTTAAATTGTTCAGAAAAACAGCATGCTCTTGTAAGAGCAAGCAATTCTGCTACTTGGGCATAAAAGGCTCCTTGAAACCAGACGGCTTCAATTACATCTGGGACCGTGCAAACTGCACAACCAGCTCTCAGGATACCATCTTTATCTCTTACAAAGAAGCCTTCAGCAAACATGACATAGTGATTTTCAGTTAATGGAACATCTTTAATGTCAGGTCTTGGTTTGCTGCGCACCTAAGTCACATTGAGACAGTCATGCTCAACCTCATTCTCATAGTGATTTACATTTTCTTTTTTCTTTTTTGTTGTGCAATTCTTTATTTAGAAATCATGAAAACATACTACATAGCCTTCCATCGGAATATGCATTTCAAACTTTCTATGAATAGGAACAAGTATCTCCAAGATCGGACAGTCGTACACTAATTATATCACACTAGGACACATTTACAATCTTAGTATCAGGTATAACGGCAAAGACCATCTGAAAGTAGTTCAGCACCATCCCTGATGGTTAATTGTAAGAAGAGTCTAGGGAAGGAGGGAGTCTATTGATGTAGCAGTATACAAACCACGTCCACCATGTTATGCACATATTAAGACCTGCAGTAGTAACACAGGAAAGGTTGAGGAGAGGTTAGATGTAGGGCCCAGTCAATGATGGGACTCCAGTCTTCGAGGTACGGTGCGAGAAGGGCCTGATGCAGGGCGCGTATATGGGTAGATGGACATCGGTAGTGTGGAAACAGGACAGGAGAGAAGCAAGAATGGGTGAGGCGCAACAGAGTGGGCTAAAAGGATTTGGAGATATTGATAGGAAGAGAGAGAAGACATTATGCGAGGGAAGGATTGGGGAAAGACAGAAGAAGAGAGTGGAAGGAGGAGAAAGAGAGAGGATACCTAAAAAGGACAGATAAGGGTGGGTCCAGAAGAGTGAGAAAGAGGTTGATGATAACCAGCATAACAAGATCAATCATAATAATAATACGAACAGCAAATATAATATTGTTGGACTTTTTTGCTTATGCAGGGTCATCCCCAATCTTTTTGCCTCCTGCCTCCTATTTTTTCTGACCTGTTGCTGTTGGCTTTTGAACTCTGAGCACTTTACCACTGCTAACCAGTGCTAAAGTGCATATGCTCTCTGTGTAAAATTGTATGTAATTGGTTTATCCATGATTGGCATATTTGATTTACCAGTAAGTCCCTAGTAAAGTGCACAAGAGGTGCCAGGGCCTGTAAATCAAATGCTACTAGTGGGCCTGCAGCACTGGTTGTGCCACCCACATAAGTAGCTCTGTAATCATGTCTCTGCAGTGTCTGTGTGTGCAGTTTTAACTGTAAATTCGACTTGGTAAGTGTACCCACTTGCCAGGCCTAAACCTTCCCTTTTCTTACATGTCAGACACCCCTAAGGTAGGCCCTAGGTAGCCCCAAGGGCAGGGTGCAGTGTATGGTTAAGGTAGGACATATAGTAATGTGTTTGATATATCCTGACAGTGAAATATTGCTAAATTTGTTTTTCACTTTTGCAAGGCCTGTCCCTCTCATAGGTTAACATGGGGGCTACCTTTAAATCTGATTAAAGTGTAGATTCCCTTTGGGAGAGGATGGACATGTGGAGTTTGGGGTCTCTGAGCTCACAATTTAAAAATACATATTTTAGTAAAGTTGATTTTAAGATTGTGTGTTTGAAAATGCCACTTTTAGAAAGTGAGCATTTTCTTGCTTATACCATTTCTGTGACTCTGCCTATTTGTGGATTCCCTGTCTGGGTCAGTTTGACAGTTGGGCTGGTTGCACCTCACACTAGACAGTGACACAAAGGGAGCTGGAGTGTAGCCTGCATATCCTGATGAGCCATCTGTGCTAGGAGGGAGGGTGGAGTGGTCACTCACATCTGAAAGGGCTGTGCCTGCCCTCACACAATGCAGTCTCCAATCCCCTGGTGAGTGTCTGGGGCCTGGCCTGGCAGGGCAGGATTTCACATTCCAACGAGACTTTACTTTGAAGTAGGCCTACTTCAAAGGAGAAATTGGGTAGAAAAAGGGCCCCCAAAACCACAGACTTTAGAAACACTTCTGGAACTAAGAGGAACCTCTGCCTGGAGAAGAGCTGAATAGCTGAGGAAGAAGAGCTGCCCTGCCCGTGACTGTGCTTTGTGGAGCTATCCTGCAGTTGCTGCTTCTGCCAGAGTAGGAGGGCAAAGACTGGACTTTGCGTGACTTCCATCTTGAGAAGAAATCTCCAAGGGCTTGATCTAGAGCTTGCCTCCTGTTGTTTGAAGTTTCAGGGACAGCAAAGACTTCTCTCTGCCAGCACCTGGAGTCTCTGGAGAGACTCCTACTCTGCCCTGTGGTGCCCATCCAGTTCCTGGGACCCTGAAAGGAGAAGCTGGCAGCCAAAAGACAAGAAAATCCATGCACTGACTGCTGTGCGGGGAAAAGATTGACGCAACTCCGATCTGCGGATGAAAAAACGATGCGCGCCGGCTCCGCAGCTGAGAAAACAACGCTTACAGGAAATGCGACTGAAGGATTGACGCACGGAGCAGGAGAAACGATGCGCAGCTTCGCTGACGGAGGCTGGGAGATCACAACCTGCGCTGCATGGATTTCGGATCATCGTGCGGCTGGATTTCCGACTCACGTACCGCCGTGCGGAGTTATTTTTGACTCACACCCACCTGTGCGGGGTTATTTTTGATGCACACCAGGTACATTTTCACGCTAGCAGTGCTAGTGTGTGTTTAAAACTACTGAAAGACTCTTTTTGCATCTTTATTGATAACTTGACTTGTGTATTGTGGATTTTTATTGTTTTGGTCTTGTTTTGTTTAGATAAATATTTCCTATTTTTCTAAACTGGTGTTGTGTCATTTTGTAGTGTTTTCATTAAGTTACTGTGGGGGTGATTCTAACTTCGGCGGGCGGCGGAGGCCGCCCGACGAAGTTCCCCCACCAAAATACCGCTCCGCGGTCGAAAGACCGCTGAGGGTATTTTGGGATTTGCCCTGGGCTGGCGGGCGGCCGCCAAAAGGCCGCCCGCCAGCCCAGGGCAAATCAGCCTTCCCACGAGGACGCCGGCTCAGAATTGAGCCGGCGTAGTGGGAAGGTGCGACGGGTGCAGTGGCACCCGTCGCGTATTTCAGTGTCTGCATAGCAGACACTGAAATACTTTGTGGGGCCCTCTTACGGGGGCCCCTGCAGTGCCCATGCCATTGGCATGGGTACTGCAGGGGCCCCCAGGGGCCCCGCGGCACCCCCTACCGCCATCCTGTTCCTGGCGGGAGTCCCGCCAGGAACAGGATGGCGGTAGGGGGTGTCAGAATCCCCATGGTGGCGGAGCGCGCTCCGCCGCCATGGAGGATTCTGCTGGGCAGCGGGAAACCGGCGGGAGACCGCCGGTTTCCCGAATCTGACCGCGGCCGAACCGCCGCGGTCAGAATGCCCTGCGGGGCACCGCCGGTCTGTCGGCGGTGCTCCCGCCGACCCTGGACCGCCGGGGTCAGAATGACCCCCTGTGTGTGTTGGTACAAATACTTTACACCTAGCACTCTGAAGTTAAGCCTACTGCTCTGCCAAGCTACCAAGGGGGTAAGCAGAGGTTAGCTGAGGGTGATTCTCTTTTACCCTGACTATAGTGAGGGTCCTTGCTTGAAAAGGGGGTAACCTGACTGTCAACCAAAGACCCAATTTCTAACATTGGTGATCAGCGGTTGGGATTTGGACTTGTATTTGTACTTGAAATACAGTGATTAAGTGTACACTCCTGTTTTGAGTTCAGACCACTACATGACCACATACTACTTGTTTTGTGATTCTGCTTTTTGTTCTCTGATGTCCTCCTGGAAATATTGCTAATATTTTTGGACTTTGGTTTTTGTTTGTGAAGCCTTTGCAGAATGGAAGTCAATTTCTGGCACCTATTTATGTATAAAAAGTGGCAGCTTAAAGCATTCTGCATGGAAATGGGACTGGCTGTGAACAAGAAATCCAGAAGGGAGGATCTTGAGTCAGCCCTGTTTCAGTATGAGTTGAAAGGTTGTCAGGCAACACCACCAAATGAGTCTGAGGAGGAGAACTACTCTGAGGAGGACTACTCTGAGGAGGAAGGCAGTGGCCCTGAGGAGGGAACAGAAAGAGATGATTGGCTCCTAGCTCGAATCCGAAGTCTGGAAGAGCTAGAAACAGAGCTTGAGATGGCTGAGGAGAAGAGAGCCTTAGTCCTGGAAAAAGAAAGGATTGCAGCTCAAGAGCTGAGCTGTGAAAAGCTGAAGCTGGAAGCCATGAGGGCTGAGTCCAGTTCAGATGGCGGCAGCAAAAATCTTGTATACAGTACTGCTGAAGAAGTGCACATGCCCAGAGATGTGGTGCCCTACTTGAAGGAGGGAGTTAACACATCCCAGGATGTTCAGGGGTATGAGGTAGCTCCAGTGATGCACAGGGTCCCTGTGGTGTATTGGAGAACTGGCATGGGGAGTCATATTCCTACTGGTGTGATGGACACTCTACTGACTCTAGGTGAGAGTAACAGGGAGAGGGGTTCCCCCCAGGTAGATGTCCTAGTTATGGAGTGTGAAGACATCCCAGAAGAGTGTGGGTTAAGTGTCAGGGACAGTCAGGTACTGTCTCACCAGTCTCAGGAGGGTGATGTGGGGTGCTTTTTCAAAGCAGAGTCACTGGATGGTTGGGTGAAGGGTACTTTGGTTAATTCATGTGAGGGGCTGAGTGATGTAATTGCTGGAGAGCATATGTCTAGTCCTTATTTTCCAGAGCTACGCCAACACCAGGTGGAGTGTGAGTTCTCTGACCCCTGGGAGCTTACAATGGAGGCAGACTTCTGGGTGAGTACCAGAGAGTCTGAAGAGGCATTTGGGGATGCTCCTGAGAGGAGTGGTCTAGGTAGTTCCCAACCAGGTGAGGTGGGAAGGATTGTAGTGTCCCAGGTAGGTCCCTGTGTAGTGGGATGGGTAAGGGACCCCATGTCAAGTCTCAGAGGAGAGGGAATGGGGATGGGCTGAGGCCCAAGGTGCCCAAGATCAGGTCCCAGGTCCTGGAGGGTTCCATGAGGGAACTCCAGGAGGGAAGCCTAGCCTGTACCGTAGGGCCTTCTGTTGAGGGAGACCCCACAATATCAGGAGAATTTGGGGGGGGGGGCGGCTGTAGCCAGCGTCCCACCAGTTCTGGTGTCTGCCAGTACCACTCCTAGTGAGAGGGTGCAGAAGTCCAGACAGAGGGTCGAGAGGGGGTTGCGAACCCCAGTGGAGAACCTGGAGGGTCAGGGGACAGCTCTGAGAGCAGAGCCCCCCAGGAATGACCTTGGTGAGACCATTTCTGGGTTGGGGGGAATCCAGACCCTGTCAGATGGGCAGAGGTCAGGGGACCTGCGCTAGCCAGACTCTTGTGTGGCCCTTGGGGACAGTGTGTCCCTTGAGGGGGGTAAGTGTGCCCCCCTGGAAGTCCTGGTGTGCCAGGCAATGGTTCAACCGCAGGGTGGTGACTCTGGGATGGATGACCAGGTTCAGAGGGTAAACTCTGACCTGGTGGGGGGTAGGTATGCCCCCCAGGAAGTCCTGGGTTGCCAGGCAGTGGTCCAGTCTGTGGGTACAGACCCTGGACTGGAGGATCAGGTGAAGGGGGTAAACCCTGACATGAAGGGGTGGGCGGTTTGCCCAATCACCACCCCTGGTGTGATTTCAAGGGGTACTCTCCCTGAGGGAGGGGTGCAGATCCCTGAGAGTAGGGGCAGGGGAGAGAGAGACTCACCCCTCGCCCCAGCGTAATCTAAGGGTACAGAACCTGGATTGGAAGGCCAGGTTCAGGGTGTCCCCCCTGACCTAGAGGAAGGGGCTACTGCTAACAGTGCCCCTGCCATGTTGTCTTCTAGGGGGCCACTCCTAGTAGGGGGTGCAGGACCCCAGAAGAGAGGGCGGGGAGGGAAGCCTCACCCCTGGCCCTGGCCAACGTGAAGGTACAGATCCCAGGTTGGAGGACCAGTTGCAGGATTACATCCCTGTACTGGTGGAAGAATTGTGCAGGACTGCTTCTACAAGCACCCTAACAATTTTGGACTCTGGGGGTGCCGCTCCTGCAGGGAGGGTACAGAGCCCCAGAGGGGAAGACCAGGGTCAGGTTGTCATCCCTGACCTGGTGGAAGAGAGAGTGGTCAAAGGGTGCCAGGCACCTGGGGCTACCTCCCCCCACTCTCCACAGTCACAGTGGTTGGAGAGGCCTGAGGTCGGGCTCTCATGTCTGACAGTTGTCCGGGGCCACTGTGGCTTGCTGTCCTGGTGGACAGAGTTGCCCCTGGGGGGGATGAGAGTCACATCCCGGGGGTGGAGTGGGCAACACCACTGTGTTGGCCCTGGTGGTGCTATCTGCCCATTGGGATACATCTGTGAGCAATGTAAAGTTAGGTGCTGCACAGATGGTATCTGCAGATGTGGAGAAGGGTTCCCCATGGGTTAGCTTAGTGGGCCCTGAGAGTATGGACAGAGGGATCCGACTGGAGTCAGGAAGGTGTAGAACTGGACCATGCCCCTGCTGTTGTGGGCCTGGGTCCTTGTTCTATCGCCCCAATCAGGGAAGTACATCAAGGTATTGATTGTTCTCCCCTGGCTTTAGGCTGGTAGGGGGTTGTGTTGGACTTTTTTGCTTAGGCAGGGTCATCCCCAATCTTTTTGCCTCCTGACTCCTATTTTTTCTGACCTGTTGCTGTTGGCTTTTGAACTCTGAGCACTTTACCACTGCTAACCAGTGCTAAAGTGCATATGCTCTCTGTGTAAAATTGTATGTAATTGGTTTATCCATGATTGGCATATTTGATTTACCAGTAAGTCCCTAGTAAAGTGCACTAGAGGTGCCAGGGCCTGTAAATCAAATGCTACTAGTGGGCCTGCAGCATTGGTTGTGCCACCCACATACGTAGCTCTTTAATCATGTCTCAGACCTGCCACTGCAGTGTCTGTGTGTGCAGTTTTAACTGTAAATTCGACTTGGCAAGTGTACCCACTTGCCAGGCCTAAACCTTCCCTTTTCTAACATGTCAGACACCCCTAAGGTAGGCCCTAGGTAGCCCCAAGGGCAGGGTGCAGTGTATGGTTAAGGTAGGACATATAGGCGGTCATTACAACATTGGTGGTAAAAGCCACTTACCTCCGTGCAGAACACCGCCAACACACCGCCGCACCCGCGGAAATCCGCCACAGCTATTATGACCCACAGCACGGAATCTGCCAAAATGCAGACACCCACACAAGTCCGCCACACCAAAGGTCAGTGATAAACTGGCGATAACAAAACCTCCACCATCACGCCAACAGAAATACGGCCACACTATCACGACCCACGAATCCACCCGGCGGTCTTTCAACCGCGATATTCCATTGGCGGTACACACCGCCGCGCTCAAAATACACAAACATTTACAAAACACAGCCAAATTGGTCAAATCGAAATACACACACCTGATACACATACACACACCACTCCCACACACCAATACTCTATAAAACACACACCCACATCACCCACAAACCCCTACAACCAGAATCACTGAGAGAAGGCCAGAGAGAGACACCACCATCAACAAACTAGCATCCACAGGCACACAACACCATCAACCACATAACTTCCATGCACCTCACACTGCACACCACTACATATCAGCACACTTACCACCACACACCCCACCCCACACATCACCCACACCTCCCCATGGCACGGCAAAGACACCCCAGGTTCTCGGAGGACGAGCTCAAGGTCATGGTGGAGGAAATCGTCCGGGTAGAGCTACAGCTATTCGGATCACAGGTGCAACACACCTCCATTGCTAGGAAGATGGAGCTATGGTGAAGAATAGTGGACAGGGTCAACGCAGTGGGACAGCACCCAAGAAATAGGGATGACATCAGGAAGAGGTGGAACGACTTACGGGGGAAGGTGCGTTCCGTGGTCTCAAGACATCACCTTGCGGTTCAGCGGACTGGCGGTGGACCCCCACCTACTCCCCCACAACTAACAACATGGGAGGAGCAGGTCTTGGTGATTCTGCATCCTGAGGGCCTTGCAGGAGTAGATGGAGGAATGGACTCTTGTAAGCCAAATCTCTCACAATTTCATCCCCCACCCAACCTGCATGCCATCACATACCCCCACCCTCACCCTCACCCCCATCACTCCAACTCCTCACAAATGTCCCAATATCACAAACCACACATCCCAAACCCAAGCCCTGCATGCAACAACAAAGCATGGACAACCAACCCCAAAAGCATGCTCACTGCACAAACCCATACACCCCCCTAAACCATCCTCACACAAGGTCCCACACAGGAATGCAAGCACTGGGGTACACGGTCAACCACCCATTGCACACCATGGCACGCACAGATGCAATAATCATGCTTTTACACCCCTGCAGGACTCCTACCCAACGTCACCGCACAGGAGGGTCCAGACATGTCCACACCACCAACAGAAGAGGCCCACAGTAATGACAGCAGCTCTGTCCAACTGGATCTAGATGACCAGCCCGGCCCATCGGGGACCTCTGGACAGTCGGTTCCCATCACACAGGCCACTACAGAGCTTCCCCCCTTTGGAAACACCAGCACAGCACCCACCCAGCGGGCCCATACCTCTGTCCCCAGGACACGTCAACCAGCAGTGTGTCCACCACTACAGGGAACCCAGGCTAACCCACCACCCCAACAACAACAGAGACCTGGGGGCAGTGGCAGTGGGCACACCGTTCAGGGGACAGAGGCAAAGGAACACAGGGGAACTGGGAGGGCTGCTGTGCGACAGGGGGAGGACTGGCCAAGGGAACCCACTCTCCACGGGCCCTCTCCAACATCATGGGAGCCTACCACCACTCCCAGGAGATGATGGCAACGGTACTGGCCAAGTTTCAGGAGACCCAGCGGCTGCAGGAGGAACAGTTTCTGGGCTTCAGGGAGGAACTCAGAGCCATCAATTCCACCCTGGGCACCATCGTAGGGGTGCTGAAGGAAGTACTCAACACCTTGAGGGACACTATGGAACAACAAGGGGCCCCTGACACTAGCCTGGACAATGAACTGCCCACCACCTCCACCGGCACTAGTGGACAGGAGGCACCGCCACAGGACCACCACACCAGCACCCCACCCCGTGCAGATGGGGAACCACCAGCCCGCAAATGGTCCCTGAGATCCAGGACAAAGACAGAGAATGATGCCAAGACCCCCGCCAAGAAATGAGACCACCCTGAATGTCATCTTTCAGTCCCACTTTGTCACCCTGTCCATCCTCAAACTGTCCCAGCTCAACTTCCTATGCCCATTTGGGCAATGCACCTGTGAGATCAATAGACTGGACTCTGCCATGGACATACCTCCACCATCACCCGTCTCCATTTTGCAACCCCCTCCAATATTGAGCACTTAAATAAACACCCTTGAAGCACAAAAAAATCTGGAGTCGGTCTGTGATTTCGAATTAGTGTATTATCAATTACTGTGGCAAAAAGCTCTTACAATTGGAATGTCAACATACCTATGTCACACAGCTCTAGTCCATGAGGAATCAAAGCAGATGTCACAAAGTGGGACCCACATATGTGAAATCGTAAGGAACAGTGACAACTCAGTGACCATACACTGGGTGAAAACGACAGACAGTAGAGAGGTAGTAATGTTAAAGTACATGTAGTAGGCAGGTTTGTATTCTTACCTGTGTCTCACTGGAAATATTGCAGGATCACCGAGTCCCTGTTGTCGATGTCCAATTCTTCTGCTTCCTCGTCTTCACTGTCCACAGGCTCCACAGCTGCAACAACACCACCATCTGGACCATCCTCCTGCAGAAAAGGCACCTGTCCTCGCAAAGCTAAGTTGTGAAGCATACAGCAGGCCACGATGATCTTGCACACCTTCTTTGGTGAGTAGAATAGGGATCGACCTGTCATATGGAGGCACCGGAACCTGGCCTTCAGGAGGCCGAAGGTCCGCTCGATTATCAGCCGTGTTCGCCCATAGGCCTCATTGTAGAGTTCCTCTGCCCTTGTCCTGGGATTCCTCACTGGGGTCAGTAGCCATGACAGGTTTGGATAACCAGAGTCACCTGCAAATGGCGAGGTACAACTGTTAGACACACACTAACCTGTAAGGGGATCCCCAGACCCAGACAACCATTCCCACTGACTTGCTTCCAGGTGCTCACCTAATAGCCACACTCGGTGCCTCTGGAGTTGACCCATCACATAAGGGATGCTGCTATTCCGCAGGATGTAGGCGTCATGCACTGAGCCAGGGAACTTGGCATTTACATGGGAGATGTACTGGTCGGCCAAACATACCATCTGCACATTCATGGAATGATAACTCTTCCGTTTTCTGTACACCTGTTCACTCCTGCGGGGGGACCAAAGCCACATGTGTCCCATCAATGGCACTTATGATGTTGGGGATATGTCCCAGGGCATAGAAATCACCTTTCACTGTAGGCAAATCCTCCACCTGAGGGAAAACGATGTAGCTCCGCATGTGTTTCAGCAGGGCAGACAACACTCTGGACAACATGTTGGAAAACATAGGCTGGGACATCCCTGATGCTATGGCCACTGTTGTTTGAAATGACCCACTTGCAAGGAAATGGAGTACTGACAGCACCTGCACTTGAGGGGGGATTCCTGTGGGATGGCGGATAGCTGACATCAGGTCTGGCTCCAGCTGGGTACACAGTTCATGGATTGTGGCACGGTCAAGCCTGTATGTGATGATCACATGTCTTTCCTCCATTGTCAATAGGTCCACCAGCGGACTGTACACTGGAGGATGCCGCCATCTCCTCACATGTCCCAGCGGACGGTGCCTATGAAGGACAACAGCGAGCACAGAGTCAACCAACTCAGAGGTACGTACCCACAGCTTACACAGAACACGAATCATAATCTGAAAAGTGGCCTGTATGTGTGTTGAGTCTAGGCCTAGGTATGTGTGACGCAGTTAAAAATTAAGCCATGTGGGCCCCTGAAATGGCGGCTGCCTGACCTCTAAATTGGGACAATGGGATGTGAGGTAACTGCGCTGGCGTTGTACACCGTCGCGGTAGGCGGTCGAAGGAAGGGGGAGAGTGCGGCTTGCATGAAACGATGGTGAGTGCATGTGCCACATGCCAAGGGTAGGGATGGGGGCCAATGACTGTGACGGTGCAGTTGGTAATAATTTTCTCTTCCCCCTGTTCAAATCATGTAGGTCAGCACCCACCAGAAAAAAGATATTTGGCGTGCCATCGCCAAGGACGTCCGGACCCTGGGGGTCTACCACAGACGGAGCACCCACTGCCGGGCTGGAGCAAGAAGACGGTGGAGGCTCAGCTGGGGATGGCCTCCCAATGTGGGAGGGGTGCCCGTCGCACCATGACCCCCCTGATGTTCAGGATCCTGGCGGAGGCATACCCGGAGTTGGATGGGCGCTTGAGGGCATCACAGCAGCCACAAGGGGGTGAGTACACTCTCATTCTGCTGATTTTGCGCGCAGTGGAGGTGTCTGGGTGGGGGAGGTGGGCTGTGGGTTTCCCTAGGCCAGGGCGAGTGTGCTATTTAGGTCCCCTTGTTCTGGCAGACCCTGTGGCACCCCACCCCACCTGTGTACAGTGCCAAGTACACCTAGTCAGGCTCCAG
This sequence comes from Pleurodeles waltl, assembly GCF_031143425.1. Lineage (NCBI taxonomy): Eukaryota > Metazoa > Chordata > Amphibia > Caudata > Salamandridae > Pleurodeles > Pleurodeles waltl. The sequence goes on along the minus strand of NC_090446.1, from coordinate 841,530,042 downwards.
TGTCATCCATGTGTGCAGATGTTGGCCATAGCCTTGTAGGCCATGTCCCAGGGATTGAACAGTGGAGCCCAAGTGCACGGAGTAGTGCAGGGGGCTTCTGTGTCTGTCGTGTCCGCCAACGGTAGCGGTAATGCATGCACTCAACATGTCTTTCTTCTGTCGTCCCCCCCTTTTTGTGGTCTCCCTGTTGTGGAGGAGCAGAAGGGAGCTGCATCCCACATGGCCCTGGAGGGCCACACTACGGACTCGGAGTTCACCAGTGGGACGGAGGGCGAGGGGAGCTCCACGGCGGGAACAGGAGCAGAGACCAGTGATACAGACTCGTCCTCTGATGGGAGCTCCCTTGTGGAGTACTTTCCTTTATATGAGAATCAGAAAAACATTCTGACTAAATTTTAAACCAGTCATATAAATCCTTATTTAAGAATGCATACTAGGACCATACAACATTGCGTCTAGAAACTCTGGCCTTCTGTATACTCTTAAAATGTTTCAACACAAATTGCGAATATTGCAGATTTATATATATATATATATATATAGTAAACACCATAAAAGGATTGTACACCATGAATAACACAATATGGATTCAGGAAACAAATCATATAACTTGTCAACTCTAATATTACATAATAAATATCTTAGAATAGTGGCATACAATAAACAACATGAATAAAACTCGAGGAGAGAATCGTGCGTCTTGCCAATTTGAGTGTGACCATGTAAAATGTCAAGAAATGATAGCATGCAATGAATATCACAATCAAATCATCATTAAACGAATTGCGCGTCTTTTGCCGATTCTTAAGCTACCATGTAAATGTCAAGAAATGGTAGCGCGCAATGAACAACAAAGTTAAATCCTCATGAAACAAATCGCGCATCTTGCCGATTCGTAAGACATCATGTAAATACCAAGAAATACCAAGAAATGGTAGCGCGCAATGAATAACACAGTTAAACCTTTTATGAAACAAATCGCGTGTCTTGCCGATTTGCAAACCACCATATAAATGTCAAGAATGGTAGCACGCAAGTAATTTGTTAATCTTTACAAAATTAAACCAAGAATATGAAAATTCTCGATAACGGTGTCGGAACAGTCCAACCACCGTCTTACCGCCTGGAACAATGATCACCAATGAAGGATGAAGGGCAGAAGCCTGGAAGATACAATAGGCCGCCAGGACAGGAGCTCAGGAAGAAGCTGCTGCTCTGCACCGGGACCTCTGAATAGTGAGCACTTGGAGTTGGGCTGGCTCTCTTTTATAGAGACTTGGCCCAGCCCACAACCAAGCCCAGGCATGTTGCAGGGAAAGTCTCTGGAAGGCCCTGGAAAGGGGCCACACCCTAACACACTCTGAAAACCTGCAGCAATACATTGCAAAGGAACAGTATTTGTAAGCATATTAAAAATACGTTTTCAGGATTGAACTCTGCAATGCAAAAGGGTAAACCACAACATATCAGCACAATGCATAAATTACGTTGTTTTGAGAGTGCTTGGTTTTTTGCATTCTAGTCGCCAATAGAGCGCGTACTGCTCTGGTGTTGACACACGCCAAATATCCTTTTTCTGGTGGGCGCTGACCTACATGAATTGTGCATGGGGAAAAGAAAAGTTATCACCAACTGCACCGTCACAGTCATTGGCCCCCATCCCTACCCTTGCCATGTGGCACATGCACTCAACGTCGTATCATGCACGCCTCAATCTCCCCCCCCCATCTTTCATCCACCCCACTCCACACAGGCATTGCCCATTCAGCATGGTAACGGTGTACTTACCTGTTTGTCTGGAGGACCGTAGAGTAGCGTGCACTGGGGGAGGACCCCATCCACGAGTTTCTCCAACTACTCCGATGTGAAGGCAGGGGCCCTTTTCCCAGACGCACAAGCCATTGTCTCTTCCAGAACGCGGTCACAGCAGCACTTGCAGTGTAGGTCCTCTCCTGTCGAAGATCAGGTATCGAGTGATTGAACAGATAGAAAATGGCGGTCATGTCCGCGGTGGTGCGTACCGTCACCGCGGCGTACATTGTCATTGGCTCCTGGGACCCATAGGGTCCAATGTTAACCAATGCAGAATTACGCCGCGGTCTTCGACCGCCTACCACGACGGTGTACAACGCCAGCACAGTTACCTCACATCCCATTGTCCCACTTTACAGGTCAGGCAGCCGCCATTTCAGGGGCCCACATGGCTTAATTTTTAACTGCGTCAGACATACCTAGGCCTTGCCTCAACACTCATACAGGCCAAATTTCAGATTATGATTTGTGTTCTGTGTAAGCTGTGGGTAGTTACCTCTGAGTTGGTTGACTCTGTGTTCGCTGTTGTCCTTCATAGGCACCCTCCGCTGGGACATGTGAGGAGATGGCGGCATCCTCCGGTGTACAAACCGCTGGTGGACCTGTCGACAATGGAGGAAAGACATTTGATCATCACCTACAGGCTTGGTTCAGGTGCCTCCATATGACATGTGGATCCCTATTCTACTCACCAAAGAAGGTGTGCCAGATCATCGTGGCCTGCTGTGTGCTTCAAAACTTAGCTTTGAGACGACAGGTGCCTTTTCTGCAGGAGGATGGTCCAGATGGCGGTGTTGTTGTAGATGTGGAGCCTATGGACAGTGAAGACAAGGAAGCAGAAGAAGAGGACATCGACAACAGGAACTCGGTGATCCTGCAATATTTCCAGTGAGACACAGGTAAGAATACAAACCTGCTTACTACATGTACTTTAACACTACTACCTCTCAACTGTGTCGTTTTCACCCAGTGTATGGTCACTGAGTTGTCACTTTCCCTTACGATTTCACGGATGTGGGTCCCACTGTGTGACATCTGCTTTGTTTCCTCATGGACTAGAGCTGTGTGGCATAGGTATGTTGACATTACATTTGAAAGACCATTTTGACACTGTAATTGCTAAGACACTATTTCAAAATCACAGACGGACTCCAGATTAATTTGTGCTTCAAGAGTGTTTAAGCGCTCAATATTGGAAGGGGTTGTAAAATGGTGAGGGGTGATGGTGGAGGAATGTCCATGGCAGAGTCCAGTCTATTAGTCTCACAGATGCATTGCCCAAATGGGCATAGGAAGTGGAGCTGGGGCAGTTTGAGGATGGACAGGGTGACAAAGTGGGACAGAAGGATGACATTCAGGGTGGTCTCATTTCTTGGCAGGGGTCTTGGCATCGTTCTCTCTCTTTGTCCTAGATCTCAGGGACCATTTGCGGGGTGGTTCACCCTCTGCAGGGGGTGGGTTGCTGGTGTGGTGGTCCTGTGGCGGTGCCTCCTGTCCACTAGCGCCGGCGGAGGTGGTGAGCAGTTCATCGTCCAGGCTAGTGTCAGGGGCCCCTTGTTGTGCCACAGTGTTCCTCCTGGTGTTGAGGACTTCCTTCACCACCCCTACGATGGTGCCCAGGGTGGAATTGATGGATCTGCGTTCCTCCCTGAAGCCCAAATACTGTTCCTCCTGCAGGCGCTGGGTCTCCTGAAACTTGGCCAGTACTGTTGCCATTGTCTCCTGGGAATGGTGGTAGGCTCCCATGATGTTGGAGAGGGCCTGGGGGAGAGTGGGTTCCCTTGGCCTGTCCTCCCCCTGTCACACAGCAGCCCTCCCAGTTCCCCTGTGTTCCTGGGCCTCCGTCCCCTGGACTGTGTGCCCACTGCCCCCAGGTTCCTGTTGTTGTTGGGGTGGTGTTGGGGTGGTGGGTTATCCTGGGTTCCCTGTAGTGGTGGATACACTGCTGATTGACGTGTCCTGGGGACAGAGGTATGGACCCGCTGGGTAGGTGCTGTGCTGGTGTTTCCAGAGGGGGAAGGTCTGTGGTGCCCTGTGACTGTGTCAGGGGAATCGACTATCCAGAGGTCCCCGATGGGCCAGGCTGGTCATCTAGATCCAGTTGGACAGAGCTGCTGTCATCACTGTGGGCCTCTTCTGTTGGTGGTGTGGACATGTGTGGACCCTCCTGTCCGGTGACGTTGGGTAGGGGTCCTGCATGGGTATAAAAGGATGTTTATTACATCTGTGTGTGGCATGGTGTGCAATGGGTGGGTGACCGTGTATCCCAGTGCTTGCATTCCTGTGTGGGTCCTTGTGTGATGGTGGTTTAGGGGGGTGTATGGGTATGTGCAGTGGTCATGCTTTGGTGATGGGTGTCCATGCTTTGTTGTTGCATGCAGGGCTTGGGTTTGGGATGTGTGGTTTGTGATATTGGGACAATTGTGAGGAGTTGGAGTGATGGGGGTGAAGGTGAGGGTGGGGGTATGTGATAGCATGCAAGTAGGGTGGGGGATGTAATAGTTGAGATTTGACTTACCAGAGTCCATTCCTCCATCTACTTCTGCGAGGCCCTCAGGATGCAGAATCGCCAAGACCTGCTCCTCCCATGTTGTTAGTTGTGGGGGAGGAAGTGGGGGTCGGCCGCCAGTCTGCTGAACCGCAAGGTGGTGTCTTGAGACCACGGAACGCACCTTCCCCCGTAGCAAGTTCCACCTCTTCCTGATGTCATCCCTATTTCTTGGGTGCTGTCCCACTGCGTTGACCCTGTCCACTATTCTTCGCCATAGCTCCATCTTCCTAGCAATGGAGGTGTGCTGCACCTGTGATCCGAATAGCTGTGGCTCTACCCGGACGATTTCCTCCACCATGACCCTGAGTTCCTCCTCAGAGTACCTGGGGTGTCTTTGCCGTGCCATGGGGCGGTGTGGGTGATGTGTGGGGTGGTGTGTGTAGTGATAAGTGGGGTCATATTTAGTGGTGTGTTGTGTGAGGTGCGTGGAAGTTATGTGGGTGATGGTATTGTGTGCCTGTGGATGCTTGGTAGTTGTTTGTAGTGTCTCTCTCTGGCCTTCTCTTGGTAATTTTGTCATAGGGGTTTGTGGGTGATGTGGTTGTGAGTTTTATATTGTAATGGGTGTGTGGAAGTGGTGTGTGTATGTGTATCAGGTGTGTGTATTTCGAATTGTCCAATGTGTTTTGTAGATGTGTGTGTATTTTGAGCGCGGCGGTGTGTACCGCCAATGGAATACCGCGGTTGAAAGACCGCCGTGTGGATTAGTGTGTCGTGATAGTGTGGGCGTATTTCTGTTGCCGTGACGGTGGAGGTTTTGTTTTCGCCAGTTTATCACTGACCTTTGGTGTGGCGGACTTGTGTGGGTGTCTAAATTTTGGAGGATTCCGAGCAGTGGGTCATAATTACCATGGCGGAATTCCACTGCTGCGGCGGTGTGTTGGCGGTCTTCTGCACGGTAGTAAGCGGCTTTTACCGCCAATGTTGTAATGAGGGCCTATGTGTGCCCTATACTACTCCTCAAAGTGAGCCCCAGGTTTGAAGATAGTGAAGTACTGGAGAGCGGTGGAGCACCCATGGGCCCGCTCCCATGTGGCGTCGCAGACACTGGAGAAATCACAACGTGTGATGGCCCGGTAGTGCAAATTCGTCCCACAGGATTGTAAACGGTTTAAAATCCCCATTGGCCTTAAGCTGGTCAATAAATAATAGACCTTTGCACCGCCAAGCCTCCCAGTTGATTGTTTCTCCCCCTATTAGCAGACCCGTTTTATCCCAGATGGGGGCCTGATTCATGGATCCTCAAATCCACTCCTAACAAGCAGGGTGCTATCCTCGAGGAATTTAGCATGGCGGGGAGCATGGGAGTAGCAGATCTGGACAGGGTAGCACCCTCACTATGGAGCATATTAAGGCCAGGGAGTGTGAGATTGTGCGTTCTGCCGTGACCCACAACAGGGGGTTGAGGACATCTGGGAGCAGGAAGACAAGCTGCGATAGCTGTAATGCTAGGGCGTAATATTCTATCATGAGCTAGCCCATCCCTCCACACTCGCAGCACGCTAAGACAGTAGCTTGGCTAGCCTGGGATGCATTGACCCCCACACAAAGGCCTGTATTCGTCTATCCACCTCTCGAAGTAGAGGCAGAGGGATGTGTAAGGGTAACATTCCAAGAGCATAAAGAAACAGTGGTAGGATCACCATGCAGACTGCCTGCACCCTCCCCTATAGGGAGAGGCCTAAGTAAGATCACTTGTTAAAATCCCACTTCATATTGATAAGTAGCGGGTCTTGGTTGTCTGCCATCATACGTTCCAGGCCATTATTGATGAATATACAGAGGGATTTAATATGGGGCCGTTTCCACTGGACCGGGAAGTCCTGCACTGCTGAGCAGACTGTCATGTGAGACATAGGAAGAGCTTCGCTTTTGTCCCAATTTATTTTGTACCCTGATAGCGCTTCAAATTTGACTAGGATTGACCGAAGTGCTGCAAGCAAGTGGGGGAGGTCCGTGAGTGTTAGCAATATGTCATAGGCAATTAGTGGAGGAACCGCCAGGGATGGGTGCACCAGAGACGAGGTTGGAACTACGGATGAGAATGGCTAGCGGTTCCACAGCTAGTAGGAAAAGCAATGGGGACAGTGGGCAACCTTGTCGGGTTCCTCTCCTAACTGGGAAAACCTCAGAAAGGAATCCCTCACCTGCTGTCGGTGTGTCGTATAACCAACAGATCTCGTTGATTAATCCAGTCCCTAACCCGAACCGATTCAAGGTTTCAAAAGATACCACCATTCTATCCTATCGAATGCCTTTTTGACGTCTAGGTATAGGGCAAGGGCCTCCTCCCGGGTATCGCGAGTGGCCCATAGGGCATGCAGTAGAGTGCCGAGGTGGTTCCTGGAGGAGCGGCCGGGTACAAAACCAACTTGGGTATGGCAGCACTTTCTTGAGGTGGGTCACCAGGATACCTGCCAGTATTTTTACATCTCCATTTAGAAGGGAGATGGGGCAGTAGCTGCCACATTAAAGAGGGTCCTTCCCAGGTTTGGGTAACACTGCTATAGATGCCCTATTGGAAAAAGGGTTCAGTAAACCTGTGCGGTCCACGCCACGAAAGGCATCATACAGGGAGTCCACTGTCTCTGCTCCAGTACATTTGTAGAATTCTGCTGGGAACCAATCATTGCCTAGGGACTTATGATAGGGAAGTTTAGCTATAGTCTGCTCAATCACAGTCTTGGTTACCTCTCCTTCTAAGAATGCCCTGCATTCCTTTGTAAGGCTGGGAACCCGTGCTTTATCGAAGAATACAGATAATGTCTTGTGGTCCTCAGCTGCTTTGGCAGTATATAAGATCTGGTATTGGACACATTAGCAATGTCCTGTGGGTGAGTAAGGATTGTATAATCAAGATCCCGGACAGCTGGAATAACCAGCGCTGCATCCCGTTGACAAAGTCGGGCAGCTAGTAACCGTCCTGCCTTCTCCTCGTGTTCGTAGTGGCGTCCTCCTATCTGTTGCAATGCGTATTCTGCCTGAGAGGTGTGTAGGGCATTCAATTCCATTTTGGCATGTTCAAGACTACGGCGGGTGGAGGAGGAGGGAGATGCGGTGTATTCGCAGGTACATGACACTATTCGGTCTTCCAAGGCTCGTTGGCGGGAGCATCACTGAGCGTTGGCAATGGCAGCTTCCCTAATGAGTTGTCCCCTTATCGTTGCTTTCGCCGCTGCTCATAAGGTCTGTGGGGAGGAGACTGAACCTTTATTGTTGGCCAGATAGTCATTCACATGGGAGCTGAGTTGTTTCTTCCCCTGTGGTGTACGATAGCGCGAGGCGTTTAGACGCCATGGCTTGCATCCAGGGGTGATTAAGCCCAGGTCTAGTGCCAATAGCACCGTGGAGTGGTCCGATAATGCTGCTGTCAGGATCTGGGAATCCCTAATCCATGGGACCAGGTTATGGGTGACAAGGAAGTAATCTAGTCTAGATTGTGTATCATGGACTGGTGAAACATAGGTGTGACGAATGGGAGAGACGCCAATGATCCACCAAGCCCTGGTCCGAACAGATGTCCCCGAAGAGGGCTCTGTCTGCATTGTTACCCACATCCAGGCTGCCTGTACAATCGAGCACCCCATCGCATGCTAGCTTCCAGTCGCCTCCCAGGAGATATTGTGAGACCCCAATCTCTGTCAGGAGGCAATTGAGAGACAGGAAAAAGAGACATTTGTTGCCCATAGGAGCATATATAGAACCTACACAGATGGTATGTGGGTTCACCGGTCCAAGCTGATGTGATCCCCGTATAGAGTACTCGATCCACCCAGTCCCTGCGGAGTTTCTCTGATTCCAGTGAGGAAAGATGTGTTTCTTGCAATAGGGCAATATCTGCACGTTTTGATTGTAGATATGAAAAAACCTTCTTTCTCTTGATGAAGTGTGTGAGACCATGAACGTTCCAAGAGAGAACTGTTAACGAAAGCGGGGATCCCATGCTAGTGTCAGACGAAGTATATTGCTATGCGTAGTGGTCCCTTACTATGCTGATGCGGCCGGGACTGTCTTGTGTCAAAGGGGAGGCAGGGGATAGGACACAGTTCAGGGGAGCACTGGTGGAGGGTGTGGGAACCCCTGATCGGTATAAAGTAGAGAGCGGACCCAATCAAGTCTTAAAAGATAGGGGGAGAGGTAAAAAGAGTGGGACGTGAGAGATATGAGAAGAATAAAGGTGAATAGGGGAGAGAGGGGAGAGAAAAGCCGATTAAGGTATAGAGAAGAATAATCAATAAGAAGAGTAGGAAAGTAAATGTTGTACAAGGGAGTGGATCTGAGGTGGTTTAGGAGCCGAGGTAAGCACCTCACAGAATATGAGTGCTGTAAAACTGCGAGTCAAAACCTGCATGATCCGCAAGCCTGGCTCACACACGGGGGAGAGGGAGACCTCCGACGTAGAGAGGAGGTAGTAGTACAGGCCTCCACACCAGGGACAGCTCCTGGGAGGGAGGGGATGTGGAGTGCGCACAGAGGTAGGGAGAGGATGGTGATAGAGAGAGGGGGTCGGGCACCTCAGAGAGACCCAATAGTATAGAATCCACATGAGCATTACATATCCCATGACAAACATATGAAAAATTCATAACGCAACCCTGAGAACAGGTTCAATCTGTAATACAAATAAATCAATCAGCAGCCGGGTAGGCTGTGAGAGAGTCATATTGTGTCTATCATAGAAACAAGAATAAGAACAAGAACAGTAACAACATCTAGGACATTAGCAAACATGGCAGCAGCCGATAAAGAGGTGTGTGGGACTTAGCTGTCCGGCGAGTGTACATTCGTGGCATCCGTGCAGGGAACTTCTGTTGTTGTGATCATTACACAGGTTATGTAACAGTTAGATAGCAGGGGTGGCGGTTTCAAGGGAGACCAGGATTTGTTTCTGTTAAGGCTTTGAGGGCATGTTCTCTGCCTTCCTGGGATCTCTGTGGGCGATCATAGGTCCTACCCCTTTTCTGCTTTGCCGAGTTGACATCGTGTTTGCCGGGGTCTAAATGTGTAGAAGGTCCTTCCGGAGAGGGAGAGTTTGACTGCAGATATGTGGAGGAATGGTCCATGGGTTGCGTGGCAAGGGTAGCCAAAAAGGAACTGCCGGGACAAAAAAGTCTCTAGATCTGCCATCGTTCATGATCCACATGCGAGCCGGTTCAAAGAGGCCAAATTTGATATTCATGTCTCTTAGCTGTGGGCGAAGAGCTAGGAATGCTCTCCTTTTCTCATTGGTTTCACGGGAGAAGTCCACGGCCTTTTGAATATCAGACCCCTCCATCCTATATGGACTATGTGCCCTCGCTGGCGTGATAACCTGACGTGCTTACTCATGGTGGAGGAAACAAGCAATGATGATGCAGGGCTTTCCAAAGTCTGCCTTATGGATAGGGCCAATTCTGTGGGCCCGTTGGAATTCCAGTGTTGGGGAGAAGGTAAGGCCTGTGAGCTCCAGTAGAAGATCTTTGAGAAACGCTCTTATGTCCGTACCCTCTTTGCATTCCGTAGTGCCGAAAAAACGAACATTGTCCCTTCTGCTCCTGTCCTCCAGGTCTTTAAGTTTGCGATGGAGGAGTTGCAACTCTGAATCGCGCTCTGGCAGCACTGCAAGTTGGCCTTCAACTTCTGTAATTCGGTGGTCTAGGTTTGTGACCTTTGAGTCCATGGCTTCCAGGCGGTGGCCCACTGCCACGATTTCCTGAGGAATGCGCTCCGTGGTATTGTCTGAATGTGCATCATGTGCGGAGGCAGTGGAAGTGGAGGCTGCGTGGGTTGCAGGTGAGGCCATGGGGCGAGGTTGGGAGATGGCTTCTGAGAAAAGTAGTTGAAGGGTGTGTTTACCTGCCATCTTGTCATTGGGCATTGCCAGGCAGGGGGAGAACCAGATGACCTCCGGGGTACCTCCTCAATAAAAGGCAGTGTAGAGGTGAGCTGGCGTATTATTTTGTGGCACCAAGCAGAGGTGCGAGTCCTGGGAATGGATCCCAAGCCTCAGGTTTCACCCTTGTGCTCCATACAATAGTTGGCTCTTCTGGAGGGGTGGTCCTTCGTATATAGCAGTACACTCACATCGCTCTTGTTGGATTCTGTCACTGCTCCATAATCTGTGACCTTTTTGCAGCAAAGAGCAACCATCTTGTGGCACGGTATGGGTGAGGAGTAGGTTGTGGCCACAAGTTAACCAGGATCCGGCCCTTGAAGAGTATGGCAGGGTCAAGTGCTGACAGACAGGGAGGGAGGGATGGAGGTCACTAATCAGACTGGGGAGGGTAATTCAGTACGCCAGATAACCCCACTTAAGTGCGTTCTCTCAACTGGCTTTGTGGGGTTGTGGCGGATGGGCACTTTTCCGCAAGAAAGCTGTATCGCTGTCCTCATCTAGGGCCTTTCATGCTTCACTGCGAGCCACTGGTTCCCCCTGGTTGATATAGGCTGGAGTCCTGTAGTGCGGCTTTGCGGGATATTTCATGTGCAGACAGGGAAAGCTAGTCACTGAGAGGTCTCGGGCACCCCCCTGCTCACAAGGAAATACGTGGTGTCAGCACACCGCTGTCCTCAATTCTGGATGGTGCTGCCTTTGTATCCCCCCACCTCAGGTAAGCAGCACTCCGTGGTCCAGTGTAGCCATCTATGGGCCTCAGGCTGGAAACCCAACCGGTGTTCCCACTTAACGTTCAATGCTCTCCCCTCCGATCAGGAAAAAGTCAGGGGAGATGGAGGGAGAGGAGAGTCGGTAGAAGCTGTGTCCCGGAGGGATCTGCAGGATCCAGTGACTGCCGCATGCAGGGCTCGTTCCTCAGGCCGGGAACGCATGCAGGCGTACCCAGTCGTCCAGCAAATTAAGCCTGTGGATCTCCGCAGGGTGACAGGTCCAAAAGCACGCTGGAGCACTGGGGCTGCCCCCAGCCTTGGAGAGGGTGCCGATCTGATCTGGTTGGGCTGCAGAGTGAGCTGAGGGTGAGAGAGCCCTCTCGCCGGGTTGCCGCCCCCTCAATCACCACCCAGCATGGCCTGCCTCGCAAAGCATTAGCTTCAGGCGGCCATTCCCGCTGTGGCCTGACCTCGCCCAGTCGTGATTTACATTTTCAATAGGATTTGGCAATAACGTAGCACGATTCAGAATAGTACACCTTTTGATATTAACTTTGGAAGATGAAAGGATAACTTGCTCATATCAGGTCAAAGGCCCATTGATCAAGTATTGCATTTTTGTTCAATATTTCCACTGAGTGGGGAATGAAAACATTCAGGAGATGACGCATAACAATGCCTTTGCACTGTTCTATGTTGAAGCTCAAAGCGGTGACTGTCTTCAAACAACCAGGCAGCCCTAAAGCCACAGGATCAAGTGTGGCAAACAAATAAGCCTCAGGCATTTTTGCATCTCCATGCAGCTGTGTCGAAACTGAGAGAGCACATCCATCATTCTCACAGCAAAACAAAGAAAAACATTTGTTATAATCAGGCATTCCTAGAGCTGGGGCTCGGCATAAGCTTTTTCTCAGCTCGGTGAAGACACATATCCAGTTGTCATCCATTGGTACTGGATCAGAAACATCTTTGTGTGTTAGCCTCCGTAAAGGCTTGGCCAAAAGGGGAAAAGTTTGGAATCCACTGTGGACAGTAGCCAAACATTCCCAGAAACATTCAGACTTCTTTCTGTGTGGCAGGGGGACTCATTTTCATATTTGCTGATATTCTTTCTTGTGACACATTCTGCATACCTTTCTCAATGTGGCAACCTGAATACAGGAATTCTTATTTGCAAGATTTTAATTTTGCTGGGGAAAACGTATGTCCATTTTCTCCTAAATGATTCAAGATAGCAATTATGTTTCTCTTACATGCTTCTCAGGTGTTTGATGCAACAAGTAGATCATCCATGTGCTGCACTAAGACTGAGTGATAGAGCATTTTAAGGGATTCAAATTATTTTTCAAGATCTAGTTGAAAATGGATGGTGACTCTGTATGCCCTTGTGTGACTCAGCACCATGTTGAAACATGACTGTGAATTTGAATGCAAACAGGAATTGACTTTCCTCATGTAGTGATATTGAGAAGAAAGCTTGGCACAGATCAATTACAGTAAACCATTCTGCTTCACAGGGAATTTGGAAGAAAATCTCTGCAGGATTCGGTATGACTAGACAACATGCAACTACGCTTTCATTTACCTTTCTCAGGTCCTGGTCTGTGCAGTACTTTCCATTGGGCATCCACAGTCCTAGAATGGGAGGGTTACGTGGACTTCCTATTATCTCTTTCAAGATTCCTTGTTCAATTGGACAATTTACTAAAGGGGTAATTCTAGCAATTGTTTCTTGAGACATATTACACGGGGTGCTTTTGGATACACTGCATTTGGCTTCAGTGTTATTTTAATGGGCTCAACTCCTTTGATGAGTCCTATTTACTTTCCTGAAAAATCTCAAACTTCAGCAGTCACTGTGTCTTTTAAATAATTGAGAATTGATTACATGTCAGCATTGGGTACAATGTGACACTTGGATACTGCTTCACAATTTTACAGGCCAAATCTTCCTCGGGGTTTACAGCTAATGGAACAATTTAGCTTGCACAATGGGTCACGTCCAAGCAAGTTTGCAGGGCCTGAATCACAGACCACAAATTAGTGGTCATCTTCAAATGAGCTTATTTTCATGGGGACATATTCTTTTACAGGATTGGTCAGGTCAATTGTTTATTTGCAACGCCTACAACCTGGCTTCTCTTTCCTGAAAGGGACAAGTTTTGCACTTCTGCTGTTCCGACAGTAGAATGTGTAACTCCTGTGTGATCTTCTAAGGATGCACCTCACATTCAGTCCCCATTATTAGAGCTATCTGCTTGAAGAATTCCCTCATCACTTAGGTCCATTAGGGGAAACTGTGATGCTATCTGGTTCAACATTTGCATGCACAATCTGGTTTAAATTCTCCTAGTGAACAACCATTCTCTTTTGAGTCATCAGGCTTGTGGTACCTGCATTTGCTATCCCAGGGACACATTTACATTTTGCACTGGGGGTCTTTGAACTCTTCGGATTGGAACCTGATTATTGCCTGGTCCTTGGACAACTCCAATATTCTACAGTTGGTTATTCACATTATTAAAGGGACGCTCTTGTTGCCAATGACCACAATTTCCACACACATGACACAGATTAGTTCTCTTCCAAGCCTGAACATCAACCTCGCCTCCACTTTGATCCTCCTGAACACCACACCCTCTACTTCTAGGCTAGACAAAATTTGTCATTGACTGCCCCTTGTATACCACCAGAGTTTACCATCACCTGCAGACTCTGACTAGCTTTCTGTGCTGCTTTCAATTGCATGACCATAACCTTCTCTTTCAACATTTTCTGCTTCAATTCCAGTTCATCGCTACAATACTTTGCATACAGCAAGATTTCATCAGTCTGTTTATTCTGCCAACAAATCAGATGCAACTGAATCATCTCACTTATGCCTGGCTTCAATCCTTGTACAAATCTGAACATATAATGACCCATATCATTAGCTTCTATTGTCTCTGTACCATTAAGGTATTTGAAAGCTTGCAGCAGTCTTCCATAGTAAGCGTGAATCAACTCCTTTGCCTCCTGAGATGTACTGTCAATCTTCTGCCAATCAATATCCTTTGGGGACCCCTGGTTTTTCAGAAATTCAATCACCCTGTAATACTTTTTCATCACTTCCTCAGATGCTGCACCCGTTACTGGGTCTCTAAGAGGTTCACAGTCATGCCAATCAATGTTCACCTTGCATTCAGTCCAATAATTTATCGGGACCACAATGTCGAACGATGTATTCAAATCCTCCTAGTGCCATTTTGAAAGTTTAACAAATCTCTCCATTTCATTGTACCACTCCACTGGTCTCTCTCTGAATCTCATGTAATCATTTGTGAATGACAAAATATCACTCCTACTCTAAGGTACATGAACATAACCCCCACCTGTTATGTCTTTCATTGGCATCATCTTCACATTGTCCTCACCTTGATTTGTCCCTGCTGGAGGCAAATTAGGCTTTGTTCTTTTCTGATCTTTTTTCTTTGCCCATGTACCTTCCCAGTTGTCTATAGCTCCTCATTTCTGAATGTATGTAATCAATTTCTTAAAATGTGTTTTAATTCCAGGGGATCTCATATTAGCTATCTCTTTTGTGCTGAATTCTGATCTGTAATTTCTCCTTAAGGGCTTTGATTTCTCCAAATCCGCATCCTTTTTCTTGGCTACTTCAGCCAATCTCTCATAAGCCTCTCCTGCATGTTGAGTAACATCTTTGCACATGAACCTTAGTTTATCTTCTGTGTATGTTTCTTAATGTGTATGTTTCCTACTGTGTCTAATGTTCCCAATAGCATTTTATTTAATTCCAATTTCAATCTGGGCACGTTCACTGATTAATTTCTCTCTGATGTCTCTTCTGTTCTCGCATTGCAGTTTTTAAAACTTGACATTCCCTCTGGCATGTTAAAGTGTACTCCTTCTTGTGAAGCGCTGCAAAATACATTTGGGATCTGATCAGGTCTGGGCACAAAATAAGGATAGAGTTGCCCAAGGAAACCTTGCATCAAGAGTAAATCATGTTTGATTTCTTATTGAGTTTGGATCTGCAATTTGTGTAGAAAATATGGGACCCTTAGTCACAGGAACTGTTAATGTATCTGGACCCAAATGATATGTCGGATTCTGAGGAATTATCATTCCTACGCTTTGTCCTGTTAAGACAGTACTGAAATGTTGTCGGGTTTGACTCAGGGTAACATTTATCATTGACTGAACAGGAATAGATATTGGCACAGGTTGATTCGGAATGCAATTTTGCACAGGCTGATTCACACAAGGTAACTGCACCATCTGGTTAACATTAGAATTTGATACAACCTTGTTCACAACAGGACTTGGTACAGGCTGAACTGCATTAACTCTCTAAACTGGTTGACTCGCTTCAGGAATCTGGGTCACTGAACTTGCAGATGTATCTGGTACTATCTGATTCAGGGTATGTGCAACTGGAGCAGTTGGCACATGTGGGGTACTGTTAATACATCTGGACCCAAATTATTTGTGTGATTCTGAGGAGTTGTCATTCCTACACACTGTCCTGGTAAGACAGTACTAAAACTTCATCCTGTTTGACTCAGAGTCACACAAGATGTCTGTTCCACCTGGTTCACATTAGAATTTGGTACAACCTGGTTCACAACGGGACTCAGTACAGGCTGAAGTGCATTAACACGCTGAACTGGTTGACTTGTAGGGGGAATCTGTATCAGTGACCTTGCGGATGTACCTGGTACTATCTGATTCGGTGCTGTGCAACTGGAGAAGTTGGCATATTCAGGGTTACATTTTGTGCTGGTTTCCCTACCTTAACTGAATGGTACATAGGCAAATGATTCAGATCACTCTCATATGGCACTGTCTTTTTGTTCTCAGCTTCTGTTGTCTGATCTGTCTTTCCTGTCTTTTTCTTAGTTTTAGGTTTAGTGCTTTCACCATCATATTTCAAAATAGCAGGATACATTCTGACTCCCTAAATTATATCTGTTCTTCACATTTTCTGCTCTGCATCCCATCTAGCCTCCACAAGTGTCTTAATTGCTTTCTGCATTCTGTTTTCACATTTGTTTGTCATTTTCTCCTGTGTTATGAGTTCCTAGATACTAAGGGCTTCAGATTGTGTAGGTCTTGGAGACAGTTTCATTTCATACAACACTCATCTCAAACTGTCGCGAATCGTCAGATTAAATGTTCCATAACAGGGAAATGCAAAGGCACCTTTTCTCTCAGTAATCTCACACCATTGTTCAAGCCACAAACATGTAAGAAATCCCTTATCAGATGATTCATAATGATCTAGAGTTCCTTCGGTTAAGGTCTCTATAGCCTCTCTCACAGGAATTAACATATCTCCTCTTAACGCACTCTTTAAAGCTTTGAAAATTTTCATTTTCAATCAAATTCAATTAATCACAATAACTTTCAATTGAATCAGGAAATAACCTCAGTTCTACAACCTTTTCCTCTAGTTGTTCTCAACCAACAGCAATGCGTCACTGTCCACCTATACCACAGCTGCTTCACAACAATTGACCTATACCAACGCGGCACATAATGACATCACACCCACTTCTCTCAGCAATGGAGTCGGTTCGCAATTGTCTCTCACACAATTGCTCACACACACCTAATCTAAAATAATGCAAGCGAAAACCAACAACCTGTCTGCAAACTACAGGGTAGGAACTCAAACACTTTAAAGCCGTACGAACATACACTTTCCGAATGTAGCTTTCACAACTATACAGTGAGTGAAACGTGACCAGCAATTCTCACTCCGGTTGATACAGATCTTCCATGTGCACTCAGGATTCACTTAATACATATCAAAACTCACACTCACCCAAGGAAAACTATTGGCACTGTCAATGACGTCTCATGACAACTCCCTGACTGCAGACAATAAATTAAACAAGTGTCTTCTACAATTGTGCATTATTCCTTGATCTTAGGCCATGATGGACCGAAACAACAGCAACCACTGACATTTTTAGCAACAAGTGCCACAATCATATGAGTACGATGACTCCACAAAACAGACCAGGGGACAGAATTTGAGGTGGACAATTTTTGAGCTGGGAAATCATGTGACTAATCCTATCTCCCTGACACTATACTTGAATGGTTCTCCATCCTTGTGAAACAAACCAAACTCTCTGCTACCAGATTTGCTGGACCATTTTTATCATTCACAGGAATCTATGCTCATCGAGGCCATTGGATCTTTGGACCCTGCGTAGGATGAGGTAGAACCATCAACACAATTTCAATACAAACCAATTAAGTTGCACAGTATGACCAATTTGGCCATACAAGGAACACTCCAGTCAGGGATAAAGTTAAGGGACTTATTACAAACTTACGCTCAGAGTCATGTAGACAACTCTCAAGGCAAAGTTATAATGATACAGAATTGTCGCGTGGGCTCTCATTATCCTAAATGAGACTACTGGATTTCTAGGCAGCAGGATCGATAACGGTGTGGGGGACTGAGTCTGACCCACGTGTAAGGAACTCTGTCACCCTAAATCCGGTTTTTGCTCCGGCTAACTAGCAGTGCCTCATTTCTCCCAAGGGGAAGAGATGATTGGGCAGCCGAGCGCATGACATCTTTGGAACTTCTCAGGGAAGTCGTGGTCACTCAGATCCAAACCAACTCTCTCATTTACAATATGATCTCATATACAAATGACAAAGACAGTATAAGTTTAATATAATGATTTAATAAAACAACTGTATTTTAGATAATAAGGCATGAGCCGCAATAACCAGAACCATACAACACAGTAGGATTGAAATAGTTACCAGGAGAGTAAAACATAAGAACAAGGCGATCATCGTGTATAATAGTTTCTACTCTCCCTCTGCTTGTTCTATTTCGAGCACAGCATGTTAAGCTTCTAGCTTGCCTGTCTGTATCACTGGGGAGACATCAGCCATCATACCTGAGCAAAGGCCTGTGATCTTGGTTCAGCATCTGCAACGAGGCAGTCAGCGTCTAGTTGTGGTTCCCTGGTCGGAATCTCCCTCTTGCGTGTATTGGGACAAGGAAGTGATTTTATAACTAACATGTCAGCGTGATCACAAAATGTCCCTACGCAGGAATGCCAAGTCTAAGCTCCTACCACGTCTATCGGCAATGTACCAGACTGTATCCTTGACTGAAGCACAGAGTGAATGTGTTATGGAGAACTCCAGTGCTGAAGTAGGCAAAACAGTGTGATATGAATAAAAAACAAAACCGTAGAACTGGCTATTTGAAAAATAACAGTACGAAGCCTAATAAAAAAGCATTTAGAGCAAAGTGCACAGAGGCTCTAAGCTGCCAGCAAATGAATAAAATACATCCAGGGCAAAGTGCACAAAGGCCTAAAGCCTGAAGCTAATGCGCAAAGGATACGTAAAACCAAACACACTACAGAATCACCAAGGGTTGTCCAACTCGACAAAATGAATTCAAATGAACTAGCATTAGAAGGATTAAGCATTCAATAAGGACGATGCAAAACATCAACAAGCTAATCTCAGATACAGAAAATGAATGTTGCTCAGTTTGACAACCATTAAGGCAATCCAAATCACCTAAACTCAATTTAGATGGACACAGGTAACCCCTACAATTATCCAGATCGGGGAAAAACATGTGTGGGGCAAAACACATGCAGACAAAAGACACAAAGAACAAAAAGAACAAAAAGGAAAAAAGAATTTGGAAAATGGTAATCTCAGACAACAGGCTACTGACTAAGGTGTGGATAAAATGTAAAAAGAGAAGCTCTGTCACGGGTCTTTTGCAAGGTTTAGGAAGAAAAGTCTCAGCAAAGCATCTCAAAGGGACAAAGGCAGAGAGGGATATACCTCTCCTGGGGGCTCAGCATTCAGGATACAGGGTAGGGGCTCAGCTTATCATCTTAGGGAACCTTGAATGCTGACCAAAGTCCAACTGGTTATCAATATATCCAAGTTCATACTGCAATCTGATTTACTCAGGACAGTTCATTTGACGATGAAGGGGCATCATCTAATAGAAATTTATCACAAGACTACAAGTTGAAACAATCTAATTTCTTCATAAGTTTATCATGAGAACATCATCCATCCATGTAGCTTTACACAAGGTTGAAACAAATGTTTACATTGTTAGTCCACATTACTGATCCAAGGTTGAATTTGTACATCTCTATGTGTAAAACAATAGAAGTCTATTACCAAACTAGTCTCCTCATGGGAACGAAGACTGAAAGAAAATTCATGTTAATTGAATGACAACATTTTCTACACAACCACAAAATACAGGGCCTAGCAGGCCTCATTTAGACTAATGGAAGTGAGTTAATATAGTACCTTAATACATCAAGTAAAGCACATTTTAATACACAAACAGTTAATTATTCATTAATAATTATTCATTAGCTTTCATGTTACAATACCGTTAAACAAAATGACACTATTAATACATTTACATTTAAGTTAATCACATGGAACTGCATTTATCCCTTTTTGCACACATTTTATAAATTGTCAATCCTTAGAAATTCAATATCGTTTCAATACATACTGTTAGTCTGGAGTCTAAATTATTTCATAATGACAGTTTAATCAGTCAAATATTTTTTAAAAACGTTAATACTACCAGAGTTTCTAACATCAATCGAAACAAATGCACATTTGAAATAACTTCCTACAATCATCCTACAGCCAAAACATTAGTACTTTGGTTAACATAATGTATAATCTGTCATGTATAGATTATTTCTGTGATAGGAGGGAGAGCCCTGAGGTTTCTGCTACACCACCCTTCACATGGGTTTTGGGGTATCAATCCCAGATCTGTGACTGGGGGTGAGTGTTGAAAAGTTTCAGCCCTCCGTCCATCATCCTTTTATGTTATTAATGTCACCCTAAGTGGCCAGGGTATGTCCAGACCTGGGTCCCTTACTCACTGTACCAAGGGATTCAAGCTAGCATTGCTGAGGAGGGATGCTACTCTGAAACAGGTTCCCGGATGCTTGTTTCTGGTCAAGGGAGGATCTGGCCTGGCAGTTTGGGCAGGACTGTTCCCATGGGGAACAGGGTTAAGACTGATTTGCATATGACTGGGTCCAAACTGCAGTGGCATGGTGAGCAATAGAACAATGGATTAAGCCCAGATCTGTGACTCGGGTGAGTGTTGAATACTTTCAGCCCTCCATCCATCATCCTTTTGCGTTGCTAAAGTCGCTCTAAGTGGCTAGGGTATGCTCAGATGTGGGTCCCTTTGCGCTGGACTGTTCCCATGAGGAACAGCATCATGACTGATTTGAATATAGCTGGGTCCAAACTGGGGTGGCATGGTGAGCAAAAGAACGATTAATTAAATTCAGATAAGTGACTGGGGTGAGTGTTGAAAAGTTTCAGCCCTCCGTCCATCATCCTTTTGTGTTGCTAAAGTCACACTAAGTGGTCAGGGTATACCTAGATGTGGATCCCTTGCTCACTGCCACTGGATTCAAGCTAGCCTGGCTGATGAGGGATGATACCCAGAAACAGGTCCCAGCATGCTTGTTTCTGGTCCAGGGAGCACCAGACCTGGCAGTTCAGGCTGGACTGTTCCCTTGGGGAACAGAGTCAAGACTGATTTGCATATTGCTGGGTCCAAACTGGAGTGATATGATGAGCAAAAGAACAATGAAATAAACCCAGATCTGTGACTAGGGGTGAGTGTTGAAAAGTTTCAGCCCTCCGTCCATCATCCTTTGGTGTTGGTGATCCACCTTGTGTGTCTAAGGAGGAACATCCACCATGGAGTAAGCCAAAGCAAAGACGTACATGATTGATTTACTAATTGAAATTGCCGATCATGTGCTTTTTTCTCAACATCTCAAAGGTTAAAAACAAGTGTTCAGATTAAATGTTTCAAATAGTTAAGCAATGGCCTACCAACCTCTTTCTTCTTAGCAAAGAGAAGAACCATATTCTACACATAGTGAAAGTTAGAGCAAACTTTTTAAAGAAAGGAAAGGTCAGGGAGAAGTATCACTTTTCCAAGAACAATAGACAGAATCTGCTTCCTGCATTAAAGAGTGCCCAATATCCCAATGAGCTGGGCTGACAAAAAGACTCATTTCATGACGAGTTATTTCCACATCACCGTAGAAAGGTGTTCGTATTTACCAAATAGGAGACCACCAGTATGCACAATCTCCATGGTTCACTGAATCTCCACGTTCTCAGTCTCCAAGTCAACATGGTCAGACTCCAAGGTACAATGGAATACTGCAGTTGGAGTGGAGATGGTAGAAAAGGGAGTGTCCAAGCAGAGTGAGTTGATAATGCCTCCAACAGGGTAAACCACGAGTGCTT
This sequence comes from Pleurodeles waltl, assembly GCF_031143425.1. Classification (NCBI taxonomy): domain Eukaryota; kingdom Metazoa; phylum Chordata; class Amphibia; order Caudata; family Salamandridae; genus Pleurodeles; species Pleurodeles waltl. Next base: position 841,508,768 of record NC_090446.1, on the reverse strand, counting down.
TTGCTAGAAGAGGACCACCACAATTAGCATTATTGTCTCCTTCTGAGTTTGTGTCAACAAATGAAGAATGATGGAGAATGGAAGACAGGCTCTTATTCTGGGGGCAAAGAGTCTACAGGTGCTTCCAACCCCCCAAGATGTCGGAACTCGCAATTGGGAGGAAATCCTTTGAACCTTTGAACTACTTTATTCGTCTGAGAGGCAAACAGATCCAGAGTTTGATTCTCAAATCCACTGTATATTGCCCTATATACACGAGGACAGGTGCTCAAGTGTGAGATAATGGAGGTACTGCTGTGTACTGTACTCAGAGAATGATGTTATTTTCTACCAAACATTCCAATTGAATCAGATAAGTGGGCAAAACATTTTGAGGATTTTTAAGACATAGGACAACTCTCTTCAGTTGGAGGATCTCTGGCTTTCCAAAAGAGACCATCAAGCCTGAATGGAACTTGCATCAAGAGTGGTTCACCACCTGAGTGGGCTCTCTACAATTCGGGAAGGAGATTCTTGTGGATCCCGTTTTAACAATTGAGGAATATGCAGTCACTGCATCAGCTTTGATTGAATAACTGAAGCTACAGGTGGAGGATAGTTGTACCGTTGAGATGGCAGGTCCTAATTAGCAATAAGTGATGACAGTAGAGGATGTATGTAGAAACACACCCAATGCACCAGGAATACTCCTGCTGCCATATACCCATGGATGTTTAGCCAAATCCACGGGAAAAGAAGTCCTGGGCAAAACATGCTTCAACAGAATATGTAACGTCTCTCCTCTGCCTGCTGGGAAATTCACTTAATCCCAGATCTGCCCTGAACTGAGCTCCAATGAATGACCTGTCCTGAGAAGGAACCTGGTTGGACTGTGACAGATTGAGTGGACACCCAAGATCTGCTTGTCAAGACTGAACTCCCACCAGGCTCTGTTCCACCATTTTCACTGAGGACTCAGAAAAAATCAGGCATCCAATTAAGGGAGTAGAGTACACCTCTGCAGAAGTAGTAGGAACACAATTCAGAGCCAGAATCTACATGAAGATCCTGGGTGCAGTTCTAAAGCAGATTGGAAGAACTTTGACTTGTAAGTAAACTATGTCCGTGCCCACTGCTAAGGACCCAGACATCTACGAGGATGTTGGGAGCGTCAGCCTCTTTATGGTGCTTAGTACATGGGTGGAACTGGCATTCACAGCATTTAGACTCTGGAATTTCTGTCAGGGAGGGGGGATCCAGCTTGCAGTGTTATGATTTAGACAAGGAAGAGTAAAGTGTATTAATGTATGGACAATTCCAGATGTGGTTAAACGTATAGACATTTAGGGCTCAGTAATATAAAGTTGGAAGTTTTAGAGTGGTAAGCACGGTGAAAAGCGTGTAGGGTGTGTGGGAGTACAGATCGGAATAGTCCAAATTTCTGAGGAACGGACAAACATTTGCAATATTCACCACCAGTCCCAATCACAGAAGACTGACGACTCCACAGAAGAAATTCCACCTGTGGAAATTAATCAAATCATTTCATGCACTTGTCGGCTTAATTTCCTTCATTTGGACACACAGCACTGGCTATTAAGCAGAGTGGCGTGGATGAAACGTTCAGGACTCTAACTATAGTTATAATTCTTCAAATTATCCTCCATAACAAGTTTCCGCTGACTGGTTCTGTTCAGTTCCACCCAGCTCCAGGTACGGAGACGATACTGAGAAATGTGTGGGGAACGGACGCCTAGTGGATGGGTGAAATGAGAAAGAAGCCACGTGATACACGCACACTGTTTTTTTTTTTTTTTTTTCAAAGAGGGCTTTTTACTCGGACCGGTCTGTGCTGCTTTGGTCATGGACACTCTTGTTTTCACTGTGTCCTATGTGCTGAGCGCTTGTCAGCATTCTGCTCGTCGAACTCCTTAGACAGATGTAAAATGATCATCTCTAAATCAAATTAAAACAACGCTCTGTGTTTTCCCCCTAGAACATTTCAAGTGCTTGCAGCTGAGAGGTAGTTGTTTGCCTTCAAATTGCTGGTTCGATTTAGGGATGTCTCTCACAAGACTGTATGAATCAAATTAACTCCACACAGGAAGTTGCGAAGCCTCCTCGGTGATTTGAAGTGGCCGCAAGAACTGTCTCAAGCATAATGAGAACAAACAGTACTTATTCAGTCAGGACAATTATTAGACCGTGGATTTGTTTATTAACGATAAGTGCTCAGCTCTGGTCTCCACCATTGTTCTTTAATTATGGCTTCTGTCGCATCTCCGAATTGCAAAGGGCCTTGCATGCAGACATATTTTTTCCTTAATTTATGATTGTATCCTTCCAAATTGCAGCCGTATTTTTCAGATCATAAGCCCTTTAATAAACCCCATAATAAAGCGCTATTGCACAACGTTACTCTCTTGTGGGTATTTAAAGTATGTAGAAATGGTTACTATAGGGTTTCGAATTTTGTTCAAAGTTCTTTTGTTCAAAACCTGTAAATATTACCCGTAACACAAGTGCTAGCTTAGGATATTTACATTTTTGTACCCCATTTCAACCAGTTTGGACTCACTTTGGCCCTGTTCACAAGTTGTGCAGAAAAAGATGGAGTATTTATCAAACGCAGTAAATACCGTTACCCCAGGATCGGGTATTTATTTACCTCATATCGTAAACAACTCCTATTTCGGGCTTTCAACTTGGAAATGAAGCAAAATGCAAAGGGGCATAATTAAGTGCCACTAGTGCCTTCTTGCGCCACATTGGCGTCATTTTAAAAAAAGCTAATGTGGTCCAACGAGGCCAAAATCACCCTGCTATATTTACAAAGTGGTGCAATGCATGCATTGTGCCACTTTGTAAACCCTTGCACCACATTATGCCTGGGCCGGGCATTATGTATGCAAGGTGAGCCCAACAAATGGCGCTAAGAAATCATTTTTATCGGCATTTTTAACACCTGCTCAGAGCAGGCGTTAAAATGGGGCTCCCCTTGTTTTCAGTGGGCCTTTGGGTGCTTTGCAGGATTAACGTCAACATTTTTTTATGCTAATCCTGCAATAGTGCCAAACTAGCATCAAAATCTTTGATGCTGGTTCCCTAACTATTGCCATGGTGTGCCGTATGTTCCCAGCCTGTTGCCTAAAAACCCAGCCGCTCAACGCCCCGTAGTACACAGCCCATATGTCGCCCGATGCCACCAGGCAGTGCCCCAGAGAATGTAACAAATGCAGCACTACACTTCGTCCCCGCTATAGCTGATTCCTCTTAGAGATGCCTCCAGCCTGTCCTCCATTCTCGTAACCTCCTCCCACATCACTCACTCTTGATCTCTCCCACCTAGCAAGCTCCAAAAAACTTCCAAGACATGGAAGTGGTGAACAAGCTTGGCTTCTCCTGCCCCTACATACCACAGGCAGCCTCTGCAGCACCTTGCAAAACAAATGCTATGACAGCGCCTTTCTGAACCTCCCCATGCATCCCCACTCTCTTGCCCAACCTTTAAGTATCCTCTGGCCCAGTTCACCCCCATACAGGCCATAGCCCCACCACAACTTCCCCATGAAGGCAGACCCCGCTAGCTTCCCAGCGATGCTCAGCTTCAACAGGTCCCTCTCTATCACGTTCAAGATAAATTGAACCACATCCTCTGCCTGAAGCAAGCCCTCCTTCCTGCACTGAGCCCCAGTGCCAAAACACAGCCCATTCCCGTCTGGAAGCCTTTTTATTTGACTCTGCAAGAGACCCTACCACCAATTGTGTGTTTCCTATCGACCACAATTCCTCTGGCATAGGCGTCTTGCATTGATCTGTTTCCTTAGCCAACTCACGGAATCTCCCCCACTGTGAGCGAGACAAAGCATCTGCAATGTCATGGTCCACACCTGGTACATGCTGCACTCTAAAAAAGAAATCATGCCTCAAGCACCCCAACACAAAACCTGCTGCAATTCAATACCTGCGCATCTCTAGCAGACTGCCTTTTCACAACCTGTACCACTGACATGTTGTTGACCCCGCACAGCACCTTTTTATGTGCAGCTCTACTCCCCACAATGGGACAGCCACTACCAACAGATTCAGTTCCAAGAAAGCAATGTTCCTGACCCCAGCCTTCCACTGCTCCAGCCATTTCCAGCACATCATCACCCTTTCCAGTATAGGCCAAACCACAGACCTTCACTGCATCTGAGAATATTTGTACATCCCAATCCATTTCTCCTTGCTGTCCTAGAGGAATCCTATTGAAGGAACCCAGGAAAGAACACCACATCCGAAGATATTCCTAGACCCCTGCTGACAGCCTCACATGATGATGAGGCAGCAAGAAGCCCAAAAGCACCAAACTAAGCCTCCTACAAAATGTTCTACCCACATTGAGGTGACATTTGAGTTACCTAACAACACCTGAATCTCCCTGACCCTCACCTTGTTTCTCACCAACATGCAAACCAACAATGCGTGCATCGTCTCTTTTTTGTCCTGTGGCAATCTCGCCTCCATCCTTTGTGAGTCAGTTTCAGTTCCCAAGAAGGACAAGACCGTACTTGGGCCCACTGTTTCCTCTGGTGCTAGAGGTACCCCAAGGTCACCCATGAGCTCCTGGAAGCTAGTCTGCATCATCCAGCAGTCTGCCGAGCCGGATTCTCCCACAAAGAAGTAGCCATCCATATAGAGTGTCACCAGCTGATGGACTGAATGCCATGAAAACAACCACTGCAAAAATACATTCAGACGGTGTACATGTGAATGAGCAGTCCAACTGCAGTGCCTTGTCAACGTACCACTGCCCCACAAATTGCATGCCCAATAATTGAAAATCATCTTGATGCACTGGAAGAAGCCGAAAAGCCGACTTCACATCGCATTTTGCCATCAGTACTTCTGGGCCCGTCACCACCACCAGTAACATGGCCATGTCAACTGAGGAATATGACACCAAAGTCGAATCCACTGCAATGAAATCATTCACTGACCCCCATCAATCCAGGAAAGGTGTTGTATTAGGTGAAACTGCCTCTGCTCTTTTGTAGGCCCCACCCCAATTGGTGATATGATCAAACAATCCATTGGCCAATCCACAAAGGCCCTCCATCCTGCTTTCCGAGACCTCCTTGTCCAACTTGTCTTGCACCTCCTGTTTGTGTTCCTTAGCAGTGTCTCACATATTGTCAGCTCAACTTTACTCCCGAGGACCCTCATACCCCAAACGGAAAGCCCGTGTGAACCCATCCCACAGTAGCCTTGCCTCCTTTGGCCGATCGTAGTAGCATAGGTGATACTCCAACCTGTCCAACTTAGTCAAAATATGAGCCTTTAGCACCAGATAGCGTTGCTTCTCTGTCCCTCCTACTGCCATAAGACTGCTGCTGGTTCTGGGACCCCTGACTGACACTGTCCTGGATTCTGCCTGTAGCCCCGAAGCAATGAATAAAGGCATGCCTGCCTGCAGACTTGGAGCACTTGTGTCTGACTTGCAGAGACCTTCTGCGTGCAGAGACCTTTTTGAAATCCCAGCATGTTCCCCGGTTCCGCTCTGTCCTTTGGGTGCCTCACTCTCCCTCCCCCCAGTGGGGTACCCCTGAAAGAGCTGGTAAACTATTGGCATCTCACTAGCTGTGAAAATAGTTTTTCCTAACTTTGCAGTACCAATGGTATGCTGCCAAAGATCTAAATCCAACTACTCCGACTTCGTGATCCCATGCCAAACGCACCCGGAATTCCTCATCATACTGAGCCAAGTTGGGACCTCCATGCACTTGAACATGGCCACAGAGCACTCAGGGAACCTCTTGCAATACACGCATGAATAAATTAAAAACACCGCAAACCAATGTTCGATCGTAAGGGGCACCTTCCATTGCTTAGACAATCAATGCTCCTCTTTTCACACTTTTTTAGACCTCATCTCACAATGCAGTAACATGAGCATTTTAACATACTCCCCAATCCCCACTCACACCCCGCGTCCGCACTTGTGGACACCATCACCGGACCAGCACCTGCATCTTCGCCCTTACCTGGCTCCAAGATCGGTGCACATACTGATGTTTACTGCCTCACTAGGGGCCTCAGAGGCTCCATCGCTCTGCTTGGCCCATCCGCCTTTCCCTGCAACACACCTGGCTCCAAAGTTAGTGCCCTTACTGATGTTTGCCTCCTCGCAAGGGCCCCACCACCATACTTGGCCCACCTGCATTTGCGTGCAACATACTAGACAGGACAATAGCAGAATCCCCCACCTGTGAGGCCGACTGCTCCGCCACAGTCACCCCACCATCTCAGAAAAGGCTTCAAGGCTGTCCTCGTCATAGTCAACCAGCGTGACCCCAAATTGCACACTCTCCCTGTTTTGATGCCATAACTCTTCATTTGGTCAGTGGGTAACACGCAGCATCCAGGGGCCTGACAAAAACCCCTTCATAACACTCTTCCAAGACCACCCTCCAGCTTCATATGCCATGGTTGATGAAGGCTGTCTGTGATCTTTCCACTGGTGGGTCCAACGAGGTTGTCCCAGACCTTCTTCTGTCAGCCTCGTAGAGGTCCCCTGATGACGTCTGGTGAACTGCACAGGGCCCAACCTTCTTTTCTCCTCAGTTCACTCAAGCCTTCCCAAGCTCCACCGAGACTAGCAACCTTTGCTGCTCCTTCAACTGTTAAAAAGATGACAGGTATGGTGTACTGGCTCGTAGCACCTGATGTGGCTGGTCCCTGATGCCTACCTGACCCCCAGACCAACCACTGACACCAGCCTCTGTGCTTGTTGTACCCCCTGCATATCAACCCCCCCAATGTCCCCTGACTCCTGCCACCCACATAAAACTCCTACTCCCCCTTTTTCCTCTTTCCTAAACCATTCCTGCCAGGCTACTATTATTGCAAACGCAGGGACCCTGGTCTGGCCTGTTCCACCCTCCCTGGTTGTGTCCTCGTCAACTACCAAACTGTGTCACTGTGATGCCTGCACATCACCTCCCTGTCCTGATTCCCCCCAGAGTTCACCTGTTGCCCACCGAGATTGAAGGCCCCATGGATCCCTCTGGAGCCACTCCCCAGATACAACCCATGCTCACCCCACTTCCTCAGCCCCCCTCCGCTACCTCAAAATCATCTAACATGGGTCTCCCAACATCAAGACCCTCTAGATAGCCCACAAGCTTGCCCTCTGCACTGACTGTGCTCCCAAGTACCACAGCATCAAAATGCTCCTCTCCCATCCCTTGCCTCAATCCTCCTAGAAGCGATTTTCTGGTTGTGGGTAGGTCCGCAGATGTTGCCCACTTTTCTTGAGAGCTCAGGGCCCCTGCGCTCGGCCCAGAAACCGCCTGACCCTCCCGCCCCACCTCCCCACTCACTCAGATGGGCGTGCGCTTCTGACAGTCTTGGCCTTGAGCGTGGCTCCACAGACACCGCACACTTCCCCTGTCCTCCCCTAGCAACGGCCCTGTGAACTCACCTACCACGTGGTCCGGCCATTGCTGCCTCACACTTGAAACTTGCCTCTGTGGTGCTAATGACAGGAACAATATTAGTTCACTGGCTCTGATGCCATAACTACAATTTGTGGCTTTAAAACAAGGATAACCCTTAGAATCAACCACAATTCAAACCAGTCTACTGAAAAACTCCAACAATCTCTCTGCCACTAGTCACCAGGTCACCTGTCCCTAAGATGGTGTCAGACAGCCCAAATACCACTCCTATATAACACTAGGGCTACTCTGGCTCTATGTATAGTCCAATACACAAGATGGAAGTCCCTGGACTGCTACACTCTCCCAAAACCTCAGGGAGCAGACCTCTCAGTGATCGGCTGTGCCCCAAACCCCCATTTTCATCCTTGTTCCCCAATACTTTTTGGCAGGTTCCACCTGCTAGAAAACATCTGAAAAAGTTGTTAGAATGTGATAGTCTTCAAACTGTTATTTGTGATTCCTGTGAACTCTCCTTGTTGAACTCTTGTCATAACTTAGCTGATCGGCCTTCACATGCTGCAGAAATGGAAGAAATATGCTGCAGTCGTCTTATTGCAGAATTTTACAATGATTGTGCTACAATGCATAGTACAACAAGCACCAGTCACAGGCGATAGAGAGAAGAGATGTTTTAAATGACTACAAACATGTTATGTGAACATGTGAGCAATCAGATTGCATCCAAACTTTGAATGTAGAAAAGCTTAAAAACGTAGTAATGACTTAAGGTCTAAATACACACACTTTAGATTTAGCCTATGGTTGGTGTTAGTTACCTGCTTGCCAAAGCACATATTGTGATGAAGAAAGGCTCTCCAAGGTATCAGTCACCAAACTACTGCAGTGGAATACTGCACAAAAATACTATGGTTTTCTTTTTTCATTGAACTGATAAATACAATATTTCATCAATAATTATGTAAAAAGTAGTTTTGTTTTATTTGTTATGTCCTTATTTATCTGAAGTTCATGCCCCTGAAAAAGACACCTGGGGTCTAATTTTGCGTTTTTTCATGTGACCTGACAGCTTGTCTGGTCAGCAGAGGCTAGGACCTATACTTCTCTTTTTGAAGACTGACCCCTTACTTGCAGACCTCCAACATGCAGACAGGGGAACTCTGTGTCCTCAGTGGAGCTACTGGTACCACAGCTCTGTTTACAGCTTGCTGAGCTACAGTCATGTTTGAGATGTCCACTCAGCAAACAGCCCTGCCATTGTAAGATTTTTCTTCCAGCACTTGGGGCTGATTTATTTTGTTTCCTGTTTGCAACTGCCACACTTTCCATGGCAGTCCCAAACAGTAAATATTAGCATCTGAACTACTGCCCTAAATATGAGAGATGTGTTATGGTTGATGTTCTGACATGCACTGTCTGATGGCCTTGTGGTAGATAGGCTGTCGAGAAAGGTTTCTGTCAACAGAGCCAACTGTTACTTTGCAGTCGGAAACCTGTCACAATGTCCACCTCTAAATGGGGCTGGTAAGCCAATAGTTTTACAGACATAGAAGGTTTTTGTCTGTCAAACTCTAAATGAACTCCATTGCTTCTGATGCATTTGACTGGCATAAGAAAATACTTGAAATTACACCTGATGAAATTGAATGGATAAGCAATAATTTGAGCAAACCAATGATTCATCACTGTAATGTGTGTGACATTGTTTTGTAGAAGCCTAATCACCAACAGTTTCATCTAATTAATAGTGCCCTTAAAGAAGACGATTTACCTCACCCCCATGCTCAGTCACTTTTTTTTTCATTCCTTTTATTTTCTTTTATCACAACCCTAGCCTTTGTCAAATGATTCATATTGGTGACATCCTTGCCACACTGTGCAGGTGCCTTATGACTATTATGCTACTTAAGTAGTCATTGTGAGGTCAGGCAACAAAGTTGTGGCTTGTTAATGCCATATGGTATTTATAGATACATAGGCAAGTTTCCTCCCCAAGGAGACTATTAAAGTGTCCTTATTCATTAGATTATGATGTTTATTGATTTGTTTTAGCTAGCCTAACAAGGCAGCAAATTTAATTTACTGGGCCTTTATCAGTTTGCACTGATACCTATTTAAAAGTTGCTTAATAAAATGTTGCTTTCAAAATTTGAATGACCAAGTTTCTTTCATGCATGTTTCTCTTCTGTGCTGTTTATAAAATAATTGAAATGGGGTTTGTTTCATGGTGTTGTTTTCTTATACTGATTAAAAATGTATTTGTCTGTGTGCCATTGGAGGAAGCCATGTCAAGATGTTTGTGTACGACATTCAACACCGCTGTTACCCCAGCCACAACTGTCTTTTCATTCAGTTTAGAATGGTTTATTGCTTGGTTGGTAGTGCAACGTAATTTCCCTTGTTTGTATGGTAAATGTATTTAAACATTTATTCATAATGTGGACGTTTCCTAAAGTAACTTGTTTTATGTAGCACAACTTCTACAATGTTGATTAGTTTATGACGTGCGTCTTTTTTTAGTACAGCCCTATGATACCACTTGAAGCTAAGTTGAGTGTTGTTTCTCACTGTGTGCTCTTTATTAGTATGTGTACCAGACTCTTCTTTGCTAAGCAGTCCCCATGTCGGTTTGTCATCTGACTTTATAATTCGACTTTCTGATCAGAAGCTGAGCTGCCTTCATATTAGATAATCTGCTGATTTATCTATTTCCTTGGAGGCAGACTACATGTCTATCCTCTTGTCTATTACTCTTCTTTGACCTGCACACTGAGTAGATTCATTATTGAACAATATTTGGCTATGGCTGATTTCCTTAAATTATCACCTCTCACAATTGACTTTATTTTTATGCATTACTTACGCTGATTTGAATCTAACTACTTTTTTGCCTTTTGTAATGATTATTCATTTTGAATAAACCTTTATGTTTTCTAATTTGAAAATTGTCCTGCAAAGGCTTTCTTTATTTGTTCAACGGCCCCTGTTGTTTGACATTCACACAGCCCCGATCCTGCACCTTGGCCCTTTGAATTTACTAGTGCACAGTGCCAACTCAACCAATGAAGCAACATCATTCCCATATGATTCTAAAATGGCATTGCACAATGCTAGTTTAGTTTGTCTCTTCTGTCAGCTAAAAAGCCCGTGACCCATTTTTGGGCATACTCTACTTCCACTACCATGTTTTGTCACCTGTAACATAGTGGCCATTTGTAGACTTAGAAAATTGTATCCTATTTGGACGGTGAAAAGCATTGTTATTTCTACTCAAGATCTGCTCACTCATTAAACTGTTAAAAATACTTTAAGCTAAATGCCAGCATCTCCAGCTAGCAAATTGTTTATTAATTTAATTGAAACATTGATTATACAACTGATGTAGTGCTGTTGCAAACATCTGTGAATGTCTATCTAAAAACCTCTTAAGAAATGTAAGAACACATACTGAGTTTGCCATTTAGCACCTTATTGCGTCCAGCTGCTCAACTCGGACTGCTCCATCATCAGAAACCAAGGCTCTGCATACGCTGTTACTAGTAGGTCGTGTTAATTTATGGATTATACAATCAAGGTGACAGGTGGTCTGTACATATAATCCTTTTTTTTCTTTGGAGAAACCAGGATTATGCTTGAATGTGCTACATCATGTGATTCCATCCATGCAAGACAGTGCGTGTGAGGTCACAGTAGAATTATGACTGGACAAATACAGAAAAACAGACAGGTAGAATTTGGCAGTGGAAAAAGAAGGTTGCGGTGGTATCTTTTGACCCACCCCTATTCTATGTTTGAGGTTCAGGGAGAATGTAGATGGCTTATCTGGACTGTAATAATTTTCTACTCGGGTAGTTAGCAGATCTGGTTGTTGTCATGTATTACTTATTTGTTATAGCATTTTATTCTTGTTATGTATTGTTTCTCAATCTGAATCTTGTGTGCCATATTTTCCTTTATGTGTGCTTCTAAGTTCCATGGGTAACCAGCGGGACCAGATGCTTGCTGCTGGCCTGTCCTTCAAATTTCCATAAACATTATCTTCAACTTATCTTTAAGCCCCAACTGCTATACTACATATTTGGTAATGAGTGAGAGGGGCTTACCTTGCCCAGCAGTCATTCCAAAATGGTCGCCACACATCGATGGGAGCATTGAGTTGAATCATAACCATAGTGGCGTGACTCCTGTACCAGTGTGACCAATTATTTTGGCTACGATTCGGTGAGCTGATTGGTTCATGCTGCAACAATCTAGAGGCACTCCTGTAACACTGTTCAGGGTGCTGGAGTGACACGCTTGAGTGACATAAATGGAAGCCAGGCAGCTTTGAGCGATGGAATGTGCGCATAAAGTATTACATCCTCAGGCTAACGTGAGGAGACTATTTTCTGGCACTGGATGTGTAGTGCGTCGTATGGTACAATTTCAATTTTGATTGCATGACTCTTCTTGTATAATCCATGTTATTACAGTAAGTGGCTGCAACGTAAGTAATGATTTTGCTTCAAAAAAATAAAGGTGCAGTATGGCAAGTGATGGACATGTTTAGCAACCACCACATTTCTTACCATTAAAGATTCAGTATAGCAAGCAATGGACATGTTCAGCAACCACCACATTTCCTACCTTCTCCGGGAAAGCCTACATAGAAGAGGAACTAGCTGTTTTGTTTATTTCAGAACTATGTGGTGGCCATCGATGCAATTAATTATACCCCAGCAAGGAAATTGGTGTTGTTTAATTGCATGGGTACAGAAGGTCATAGGATTTTTAACCATTTACTTTCATTTGAAGATGCTGGTGATTTGAACATTTTTGCGAAAGCTCAGATAAGATTATTCTCTCAATTTTCAGATGAACCCAGTGTTCTTTTGGAACATTCTAATTTTTATTCCAGGAAACAGTCTGCTGTGTCAACTTTAAGGGCTTTAGCCAGCACTCATAATTTTTAAAATCGGTATATCAATACACAAAAGACCAGGTTGTTTTAAATTGTGCTTCTATGAAAGTGCAGGAGCATTTGGTATGTTGCATTAATCAAAGATTAAAATAGGCTTTTAAAATTGCTAGAGGTATTGAGAGGTCTGTAAATTCTGTAAAGATGTTTACTGGTGCTTCCACAGATTCTGATTGTGTAAGAATGAGCCCATTGAACCAAGTTTATACTGGGTATGATAAGACTACAAATTTGTTTTCTAGAAACAATGCATCTTACAGATGTGGATCAACCTCACACGTAGGTAACAATCTAAATTGCCCTGCACAAAGTAAAACATGTTACAAATGCAAAAAATTGTCATTTTATCAGAGTATACACTGCTTGCAATTCTTCAGTTAATGTAAATGTGGTTCCTGAAATTGAAGGAAGTTGAAGGAAATAAGGCTTGTATTGTTTTGTCCAAAACTATTCTGACTGTTGATGTGTAAACTGATATGGGTGTGGTTGCTAGGAAAAGTTAATTTTGTGACTCCACCATTTGTTGTATGGAGTTGTGTATTATGGCTGATTCAGGCTCCCCTATAAACATGTTGGCTGAATCGACATCCAAATCTTTGTGGCCAGAAACCGTTTTATAAAAGCCAGATATCAGAGCTGTTGCATATGCGGATTCTGAGGTTGAACTCTTAGGATTTTTCAAAAACACCCTAAACTTCTAAAGTTTTCTGGAAGTTTTTTTTTGCTAAAATGTGTGTTGCTGTGAGCGGCAGGAATATAATGGGTTGGATTTAACAGGGGAAGCAAGTCATTGTTTTGAGGTCAGGTACTGACATTCCAGTAATGCTTGTTGAGAGTCAGAGTGATTGCATGCTATTATGGATACAAATGCTGAAGTGTTTTTTAATAAAGTGGGTATGGTGGAAGGATGTGACCATGAAATTATTTTAAAGCACGGTGGTGTTCCAGTAGCACATAAAGTAAGAGATGTAACATTATGTGTGAGAGATTAGCTGAAGAAACATTTGCATGAGTTATGTTGTGAGAAAAGCATTGAGCCTGTCAATGCTGCAGAGTGGGTTATTGCTGTGGGTATTGCAGAAAAGAAAAATGGTCAAATCAGATTGTGTGCGGATCTCTAAATAAAAATATTATGGTAGATTGCCATTCATTGCCAAAAATACAACAGTTGTTGACAACATTGGGGTGTGTGAATTGTTTTAGTAACATAGATTTGAAGGCTGATCATCATCAAGAGCCTTTGAAAGAGAAGTCTCAGGTGATTACTACCTTTTTTTTGCTTTTGGTACCTATACATTTTTAAGATTGCCATTCTGATTGACTTCGGCAGCCAATGTTTTCGAAGTAAATGTTAATGTTTAATTTGTTTAAACACATCTCAGGCGAGCAAGCCTTTCAGGATGACATTTTAATCTTTGTACATGAGCTGATGCACATAAAGTCATCTTGGATAGAGCACTGAGTGTTCTTAAGAAACATGGTATGACTGTATTGCGTGATAAATGTAAATTATTAACCGATTCTGTTGAATTTTTGGGGCACAGAAATGACTACTGATGGCATAAAACTGAAGATAGATCTGAATAAAGTTCTCACAGAGACACCTGCCCCAGTGAATAAACAAGGATTTAAATCTTTTTGGGGATATGTGATTACCATTCGTGATTTGTAGAACAGCATGGAATCACTGAAAAATATTGAGCAAGAAAGTGAGATTTTTGTATGTTTGTGAGTGGTTGATGACAGCATGTCAATTTTAGCAAAAGTACCTGATTTACAAAACATTTGTGAGTGGTTATCAGTGTGTTATCACTGTGGCTGCTAGTGCCATTGAATTTGGAGCTGATTTCTGTCGAAAGGTAGATGGCTGCGAAATACTTTAGCATTTGCGTACAGGGCACTGAAAGAGGCCGAGCGTAGATATAGCACTATTGAAAGTAAAGCTTTAGCATGTGCTTGGTGTATAGAAAAAATTTAAACTTATGTTTGGTAAATACATTTTGCTTTATGTACAGGTAGTAAGCCACTTACCTACTTGTTAGGTGAAAAAGGTTTGTCTTCTGCTTCATCAAAATTAATTTGTATCTTATCCAAATTGTAGGAATTCAATTTTGATGTGAAATACTTTCCTGGGGCAAGTAACATTTGGGCTGATTGCTTGTTACGCATACCTATTTGTAAGGATGTGGACTATGATGGTTTTGACATCCTGGCTAATGATTGTGTGTGAACTGGAGTGGACGTTGTTAATGTTTACCAGGGTACCGTGGGTAAAGAGGAGTGGTTTCAGGCATGTGTGCTGGATCCCGTTTTTGGGAAAGTGTTAGAGTATGTACATATAGAATGACCCTTGTTGAACACATGGAAGTTGAACTACTTTGTGTTTAACACGTTTCTTCTGAACTTTCTGTAGAGATTGAGGTGTTTTTTAAGAGCTGGCAAAGTTATTCCACCATTGGGTTTATGATACAGGATCACTTCATTGGCTCATGTAGGACATATGGGATCTACATCGAAGAAGAAAGTTGTTAGGTGTTCATTTTAGTGGGCTTTTATGGATAAAGAAGTGGATAATCTAGTGGAGAGGTGTAAAACATGTTTATTGTCAAACAAACATTGGAAATTGAAGGATACTTCATGATTTCTGTTCCTTTTCCTAAATTAGTTTAGTGAAAATTGGCATAGGATTTGAGGGGACTCATAGCAGCATTACCAAATTACTTATATTATTTGATTCTGTTAATTGATTCATTATTTTTCTAACTGGGTCTACTATGATTTTGTATCTGAAATTACTATTAACATGGTTGTAGAATTTGTGTCTAAGATAGTTGCTATTGAAGGTTTTCCATCCAAACTAGTTACGGATTATGGCATTTATTTGAGTTTCAAACAAAATAGAGACATTTTTAAAGGACAAGGAAATTAAACATTTTACTGTTGCACTGTACAGTCCACAATCCAAAGGTGCTGTAGATTGTGTTAAAAGGTTGCTCAAAGAAGACTTACAAACTGCTTTTGCTTTTGGTCTGGATGTCAGACAATGTGCTAAGGAACACATTTGGGCCTATCATGACACAATTGATGAGTCACCTATTTTGTTGTTGAGAGGGAGAAAGTCAAGAACACAATTTTTTCTTGACTGGTTGACTGATAAACATGTTTCTGGTTTTACAGTTCCGTAACATGGGTCAAGCTGAACTTTGTGATAAAGTTAAAAATGCTCATCAGGGCGTGCAAACACAACATGATAAAGTGTAGAAGTTGCTTAAGGAGAAAGTCAAAGTTGGTGACTGCATTATGCTAAAAATGTTAGGTTCAGAAGGATCAAAACTGATTAATTTTAATGGTTCTTACAAAGTATTGCAAGTTGCTTGAAGTTCTGTGAAGTCAGAAGATGAACATTGGTGGTCAATGAAGAATTTGACTGCTAAATTTCAGAAGACAATTATTTAAAAAATTACAGTCAGGTAAAATGTTGTAACATGCTGTTTTACCTATTCCTATGAATGTGTTTTTAAGAATCCTTCTTTGCAGGCTCAAGAAAGGCAAGAGAACGTTTTGTCAGACAAGAATTCTACTCACAATGTTTTATTGGACAATACTTACCATAACACTAGGTGTTATAATTCAGAATCACTACCTTCATCTGTAATGGTTATTACACGTTGTGGAAAATGTTCTAAAAACCTGTATATTTACAGGCTTACTGTATGTCGTTTTTTTGGTTTACAGAGTATCTGTGTTTAGTAAGGGAAAAGATGGAAAGTATTACTTATTTGTTATACTATTTTATCATTGCTATGTATTATTCCTCAATCAGAGTCATGTGTGCTGTACTTTCCTTTGTATGTGGTTCTAAGTGCTATGGATTACAGTTGCGGCAGAAAGTGGCGTGTAACCTGCAGAACCAGCTGCTCATTGCTGGGCTCTCCTTTAATTCATAATAAACCTTATCTTCAACTTATCTTGGATGGTTTCTAAGTGATTTATTTTTGAGCATCAACCACTACACTACACTGATGGTGACTGGATGTGATTCTCACTGTACATGGATCTTCATCAACAAATTTACTGTTTCAAATGCTGTGCAGATGGTACTTTCTTTTGTATGCAACACTGGCAACAGTAGTCCTGAGTGGACCTACATTTGAAGCACAGAGAGACATTTCCAGAACTTGGTTCCTATTCCATCCTATCTGTGGTCTTTGACACATCTAGATGCTCTTGAGGTGAAGATGTCATCACAGTTCACCCTTTAGCTGGCTCAGGCAAAGAGAAAGTTGAAGTTTCGGGGAAAAGTGGAGGAGTCCATCCCAGTGATGTGGTGCTTGCATGTGCCCCGTTTTTTGGATGGTGAACCTGCACTTCTGCTATTTTAAGGTTTCTGTTTTCTTGTGGGCATCTGTGCTATGGCCATCCTGCATGTTAAAAGGCCTTGTGCCAGCTTGTGCATCATATGATAATATGATCATATTCATCTGTGATGTTGGGCATTTTTGTGTGTTTGTGCCACCAACAACTGCATGCCAAATTGCGCATCATATGACATATATCTTTGAGATGTCCCCTGGAGGTTTACTGCACCCATAGCAGTAATACAGGCATCTGGTTTCACATTTGGAAGTCTGTTGCAGAGTCTACCACTGCTTTTACATGGGAAAGTGGTTTGATGAGATCTACAACTGACCAGTTTGGAATTCAAAAATAAAATGTCCTGTTTTTGGTATTTCACTTTGCTCACACGTTTTTTGTGCAGGTGTTGCTATTTTATGGCAGTGGATCACATTAATTTGTGAGCAAGAGGTTGTTCTATTTTTGTGGTAGTGACAAATGTGTGCAAGTAGTAGAGTGTGTCCAGGTGTCAAAGTAAGCTGCAACATGCGGGGGAAAAGGGTACCTTGCTTCTATTTGTGGAATGTGGGGATAACAGGAAGCAAAATGGTTGGTGCCATGTGTGAAGAAGATTAGGAATGAGGAAATGTTGACTGTGAGTGAAGGTAATGAGAAATCACCTAGGGATGAAATGCGTATGAGAATAGAGATTCCCAAATAAAGTGCCTAGAGTACCTAAATTTCAATAAAGACACGGAGGCTAGCATTAATCTTTTAATGCCACTCCATGCAACCGATCCATGCAGCAGTTTAAAGAATACATTGCATCACAAAACATTAACAATACAGAACTAGAACCTTCCTCCACACATAAATTGTTGTCAGGACATCTGGGACCCAGGTTGGTCACTCTGTTATAGCTTCATTTTAGCTTTCATATTTTATTAATTTTGGTAAGGCTGCTTTTAGTGATCATTTGTACACGTTTCAATCAGCTTGATTTTATTCTAGGAAAGGAAGGATCAAGCTGCTTGGTTAGTTAGCCTTTACATGACATATAATCAGTACTTTCTGTCCAAGGCGTAAGAACACGTTACACAATGTGCTAGTTTTTGGTGCTCGTTCAGGAGACAGCTTCTGCCACCTAGATATAGAATTTCATTGGAACTGTACTTCCAACATGATATGGATTTTTTTTTATATAAATGCTGTACTGAACCAGAGAGGGCAGAGGGCATTCTAGCCACAACTATTCTGGGACGCACGCTGTGTGACATGCAGCTTGGCTGTTGCTGATCTACCAGCCTACTGAGAGGATTGCCATCTACACCACAGTCCAATTCCTGACACTATCTCCAGGTATGGGGCTGTGGCTAATTCCTTACATCAGGCCAGGCAGAAGGGTATACTTGCTATGTTCTCAGCTTACACATAGCGTTAGGTAGGAACATCTAGAACATCTAAAACCACATGCATCATGTTTTTTTTAAATTTCTTTGCCATGTTCGTAATGCTGATTACCTTGCTTTAGTTTCATCTACCTAATTATTTCAGCTCACTCTTTTTAGTTGCCGAATTATGATTGTTTCAATACATGTATTGAAAACTTGTCTTTGTTGTGTTGCCTTGGCATGCATGAGCAACAACATGAAAGGGGTAAGATCTGTTTCCATGACACACAATGTGTTTCAAACTGAAACATTTTACTCATGGGTCAATTTTCCTACAGTCGGAAAATACAAATACATTTCATACATACACAGCAGCCATTATTCCAAAACAGTACCGAATACAACTATTTTGAAATACCTCTGGCTTATCAGGAACCTCAAAATTGTTCCAAAGTATGCCACTGCACATTTTTGAAAAAGTTAGTTTGGGTCCTGTCAGTAATGACGGGGTCACATGGCAAGTTCCAGCTGCCTACACAACATATCCAAATATACAAAACTGAGCAGCAGTAGCTGATCTGGACCCATTATGTAATAATTCAATCAGGATGTGTAGACACTTGACACAATTTGTAATGTGAATATTGAATACTGCACCAGCAAGACCTGCTCCACCTGCCCAACAACAATTAGTTATAAACAGGGACTAAATCAGTTCCTATTGCTGCAATTATGGGTAAAGTACCTACCAAATGGGAGGAAATACTGTTTTGGATTGCTCAAAAAACAAATCAGCCCGAAGCATTGTTTCCCCATACAGGACTGCAAAATAAACATAGAATTATCACAATGTGCTTTCCACTTGGGATGGTACTCTCTGTTGGTGATTGTGCTACTTGGGGAACGGTTTTAGCTGCAATGTATACCATAACACATGGTACACTATCTCTTGTAGTTTTACAGGAGGTGTTAAAACAAATTCAAAACAAATAAGGGGCTGCCCCTGCCCTGGACATGGGGATAAAATTAATTGGCAATTTTCTGGAAAAGATTAACACTTAGCTACAACATCTTCTTGGCTGAAAAAGATTGGCCACAGGAGTTTGTTAGAATCTTCCCATAAGGGGAAGATGTGATTAAATTGTCTTTCTCAGTCCTTGTTCCAGAGTAAGTAAAGCAAGCATATCCTGCAGACTGGGCTCTTGCACAAGCCCCAGCATTGTACGGCAACCATGTGGGCTGGGATAGGAACTCTCCCTGTCATGTAATACCCATAAGGTCCAGCCCGCAAGTGCAACCACAATACCCCATAAAACATGAAGCAAAAGCTCCTGTGAGGGAGATTCTCTCACAGCTCGAGTACCAGGGAGTAATTGAACTCTGCATTTCTCCTATGAACAACCCTTTGTTCCCAATAGCCAAGCCAGATCATTCCTATAGAATAATCATAGATTACAGACATTTAAATAGTCATATGCGCACCTTTGCAATACAGAATCCACACAGTACTGCATTAATGAAAAATATTGGCCGCAATTAGTTTTTTTAAAGCTGGGTAGCTCCATGGGTTTTTCTCCCAATACATAGCCCCTGAAAGCAGGGATCTAAACTATTTTTTGTTCTTGGCACACAGCTCCGTGTGACATCAGTATTGCATGATATTGATCCAGAAGCATTGTCCTATGTCGATTATATATATCTGATGGATGATGTCTTACACATTTAGCCATAGTTGATCAAATTTTGGAGGGATTTGCTGGACATGGCTACAAATTCAATTTTAAGAAAACAAAATTGCTTTTCTCCGTGTCCTATTCTTGGTATACAAGCTTTCAAATAAATGGAAGAGCCTGGCACCACACTTCCTTGAGAAGTGTGCACAATTACAACCACCAAATACTATTATACAATTACAATCATAGTGGGATTTTTCAATTTTGGCAGAACATACATACCAAACTATGCACAATGTATAAAACCACCTAATGATTTAATTTTGCCAGATTTTTCCAGTAAACATTGGACATCAGAATACACACAAATACTCAGATCACTGCAGACTGACATACATGAAGCAAATAATGTACACACGCATGAAAATAAAAACAAATGTGGCCACCCATATAATTCTGGGTTCCATTAGCTTTATCTATGTCACATTCAAATAAGGTGACACACTGCTGAGTGAATATAAATCGCTGTCACTAAACAAATACCATTGGCTTAGGGAAAGTGTTTTATTGTTGTCACCCCAGGCTTCCTAGTTGGATACAGTGGGTCACTTCCTTGACTGCCACTAAAGTAGACTTTGTATTTGACCAAGAGTTTCTCCAATATGAACTGTAGTACCCCATGACCACTAACATCATTCCTCTTGATCAGTATAAATATATTGTATATTATTTTGAAGATGGTTCAGCCCAGCCTGCTGTAGGTACCAAACATCAAATGCAGTCCCTTAAAGATTGCACTGCACAGCTACATGAACTGAAAACATTGATTTTGGCACTGGAACATACACATCCTGAATTCCTGACACTATGTGTATGATTCGTACTATTCTGTCCAGTCTTTCAATAACAATTTCCATTACTTGCCCCTCAATTGACTCAGAGACCTTAAAGGAAATCCATCAAGCATAAATTGCTTTGGGGAAAGGTGGCAGAGCTGGGCGACAAAGTGCCAGAGGCTTATGTAATGTATACATTGGGCCATCAACATGATGGAGTACATATTGTAGGGAGTTCATTGGCTGATGAAGCAGCCAAATCTACTTGCTGTAGATTCTTGCTCCAGATTCCTTTGGTTGTGTCCACAACGATCAGCTGATACTCATACTGTTATTAAAGATTTGCAAGTCTTAATCAGGACATATGGAGTAGGTACATTCCACTTGAACCAGGGCCCTGCCTTTGCCTTCAAAATGTACAGGGATACCATGGGAACCCTGGGTGCAGCTATGCATTATTCTTCCCCCTATCATCTTGAGGGAAATCCAATAGTGGAAAGAAAAAATATGAGACTTAAAGCAATCCTTATCAGCTAGGGAATTAGGTTCAGGTAGTAGCTGGATCCATCACCTATATGTGCTCCAGAGAACATGAAATAATCTGCCTAGATCTTTTGGTGGCCCTACCGCCTATGAGGTCCTGTTTGGCATCTTGAGGTATGTCCTAGATCTTGGTGGTCCTGGTGCAGTGGTGGCACAAACTCCTTTTGACATAAATGAACATCTCACTATTTTACAGGAACCACAATACTACAGAGATGAGCATTCTACTACACATGCAGCCACTTTGGGAATGGGAGATACACCAACATCCACAGGCTGAATTCCTAAAATCGGAAATCTAGTTTGAGAAAAGGTTCCGGTGAAAAAGAACTTGGCCTATCATACCATGCACCAGTGCCAGTCCTTGGAAATACAGGTGCCAGAACTGTGATTTTGCATCTGCTTGCTTGTTGTAAAGACAAATGCTTTTTCTCCCCTGAGCAAGTGAAATTGCTTCATCTGTCTGATCCTACACAGTAAGCCGAGAGGATTCCTAGGTAGTTACCTATACCCTCTCACTCCATTCAGGAGATACCTCTTCAAGCTTTAAATAACCCTGAAATGTTTTACCCTCGTTGCTGAGGGCAGAGAATGGACTTTTGTTCGCTCCAATTACCGCTACTAGTACCAGAAATGTACCAGACATATGTCTACAGTCCTCTACTACTTCGCAAATAATGGAGTTGTTTATGATTAACTACCTTTAGACACATCTGTCAGTGCCCTTTCACCTGCAGCACCACAAGTTTTCACAGAGACTGCTTCTGGGTACTTTGTCGACAAAGATTACTTCTCTTCAGATTCAACCACCCCTTTGCTTCATGGCATACGTGAAATTTTTCACTGGCTGAAACACACTTATCTGGTCTATCAGTGGTTCTATTTGTCGATTATACTCACCATGCTTGTTCTCTTCCTGTGGGTTGGATTTGTGATTGCTGTCTTATTGCTTATAAATGGGCATTATATTCCTGAACGCTTTTCTGTTGGACTGATAGATAAGGTATTGAAGCCTCAGTTGTCTTCCCACAAAGGGTTAAGAGATTTGTCCCAAGTGAACATTTCTGCTGTTCCAGTTCCTGGTAGGATTGTCTGGGATAAAGTTCCATATGATATATTTGGTCCTACAAAGATGATTCAATTGCAAGTGACGAGGATTTACATTTTCTGTGGGTGATATCATCACACCTGGGCCCGTCTTTATACTCAGTTTGGAGTTTATGTCATTTTCTGGATGTGGAAACCTAACTTGCATCAATGAAATGCAAGGTAGGCATTCCTGTACAAAAAAGTGATGATATGGCCTTAGTGCCATATTTATCCACCCGTGCTAAAATCTAGAACAGGTGGATGGGGGCCTTAAATAATGGCGCTAAGCTTCCTTAGTGCCATTATTTAACACCTGGGTATCGGGAGGCGTTAGGGGACCTTTGGGCCTTTTTCCATGGTCAGAGACCATAGAAAGAGCCCACAGGAGTCCTTCCCTGGCCCCAGGGACACCCCACCCACACCAGAGGGACACCATAGGATGGGGGACCCATCCCAGGTAAGACCTGGTAAGTATTTATATATTTTTTGTTATTTCCCGCTCGGAGCCCTGACTTAGGGAGCCCTGCATGGCGCTGGCCCCAATGGCCATGCCCATGCCCATGGGACATTCGTCCCCTGGGCATGGCCATAGGGGTGGTTGGCATGGCTCCTGTCTTTACTAAGACAGGAGCCATGTTCATGGGAGTTGTGCGCCAGGAAATGGCTTTTTGCCTCTAAACAGGGTAGCACCATAATTCAGCACACAAGCTCTGGTTTCCCCCACACCTCCCCCACCCGGTTAGAGTCCTTTATAAGGACGCTAACAGGGCATTAACACCAGCTTGCGCCATTCCATAAATATGGTGCCCGCCGGTGTCCAGGAATGGCACTAGGTGGCGCTATACTTTTACACCCAAAACTGCGCTACCACAGTTTTGTGTGTGAAAGTATAAATATGGCCCCTGGTGTTTTGTCTCATGATTGGGGTGTGAAAACAGTTGATTCAATGATTTCTGAGCTTGGATTCTATCCTGTATTTGAAAGTGAAGATATGTACATGAACTCTTCAAATTATGGGGAAATGTTTTTCTACCATCATTATGCACACCATTACCCACATAGAGCTAGTCCAAGCACAATTTTTAATTACACAAAATGGGAAAACTGTCCAACTACATCATTGGGAGTTCTAAAACATAGTCAGAAAAGGTCACATACTTCTCTGGACGTGACTATACTGATCCTGTGACATAATATTTCAAATTACTAGCAAAAAAAGCAAGAAACAATATGCTGACCGGTACTAAATTAATTTTTTCAAATTTGGTTTGTTTCCCAAGTAGCCATCAAGGGCTGTGAATATTGGCAAGAAACAGTTAATTTTAGATCAGTTTGGTGAACAAAAGATTGGCAAGTACAAGACAAGGATGCTTTATTTAAAGATTTTCCATTTCCACTACAGATGATTTTATTTCATGACGTTGTTCAGCAGACAACTTGCCTAGGTCTCACAAAAGTTAAAGATATGAATGCGCCCAGTATCTTTTCAATTGCAAAATGTGACTGTTGGCAAAGTTTAGTAATTTATAAAGAAGATCAGCTCAGTGGCATGGTCAGAAATAGTACATTTAATTCAACACTTTCGGGTCCAAACGGATGGTTAATATGGCACATTTTTAAACTGTACACAAGGTTTTAAAGGAAGCAGGCTGGACCCTCATTGTATTGAGACACAACATGCAGTGATTGTCACTACTTACAGTGTGGGCAAGTTATGTAAGCAATGGTTGCAACAGTGCACTTTGACAGCTGTAAAAGAACACCTTCTTCTCCTCTCTTAGGACATGGAATGGTAAGATTTCTTGTTAGGTCCTAGAACTCCATGCACAAAAATATTCTTGTATGCAATATACAATGAAATATGAAAGCTTTCTGAAATTAAAGCTGCTGCTCACCTCAGGAACAGGATCATGCAAATTGAGAGAAAGCATTAGCTGTTGTCGATGATGGGATGAATACATTGTCCACTCTAGTTTACACACTTAACAACATTGTGTCATCTGCAATTGATAATATACAAAACAACCTGTCATTTTTACAACATGAGCAAAGTCAGCTTAGATCTATAATGCAGCTCAGTTGCATTATAGATGTAAGCTGGTTCTGAAATCAAACCACACGCCCTGGAAGCATGCAAACTTAAAATAGTTATTTTTACCCTTCAATTTAACACAGAAACAACAGATAATGGCAAAATAGGAATGGAAGGTACACAATGCTTGACATAGAAAAGTTAGAAAATTGCCTTTCACAGTGGCTGAAATACCATCAGCAGTATGGTTAGTACATGGAGTAATCTCCCTTCCAATACCCATGTTTCAATTCACTTCATGTTTGAAATTTTTTCTGATAGGTTGGTGTGGAGAGAGTTTTATACATGAGGTGTGGGATCTGCCATTTGAATACAATTTTATGTGCAGGGAAAAACAAGTCTTTCTTAGTGGTAGTGATTGTGAAACTTCTGTGAGCCGCTCAATGATTTGTAAACAGGTGACATTGCATTCTGTATGCAAAGCGTCGGTGGCTAACTTAGCTTGTTACTTGAAGGGAGTTCCTGTCCCCTTGATTCAATCAGTGTTTCAGTTAATTTTGAATGGAAGTTACTTAATGTTAAGTGATTAAGGCTGCTGTGGGATGAAAGCAGGTGTTCAGTATGTGATTTCGGTTTCTCAAATAGTGACCTGCTGTGGTAGTTTGTTGTTCCCCCTCCCAAGCATGAGATTAGGGTATCGGCTTTGTGGCCTTCCATTCCTACCTTTAGTGTTCACTTTGATGAGCTGAGCCGACTAAAAGCACTATTGTTTCAAAAACATGTGGCCCTTACACCGGCCAATGAAACATTTGAATTGCCAATGGCAAGGTCAACCTCCGAGATACAGGCGATTTTAAATGGCAACCTTCCAAGGCACTTCGGTGAACTTGTCAGCTGCATTTTCACTGCTTCCAACACTGTGGATGTTGCACACTTTTTTTAAGTGATTATGGCGGTCATTCTGACCCTGGCGGTCAAAGACCGCCAGGGCGGAGGACCGCGGGAGCACCGCCGACAGGCCGGCGGTGCCCCAATGGGGATTCCGACCGCGGCGGTAAAGCCGCGGTCGGACCGGCAACACTGGCGGTCTCCCGCCAGTGTCCCGCCGCCCCATTGAATCCTCCAAGGCGGCGCAGCTTGCTGCGCCGCCGAGGGGATTCCGACCCCCCCTACCGCCATCCAGATCCCGGCGGTCCGACCGCCGGGAACCGGATGGCGGTAGGGGGGGTCGCGGGGCCCCTGGGGGCCCCTGCAGTGCCCATGCCACTGGCATGGGCACTGCAGGGGCCCCCGTAAGAGGGCCCCTACAAGTATTTCACTGTCTGCTGCGCAGACAGTGAAATACGCGACGGGTGCAACTGCACCCGTCGCACAGCTTTCACTCCACCGGCTCGATTCCGAGCCGGCTTCATCGTGGAAGCCTCTTTCCCGCTGGACTGGCGGGCGGCCTGAAGGCGGCCGCCCGCCAGCCCAGCGGGAATGTCAGAATTACCGCCGCGGTCTTTCGACCGCGGAACGGTAACCTGACGGCGGGACTTTGGCGGGCGGCCTCCGCCGCCCGCCAAGGTCAGAATGAGGGCCTATGTCTGGTGTTGGCAGCACTTTCCAAACTGTCTTTGGTGTGATACCATCATTTATACACTCCCTGTTTTCAAGTGTTTTTGGAGGCATTCCGCTTGTATTGCCATTAATTGGCAGTATTTTTCTATTATTATTTTTGCTCCGCAATGGATGAAATTTGAAAGCCAAATGGTGGTGGAACTACCACACTTCCAACTGTGTTGTGAATGCATGATACATTACTTTGGAGTATCTTTATTGGAGGAACTAAATGACAACTGGTCTTTGTCTTTTCAACCAGTATGGGTCTAGTGTATGCAGGCTGTGTTCAGTTGACTTTAGTACCTATTTGAGTGTGTACTGGATGTGTGTCTTAGACAACAATTTGTACTATTTACGGACATGGATCTTGTGGTGTTCCTGTTGATGGTTAATTTCTGGAGGTGTTCTCTGAGACTAGGGTTGTTTTGAGATGCCTCTCATGAGCCATCCTATGTGGATATGGATGCTACAGTTCCAATTATGTTTCTGTCTGGCTCTACAACTATGGGCACTGCACAGGATGCTACTTCCTCGGCATAGGCTGAGGCTTTGGATCATGTCTTTTCCTTCAATTTGCTCACCGAGGCTTTAATGGTTTTGCCATCTGCGAGTGCAGGATCCTCCTTGGACTTCCTTTGCACTGATGTGCTGGATGAATTGTGGCTGCCTCCGATTAATTTTAAATTTGGGCTTTGTTTTAAAGAAAATTAATTATTTTTAATTGGTTAATTTTTTATTGTTTGCTCTGCTTGCTGGTGGGAACATTGTATTGCCTTTTTTTGCTTCTATTTCAGATGGGTTTTAGAATCTGTCTTCTGTAACTGGCAAGGGGAGGGGGAACGTGGGGACCTTTAGGATCCACATTGTTCACCCCTGTTTTAGCTCCGTTTTTAGTCTTCATATTTTATTCATTTTAGTAAGGGTGCTTTTAGCAATGATTTTTACATATTTTTATCAGCTTGCTTTTATTCTAGAAAAGCGAGGAAGAAGCTGCTTGTTTAACTAGCCTTTGCATGACATATATTCAGTCCAAGGCTAAAGAACACCGTACACTATACACTAGTTTGTGTTGCCCATTCAGGAGACAGCTCTACCACCTAGACACAGCATTGCATGGGAGCTGCACTTCCAACAGTGTATGGTTTATTATTATATAAATGGAGCAATGAAATAGAGAGGGTAGAGGGCATTCTGGTCAAAACTATCCTGGGATGCACGCTGCGTGACATGCAGCTTGGCTGGTGCTGATCTACCACCCTCCTGAGAGGACTGCCATCTTCACCACAGGTGGATTCCTGATACCAGGCATGGGGCTAATGCCATAGATCAGGCCAGGTGGAAGGGTACACTTGCTATGCTCTCAGCGTAGACATAGCATTAGGTAGGAACCTTCAGAACATCTAGAAGCACATACATCATGGTTGGATTGTTTATTGTCTTTACCATGTTTGTAATGCTGATTACCTTGCTTTGTTTCACCTGTCTAATTATTGCAGCTTACTATATGCCAAATTGTGATTGTTTCAGTAAATGTATTGAAAACGTATCTCACATCTTTTTTGTCTTTCCTTGGCATGCATGAGTAGCAACACAAAAGGGGTAAGATCTGTTTCCACAGTTTCCCTGGAGAGTCAGAGTGTCATGTTTAGGGGTAAACATCCTTTTTTACGACTTTTTTATTACGAAAGTCGTGGTTAACGAAAGCGTAACAACGCTTTTTTTAACCACGACTTCGTATTTTTGTGCCTTAACTACGTATGTTCTGAACAACGAACATGCGAGGTTAAGGTACAAAGAAGGGAGTTGGCGAAGGTAAGTGGTGGTTTTAGGTTTTGGGGTGGGGTTGGGGGGGTGGGGCGTTTTTGGTTTTGGGGAGGGGGTGGGGGGTCAGGGGTTTTTAGGTTTTGGGGTGGGGTTGAGGGGGGTGGGGCGTTTTTGGTTTTGGGGAGTGGGTGGGGGGTCAGGGGGTCTTAGGTTTTAGGGTGGGGTTGGGGGGGTGGGGCGTTTTTGGTTTTGGGGAGTGGGTGG
Source organism: Pleurodeles waltl (assembly GCF_031143425.1). Classification (NCBI taxonomy): domain Eukaryota; kingdom Metazoa; phylum Chordata; class Amphibia; order Caudata; family Salamandridae; genus Pleurodeles; species Pleurodeles waltl. The sequence continues at coordinate 841,480,861 of NC_090446.1, read as the reverse complement.
GTGGTCAGGGGGTTTTAGGTTTTAGGGTGGGGTTGGGGGGGTGGGGCGTTTTTGGTTTTGGGGAGTGGATGGGGGTCAGGGGGTTTTAGGTTTTGGGGTGGGGTTGGGGGGGTGGGGCGTTTTTGGTTTTGGGGAGTGGGTGGGGGGTCAGGGGGTTTTAGGTTTTAGGGTGGGGTTGGGGGGGTGGGGCGTTTTTGGTTTTGGGGAGTGGGTGGGTGGTCAGGGGGTTTTAGGTTTTAGGGTGGGGTTGGGGGGTGGGGAGTTTTTGGTTTTGGGGAGTGGGTGGGGGGTCAGCGGGTTGTAGGTTTTGGGGTGGGGTTGGGGGGGTGGGTTGAGGGATGTAGGGTGAATGGTGCCTATTGCTAATGATTTTATCAGGAATGCCTTTACAACGAAATATCGTTGTTAAGGCATTCGTGGTAAAATCATTAGTAGTAAGGACGAGGTCGGTGTTCCGACCTCGTTGTTAAGGTTAGTAGTTGTTTTTAATTCGGTGTTCCGTCATATAATCATGTTTAGGTTACCATATTCACCTTTATCCCTAGTGGGTTTAGAGGTTTGAGTGTGAGGCACTGTGAGCTAGCCAGGAGTTAGGCCAGCAGTTACTAACTGTGTGGTGAGACTCAGTCGCTCACACATTGTCATTCTGCCGTCATAAACATGCAATCCTATTGTCAAAGTAGGAACCACATAACATAATAGTCCCTTTAGAGAATCATCCTCCACCTTTAAATGCTGCTCCTTAATCAGATAAGTAGAACATTTGTTGACTTTATGTATACTCTCTATGAGAATTGAATGTTGTTGTTGCAAATGGTTTCCAATTTATGGAAACATGCAAGATATGTACACTATTCTTCAGGTATAAGGGTCTGAATTTGGTGAAACATTTTATCTCTGTTTAACTGCTTAAAATGTGCTGAATGCGAAGCAGATTATATTATATGCGATGTACGCGACTCCTGTCCTTTAAATAATTACTTTGCTTACTTTTATATTTGATGTGGGCTGTTGTACAGCAGTTTAGTCGGAGTGTGCCTCCAGTCAGGCATGTGTGTTCATAGAGCCACTAAAAACCTAAGCACTGTAAGCATGTGTCTCCTAGGAAACATGGGGCTGTAAGCGTGAGTCATCGGGCACTCATGAGCCAGAAACAAGGGCTCTGTGCTCCAGCCACACAAGGCCAGGCCGCATTTGGAAGCCTGCCGCTCGTGTGTCAGCTGTTCTGACTCGGGCAGCAGAGCTCTTCTTATTGGAGAAATAAATTGGGCACCAGCATTTGGCGTAATATTGTGAGAATTGGAAGCCATTTCGGATTGGGCTGAACCCAAAATAAACATACACAAGTCTCTGCTCTTTTGTCAGTGCTGATATATTGTATTCTGTCAGTTGACAGTTACTGTACCAGCATCAGAGGTGAAATGGTGGCAAGTGGAAGTTTTGTAGGTCAGGAGAGCTGCAGTTTTAGTAGGAGGAAGGAGATTAAGGTTAAATACATAAATATTATTTTAGTTACATTGAAAGAAATGTGATTAAACAAATATGGCTGAAAAGGCAAAAGATTTACCTTGAGATCCCTGGGGGGAAGATTAAAGAGGAAATTTTAAAGACATTAATTCAACATGAGATGGGAAGTTGTGTTCAGGAGACCATTGACAAAGTCATGAAGAATAAAAAATAAAATGGGTTCAGATAATGAATACTGGGCCTTAGCAGAGGGAGAATTTGATAATGCTGAGAAGAAAGGTAATAGGAAAAAGAAGACAGTACATATTGAAAAAGGTCATATACTCTTCGGTAGGACACCTTAAAGGAGAGAGGTGCCCTGAGCTGCATGGAATCTAAGAAGAAAGGTGTCCTACACAGCACAGAAGAGGAAGGTGTCCTAAGCAGCACACAAGAAATTCAAACTCATGAAGAACAGTTTTCAGAGAACTATTATTTGAACGATGATTATGAGTTTGCAGATGAGTATGTTTTAGGTCTCCAGCAGGAGGATAATGGGGTGATGATCTTTTTGGTCAGGATGTAATTCCCTCCACATCGAAGGATAGTATTAAAAATCCTTTAGGGAAAGAAATGTTTTCACACCATAACATAAAGCACCCTAGGAGTGGATAATGGGTGCCATTGGAGCACGTAGACAATTGTATTAAGAAATGGATTATAAACCCTCTCGAGAAGGAGGTGAGGAATGTATTGAAAGCAGAATGTTCTAGACCTGTGATTGATGATAAGGTCTGCCTCACCCCAAATTTGAATCCTGGGATAATCATTTTTCTATTTGAAATGGGCAGAGATCCCCAAAAGGGAAAAGAGAGGTCCTTCAAACTGCCAGGATAGACTCTTGGATGTAGCTGGTCCATTAGCATGAATAATAGATATGACTGAGGAGGCATATATTGAAGGCCTTCTATTGGACCTGGAACTTTTAAGAAGCTGGAGCCAAAGAGCTCTTGTACTTTTGGGCAACACTAATGCAGGTCGTAATGAAGAAAAAAGAAAGGCGGTATTATCGGAAAATAAAACCTAAGTTTGATGAATTAGCGGGGAAGAAGCTAGTGAAAATCCAAAGGGATTATTGTTTGGAGAAGACATGGGTAAGTGCCTAGGGAAGTACGTTGCCACCTTCACTGATCTAGTCAAGGCATAAAGCAACATGCATAGAGTGTTTAGTGGAGGTGTTTTGGCAGGGCTGGACTTTCTGACATCCAAGGATTCCATAGGTCCCACTACAAATGTTATAGGCAAAGAGGATATTGAAGAGGTTACTAAGCGGGTGCAGGTGCATCCTTCTATCCTCAGAGAGGTCGCTTTCAGCAAGGAAGAGGAAATAAGTATAGTGGTGAGGGGCTTCTGGATTCAAGGGGGAGTACAGTGAGTACAGTGATTTCTTCTTTCCAAGGAAGAGTAGGTTGACGACTAAAATATTTTGTCAATATTTGGGAGAGTATAACGCAAGATCCATGTGTTTTGGAAATGATTCAGGGTTTCAAAATAGCAGTTACAGAAATACCCATGCAATATGGCCCTCCAGGGGAATTGGTTTTGAGCATGGACCAACAGAGTGTGGCAGAGGAAGATATAAAGACTGTGTTAGAGAAGGATGCACATGTAAAGGTGAACAAATAGAACAAAGTTTTTGTGACTACTCTCTCCCTGGTAGTCAAAAAAAAGACAAGGCATGGAGACCAGTTATAAACTTGAGACACTTGAAAACGTTTCTACTAAACCGACATTTCAAGATAGAAGATATCCTTCTTTTAAGGGACCTGCTATTGTAGAACGATTCATTGGTAAAGTTGGATCTGAAAGATGCATACTTTACGATACCAATGGCAAAGAACAGCCTGCCTTACCTTTAGTTCATTTGGCAGAATAAAATTTATCATTTTTGTTGTCCTTCATTTGGTTTATCTTCAGTCCCATGGTGTTTCACCAGGGTAATGAGGGCAGTGATAGCTTACTTGAGAGAGAGGGGTTTTTAGATGATGATTTATCTAGACAACATTTTGATAATGTCTCAATATTTAACAGCTTCTGGAGGAATTGGATATACCCAATCTCACCTAACTTCTTTCCAAATTCCTATGGACTGTCAGACTTCGGAGAGTCGATTTCCAAAAATGTGTGCAGGAACCATATCACAGTAGACAGGGTATAGCGATTCTCCAAATAAAGTACCTAAAGAATCTGAATTCCATTTTAAACATGAAGGCCAGCATTATGCATTATTCTTTTAATGCCACTCCATCCAGTACATTAAAGAACACATTACATTATAAAATATTAACAATAGAGAACTAGAACCTTCCTCCATATATAAATAGTCTCTTCACGGAATCATCTTCCTCTTTTAAATGCAAAACCTTGTCCCTTCTTCTTGTTCTGCTTGTATGAATTCTCTTCCTGCAAACCCAGTTCTTTTCTGGTCAGTTGGTGGGTAACGCTGTTTCAATAAAATAATTACTGATTCATCTGTTATTCTGATAGTACTTTTGTATGCAACAGTTGCACAGGTACCTTGTCAGTTCTCCTGAGGAGGCCTTCATTCAAAAAAAGGTCTCAGGACAGCTCTAGCCTTAAAGAGATATCAGGGACCTCACTTGTGGTTTGCATGGATGATCATCAGGATCCTAAATAGAGAGAGTCACACCCTATGCCAATAAATCATTGATGTGAGAGGTAAACCCTATATGCTATGCATTCTAGGTGAATTGCCGGGATCTGTGTGAGTGATACAAACTGTCAGAATTTGGTTTCCTATTGGCAGAGGTATGCACCCTGTCCAGGAAGGAACCACAATCCTAGTCAGGGTAAGTCAGATACACACCCTAAATTAACCTGTGCTCGCCTTCTGGTAACTTGGCACAGAACAGGCAGGCTTAATTTAAGAGGCAATGAGTTAAGTATTTGTGCAACATGTCAAACAGTAAAACAGCGAAGACACCACACAAAAGGTACCACACCTAGTTAGGAACATAGAGTTTATTTAATGAGCAAAACAAGACAAAAATTCATTAAGTGGAAGTCAAGATATGAATGTTTAAAGAATAAACTGAAATGTAATGTTTAAAAGCATAAAGCTCCAACCGGGGTTATCTGGTCACACTAGACTGGGTTAGATCAAACATTTCAGACAAGTACCACTGAAGTTTTACCTTTTCAAGAAGTGAGCCAAGAGTTCCATTCACCGGAAAATGTTTGACGAAAGCAAGGAGCACACCACTGGCAGTGATTCACAGGAGCAAAAGAGTCGGCCAGATATCATGGATGTCACAGATGGGCAGACTGGATCTTCATGGTCATGAGCAGTGATGCTTGCTGTGCAAAGAGATGAACTTGCAGTGGTGTGTACTCATTCTTTAGGTGACTGGTGCGATTCCGCCAAGATTCGGAGTGAGCGGTCAGAAAAGCTTGATTTCAGAAGCCAATAAACACTTCGGCCCATATTTATACTTTTTTTGCGCCGCATTTGCGTCGTTTTTTGACGCAAAATCGGCGCAAACATACAAAATGCAGTTGTATTTTGTAAGTTTGCGCCGATTTTGCGTCAAAAAACTACGCAAATGCGGCGCTAAAAAAGCATAAATATGGGCCTTCATACTTCCAAGGGGCCAGGGATGAGGGGTGCCTCTTTGGGGTCAGGAACTGATTAAAGACGGGTCCAGGAGCTGTAGCAGGTGTGTTGGAAGTCTTTTGTGTCCTTGAGACTTCAGAAGAACTGGTGGCAAGCCCCTGGAGTCACTTTGGTTCTGGGTTGGAGAGATTCAGGTTCAGTCCTTCTCATTACCAGGCAAGAAGGGCAGCAGAGCAGGAGTCCATCAGAGGGGCAGCCCTTCTTCTTGGCAGAGTAATAACAGGTCTAGGAGTTTCTTATACCCAGTGGTGCCTTTGAAGTGGGGGAGCCTTCAAAGAGAGTCTTTTGGAGTGTATAGAGCCCCTGTCCTTCCTGCCCTGGCTCCAGACTCACTACAGGGGGGTTATGCAACCCTTTATGTGGGATGAGGACACAGCCCATTCAGGTGTGTCAGCTCCTTACTCCCTTCGTGTCCAGGATGGGACATCAGGCTCTGGATGGCCCATCACTCACACCTAAGCTCCCTTTGTGTGCAGCTGGACGGAGGGCATAGGTGTAACCAAGGGCCTGTAGCCCATGCGGTGTGGGGGGCGAACTCTAGGCCCCCCCCAGCACAGTACCTGGGAAAAAGAGCTCTTGAATAACTCTGGAGGGGGGCCCTCCATGTACTCTGCAAGGGGGCCCCCTCAAGTTTTGTTACTCCACTGCTGGAGGGAATGCATAGGAACCTAGCTGTCACCCACCCAGATGTGTATTCAGAGACAGGCAGAAGGCACCAAATGGCTGAAGTAAGAAAATGCCAACTTTCTAAAAGTGCCATTTTCAGAATTACAATTTAAACTCCATTTTCACCATTAGTTGTAATTTTAAATTGTGATTCCAAAGACAAACTTTGGGGTCCCATCTCTTCTCAATAGGAAATTACACTTAGAAAAGGTAAAAAGCAATCCTAATGTTATCCTATGATATGGATAGGCCTTAAAATAATGAAAACCAAATTGAGGAGTTTTTAAATACACTGTACCCTGCCCTTGGCTGTCTAGGGCCTATATTAAGAGTGACTTATGTGTATTAAAAAGGAAGGTTTGAGCCTGGCAAGAGGGTTAATTTGCCAGGTCGATATGGCAGTTTAAAACTGCACACACAGGCTGTGCAATGGCAGGCATGAGACACGTTTGAAGGGCTACTGTAGTGGGTGATGCAATCAGTGCTGGAGGTCCACTAGTAGCATTTAATTTACAGGCCCTGGGTGCCTTACTAGGGAAGTAAATTATTAGTATGCCAATCGTGGATTAGCCAATTTTACAATGTTTTAAGCAGAGAGCACATGCCCATTAGCACCGGTTAGCAGTGGTAAAGTGGTAAAGTGCCCAGAGCCCTAAAGCCAACATAAACAAATTCAGCAAAAAGGAAGGAGGAAGGCAAAAGGTTTGAAGATTACTCTGCAGAAAGGGTCAGATCCAACACTTACCAAGAACCACAGCCTCAGATCCTGCACTAAAGAAAACATCTCTCACAGAAATGTGTGGTAAACATCCAGTAAGATTAGCCTTCATGCCAACATCAGAAAAGTTGTTGAACAGGTAAGGCAAAGGGAAAACATGATGCCCTACTGAAGGGCACAGTGCTCATTTGGTGAAGTGGAAGAGGAAATATAATGAAATCTCCCTATGGTTGGCTAAAATCTGCTTCCAAGCTCAGAAAATATATATACCACCATCTGAGTTTGTATGCTAATACAAATACAAAATGCTTCTCCTGGGTTTAGGAAGATATGTTATGGAGACAGAGGTAAATGATCACCACTGAGCTATAGTGAGAATGGTAGGCTGTTAATGGATACAGGACATGTTCAAAATGGCTCAATTTGCCTAGGGCAGGCTAAAGAACTAGAAGCAATTTGTAAGTAACATTTTATACAGATGCCGAGAGAGTTATCACCAATGCATGTTTACTTGGTAAGCAACTTTGGAACTCTTTGAAGTTGCAAATTGTCTTTACAGACACTGCAAAAAAAGCAATGTTAATGCAAGCGTCTTTGAAAATGAGACCAAGCTAAATGTAAAACATCAAAACCAACCAAAGAGTTTCCTGCTGCACCAAGATATTGATGCACCTTCTGATATTAATGAGGTCATTTCAATAAGTTAGTCCTGGAATCCTTTAGAGAAAGGGACGTGGAGAGTAGATTTTGTAATTGACAAATCGCAGAGCAACAGATTAGCGGTCAAAATTCAGTCTAAAGGAAATGGAATAGTGTAATTCCAGTGCAACGTTTGGGAATTATCTATGGCTGACGTTAGGTCAATGAGGTATGCTGGTTGGGAACTACAGACACACACTAAAACTCTCTCTCTCTCTCTCTCTCGCTCCAGGGCTCTATACAAATATCACAAACAAACGTACACAAAGAGTTCATTTGTCTATAATTCAGGTACATTGGTACATTGAACTGCAATCACAAAAAGAGCTCAGGTCGATGATCCTCATCTGGCTCAGTAAGTTCAGTACTTCTTTCCCATATACCATTACAACAACTGTTTTTATGCCTAATGTACTGTAGAGTAAACACACAGAGCTTAGCCATCACAGTCACACAAGAATGCTATGAATAAGATGCTATGAGTGTACATCCTTGATTGTTGGCCTGTACTCACAATTGACTGTATGTTGACCTGTGCACAGATGCCTGTTTCACTGTTGGTTTTGGTGCATGGACAGTTCTATGTTTGTTAGCATGTATAGTTAGGCTTCTTCTGATATGCTTATACATGTATTAAGGTGCATGTCTGTTAGTCAGAGTGAATGGGTGCCTTTATGCCTCGTATCTGTGGGCATGGATATCAGAAAACGAGCTGGCCTGTGTGTTTGGGAGCCTATAGTTGTGTTCCAACAAGAGGAACTCACCACTCCAACCCATGATGCCAATTTCTTCAGTCCATGACTGGTGTAAATTTCTAAATATAATATAGACAGGCCTGAGCAATTTTCTTTGTCAATGTTCATTTGTGTATATATGTTTGCTTTTTAATCTGATTCTAATGGCATGCAGAAAGTTCCATTGCTTGTCATGGAGGATGTGCTGACTAGACAGTGTAGTGCTTTGCAGATGTTAAGGTGTTTGCAATTTAGTGTCCTTGTTTTTAATTGCCATTTTACAGCCTTCCCAAAGGTTCACCTCCAATATGTCCTGAACAGTCACACAAGTTATTACCGTGTGTACGCAGTGAGTATTTTGCTGTTCTACGTGGTTTCTTGTGTTTATCAGACTGTCTTTAATGGCACATTTTAGTTCTAGGAGCTGAAAGGCTGATAAATACCTCCCAAAGCATATACTTTCTTTAACATAAGGAAAATCGAATTCCAATTGAGATCTATGGGCCAGATGTATGAATCTGGCCCATTGCGATTCGGTAATTGCGATTTTTAAGAAATCGCAACTACCGACTCTCAAAGGGCCATGTATCACATTTGCGATTCGGTAATTGCGATTTCGTAAAAATCGCAAATGCAATTACCGAATCGCAAATTGCGATACTGGCCCCATTCGCAGCTATGGGCCTATTGGCCCATAGCTGCACATTTTTTGCATTTCGCAAATTGCGATTTCTGAAACAGAAATCGCAATTTGGGAAAAGCAAAGGGCCAGGGTGCTGGGGGCCTAAGGCCCCCTCTCCTGCACCCATTTTTTTTTTTCCACATGTAAAGTACACACATGCCAAAAGGGCATGTGTGCTTTACATATCAAATTTAAAAATGCAGTTTTACTGCATTTTTTAATTTTGCACCCGGTTACCACCTGGTTGCAGGTCATGGTATTTTTCACTTGCAAAATACCATTCTGCGAAAAATCGCAATTTGCGATTTTTTGCAGAATTGGATTGCGACCTGGATTTAGCGAATCGCAAATTGCGATTCGCAAAATCCAGGTCGCAACGCAGAAAATCACAATTTTTGCGATTTTCTGTTTTTGGTCTGCGAATGCAGTTGATGCATTGCAGACCCCGATTTTGCACTCGCAAATGGCTGATTTCGCTGTTTGCGAGTGCAAAATCAGATGATACATCTGGCCCTATGACTTTTATGTGCGCCCACAGTAAAAAGGCACAGAAGTGCATCAGTAGCATTAGAGGCAGATGTGCCACATGTGGGCCACAGTGCTAATTTTTACCACTTGTGTGAGTTCATTAAACCATATGGCCTTAGGTCTGCCCTACAGCTTTGGCGTGTCACTTGGTAAAAACTATCCAAGAGCGCTGTTGGGAAAGAAAAGTCCTCTGCATGGTAATGGTCGTGTATCCCTGCCCTGAATGTCTAATTGTACTGTTGTCTGGATCCCGAATGCTGCTATTTTTGTCATAGGCAAACACAAATTAAGTGTGTGCACCATGATATAGGCCTGTCTCATGGATTGTGGTCTTGTTGGACTGGGAGGGGCACTCAAAGTGCTAGCCTCATAGGGGTGAAAGGCTACTGCCTTCACCATTAGTAAAGCAGCACAAGCGTGCTGGTGACAGCATACTGTGTAGTGATCAGTCTGAGTGAACAGGCCCTTTTGAGCCTGTGTCACTGGTGTGGCACCTACCGGTTCACTCACCTTTTTAAAGATCTACAGCTGTGTGCTTAACTCACCTCTTAGTCTACATCACTTGGATATGAAGTGCTGCGCACTAGTGACTGTGCTGGATGTACGTGTGCCTGGGAATGGTACAGTACTGGGATAGAGCAGTGCTAATCAGTGCATGCATAGTGAGAGTGTGTACTGGGTGGATATATATCCGTGATGTATACCTGTGAGGGATACATTACATGAAGATATATTGCAGTGCAGTGTATGTATGGAGGAAGCATGTGCTGGGTTTAAGTGTGCTTGCGCCAAGTACACTACATGAAGGGTCAAGTGTTGTGCAGCGCAAGCATGGTGAATGTGTGTGCTGACAGTGTGTGTGTTTGCAAGTAGCACCCCATAGCACAACACAGAATAGGCTACAGTACTGAGCAGTGTGTGCACATTGAATGTGTGGGCTGACTGTATGTAGTCTGGGGTGGTACAATACATTAAGGTAAAAGTACTGGACAGTGTGTGTACTGTGTATGTACACTGATTGCAAGTTTGCCGGTAATGGTACATTAAATGGAGAACCTTGGGTTCTATTTTGGGAAGCCAAGACCTGCCTGAGGAAGACAGGAGGAGAAGAGGAATCACCCTAGACAGATTTGTGTTTTGCTGCATTCCTGTTAGCTAGTGGAACACACTGGAGAAAGGAGAAAAATAGATTGCCCAGTACACTTCAAAGGTTGCTCTTTGGTTCATTAAGAGATCACAAGGAAGGGGTCTGGTGTGTCTCAGGAAAAAGATGAGGCTGATAAGGGAATCATAAAGAGTAGGGCTGGGCCCGGGGATTAACCATTTGATGCACATATCACAGTGGCTGAAATTCAGATGAGAACTCTTGCCACTCCCATGGCCTGTGTTGTAGGGCTGTCAGCTTCAGATACTCTCATGCTGTGATAGACAGCCTTTCAAGAGGAAGATAGAGAAAGGAAGGGTGTATGTCAAACAAAGCAAAACCCCACCAAAAAACCTCAACGACCCATCCCCTACATCACATTTGGTGTCTGGAAATGGACTATAAGAAAGGGAAATTGAGACCCCAAAAATTGTCATCTGTCAAGCAGCCAGAAAGGCTTTGTGAAGAGGGGGAGTGCTGTAAGCTTGCTGCCTGTGACCACGACTGGAGGCCAGTGCCTGCTAGTCTTCCTGCTGTGTGAGGCGACATCACCCACGGAAACCAAGACCGACTGCTGTGGACTCTGGAGAACCAGTGCCTGCCTGCTTACCGAGACTAGTGGGAGAGGAGAACATTGGAGAGAGCGAGGTCCAGTGCGGAGCCCTGTCAAGAGAACTCCCAGTGGGAGGTGGGAGGAGAAGGTTGCTGCACCAAATAGGTAGTTGCCCATGTGCAGAATCAAGTTGACAACCCCCGGTTGTCAAGAGAGGGCTGTCCTGAAGATAGAGATGAGTGAAGTGCTGTTTGGGTGAATGAAGCTTGTACCGCACCATTGCGGTGGCCCTGTGTGCCAGCAGGGCCTGCCGTGGAAGTGAACACTGCCAAGTGCAGAGACCGTTGCCGAGCCCATTGGTGACCACGTATGCCAAAAAGAGCCGCCATGCTGTGGACTGACATGCCGGAAAGGTCGACACATTGTGTACATGACAGAAGGGACTACCAGTACTTATTGACCTTAGAGATCTAGGCCACGACCCGTGAACTGAAGTATGACCCATGGGTTGAGATCAAATATTGAGGAACTTGCCCCTGAACTGCCCGAGGACAGGGGAGGATGCCTTGAGTGCATCATCTTCACTAGGATCAGGAGCACCAGGAACAACTCCCTCTGCCCAGGTGTGGAGGGGGAGGGGAGGTGCTGAACTTACTGTACAGGTAGGAGCACCAGAGCACCTCCGATCACTGCTGGAGCTGGCTGCGCAAGCTATTGGAAAGCCTGCACCTGCTGGTGCTGCCACACCTCCCACGTGCAGCCTTAATCGTCCGAGGAGAGCTGTAGCAATGCAAGTACCCACAGTTGGGGCAAGGGCTGAGATGCTGAACACTTCCTTGCTGCTGGAGAGGGAAATACTTGATACAGGCCTACAGGACTCCGGGGCACTTGCTGCAATAGGTGCTGCAGCACCACAGACACTTTTGATTACTTCTTAACAGTCAGAGTGGACTCTTGAGTAAGGCCTACCAGTGAGCATTCCCTAGATGCAACCACCAGTGAATGAGGAATAAATCTGAACAAGGTACGAAGAGCAGGTGGTACAAGGATATGCTGGTGAAACACCAGTGCCTGGCCTTAAGGGGATTGTGTTATTGCTAACAAATGGTGCATTACTACCTTGATTGTGTACAGTTTGAAATAGAATATGTATTTTCAATATAAAAATAAGTATCTGACAGGGCACTGATTTATTGTCATTACTATGTGATTTGAGAGTTATGAATCATGGTAACTAACCTGTATCCACAATTCCTTCTGAGGGAGCCTTGGACACCTTGACCACAGATGCCACTGGGAGTCAAGTGCAAAAGGGGTACCTGGCACAGTTGCTCAAGGTTCATAGTATGTAGGACCCCAGGAATTCAGAAATAACAGGCCTCAACCACCACGGTTGAAGTCAATAACACCTGTGTGCCCCATGGCACTATGAGAGGGGGTTCTGACGAGTGCTGTTTTTTGTATTATGTTCAAGCATGCCTGCGTTTTGTGCCACCATTATGTCTGTCTCAAAGTAATACATAACGGAAGGATTCAATGCAAATCCAACAGATGGGTCACTCCTAATTTTGCTAGACAAATTTAAAGGCCCAGCTATCCGGACATACTATATTACTCTATACCGCATATTAGAAATGCGAAATACAAAGTTAAAAGAATCTAAATATTCTTTGATATCTATGTAACCTAAAAATGGAAAGATTGAGGCCCTCATTCCGACCGCGGGTGACGGAAGCACCGCCAACAGGCTGGCGGTGCTTCCTTGCCCATTCTGACCGCAGCGGTAAAGCCGCGGTCAGAAAACCGGGTCTGGCGGTTTCCCGCCGGATTTCCCCCGGCTGGGCGAATCCGCCATGGCGGCGCTGCAAGCAGCGCCGCCATGGGGATTCTGACCCCCTTACCGCCAGCCTGTTTCTGGCGGTTTTTACCGCCAGGTACAGGATGGCGGGAATGGGTGTCCTGGGGCCCCTGGGGGCCCCTGCACTGCCCATGCCAATATGGGCAGTGAAGGGGCCCCCTAACAGGGCCCCAGCATGCTTTTCACTGTCTGCTTAGCAGACAGTGAAAAGCACAACGGATGCAACTGCACCCGTCGCACACCTGAAACACCGCCGGCTCCATTCGGAGCCGGCTTCAGTGTTGCAGGCCCCTTTCCCGCTGGGCCGGCTGGCGCTACCTTAGGTAGCACCCGCCGGCTCAGCAGGAAAGTTGGAATGGCCCCAGCGGTCTTTTGACCGCGGGGCGGCCAAATGGCGGTTCCCTCCAGGGGGGCGGCAACCGCCGCCCGCCGGGGTCAGAATGACCCCCTGAGTCAACACCTTCACCAACCAAATAAAACAACAAAAGACAACAGGTAACAGCCCCACTTTTCTTTCTATTCTTTTTACATCCTCAAATTGCACCCTATCTCAAAAACCTATAGCCTCCATATTCCTAAAAATCTGCACAAAAATTAGCCATGATTCAAAGCTAGCCATTATTTTCTCTCCTTTTTTATTGACTGATCCTCTTTTTCCAGTTGATCCGCTGCCTTCCTCTCTACTATACATCAGCAATGTAACCATGAGTCTCCTCACACAACACAAACGTGTTTTCTGGGTAACTATTCCTTGCAGTCTAACTATAACTAACGTTTTCTAGTCTTTCTACTCATCCCTTTCGACCCATCTCAAATCACAGTTTCTTCTTCTGCATATCTTCTCCTCTCTATCTAACAATACTCAACCTCCTGTAGCCTATCTATGTATCCCATTTTTTCCTCTAGCATGAAACCTAACTAATATGCACATCTAGCTCTTTATTATCCCTATTTACCAGAAGACAATGAAGGAAATGCTTCTGACAGTTTCCAACGAGCACAGGACTAACCCAGTAACTAACAATACACAATAATAACCAATAATCCCTACATTAAGCACTAACACTGGGTTACACTGCAGTGTGCTACTCGCCATGAAGTGCCTAAATGCGTCGTCAGCGTTACCTATTGCTGTATAAATCCAGTTACAGCAAATATAATCAAAATATGAAAGAGCCCAGCATATTCTATCACTCCCACTGGTGCTTTGCAGTTGCGTGTTAGGGAGGTCCATACATTCTGAAAGTACACACCCGTGAGACTCCCTCTCGGGGCCCCTGTCCCTGAGCCAACTTCAGAATGTAGAGCAAAATATGTAGACATCTGTACCACTAAGAGTTATACTTTGTTCAAACTTTCCAGAATGGGCACCATCTAACAGTTACCTGCCCACCGCTTACCACTGTCATTTGCCCCCTTTTGAGCCTTCCTCGCTGTTTTGTGAGACTTCTTTTTTTCTGCTAGTCAGTGTGAGCACAATACAAAAACATTTTATGAGAGTGAAAGAAGGAGAGAGAGAGATGCGAAGAAGCTTTGGGTTGTCGTACACATCCAGCAGACCTCATTCCAAATATTGATGTGCCTCTCAACTACCAGAACTAATTCGCAAGGACGTATGCGGGCCGTCGTCTGAGGATGCCAGTGGCGCTACACTCTCCCCAGGAATCCTTAGGCACTTCGTACAGCACACGTATTCCAGTTCTACCTGCTCCATGCCTTCAAATGACTCCATCTCACACTGGTCCAATCGGGTGGACAGGAGACTGACTTTATTTAAAACTTTCCACATTGTACTACACGTACGTAACCCGTGCCTTCGACCTTCATTTGGTTCTTAAAAATCCAATGATTGAAAACAACATCAACTATTTCGAAAGTTGTGAATTCTTTGCATGAGTTTATATAGGAATATATTTCTGCTAGCAGCTTGTTTGATTTGGCTTGAGCAGTGTGTCACTTACGGCTGCCGCTGGTCAATAATCCATTATTGTAAGTTAAGTGGTTTGCTACAGTGTTCCTCACACAAGATATCAGAAGACAAGTTACCTCATCTGCCTGGCAATACCGGGAGGAACGGAATGCATTTTCAATGCAAAAAACATAACAACTGTTTATGCAAGAGGCAAAAATCCCTGCACAGACAATTGCCACCTGGAGAGACTGAGAAAATAAAATTGAATTGCAAGATGTACTGACATTCCACCGAATTAAATGTAAAGATTGTGTCTGCTCCCGTTGGAATACATTTTGCATATTTGTTTTTTTCTTTCTGTGGCTCGATAACATTTTATTTTGATTTCCATGTACTCTCATTTTCGTGCTGAATAGAGAAATCCAGAACTTTGCACTAGAATGCGGGGAGACACACAAGGGAAAATCAAGTGCTAAACAGTCAGACGTGCAGTTTCTCATACTCCCAAGATTCCTGGCCCATTTGGATGTTACGTGGGCTCAACCAGGCAGAATATTCTCAAACCTCACCTCAAGTTTTGCAAGTACTAATCTTAGTGGTTGGCATGACACCTCGTGGTACAGTTGTGTGCATATGTGATGACCTGAGGAAGAAGTCACGCTTTTGCAACATCACGCATATTCACTGGGATACCGACGCTGGAATTCACATTTCCGGCAGCTATCTTCCCGGGCGTTTACAGCAACCATGCGTTTTTGTCCCTGAATTAGCAATGATGAACCGCTGGCTGGAAAACTGAAGGTTTTCCCCTCTTTGGAATTTTTCGATCACCATTAATAGTTTTCATGTCACGTGAAGTTATTTCTACACACTGCCCACCGGGATCAATGAAAACATCCACGCTCAGCAACTTCATGGAAAGTGACCCAAAATTCAGCATACCAGACACAATGTTGGAACTGACTACATCACAGTCCTACAGTAAGAAAGTAGGACCCACAGACATACACAAAGGTCATTTACAAATTAACGGAACACAAGCTCAAAGGAAACATCTCATTGCTAGATTACAGAAATCTACCCAAAGGTACTGCTCAGGAAATTATTACTAGTAATCGACATTCAATCCCAAAAATCGCTTTAGAATCACACTCTTCCGGACAGCAGCCCCTGAATTCGATACAGTTTAGGCAGGTAGGTGGGACACTTATAATCAGAACATTTACTGCCAAACAACGAGAATTTAGTTCATTGATGTTTCTGTTTACAAAAAAGTCATAATAACATCAGGTAAAATGGGATAGCGATTTGTTAGTATATGATGCTGTATAAATCCCGAATTAATTATTCTTCTGTTACATGGTGATATTTTTAAAAATTCTAATCCCAATTGATTTTTATTTTCTGTAATGCTGAAATTGAGTTGCCTTCCTTCCGCCAATATTATAGCGTTGATATACGTATTCCTAAAGGTAATGCCTCTGTGTGAATCTTTTTCTGTAATAATTGTTCCATGGGTCACATAAAAAGATTAAAAAAAATCCACATGAACACATCATTCATATAAATATAAACTATATTCCTGGGAATTTTCTGGATCATACCCTTTTTGAGAGGGAGCACTTTTGAAGCATGGTCTGCCTATCAACAAACATACTCTTGTCTAGGATGACCACCTTCACCCCATGTCATTACAGATAAGGAGAGGGTATCTAGCCCCAAACGTTTGTGTGGTAGCCTGATGCCTTCTGGGTGTTGTTCTCTTGTTTTGCTTATATTGAACTAATTAGAATGACACACCTGAAATCAATGATTTGTAGGATTAACATTCTAGGAATGGAGACAGTGTCTATAATGATGTGGTGTCAGGTGACCACTTTACTCCTGTCCATAGGATTAACCCATCATTTGCAAACTAGCATCAACCATGTTCCAGACCAAAATCTTAAAATCAATTTTCAGCTGGGCTTTCTTACTGTAAGGCTATTTGACTATAACGTTACTGCCCTAGACATTTTGACCAAGAAAATAATTTGTTTATGCCCGAGAGCCTGCTCCATATCATTGTATAATTTAAATGGAGGTATGTATTTAATCTATTCTATATTTTTACTGAAAAAAACAAAGGTTACAGGGTCATTATAGTTAGGAAATAGAATTAATAAAAAAACAAATTCATTTAAAAAAAACGAAAGGTTACAGGGTTGTTATAGTGAGGCTCACATTTTAAACATACCAAACCATAGAAATTCACCAGTTAGTTACCTCAAGTTACTATTACTCGTGTCCTAAAGTAACTATAACTTGCACCCTGATGTATTGCTTGCTTTTTTTATTTTTTATTTATTGCCCTTTCTTGGCTATCTAGGACCACAAGGGAGCCCTCAAGGGCTGTCCCACAGTCCCTAAATTATTATTATTTTTTTTTTTAATTTTTCAAAAGTTCCTTCATGGGCTATCTGGCACAGCAGGGTAAACCTCAAGGCTCACCTCGCGGTGCCATTGCTTCAGCAAGCAAGGATCTGCTTGGATCGGTGCTCCTATATATCTATATTTTTTAAACTGCAATATCTAAAAAACTAGTGAACGGATTTACACCCCCATTTTTCACGGCCCTTGCTTGACTGATCACCCCGAAACTTTCAAGTCAGCAATTCCGTGAAGATTCATCAAACAGCGCAAAAATTGTAGGCAAAATAGAAGCCCGCGGACGTTAAAATCCACCGTGTGCGTCATTTTCTGGATGCGGGAAACCGCCATGCGTTAATGATATTCAAGCTAGGCGTTCCCGTCCAAACAATGACACAAACACCCGTGCGCCTTATTTATGCTACTGCGCAAAAATCCCGCACGGCCGGGAGGCGGAGTCGGAAAATGAAACACAGCCTGATTTGCGTCAATAATTAACGCATGGGTCAGGGCAGGCATTAAAATGGGGCAAACACACCTGTATTTAATGAAACCACACAGAACCAACAGCAGAGCTTCAAGAGGAAGACATGGATGTGCTTCTCATCCAGCGTGCACGCAGAAGCAGAGCACAGGAACAACAACAGCAGCTTCCACAACACCAGCAGAAGGCAGGAGAGGATATTCCGCACCAGGACAACCCTTCATGGCCTTAGGGAACATTACATCATCCAGAGGTACAGGTTGAACTGGCAAGCCATTCAGCAGCTGCTGCACAACATTGAGCCACAGTTGGGAACCCAGCTTGCAGACACCCCGCACCATCCCACCAGAAACCAAGCTGCTAGCTGTACTACACATGCTGGCAAGTGGCTCCTTTCAAACCACTGGCGCCCTGGTTGCTGAGATCTCACAGCCATCATTCTCCGCCTTCCTGCCCAAGGTACTGGATGCCATCATCACACTCACACCCCGCCACATCTGCTTCCCCAACACACAGCAGAAGCAGCAGGAGACCAAACAGGGGTTTTACCTCATTAATGGATTTCCACACGTCCTTGGTGCCATTGACTGCACACATGTACGCCTTGTGCCATCTGCTGCAACTGAACATCTATACCGCAACAGGAAGCACACACACTCCTTCAATGTGCAGGCCATTGTGGATCACCAGGGATTGATCACCAGCATCGTGGCAAAGTATCCTGGGAGTGTACATGATTCAGTAATCTTCCGTCACTGTACCATCGATCAACACTTCCAGGATGGACGATATGGAAATGGACTACTTGTTGGTAAGTACAGAAACCTACTTATATACACACTGCACAGCAACCCTCTAGGACAAACAACACATACACCACGACAACGACATGTGAACAGGAACACACTGAGGTTGTGACACCGCTAGGCATGTTTGATATCCTCACCCAATGGGAGACACACCTAGGGACAAAGTACTGTTCCAAATAAAAACTGATGCCACTCCACAGACACAAGGGGAAAATGTAAAGCAACACAATGACAAACACACGGTGCCAACTGGCATGAAATCTGTGAAGATAAAACTCCAATAACACATCAATAACACCCAAACAAACACCCTTCCAGCCAATATGTACTGTGTAAGGGGTGTGGAATGTAATTTGTTGCAGGTCAAACACCGTGACTCACATAGCATTATGATGACTATAATAAAGGTCACATGCAATCATTGAGGCCATTCCAATATCTCACATCACTCCTGCTCTCACATTGCCCACTACCAAGAGGCAAGTGGACTGTGCGAAGATCACATCTTGATGGTACTATATGGAAGGTGCACATTCCTACACATACGCATTGTGACAAATTAAGACACACACAACAGATGTACTGCCATACGGACCTCCTGAAACTCAAACCGACAACCTCACAACCAAGTTAGCCAGCTGAACTAGACCATGTGCAGTAGTCTAGGTAGACGTTCCAACCTGAGTCAACTTGCCAAGGGCAGAGAAATAGGTCTGCAGTGAACTTGTCACACATGTGAAATTAGTGTACAGTCAAATGTTAAGACGCCAATGATCATAACGTATGGAGAAGTTTGGCTAATTGTCACCTTGCAAAATGTAAGCCTCTCACTGATGTTTAAATTAATCCATTTCATATGTCAAAAGGTATGGGATGTCCAGGGTACATAGATGCAAACGTGTTACCACCACTGTCGATTTGATTCTGTGTATGGAACTATCATCTCACCCCCAGTTAAGACACAGGGACACCTGTATCACAAGTGACAATGCTTGGGAGTACACACTGTACTGCAACTCCCAAAATATACTGCTGACAACCGGTCAGCAGTCAAACACTCGTTCAGCCAAGGAAACAACCCAATGCTGATGGTACATCCTAGAAGCCTATGAATCAACATAATAACACAAACATAAATGAGTCACAGACAACACAAGAGAACAACTGCCATGCAAGGTGATATTAACGGGGCAAGCTACATCAACATGATCTCAATCATTTTCTCTTTCAGCTGATCAGGGGTATGGGATCCAGCTATGGATTATGACCCCATTTGGCAACCCAAGCACTGCAGCAGAGCGTGCCTACAATGAGGCACATAGGAGGACACGCACCATAGTCGAGAGGACCTTTGGCATCCTGAAGTCGAGATTCAGGTGCCTCGACATCACTGGTAGCAGCCTCCTATACTCACCAGAAATGGTCTGTAAGATCATTTTAACCTGTGCCATCCTGCACAATATTTGTGTACGAAGGAACATTCCCCTATTAGAACCAGAGCCACAAATGCCTGAAGAAGAGGAAGAGGAGGATGCTGGCCATCAACATGAGGGGGACCAACCAAACACAGCTGCAGGATTGTGTAGGCGCCAACTTACTGTCAACAATTTCTTTTGAGTCAACTCACCATCACCACTGTATTAACATATGTAAATAAACACCTCTAATAATCACCATATCATGGTCTGGGTAATCATTTTTGCTCACCTTTATCTCTAACTATCAGAATAAGAGTGTAGCCTCATGGACCATTGCTGATATACCGATCAGGACACAGCAATTTCCAAAGCAATTGTGATGCGTATTATTCAACAGTCACATTCACAGACACTGTAAATGACATATATCCTGTACATTTCACCTTTGAAGGGCAATAGCAGAGGACCATACCTATTTCACACATACATGTTGGCAACATGATTCTTTGCAGCATATGGCACACAACGAAGACACCATCAGTCAATGATGGAACAAAAGGCATCATACATGAGGCAGTGGATGTGCAATTGCAACAGTAATATTAATGTATGGCCACATCCTTGACAGAAGTAACTGTTACATCACCTATCTTTGCAAGGACCATGTGTGACTAGAATTCCATATAAGCAGAACATAGAGAGCACAAGTGCCACACCTATGACAAGCATTGCGCACATGACAGTCCATGTACATGTCAGCCCATGTCCTAAGTCCTGACACACCCATGTTCCCGGTCTCACCCCACCTGTCTTAAGAGGTCCCTGGAATGGTTATATGTGTACCCAGATTTTCCCTCCTCTACACACACACAGACTAACAATATTAATCCAGTGTGCTTCACCCTTTAGTATGGTATGCCATAGTCATGTACTGTTGGCCATTTGAACTCGAATCTCACCTACAGGACTTGTGACAAACTGATGCAGCACACACCTGTGAGCACCTCCATGCAGACCAGCCATTTGAACATGCACTGCCCTTGCAGATGCTTGGAACAGCAAAGAAGCTGCCATTTTATCGATTACACTGTTATGCATTGTCAGAAAAATAAGCTGTGTAACACAGCCCTTGGGTTTATGTGTCACCATTCCAAAACACAGGGCAAACACAGATTTACATGTCAACTGCCTTGTTCTTTCTCCGACCAGTCTCAGTCAGACCACTGAGTATGTACCTTGTGAAATTGCTGGATCCTGATTGACCCTGCATCCTGTTAGCCTGACTGGCACCTGACTGTGCGTTACCCTAAAAGTTCCTTGTGGCTACATATGTATGATAGTTGCTTTCCCAACCCTCACATTCCTCCAGGGGTATTTTGTCAGGTGGTTCTTCAATGCATACTCAAATACATTGCATAGCATAATCTGCTTATTTATCGTACCATAATTGGGAACTTGTCTCCAAATACCCAAATAATGGCCTATCCCTTGTCTGGGTCTCATGTATGCATGAGCGACAAAGTGTGACAGTGTACCATGGCCGAATGCAGGGATTGGGTATGGTGCCTCCAACAGAACCAGCAACGTCAGATAATGTGCATGAAAAGTCCACACATGTTAGGACCCTGACAGTTCACACGCTGATTCACATTGCTCACAACATATTGATGGGCCGTGCGTGGTGAATAGCTGCAAGATTAATCAGCACAGAGGCTATGATGTTCCCAGATGCAGTGGGAACTTTAGGGGCCAACCTGTGTACAAATGTTGTAATGACACCTGCCGGTACAAGAATCCTGAGATATGATCTTACTCAGCACACCAAGGTTGCCCTGTTCACAGTCTCATAACACGTCTGCAGTGACAGGGTAGGACCATCCCCATGTGGGTTCTCAAATCCTCATTGGCCTTACTTCCATTGATCTCCGAAGGATACTCAGTAGATACAGGAATAGCCGCCACTGACTCATGACTAGACCTGGACGTAACTGTGACAACATTGACCCCTAAAATTATACAGGATTAACATTGGCACACACACATGAAACAGAAACCTCTGTGCAATTGATCACTGGAAATATGTGGCCACGTGCTGCTTGGTCTGCTGGTCCTCCACTGCCAAAGGAGAGTTGTGGCTCTGTCATATGACCTCAACTGTGGCGTGACATTACAAATGTGGTTCACCTTTGGCTCTCCATGTCAATAACACGGTACCCACTTAGTATGTATATGTGGCTGACTCATGGTGGGTTCACAAACAAGTGCCTAGGAAGCAGTATTCAAAATTCCTGGACATGTGATGGCCAAGTTTTGGACCATTGACATGAACAACCGTCTGCTATCTATCCGGTGCATGCTTTGTCATTTGTGGTGTTTATGTTACCCAAAATCTAGAAAGTGCACACAGCAGTTGTTGCTACATGTATGACTAACACACGTCCTCTCTCATTTCCACACTGACTTGCATCTGAGGGTTGGACACATTGACTCCACATGTATACAAGCATATTTGCAATAAATCATCTTGTGATGCTCACACAGTGGGTCAACAACAATATTAGTAGCCAATGCACACACATTGAGCCATAGGCATTGAGGTATTGTACTTATGTGCGTCACCTTACTATCCTCTCCTGACGCCAAACATGCCCAGTTTGTGCAATACATATATGTAGGCCACACGTTTGGCCAGCTATTGCGTCAGCCAAGAGTGAAAATCCTGTACATGAGGTAGCGGATCATGGTCCGCAGTAGTATGATGTGTCACATGTGCCCATACACCGTCATGCCCAAAGTGGGTGCAATCAGCCTATCTCAGTATTGTCACAAGTGTAATATTACATTAAAATGGTAAAATGACCCAAACCCAGTTAATGCCTGAAATTTTGTCAAAAAATGACGCACATGCGTATAAAAATGACGCTTATGGCCGAAAACAACGCATAATGCCCTGAAAGAACAATTGGCCCTGAGCGGTATCTTCCACACTGTACCTCCGAAAATTGGTTAAGTTTAAAACTATTTCGAAACATATGGATGCGGGCTCAAATCTACTCCTGTGCATCGAAAAAAATGACGCGCAGACTGTATGCGTCAAAATATTTTCAGGCATGATGATAAAAACGCCCTCCATTTTAGGCAGGAAGTGATGTAATAGGATATCCTGTTTACAGAATAGGTACAGTGGGTGTACTTTCAGTTTCAATTTGCAGTCTGTGATATTTCCTGACTGTGTGGCTGTGTCTCAATTTGTCTCTGTATATTTAGTGAATTTGTCTCCTGTGTGGTCTTTTTATTGTCTTTTTGTGATTAAAAACTTGTTGTAGTATCCTGTCTGAGTGTTTTTTGTGCTCATTTGTGTTGTAAAGTATTGTCTTTGTTTTATTGGGAGTCTGTTGTGGGTAGTGTTAGTTTGGGTATAGTTGGGCTGTGTTAGTAGTTTTTTTGTATTTTTCCAGTCCTACTTTCCCCCTATTTTCCTTTGTTCCTCTTTATCCCCTATTTCTCTTTTGCTACAAATATGTTGGGCAGGCCTCGTCTTGGCAGGATGGGAGAGGAGGAGCTGGGTGGATTCATTTGGCTGGTGTGCCATTTCCTACCCCTAATGATTGAGGCAGGTGGGCGTGTGATACAGGGGTATCGCACTGAGGCACAGAGGCTACGGTGGGCAAAGGTGTTGCATCATCTGCAAAGGATTTATAAGATACCCAGAAACGAGCACCAGCGGAAGCACTGCCGGGCTGACCTTGTCTCCAGGGAGCAAGATCTGCTGGACCACCTGGGGATTGTGATTGGTGGTCCTGTTGGTGAGTACAAATCATGTTAATGTGCATGTTTAATTGCTCTGTAGTGACATCAGCTGATTTTTACAATATCTGCCGGCAATGTTGTTGAGTGTGTGGAATGCAACTGAAACATACAGGGTCATATTTCTACTTTCTTAAGGACCACAATTGCTAGCCGATTAGGAAGCAAGAGCCCGCAAACTTACTGAATACATTTGCATTATGTAAGTTAGTGCCGCCTTTGTGTCAAACAGCAACACAAATCAGGACCCAATTATGTATAGATATAGGCCACAGTTGCTTGTGAGGTATAGAAATTTCCAACTCATTACCATCATTTGTTGACGCAACAGCTAGACTGACTTTCTAAACACAACGTGAGGCTGAAAATGAGCGCAGGCTTCATGTCAATTGATGATAGCAATGTGGCCCGAACATATGTTTCATGTGTGTCTGGTGAGTGTGTAAGGAGACCGATCATGGAAATTCCAAAAATCTTAGGGATTATTGTGCCCCTCCTTCATTTCGGATACATGTCTGATCTGGATTTGGACACATAGGTAACAAGTTCTAGCTGCGCTCAGCTAACATCTTAGACTGGTATTTGGAGTTTGTAGTGCCACATTTCGATTAGGGATGGCTGGCCAAAGGTATGCACATGGGTTCATATCTCTATTGTTGGTGCAAATCATCATAGCTGTGCCACATCAAATGAAGAAACTGTAACAAAATGAGGGCTAACAACTGTTGCTGGCCCTCTGCACATTGTACCTGTGTGTCATAAATTTGTCATGGTCACAATGGCTGGTTGACTGGTAATGCAGTCCTCACTGATAGTGGCTTTGGATGTCTCTCAGTGATACACATGATGAGACGAATACACTCCATGATAATGTCTGCTCACTAATGAAGGAGCATGTTTGCCACCACATGATAGTGCCACTGCATGTGAGCAGATTTGTGTGTATCACTCACTGGAGACCCAGGGTATGTACATGTTAGCCATGCTATTTAGGATGCAGTATCATCATGTCTGAGAGGCTTTACTTTCTGATGTAATCTTTCACATAGTATTTGTCTTTGGAATGGTTGTACAGTGCACAGACATTGAGCACATTTCTCCCTTCCATGCCTTACAGGTGGACGGGCACCCTACACTCTTGGAGAGTTGGCTCGATTCGAGGACCCAGACAACTCCAGTAAGTGTTGATATGTCTGTTATGTGTTGTGTTTGCTGGTGATGTGTGATGGACTCCTGTGTGTTGGACACATAGCAAGGTGTGATGTGCTGGCCAATCATTTGTTTTGTTCCATGAGTGGAATATCATTTTATCACCATCTTTGAATTGGCCAATCCTTATTCTATTGTCATATTTTGGTATTCTAGCTCAGTCCTGTAGGCACGGCAATGTGAATAGGGATGAGTCACGTGGATAACACTTGATTCAGAAAAAGTCGCACTGGACCATATTAGTGAATTAGTCAGCCAGTCAGACCCGAATTCTCCCAGAATAGGGATGCCAAATGCTTACCCACAGACTTCTGCTTCCCTATTCATTAATGTACTTATTGAACTGTAGGTTAAACTTCCTAGCAGCATGTAGCTCCACATGTAGTGCTACGAGTATGTGGCACTTGAGTGCAATGGCCTAGGTGTGCATGCGACTCATGGCCAGAGGTGTTCTTGCATCTCTGTGTTTGTTGTAAGTCATGGCTTACTGGTAGTAAATGATGTGGACAAAGGTCTGCATTTCCAAACATGAGTGTCGATGGGATTGGTCAAGGGTTAGCTATCTCCTATTTGGAGATCCTCCTTACCTGTGGTGTGTGTGCTGGGCCAAAACCCATGTCCAGCTTTCCTAAGCTGCCTGGGTGTCCTTGTTGTTAGAAATTATTAGTTGATAGTCCCCCCCCCCCCTCAGACACAGGCATAGGTTTGTGAATAGTGTACCTAGGACTGATGATAGAAGTTTGGTACACAGAAATGTAAATCAGTGAATCACTTGTCTGAACCTAGTATACACACTTGTGTTTAGCACATGCTTACTATACTGGCAAGTCCATTTACAACTCGCAGATCATGTGGCCCTAGATTTCCATCCCGTACAATTACATTTGTAGCCCTGGCAGTGGTGGAGGATGTGCAGGATGATTGTTAGCTGAGAACTGGCAGAACTATGATGCCAAAAACAAGCCTGTTGTTACCCATCTTGTAGGGTTTGGATGTGCTATGTGTGATAGGACCTTTATAGGCCGGCTTGCCATGTACTTCCTCAGGGACAATCAATGATCTGTATGATGATATGAGCTGTTGCAAGTACAATAGATGTATTGTCTGATTTACTTCTTGTGCCATTTCACACAATGCAGTACTTAATGATAGATTTTCTATTTGTCTTAACAGCTGCAAATATGACTCCCATCTAGGTGAGGGAGTTTCAACGGCGAGCAATGAGATACCGCCACATCCTTGATGTTGAGTCTGGGTACCGGAAAATGGCCCGCAGAAATCGCCTGAACGAGCCTCCGGAGCCTGGAGGGCGTTTGCACAAGGTGGCCCTTCTTTGCCTACCACAACCACCACCAGCACCACCACTACCACCCAGGTAGCACCACCAGCAGCTGGGACCATTGCGGGACCATCCACAGCAACTGCTCCTGGCCCAAGTACAGCACCACCTGCAGGGCAGCCCATAGCCATGGACACAACACAGGCCCATACTTCCTCGGCTGGTACCCAGACCACCCCTGCTGCAGCCATTGACCCTGCTGCTTTTGCACAAATGCAATGGAAATTGGACTATGTCCTAAGGAAGATGAGCAGACTGCGGCAGGAGGTGCAACAGGTCAACCGGCGGGTGCATTCCATCAAGAGGACCCTCTGGTGGGCCAACTTTGGTGGGCCAACTTGTAGACAATGAGACGGACATGATTCCCTCACCTCCCTCATCTTTCCTGGTTCTTATACTTTGTGGGTTTAGGGGGCTTAGTGTTAGGTTAGTATAGGTTGTTAGTTTAGTTAATGTTAGTGGGTGGGGGTTCCTGAATATTTCTACTGTTTATTTGTATGTGTGTGTCCGGCAATGTTGGGGTTCTTGTGTTTTTACAAAACAAAAATATATATATATTTGTTTAGTATAGGATAGTATGTGTTTAGGTTAGTATCTGTCGTCCTCCATGTGTCCCTTCCCATAAGGGGGCTGGGGGGTCAATGTTTAGAACGTTTTGGTAAATGTGATAAGTAAGTTTAGCTTAGGTTAGTTAGGGACAGTTGTGGGTAATGAGTAGTTAGAGTAGATTAGGGTAGGTAAGGCTTTTCCCCGAGTTTTCACTTCTGTTTTTACTGTTTAATAAATATGTAGGTAACCCTTTACAGTATGTGTCACATGCTTGTAGATCAGGGCCTTGACATGAGTGTACAGTGTCTCTTTTGTATTACATTTTGTGTCCTATGCTGCAAACAAATCCCAACTGAGCTGTAACATTGGCAGCTACCCCAAAGCTACTTAGCTAAGATTCATTAAGCCATTCATTGCAACCACCAATCACAGTTACTATGGATCCCAAAGTTTTTTTTTTTCGTGATGTATATTTTCAATGTCACATACTGTGCTTCCAGATTTAGTATTGGGGACACTGTGTTATGTCTGACTGCAGTCTCATGTCCAAGAAAACCCTTTTCACGTGAGTGGTAGTAAGCTCTCTTTTAGTATAGTGTACATAACTCACATAGAACATTTGTTACACTGTTCAGCATGATTACTTATTTGGAAGTAAACTCATACACCTCCATTCATGCAGTTTGGTGTGTGTTAGCTTATATTTGTGGGCAATGTTACATACGTTAGTTGTGCATTGAAGCAACAAATTGAAGGCACTATTTTCTGGTTTTGACATCCCTTGAGGAAGCGTTAATCTGTCCAACACAGCATTATGGTGCATAGTTTCTCTTTTCCTCAGAAATTACTCTCAGGAAGGGCAGAATATGGTAGAATCCAGGCCACTGTGCATAGTTATCAGCCCACATTATTTCAGGACAGTTGTATTGACAATCTATGATAATTGACAGGAGGCAAAATTCACTGATCTATTGCACGGTTGATGTGTCACATTATACAGAGACAAAGTGCTGTTGTAAGTGCTAATTATTGAAAAGTGCTGTAGTGCTATGTGTACATTGTCCATGATTGTGAGTTCATTATAGTGACATCTTCCATTGTGATCCTACACAAGTGCAAAAGGACATGTCATTGGACATGCTGGGGTGAAGTGTCAGACAGTGCAGAGGGACAGGACTTAGCAATGAGTTAGTGAGAGACAATCACTGGGCAGGCTGACAAGATAAACAGTGGTTTGCAGAACAGTGCTTGAGTACAGTTGTTGCAAGACTGGCATGTTACAAAGTGCAGGACCTTGGTAATAGGTGGCCATGTGGCAGGAACTAGTGCTACCGGGTACTTTTACGTGTGAAGGTGATCTGTTCCTGGTCTTCATCTTCTGATGTGTGTGTTGCCTCCTCTGCCCTTGTTGGTGGTGGTTGTGAAGGGGCAACACACACCTCAGTGTGTGTAGATGTGGAGTCAGACATCCCAGTAGCTGCTACCTGTGGGGGTCTTAAGAACAGTACTGCTGCAAGGAGGATCTGCTGGTTCTTAAGAATAGCAGCCACATCACGATGGTAGGCAGCCAGGTCAGCCCTGAGGGGTTCAATGTTGCATTCGTGCACGCGTTGACAGGATTGCTGATGTAGGTGTTGGGTCAACTGTATTACAGCTGTGCTGATTTTCTTCAGCCTTTTTTCTACTTCCTGCAAGATAGATGTTGGCCCTTGCATAGCTGCTGCCTGTTCTTCAGTTGACAACATGCACGAACGCACCCCCTCTAGGATGGCTGCCATAGTTTGCATCCCCAACCGCACCTCCTTGGCCAGCTCCCACTGTACTCCGACTACAGTTCTCTCAAAGCTGGTGCCAGTGTCGTCAGAGTCCTCAGCTGTATTGGAGCTGGCAGGTCGTACAATTGGGGTGGTGGGTGGATCCTCTGCGATGGCTGCTGTATCTGTGCTCCTCCTTGTGACTGAAGGTGGGGTCTGGAGGGTTCCAAGGACCTCTTGGATGGTCTGGTGGTTGATGTCTGTCAGCTCATCATCCATGTAATCAGGGCAGTCCTGGACAGGCATATCCGCAGGAGATCCATCGTCCTCTGCAATGAAATACAGTACAATTAGTGTGTCTGTGTTGTGGCATTTGTGATGTGACATGCCTGCCTTGTGATGATTTTCACATTGTGATCTTGGTTCCTGCTCATTGATCCAGTCTTTCCGATGGGCATTCTCCCAGGCCTATGCCCCACCTGCATGTCACATGTATTGTGGTCAGTTTGTGGACTTATCAGCATCATCTCTAGGTGTTGGTTCTGGCCAAATAGTGAATTGCCCCTTCTTGTCCAACTCAACCCTCCCCCTACTTCCATTCTCATGTTGAGGCCTTTCACTGGCTGTGGGTGTTCTGACGGCACTAGCAGCACGCTTAACAATCTGGACCTGCCCCAGTCTCTGACCTTTCACATCCACCTACAGTATATGTAGTTGAAACATAGCGTATACTATGTATAGCATTGTTATGGCACAATATGAATGTCAGCATTGGTAATGTGTACTGCTGATGTTGGGGAATGTATGGTACATTGGATTGCCCTGGTAGTCGTAGCAATGTCCTATTTCCTCCTCTGACTGTGCAGGTGTATTTCAGTGACCAGTTACATGTGTACTCCCCCTCAATGCTGTTGTCTGAGCAGTATGACATTTGGGATGTTGCATTGTGACCCAGGCACAGGATGGACCCTGACATATGCAGCATGGGTGTGGCATTACTGCTGTGTACCTCCTAATGTTGATGACATTGGCTGATGTTTGCAGCACCTATGGACATTCACATTTGGCAGGACTGGAACATTTGTCTTGTTTCAGTGCATTGTTAACGTTGTCATCCTAAACCCTCTAATTTGGGTGTGTATGATCCATGGGGACGTTACTTGCATTGGCTACTTGACCAGCACACACAGCAGAGGTGGTAGTGGCAACTGTTGTCAATGTTACATTCCAGTTGTCAGTATGGCTAGAAGTTGTTAATTGGGCCCTAGTTAATGTAGGGTGTATAGTGGCTGACGTGTGACGGGATGTCAGTTTGACGTTGTGTCCTTCCCTCCTGGCGTGGCTTTACCTTTGCAACATCGTCGGCATGGCAGCATACCCCCATGGAAAGGTTGTTGGTGTTGTGTAATTGTGTGCCCCAGGTTTTCTCAGAACGGGCCATGCCCTCGTGCCGTGCCCCTTTACCCATGCCACTCCATGTATATGATGACTTACATGCATTGTGTAGTAGGTATCCCCCCCCCCTGGTTGCAGTTAACATTAGTGCATTTTAATTCCCCATGTGACTTACCCTGCATGTGCATTATCTCCTGGTGGTCTGCGCTGTCCTGTCCTTGAATCCCTGTGACGATCTCCTCAGGTATGACGGCTGTGACCATCTCCTCCATGTGGTCCAGGGCCTCCTGCGGTGCTGGACTCCCACCTCCAGTCTGCAGAGCTGCCTTCCTGTTCCTGGCCATCTTTTCTTGCACTCGATTACTGTTCTGCGTACTTCTGCCACACTGTTAATCTTGTCAGCAATCTGTTGCCATATTGCCTCTCTCCTACTGATTGGCAACTTTGAGGTGACAAACAGTTGGTGCTGGTGTTCCGTCACCTCTTTCACCAGGATTTCCTGCTCCTCTGCACTGAAGCAACACTTTCTTTTCTTCTTCTCCCTGTCCTGGTCTTGTGTGGGTCCTCCTGGCTGGTTCCTGGTCTGTTGTCATCTTCCTGGGGTCTGTACAGGCATCTGGGATCCATTTTGGCTCTCCTCTGCACAAATGGCTGTGTTTGAGGCGAGTTTTGACGCTATTGCGTCAAAAACCACATCATATCTGGTTTGTGGTGTCGTAAATCGGCTCACAGTCATTTCCGCCGTGTTAACGTTCTTTTCCTTTACGACGTGACACTGTGGTGTGCGTCAAAGAAAATGACTCACACCTGTGGTTTTCGCTGCCGTGCATCAAAGTATAAATTTGACGCTCACACGGCGCACAGAAATAGCGTTAACTGGCGGTAATATTTTTGATGCAAAACTGCATCAGCGCAGTTTTGCGTCAAAAAGTATAAATATGGGTCTAGGACCTAACTATAACTACATAGTGGTTAGAGAGAGAGAGAGAGAGATGTGTGCGTTTTGCCTTATTTTCAGGGCTGAAGTATACAAAAACATAATAGATGGATTGCTGCCCTGTTAAAATTCATTTTAGAAATACATATTATTGCTACATAATTTCTGAATATGGTTTACCCTGTCTCCTCATGGGATCTATTGAATACTCACACAGAAGTGCAGTAAACTGAACTCCATCCAGTACTTCCAATGTCCCCTTTCTTTCTGCTCTTTTTGAAATCTCCTCGTAAGCCCAGAGTCTCACCAGTTTTAGGGCACACTGTTAGAGTGAGATCTTGAGATATTTTGTCTCCCCTACATTATACACATCCATAGCATTTGTATCACACTCAAACTATCAGAGTTCCTTGGAAAATACTGAGATATATTTTTTCATGGATTAATTCTGATCTCATTTGCGGCATGATTTGAAATTTCTGTGTCAAGTATCAATCTGCTACAGATTATTAAAGAAATATTCTTTATCATTTTTAATAATTGGGCTTGACAGTGAATATTGTGCCAATGACATTATTGAGAACTCTTGTCCATATATACAACCACCCAGTGGCATAATGCAAAATGATGGGCCCCACTGCAGAACATGATGAGGATCCCTTTTGTCCTCCGCATTGCACAGATATTCATTAGTCTTGGGCTCTATTGGGACCCCTGAGGGGTTCGGGTACTTACTAAAGTGTTTGGGGCCCCCCTTTGCGGCAAGGGCCTGTGTTACCCCACTGCCTAAGCAGCCATGCTAGCTGTCATATGCAGCCAACTGCTCAATTTAGCATTTAGAGCTAACACCCCAGGTGCCTACAAAACAAGGCAAGTGAATGCCCATACACAACACACAAATCAAATCAAACAATGTAATGGAAACCCCTATCTGCTCAATAAAATTACAAATCACACCTCTTTTCCCCATTGAGGTACCCTGAAAGATATGTGTCAAAAAACGTACAGACTGCTATATTCAGTTCTGTATTAGTTCTTGTCAACTAACCAATCAATTCGAAAGGCCTGGCATTTTTTTTCACAAAATAATTCTTGTGATTTAAATATCTATGGTATGTACACCATCAAGAACATTCACAGCAATCACCTACCTGTCCTTTCTATGGTACGGATAAGTTTGTAATTTGAGGATATAGGTTCAAGCTGATCAGATTACATCAAGTCCCACCAAAGATTAACACCCTGGTAACAGGGGGACAATGTTGCCAGCAAACAGGCCTAGCCAGGTAAAAAGGTAGATGTAAGTGAAGATATTCCAGCAGGATCTATTACAATACTAAGGGACTGGCAGTAGGCATCAAGAAAGATTTGGACATTTGGCGTGGAAACCTGTACTCTGGTTAAGGGTAGCATGAGCTGAAAAAACAACAATTAGCTGAGAGAGCATGGGAGGGCAAGTGGAGCCAGGGAAATTTGGCCAAAGCAAAAGCAGTGATCACACATAAAGAAACTAAGGCAGAAAAACCAAGCACGGATAAGAAAGATTAAATGAAAATCAAATTACCTGAATTACGACTAACCTTAACAAAAGCAAACGATTTGAAAGGCGTGGGTTCCATTTAGAATGCCATCTAAAACGATTCACAGATCTTCACCTGACATCTGTGCTGCGAAGTGGGCAATTACCTATCCCCCTCCATGTCGGCCCGTGGTGAAGTGATCATGACAGTCAGAAGTCCCACTGTAAAAGGTACACATAAAAGAAGATATTTCAGAATTTTATATGTGGGTATGTCGTCCTTACAGATGGTAAGTATGCATATGCAAAGTGCCAAAATAGGAAAAAGAAGTTGCGGTTGGACAAAGTCTGTCATTCTGAATAGGCAACACTGTCCTCCTATTTTACAGTCAGTATTTACACAAAAAAGATGTTTGCGACCACCTGTTGGTAACCCTAATGAGAGATATACTGGAGGTGACCACAATCTCTTTCTCTTTTGAACAGGTCTCAAGGTGTGTGATTGGTATTAATAATTTGAGCCTTGTATGAATGCTTGTTTTCCCTTTCCTTGGTGGTCATGGTGGTCATGGTCAAGCAGATCTCTTTATTTCCCCTGAACTCATCTTCCCATTGCTTTGGCAAAGTACATTTAGCACTATGTGCGATGTGATGCTTGTTCCCTGAAAGTGATTTAGAGAACATCACATATTTTTTCTGGGCTAGCAAATATTTGTTTACATTTCTTTTCAATTATGATTTTATTTGATTGGACTTAAACGTTTTTAGTAAATAAAATATCAGCATTAGTGCCAGGCTCATGTTGCCGTCCCCTACTAATAACATATTATAAATGGGAACAGTGACTAACAAGGATGTTTTTCACCAAGGGGTTCTGAGTGACATTAAATAGCAAAACTTGAGTTGTCTTTGATGTCACTCAGAACCTTGAGGTGAAAACAAACCTTTAGTTCATCTTTTACCAATCTATAATTGTATGTATGTAGAGTGCCTACAAATCTTCTATTTCTGATTTCAGCTGCTATAATGGGAGGGAGGAGTAAGGAGGCAGAAATACATAAGAAGTCCACTCTTTCTTTTCCCAAATGTAAAAAAATAACTTGCCTCCTGCTACCAACCCCCACCACCCTGTACCTTCCCAGGCCCTCTCCTGCAGAAGCTGTGCTGGAGCCAAAGCTGCACTGGTGGGATCTTAGAAAGCCCTGTCAGAACAGAGACACTGTGGGAAAACAACTTGTGTTTCCCATTGTTGCTATGACATAGCATTGATCGGGCAAATTTAGAATCTAGTTATTCGCAATGAAGGCTTTTTATGGAAGCCATATATACCATCTTGTTAACTCAGAGCAGCAGACGCCGTAAGCAGCAACTTCATCCAGGTGTAAAGATTACCATTTTCCAGATCTTTGGAACTCTCCTTAAAAGGGGCAATCAGTCAAAATAAGTTATTATTATATTAAAATTACAGTTTGATATTGTTGGTGTTTATGGCCATGAGGGTAGTCATGTCAAATAACATCTCTTCAAGCCTAGAACTAATAGAACATATTGTGCGGATGATCCTAGGAGTATGATTAGACAGTATTATGAGGTGATTACGTACTATGGGGCTTATGGATCTATTTCCGTAGAGTCATAGACCACACTCCAATAGGGTGCCGTTGCAAATCAACATGAATATAAAGCTTCCCCACATCATTGCAGTGGTATTGAAAGGTTTTTACAAGGTGATTTCTCCCACAAAATTAATACCATCAAAGTTTAGTTAAGAAATGGAATAACATTAATAATTGTGCCATTGGCTTGCTGAGGCTGGAGTCTTGGCCCTCCATACAGCAGGAGTATGGGTGGTGTGAGCTAAGATGGGAGATACCCCAGTGACTTTGACTGACAGAAGGACGCCACTGCAGATCCACCACTGCCCTGGCAGAAGTTGCAGATCGACCTAATGGGGCTAAGGCAGCAGACACTATGAGACAGATATACTGACAGTTTGCACCGGGTTCCATCACAGACTTGATGCACACTGGTGAAAAGTGTTGAGTTGGGATTTATTTTATAGCCCAAAACACGTTTTGTGCTGGAAAGTGGTCTTAAAATAACACAAAGTAGCAATATGCGCCACTTTGCATAAGGGGACACCCTTGGGTGGTGAATGAGCCTCCCTAGGCAACTATGGATTTTGACGCCAAGCCGTATTTACCAAGAAATGTAGAAAGGGGTTTGCACCAAGAACTGCCCCCTCATTATGGGAGGAATAAGAGAGAAAAGTTTTCTTTTCTCTTAACTTTTGTAACTTTGCATGTGCACTGTAAAGTACAGCACACATACAAACCTGGACATGTTTTAAACTGTATTTAAGCATAATATTTTGTATTGCAAGGCTACCTTTCCAACAGAAAATGTATGCAAGACATCACACAGTCACACTCTCACACTAAGGCCCATATTTATACTTTTTTAGCGCTGCATTTACGTTGTTTTTTTATGCAAAATCGGCGCAAATGTACGAAATACAATTGTTGCTTTTTTGTTGTATTTTGTACGTTTGCGTCGATTTTGCATAAAAAAATGACGCAAATGCGGCACTAAAATAGTATAAATGTGGACCTAAGCTTTTATGTACTTAATAGATATGGTGCTGTTCTGCTCTCTCCCTTTCATGCAATGTATTGCAGCAACTTTGGTTGCTCTAGTGCGTTGCATGAAATATTAGTAGATTTGTCTATATATCCACAAATACAAATAACCTCATCTATAAGCCTGGATGAGACTGGATATTATATACTCGGCTCTATGAAACTGGTACCATATTTTCAGTATAATGCCGAGTAAACAGAGATGTGGCACTGAACACGAATTCTCAATTAGAATCTGTGTTCCTCTGAATTCTCTGTGGTATTGGCCAGGATCACAACGAGTAAAATGTATTATTATATGACGGTTTTTTACAACAGCAGCAAAGGGCTTATTATCTTTCTGAAGAAGTGCAAAATAATTACTCAAAAGTACATGGGGAGCCTCTGTGAACAACACAGGCTCTCAAAAGGATAAGGAAGCTGCGCAGGGCCTGAAAGCATCCTTTCTGCCCACACCCCAAAGGAGGCAACAATTACTAAACCATTTGACAAAAAGGACAGCAAATGAAAAACATTAATGTGAATTTAAGCGGTCAGAGCCCACAGCAAGTATAAAGAGAGCTCCTACTGTTTCTGTTTGTTTGTGTCTTTTGTTTTAAAAAACAACAACAGAACAAAAACATATCCCCAGCTGCTAAGGCAATTAATTGACCCAGTTGAAGTGTTGTCATAACATCAGAGCGATTGCAGAGTTCTACAGCGTTGTCGCATGAAATGTGCATTTAATGTTTTGGGATTTAGAGAGCACCGAAATTCTGGAGCTATTTAAATGAAGCTATTGATGACCTGTGCCCTTTAACAATAGGAAACGAGTAAAGACTGATGAACCTTTTGGATGGCATGGAGTATACTAGCCATGTAGTGACCAATTTTGTCAATATTCAATATAACCCATCAATAACCTAGAAGAGAAACATTAGTTATTCGATCATTATATCAACATCTCATGGATAACCACAACTCAATATATCATTTGAACAATATTTATTTCCCTATTAGTTACAATTCTAGTGCATAAGGTTATTTCAAACTTTATTCAATCAGCTCAGAATTAGTTTATTAGCGACCACCAATAACATAATCTAATCAGAACGTGAGAAACTATATGCTCTAATGCTTCAGCATAAGCTAACAAAGAAGAATATGACAACATCAATTGCAGAGTTCAGCAATCAGTTTGTCAATCATTTGTCACTGTCAACGGCTAAGAGAAAAACTATAAACAGCGCAGTTGGTACCTAGAAAGAAAGGCCCAAGGTTAATGAGTCACATTGTCATAGCTACCTATCCACGGAATGAATCAGCAACAAAGTCAGTCTTTGTCTTCAGGTCATCAATCGATCAGCAACACATCAGGCTCTCAGAGCATGAGCCCAACAACAGAATCTGGAATCACGTCTTCTGGCATCAGCATTTCACCCCTCACATCTGAAGTTTTTGCCCCTTGTTGTGACTTTCTATTAAAGTTTTTGAGTCCATCCTCCTAATTCCTAATTGGTCAATTAATCACCAGTTATGACTCTACCCAATAATATTAATTTTGCAAATCATTGAATTCTAATATTACGCCATTCTCAGTTCATTGATTGGTTCACTGTACGATGTCCTCATCATCCGGCTCATCAGGTAGCGAAAATGTTGCATCTTCTTCTCCAGTCAGTGTCTCTATTGTTTGAGTCCTGGGAAAGTACATTGAGTCTGCCTTACACCAAATTGTAACAATTTTAGTTCTATCATCTCTTGTCTATCGGTACATTGCAGAAAATTCTAGCAAAGCAAATTTTATTAAGCAGCAAATGGTTCACGGTCAGTTCAATGCACCAGCAACTTCTACATTGTGCATTTATTATTCGGCTCCTGCGTGAGGCCTGGAAAGACTAGGCCTCAACTTCGGCTAAGTTAACTGTACAGTATAATGTAAAACATAAGTTATACATCTTAATATGGCACATTACTATATTATTTCATTATTTCACAATTTTTAAATAATTTTAGTACAAATTCGTAGAAGTGGCTGTCATTCTCCGTGGGCACATTTTCAAACGTGCAGATTATTTTCTCTACAAATAATTTCTCTATGAACTTTTTTGTTAATCAAAACACATAAACATTCATTAATAATTTCTAATTAACATATCTGCTTCAACACATGGTGACTTCTCACAGGAATAGAAAAATATGTAACTAAAGCAATACATTAAGTAACATCCATGGACACACAAATTAACACACTTGCAAACATTCACACACAGATTGGCAGACTGACCTGCAGTGTCACCATGTACATATGCCAGCATATAACTATGCACAGATTACTTGACCAACATGCAACGGTAGACAAAGATCACCAGTAATGTAGCCGCCGATTCCACAGACCAACAGACATGAATGTGCTAATGCTCACAAACTAACCCTCCGGCCCTCATTATGAGTGTGGTGGTCTTAAGACCGGCACATTCGCGGTTGCGGTCAGACCACCGCCACAATGGCGGTCTGACTGCCACATTACGACCGTGGTGGAGCCGCCATAGTCCGACCATCAGTACCGGCAAGTTGCTGCCAGTCTGGCGGTGCAGCGCTTGTAATCCCCCAGGGCAGCGCTGCTCCAGATTCAGAGTCCCCTTTCTGCCAGCTTGTGCATGGCAGTCGGACCACCATGCAAAGGCTGCTGCAGGGCCCACGAAGGGACAGACACATAGACGGTCATCCTGACGCGGGACTTTGGCGGGCGGCCTCTGCCACCCGCCAAAGTCGTAATGAGCCCCTCAGTCTCTATCAGTCTCACATAAATACACACACATCTATAAATCCCAAATACAGCGAGCAACAAAACATTAGAATAATTACTTTTGCGATATTGATTTCGAGCATCAAAATGTCTGAGCATGGTCAATGTTTTACAAACTATCAGTACTCATGTTGTTAGGGTTACTCGTAACTACACAAAAGCAATTATTTTTAAATAATGATGGCTGCAGGATGAAGGATAGATGCTGGTCAAAGAGGGCACCAATTCTCTATTTTGTCTTCCTCTTCTGTGTCTTTGTTTCCCACAGTTAGGATGTGCAAAGGAAATACATAAGCATTCCACCAAAGCGCCCCCTGGATGGACTGGTCATCTGCACCTGGGTAGTGACCTATGTAATGAATACTGTTAAGAGTGCCTTTCCAGAAACCTCTGTCAGGCTGGAAACACTGCCACACCCTAATTGGCTGCAGCCTTTCAACTTAGAGCATATACTCACTCTGATTGCCAATAAGTCATTGCTTAACTGCCCAAACTTGAACATGTAAAAGGTAGGTTTCTTCTAGCTTGTTACACAAGTGATTTCCTTTTCCTACAGGCTAGAAACAAATCCAAAGACCTCCGTTGAAGCTCTGCAAGCTTCTCTGATGCTGCTGAATTTGTCTTTGTGGAAGCCGGCGCTATACCAAACAGTCCATACCTGCGAGCACAGCTCCTAGAAGCAGATTTTACCCTTCAATAAAGACCAAATGAATGCTGCCAAAGAAATCTTGTTTGAAGAGTTAAAGTAGCCTGAATTTGGACTCTGGTTTGCACACTCACCCTTTGTGTGCCACCTTTCGTTATTTTTGTTCTTCGACTGAACCTGTTGCTTTTATGGTGGATCAGCACCTGCTTTGCTTGCCACCTAGCTTCGGGACACAGTCAGTGACTGTTAGACCTGACAGCCTTAGGGTGGTCACCCCTAACTTTTTGCCTGCCTCCCTCCACTTTTTGGACACTTTGTTTGATGGTTTTTGGACTCTGCACACTTTACCACTGTTAACCAGTGCTAAAGTGCATATGCTCTCTCCCTTTAAACATGGTAACATTGGATCATACCCAATTGGACTATTTAATTTACTTATAAATCCCTAGTAGAAGGCACTATATGTGACCAGGGCTTGTAGATTAAATGCTACTAGTGGGCCTGCAGCACTGATTGTGCCACCCACTTAAGTAGCCCCTTAACCTTGTCTCAGGCCCACCATTGCAAGGCCTGTGTGTGCAGTTTGACTTCCAATTCGACTTGGCATTTAAAAGTACTTGCCAAGCCTAAAACTCCACTTTTTCTACATATAAGTCACCCCTAAGGTGTGCCCTAGGTAACCCCTAGGGCAGGGTGCTGTGTGGGTAAAAGGCAGGACATGTATCTGTGTAGTTTACATGTCCTGGTAGTGTAAGACTCCTAAATTCGTTTTTACACTACTGTGAGGCCTGCTCCCTTCATAGGCTAACATTGGGGCTGCCCTCATACATTGTTGGAGTGGTAGCTGCTGATATGAAAGGAGTAGGAAGGTCATATTTAGTATGGCCAGAATGGCAATACAAAATTCTGCTGACTGGTAAAGTTGGATTTAATATTACTATTTTAGAAATGCCACTTTTAGAAAGGGAGCATTTCTCTGCACTTAAATCTTTCTGTGCCTTACAATCCACGGCTGGCTGGGTTTAGTTGACAGCTCCTTGTGCATTCACTCAGACACACCCCAAACACAGGATACTCAGCCTCACTTGCACACATCTGCATTTTGAATGGGTCTTCCTGGGCTGGGGGGGTGGAGGGCCTGCTCTCACACAAAGGACTGCCACACCCCCTACTGGGATCTGAACTGAAAGGGGACCTGGTGCACTTCTTAGCCACTCTTTGAAGTCTCCCCCACTTCAAAGGCACATTTGGGTATAAAAACAGGACTTCTGTCCTACCACCTCAGACACTTCCTGGAGAAGAAACTTGTAACCAGAACCTGCATCCTGCCAAGAAGAACTGCCCGGCTGCCCAAAGGACTCACCTGACTGCTTTCTGTGAAGGACTGCTGCCTTGCTGTTGCCCTGCTGCCTTGCTGCTCCCTGGCTATGGTGAAGAAGTGCTCTCCAAGGGCTTGGATAGAGCTTGCCTCCTGTTCCCTGAAGTCTCAGGACCAAAAAGACTTCTCTCTTGCAATTGGACTCCTTGTGCGGTGAGAATTCGACGCACAGCTTGCTAAAAACGACGCACAGTCTGCCCCGCGGTGAGAAATTCACAGCACGCCGAACCGGAATGACACAGCCCGACTTCGCAAGGAAAAGATCGAAGCGGCGCCTGCATTGCGACCGGAACTTCGACGCACTGCCCACCGTATCGACGAACCACCGAACTGGGACGACGCAGCCCGACTTCCAGAGGGGAAATCGACGCACCACCTGCTGTGCGGAAGAAATTTCCACACAACGCCCACCGGATCGACGCAGCGCTTGTGACTCCGCTCCACAAGCCCAGGATTCCAGGTACAGACCCCGGGGCGTCTGAAAACCCCACAACCCGAAGAGGATCCACAACCGAGTGCCATAAATCGACACACAGCCGTCCCTGCATGGAAACTAAACGACGCATCACTGTGTGGGGTCCGAGAAATCAACGCACACCCCCTTTGTTTCCACGCTTCTCCTCCTCTGTGGCCCATTGCGGAGATTTTTCACGCGAACCAGGTACTTTGTGCTAAAAAGAGACTTTGTTTGCTTTTTAAAAGACTTAAGACACTTTGGGGGTTATTCCAACCTTGGAGGAGGTGGTAATCCGTCCCAAATGTGACGGATTTACCACCAGCCGTATAACGAGTTCCATAGGATATAATGGACTCGTAATACGGCTGGTGGTATATCCGTCACTTTACCGTCACTTTTGGGATGGATTACCACTTCCTCCAAAGTTGGAATAACCCCCTTTATATCACTTTTCAGTGATACCTCTACATTTACTTATTGCATCTTTGATCGTTTTGACCTGCAAATATCCAGATAAATATTATATATTTTTCTAAACACTGTGTGGTGTATTTTTGTGGTGCTATATTGTGTTATTGTATGATTTATTGCACAAATACTTTACACATTGCCTTCTAAGTTAAGCCTGACTGCTCAGTGCCAAGCTACCAGAGGGTGGGCACAGGATAATTTGGATTGTGTGTGACTTACCCTGACTAGAGTAAGGGTCCTTGCTGGGACAGGGGGTAACCTGACTGCCAACCAAAGACCCCATTTCTAACAGTGACACAATGTTCATAAAGTGTAAAAGGACATTTATTTAGGAAAGGATTGCCTCATATACATAACATTGTACATACTAAACTTTAAACCAACTTCAAAACCCCTCACCCCTATAAAACCTCTCCCCAGTCCTCTTTTCACTCATCCCCTCCATTTGCCTCCGTTCACCCATCTTCCACTTCAGTTCACCCACACATCCACCTTTTCCTTTCATCCTCCATGCCTGCTTCGGGCATCCCCAGGCTATCATCCTTCACCTGTTTCTTTCTCCCCCCTGGAAGGGTGGCCAAGCCCGCATCTGACTCTCCACCCTACCTCATCTACTGCAACACACCTCCTGTCAGCAACTTGCTCTAACTGGCGTCAACCCAACCCTGCACTAACCACAGGAAGAAAAAAAACTTCAAACCTTTATCTATGTAGGGCGGGTGGTTGGCCAAACTTCCCATTGCCCAAATGGGCTGGCGCAGATGAGGCTGGTCCCACGCCCTTTACCCCTACATATTCCCCTCCCATATCCCCCCCATGAACTCCCCAACCAATCCTGCCCTCCCAAAGGTCCTGTGGAGAGACTAGACTACGTCTGCTCTCCACAGGGCCCTCCATCGGAACACAGTCAGTGACACAGTGTTCATAAAGTGTAAAAGGCCACTTATTTAGGATAGGATTGCCTCATATATATAACATTGTACAGACTAAACTTTAAACCAACTTCAAAACCCCCACCCCTGTGAAACTTCTCCCCAGCCCTCTTTTCACTCATCCCCTCTATTTGCCTCCGTCCACCCATCTTCCACTTCAATTCACCCACACATCCCTCTTTTCCTTTCATCCTCTGCCTGCTTCGGGCATCCCCCAGGCTATCATCTGTTAACCTGTTTCTTTCTCCCCTCTGGAGGGCTGACCAAGTCCGCATCTGACTCTCCACCCTCACCCATCTACTGTCACTCATCACAAACCTGTTTTGCTGCCCCACCAGCGAACCCACTGCAATATTGCACACTTACGCTCTCTCCTTGAGCCACATCTTCTCCCCCCATAAATCCCCCTACAGTAAGTGGAGCTCCATGATGTAATATGCATTACCCAGCACAGAGAGGTGCACACCATCTGACCTGAACAGCCCACCTCTTCTTCCTTAATGTCCTCGTGTTTCAACACCTTTATAACATGTGCCCAACAGAAACCCATCATTGCTCTGTTTAGCTTCCTCTGAGCCCTCTCCACAGCCCCATGTTTCAGGGCTCCTCTCCACTTCCTCCAAGATACAAACTTGGTCCATACTATGCAGGTACCATGCATCTTTTGGCAAAGCAACTCCAGATCTCATTGCATATGTTGCTGTAGGGTGAGCCCTGAAAGTTATACCAAGTCATTTTCCCCTAAGTGCAATAACAGCATATCTGGACAACCCCAATTGGGTATCATTGATGTTAGAAAAGAAAGCAAATTGCCCCACCTCATTCCGCTCTTCCCACACCACAACACTTCATGGCGGCCACTTGACAATCCCAATGAGTGTCCATATATCTGCCTTCCCACATATTTTGCTGGCCAATGGATGAATGAATGACTGACCATACAAGTGACCATCTTACCACTCCTGGAGCCGGCCACACAACCTGCAAAGAGAACAAATTTCAATACAACATTCACCACTCCCCCCTATACCCCAGCACCCATGTCACGACCTACTCTTCAATACCTACCCCCCACTCAAACCCTCCCATAACGCTCGCAGCACCGCGATCGCCACCTACCAATTCGCCTGTCTGCTGCCCAATCCCAGCCCAGATGCGCTGCAGCAGTAGCTGCCCCAGTCCTGAAAGAGTGAGTCCTATAGCACTGGGCCTGCCTCCCAATCCTCCTCAGCGCCATTTGCAAGACAGCCAGAAACTGGAACGCAGTGAGCTTTTCGCCACTCGTATGGCTAAAAACGCCAGCCTCATCAGTCGGCCATGTAGCCTGAAAACTGCTCCACCCAACAGTTGGACAAGCAGCTGCACCCCCGTTCAGCCACACCCACTTTCCTTTCCCCAGCTGATCCGTCTTGGACTTT
The DNA here is from genome assembly GCF_031143425.1 of Pleurodeles waltl. Taxonomy (NCBI): domain Eukaryota; kingdom Metazoa; phylum Chordata; class Amphibia; order Caudata; family Salamandridae; genus Pleurodeles; species Pleurodeles waltl. The sequence goes on along the minus strand of NC_090446.1, from coordinate 841,437,869 downwards.
CTGAGCCGCATGCCCAAGCGCTCCCCGCTCATGCAAATTTCACCCTTCCTCACACCTACACCTTTACCCACACCTAAAAGCTCAGACACCTGAAATGCTCCAAAAAACATCCACACCATGCACAATCGAAACAAAGCCAGCTCGCGAAGGTCAGCACAACAAACCAGCAACACATGCAACAATTCCAACAACTCAGACATAATGGGTTCCCTTGCCGCCTTACCCATGTCCGCCCTCACTCTACCCCACCCCTTCAACATCCTACCCAAGATACCATCCTTTGCAGGGCCGCAACCGAAAAATATTTCCCATAAAAAGATACGCCGGCCAGCTTGCCCCCAATCGTTGCAGGTGACAACCCATTTTGAATCAAAAACAAAACAAAACGCAAAGTACGAGACTGCAGCATGTCATTATTTTATACCCAAAAATCCCACTCACTACATTCAAAACTCTGAAATTCCAACCATGCCAGTCGATAACTTCTCCGAGTTGATTCTGTTAAAGACATCTCCACCAGCCAATGACCATTACGCCCCCATTCCCAAATGTTTGACCGGACCGCTGTCTTGTAATGGTCTGCTCCTGGCACCAAGCTGGGAAAACGATGCCACTGTGAATGAGACAGGGAATCTGCAATGGCATTGTTCACCCCAGGAATGTGCACTGCCTTAAATATAACATTTAACAATAAACATCTAAGCATAAAACATCTCAACAAACGCGACACCCTCAGGTCCTTGGTCCTTTGTCTGTTTACTAGTTCCACTACCATCATGTTGTCTACGTGAAAAACTACCGTCCTGTCGGTGAGTTCATCTCCCTACACAGTCAATGCTACCAACAAAGGAAAGAATTCCAAAAAAATAATACTGCTGCCTTGTGTCAACCAACGTGCTGGCCACTGCTCCGCACATCACCTGCCGTCCCAAAAAAGACCAAACCCCGAGACCCCGGCTGCATCCGAGAAGATTTGTACCTGCCAGATCGTGTCCTCCTCCCGAAAATTCATGGAAACCCCATTGAACCTTTACAGGAACGTCTCCCATGCTCTGATGTCCTTCCGCAGCCCCACCGACACCCGGATCCTGTGGTGAGGGAGGGAGGCACATGACATAGCGAGCCCCAGGTGCCTACAAAATGTCCTACCCCCTGTTACCACCACACATGCAAAGTTGAGAAAACGTAAGAGCTGCTGAGCCGTGCGCAAGTCAATCTTATGCATGCTCCTCACCTTTCTCAAGAAGTCCAAAATCTCTGTCACCTTACTTGCCGGCAAGCATGCCACCAGTGCCTCTGTATCCAACTCAATTCCCATAAATGTAAAAAAAAACACAACTGGTGCCTTCGGTCTTTTCGGGAGCCAAGAGAACCCCCATCTCCCTGGCCAGTCCTTCAAACCTCACCAAGGCCATGCTACAAGACTGGGACCCAGCACGTCCCATAAAGGGGAAATTGTCTAAGTAATGCGTCACCTCTCTATGCCTGCACACTTTTATAAAAACCTACTGCAGGAATGTACTGAAAGCCCCAAAAAGTGCACAGGAAATGGCACAGCTGAATGGAAGAACCCTGTCCACATAGATTGCCCCATCAAGCTGCATCCCTAGTAACGAAAAATCCTCAGGATGGATGGGCAAGAGCCGAAAGGCTGCCTTAAGGTCACATTTAGCCATCTACGCCCCCCCGCCTCACCCCCGAACGAGCCGAATGGCATTGTCCACGGAAGTGTACAACACCTTCATGTCTTCCTGCATGTTGAAATCATTCACCAATGCCCCCTCCGGCCAAGACAAATGATGGATAAGGCGAAACTCACCCTTATTTTTCTCAGGCACTACAACAAGAGGTGAAATCATCAATGTGTCCAGAGGTCAGTCAAAGAATGGACCCGCAATTCTGCCCTCTGCAACTTCTTTCACCAACTTATCAGCTATCACCCGTGTCATTGCCTTAGCAGACCGCAAATTGTCTGCCCACCTCCTCTTTCTCGGCCCTCGATAACCTATCCGAAACCCTTCTTTGAAAACCCACTCCAATTTGCATGCTATGCCCCCGTCCGGGAACATACGCAACCATGGCAACAAGAACTCAAGCTAAATTGGCGTAGGTGTCCTTTGGCGCAGGAGCGCCCTGCATCCCTGTACTCCTGGCTGACCTACACTGTTCTGCTGGACTTGTGAGGGAAACATACTGCATGACCGAGTGCCATCCACCACATTTGGAACACCCGTGTTTGAACTTACAAGGATGTCTCGAGCAGAACCCCTTATTAAAGTTCCAGCATGCCCCAGAAGTAGACAACTGTAGTCGCTGTAGAGCACCCGCCCCACCTTGGGCAGGACAAGCCTGAAAGGGCTTATACACCACAGGTATGCCACTGGCAGTCTGTGTGGATGCAGCAGAATGTGATGAAGCCATCCACTGCATCCTGAGTCAACATCCCCCCAGGGTTTCTCTGGATTCACGCTAACACGTTCAACCATGCGAAACTCCCAAAATGCATTTGTGCTTTGCATATAATCTCCATGTATTTAAAAAGCGCACTGGCCCTGTCAGGAAATTTTTCACAATAGATACTGGCATATATAAAAAATGCAGATGTCCATGGGCACCCTGGGCCTACGTGCTAGCTCCCATTCCTCCTCCTTGGAGCCCTCCTTAGCCTGTATGTCCCTGTGGAGTCATTTGAACACATCTACGTATTCGTGTCGCCAAATCCTGGATTTCGTCTTTTCTGCCATGTGAGAACCCAAAGGCATCACAAGACCCATATATGGGAGCCACTTCCTAAGCCCCTCTCTGCCCTTGTCCTCACCACCCTTACCGTCACCCTTAGAGGTGTCCCCTATGTCACTCGCAGGAACCACAACCTGTACTGCCTGCGTACCGTCCCCTACCTGGGCCGCACTAACTCCAGGTATGTTATGAATAGAATGATCGCCCATGCCTACTGACTTGCGTGTATTGGTCACAACCTTCCCTTGACCTTTACCCCAAACTGACCACCATTCTCCATTACCTTGAACCGGGGAACCTTCCCCTTGGCCGCTGTCAAAACTGGGCAAACCTGCTCCTCCTCACGCATGGTCGTCTTTGCCTTTCCTCTGACCGCCTGCTACTGTAATACAGAAATTGAAGAGGGGGTTGCGCTGCTCTTGCACCCGTCCCCACTCCCACCTTCGCTTCTCACCTCGCTTTCGCGTATCTACCCCTCTTCCCATTCTTCTGACTCATCCTCATAATCCAGATCCACCTCTACTTCGTCGTCCATCTCACACTCGGCGTCCACACCCTTCCCAGCCAGTGTCTTACTGCACTCATCACAAGCGCGTCCCTCATGGCGTCTGCCATACTTGTGCCCCGTACGTTCCTTTGGTGTAGAGAAGGCTGCTGAAGACCCATCTAGCACTTTAGACCATCGTCCTGGGGCCGTGTTGCGCCCCGTTGGCACCACCTTCTTTCTGTCAGTCTCTTCCACTGACATTGACTCTTCGCGCCACCCATGGCCGTATGCGCCACTCGTGCCCGTCGCATGGCTGGACCCTTCGGCCACACAAGACTTTTGACTATCCTACCATGGAACCCACACCCAACTGCCCAACCTAGAAACAGGGCCCTTCGGTCCCCCCACCTCCTCCTTGCCTGCCTTCATTTTCGGTTATTGTGCTCTTTCTAGGGCCTTCTTCCTGCCCCTACATAGCTGGGCCCATCTCCCCTCCATCTCCTTGACCACCTTCCTCTGTTCCCTGATCCTGGCCTCAATGTCCACCGTGGGCCAGTCCTGTGCCACCGGCAGCCCGGTTGGCCAGCCAGAAAATGTCTCCCTGCACGGGCTGTGAGGGGTCCTCAAAGTCCCTTGCCGCTCCTTGCCAGCTCCCCCTGCCCAGTCACCTGGGTGCTGTCCACTGGCCCCCCGCACCCAGCCTACTTGCACTCTTGGCCCTCTGATTAGTAGGGGCCCCTTTGACCCCAACCTTCTTGGCCTCCACCTTGCCCGCCTGCACCACTGGGGGTGGACTGGCCTGGCTACAGGGCCCAGCCACCTAGCCTGCCATCCTGATTATGGGGCCTCCCTCCCTTGGCATCCTGCTTCCTGCCTTTGGGCCTATCCCTGGAACTTCTCCAGTGGGCCCTCCACCACCCCCCAACGAAGATGCAGCTTTGGGGGGCCCCGTCCCCCTGCCCCCCTCTGAGGAAGCATCACTAAAGGGCCCCCTTACCCCCCGCTGTATGTTAAGCTTGCCCCGGCCCCCGCAGGGCTTCTTTTGTAACCGGGGGTGAGGACGTGCTGCATTCCCCCCCCACAACAGACTTCCTCTTTTACGCCCGTCTGGTGAACCGCTTGCGGTCACTGCGGCTGCCACGCCGCTGGAGGCCGCGCGCACTGGACGCATCATTCCGACCCTGGCCTGGTCTAATATGACAGGCCTGAGGAGGTCAGACCGGCTGGCTTCGCCGAGAAGGCCAAACGCAGCCCTGATGGCAGCAGTGTTGTGGCTCTGAGCCATGGCGCTGCCTAAAATAATTAAAGCACCACGCAAAACCTTCCCTGCCTACCTCTGGGGACCGGCCAAACTTTCCACCGTGCAAACGGGCTGCCGCGGAAGAGGCCGGTCCCTCGCCCTTTACCTCTATATATTTCCCTCCCATATCCAACCCCCACGCACTCCCCAACTAATCATGCCCTCCCTTTGTCACTTCCCTCCCGAAAGCTCCTGTGGAGAGACTAGACTAGGGGGGTTATTCTAACTTTGGAGGAGGTGTTAATCCGTCCCAAAAGTGACGGAAAAGTGGCGGATTTACCACCAGCCGTATTACGAGTCCATTATATCCTATGGAACTCGTAATACGGCTGGTGGTATATCCGTCACTTTACCGTCACTTTTGGGACGGATTAACACTCCTCCAAAGTTAGAATAACCCCCTAGGTCTGCTTTCCATGGGGCCCTCCAATGTTAAGATCGGTTTTACACTAGAACATAATTGGCAGAATGCCATCTTATATTGTATCTTACATAATAATAGGAAACTTACACCAAATGGCACAGCATTTTTACTCAATATTTATTGCCCTCATTTCAACTTTGGCGGTAACTGCCGCCTACCGCCACAGCGACGGCCGCCAACATACCGTCGCCATGGCTACCAGCTGCCCACCCACATTATGACCGTCAACAGAATTCCGACAGAAGGCTGGCGAAATACTGTTGACGGTCTTGGCGGCGGACGACGGTAAGGTGGGGCTGCTATCAGCAGCAGCACCACGCCAGCAAAACATCACCGTCCGTATCATGAGCAATAATACGGCCGGGCGGTGTTTTGCTGGTGGTGGCTGATGCTTACAGCAGCGCCGCGTCCGGTCTTCAGCCGGAGGACTCCCTGCAAACAGGTAAGTAGGGTTATCCGACAGGAGAGGGGGTGGGGGGTGTTGTGTGTGTGTGTGGAGGGTGTGTGTGTATGTTTTGGTATGCGTGCATGCAGGTGTGAGTTGCGTTGAATGAGTGCGTCAATGACTGTAAGTGTACATGTATGTTGTGTCTTGTGAATGCATGTGTATGTTGGTGTGTGTTGCGGTGTGTGGGAATGTATGTGTGCATGCATGGGTGGATGTGGGTATGCATGCGTGTATATGTGTATATGTGTGCGTTTGTGGGTATATGAATGTGCGGGGGCAGGAGAGGGAGAGGGTGGGGGAGGACTCTGGGAGGGGGGTGGGGGAGACCCCTATCAGTGCCAGGGAAAGAATTCCCTGGCACTGATAGTGCCCACTGCCATGGTTTTCGTGGCGGTACACTCGCCACGAAAACCATGGCAGTAGGTGGGGTCATAATCCCAAGGGTATGGATTGTGACGGCCGCCTGGCTGGAGACTGAAGTCTACATCCCAGCGGCCGTTACCACCCTGGCGGTCAGAGTGGTACATTGGCAGTTTGGCTTGAGTCAAACCGCCAATGTCATAATTTGGGAAAGGTACCGCCAGCCTGTTGGCAGTACCTTTCCCAAAATTACCACCGACCGCCAGAGTGGTAATGAGAGCCTATATTTATGCCAGACAACATGTCTGCATACAATAATATGACATACAGCCTGAGCGAGATCTGTGTTGTCAATTTTGAGCACTTTTGCCAGTGTGCTTGCACCATTTGCTATGTGGATGGCCTTCCTACCTTTATACCCACTTCCAAGGTCCCAGTACTGGGGCAGCACCACTCGACAGGGCAAGACTTGCAGCAAGCAAAGTCCAGGTGCTGTAATTGGATAAGATGTAGTCTTTGTGTCCCTGATACTTCAGAAAACAGGAGAACAGTCATCTGGCCCTTGGAGTCACTCTGGGTTGTAGGTTGTGAAGATGCAGGTCCAGTCCTTTGCACTCCCAGGCAGCGGGGCAGCAAGCAGCAGGTCAGCTCCGCAAAGCAGGAGTCCAGCAGGGTAGCAGCTCAACAGAGTAGCAGTTATTGAGCAGCAGAGCAGTACTTCTTCCTGGCAGAGTATCTACAGGTCCAGAGGTGTACTGAGTTTGTGGTGTTAGAGGTCCAGCACTTATACCCAGTTGTGTGACTTTGAAGTGCGGCAGACTTCAAAGAAAGGTCTTTTAAGTGCATAGAGGTCCTCCCTTCCTGCTCTGGCTTCAGACTCACTACAGGAGGGTATGCAGCCTTTTGTACACATTATACACATCAAGGTGTAAATGTCAGCCCCTCCCACTGATCCTGTCTATGATGGCCTATCAGGATGTGGATGGCCCATCAGTCACACCTAAGCCCCCTTTGCGTGTGGCTGTCTAGATGGAATGCACAAGCCCAGCTGTCACCCAACCCCAAACGTGTATTGGAGACAGGCAGAAGGCATCAAAAGTAAGAAAATACCAACTTTCTAAAAGTGGTATTTTCAGAACTGCAATTTAAAATCCGAATTCACCATAAGCTGTGAATTAAAATTATTTTGAGTTTAAAGACACCAAACTTGAAAGGCCTATCTCTTCACAATTGGGAATTAAATTTAAAGGATGTATTAAAGTATTCCAATGTCATCCTATGGGAGTGATGGGCTTTGCAGTCGTGAAAAACGAATTTGGTAGTTTTTCTCCACCAGGACATGAAAAACTTAAAAGTGCATGTCCTACTTCTTAAACACACTGCACCCTGCCCAAGGGCAGTCCAAGGCCTTCCTTAGACGTGACGTATATGTATTAAAAAAGAAGGTTTAGGCTGGCAAGAAGTTTAACTTACTAGGTCGACATGGCAGTTTAAAACTGCGCACACATGCTCTGCAATACCAGATCTAAGACATGTTTAAAAGGCTACTTAAGTAGCACAAAGAGTGCTACAGGCCCACTAGTGCAAAAACAACAGCTGATGAATGGAATGCTGAACAATATCAAACATTCATCCCCAGTCAGAGATCTGGGCCTAAATCCATTGTTTTTTTTGCACCTACCATGCCACCCCAATTTGGACCCAGCCATATTCAAATCTGTCTTGACCATGCTCTCCCTAGGAACAGTCCAGCCCGAAGTGCTAGGCCAGGTCCTCCCCGGACCAAAAACAAGGATCCTGGACTGGTTTTGAGGTATCAACCATCATCAGCCAGTCTAGCTTTAATCCACTGGCACAGTGACCCCAGGACTCATGTCTGAATATACCCGGTGCATTTAGGGTGACAAACGCAAAAAGAACAGATGATGGACAGAATGTTGAACATTGTCAAACATTTACCACCATTCAGAGATCTGGGCAAAAATCCATAGTGTTTTTTACCCACCATGCCATCCCAGTTTGGACCCAGCCATATGGAAATCAATCTCAACCCTGCTCCCTAAGGGAAAAGTCCAGCCAAACTGCCAGGTTAGGTCTACCTGGACTGGAAACAAGCATCCCAGGACTGATTTGCATTTGTCTCCCTAAGTGGAATTGTTATGCCCAAATATGGGTCCCGTGCTAGCTTTTTACACTGACACCTTCTGTGTACAATTTCATCATGTATTATTTGTTAAGCCACCTCATTCTTTCTAGCACAGTCATGTATTCAGTTCTGGAATGACACAAGAGGTGAGTCACTTGGTTTTCCATCTACATTTCATTCTCTAAACTTAACTCGACTGTGCTTCCTTTTCAGTGCTGCTTTGAAGCCATGCATATCCCCCAGACCACTTCCTTATTGGCTTACCATTGTTAACCAGTTCTGTGCCCAGGACGTAATGGTTACGTCCTGAGGCACAGTGCTGCTGTGCCCAGGACGTAACCATTACGTCCTGGTCATAGAGCCCAGAGGGAGCGCTAGCGCTCCCTCTGTGGGGTTCCCTCCCACCCTCCCAAGTCAGGGATGGAAGGGGAAGCCCTTCCCCTTCCACCCCCCACCCCCCACCCCACCTGTGACGTCAGCGCGCGAGCGCACGCTGATTTGTCACATGGTCTCCCCCATCGCGCTGGAAGCAGAGATTGAAAGAGAAATGCTCAGCATTTCTCTTTCAATCACGTGGGGGAGGCCCGGAGAGGCTTCAAAGGGAAGGAAATGCATTTCCTTCCCTTTGAAGTCTCTCCCAGCGTTTCAAAAGCTGGATTGCTTGCAATCCGGCTTTTGAAACCCCACTAGACACCATGGATTTTTTTTTTTTTTTAAGTGGACATAAGGGAGCGACCCCTTGGGCAAGGGTCGCTCCCAGGGGGGGCATTTTTTTGGGAAGGCCTCTTCTGCCCCCCCTGGGGGCAGATCAGCCTATTATCAGGCCGATCTGCCACAGGGGGGGGCAGAAACATCTAGGCACCAGGGATAAAAACAATTTTTTTTCTTTTTGTTTTGTTTTGGTTATTTCTTAGGTGGGGAGCGACCCCTTAGGCAAGGGTCGCTCCCCTAGGGGGAAAATTATATTTAGGCCATTTCTGCCCCCCTTGGGGGCAGATTGGCCTATTTTGATGAGGCCAATCTGCCCCCAAGGGGGGCAGAAACCACTAGACACCAGGGATTTATTTATTTTTTTGAAATGGACATAAGGAGCAACCCCTTGGGCAAGGGTCGCTCCCAGGGGGGGCATTTTTTGGGGCGGCCTTTTCTGCCCCCAGGGGGGGCAGAAAGCGGGGCCCCCAGAGGGGCCCCAGGGATATATATATTTTTTTCTTTTGTTTTTGTTTATGTTTTTGATTTAGGTGTGGGGAGTGACCCCTTAGGCAAGGGTCACTCCCCTAGGGGGCAAATTATATTTAGGCCATTTCTGCCCCCCTTGGGGGCAGATTGGCCTATGTTTATGAGGCCAATCTGCCCCCAAGGGGGACAGAAACCACTAGACACCAGGGAGGTTTTTTTTTTTACGTGAATTTCATGCAAGGGGAGCGACCCCTTAGGCAAGGGTCACTCCCTGGGGTAGGAAATTATTTTAGGCCATTTCTGCCCCCCTGGGGGGTAGATCAGCCTATTATGATTAGGCTGATCTGCCCCCAAGGGGGGCAGAAACCACTAGGCAACAGGGATTTTTTGTTTTTTTTTGTTTTACAGATGGGGAGCGACCCCTTGGACAATGGTCGCTCCCCTGGAGGGTAAAATTGTATTAAGGCTGATCGGCCGATTTCTGCTACGCCAATCTGCCCCCAAGGGGGGCAGAAAGCACTAGGCACCGGGGATTTTTTTTTTGGCGCCAATGTCACGCAGGGGGAGCGACCCCGTAGGCAAGGGTCGCTCCGGAGGGGGGGCAATTTTTTTTTAGGCCTTTTCTGCCCCCAGGGGGGGCAGAAACCTCTAGGTACCAGGGCAATTTTTTTTTTTGACTTTTTTTTTGTTTGTTTGTTTTTTCAGAGATGGGGAGCGACCCATTAGGCAAGGGTCGCTCCCCTGGGGGGCAAATTGTATTTAGACCATTTCTGCCCCCCTTGGGGGCAGATTGGATGATTTTAGGTCAATCTGCCCCCAACGGGGCAGAAACCACTAGGCACCGGGGATTTTTTTTTTTGGCGCCAATGTTATGCAGGGGGAGCGACCCCGTAGGCAAGGGTCGCTCCCGGGGGGGTTGGGTGGATGGGGGACAAATTTATTTTAGGCCATTTCTGCCTCCCCTGGGGCCGGCTGAGCTAGAGGCCAAAATCCACAGGTAGGCACTGTTTTCTATGAAAAAATGTGATGTGTCCACGTTGTGTTTTGGGCCATTTCCTGTCGCGGGCGCTAGGCCTACCCACACAAGTGAGGTATCATTTTTATCGGGAGACTTGGGGGAACACTGGGTGGAAGGAAATTTGTGGCTCCTCTCAGATTCCAGAACTTTCTGTCACCGAAATGTGAGGAAAACGTCTTTTTTTAGCCAAATTTTGTGGTTTGAAAAGGATTCTGGGTAACAGAACCTGGTCAGTGCCCCACAAGTCACCCCCATCTTGGATTCCCCTGGGTTTCTAGTTTTCAAAAATGCACTGGTTTGCTAGGTTTCCCCAGGTGCCGGCTGAGCTAGAGGCCAAAATCCACAGGTAGGCACTGTTTTCTATGAAAAAATGTGATGTGTCCACGTTGTGTTTTGGGCCATTTCCTGTGGCAGGCGCTAGGCCTACCCACACAAGTGAGGTATCATTTTTATTGGGAGACTTGGGGGAACGCTGGGTGGAAGGAGATTTGTGGCTCCTCTCAGATTCCAGAACTTTCTGTCACCGAAATGTGAGGAAAATGTGTTTTGTTAGCCAAATTTTTAGGTTTGCAAAGGATTCTGGGTAACAGAACTTGGTCAGAGCCCCACAAGTCACCCCATCTTGGATTCCCCTAGGTCTCTAGTTTTACAAAATGCACAGGTTTGGTAGGTTTCCCTAGGTGCCGGCTGAGCTAGAGGCCAAAATCTACAGGTAGGCACTTTTCAAAAAACACCTCTGTTTTCTTTCAAAAAATGTGATGTGTCCACGTTGCGTTTTGGGGCATTTCCTGTCACGGGCGTTAGGCCTACCCAAACAAGTGAGGTATCATTTTTATCAGGAGACTTGGGGAAACGCTGGGTGGAAGGAAATTTGTGGCTCCTCTCTGATTCCAGAACTTTCTGTCACCAAAATGTGAGGAAAATGTGTTTTTTTAGCAAAATTTTGAGGTTTGCAAAGGATTCTGGGTAACAGAACCTGGTCAGAGCCCCACAAGTCACCCCATCCTGGATTCCCCTAGGTCTCTAGTTTTCAAAAATGCACAGGTTTGGTAGGTTTCCCTGAATGCTGGCTGAGCTAGAGGCCAAAATCTACAGGAGGCACTTTGCAAAAAACACCTCTGTTTTCTTTCAAAAAATGTGATGTGTCCATGTTGCGTTTTGGGGCATTTCCTGTTGCGGGCGCTAGGCCTACCCACACAAGTGAGGTATCATTTTTATCGGGAAACTTGGGGAAACGCTGGGTGGAACGAAATCCGTGGCTTTTCTCTGATTCCAGAACATTCTGTCACCGAAATGTGAGGAAAACGTGTTTTTTTAGCCAAAGTTTGAGGTTTGCAAAGGATTCTGGGTAACAGAACCTGGTCAGAGCCCCACAAGTCACCCCATCTTGGATTCCCCTAGGTCTCTAGTTTTAAAAAATGCCCAGGTTTGGTAGGTTTTCCTAGGTGCCGGCTGAGCTAGAGGCCAAAATCTACAGGTAGGCACTTTGCAGAAAAACACCTCTGTTTTCTTTAAAAAAATGTGATGTGTCCACGTTGCATTTTGGGGCCTTTCCTGTTGCGGGCACTAGGCCTACCCACACAAATGAGGTATCATTTTTATCGGGAGACTTGGGGGAACGCTGAGTGGAAGAAAATTTGTGGCTCCTCTCTGATTCCAGAACTTTCTGTCACCAAAATGTGAGGGAAACGTGTTTTTTTAGCCAAATTTTGAGGTTTGCAAAGGATTCTGGGTAACAGAACGTGGTCAGAGCCCCACAAGTCACCCTATCTTGGATTCCCCTAGGTCTCTAGTTTTCAAAAATGCACAGGTTTGGTAGGTTTCCATAGGTGCCGGCTGAGCTAGAGGCCAAAATCTACAGGTAGGCACTTTGCAAAAAACACCTTTGTTTTCTTTAAAAAAATTTGATGTGTCCACGTTGCGTTTTGGGGCATTTCCTGTCGCGGGCGCTAGGCCTACCCACACAAGTGAGGTATCATTTTTATCGGGAGACTTGGGGGAACGCTGAATGGAAGGAAATTTGTGGCTCCTCTCTGATTCCAGAACTTTCTGTCACCAAAATGTGAGGAAAACGTGTTTTTTTAGCCACAGTTTGAGGTTTGCAAAGGATTCTGGGTAGCAGAACCTGGTCAGAGCCCCACAAGTCACCCCATCTTGGATTCCCCTAGGTCTCTAGTTTTCAAAAATGCCCAGGATTGGTAGGTTTCCCTAGGTGCCGGCTGAGCTAGAGGCAAAAATCTACAGGTAGGCACTTTGTAAAAAACACCTCTGTTTTCTTTCAAAAAATGTGATGTATCCATGTTGCATTTTGGGGCATTTCCTGTCGCGGGCGCTAGGCCTACCCACACAAGTGAGGTATCATTTTTATCGGGAGACTTGGGGGGATGCTGGGTAGAAGGAAATTTGTGGCTCCTCTCTGATTCCAGAACTTTCTGTCACCAAAATGTGAGGAAAACGTGTTTTTTTAGCCAAGTTTTGAGGTTTGCAAAGGATTCTGGGTAACAGAACCTGGTCAGAGCCCCACAAGTCACCCCATCTTGGATTCCCCTAGGTCTCTAGCTTTAAAAAATGCACAGGTTTGGTAGGTTTCCCTAGGTGCCGGCTGAGCTAGAGGCCAAAATCTACAGGTAGGCACTTTGCAAAAAACACCTCTGTTTTCTTTCAAAAAATGTGATGTGTCCACGTTGCGTTTTGGGGCATTTCCTGTCGCGGGCGCTAAGCCTACCCACACAAGTGAGGTATCATTTTTATCAGGAGACTTGGGGGAACGCTGGGTGGAAGGAAATTTGTGACTCTTCTCTGATTCCAGAACCTTCTGTCACCAAAATATGAGAAAAACGTGTTTTTTAGCCAAATTTTGAGGTTTGTAAAGGATTCTGGGTAACAGAACCTGGTCAGAGCCCCACAAGTCACCCCATCTTGGATTCCCCTAGGTCTCTAGTTTTCAAAAATGCCCAGGTTTGGTAGGTTTCCCTAGGTGCCGGCTGAGCTAGAGGCCAAAATCTACAGGTAGGCACTTTGCAAAAAACACCTCTGTTTTCTATCAAAAAATGTGATGTGTCCACGTTGTGTTTTGGGCCATTTCCTGTCGCGGGCGCTAGGCCTACCCACACAAGTGAGGTATAATTTTTATCGGGAGACTTGGGGGAACACTGGGTGGAAGGAAATTTGTGGCTCCTCTCAGATTCCAGAACTTTCTGTCACCGAAATGTGAGGAAAACGTCTTTTTTTAGCCAAATTTTGTGGTTTGAAAAGGATTCTGGGTAACAGAACCTGGTCAGTGCCCCACAAGTCACCCCCATCTTGGATTCCCCTGGGTTTCTAGTTTTCAAAAATGCGCTGGTTTGCTAGGTTTCCCCAGGTGCCGGCTGAGCTAGAGGCCAAAATCCACAGGTAGGCACTGTTTTCTATGAAAAAATGTGATGTGTCCACGTTGTGTTTAGGGCCATTTCCTGTGGCAGGCGCTAGGCCTACCCACACAAGTGAGGTATCATTTTTATTGGGAGACTTGGGGGAACGCTGGGTGGAAGGATATTTGTGGCTCCTCTCAGATTCCAGAACTTTCTGTCACCGAAATGTGAGGAAAATGTCTTTTTTTAGCCAAATTTTGAGGTTTGCAAAGGATTCTGGGTAACAGAACTTGGTCAGAGCCCCACAAGTCACCCCATCTTGGATTCCCCTAGGTCTCTAGTTTTACAAAATGCACAGGTTTGGTAGGTTTCCCTAGGTGCCGGCTGAGCTAGAGGCCAAAATCTACAGGTAGGCACTTTGCAAAAAACACCTCTGTTTTCTTTCAAAAAATGTGATGTGTCCACGTTGCGTTTTGGGGCATTTCCTGTGACAGGCGTTAGGCCTACCCACACAAGTGAGGTATCATTTTTATCGGGAGACTTGGGGAAACGCTGGGTGGAAGGAAATTTGTGGCTCCTCTCTGATTCCAGAACTTTCTGTCACCAAAATGTGAGGAAAATGTGTTTTTTTAGCAACATTTTGAGGTTTGCAAAGGATTCTGGGTAACAGAACCTGGTCAGAGCCCCACAAGTCACCCCATCTTGGATTCCCCTAGGTCTCTAGTTTTCAAAAATGCACAGGTTTGGTAGGTTTCCCTAGGTGCTGGCTGAGCTAGAGGCCAAAATCTACAGGTAGGCACTTTGCAAAAAACACCTCTGTTTTCTTTCAAAAAATGTGATGTGTCCACGTTGCGTTTTGGGGCATTTCCTGTCGCGGGCGCTAGGCCTACCCACACAAGTGAGGTATCATTTTTATCAGGAAACTTGGGGAAACGCTGGGTGGAACGAAATTCATGGCTTTTCTCTGATTCCAGAACATTCTGTCACCGAAATGTGAGGAAAACGTGTTTTTTAGCCAAATTTTGAGGTTTGCAAAGGATTCTGGGTAACAGAACCTGGTCAGAGCCCCACAAGTCACCCCATCTTGGATTCCCCTAGGTCTCTAGTTTTAAATAATGCCCAGGTTTGGTAGGTTTTCCTAGGTGCCGGCTGAGCTAGAGGCCAAAATCTACAGGTAGGCACTTTGCAGAAAAACACCTCTGTTTTCTTTAAAAAAAATTGATGTGTCCACGTTGCATTTTGGGGCATTTGCTGTTACGGGCACTAGGCCTACCCACACAAGTGAGGTATCATTTTTATCGGGAGACTTGGGGGAACGCTGAGTGGAAGGAAATTTGTGGCTCCTCTCTGATTCCAGAACTTTCTGTCACCAAAATGTGAAGGAAACGTGTTTTTTTAGCCAAATTTTGAGGTTTGCAAAGGATTCTGGGTAACAGAACGTGGTCAGAGCCCCACAAGTCACCCTATCTTGGATTGCCCTAGGTCTCTAGTTTTCAAAAATGCACAGGTTTGGTAGGTTTCCCTAGGTGCCGGCTGAGCTAGAGGCCAAAATCTACAGGTAGGCACTTTGCAAAAAACACCTTTGTTTTGTTTAAAAAAATGTGATGTGTCCACGTTGCGTTTTGGGGCATTTCCTGTCGCGGGCGCTAGGCCTACCCACACAAGTGAGGCATCATTTTTATCGGGAGACTTGGGGGAACGCTGAGTGGAAGGAAATTTGTGGCTCCTCTCTGATTCCAGAACTTTCTGTCACCAAAATGTGAGGAAAACGTGTTTTTTTAGCCACAGTTCGAGGTTTGCAAAGGATTCTGGGTAGCAGAACCTGGTCAGAGCCCCACAAGTCACCCCATCTTGGATTCCCCTAGGTCTCTAGTTTTAAAAAATGCCCAGGATTGGTAGGTTTCCCTAGGTGCCGGCTGAGCTAGAGGCCAAAATCTACAGGTAGGCACTTTGCAAAAAACACCTCTGTTTTCTTTCAAAAAATGTGATGTGTCCACGTTGCGTTTTGGGGCATTTCCTGTCGCGGGCGCTAGGCCTACCCACACAAGTGAGGTATCATTTTTATCAGGAAACTTGGGGAAACGCTGGGTGGAACGAAATTCATGGCTTTTCTCTGATTCCAGAACATTCTGTCACCGAAATGTGAGGAAAACGTGTTTTTTAGCCAAATTTTGAGGTTTGCAAAGGATTCTGGGTAACAGAACCTGGTCAGAGCCCCACAAGTCACCCCATCTTGGATTCCCCTAGGTCTCTAGTTTTAAATAATGCCCAGGTTTGGTAGGTTTTCCTAGGTGCCGGCTGAGCTAGAGGCCAAAATCTACAGGTAGGCACTTTGCAGAAAAACACCTCTGTTTTCTTTAAAAAAAATTGATGTGTCCACGTTGCATTTTGGGGCATTTGCTGTTACGGGCACTAGGCCTACCCACACAAGTGAGGTATCATTTTTATCGGGAGACTTGGGGGAACGCTGAGTGGAAGGAAATTTGTGGCTCCTCTCTGATTCCAGAACTTTCTGTCACCAAAATGTGAAGGAAACGTGTTTTTTTAGCCAAATTTTGAGGTTTGCAAAGGATTCTGGGTAACAGAACGTGGTCAGAGCCCCACAAGTCACCCTATCTTGGATTCCCCTAGGTCTCTAGTTTTCAAAAATGCACAGGTTTGGTAGGTTTCCCTAGGTGCCGGCTGAGCTAGAGGCCAAAATCTACAGGTAGGCACTTTGCAAAAAACACCTTTGTTTTGTTTAAAAAAATGTGATGTGTCCACGTTGCGTTTTGGGGCATTTCCTGTCGCGGGCGCTAGGCCTACCCACACAAGTGAGGCATCATTTTTATCGGGAGACTTGGGGGAACGCTGAGTGGAAGGAAATTTGTGGCTCCTCTCTGATTCCAGAACTTTCTGTCACCAAAATGTGAGGAAAACGTGTTTTTTTAGCCACAGTTTGAGGTTTGCAAAGGATTCTGGGTAGCAGAACCTGGTCAGAGCCCCACAAGTCACCCCATCTTGGATTCCCCTAGGTCTCTAGTTTTACAAAATGCCCAGGATTGGTGGGTTTCCCTAGGTGCCGGCTGAGCTAGAGGCCAAAATCTACAGGTAGGCACTTTGTAAAAAACACCTCTGTTTTCTTTCAAAAAATGTGATGTATCCATGTTGCATTTTGGGGCATTTCCTGTCGCGGGCGCAAGGACTACCCACACAAGTGAGGTATCATTTTTATCGGGAGACTTGGGGGAATGCTGGGTAGAAGGAAATTTGTGGCTCCTCTCTGATTCCAGAACTTTCTGTCACCAAAATGTGAGGAAAACGTGTTTTTTTAGCCAAGTTTTGAGGTTTGCAAAGGATTCTGGGTAACAGAACCTGGTCAGAGCCCCACAAGTCACCCCATCTTGGATTCCCCTAGGTCTCTAGCTTTAAAAAATGCACAGGTTTGGTAGGTTTCCCTAGGTGCCGGCTGAGCTAGAGGCCAAAATCTAAAGGTAGGCACTTTGCAAAAAACACCTCTGTTTTCTTTCAAAATATGTCATGTGTCCACGTTGCGTTTTGGGGCATTTCCTGTCGCGGGCGCTAAGCCTACCCACACAAGTGAGGTATCATTTTTATCAGGAGACTTGGGGGAACGCTGGGTGGAAGGAAATTTGTGGCTCTTCTCTGATTCCAGAACCTTCTGTCACCAAAATATGAGAAAAACTTGTTTTTTAGCCAAATTTTGAGGTTTGTAAAGGATTCTGGGTAACAGAACCTGGTCAGAGCCCCACAAGTCACCCCATCTTGGATTCCCCTAGGTCTCTAGTTTTCAAAAATGCCCAGGTTTGGTAGGTTTCCCTAGGTGCCGGCTGAGCTAGAGGCCAAAATCTACAGGTAGGCACTTTGCAAAAAACACCTCTGTTTTCTGTCAAAAAATGTGATGTGTCCACGTTGTGTTTTGGGCCATTTCCTGTCGCGGGCGCTAGGCCTACCCACACAAGTGAGGTATAATTTTTATCGGGAGACTTGGGGGAACACTGGGTGGAAGGAAATTTGTGGCTCCTCTCAGATTCCAGAACTTTCTGTCACCGAAATGTGAGGAAAACGTCTTTTTTTAGCCCAATTTTGTGGTTTGAAAAGGATTCTGGGTAACAGAACCTGGTTAGTGCCCCACAAGTCACCCCCATCTTGGATTCCCCTGGGTTTCTAGTTTTCAAAATTGCGCTGGTTTGCTAGGTTTCCCCATGTGCCGGCTGAGCTAGAGGCCAAAATCCACAGGTAGGCACTGTTTTCTATGAAAAAATGTGATGTGTCCACGTTGTGTTTTGGGCCATTTCCTGTGGCAGGCGCTAGGCCTACCCACACAAGTGAGGTATCATTTTTATTGGGAGACTTGGGGGAACGCTGGGTGGAAGGATATTTGTGGCTCCTCTCAGATTCCAGAACTTTCTGTCACCAAAATGTGAGGAAAATGTGTTTTTTTAGCCAAATTTTGAGGTTTGCAAAGGATTCTGGGTAACAGAACTTGGTCAGAGCCCCACAAGTCACCCCATCTTGGATTCCCCTAGGTCTCTAGTTTTACAAAATGCACAGGTTTGGTAGGTTTCCCTAGGTGCCGGCTGAGCTAGAGGCCAAAATCTACAGGTAGGCACTTTTCAAAAAACACCTCTGTTTTCTTTCAAAAAATGTGATGTGTCCACGTTGCGTTTTGGGGCATTTCCTGTCACGGGCGTTAGGCCTACCCAAACAAGTGAGGTATCATTTTTATCAGGAGACTTGGGGAAACGCTGGGTGGAAGGAAATTTGTGGCTCCTCTCTGATTCCAGAACTTTCTGTCACCAAAATGTGAGGAAAATGTGTTTTTTTAGCAAAATTTTGAGGTTTGCAAAGGATTCTGGGTAACAGAACCTGGTCAGAGCCCCACAAGTCACCCCATCCTGGATTCCCCTAGGTCTCTAGTTTTCAAAAATGCACAGGTTTGGTAGGTTTCCCTGAATGCTGGCTGAGCTAGAGGCCAAAATCTACAGGAGGCACTTTGCAAAAAACACCTCTGTTTTCTTTCAAAAAATGTGATGTGTCCATGTTGCGTTTTGGGGCATTTCCTGTTGCGGGCGCTAGGCCTACCCACACAAGTGAGGTATCATTTTTATCGGGAAACTTGGGGAAACGCTGGGTGGAACGAAATCCGTGGCTTTTCTCTGATTCCAGAACATTCTGTCACCGAAATGTGAGGAAAACGTGTTTTTTTAGCCAAAGTTTGAGGTTTGCAAAGGATTCTGGGTAACAGAACCTGGTCAGAGCCCCACAAGTCACCCCATCTTGGATTCCCCTAGGTCTCTAGTTTTAAAAAATGCCCAGGTTTGGTAGGTTTTCCTAGGTGCCGGCTGAGCTAGAGGCCAAAATCTACAGGTAGGCACTTTGCAGAAAAACACCTCTGTTTTCTTTAAAAAAATGTGATGTGTCCACGTTGCATTTTGGGGCCTTTCCTGTTGCGGGCACTAGGCCTACCCACACAAATGAGGTATCATTTTTATCGGGAGACTTGGGGGAACGCTGAGTGGAAGAAAATTTGTGGCTCCTCTCTGATTCCAGAACTTTCTGTCATCAAAATGTGAGGGAAACGTGTTTTTTTAGCCAAATTTTGAGGTTTGCAAAGGATTCTGGGTAACAGAACGTGGTCAGAGCCCCACAAGTCACCCTATCTTGGATTCCCCTAGGTCTCTAGTTTTCAAAAATGCACAGGTTTGGTAGGTTTCCATAGGTGCCGGCTGAGCTAGAGGCCAAAATCTACAGGTAGGCACTTTGCAAAAAACACCTTTGTTTTCTTTAAAAAAAATTGATGTGTCCACGTTGCGTTTTGGGGCATTTCCTGTCGCGGGCGCTAGGCCTACCCACACAAGTGAGGTATCAATTTTATCGGGAGACTTGGGGGAACGCTGAATGGAAGGAAATTTGTGGCTCCTCTCTGATTCCAGAACTTTCTGTCACCAAAATGTGAGGAAAACGTGTTTTTTTAGCCACAGTTTGAGGTTTGCAAAGGATTCTGGGTAGCAGAACCTGGTCAGAGCCCCACAAGTCACCCCATCTTGGATTCCCCTAGGTCTCTAGTTTTCAAAAATGCCCAGGATTGGTAGGTTTCCCTAGGTGCCGGCTGAGCTAGAGGCAAAAATCTACAGGTAGGCACTTTGTAAAAAACACCTCTGTTTTCTTTCAAAAAATTTGATGTATCCATGTTGCATTTTGGGGCATTTCCTGTCGCGGGCGCTAGGCCTACCCACACAAGTGAGGTATCATTTTTATCGGGAGACTTGGGGGGATGCTGGGTAGAAGGAAATTTGTGGCTCCTCTCTGATTCCAGAACTTTCTGTCACCAAAATGTGAGGAAAACGTGTTTTTTTAGCCAAGTTTTGAGGTTTGCAAAGGATTCTGGGTAACAGAACCTGGTCAGAGCCCCACAAGTCACCCCATCTTGGATTCCCCTAGGTCTCTAGCTTTAAAAAATGCACAGGTTTGGTAGGTTTCCCTAGGTGCCGGCTGAGCTAGAGGCCAAAATCTACAGGTAGGCACTTTGCAAAAAACACCTCTGTTTTCTTTCAAAAAATGTGATGTGTCCACGTTGCGTTTTGGGGCATTTCCTGTCGCGGGCGCTAAGCCTACCCACACAAGTGAGGTATCATTTTTATCAGGAGACTTGGGGGAACGCTGGGTGGAAGGAAATTTGTGACTCTTCTCTGATTCCAGAACCTTCTGTCACCAAAATATGAGAAAAACGTGTTTTTTAGCCAAATTTTGAGGTTTGTAAAGGATTCTGGGTAACAGAACCTGGTCAGAGCCCCACAAGTCACCCCATCTTGGATTCCCCTAGGTCTCTAGTTTTCAAAAATGCCCAGGTTTGGTAGGTTTCCCTAGGTGCCGGCTGAGCTAGAGGCCAAAATCTACAGGTAGGCACTTTGCAAAAAACACCTCTGTTTTCTATCAAAAAATGTGATGTGTCCACGTTGTGTTTTGGGCCATTTCCTGTCGCGGGCGCTAGGCCTACCCACACAAGTGAGGTATAATTTTTATCGGGAGACTTGGGGGAACACTGGGTGGAAGGAAATTTGTGGCTCCTCTCAGATTCCAGAACTTTCTGTCACCGAAATGTGAGGAAAACGTCTTTTTTTAGCCAAATTTTGTGGTTTGAAAAGGATTCTGGGTAACAGAACCTGGTCAGTGCCCCACAAGTCACCCCCATCTTGGATTCCCCTGGGTTTCTAGTTTTCAAAAATGCGCTGGTTTGCTAGGTTTCCCCAGGTGCCGGCTGAGCTAGAGGCCAAAATCCACAGGTAGGCACTGTTTTCTATGAAAAAATGTGATGTGTCCACGTTGTGTTTAGGGCCATTTCCTGTGGCAGGCGCTAGGCCTACCCACACAAGTGAGGTATCATTTTTATTGGGAGACTTGGGGGAACGCTGGGTGGAAGGATATTTGTGGCTCCTCTCAGATTCCAGAACTTTCTGTCACCGAAATGTGAGGAAAATGTCTTTTTTTAGCCAAATTTTGAGGTTTGCCAAGGATTCTGGGTAACAGAACTTGGTCAGAGCCCCACAAGTCACCCCATCTTGGATTCCCCTAGGTCTCTAGTTTTACAAAATGCACAGGTTTGGTAGGTTTCCCTAGGTGCCGGCTGAGCTAGAGGCCAAAATCTACAGGTAGGCACTTTGCAAAAAACACCTCTGTTTTCTTTCAAAAAATGTGATGTGTCCACGTTGCGTTTTGGGGCATTTCCTGTGACAGGCGTTAGGCCTACCCACACAAGTGAGGTATCATTTTTATCGGGAGACTTGGGGAAACGCTGGGTGGAAGGAAATTTGTGGCTCCTCTCTGATTCCAGAACTTTCTGTCACCAAAATGTGAGGAAAATGTGTTTTTTTAGCAACATTTTGAGGTTTGCAAAGGATTCTGGGTAACAGAACCTGGTCAGAGCCCCACAAGTCACCCCATCTTGGATTCCCCTAGGTCTCTAGTTTTCAAAAATGCACAGGTTTGGTAGGTTTCCCTAGGTGCTGGCTGAGCTAGAGGCCAAAATCTACAGGTAGGCACTTTGCAAAAAACACCTCTGTTTTCTTTCAAAAAATGTGATGTGTCCACGTTGCGTTTTGGGGCATTTCCTGTCGCGGGCGCTAGGCCTACCCACACAAGTGAGGTATCATTTTTATCAGGAAACTTGGGGAAACGCTGGGTGGAACGAAATTCAAGGCTTTTCTCTGATTCCAGAACATTCTGTCACCGAAATGTGAGGAAAACGTGTTTTTTAGCCAAATTTTGAGGTTTGCAAAGGATTCTGGGTAACAGAACCTGGTCAGAGCCCCACAAGTCACCCCATCTTGGATTCCCCTAGGTCTCTAGTTTTAAATAATGCCCAGGTTTGGTTGGTTTTCCTAGGTGCCGGCTGAGCTAGAGGCCAAAATCTACAGGTAGGCACTTTGCAGAAAAACACCTCTGTTTTCTTTAAAAAAAATTGATGTGTCCACGTTGCATTTTGGGGCATTTGCTGTTACGGGCACTAGGCCTACCCACACAAGTGAGGTATCATTTTTATCGGGAGACTTGGGGGAACGCTGAGTGGAAGGAAATTTGTGGCTCCTCTCTGATTCCAGAACTTTCTGTCACCAAAATGTGAAGGAAACGTGTTTTTTTAGCCAAATTTTGAGGTTTGCAAAGGATTCTGGGTAACAGAACGTGGTCAGAGCCCCACAAGTCACCCTATCTTGGATTCCCCTAGGTCTCTAGTTTTCAAAAATGCACAGGTTTGGTAGGTTTCCCTAGGTGCCGGCTGAGCTAGAGGCCAAAATCTACAGGTAGGCACTTTGCAAAAAACACCTTTGTTTTGTTTAAAAAAATGTGATGTGTCCACGTTGCGTTTTGGGGCATTTCCTGTCGCGGGCGCTAGGCCTACCCACACAAGTGAGGCATCATTTTTATCGGGAGACTTGGGGGAACGCTGAGTGGAAGGAAATTTGTGGCTCCTCTCTGATTCCAGAACTTTCTGTCACCAAAATGTGAGGAAAACGTGTTTTTTTAGCCACAGTTTGAGGTTTGCAAAGGATTCTGGGTAGCAGAACCTGGTCAGAGCCCCACAAGTCACCCCATCTTGGATTCCCCTAGGTCTCTAGTTTTAAAAAATGCCCAGGATTGGTAGGTTTCCCTAGGTGCCGGCTGAGCTAGAGGCCAAAATCTACAGGTAGGCACTTTGTAAAAAACACCTCTGTTTTCTTTAAAAAAATGTGATGTATCCATGTTGCATTTTGGGGCATTTCCTGTCGCGGGCGCAAGGACTACCCACACAAGTGAGGTATCATTTTTATCGGGAGACTTGGGGGAATGCTGGGTAGAAGGAAATTTGTGGCTCCTCTCTGATTCCAGAACTTTCTGTCACCAAAATGTGAGGAAAACGTGTTTTTTTAGCCAAGTTTTGAGGTTTGCAAAGGATTCTGGGTAACAGAACCTGGTCAGAGCCCCACAAGTCACCCCATCTTGGATTCCCCTAGGTCTCTAGCTTTAAAAAATGCACAGGTTTGGTAGGTTTCCCTAGGTGCCGGCTGAGCTAGAGGCCAAAATCTAAAGGTAGGCACTTTGCAAAAAACACCTCTGTTTTCTTTCAAAATATGTCATGTGTCCACGTTGCGTTTTGGGGCATTTCCTGTCGCGGGCGCTAAGCCTACCCACACAAGTGAGGTATCATTTTTATCAGGAGACTTGGGGGAACGCTGGGTGGAAGGAAATTTGTGGCTCTTCTCTGATTCCAGAACCTTCTGTCACCAAAATATGAGAAAAACTTGTTTTTTAGCCAAATTTTGAGGTTTGTAAAGGATTCTGGGTAACAGAACCTGGTCAGAGCCCCACAAGTCACCCCATCTTGGATTCCCCTAGGTCTCTAGTTTTCAAAAATGCCCAGGTTTGGTAGGTTTCCCTAGGTGCCGGCTGAGCTAGAGGCCAAAATCTACAGGTAGGCACTTTGCAAAAAACACCTCTGTTTTCTGTCAAAAAATGTGATGTGTCCACGTTGTGTTTTGGGCCATTTCCTGTCGCGGGCGCTAGGCCTACCCACACAAGTGAGGTATAATTTTTATCGGGAGACTTGGGGGAACACTGGGTGGAAGGAAATTTGTGGCTCCTCTCAGATTCCAGAACTTTCTGTCACCGAAATGTGAGGAAAACGTCTTTTTTTAGCCCAATTTTGTGGTTTGAAAAGGATTCTGGGTAACAGAACCTGGTTAGTGCCCCACAAGTCACCCCCATCTTGGATTCCCCTGGGTTTCTAGTTTTCAAAATTGCGCTGGTTTGCTAGGTTTCCCCATGTGCCGGCTGAGCTAGAGGCCAAAATCCACAGGTAGGCACTGTTTTCTATGAAAAAATGTGATGTGTCCACGTTGTGTTTTGGGCCATTTCCTGTGGCAGGCGCTAGGCCTACCCACACAAGTGAGGTATCATTTTTATTGGGAGACTTGGGGGAACGCTGGGTGGAAGGATATTTGTGGCTCCTCTCAGATTCCAGAACTTTCTGTCACCAAAATGTGAGGAAAATGTGTTTTTTTAGCCAAATTTTGAGGTTTGCAAAGGATTCTGGGTAACAGAACTTGGTCAGAGCCCCACAAGTCACCCCATCTTGGATTCCCCTAGGTCTCTAGTTTTACAAAATGCACAGGTTTGGTAGGTTTCCCTAGGTGCCGGCTGAGCTAGAGGCCAAAATCTACAGGTAGGCACTTTGCAAAAAACACCTCTGTTTTCTTTCAAAAAATGTGATGTGTCCACGTTGCGTTTTGGGGCATTTCCTGTCACAGGCGTTAGGCCTACCCACACAAGTGAGGTATCATTTTTATCGGGAGACTTGGGGAAACGCTGGGTGGAAGGAAATTTGTGGCTCCTCTCTGATTCCAGAACTTTCTGTCACCAAAATGTGAGGAAAATGTGTTTTTTTAGCAAAATTTTGAGGTTTGCAAAGGATTCTGGGTAACAGAACCTGGTCAGAGCCCCACAAGTCACCCCATCTTGGATTCCCCTAGGTCTCTAGTTTTCAAAAATGCACAGGTTTGGTAAGTTTCCCTAGGTGCTGGCTGAGCTAGAGGCCAAAATCTACAGGTAGGCACTTTGCAAAAAACACCTCTGTTTTCTTTCAAAAAATGTGATGTGTCCACGTTGCGTTTTGGGGCATTTCCTGTCGCGGGCGCTAGGCCTACCCACACAAGTGAGGTATCATTTTTATCGGGAGACTTGGGGAAACGCTGGGTGGAATGAAATTCGTGGCTGCTCTCTGATTCCAGAACTTTCTGTCACCGAAATGTGAGGAAAACGTGTTTTTTTAGCCAAATTTTGAGGTTTGCAAAGGATTCTGGGTAACAGAACCTGGTCATAGCCCCACAAGTCACCCCATCTTGGATTCCCCTAGGTCTCTAGTTTTAAAAAATGCCCAGGTTTGGAAGGTTTCCCTAGGTGCCGGCTAAGCTGGAGGCCAAAATCTACAGGTAGGCACTTTGCAGAAAAACACCTCTGTTTTCTTTCAAAAAATGTGATGTGTCCACGTTGCATTTTGGGGCATTTCCTGTTGCGGGCACTAGGCCTACCCACACAAGTGAGGTATCATTTTTATCGGGAGACTTGGGGGAACGCTGAGTGGAAGGAAATTTGTGGCTCCTCTCTGATTCCAGAACTTTCTGTCACCAAAATGTGAGGAAAACGTGTTTTTTTAGCCAAATTTTGAGGTTTGCAAAGGATTCTGGGTAACAGAACGTGGTCAGAGCCCCACAAGTCACCCTATCTTGGATTCCCCTAGGTCTCTAGTTTTCAAAAAGGCACAGGTTTGGTAGGTTTCCCTAGGTGCCGGCTGAGCTAGAGGCCAAAATCTACAGGTAGGCACTTTGCAAAAAACACCTCTGTTTTCTTTAAAAAAATGTGATGTGTCCACGTTGCGTTTTGGGGCATCTCCTGTCGCGGGCGCTAGGCCTGCCCACACAAGTGAGGTATAATTTTTATTGGGAGACTTGGGGGAACGCTGAGTGGAAGGAAATTTGTGGCTCCTCTCTGATTCCAGAACTTTCTGTCACCAAAATGTGAGGAAAACGTGTTTTTTTAGCCACAGTTTGAGGTTTGCAAAGGATTCTGGGTAACAGAACGTGGTCAGAGCCCCACAAGTCACCCCATCTTGGATTCCCCTGCGTCTCTAGTTTTCAAAAATGCCCAGGATTGGTAGGTTTCCCTAGGTGCCGGCTGAGCTAGAGGCCAAAATCTACAGGTAGGCACTTTGTAAAAAACACCTCTGTTTTCTTTAAAAAAATGTGATGTATCCACGTTGCGTTTTGGGGCATTTCCTGTCGCGGGCGCTAGGCCTACCCACACAAGTGAGGTATCATTTTTATCGGGAGACTTGGGGGAATGCTGGGTGGAAGGAAATTTGTGGCTCTTCTCTGATTCCAGAACCTTCTGTCACCAAAATGTGAGAAAAACGTGTTTTTTAGCCAAATTTTGAGGTTTGCAAAGGATTCTGGGTAACAGAACCTGGTCAGAGCCCCACAAGTCACCCCATCTTGGATTCCCCTAGGTCTCTAGTTTTCAAAAATGCCCAGGTTTGGTAGGTTTCCCTAGGTGCCGGCTGAGCTAGAGGCCAAAATCTACAGGTAGGCACTTTGCAAAAAACACCTCTGTTTTCTTTCAAAAAATGTGATGTGTCCACGTTGCGTTTTGGGGCATTTTCTGTCGCGGGCGCTAGGCCTACCCACACAAGTGAGGTATCATTTTTATCGGGAGACTTGGAGGAACACTGGGTGGAAGGAAATTTGTGGCTCCTCTCAGATTCCAGAACTTTCTGTCACCGAAATGTGAGGAATACGTGTTTTTTTAGCCAAATTTTGTGGCTTGAAAAGGATTCTGGGTAACAGAACCTGGTCAGTGCCCCACAAGTCACCCCCATCTTGGATTCCCCTGGGTTTCTAGTTTTCAAAAATGCGCTGGTTTGCTAGGTTTCCCCAGGTGCCGGCTGAGCTAGAGGCCAAAATCCACAGGTAGGCACTGTTTTCTATGCAAAAAATGTGATGTGTCCACGTTGTGTTTTGGGCCATTTCCTGTGGCAGGCGCTAGGCCTACCCACACAAGTGAGGTATCATTTTTATTGGGAGACTTGGGGGAACGCTGGGTGGAAGGAAATTTGTGGCTCCTCTCAGATTCCAGAACTTTCTGTCACCGAAATGTGAGGAAAATGTGTTTTTTTTAGCCAAATTTTGAGGTTTGCAAAGGATTCTGGGTAACAGAACTTGGTCAGAGCCCCACAAGTCACCCCATCTTGGATTCCCCTAGGTCTCTAGTTTTACAAAATGCACAGGTTTGGTAGGTTTCCCTAGGTGCCGGCTGAGCTAGAGGCCAAAATCTACAGGTAGGCACTTTGCAAAAAACACCTCTGTTTTCTTTAAAAAAATGTGATGTGTCCACGTTGCGTTTTGGGGCATTTCCTGTCACGGGCGTTAGGCCTACCCACACAAGTGAGGTATCATTTTTATCAGGAGACTTGGGGAAACGCTGGTTGGAAGGAAATTTGTGGCTCCTCTCTGATTCCAGAACTTTCTGTCACCAAAATGTGAGGAAAACGTGTTTTTTTAGCAAAATTTTGAGGTTTGCAAAGGATTCTGGGTAACAGAACCTGGTCAGAGCCCCACAAGTCACCCCATCCTGGATTCCCCTAGATCTCTAGTTTTCAAAAATGCACAGGTTTGGTAGGTTTCCCTGAGTGCTGGCTGAGCTAGAGGCCAAAATCTACAGGTAGGCACTTTGCAAAAAACACCTCTGTTTTCTTTAAAAAAATGTGATGTGTCCATGTTGCGTTTTGGGGCATTTCCTGTTGCGGGCGCTAGGCCTACCCACTCAAGTGAGGTATCATTTTTATCGGGAAACTTGGGGAAACGCTGGGTGGAACGAAATTCGTGGCTTTTCTCTGATTCCAGAACATTCTGTCACCGAAATGTGAGGAAAACGTGTTTTTTTAGCCAAATTTTGAGGTTTGCAAAGGATTCTGGGTAACAGAACCTGGTCAGAGCCCCACAACTCACCCCATCTTGGATTCCCCTAGGTCTCTTGTTTTAACAAATGCCCAGGTTTGGTAGGTTTTCCTAGGTGCCGGCTGAGCTAGAGGCCAAAATCTACAGGTAGGCACTTTGCAAAAAACACCTCTGTTTTCTTTCCAAAAATGTGATGTGTCCACGTTGCGTTTTGGGGCATTTCCTGTCGCGGGCGCTAGGCCTACCCACACAAGTGAGGTATCATTTTTATCGGGAGACTTGGAGGAACACTTGGTGGAAGGAAATTTGTGGCTCCTCTCAGATTCCAGAACTTTCTGTCACCGAAATGTGAGGAAAACGTGTTTTTTTAGCCAAATTTTGTGCTTTTAAAAGGATTCTGGGTAACAGAACCTGGTCAGTGCCCCACAAGTCACCCCCATCTTGGATTCCCCTGGGTTTCTAGTTTTCAAAAATGCGCTGGTTTGCTAGGTTTCCCCAGGTGCCGGCTGAGCTAGAGGCCAAAATCCACAGGTAGGCACTGTTTTCTATGCAAAAAATGTGATGTGTCCACGTTGTGTTTTGGGCCATTTCCTGTGGCAGGCGCTAGGCCTACCCACACAAGTGAGGTATCATTTTTATTGGGAGACTTGGGGGAACGCTGGGTGGAAGGAAATTTGTGGCTCCTCTTAGATTCCAGAACTTTCTGTCACTGAAATGTGAGGAAAATGAGTTTTTTTTAGCCAAATTTTGAGGTTTGCAAAGGATTCTGGGTAACAGAACCTGGTCAGAGCCCCACAAGTCACCCCATCCTGGATTCCCCTAGGTCTCTAGTTTTCAAAAATACACAGGTTTGGTAGGTTTCCCTGAGTGCTGGCTGAGCTAGAGGCCAAAATCTACAGGTAGGCACTTTACAAAAAACACCTCTGTTTTCTTTCAAAAAATGTGATGTGTCCATGTTGCGTTTTGGGGCATTTCCTGTTGCGGGCGCTAGGCCTACCCACACAAGTGAGGTATCATTTTTATCAGGAAACTTGGGGAAACGCTGGGTGGAACGAAATTCGTGGCTTTTCTCTGATTCCAGAACATTCTGTCACCGAAATGTGAGGAAAACGTGTTTTTTTAACCAAATTTTGAGGTTTGCAAAGGATTCTGGGTAACAGAACCTGGTCAGAGCCCCACAAGTCACCCCATCTTGGATTCCCCTAGGTCTCTAGTTTTAAAAAATGCCCAGGTTTGGTAGGTTTTCCTAGGTGCCGGCTGAGCTAGAGGCCAAAATCTACAGGTAGGCACTTTGCAGAAAAACACCTCTGTTTTCTTTAAAAAAATGTGATGTGCCCACGTTGTATTTTGGGGCCTTTCCTGTTGCGGGCACTAGGCCTACCCACACAAGTGAGGTATCATTTTTATCGGGAGACTTGGGGGAACGCTGAGTGGAAGGAAATTTGTGGCTCCTCTCTGATTCCAGAACTTTCTGTCACCAAAATGTGAGGGAAACGTGTTTTTTTAGCCAAATTTTGAGGTTTGCAAAGGATTCTGGGTAACAGAACGTGGTCAGAGCCCCACAAGTCACCCTATCTTGGATTCCCCTAGGTCTCTAGTTTTCAAAAATGCACAGGTTTGGTAGGTTTCCCTAGGTGCCGGCTGAGCTAGAGGCCAAAATCTACAGGTAGGCACTTTGCAAAAAACACCTTTGTTTTCTTTAAAAAAATGTGATGTGTCCACGTTGCGTTTTGGGGCATTTCCTGTCGCGGGCGCTAGGCCTACCCACACAAGTGAGGTATCATTTTTATCGGGAGACTTGGGGGAACGCTGAGTGGAAGGAGATTTGTGGCTCCTCTCTGATTCCAGAACTTTCTGTCACCAAAATGTGAGGAAAACGTGTTTTTTTAGCAAAAGTTTGAGGTTTGCAAAGGATTCTGGGTAACAGAACCTGGTCAGAGCCCCACAAGTCACCCCATCCTGGATTCCCCTAGGTCTCTAGTTTTCAAAAATGCACAGGTTTGGTAGGTTTCCCTGAGTGCTGGCTGAGCTAGAGGGCAAAATCTACAGGTAGGCACTTTGCAAAAAACACCTCTGTTTTCTTTCAAAAAATGTGATGTGTCCACGTCGCGTTTTGGGGCATTTCCTGTCACGGGCGTTAGGCCTACCCACACAAGTGAGGTATCATTTTTATCAGGAGACTTGGGGAAACGCTGGGTGGAAGGAAATTTGTGGCTCCTCTCTGATTCCAGAACTTTCTGTCACCAAAATGTGAGGAAAACGTGTTTTTTTAGCAAAATTTTGAGGTTTGCAAAGGATTCTGGGTAACAGAACCTGGTCAGAGCCCCACAAGTCACCCCATCCTGGATTCCCCTAGGTCTCTAGTTTTCAAAAATGCACAGGTTTGGTAGGTTTCCCTGAGTGCTGGCTGAGCTAGAGGCCAAAATCTATAGGTAGGCACTTTGCAAAAAACACCTCTGTTTTCTTTAAAAAAATGTGATGTGTCCATGTTGCGTTTTGGGGCATTTCCTGTTGCGGGCGCTAGGCCTACCCACTCAAGTGAGGTATCATTTTTATCGGGAAACTTGGGGAAACGCTGGGTGGAACGAAATTCGTGGCTTTTCTCTGATTCCAGAACATTCTGTCACCAAAATGTGAGGAAAACTTGTTTTTTTAGCCAAATTTTGAGGTTTGCAAAGGATTCTGGGTAACAGAACCTGGTCAGAGCCCCACAAGTCACCCCATCTTGGATTCCCCTAGGTCTCTTGTTTTAAAAAATGCCCAGGTTTGGTAGGTTTTCCTAGGTGCCGGCTGAGCTAGAGGCAAAAATCTACAGGTAGGCACTTTGCAAAAAACACCGCTGTTTTCTTTCAAAAAATGTGATGTGTCCACGTTGCGTTTTGGGGCATTTCCTGTCGCGGGCGCTAGGCCTACCCACACAAGTGAGGTATCATTTTTATCGGGAGACTTGGAGGAACACTGGGTGGAAGGAAATTTGTGGCTCCTCTCAGATTCCAGAACTTTCTGTCTCCGAAATGTGAGGAAAACGTGTTTTTTTAGCCAAATTTTGTGCTTTTAAAAGGATTCTGGGTAACAGAACCTGGTCAGTGCCCCACAAGTCACCCCCATCTTGGATTCCCCTGGGTTTCTAGTTTTCAAAAATGCGCTGGTTTGCTGGGTTTCCCCAGGTGCCGGCTGAGCTAGAGGCCAAAATCCACAGGTAGGCACTGTTTTCTATGCAAAAAATGTGATGTGTCCACGTTGTGTTTTGGGCCATTTCCTGTGGCAGGCGCTAGGCCTACCCACACAAGTGAGGTATCATTTTTATTGGGAGACTTGGGGGAACGCTGGGTGGAAGGAAATTTGTGGCTCCTCTCAGATTCCAGAACTTTCTGTCACCAAAATGTGAGGAAAACGTGTTTTTTTAGCCACAGTTTGAGGTTTGCAAAGGATTCTGGGTAGCAGAACCTGGTCAGAGCCCCACAAGTCACCCCATCTTGGATTCCCCTAGGTCTCTAGTTTTCAAAAATGCCCAGGATTGGTAGGTTTCCCTAGGTGCTGGCTGAGCTAGAGGCCAAAATCTACAGGTAGGCACTTTGTAAAAAACACCTCTGTTTTCTTTAAAAAAATGTGATGTATCCATGTTGCATTTTGGGGCATTTCCTGTCGCGGGCGCTAGGCCTACCCACACAAGTGAGGTATCATTTTTATCGGGAGACTTGGGGGAATGCTGGGTAGAAGGAAATTTGTGTCTCCTCTCTGATTCTAGCACTTTCTGTCACCAAAATGTGAGAAAAACGTGTTTTTTAGCCAAATTTTGAGGTTTGCAAAGGATTCTGGGTAACAGAACCTGGTCAGAGCCCCACAAGTCACCCCATCTTGGATTCCCCTAGGTCTCTAGTTTTCAAAAATGCCCAGGTTTGGTAGGATTCCCTAGGTGCCGGCTGAGCTAGAGGCCAAAATCTACAGGTAGGCACTTTGCAAAAAACACCTCTGTTTTCTTTCAAAAAATGTGATGTGTCCACGTTGCGTTTTGGGGCATTTCCTGTCGCGGGCGCTAAGCCTACCCACACAAGTGAGGTATCATTTTTATCGGGAGACTTGGAGGAACACTGGGTGGAAGGAAATTTGTGGCTCCTCTCAGATTCCAGAACTTTCTGTCACCGAAATGTGAGGAAAACGTGTTTTTTTAGCCAAATTTTGTGGTTTGAAAAGGATTCTGGGTAACAGAACCTGGTCAGTGCCCCACAAGTCACCCCCATCTTGGATTCCCCTGGGTTTCTAGTTTTCAAAAATGCGCTGGTTTGCTAGGTTTCCCCAGGTGCCGGCTGAGCTAGAGGCCAAAATCCACAGGTAGGCACTGTTTTCTATGCAAAAAATGTGATGTGTCCACGTTGTGTTTTGAGCCATTTCCTGTGGCAGGCGCTAGGCCTACCCACACAAGTGAGGTATACTTTTTATCGGGAGACTTGGGGGAACACTGGGTGGAAGGAAATTTGTGGCTCCTCTCAGATTCCAGAACTTTCTGTCACCGAAATGTGAGGAAAACGTCTTTTTTTAGCCAAATTTTGTGGTTTGAAAAGGATTCTGGGTAACAGAACCTGGTCAGTGCCCCACAAGTCACCCCATCTTGGATTCCCCTGGGTTTCTAGTTTTCAAAAATGCGCTGGTTTGCTAGGTTTCCCCAGGTGCCGGCTGAGCTAGAGGCCAAAATCCAAAGGTAGGCACTGTTATCTATGAAAAATGTGATGTGTCCACGTTGTGTTTTGGGCCATTTCCTGTGGCAGGCGCTAGGCCTACCCACACAAGTGAGGTATCATTTTTATCGGGAAACTTGGGGAAACGCTGGGTGGAATGAAATTCGTGGCTTTTCTCTGATTCTAGAACATTCTGTCACCGAAATGTGAGGAAAACGTGTTTTTTTAGCCAAATTTTGAGGTTTGCAAAGGATTCTGGGTAACAGAACTTGGTCAGAGCCCCACAAGTCACCCCATCTTGGATTCCCCTAGGTCTCTAGTTTTAAAAAATGCCCAGGTTTGGTAGGTTTTCCTAGGTGCCGGCTGAGCTAGAGGCCAAAATCTACAGGTAGGCACTTTGCAAAAAACACCTCTGTTTTCTTTCAAAAAATGTGATGTGTCCACGTTGCGTTTTGGGGCATTTCCTGTCACAGGCGTTAGGCCTACCCACACAAGTGAGGTATCATTTTTATCGGGAGACTTGGGGAAACGCTGGGTGGAAGGAAATTTGTGGCTCCTCTCTGATTCCAGAACTTTCTGTCACCAAAATGTGAGGAAAATGTGTTTTTTTAGCAAAATTTTGAGGTTTGCAAAGGATTCTGGGTAACAGAACCTGGTCAGAGCCCCACAAGTCACCCCATCTTGGATTCCCCTAGGTCTCTAGTTTTCAAAAATGCACAGGTTTGGTAGGTTTCCCTAGGTGCTGGCTGAGCTAGAGGCCAAAATCTACAGGTAGGCACTTTGCAAAAAACACCTCTGTTTTCTTTCAAAAAATGTGATGTGTCCACGTTGCGTTTTGGGGCATTTCCTGTCGCGGGCGCTAGGCCTACCCACACAAGTGAGGTATCATTTTTATCGGGAAACTTGGGGAAACGCTGGGTGGAACGAAATTCATGGCTTTTCTCTGATTCCAGAACATTCTGTCACCGAAATGGGAGGAAAACGTGTTTTTTTAGCCAAATTTTGAGGTTTGCAAAGGATTCTGGGTAACAGAACCTGGTCAGAGCTCCACAAGTCACCCCATCTTGGATTCCCCTAGGTCTCTAGTTTTAAAAAATGCCCAGGTTTGGTAGGTTTTCCTAGGTGCCGGCTGAGCTAGAGGCCAAAATCTACAGGTAGGCACTTTGCAGAAAAACACCTCTGTTTTCTTTAAAAAAATGTGATGTGCCCACGTTGTATTTTGGGGCCTTTCCTGTTGCGGGCACTAGGCCTACCCACACAAGTGAGGTATCATTTTTATCGGGAAACTTGGGGGAACACTGGGTGGAAGGAAATTTGTGGCTCCTCTCAGATTCCAGAACTTTCTGTCACCGAAATGTGAGGAAAACGTGTTTTTTTAGCCAGATTTTGTGCTTTTAAAAGGATTCTGGGTAACAGAACCTGGTCAGTGCCCCACAAGTCACCCCCATCTTGGATTCCCCTGGGTTTCTAGTTTTCAAAAATGCGCTGGTTTGCTAGGTTTCCCCAGGTGCCGGCTGAGCTAGAGGCCAAAATCCACAGGTAGGCACTGTTTTCTATGCAAAAAATGTGATGTGTCCACGTTGTGTTTTGGGCCATTTCCTGTGGCAGGCGCTAGGCCTACCCACACAAGTGAGGTATCATTTTTATTGGGAGACTTGGGGGAACGCTGGGTGGAAGGAAATTTGTGGCTCCTCTCAGATTCCAGAACTTTCTGTCACCGAAATGTGAGGAAAATGAGTTTTTTTTAGCCAAATTTTGAGGTTTGCAAAGGATTCTGGGTAACAGAACCTGGTCAGAGCCCCACAAGTCACCCCATCCTGGATTCCCCTAGGTCTCTAGTTTTCAAAAATGCACAGGTTTGGTAGGTTTCCCTGAGTGCTGGCTGAGCTAGAGGCCAAAATCTACAGGTAGGCACTTTACAAAAAACACCTCTGTTTTCTTTCAAAAAATGTGATGTGTCCATGTTGCGTTTTGGGGCATTTCCTGTTGCGGGCGCTAGGCCTACCCACACAAGTGAGGTATCATTTTTATCGGGAAACTTGGGGAAACGCTGGGTGGAACGAAATTCGTGGCTTTTCTCTGATTCCAGAACATTCTGTCACCGAAATGTGAGGAAAACGTGTTTTTTTAACCAAATTTTGAGGTTTGCAAAGGATTCTGGGTAACAGAACCTGGTCAGAGCCCCACAAGTCACCCCATCTTGGATTCCCCTAGGTCTCTAGTTTTAAAAAATGCCCAGGTTTGGTAGGTTTTCCTAGGTGCCGGCTGAGCTAGAGGCCAAAATCTACAGGTAGGCACATTGCAGAAAAACACCTCTGTTTTCTTTAAAAAAATGTGATGTGCCCACGTTGTATTTTGGGGCCTTTCCTGTTGCGGGCACTAGGCCTACCCACACAAGTGAGGTATCATTTTTATCGGGAGACTTGGGGGAACGCTGAGTGGAAGGAAATTTGTGGCTCATCTCTGATTCCAGAACCTTCTGTCACCAAAATGTGAGGGAAACGTGTTTTTTTTGCCAAATTTTGAGGTTTGCAAAGGATTCTGGGTAACAGAACGTGATCAGAGCCCCACAAGTCACCCTATCTTGGATTCCCCTAGGTCTCCAGTTTTCAAAAATGCACAGGTTTGGTAGGTTTCCCTAGGTGCCGGCTAAGCTAGAGGCCAAAATCTACAGGTAGGCACTTTGCAAAAAACACCTTTGTTTTCTTTTAAAAAATGTGATGTGTCCACGTTGCGTTTTGGGGCATTTCCTGTCGCGGGCGCTAGGCCTACCCACACAAGTGAGGTATCATTTTTATCGGGAGACTTGGGGGAACGATGAGTGGAAGGAAATTTGTGGCTCCTCTCTGATTCCAGAACTTTCTGTCACCAAAATGTGAGGAAAACGTGTTTTTTTAGCCAAGTTTTGAGGTTTGCAAAGGATTCTGGGTAACAGAACCTGGTCAGAGCCCCACAAGTCACCCCATCTTGGATTCCCTTAGGTCTCTAGCTTTAAAAAATGCACAGGTTTGGTAGGTTTCCCTAGGTGCCGGCTGAGCTAGAGGCCAAAATCTACAGGTAGGCACTTTGCAAAAAACACCTCTGTTTTCTTTAAAAAAATGTGATGTGTACACGTTGCGTTTTGGGGCATTTCCTGTCGCGGGCGCTAAGCCTACCCACACAAGTGAGGTATCATTTTTATCAGGAGACGTGGGGGAATGCTGGGTGGAAGGAAATTTGTGGCTCTTCTCTGATTCCAGAACCTTCTGTCACCAAAATATGAGAAAAACGTGTTTTTTAGCCAAATTTTGAGGTTTGTAAAGGATTCTGGGTAACAGAACCTGGTCAGAGCCCCACAAGTCACCCCATCTTGGATTCCCCTAGGTCTCTAGTTTTCAAAAATGCCCAGGTTTGGTAGGTTTCCCTAGGTGCCGGCTGAGCTAGAGGCCAAAATCTACAGGTAGGCACTTTGCAAAAAACACCTCTGTTTTCTAACAAAAAATGTGATGTGTCCACGTTGTGTTTTGGGCCATTTCCTGTCGCGGGCGCTAGGCCTACCCACACAAGTGAGGTATAATTTTTATCGGGAGACTTGGGGGAACACTGGGTGGAAGGAAATTTGTGGCTCCTCTCAGATTCCAGAACTTTCTGTCACCGAAATGTGAGGAAAACGTCTTTTTTTAGCCAAATTTTGTGGTTTGAAAAGGATTCTGGGTAACAGAACGTGGTCAGTGCCCCACAAGTCACCCCCATCTTGGATTCCCCTGGGTTTCTAGTTTTAAAAAATGCGCTGGTTTGCTAGGTTTCCCCAGGTGCCGGCTGAGCTAGAGGCCAAAATCCACAGGTAGGCACTGTTATCTATGAAAAATGTGATGTGTCCACGTTGTGTTTTGGGCCATTTCCTGTGGCAGGCGCTAGGCCTACCCACACAAGTGAGGTATCATTTTTATTGGGAGACTTGGGGGAACGCTGGGTGGAAGGATATTTGTGGCTCCTCTCAGATTCCAGAACTTTCTGTCACCGAAATGTGAGGAAAACGTGTTTTTTTAGCCAAATTTTGAGGTTTGCAAAGGATTCTGGGTAACAGAACTTGGTCAGAGCCCCACAAGTCACCCCATCTTGGATTCCCCTAGGTCTCTAGTTTTACAAAATGCCCAGGTTTGGTAGGTTTCCCTAGGTGCCGGCTGAGCTAGAGGCCAAAATCTACAGGTAGGCACTTTGCAGAAAAACACCTCTGTTTTCTTTAAAAAAATGTGATGTGCCCACGTTGTATTTTGGGGCCTTTCCTGTTGCGGGCACTAGGCCTACCCACACAAGTGAGGTATCATTTTTATCGGGAGACTTGGGGGAACGCTGAGTGGAAGGAAATTTGTGGCTCCTCTCTGATTCCAGAACTTTCTGTCACCAAAATGTGAGGAAAATGTGTTTTTTTAGCAACATTTTGAGGTTTGCAAAGGATTCTGGGTAACAGAACCTGGTCAGAGCCCCACAAGTCACCCCATCTTGGATTCCCCTAGGTCTCTAGTTTTAAAAAATGCACAGGTTTGGTAGGTTTCCCTAGGTGCCGGCTGAGCTAGAGGCCAAAATCTACAGGTAGGCACTTTGCAGAAAAACACCTCTGTTTTCTTTAAAAAAATGTGATGTGCCCACGTTGTATTTTGGGGCCTTTCCTGTTGCGGGCACTAGGCCTACCCACACAAGTGAGGTATCATTTTTATCAGGAGACTTGGGGGAACGCTGAGTGGAAGGAAATTTGTGGCTCCTCTCTGATTCCAGAACTTTCTGTCACCAAAATGTGAGGGAAACGTGTTTTTTTAGCCAAATTTTGAGGTTTGCAAAGGATTCTGGGTAACAGAACGTGGTCAGAGCCCCACAAGTCACCCTATCTTGGATTCCCCTAGGTCTCTAGTTTTCAAAAATGCACAGGTTTGGTAGGTTTCCCTAGGTGCCGGCTAAGCTAGAGGCCAAAATCTACAGGTAGGCACTTTGCAAAAAACACCTTTGTTTTCTTTAAAAAAATGTGATGTGTCAACGTTGCGTTTTGGGGCATTTCCTGTCGCGGGCGCTAGGCCTACCCACACAAGTGAGGTATCATTTTTATCGGGAGACTTGGGGGAACGCTGAGTGGAAGGACATTTGTGGCTCCTCTCTAATTCCAGAACTTTCTGTCACCAAAATGTGAGGAAAACGTGTTTTTTTAGCCACAGTTTGAGGTTTGCAAAGGATTCTGGTAGCAGAACCTGGTCAGAGCCCCACAAGTCACCCCATCTTGGATTCCCCTAGGTCTCTAGTTTTCAAAAATGCCCAGGTTTGGTAGGTTTCCCTAGGTGCCGGCTGAGCTAGAGGCCAAAATCTACAGGTAGGCACTTTGCAAAAAACACCTCTGTTTTCTAACAAAAAATGTGATGTGTACACGTTGCGTTTTGGGGCATTTCCTGTCGCGGGCGCTAAGCCTACCCACACAAGTGAGGTATCATTTTTATCAGGAGACGTGGGGGAATGCTGGGTGGAAGGAAATTTGTGGCTCTTCTCTGATTCCAGAACCTTCTGTCACCAAAATATGAGAAAAACGTGTTTTTAGGCCAAATTTTGAGGTTTGTAAAGGATTCTGGGTAACAGAACCTGGTCAGAGCCCCACAAGTCACCCCATCTTGGATTCCCCTAGGTCTCTAGTTTTCAAAAATGCCCAGGTTTGGTAGGTTTCCCTAGGTGCCGGCTGAGCTACAGGCCAAAATCTACAGGTAGGCACTTTGCAAAAAACACCTCTGTTTTCTAACAAAAAATGTGATGTGTCCACGTTGTGTTTTGGGCCATTTCCTGTCGCGGGCGCTAGGCCTACCCACACAAGTGAGGTATAATTTTTATCGGGAGACTTGGGGGAACACTGGGTGGAAGGAAATTTGTGGCTCCTCTCAGATTCCAGAACTTTCTGTCACCGAAATGTGAGGAAAACGTCTTTTTTTAGCCAAATTTTGTGGTTTGAAAAGGATTCTGGGTAACAGAACGTGGTCAGTGCCCCACAAGTCACCCCCATCTTGGATTCCCCTGGGTTTCTAGTTTTCAAAAATGCGCTGGTTTGCTAGGTTTCCCCAGGTGCTGGCTGAGCTAGAGGCCAAAATCCACAGGTAGGCACTGTTATCTATGAAAAATGTGATGTGTCCACGTTGTGTTTTGGGCCATTTCCTGTGGCAGGCGCTAGGCCTACCCACACAAGTGAGGTATCATTTTTATTGGGAGACTTGGGGGAACGCTGGGTGGAAGGATATTTGTGGCTCCTCTCAGATTCCAGAACTTTCTGTCACCGAAATGTGAGGAAAACGTGTTTTTTTAGCCAAATTTTGAGGTTTGCAAAGGATTCTGGGTAACAGAACTTGGTCAGAGCCCCACAAGTCACCCCATCTTGGATTCCCCTAGGTCTCTAGTTTTACAAAATGCCCAGGTTTGGTAGGTTTCCCTAGGTGCCGGCTGAGCTAGAGGCCAAAATCTACAGGTAGGCACTTTGCAGAAAAACACCTCTGTTTTCTTTAAAAAAATGTGATGTGCCCACGTTGTATTTTGGGGCCTTTCCTGTTGCGGGCACTAGGCCTACCCACACAAGTGAGGTATCATTTTTATCGGGAGACTTGGGGGAACGCTGAGTGGAAGGAAATTTGTGGCTCCTCTCTGATTCCAGAACTTTCTGTCACCAAAATGTGAGGAAAATGTGTTTTTTTAGCAACATTTTGAGGTTTGCAAAGGATTCTGGGTAACAGAACCTGGTCAGAGCCCCACAAGTCACCCCATCTTGGATTCCCCTAGGTCTCTAGTTTTAAAAAATGCACAGGTTTGGTAGGTTTCCCTAGGTGCCGGCTGAGCTAGAGGCCAAAATTTACAGGTAGGCACTTTGCAGAAAATCACCTCTGTTTTCTTTAAAAAAAATGTGATGTGCCCACGTTGTATTTTGGGGCCTTTCCTGTTGCGGGCACTAGGCCTACCCACACAAGTGAGGTATCATTTTTATCGGGAGACTTGGGGGAACGCTGAGTGGAAGGAAATTTGTGGCTCCTCTCTGATTCCAGAACTTTCTGTCACCAAAATGTGAGGGAAACGTGTTTTTTTAGCCAAATTTTGAGGTTTGCAAAGGATTCTGGGTAACAGAACGTGGTCAGAGCCCCACAAGTCACCCTATCTTGGATTCCCCTAGGTCTCTAGTTTTCAAAAATGCACAGGTTTGGTAGGTTTCCCTAGGTGCGGGCTAAGCTAGAGGCCAAAATCTACAGGTAGGCACTTTGCAAAAAACACCTTTGTTTTCTTTAAAAAAATGTGATGTGTCCACGTTGCGTTTTGGGGCATTTCCTGTCGCGGGCGCTAGGCCTACCCACACAAGTGAGGTATCATTTTTATCGGGAGACTTGGGGGAACGCTGAGTGGAAGGAAATTTGTGGCTCCTCTCTGATTCCAGAACTTTCTGTCACCAAAATGTGAGGAAAACGTGTTTTTTTAGCCACAGTTTGAGGTTTGCAAAGGATTCTGGTAGCAGAACCTGGTCAGAGCCCCACAAGTCACCCCATCTAGGATTCCCCTAGGTCTCTAGTTTTCAAAAATGCCCAGGATTGGTAGGTTTCCCTAGGTGCCGGCTGAGCTAGAGGCCAAAATCTACAGGTAGGCACTTTGTAAAAAACACCTCTGTTTTCTTTAAAAAAATGTGATGTATCCATGTTGCATTTTGGGGCATTTCCTGTCGCGGGCGCTAGGCCTACCCACACAAGTGAGGTATCATTTTTATCGGGAAACTTGGGGGAACGCTGAGTGGAAGGAAATTTGTGGCTCCTCTCTGATTCCAGAGCTTTCTGTCACCAAAATGTGAGGGAAACGTGTTTTTTTAGCCAGATTTTGAGGTTTGCAAAGGATTCTGGGTAACAGAACGTGGTCAGAGCCCCACAAGTCACCCTATCTTGGATTCCCCTAGGTCTCTAGTTTTCAAAAATGCACAGGTTTGGTAGGTTTCCCTAGGTGTCGGCTGAGCTAGAGGCCAAAATCTACAGGTAGGCACTTTGCAAAAAACACCTTTGTTTTCTTTAAAAAAATGTGACGTGTCCACGTTGCGTTTTGGGGCATTTCCTGTCGCGGGCGCTAGGCCTACCCACACAAGTGAGGTATCATTTTTATCGGGAGACTTGGGGGAACACTGAGTGGAAGGAAATTTGTGGCTCCTCTCTGATTCCAGAACTTTCTGTCACCAAAATGTGAGGAAAACGTGTTTTTTTAGCCACAGTTTGAGGTTTGCAAAGGATTCTGGGTAGCAGAACCTGGTCAGAGCCCCACAAGTCACCCCATCTTGGATTCCCCTAGGTCTCTAGTTTTCAAAAATGCCCAGGATTGGTAGGTTTCCCTAGGTGCCGGCTGAGCTAGAGGCCAAAATCTACAGGTAGGCACTTTGTAAAAAACACCTCTGTTTTCTTTAAAAAAATGTGATGTATCCATGTTGCATTTTGGGGCATTTCCTGTCGCGGGCGCTAGGCCTACCCACACAAGTGAGGTATCATTTTTATCGGGAGACTTGGGGGAATGCTGGGTAGAAGGAAATTTGTGGCTCCTCTCTGATTCCAGAACTTTCTGTCAGCGAAATGTGAGGAAAACGTGTTTTTTTAGCCAAGTTTTGAGGTTTGCAAAGGATTCTGGGTAACAGAACCTGGTCAGAGCCCCACAAGTCACCCCATCTTGGATTCCCCTAGGTCTCTAGCTTTAAAAAATGCAAAGGTTTGGTAGGTTTCCCTAGGTGCCGGCTGAGCTAGAGGCCAAAATCTACAGGTAGGCACTTTGCAAAAAACACCTCTGTTTTCTTTAAAAAAATGTGATGTGTTTACGTTGCGTTTTGGGTCATTTCCTGTCGCGGGCGCTAAGCCTACCCACACAAGTGAGGTATCATTTTTATCAGGAGACGTGGGGGAACGCTGGGTGGAAGGAAATTTGTGGCTCTTCTCTGATTCCAGAACCTTCTGTCACCAAAATTTGAGAAAAACTTGTTTTTTAGTCAAATTTTGAGGTTTGTAAAGGATTCTGGGTAACAGAACCTGGTCAGAGCCCCACAAGTCACCCCATCTTGGATTCCCCTAGGTCTCTAGCTTTAAGAAATGCACAGGTTTGGTAGGTTTCCCTAGGTGCCGGCTGAGCTATAGGCCAAAATCTACAGGTAGGCACTTTGCAAAAAACACCTCTGTTTTCTTTCAAAAAATGTGATGTGTCCACGTTGCGTTTTGGGGCATTTCCTGTCGCGGGCGCTAAGCCTACCCACACAAGTGAGGTATCATTTTTATCGGGAGACTTGGGGGAACACTGGGTGGAAGGAAATTTGTGGCTCCTCTCAGATTCCAGAACTTTCTGTCACCGAAATGTGAGGAAAACGTCTTTTTTTAGCCAAATTTTGTGGTTTGAAAAGGATTCTGGGTAATAGAACCTGGTCAGTGCCCCACAAGTCACCCCTATCTTGGATTCCCCTGGGTTTCTAGTTTTCAAAAATGCGCTGGTTTGCTAGGTTTCCCCAGGTGCCGGCTGAGCTAGAGGCCAAAATCCACAGGTAGGCACTGTTTTCTATGAAAAAATGTGATGTGTCCACGTTGTGTTTTGGGCCATTTCCTGTGGCAGGCGCTATGCCTACCCACACAAGTGAGGTATCATTTTTATTGGGAGACTTGGGGGAACGCTGGGTGGAAGGATATTTGTGGCTCCTCTCAGATTCCAGAACTTTCTGTCACCGAAATGTGAGGAAAATGTGTTTTTTTAGCCAAATTTTGAGGTTTGCAAAGGATTCTGGGTAACAGAACTTGGTCAGAGCCCCACAAGTCACCCCATCTTGGATTCCCCTAGGTCTCTAGTTTTACAAAATGCACAGGTTTGGTAGGTTTCCCTAGGTGCCGGCTGAGCTAGAGGCCAAAATCTACAGGTAGGCACTTTGCAAAAAACACCTCTGTTTTCTTTAAAAAAATGTGATGTGTCCACGTTGCGTTTTGGGGGCATTTCCTGTCGCGGGCGCTAGGCCTACCCACACAAGTGAGGTATCATTTTTATCGGGAAACTTGGGGAAATGCTGGGTGGAACGAAATTCATGGCTTTTCTCTGATTCCAGAACATTCTGTCACCGAAATGTGAGGAAAACGTGTTTTTTTAGCCAAATTTTGTGGTTTGAAAAGGATTCTGGGTAACAGAACCTGGTCAGAGCCCCACAAGTCACCCCATCTTGGATTCCCCTAGGTCTCTAGTTTTAAAAAATGCCCAGGTTTGGAAGGTTTCCCTAGGTGCCGGCTAAGCTGGAGGCCAAAATCTACAGGTAGGCACTTTGCAGAAAAACACCTCTGTTTTCTTTAAAAAAATGTGATGTGTCCACGTTGCATTTTGGGGCATTTCCTGTTGCGGGCACTAGGCCTACCCACACAAGTGAGGTATCATTTTTATCGGGAGACTTGGGGAAACACTGGGTGGAACGAAATTCGTGGCTTCTCTCTGATTCCAGAACTTTCTGTCACCGAAATGTGAGGAAAATGTGTTTTTTTAGCCAAATTTTGAGGTTTGCAAAGGATTCTGGGTAACAGAACCTGGTCAGAGCCCCACAAGTCACCCCATCTTGGATTCCCCTAGGTCTCTAGTTTTAAAAAATGCCCAGGTTTGGAAGGTTTCCCTAGGTGCCGGCTAAGCTGGAGGCCAAAATCTACAGGTAGGCACTTTGCAGAAAAACACCTCTGTTTTCTTTCAAAAAATGTGATGTGTCCACGTTGCGTTTTGGGGCATTTCCTGTCGCGGGCGCTAGGCCTACCCACACAAGTGAGGTATCATTTTTATCGGGAAACTTGGGGAAACGCTGGGTGGAACGAAATTCATGGTTTTTCTCTGATTCCAGAACATTCTGTCACCGAAATGTGAGGAAAACGTGTTTTTTTAGCCAAATTTTGAGGTTTGCAAAGGATTCTGGGTAACAGAACCTGGTCAGAGCCCCACAACTCACCCTATCTTGGATTCCCCTAGGTCTCTAGTTTTAAAAAATGCCCAGGTTTGGTAGGTTTTCCTAGGTGCCGGCTGAGCTAGAGGCCAAAATCTACAGGTAGGCACTTTGCAGAAAAACACCTCTGTTTTCTTTAAAAAAAATTGATGTGTCCACGTTGCATTTTGGGGCATTTCCTGTTGCGGGCACTAGGCCTACCCACACAAGTGAGGTATCATTTTTATCGGGAGACTTGGGGGAACGCTGAGTGGAAGGAAATTTGTGGCTCCTCTCTGATTCCAGAACTTTCTGTCACCAAAATGTGAGGAAAACGTGTTTTTTTAGCCACAGTTTGAGGTTTGCAAAGGATTCTGGGTAGCAGAACCTGGTCAGAGCCCCACAAGTCACCCCATCTTGGATTCCCCTAGGTCTCTAGTTTTAAAAAATGCACAGGTTTGGTAGGTTTCCCTAGGTGCCGGCTGAGCTAGAGGCCAAAATCTACAGGTAGGCACTTTGCAGAAAAACACCTCTGTTTTCTTTAAACAAATGTGATGTGCCCACGTTGTATTTTGGGGCCTTTCCTGTTGCGGGCACTAGGCCTACCCACACAAGTGAGGTATCATTTTTATCGGGAGACTTGGGGGAACGCTGAGTGGAAGGAAATTTGTGGCTCCTCTCTGATTCCAGAACTTTCTGTCACCAAAATGTGAGGGAAACGTGTTTTTTTAGCCAAATTTTGAGGTTTGCAAAGGATTCTGGGTAACAGAACGTGGTCAGAGCCCCACAAGTCACCCTATCTTGGATTCCCCTAGGTCTCTAGTTTTCAAAAATGCACAGGTTTGGTAGGTTTCCCTAGGTGCCGGCTAAGCTAGAGGCCAAAATCTACAGGTAGGCACTTTGCAAAAAACACCTTTGTTTTCTTTAAAAAAATGTGATGTGTCCACGTTGCGTTTTGGGGCATTTCCTGTCGCGGGCGCTAGGCCTACCCACACAAGTGAGGTATCATTTTTATCGGGAGACTTGGGGGAACGCTGAGTGGAAGGAAATTTGTGGCTCCTCTCTGATTCCAGAACTTTCTGTCACCAAAATGTGAGGAAAACGTGTTTTTTTAGCCACAGTTTGAGGTTTGCAAAGGATTCTGGTAGCAGAACCTGGTCAGAGCCCCACAAGTCACCCCATCTTGGATTCCCCTAGGTCTCTAGTTTTCAAAAATGCCCAGGTTTGGTAGGTTTCCCTAGTTGCCGGCTGAGCTAGAGGCCAAAATCTACAGGTAGGCACTTTGCAAAAAACACCTCTGTTTTCTAACAAAAAATGTGATGTGTACACGTTGCGTTTTGGGGCATTTCCTGTCGCGGGCGCTAAGCCTACCCACACAAGTGAGGTATCATTTTTATCAGGAGACGTGGGGGAATGCTGGGTGGAAGGAAATTTGTGGCTCTTCTCTGATTCCAGAACCTTCTGTCACCAAAATATGAGAAAAACGTGTTTTTAGGCCAAATTTTGAGGTTTGTAAAGGATTCTGGGTAACAGAACCTGGTCAGAGCCCCACAAGTCACCCCATCTTGGATTCCCCTAGGTCTCTAGTTTTCAAAAATGCCCAGGTTTGGTAGGTTTCCCTAGGTGCCGGCTGAGCTACAGGCCAAAATCTACAGGTAGGCACTTTGCAAAAAACACCTCTGTTTTCTAACAAAAAATGTGATGTGTCCACGTTGTGTTTTGGGCCATT
Organism: Pleurodeles waltl; assembly: GCF_031143425.1. NCBI lineage: Eukaryota > Metazoa > Chordata > Amphibia > Caudata > Salamandridae > Pleurodeles > Pleurodeles waltl. The sequence goes on along the minus strand of NC_090446.1, from coordinate 841,393,098 downwards.
TCCTGTCGCGGGCGCTAGGCCTACCCACACAAGTGAGGTATAATTTTTATCGGGAGACTTGGGGGAACACTGGGTGGAAGGAAATTTGTGGCTCCTCTCAGATTCCAGAACTTTCTGTCACCGAAATGTGAGGAAAACGTCTTTTTTTAGCCAAATTTTGTGGTTTGAAAAGGATTCTGGGTAACAGAACGTGGTCAGTGCCCCACAAGTCACCCCCATCTTGGATTCCCCTGGGTTTCTAGTTTTCAAAAATGCGCTGGTTTGCTAGGTTTCCCCAGGTGCTGGCTGAGCTAGAGGCCAAAATCCACAGGTAGGCACTGTTATCTATGAAAAATGTGATGTGTCCACGTTGTGTTTTGGGCCATTTCCTGTGGCAGGCGCTAGGCCTACCCACACAAGTGAGGTATCATTTTTATTGGGAGACTTGGGGGAACGCTGGGTGGAAGGATATTTGTGGCTCCTCTCAGATTCCAGAACTTTCTGTTACCGAAATGTGAGGAAAACGTGTTTTTTTAGCCAAATTTTGAGGTTTGCAAAGGATTCTGGGTAACAGAACTTGGTCAGAGCCCCACAAGTCACCCCATCTTGGATTCCCCTAGGTCTCTAGTTTTACAAAATGCCCAGGTTTGGTAGGTTTCCCTAGGTGCCGGCTGAGCTAGAGGCCAAAATCTACAGGTAGGCACTTTGCAGAAAAACACCTCTGTTTTCTTTAAAAAAATGTGATGTGCCCACGTTGTATTTTGGGGCCTTTCCTGTTGCGGGCACTAGGCCTACCCACACAAGTGAGGTATCATTTTTATCGGGAGACTTGGGGGAACGCTGAGTGGAAGGAAATTTGTGGCTCCTCTCTGATTCCAGAACTTTCTGTTACCAAAATGTGAGGAAAATGTGTTTTTTTAGCAACATTTTGAGGTTTGCAAAGGATTCTGGGTAACAGAACCTGGTCAGAGCCCCACAAGTCACCCCATCTTGGATTCCCCTAGGTCTCTAGTTTTAAAAAATGCACAGGTTTGGTAGGTTTCCCTAGGTGCCGGCTGAGCTAGAGGCCAAAATCTACAGGTAGGCACTTTGCAGAAAAACACCTCTGTTTTCTTTAAAAAAATGTGATGTGCCCACGTTGTATTTTGGGGCCTTTCCTGTTGCGGGCACTAGGCCTACCCACACAAGTGAGGTATCATTTTTATCGGGAGACTTGGGGGAACGCTGAGTGGAAGGAAATTTGTGGCTCCTCTCTGATTCCAGAACTTTCTGTCACCAAAATGTGAGGGAAACGTGTTTTTTTAGCCAAATTTTGAGGTTTGCAAAGGATTCTGGGTAACAGAACGTGGTCAGAGCCCCACAAGTCACCCTATCTTGGATTCCCCTAGGTCTCTAGTTTTCAAAAATGCACAGGTTTGGTAGGTTTCCCTAGGTGCCGGCTAAGCTAGAGGCCAAAATCTACAGGTAGGCACTTTGCAAAAAACACCTTTGTTTTCTTTAAAAAAATGTGATGTGTCCACGTTGCGTTTTGGGGCATTTCCTGTCGCGGGCGCTAGGCCTACCCACACAAGTGAGGTATCATTTTTATCGGGAGACTTGGGGGAACGCTGAGTGGAAGGAAATTTGTGGCTCCTCTCTGATTCCAGAACTTTCTGTCACCAAAATGTGAGGAAAACGTGTTTTTTTAGCCACAGTTTGAGGTTTGCAAAGGATTCTGGGTAGCAGAACCTGGTCAGAGCCCCACAAGTCACCCCATCTAGGATTCCCCTAGGTCTCTAGTTTTCAAAAATGCCCAGGATTGGTAGGTTTCCCTAGGTGCCGGCTGAGCTAGAGGCCAAAATCTACAGGTAGGCACTTTGTAAAAAACACCTCTGTTTTCTTTAAAAAAATGTGATGTATCCATGTTGCATTTTGGGGCATTTCCTGTCGCGGGCGCTAGGCCTACCCACACAAGTGAGGTATCATTTTTATCGGGAAACTTGGGGGAACGCTGAGTGGAAGGAAATTTGTGGCTCCTCTCTGATTCCAGAGCTTTCTGTCACCAAAATGTGAGGGAAACGTGTTTTTTTAGCCAGATTTTGAGGTTTGCAAAGGATTCTGGGTAACAGAACGTGGTCAGAGCCCCACAAGTCACCCTATCTTGGATTCCCCTAGGTCTCTAGTTTTCAAAAATGCACAGGTTTGGTAGGTTTCCCTAGGTGTCGGCTGAGCTAGAGGCCAAAATCTACAGGTAGGCACTTTGCAAAAAACACCTTTGTTTTCTTAAAAAAAATGTGACGTGTCCACGTTGCGTTTTGGGGCATTTCCTGTCGCGGGCGCTAGGCCTACCCACACAAGTGAGGTATCATTTTTATCGGGAGACTTGGGGGAACACTGAGTGGAAGGAAATTTGTGGCTCCTCTCTGATTCCAGAACTTTCTGTCACCAAAATGTGAGGAAAACGTGTTTTTTTAGCCACAGTTTGAGGTTTGCAAAGGATTCTGGGTAGCAGAACCTGGTCAGAGCCCCACAAGTCACCCCATCTTGGATTCCCCTAGGTCTCTAGTTTTCAAAAATGCCCAGGATTGGTAGGTTTCCCTAGGTGCCGGCTGAGCTAGAGGCCAAAATCTACAGGTAGGCACTTTGTAAAAAACACCTCTGTTTTCTTTAAAAAAATGTGATGTATCCATGTTGCATTTTGGGGCATTTCCTGTCGCGGGCGCTAGGCCTACCCACACAAGTGAGGTATCATTTTTATCGGGAGACTTGGGGGAATGCTGGGTAGAAGGAAATTTGTGGCTCCTCTCTGATTCCAGAACTTTCTGTCAGCGAAATGTGAGGAAAACGTGTTTTTTTAGCAAGTTTTGAGGTTTGCAAAGGATTCTGGGTAACAGAACCTGGTCAGAGCCCCACAAGTCACCCCATCTTGGATTCCCCTAGGTCTCTAGCTTTAAAAAATGCAAAGGTTTGGTAGGATTCCCTAGGTGCCGGCTGAGCTAGAGGCCAAAATCTACAGGTAGGCACTTTGCAAAAAACACCTCTGTTTTCTTTAAAAAAATGTGATGTGTTTACGTTGCGTTTTGGGTCATTTCCTGTCGCGGGCGCTAAGCCTACCCACACAAGTGAGGTATCATTTTTATCAGGAGACGTGGGGGAACGCTGGGTGGAAGGAAATTTGTGGCTCTTCTCTGATTCCAGAACCTTCTGTCACCAAAATTTGAGAAAAACTTGTTTTTTAGTCAAATTTTGAGGTTTGTAAAGGATTCTGGGTAACAGAACCTGGTCAGAGCCCCACAAGTCACCCCATCTTGGATTCCCCTAGGTCTCTAGCTTTAAGAAATGCACAGGTTTGGTAGGTTTCCCTAGGTGCCGGCTGAGCTAGAGGCCAAAATCTACAGGTAGGCACTTTGCAAAAAACACCTCTGTTTTCTTTCAAAAAATGTGATGTGTCCACGTTGCGTTTTGGGGCATTTCCTGTCGCGGGCGCTAGGCCTACCCACACAAGTGAGGTATCATTTTTATCGGGAAACTTGGGGAAACGCTGGGTGGAACGAAATTCATGGCTTTTTTCTGATTCCAGAACATTCTGTCACCGAAATGTGAGGAAAACGTGTTTTTTTAGCTAAATTTTGTGGTTTGAAAAGGATTCTGGGTAACAGAACCTGGTCAGAGCCCCACAAGTCACCCCATCTTGGATTCCCCTAGGTCTCTAGTTTTAAAAAATGCCCAGGTTTGGAAGGTTTCCCTAGGTGCCGGCTAAGCTGGAGGCCAAAATCTACAGGTAGGCACTTTGCAGAAAAACACCTCTGTTTTCTTTAAAAAAATGTGATGTGTCCACGTTGCATTTTGGGGCATTTCCTGTTGCGGGCACTAGGCCTACCCACACAAGTGAGGTATCATTTTTATCGGGAGACTTGGGGAAACACTGGGTGGAACGAAATTCGTGGCTTCTCTCTGATTCCAGAACTTTCTGTCACCGAAATGTGAGGAAAACGTGTTTTTTTAGCCAAATTTTGAGGTTTGCAAAGGATTCTGGGTAACAGAACCTGGTCAGAGCCCCACAAGTCACCCCATCTTGGATTCCCCTAGGTCTCTAGTTTTAAAAAATGCCCAGGTTTGGAAGGTTTCCCTAGGTGCCGGCTAAGCTGGAGGCCAAAATCTACAGGTAGGCACTTTGCAGAAAAACACCTCTGTTTTCTTTCAAAAAATGTGATGTGTCCACGTTGCGTTTTAGGGCATTTCCTGTCGCGGGCGCTAGGCCTACCCACACAAGTGAGGTATCATTTTTATCGGGAAACTTGGGGAAACGCTGGGTGGAACGAAATTCATGGTTTTTCTCTGATTCCAGAACATTCTGTCACCGAAATGTGAGGAAAACGTGTTTTTTTAGCCAAATTTTGAGGTTTGCAAAGGATTCTGGGTAACAGAACCTGGTCAGAGCCCCACAAGTCACCCCATCTTGGATTCCCCTAGGTCTCTAGTTTTAAAAAATGCCCAGGTTTGGTAGGTTTTCCTAGGTGCCGGCTGAGCTAGAGGCCAAAATCTACAGGTAGGCACTTTGCAGAAAAACACCTCTGTTTTCTTTAAAAAAAATTGATGTGTCCACGTTGCATTTTGCGGCATTTCCTGTTGCGGGCACTAGGCCTACCCACACAAGTGAGGTATCATTTTTATCGGGAGACTTGGGGGAACGCTGAGTGGAAGGAAATTTGTGGCTCCTCTCTGATTCCAGAACTTTCTGTCACCAAAATGTGAGGAAAACGTGTTTTTTTAGCCACAGTTTGAGGTTTGCAAAGGATTCTGGGTAGCAGAACCTGGTCAGAGCCCCACAAGTCACCCCATCTTGGATTCCCCTAGGTCTCTAGTTTTCAAAAATGCCCAGGATTGGTAGGTTTCCCTAGGTGCCGGCTGAGCTAGAGGCCAAAATCTACAGGTAGGCACTTTGTAAAAAACACCTCTGTTTTCTTTCAAAAAATGTGATGTATCCATGTTGCATTTTGGGGCATTTCCTGTCGCGGGCGCTAGGACTACCCACACAAGTGAGGTATCATTTTTATCGGGAGACTTGGGGGAATGCTGGGTAGAAGGAAATTGGTGGCTCCTCTCTGATTCCAGAACTTTCTGTCACCAAAATGTGAGGAAAACGTGTTTTTTTAGCCAAGTTTTGAGGTTTGCAAAGGATTCTGGGTAACAGAACCTGGTCAGAGCCCCACAAGTCACCCCATCTTGGATTCCCCTAGGTCTCTAGCTTTAAAAAATGCACAGGTTTGGTAGGTTTCCCTAGGTGCCGGCTGAGCTAGAGGCCAAAATCTACAGGTAGGCACTTTGCAAAAAACACCTCTGTTTTCTTTCAAAAAATGTGATGTGTCCACGTTGCGTTTTGGGGCATTTCCTGTCGCGGGCGCTAAGCCTACCCACACAAGTGAGGTATCATTTTTATCAGGAGACTTGGGGGAACGCTGGGTGGAAGGAAATTTGTGGCTCTTCTCTGATTCCAGAACCTTCTGTCACCAAAATATGAGAAAAACTTGTTTTTTAGCCAGAAATTGAGGTTTGTAAAGGATTCTGGGTAACAGAACCTGGTCAGAGCCCCACAAGTCACCCCATCTTGGATTCCCCTAGGTCTCTAGTTTTCAAAAATGCCCAGGTTTGGTAGGTTTCCCTAGGTGCCGGCTGAGCTAGAGGCCAAAATCTACAGGTAGGCACTTTGCAAAAAACACCTCTGTTTTCTATCAAAAAATGTGATGTGTCCACGTTGTGTTTTGGGCCATTTACTGTCGCGGGCGCTAGGCCTACCCACACAAGTGAGGTATAATTTTTATCGGGAGACTTGGGGGAACACTGGGTGGAAGGAAATTTGTGGCTCCTCTCAGATTCCAGAACTTTCTGTCACCGAAATGTGAGGAAAACGTCTTTTTTTAGCCAAATTTTGTGGTTTGAAAAGGATTCTGGGTAACAGAACCTGGTCAGTGCCCCACAAGGCTCCCCCATCTTGGATTCCCCTGGGTTTCTAGTTTTCAAAAATGTGCTGGTTTGCTAGGTTTCCCCAGGTGCCGGCTGAGCTAGAGGCCAAAATCCACAGGTAGGCACTGTTTTCTATGAAAAAATGTGATGTGTCCACGTTGTGTTTTGGGCCATTTCCTGTGGCAAGCGCTAGGCCTACCCACACAAGTGAGGTATCATTTTTATTGGGAGACTTGGGGGAACGCTGGGTGGAAGGATATTTGTGGCTCCTCTCAGATTCCAGAACTTTCTGTCACCAAAATGTGAGGAAAATGTGTTTTTTTAGCCAAATTTTGAGGTTTGCAAAGGATTCTGGGTAACAGAACTTGGTCAGAGCCCCACAAGTCACCCCATCTTGGATTCCCCTAGGTCTCTAGTTTTACAAAATGCACAGGTTTGGTAGGTTTCCCTAGGTGCCGGCTGAGCTAGAGGCCAAAATCTACAGGTAGGCACTTTGCAAAAAACACCTCTGTTTTCTTTAAAAAAATGTGATGTGTCCACGTTGCGTTTTGGGGCATTTCCTGTCACAGGCGTTAGGCCTACCCACACAAGTGAGGTATCATTTTTATCGGGAGACTTGGGGAAACGCTGGGTGGAAGGAAATTTGTGGCTCCTCTCTGATTCCAGAACTTTCTGTCACCAAAATGTGAGGAAAATGTGTTTTTTTAGCAAAATTTTGAGGTTTGCAAAGGATTCTGGGTAACAGAACCTGGTCAGAGCCCCACAAGTCACCCCATCTTGGATTCCCCTAGGTCTCTAGTTTTAAAAAATGCCCAGGTTTGGAAGGTTTCCCTAGGTGCCGGCTAAGCTGGAGGCCAAAATCTACAGGTAGGCACTTTGCAGAAAAACACCTCTGTTTTCTTTAAAAAAATGTGATGTGTCCACGTTGCATTTTGGGGCATTTCCTGTTGCGGGCACTAGGCCTACCCACACAAGTGAGGTATCATTTTTATCGGGAAACTTGGGGAAACACTGGGTGGAACGAAATTCGTGGCTTCTCTCTGATTCCAGAACATTCTGTCACCGAAATGTGAGGAAAACGTGTTTTTTTAGCTAAATTTTGTGGTTTGCAAAGGATTCTGGGTAACAGAACCTGGTCAGAGCCCCACAAGTCACCCCATCTTGGATTCCCCTAGGTCTCTAGTTTTAAAAAATGCCCAGGTTTGGAAGGTTTCCCTAGGTGCCGGCTAAGCTGGAGGCCAAAATCTACAGGTAGGCACTTTGCAGAAAAACACCTCTGTTTTCTTTCAAAAAATGTGATGTGTCCACGTTGCGTTTTAGGGCATTTCCTGTCGCGGGCGCTAGGCCTACCCACACAAGTGAGGTATCATTTTTATCGGGAAACTTGGGGAAACGCTGGGTGGAACGAAATTCATGGTTTTTCTCTGATTCCAGAACATTCTGTCACCGAAATGTGAGGAAAACGTGTTTTTTTAGCCAAATTTTGAGGTTTGCAAAGGATTCTGGGTAACAGAACCTGGTCAGAGCCCCACAAGTCACCCCATCTTGGATTCCCCTAGGTCTCTAGTTTTAAAAAATGCCCAGGTTTGGTAGGTTTTCCTAGGTGCCGGCTGAGCTAGAGGCCAAAATCTACAGGTAGGCACTTTGCAGAAAAACACCTCTGTTTTCTTTAAAAAAAATTGATGTGTCCACGTTGCATTTTGCGGCATTTCCTGTTGCGGGCACTAGGCCTACCCACACAAGTGAGGTATCATTTTTATCGGGAGACTTGGGGGAACGCTGAGTGGAAGGAAATTTGTGGCTCCTCTCTGATTCCAGAACTTTCTGTCACCAAAATGTGAGGAAAACGTGTTTTTTTAGCCACAGTTTGAGGTTTGCAAAGGATTCTGGGTAGCAGAACCTGGTCAGAGCCCCACAAGTCACCCCATCTTGGATTCCCCTAGGTCTCTAGTTTTCAAAAATGCCCAGGATTGGTAGGTTTCCCTAGGTGCCGGCTGAGCTAGAGGCCAAAATCTACAGGTAGGCACTTTGTAAAAAACACCTCTGTTTTCTTTCAAAAAATGTGATGTATCCATGTTGCATTTTGGGGCATTTCCTGTCGCGGGCGCTAGGACTACCCACACAAGTGAGGTATCATTTTTATCGGGAGACTTGGGGGAATGCTGGGTAGAAGGAAATTGGTGGCTCCTCTCTGATTCCAGAACTTTCTGTCACCAAAATGTGAGGAAAACGTGTTTTTTTAGCCAAGTTTTGAGGTTTGCAAAGGATTCTGGGTAACAGAACCTGGTCAGAGCCCCACAAGTCACCCCATCTTGGATTCCCCTAGGTCTCTAGCTTTAAAAAATGCACAGGTTTGGTAGGTTTCCCTAGGTGCCGGCTGAGCTAGAGGCCAAAATCTACAGGTAGGCACTTTGCAAAAAACACCTCTGTTTTCTTTCAAAAAATGTGATGTGTCCACGTTGCGTTTTGGGGCATTTCCTGTCGCGGGCGCTAAGCCTACCCACACAAGTGAGGTATCATTTTTATCAGGAGACTTGGGGGAACGCTGGGTGGAAGGAAATTTGTGGCTCTTCTCTGATTCCAGAACCTTCTGTCACCAAAATATGAGAAAAACTTGTTTTTTAGCCAGAAATTGAGGTTTGTAAAGGATTCTGGGTAACAGAACCTGGTCAGAGCCCCACAAGTCACCCCATCTTGGATTCCCCTAGGTCTCTAGTTTTCAAAAATGCCCAGGTTTGGTAGGTTTCCCTAGGTGCCGGCTGAGCTAGAGGCCAAAATCTACAGGTAGGCACTTTGCAAAAAACACCTCTGTTTTCTATCAAAAAATGTGATGTGTCCACGTTGTGTTTTGGGCCATTTACTGTCGCGGGCGCTAGGCCTACCCACACAAGTGAGGTATAATTTTTATCGGGAGACTTGGGGGAACACTGGGTGGAAGGAAATTTGTGGCTCCTCTCAGATTCCAGAACTTTCTGTCACCGAAATGTGAGGAAAACGTCTTTTTTTAGCCAAATTTTGTGGTTTGAAAAGGATTCTGGGTAACAGAACCTGGTCAGTGCCCCACAAGGCTCCCCCATCTTGGATTCCCCTGGGTTTCTAGTTTTCAAAAATGTGCTGGTTTGCTAGGTTTCCCCAGGTGCCGGCTGAGCTAGAGGCCAAAATCCACAGGTAGGCACTGTTTTCTATGAAAAAATGTGATGTGTCCACGTTGTGTTTTGGGCCATTTCCTGTGGCAAGCGCTAGGCCTACCCACACAAGTGAGGTATCATTTTTATTGGGAGACTTGGGGGAACGCTGGGTGGAAGGATATTTGTGGCTCCTCTCAGATTCCAGAACTTTCTGTCACCAAAATGTGAGGAAAATGTGTTTTTTTAGCCAAATTTTGAGGTTTGCAAAGGATTCTGGGTAACAGAACTTGGTCAGAGCCCCACAAGTCACCCCATCTTGGATTCCCCTAGGTCTCTAGTTTTACAAAATGCACAGGTTTGGTAGGTTTCCCTAGGTGCCGGCTGAGCTAGAGGCCAAAATCTACAGGTAGGCACTTTGCAAAAAACACCTCTGTTTTCTTTAAAAAAATGTGATGTGTCCACGTTGCGTTTTGGGGCATTTCCTGTCACAGGCGTTAGGCCTACCCACACAAGTGAGGTATCATTTTTATCGGGAGACTTGGGGAAACGCTGGGTGGAAGGAAATTTGTGGCTCCTCTCTGATTCCAGAACTTTCTGTCACCAAAATGTGAGGAAAATGTGTTTTTTTAGCAAAATTTTGAGGTTTGCAAAGGATTCTGGGTAACAGAACCTGGTCAGAGCCCCACAAGTCACCCCATCTTGGATTCCCCTAGGTCTCTAGTTTTCAAAAATGCACAGGTTTGGTAGGTTTCCCTAGGTGCTGGCTGAGCTAGAGGCCAAAATCTACAGGTAGGCACTTTGCAAAAAACACCTCTGTTTTCTTTCAAAAAATGTGATGTGTCCACGTTGCGTTTTGGGGCATTTCCTGTCGCGGGCGCTAGGCCTACCCACACAAGTGAGGTATCATTTTTATCGGGAGACTTGGGGAAACGCTGGGTGGAACGAAATTCGTGGCTTCTCTCTGATTCCAGAACTTTCTGTCACCGAAATGTGAGGAAAACGTGTTTTTTTAGCCAAATTTTGAGGTTTGCAAAGGATTCTGGGTAACAGAACCTGGTCAGAGCCCCACAAGTCACCCCATCTTGGATTCCCCTAGGTCTCTAGTTTTAAAAAATGCCCAGGTTTGGAAGGTTTCCCTAGGTGCCGGCTAAGCTGGAGGCCAAAATCTACAGGTAGGCACTTTGCAGAAAAACACCTCTGTTTTCTTTCAAAAAATGTGATGTGTCCACGTTGCATTTTGGGGCATTTCCTGTTGCGGCAACTAGGCCTACCCACACAAGTGAGGTATCATTTTTATCGGGAGACTTGGGGGAACGCTGAGTGGAAGGAAATTTGTGGCTCCTCTCTGATTCCAGAACTTTCTGTCACCAAAATGTGAGGAAAACGTGTTTTTTTAGCCAAATTTTGAGGTTTGCAAAGGATTCTGGGTAACAGAACGTGGTCAGAGCCCCACAAGTCACCCTATCTTGGATTCCCCTAGGTCTCTAGTTTTCAAAAAGGCACAGGTTTGGTAGGTTTCCCTAGGTGCCGGCTGAGCTAGAGGCCAAAATCTACAGGTAGGCACTTTGCAAAAAACACCTCTGTTTTCTTTAAAAAAATGTGATGTGTCCACGTTGCGTTTTGGGGCATCTCCTGTCGCGGGCGCTAGGCCTGCCCACACAAGTGAGGTATCATTTTTATCGGGAGACTTGGGGGAACGCTGAGTGGAAGGAAATTTGTGGCTCCTCTCTGATTCCAGAACTTTCTGTCACCAAAATGTGAGGAAAACGTGTTTTTTTATCCAAATTTTGAGGTTTGCAAAGGATTCTGGGTAACAGAACGTGGTCAGAGCCCCACAAGTCACCCCATCTTGGATTCCCCTAGGTCTCTAGTTTTAAAAAATGCCCAGGTTTGGAAGGTTTTCCTAGGTGCCGGCTAAGCTGGAGGCCAAAATCTACAGGTAGGCACTTTGCAGAAAAACACCTCTGTTTTCTTTCAAAAAATGTGATGTGTCCACGTTGCATTTTGGGGCATTTCCTGTTGCGGCAACTAGGCCTACCCACACAAGTGAGGTATCATTTTTATCGGGAGACTTGGGGGAACGCTGAGTGGAAGGAAATTTGTGGTTCCTCTCTGATTCCAGAACTTTCTGTCACCAAAATGTGAGGAAAACGTGTTTTTTTAGCCAAATTGTGAGGTTTGCAAAGGATTCTGGGTAACAGAACGTGGTCAGAGCCCCACAAGTCACCCTATCTTGGATTCCCCTAGGTCTCTAGTTTTCAAAAAGGCACAGGTTTGGTAGGTTTCCCTAGGTGCCGGTTGAGCTAGAGGCCAAAATCTACAGGTAGTCACTTTGCAAAAAACACCTCTGTTTTCTTTAAAAAAATGTGATGTGTCCACGTTGCGTTTTGGGGCATCTCCTGTCGCGGGCGCTAGGCCTGCCCACACAAGTGAGGTATCATTTTTATCGGGAGACTTGGGGGAACGCTGAGTGGAAGGAAATTTGTGGCTCCTCTCTGATTCCAGAACTTTCTGTCACCAAAATGTGAGGAAAACGTGTTTTTTTATCCAAATTTTGAGGTTTGCAAAGGATTCTGGGTAACAGAACGTGGTCAGAGCCCCACAAGTCACCCCATCTTGGATTCCCCTAGGTCTCTAGTTTTCAAAAATGCACAGGTTTGGTAGGTTTCCCTAGGTGCCGGCTGAGCTAGAGGCCAAAATCTACAGGTAGGCACTTTGCAAAAAACACCTCTGTTTTCTTTAAAAAAATGTGATGTGTCCACGTTGCGTTTTGGGGCATTTCCTGTCGCGGGCGCTAGGCCTACCCACACAAGTGAGGTATCATTTTTATCGGGAGACTTGGGGGAATGCTGGGTGGAAGGAAATTTGTGGCTCTTCTCTGATTCCAGAACCTTCTGTCACCAAAATGTGAGAAAAACGTGTTTTTTAGCCAAATTTTGAGGTTTGCAAAGGATTCTGGGTAACAGAACCTGGTCAGAGCCCCACAAGTCACCCCATCTTGGATTCCCCTAGGTCTCTAGTTTTCAAAAATGCCCAGGTTTGGTAGGTTTCCCTAGGTGCCGGCTGAGCTAGAGGCCAAAATCTACAGGTAGGCACTTTGCAAAAAACACCTCTGTTTTCTTTCAAAAAATGTGATGTGTCCACGTTGCTTTTTGGGGCATTTCCTGTCGCGGGCGCTAGGCCTACCCACACAAGTGAGGTATCATTTTTATCGGGAGACTTGGAAGAACACTGGGTGGAAGGAAATTTGTGGCTCCTCTCAGATTCCAGAACTTTCTGTCACCGAAATGTGAGGAAAATGTGTTTTTTTAGCCAAATTTTGTGGTTTGAAAAGGATTCTGGGTAACAGAACCTGGTCAGTGCCCCACAAGTCACCCCCATCTTGGATTCCCCTGGGTTTCTAGTTTTAAAAAATGCGCTGGTTTGCTAGGTTTCCCCAGGTGCCGGCTGAGCTAGAGGCCAAAATCCACAGGTAGGCACTTTTTTCTATGCAAAAAATGTGATGTGTCCATGTTGTGTTTTGGGCCATTTCCTGTGGCAGGCGCTAGGCCTACCCACACAAGTGAGGTATCATTTTTATTGGGAGACTTGGGGGAACGCTGGGTGGAAGGAAATTTGTGGCTCCTCTCAGATTTCAGAACTTTCTGTCACCGAAATGTGTGGAAAATGTGTTTTTTGTAGCCAAATGTTGAGGTTTGCAAAGGATTCTGGGTAACAGAACTTGGTCAGAGTCCCACAAGTCACCCCATCTTGGATTCCCCTAGGTCTCTAGTTTTCAAAAATGCCCAGGTTTGGTAGGTTTCCCTAGGTGCCGGCTGACCTAGAGGCCAAAATCTACAGGTAGGCACTTTGCAAAAAACACCTCTGTTTTCTAACAAAAAAAGTGATGTGTCCACGTTGTGTTTTGGGCCATTTCCTGTCGCGGGCGCTAGGCCTACCCACACAAGTGAGGTATAATTTTTATCGGGAGACTTGGGGGAACACTGGGTGGAAGGAAATTTGTGGCTCCTCTCAGATTCCAGAACTTTCTGTCACCGAAATGTGAGGAAAACGTCTTTTTTTAGACAAATTTTGTGGTTTGAAAAGGATTCTGGGTAACAGAACCTGGTCAGTGCCCCAGAAGTCACCCCCATCTTGGATTCCCCTGGGTTTCTAGTTTTAAAAAATGCGCTGGTTTGCTAGGTTTCCCCAGGTGCCGGCTGAGCTAGAGGCCAAAATCCACAGGTAGGCACTGTTATCTATGAAAAAATGTGATGTGTCCACATTGCGTTTTGGGGCATTTCCTGTCACAGGCGTTAGGCCTACCCACACAAGTGAGGTATCATTTTTATCGGGAGACTTGGGGAAACGCTGGGTGGAAGGAAATTTGTGGCTCCTCTCTGATTCCAGAACTTTCTGTCACCAAAATGTGAGGAAAATGTGTTTTTTTAGCAAAATTTTGAGGTTTGCAAAGGATTCTGGGTAACAGAACCTGGTCAGAGCCCCACAAGTCACCCCATCTTGGATTCCCCTAGGTCTCTAGTTTTCAAAAATGCACAGGTTTGGTAGGTTTCCCTAGGTGCTGGCTGAGCTAGAGGCCAAAATCTACAGGTAGGCACTTTGCAAAAAACACCTCTGTTTTCTTTCAAAAAATGTGATGTGTCCACGTTGCGTTTTGGGGCATTTCCTGTTGCGGGCGCTAGGCCTACCCACACAAGTGAGGTATCATTTTTATCGGGAAACTTGGGGAAACGCTGGGTGGAACGAAATTCATGGCTTTTCTCTGATTCCAGAACATTCTGTCACCGAAATGTGAGGAAAACGTGTTTTTTTAGCCACATTTTGAGGTTTGCAAAGGATTCTGGGTAACAGAACCTGGTCAGAGCCCCACAAGTCACCCCATCTTGGATTTCCCTAGGTCTCTAGTTTTAAAAAATGCCCAGGTTTGGTAGGTTTTCCTAGGTGCCGGCTGAGCTAGAGGCCAAAATCTACAGGTAGGCACTTTGCAGAAAAACACCTCTGTTTTCTTTAAAAAAATGTGATGTGCCCCCGTTGTATTTTGGGGCCTTTCCTGTTGCGGGCACTAGGCCTACCCACACAAATGAGGTATCATTTTTATCGGGAGACTTGGGGGAACGCTGAGTGGAAGGAAATTTGTGGCTCCTCTCTGATTCCAGAACTTTCTGTCACCAAAATGTGAGGGAAACGTGTTTTTTTAGCCAAATTTTGAGGTTTGCAAAGGATTCTGGGTAACAGAACGTGGTCAGAGCCCCACAAGTCACCCTATCTTGGATTCCCCTAGGTCTCTAGTTTTAAAAAATGCACAGGTTTGGTAGGTTTCCCTAGGTGCAGGCTGAGCTAGAGGCCAAAATCTACAGGTAGGCACTTTGCAAAAAACACCTTTGTTTTCTTTAAAGAAATGTGATGTGTCCACGTTGCGTTTTGGGGCATTTCCTGTCGCGGGCGCTAGGCCTACCCACACAAGTGAGGTATCATTTTTATCGGGAGACTTGGGGGAACGCTGAGTGGAAGGAAATTTGTGGCTCCTCTCTGATTCCAGAACTTTCTGTCACCAAAATGTGAGGAAAACGTGTTTTTTTAGCCACAGTTTGAGGTTTGCAAAGGATTCTGGGTAGCAGAACCTGGTCAGAGCCCCACAAGTCACCCCATCTTGGATTCCCCTAGGTCTCTAGTTTTCAAAAATGCCCAGGATTGGTAGGTTTCCCTAGGTGCCGGCTGAGCTAGAGGCCAAAATCTACAGGTAGGCACTTTGCAAAAAACACCTTTGTTTTCTTTAAAAAAAGTGATGTGTCCACGTTGCGTTTTGGGGCATTTCCTGTCGCGGGCGCTAGGCCTACCCACACAAGTGAGGCATCATTTTTATCGGGAGACTTGGGGGAACGCTGAGTGGAAGGAAATTTGTGGCTCCTCTCTGATTCCAGAACTTTCTGTCACCAAAATGTGAGGAAAACGTGTTTTTTTAGCCACAGTTTGAGGTTTGCAAAGGATTCTGGGTAGCAGAACCTGGTCAGAGCCCCACAAGTCACCCCATCTTAGATTCCCCTAGGTCTCTAGTTTTCAAAAATGCCCAGGATTGGTAGGTTTCCCTAGGTGCCGGCTGAGCTAGAGGCCGAAATCTACAGGTAGGGACTTTGCAGAAAAACACCTCTGTTTTCTTTAAAAAAATGTGATGTGCCCACGTTGTATTTTGGGGCCTTTCCTGTTGCGGGCACTAGGCCTACCCACACAAATGAGGTATCATTTTTATCGGGAGACTTGGGGGAACGCTGAGTGGAAGGAAATTTGTGGCTCCTCTCTGATTCCAGAACTTTCTGTCACCAAAATGTGAGGGAAACGTGTTTTTTTAGCCAAATTTTGAGGTTTGCAAAGGATTCTGGGTAACAGAACGTGGTCAGAGCCCCACAAGTCACCCTATCTTGGATTCCCCTAGGTCTCTAGTTTTCAAAAATGCACAGGTTTGGTAGGTTTCCCTAGGTGCAGGCTGAGCTAGAGGCCAAAATCTACAGGTAGGCACTTTGCAAAAAACACCATTTGTTTTCTTTAAAAAAATGTGATGTGTCCACGTTGCGTTTTGGGGCATTTCCTGTCGCGGGCGCTAGGCCTACCCACACAAGTGAGGTATCATTTTTATCGGGAGACTTGGGGGAACGCTGAGTGGAAGGAAATTTGTGGCTCCTCTCTGATTCCAGAACTTTCTGTCACCAAAATGTGAGGAAAACGTGTTTTTTTAGCCACAGTTTGAGGTTTGCAAAGGATTCTGGGTAGCAGAACCTGGTCAGAGCCCCACAAGTCACCCCATCTTGGATTCCCCTAGGTCTCTAGTTTTCAAAAATGCCCAGGATTGGTAGGTTTCCCTAGGTGCCGGCTGAGCTAGAGGCCAAAATCTACAGGTAGGCACTTTGCAAAAAACACCTTTGTTTTCTTTAAAAAAAGTGATGTGTCCACGTTGCGTTTTGGGGCATTTCCTGTCGCGGGCGCTAGGCCTACCCACACAAGTGAGGCATCATTTTTATCGGGAGACTTGGGGGAACGCTGAGTGGAAGGAAATTTGTGGCTCCTCTCTGATTCCAGAACTTTCTGTCACCAAAATGTGAGGAAAACGTGTTTTTTTAGCCACAGTTTGAGGTTTGCAAAGGATTCTGGGTAGCAGAACCTGGTCAGAGCCCCACAAGTCACCCCATCTTAGATTCCCCTAGGTCTCTAGTTTTCAAAAATGCCCAGGATTGGTAGGTTTCCCTAGGTGACGGCTGAGCTAGAGGCCGAAATCTACAGGTAGGCACTTTGTAAAAAACACCTCTGTTTTCTTTCAAAAAATGTGATGTATCCTTGTTGCATTTTGGGGCATTTCCTGTCGCGGGCGCTAGGACTACCCACACAAGTGAGGTATCATTTTTATCGGGAGACTTGGGGGAATGCTGGGTAGAAGGAAATTTGTGGCTCCTCTCTGATTCCAGAACTTTCTGTCACCAAAATGTGAGGAAAACGTGTTTTTTTAGCCAAGTTTTGAGGTTTGCAAAGGATTCTGGGTAACAGAACCTGGTCAGAGCCCCACAAGTCACCCCATCTTGGATTCCCCTAGGTCTCTAGCTTTAAAAAATGCACAGGTTTGGTAGGTTTCCCTAGGTGCCGGCTGAGCTAGAGGCCAAAATCTACAGGTAGGCACTTTGCAAAAAACACCTCTGTTTTCTTTCAAAAAATGTGATGTGTCCACGTTGCGTTTTGGGGCATTTCCTGTCGCGGGCGCTAAGCCTACCCACACAAGTGAGGTATCATTTTTATCAGGAGACTTGGGGGAACGCTGGGTGGAAGGAAATTTGTGGCTCTTCTCTGATTCCAGAACCTTCTGTCACCAAAATATGAGAAAAACTTGTTTTTTAGCCAGATTTTGAGGTTTGTAAAGGATTCTGGGTAACAGAACCTGGTCAGAGCCCCACAAGTCACCCCATCTTGGATTCCCCTAGGTCTCTAGTTTTTAAAAATGCCCAGGTTTGGTAGGTTTCCCTAGGTGCCAGCTGAGCTAGAGGCCAAAATCTACAGGTAGGCACTTTGCAAAAAACACATCTGTTTTCTATCAAAAAATGTGATGTGTCCACGTTGTGTTTTGGGCCATTTCCTGTCGCGGGCGCTAGGCCTACCCACACAAGTGAGGTATAATTTTTATCGGGAGACTTGGGGGAACACTGGGTGGAAGGAAATTTGTGGCTCCTCTCAGATTCCAGAACTTTCTGTCACCGAAATGTGAGGAAAACGTCTTTTTTTAGCCAAATTTTGTGGTTTGAAAAGGATTCTGGGTAACAGAACCTGGTCAGTGCCCCACAAGGCTCCCCCATCTTGGATTCCCCTGGGTTTCTAGTTTTCAAAAATGCGCTGGTTTGCTAGGTTTCCCCAGGTGCTGGCTGAGCTAGAGGCCAAAATCCACAGGTAGGCACTGTTTTCTATGAAAAAATGTGATGTGTCCACGTTGTGTTTTGGGCCATTTCCTGTGGCAGGCGCTAGGCCTACCCACACAAGTGAGGTATCATTTTTATTGGGAGACTTGGGGGAACGCTGGGTGGAAGGATATTTGTGGCTCCTCTCAGATTCCAGAACTTTCTGTCACCAAAATGTGAGGAAAATGTGTTTTTTTAGCCAAATTTTGAGGTTTGCAAAGGATTCTGGGTAACAGAACTTGGTCAGAGCCCCACAAGTCACCCCATCTTGGATTCCCCTAGGTCTCTAGTTTTACAAAATGCATAGGTTTGGTAGGTTTCCCTAGGTGCCGGCTGAGCTAGAGGCCAAAATCTACAGGTAGGCACTTTGCAAAAAACACCTCTGTTTTCTTTCAAAAAATGTGATGTGTCCACGTTGTGTTTTGGGGCATTTCCTGTCACAGGCGTTAGGCCTACCCACACAAGTGAGGTATCATTTTTATCGGGAGACTTGGGGAAACGCTGGGTGGAAGGAAATTTGTTGCTCCTCTCTGATTCCAGAACTTTCTGTCACCAAAATGTGAGGAAAATGTGTTTTTTTAGCAAAATTTTGAGGTTTGCAAAGGATTCTGGGTAACAGAACCTGGTCAGAGCCCCACAAGTCACCCCATCTTGGATTCCCCTAGGTCTCTAGTTTTCAAAAATGCACAGGTTTGGTAGGTTTCCCTAGGTGCTGGCTGAGCTAGAGGCCAAAATCTACAGGTAGGCACTTTGCAAAAAACACCTCTGTTTTCTTTCAAAAAATGTGATGTGTCCACGTTGCGTTTTGGGGCATTTCCTGTCGCGGGCGCTAGGCCTACCCACACAAGTGAGGTATCATTTTTATCGGGATACTTGGGGAAACGCTGGGTGGAACGAAATTCGTGGCTTCTCTCTGATTCCAGAACTTTCTGTCACCGAAATGTGAGGAAAACGTGTTTTTTTAGCCAAATTTTGAGGTTTGCAAAGGATTCTGGGTAACAGAACCTGGTCAGAGCCCCACAAGTCACCCCATCTTGGATTCCCCTAGGTCTCTAGTTTTAAAAAATGCCCAGGTTTAGAAGGTTTCCCTAGGTGCCGGCTAAGCTGGAGGCCAAAATCTACAGGTAGGCACTTTGCAGAAAAACACCTCTGTTTTCTTTCAAAAAATGTGATGTGTCCACGTTGCATTTTGGGGCATTTCCTGTTGCGGGCACTAGGCCTACCCACACAAGTGAGGTATCATTTTTATCGGGAGACTTGGGGGAACGCTGAGTGGAAGGAAATTTGTGGCTCCTCTCTGATTCCAGAACTTTCTGTCACCAAAATGTGAGGAAAACGTGTTTTTTTAGCCAAATTTTGAGGTTTGCAAAGGATTCTGGGTAACAGAACGTGGTCAGAGCCCCACAAGTCACCCTATCTTGGATTCCCCTAGGTCTCTAGTTTTCAAAAAGGCACAGGTTTGGTAGGTTTCCCTAGGTGCCGGCTGAGCTAGAGGCCAAAATCTACAGGTAGGCACTTTGCAAAAAACACCTCTGTTTTCTTTCAAAAAATGTGATGTGTCCACGTTGCGTTTTGGGGCATCTCCTGTCGCGGGCGCTAGGCCTGCCCACACAAGTAAGGTATCATTTTTATCGGGAGACTTGGGGGAACGCTGAGTGGAAGGAAATTTGTGGCTCCTCTCTGATTCCAGAACTTTCTGTCACCAAAATGTGAGGAAAACGTGTTTTTTTAGCCACAGTTTGAGGTTTGCAAAGTATTCTGGGTAACAGAACGTGGTCAGAGCCCCACAAGTCACCCCATCTTGGATTCCCCTGGGTCTCTAGTTTTCAAAAATGCCCAGGATTGGTAGGTTTCCCTAGGTGCCGGCTGAGCTAGAGGCCAAAATCTACAGGTAGGCACTTTGTAAAAAACACCTCTGTTTTCTTTCAAAAAATGTGATGTATCCACGTTGCGTTTTGGGGCATTTCCTGTCGCGGGCGCTAGGCCTACCCACACAAGTGAGGTATCATTTTTATCGGGAGACTTGGGGGAATGCTGGGTGGAAGGAAATTTGTGGCTCTTCTCTGATTCCAGAACCTTCTGTCACCAAAATGTGAGAAAAACGTGTTTTTTAGCCAAATTTTGAGGTTTGCAAAAGATTCTGGGTAACAGAACCTGGTCAGAGCCCCACAAGTCACCCCATCTTGGATTCCCCTAGGTCTCTAGTTTTCAAAAATGCCCAGGTTTGGTAGGTTTCCCTAGGTGCCGGCTGAGCTAGAGGCCAAAATCTACAGGTAGGCACTTTGCAAAAAACACCTCTGTTTTCTTTCAAAAAATGTGATGTGTCCACGTTGCGTTTTGGGGCATTTCCTGTCGCGGGCGCTAGGCCTACCCACACAAGTGAGGTATCATTTTTATCGGGAGACTTGGAGGAACACTGGGTGGAAGGAAATTTGTGGCTCCTCTCAGATTCCAGAACTTTCTGTCACCGAAATGTGAGGAAAACGTGTTTTTTTAGCCACATTTTGTGGTTTGAAAAGGATTCTGGGTAACAGAACCTGGTCAGTGCCCCACAAGTCACCCCCATCTTGGATTCCCCTGGGTTTCTAGTTTTCAAAAATGCGCTGGTTTGCTAGGTTTCCCCAGGTGCCGGCTGAGCTAGAGGCCAAAATCCACAGGTAGGCACTGTTTTCTATGCAAAAAATGTTATGTGTCCATGTTGTGTTTTGGGCCATTTCCTGTGGCAGGCGCTAGGCCTACCCACACAAGTGAGGTATCATTTTTATTGGGAGACTTGGGGGAACGCTGGGTGGAAGGAAATTTGTGGCTCCTCTCAGATTCCAGAACTTTCTGTCACCGAAATGTGAGGAAAATGTGTTTTTTTTAGCCAAATGTTGAGGTTTGCAAAGGATTCTGGGTAACAGAACTTGGTCAGAGCCCCACAAGTCACCCCATCTTGGATTCCCCTAGGTCTCTAGTTTTACAAAATGCACAGGTTTGGTAGGTTTCCCTAGGTGCCGGCTGAGCTACAGGCCAAAATCTACAGGTAGGCACTTTGCAAAAAACACCTCTGTTTTCTTTCAAAAAATGTGATGTGTCCACGTTGCGTTTTGGGGCATTTCCTGTCACGGGCGTTAGGCCTACCCACACAAGTGAGGTATCATTTTTATCAGGAGACTTGGGGAAACGCTGGGTGGAAGGAAATTTGTGGCTCCTCTCTGATTCCAGAACTTTCTGTCACCAAAATGTGAGGAAAACGTGTTTTTTTAGCAAAATTTTGAGGTTTGCAAAGGATTCTGGGTAACAGAACCTGGTCAGAGCGCCACAAGTCACCCCATCCTGGATTCCCCTAGGTCTCTAGTTTTAAAAAATGCACAGGTTTGGTAGGTTTCCCTGAGTGCTGGCTGAGCTAGAGGCCAAAATCTACAGGTAGGCACTTTGCAAAAAACACCTCTGTTTTCTTTCAAAAAATGTGATGTGTCCATGTTGCGTTTTGGGGCATTTCCTGTTGCGGGCGCTAGGCCTACCCACACAAGTGAGGTATCATTTTTATCGGGAAACTTGGGGAAACGCTGGGTGGAACGAAATTCGTGGCTTTTCTCTGATTCCAGAACATTCTGTCACCGAAATGTGAGGAAAACGTGTTTTTTTAGCCAAATTTTGAGGTTTGCAAAGGATTCTGGGTAATAGAACCTGGTCAGAGCCCCACAAGTCACCCCATCTTGGATTCCCCTAGGTCTCTAGTTTTAAAAAATGCACAGGTTTGGTAGGTTTCCCTGAGTGCTGGCTGAGCTAGAGGCCAAAATCTACAGGTAGGCACTTTGCAAAAAACACCTCTGTTTTCTTTCAAAAAATGTGATGTGTCCATGTTGCGTTTTGGGGCATTTCCTGTTGCGGGCGCTAGGCCTACCCACACAAGTGAGGTATCATTTTTATCGGGAAACTTGGGGAAACGCTGGGTGGAACGAAATTCGTGGCTTTTCTCTGATTCCAGAACATTCTGTCACCGAAATGTGAGGAAAACGTGTTTTTTTAGCCAAATTTTGAGGTTTGCAAAGGATTCTGGGTAATAGAACCTGGTCAGAGCCCCACAAGTCACCCCATCCTGGATTCCCCTAGGTCTCTAGTTTCAAAAAATGCACAGGTTTGGTAGGTTTCCCTGAGTGCCGGCTGAGCTAGAGGCCAAAATCTACAGGTAGGCACTTTGCAAAAAACACCTCTGTTTTCTTTCAAAAAATGTGATGTGTCCATGTTGTGTTTTGGGCCATTTCCTGTGGCAGGCGCTAGGCCTACCCACACAAGTGAGGTATCATTTTTATTGGGAGACTTGGGGGAACGCTGGGTGGAAGGAAATTTGTGGCTCCTCTCAGATTCCAGAACTTTCTGTCACCGAAATGTGAGGAAAATGTGTTTTTTTTAGCCAAATGTTGAGGTTTGCAAAGGATTCTGGGTAACAGAACTTGGTCACAGCCCCACAAGTCACCCCATCTTGGATTCCCCTAGGTCTCTAGTTTTACAAAATGCACAGGTTTGGTAGGTTTCCCTAGGTGCCGGCTGAGCTAGAGGCCAAAATCTACAGGTAGGCACTTTGCAAAAAACACCTCTGTTTTCTTTCAAAAAATATGATGTGTCCACGTTGCGTTTTGGGGCATTTCCTGTCACGGGCGTTAGGCCTACCCACACAAGTGAGGTATCATTTTTATCAGGAGACTTGGGGAAACGCTGGGTGGAAGGAAATTTGTGGCTCCTCTCTGATTCCAGAACTTTCTGTCACCAAAATGTGAGGAAAACGTGTTTTTTTAGCAAAATGTTGAGGTTTGCAAAGGATTCTGGGTAACAGAACCTGGTCAGAGCCCCACAAGTCACCCCATCCTGGATTCCCCTAGGTCTCTAGTTTTAAAAAATGCACAGGTTTGGTAGGTTTCCCTGAGTGCTGGCTGAGCTAGAGGCCAAAATCTACAGGTAGGCACTTTGTAAAAAACACCTCTGTTTTCTTTCAAAAAATGTGATGTGTCCACGTTGCGTTTTGGGGCATTTCCTGTCGCGGGCGCTAAGCCTACCCACACAAGTGAGGTATCATTTTTATCAGGAGACTTGGGGGAACGCTGGGTGGAAGGAAATTTGTGGCTCTTCTCTGATTCCAGAACCTTCTGTCACCAAAATATGAGAAAAACTTGTTTTTTAGCCAGATTTTGAGGTTTGTAAAGGATTCTGGGTAACAGAACCTGGTCAGAGCCCCACAAGTCACCCCATCTTGGATTCCCCTAGGTCTCTAGTTTTCAAAAATGCCCAGGTTTGGTAGGTTTCCCTAGGTGCCAGCTGAGCTAGAGGCCAAAATCTACAGGTAGGCACTTTGCAAAAAACACCTCTGTTTTCTATCAAAAAATGTGATGTGTCCACGTTGTGTTTTGGGCCATTTCCTGTCGCGGGCGCTAGGCCTACCCACACAAGTGAGGTATCATTTTTATCGGGAGACTTGGGGAAACGCTGGGTGGAACGAAATTCGTGGCTTCTCTCTGATTCCAGAACTTTCTGTCACCGAAATGTGAGGAAAACGTGTTTTTTTAGCCAAATTTTGAGGTTTGCAAAGGATTCTGGGTAACAGAACCTGGTCAGAGCCCCACAAGTCACCCCATCTTGGATTCCCCTAGGTCTCTAGTTTTAAAAAATGCCCAGGTTTGGAAGGTTTCCCTAGGTGCCGGCTAAGCTGGAGGCCAAAATCTACAGGTAGGCACTTTGGAGAAAAACACCTCTGTTTTCTTTCAAAAAATGTGATGTGTCCACGTTGCATTTTGGGGCATTTCCTGTTGCGGGCACTAGGCCTACCCACACAAGTGAGGTATCATTTTTATCGGGAGACTTGGGGGAACGCTGAGTGGAAGGAAATTTGTGGCTCCTCTCTGATTCCAGAACTTTCTGTCACCAAAATGTGAGGAAAACGTGTTTTTTTAGCCAAATTTTGAGGTTTGCAAAGGATTCTGGGTAACAGAACCTGGTCAGAGCCCCACAAGTCACCCCATCTTGGATTCCCCTAGGTCTCTAGTTTTCAAAAATGCCCAGGATTGGTAGGTTTCCCTAGGTGCCGGCTGAGCTAGAGGCAAAAATCTACAGGTAGGCACTTTGCAAAAAACACCTCTGTTTTCTTTCAAAAAATGTGATGTGTCCACGTTGCGTTTTGGGGCATCTCCTGTCGCGGGCGCTAGGCCTGCCCACACAAGTAAGGTATCATTTTTATCGGGAGACTTGGGGGAACGCTGAGTGGAAGGAAATTTGTGGCTCCTCTCTGATTCCAGAACTTTCTGTCACCAAAATGTGAGGAAAACGTGTTTTTTTAGCCACAGTTTGAGGTTTGCAAAGTATTCTGGGTAACAGAACGTGGTCAGAGCCCCACAAGTCACCCCATCTTGGATTCCCCTGGGTCTCTAGTTTTCAAAAATGCCCAGGATTGGTAGGTTTCCCTAGGTGCCGGCTGAGCTAGAGGCCAAAATCTACAGGTAGGCACTTTGTAAAAAACACCTCTGTTTTCTTTAAAAAAATGTGATGTATCCACGTTGCGTTTTGGGGCATTTCCTGTCACGGGCGCTAGGCCTACCCACACAAGTGAGGTATCATTTTTATCGGGAGACTTGGGGGAATGCTGGGTGGAAGGAAATTTGTGGCTCTTCTCTGATTCCAGAACCTTCTGTCACCAAAATGTGAGAAAAAGGTGTTTTTTAGCCAAATTTTGAGGTTTGCAAAAGATTCTGGGTAACAGAACCTGGTCAGAGCCCCACAAGTCACCCCATCTTGGATTCCCCTAGGTCTCTAGTTTTCAAAAATGCCCAGGTTTGGTAGGTTTCCCTAGGTGCCGGCTGAGCTAGAGGCCAAAATCTACAGGTAGGCACTTTGCAAAAAACACCTCTGTTTTCTTTAAAAAAATGTGATGTGTCCACGTTGCGTTTTGGGGCATTTCCTGTCGCGGGCGCTAGGCCTACCCACACAAGTGAGGTATCATTTTTATCGGGAGACTTGGAGGAACACTGGGTGGAAGGAAATTTGTGGCTCCTCTCAGATTCCAGAACTTTCTGTCACCGAAATGTGAAGAAAACGTCTTTTTTTAGCCAAATTTTGTGGTTTGAAAAGGATTCTGGGTAACAGAACCTGGTCAGTGCCCCACAAGTCACCCCCATCTTGGATTCCCCTGGGTTTCTAGTTTTCAAAAATGCGCTGGTTTGCTAGGTTTCCCCAGGTGCCGGCTGAGCTAGAGGCCAAAATCCACAGGTAGGCACTGTTTTCTATGCAAAAAATGTGATGTGTCCATGTTGTGTTTTGGGCCATTTCCTGTGGCAAGCGCTAGGCCTACCCACACAAGTGAGGTATCATTTTTATTGGGAGACTTGGGGGAACGCTGGGTGGAAGGAAATTTGTGGCTCCTCTCAGATTCCAGAACTTTCTGTCACCGAAATGTGAGGAAAATGTGTTTTTTTTAGCCAAATGTTGAGGTTTGCAAAGGATTCTGGGTAACAGAACTTGGTCAGAGCCCCACAAGTCACCCCATCTTGGATTCCCCTAGGTCTCTAGTTTTACAAAATGCACAGGTTTGGTAGGTTTCCCTAGGTGCCGGCTGAGCTAGAGGCCAAAATCTACAGGTAGGCACTTTGCAAAAAACACCTCTGTTTTCTTTCAAAAAATGTGATGTGTCCACGTTGCGTTTTGGGGCATTTCCTGTCACGGGCGTTAGGCCTACCCACACAAGTGAGGTATCATTTATATCAGGAGACTTGGGGAAACGCTGGGTGGAAGGAAATTTGTGGCTCCTCTCTGATTCCAGAACTTTCTGTCACCAAAATGTGAGGAAAACGTGTTTTTTTAGCAAAATGTTGAGGTTTGCAAAGGATTCTGGGTAACAGAACCTGGTCAGAGCCCCACAAGTCACCCCATCCTGGATTCCCCTAGGTCTCTAGTTTTAAAAAATGCACAGGTTTGGTAGGTTTCCCTGAGTGCTGGCTGAGCTAGAGGCCAAAATCTACAGGTAGGCACTTTGCAAAAAACACCTCTGTTTTCTTTCAAAAAATGTGATGTGTCCATGTTGCGTTTTGGGGCATTTCCTGTTGCGGGCGCTAGGCCTACCCACACAAGTGAGGTATCATTTTTATCGGGAAACTTGGGGAAACGCTGGGTGGAAGGAAATTTGTGGCTCCTCTCAGATTCCAGAACTTTCTGTCACCGAAATGTGAGGAAAATGTGTTTTTTTTAGCCAAATGTTGAGGTTTGCAAAGGATTCTGGGTAACAGAACTTGGTCACAGCCCCACAAGTCACCCCATCTTGGATTCCCCTAGGTCTCTAGTTTTACAAAATGCACAGGTTTGGTAGGTTTCCCTAGGTGCCGGCTGAGCTAGAGGCCAAAATCTACAGGTAGGCACTTTGCAAAAAACACCTCTGTTTTCTTTCAAAAAATATGATGTGTCCACGTTGCGTTTTGGGGCATTTCCTGTCACGGGCGTTAGGCCTACCCACACAAGTGAGGTATCATTTTTATCAGGAGACTTGGGGAAACGCTGGGTGGAAGGAAATTTGTGGCTCCTCTCTGATTCCAGAACTTTCTGTCACCAAAATGTGAGGAAAACGTGTTTTTTTAGCAAAATGTTGAGGTTTGCAAAGGATTCTGGGTAACAGAACCTGGTCAGAGCCCCACAAGTCACCCCATCCTGGATTCCCCTAGGTCTCTAGTTTTAAAAAATGCACAGGTTTGGTAGGTTTCCCTGAGTGCTGGCTGAGCTAGAGGCCAAAATCTACAGGTAGGCACTTTGTAAAAAACACCTCTGTTTTCTTTCAAAAAATGTGATGTGTCCACGTTGCGTTTTGGGGCATTTCCTGTCGCGGGCGCTAAGCCTACCCACACAAGTGAGGTATCATTTTTATCAGGAGACTTGGGGGAACGCTGGGTGGAAGGAAATTTGTGGCTCTTCTCTGATTCCAGAACCTTCTGTCACCAAAATATGAGAAAAACTTGTTTTTTAGCCAGATTTTGAGGTTTGTAAAGGATTCTGGGTAACAGAACCTGGTCAGAGCCCCACAAGTCACCCCATCTTAGATTCCCCTAGGTCTCTAGTTTTCAAAAATGCCCAGGTTTGGTAGGTTTCCCTAGGTGCCAGCTGAGCTAGAGGCCAAAATCTACAGGTAGGCACTTTGCAAAAAACACCTCTGTTTTCTATCAAAAAATGTGATGTGTCCACGTTGTGTTTTGGGCCATTTCCTGTCGCGGGCGCTAGGCCTACCCACACAAGTGAGGTATCATTTTTATCGGGAGACTTGGGGAAACGCTGGGTGGAACGAAATTCGTGGCTTCTCTCTGATTCCAGAACTTTCTGTCACCGAAATGTGAGGAAAACGTGTTTTTTTAGCCAAATTTTGAGGTTTGCAAAGGATTCTGGGTAACAGAACCTGGTCAGAGCCCCACAAGTCACCCCATCTTGGATTCCCCTAGGTCTCTAGTTTTAAAAAATGCCCAGGTTTGGAAGGTTTCCCTAGGTGCCGGCTAAGCTGGAGGCCAAAATCTACAGGTAGGCACTTTGGAGAAAAACACCTCTGTTTTCTTTCAAAAAATGTGATGTGTCCACGTTGCATTTTGGGGCATTTCCTGTTGCGGGCACTAGGCCTACCCACACAAGTGAGGTATCATTTTTATCGGGAGACTTGGGGGAACGCTGAGTGGAAGGAAATTTGTGGCTCCTCTCTGATTCCAGAACTTTCTGTCACCAAAATGTGAGGAAAACGTGTTTTTGTTAGCCAAATTTTGAGGTTTGCAAAGGATTCTGGGTAACAGAACGTGGTCAGAGCCCCACAAGTCACCCTATCTTGGATTCCCCTAGGTCTCTAGTTTTCAAAAAGGCACAGGTTTGGTAGGTTTCCCTAGGTGCCGGCTGAGCTAGAGGCCAAAATCTACAGGTAGGCACTTTGCAAAAAACACCTCTGTTTTCTTTCAAAAAATGTGATGTGTCCACGTTGCGTTTTGGGGCATCTCCTGTCGCGGGCGCTAGGCCTGCCCACACAAGTAAGGTATCATTTTTATCGGGAGACTTGGGGGAACGCTGAGTGGAAGGAAATTTGTGGCTCCTCTCTGATTCCAGAACTTTCTGTCACCAAAATGTGAGGAAAACGTGTTTTTTTAGCCACAGTTTGAGGTTTGCAAAGTATTCTGGGTAACAGAACGTGGTCAGAGCCCCACAAGTCACCCCATCTTGGATTCCCCTGGGTCTCTAGTTTTCAAAAATGCCCAGGATTGGTAGGTTTCCCTAGGTGCCGGCTGAGCTAGAGGCCAAAATCTACAGGTAGGCACTTTGTAAAAAACACCTCTGTTTTCTTTAAAAAAATGTGATGTATCCACGTTGCGTTTTGGGGCATTTCCTGTCACGGGCGCTAGGCCTACCCACACAAGTGAGGTATCATTTTTATCGGGAGACTTGGAGGAACACTGGGTGGAAGGAAATTTGTGGCTCCTCTCAGATTCCAGAACTTTCTGTCACCGAAATGTGAAGAAAACGTCTTTTTTTAGCCAAATTTTGTGGTTTGAAAAGGATTCTGGGTAACAGAACCTGGTCAGTGCCCCACAAGTCACCCCCATCTTGGATTCCCCTGGGTTTCTAGTTTTCAAAAATGCGCTGGTTTGCTAGGTTTCCCCAGGTGCCGGCTGAGCTAGAGGCCAAAATCCACAGGTAGGCACTGTTTTCTATGCAAAAAATGTGATGTGTCCATGTTGTGTTTTGGGCCATTTCCTGTGGCAAGCGCTAGGCCTACCCACACAAGTGAGGTATCATTTTTATTGGGAGACTTGGGGGAACGCTGGGTGGAAGGAAATTTGTGGCTCCTCTCAGATTCCAGAACTTTCTGTCACCGAAATGTGAGGAAAATGTGTTTTTTTTAGCCAAATGTTGAGGTTTGCAAAGGATTCTGGGTAACAGAACTTGGTCAGAGCCCCACAAGTCACCCCATCTTGGATTCCCCTAGGTCTCTAGTTTTACAAAATGCACAGGTTTGGTAGGTTTCCCTAGGTGCCGGCTGAGCTAGAGGCCAAAATCTACAGGTAGGCACTTTGCAAAAAACACCTCTGTTTTCTTTCAAAAAATGTGATGTGTCCACGTTGCGTTTTGGGGCATTTCCTGTCACGGGCGTTAGGCCTACCCACACAAGTGAGGTATCATTTATATCAGGAGACTTGGGGAAACGCTGGGTGGAAGGAAATTTGTGGCTCCTCTCTGATTCCAGAACTTTCTGTCACCAAAATGTGAGGAAAACGTGTTTTTTTAGCAAAATGTTGAGGTTTGCAAAGGATTCTGGGTAACAGAACCTGGTCAGAGCCCCACAAGTCACCCCATCCTGGATTCCCCTAGGTCTCTAGTTTTAAAAAATGCACAGGTTTGGTAGGTTTCCCTGAGTGCTGGCTGAGCTAGAGGCCAAAATCTACAGGTAGGCACTTTGCAAAAAACACCTCTGTTTTCTTTCAAAAAATGTGATGTGTCCATGTTGCGTTTTGGGGCATTTCCTGTTGCGGGCGCTAGGCCTACCCACACAAGTGAGGTATCATTTTTATCGGGAAACTTGGGGAAACGCTGGGTGGACCGAAATTCGTGGCTTTTCTCTGATTCCAGAACATTCTGTCACCGAAATGTGAGGAAAACGTGTTTTTTTAGCCAAATTTTGAGGTTTGCAAAGGATTCTGGGTAATAGAACCTGGTCAGAGCCCCACAAGTCACCCCATCTTGGATTCCCCTAGGTCTCTAGTTTTAAAAAATGCACAGGTTTGGTAGGTTTCCCTGAGTGCTGGCTGAGCTAGAGGCCAAAATCTACAGGTAGGCACTTTGCAAAAAACACCTCTGTTTTCTTTCAAAAAATGTGATGTGTCCATGTTGCGTTTTGGGGCATTTCCTGTTGCGGGCGCTAGGCCTACCCACACAAGTGAGGTATCATTTTTATCGGGAAACGCTGGGTGGAACGAAATTCGTGGCTTTTCCCTGATTCCAGAATATTCTGTCACCGAAATGTGAGGAAAACGTGTTTTTTTAGCCAAATTTTGAGGTTTGCAAAGGATTCTGGGTAATAGAACCTGGTCAGAGCCCCACAAGTCACCCCATCCTGGATTCCCCTAGGTCTCTAGTTTTAAAAAATGCACAGGTTTGGTAGGTTTCCCTGAGTGCCGGCTGAGCTAGAGGCCAAAATCCACAGGTAGGCACTGTTTTCTATGCAAAAAATGTGATGTGTCCATGTTGTGTTTTGGGCCATTTCCTGTGGGAGGCGCTAGGCCTACCCACACAAGTGAGGTATCATTTTTATTGGGAGACTTGGGGGAACGCTGGGTGGAAGGAAATTTGTGGCTCCTCTCAGATTCCAGAACTTTCTGTCACCGAAATGTGAGGAAAATGTGTTTTTTTTAGCCAAATGTTGAGGTTTGCAAAGGATTCTGGGTAACAGAACTTGGTCACAGCCCCACAAGTCACCCCATCTTGGATTCCCCTAGGTCTCTAGTTTTACAAAATGCACAGGTTTGGTAGGTTTCCCTAGGTGCCGGCTGAGCTAGAGGGCAAAATCTACAGGTAGGCACTTTGCAAAAAACACCTCTGTTTTCTTTCAAAAAATATGATGTGTCCACGTTGCGTTTTGGGGCATTTCCTGTCACGGGCGTTAGGCCTACCCACACAAGTGAGGTATCATTTTTATCAGGAGACTTGGGGAAACGCTGGGTGGAAGGAAATTTGTGGCTCCTCTCTGATTCCAGAACTTTCTGTCACCAAAATGTGAGGAAAACGTGTTTTTTTAGCAAAATTTTGAGGTTTGCAAAGGATTCTGGGTAACAGAACCTGGTCAGAGCCCCACTAGTCACCCCATCCTGGATTCCCCTAGGTCTCTAGTTTTAAAAAATGCACAGGTTTGGTAGGTTTCCCTGAGTGCTGGCTGAGCTAGAGGCCAAAATCTACAGGTAGGCACTTTGCAAAAAACACCTCTGTTTTCTTTCAAAAAATGTGATGTGTCCACGTTGCGTTTTGGGGCATTTCCTGTCGCGGGCGCTAAGCCTACCCACACAAGTGAGGTATCATTTTTATCAGGAAACTTGGGGGAACGCTGGGTGGAAGGAAATTTGTGGCTCTTCTCTGATTCCAGAACCTTCTGTCACCAAAATATGAGAAAAACTTGTTTTTTAGCCAGATTTTGAGGTTTGTAAAGGATTCTGGGTAACAGAACCTGGTGAGAGCCCCACAAGTCACCCCATCTTGGATTCCCCTAGGTCTCTAGTTTTCAAAAATGCCCAGGTTTGGTAGGTTTCCCTAGGTGCCAGCTGAGCTAGAGGCCAAAATCTACAGGTAGGCACTTTGCAAAAAACACCTCTGTTTTCTATCAAAAAATGTGATGTGTCCACGTTGTGTTTTGGGCCATTTCCTGTCGCGGGCGCTAGGCCTACCCACACAAGTGAGGTATAATTTTTATCGGGAGACTTGGGGGAACACTGGGTGGAAGGAAATTTGTGGCTCCTCTCAGATTCCAGAACTTTCTGTCACCGAAATGTGAGGAAAACGTCTTTTTTTAGCCAAATTTTGTGGTTTGAAAAGGATTCTGGGTAACAGAACCTGGTCAGTGCCCCACAAGGCTCCCCCATCTTGGATTCCCCTGGGTTTCTAGTTTTCAAAAATGCGCTGGTTTGCTAGGTTTCCCCAGGTGCTGGCTGAGCTAGAGGCCAAAATCCACAGGTAGGCACTGTTTTCTATGAAAAAATGTGATGTGTCCACGTTGTGTTTTGGGCCATTTCCTGTGGCAGGCGCTAGGCCTACCCACACAAGTGAGGTATCATTTTTATTGGGAGACTTGGGGGAACGCTGGGTGGAAGGATATTTGTGGCTCCTCTCAGATTCCAGAACTTTCTGTCACCAAAATGTGAGGAAAATGTGTTTTTTTAGCCAAATTTTGAGGTTTGCAAAGGATTCTGGGTAACAGAACTTGGTCAGAGCCCCACAAGTCACCCCATCTTGGATTCCCCTAGGTCTCTAGTTTTACAAAATGCACAGGTTTGGTAGGTTTCCCTAGGTGCCGGCTGAGCTAGAGGCCAAAATCTACAGGTAGGCACTTTGCAAAAAACACCTCTGTTTTCTTTCAAAAAATGTGATGTGTCCACGTTGCGTTTTGGGGCACTTCCTGTCACAGGCGTTAGGCCTACCCACACAAGTGAGGTATCATTTTTATCGGGAGACTTGGGGAAACGCTGGGTGGAAGGAAATTTGTTGCTCCTCTCTGATTCCAGAACTTTCTGTCACCAAAATGTGAGGAAAATGTGTTTTTTTAGCAAAATTTTGAGGTTTGCAAAGGATTCTGGGTAACAGAACCTGGTCAGAGCCCCACAAGTCACCCCATCTTGGATTCCCCTAGGTCTCTAGTTTTCAAAAATGCACAGGTTTGGTAGGTTTCCCTAGGTGCTGGCTGAGCTAGAGGCCAAAATCTACAGGTAGGCACTTTGCAAAAAACACCTCTGTTTTCTTTCAAAAAATGTGATGTGTCCACGTTGCGTTTTGGGGCATTTCCTGTCGCGGGCGCTAGGCTTACCCACACAAGTGAGGTATCATTTTTATCGGGAGACTTGGGGAAACGCTGGGTGGAACGAAATTCGTGGCTTCTCTCTGATTCCAGAACTTTCTGTCACCGAAATGTGAGGAAAACGTGTTTTTTTAGCCAAATTTTGAGGTTTGCAAAGGATTCTGGGTAACAGAACCTGGTCAGAGCCCCACAAGTCACCCCATCTTGGATTCCCCTAGGTCTCTAGTTTAAAAAAATGCCCAGGTTTGGAAGGTTTCCCTAGGTGCCGGCTAAGCTGGAGGCCAAAATCTACAGGTAGGCACTTTGCAGAAAAACACCTCTGTTTTCTTTCAAAAAATGTGATGTGTCCACTATACATTTTGGGGCATTTCCTGTTGCGGGCACTAGGCCTACCCACACAAGTGAGGTATCATTTTTATCGGGAGACTTGGGGGAACGCTGAGTGGAAGGAAATTTGTGGCTCCTCTCTGATTCCAGAACTTTCTGTCACCAAAATGTGAGGAAAACGTGTTTTTTTAACCAAATTTTGAGGTTTGCAAAGGATTCTGGGTAACAGAACGTGGTCAGAGCCCCACAAGTCACCCTATCTTGGATTCCCCTAGGTCTCTAGTTTTCAAAAAGGCACAGGTTTGGTAGGTTTCCCTAGGTGCCGGCTGAGCTAGAGGCCAAAATCTACAGGTAGGCACTTTGCAAAAAACACCTCTGTTTTCTTTCAAAAAATGTGATGTGTCCACGTTGCGTTTTGGGGCATCTCCTGTCGCGGGCGCTAGGCCTGCCCACACAAGTAAGGTATCATTTTTATCGGGAGACTTGGGGGAACGCTGAGTGGAAGGAAATTTGTGGCTCCTCTCTGATTCCAGAACTTTCTGTCACCAAAATGTGAGGAAAACGTGTTTTTTTAGCCACAGTTTGAGGTTTGCAAAGTATTCTGGGTAACAGAACGTGGTCAGAGCCCCACAAGTCACCCCATCTTGGATTCCCCTGGGTCTCTAGTTTTCAAAAATGCCCAGGATTGGTAGGTTTCCCTAGGTGCCGGCTGAGCTAGAGGCCAAAATCTACAGGTAGACACTTTGTAAAAAACACCTCTGTTTTCTTTAAAAAAATGTGATGTATCCACGTTGCGTTTTGGGGCATTTCCTGTCGCGGGCGCTAGGCCTACCCACACAAGTGAGGTATCATTTTTATCGGGAGACTTGGGGGAATGCTGGGTGGAAGGAAATTTGTGGCTCTTCTCTGATTCCAGAACCTTCTGTCACCAAAATGTGAGAAAAACGTGTTTTTTAGCCAAATTTTGAGGTTTGCAAAAGATTCTGGGTAACAGAACCTGGTCAGAGCCCCACAAGTCACCCCATCTTGGATTCCCCTAGGTCTCTAGTTTTCAAAAATGCCCAGGTTTGGTAGGTTTCCCTAGGTGCCGGCTGAGCTAGAGGCCAAAATCTACAGGTAGGCACTTTGCAAAAAACACCTCTGTTTTCTTTCAAAAAATGTGATGTGTCCACGTTGCGTTTTGGGGCATTTCCTGTCGCGGGCGCTAGGCCTACCCACACAAGTGAGGTATCATTTTTATCGGGAGACTTGGAGGAACACTGGGTGGAAGGAAATTTGTGGCTCCTCTCAGATTCCAGAACTTTCTGTCACCGAAATGTGAGGAAAACGTGTTTTTTTAGCCAAATTTTGTGCTTTGAAAAGGATTCTGGGTAACAGAACCTGGTCAGTGCCCCACAAGTCACCCCCATCTTGGATTCCCCTGGGTTTCTAGTTTTCAAAAATGCGCTGGTTTGCTAGGTTTCCCCAGGTGCCGGCTGAGCTAGAGGCCAAAATCCACAGGTAGGCACTGTTTTCTATGCAAAAAATGTGATGTGTCCATGTTGTGTTTTGGGCCATTTCCTGTGGCAGGCGCTAGGCCTACCCACACAAGTGAGGTATCATTTTTATTGGGAGACTTGGGGGAACGCTGGGTGGAAGGAAATTTGTGGCTCCTCTCAGATTCCAGAACTTTCTGTCACCGAAATGTGAGGAAAATGTGTTTTTTTTAGCCAAATGTTGAGGTTTGCAAAGGATTCTGGGTAACAGAACTTGGTCAGAGCCCCACAAGTCACCCCATCTTGGATTCCCCTAGGTCTCTAGTTTTACAAAATGCACAGGTTTGGTAGGTTTCCCTAGGTGCCGGCTGAGCTAGAGGCCAAAATCTACAGGTAGGCACTTTGCAAAAAACACCTCTGTTTTCTTTCAAAAAATGTGATGTGTCCACGTTGCGTTTTGGGGCATTTCCTGTAACGGGCGTTAGGCCTACCCACACAAGTGAGGTATCATTTTTATCAGGAGACTTGGGGAAACGCTGGGTGGAAGGAAATTTGTGGCTCCTCTCTGATTCCAGAACTTTCTGTCACCAAAATGTGAGGAAAACGTGTTTTTTTAGCAAAATTTTGAGGTTTGCAAAGGATTCTGGGTAACAGAACCTGGTCAGAGCCCCACAAGTCACCCCATCCTGGATTCCCCTAGGTCTCTAGTTTTAAAAAATGCACAGGTTTGGTAGGTTTCCCTGAGTGCTGGCTGAGCTAGAGGCCAAAATCTACAGGTAGGCACTTTGCAAAAAACACCTCTGTTTTCTTTCAAAAAATGTGATGTGTCCATGTTGCGTTTTGGGGCATTTCCTGTTGCGGGCGCTAGGCCTACCCACACAAGTGAGGTATCATTTTTATCGGGAAACTTGGGGAAACGCTGGGTGGAACGAAATTCGTGGCTTTTCTCTGATTCCAGAACATTCTGTCACCGAAATGTGAGGAAAACGTGTTTTTTTAGCCAAATTTTGAGGTTTGCAAAGGATTCTGGGTAATAGAACCTGGTCAGAGCCCCACAAGTCACCCCATCTTGGATTCCCCTAGGTCTCTAGTTTTAAAAAATGCACAGGTTTGGTAGGTTTCCCTGAGTGCTGGCTGAGCTAGAGGCCAAAATCTACAGGTAGGCACTTTGCAAAAAACACCTCTGTTTTCTTTAAAAAAATGTGATGTGTCCATGTTGCGTTTTGGGGCATTTCCTGTTGCGGGCGCTAGGCCTACCCACACAAGTGAGGTATCATTTTTATCGGGAAACTTGGGGAAACGCTGGGTGGAACGAAATTCGTGGCTTTTCTCTGATTCCAGAACATTCTGTCACCGAAATGTGAGGAAAACGTGTTTTTTTAGCCAAATTTTGAGGTTTGCAAAGGATTCTGGGTAATAGAACCTGGTCAGAGCCCCACAAGTCACCCCATCCTGGATTCCCCTAGGTCTCTAGTTTTAAAAAATGCACAGGTTTGGTAGGTTTCCCTGAGTGCCGGCTAAGCTAGAGGCCAAAATCCACAGGTAGGCACTGTTTTCTATGCAAAAAATGTGATGTGTCCATGTTGTGTTTTGGGCCATTTCCTGTGGCAGGCGCTAGGCCTACCCACACAAGTGAGGTATCATTTTTATTGGGAGACTTGGGGGAACGCTGGGTGGAAGGAAATTTGTGGCTCCTCTCAGATTCCAGAACTTTCTGTCACCGAAATGTGAGGAAAATTTGTTTTTTTTAGCCAAATGTTGAGGTTTGCAAAGGATTCTGGGTAACAGAACTTGGTCACAGCCCCACAAGTCACCCCATCTTGGATTCCCCTAGGTCTCTAGTTTTACAAAATGCACAGGTTTGGTAGGTTTCCCTAGGTGCCGGCTGAGCTAGAGGCCAAAATCTACAGGTAGGCACTTTGCAAAAAACACCTCTGTTTTCTTTAAAAAAATGTGATGTGTCCATGTTGCGTTTTGGGGCATTTCCCGTTGCGGGCGCTAGGCCTACCCACACAAGTGAGGTATCATTTTTATCGGGAAATTTGGGGAAACGCTGGGTGGAACGAAATTCGTGGCTTTTCTCTGATTCCAGAACATTCTGTCACCGAAATGTGAGGAAAACGTGTTTTTTTAGCCAAATTTTGAGGTTTGCAAAGGATTCTGGGTAATAGAACCTGGTCAGAGCCCCACAAGTCGCCCCATCTTGGATTCCCCTGGGTCTCTAGTTTTCAAAAATGCCCAGGATTGGTAGGTTTCCCTAGGTGCCGGCTGAGCTAGAGGCCAAAATCTACAGGTAGACACTTTGTAAAAAACACCTCTGTTTTCTTTCAAAAAATGTGATGTATCCACGTTGCGTTTTGGGGCATTTCCTGTCGCGGGCGCTAGGCCTACCCACACAAGTGAGGTATCATTTTTATCGGGAGACTTGGGGGAATGCTGGGTGGAAGGAAATTTGTGGCTCTTCTCTGATTCCAGAACCTTCTGTCACCAAAATGTGAGAAAAACGTGTTTTTTTTAGCCAAATTTTGAGGTTTGCAAAAGATTCTGGGTAACAGAACCTGGTCAGAGCCCCACAAGTCACCCCATCTTGGATTCCCCTAGGTCTCTAGTTTTCAAAAATGCCCAGGTTTGGTAGGTTTCCCTAGGTGCCGGCTGAGCTAGAGGCCAAAATCTACAGGTAGGCACTTTGCAAAAAACACCTCTGTTTTCTTTCAAAAAATGTGATGTGTCCACGTTGCGTTTTGGGGCATTTCCTGTCGCGGGCGCTAGGCCTACCCACACAAGTGAGGTATCATTTTTATCGGGAGACTTGGAGGAACACTGGGTGGAAGGAAATTTGTGGCTCCTCTCAGATTCCAGAACTTTCTGTCACCGAAATGTGAGGAAAACGTGTTTTTTTAGCCAAATTTTGTGCTTTGAAAAGGATTCTGGGTAACAGAACCTGGTCAGTGCCCCACAAGTCACCCCCATCTTGGATTCCCCTGGGTTTCTAGTTTTCAAAAATGCGCTGGTTTGCTAGGTTTCCCCAGGTGCCGGCTGAGCTAGAGGCCAAAATCCACAGGTAGGCACTGTTTTCTATGCAAAAAATGTGATGTGTCCATGTTGTGTTTTGGGCCATTTCCTGTGGCAGGCGCTAGGCCTACCCACACAAGTGAGGTATCATTTTTATTGGGAGACTTGGGGGAACGCTGGGTGGAAGGAAATTTGTGGCTCCTCTCAGATTCCAGAACTTTCTGTCACCGAAATGTGAGGAAAATGTGTTTTTTTTAGCCAAATGTTGAGGTTTGCAAAGGATTCTGGGTAACAGAACTTGGTCAGAGCCCCACAAGTCACCCCATCTTGGATTCCCCTAGGTCTCTAGTTTTACAAAATGCACAGGTTTGGTAGGTTTCCCTAGGTGCCGGCTGACCTAGAGGCCAAAATCTACAGGTAGGCACTTTGCAAAAAACACCTCTGTTTTCTTTCAAAAAATGTGATGTGTCCACGTTGCGTTTTGGGGCATTTCCTGTAACGGGCGTTAGGCCTACCCACACAAGTGAGGTATCATTTTTATCAGGAGACTTGGGGAAACGCTGGGTGGAAGGAAATTTGTGGCTCCTCTCTGATTCCAGAACTTTCTGTCACCAAAATGTGAGGAAAACATGTTTTTTTAGCAAAATTTTGAGGTTTGCAAAGGATTCTGGGTAACAGAACCTGGTCAGAGCCCCACAAGTCACCCCATCCTGGATTCCCCTAGGTCTCTAGTTTTAAAAAATGCACAGGTTTGGTAGGTTTCCCTGAGTGCTGGCTGAGCTAGAGGCCAAAATCTACAGGTAGGCACTTTGCAAAAAACACCTCTGTTTTCTTTCAAAAAATGTGATGTGTCCATGTTGCGTTTTGGGGCATTTCCTGTTGCGGGCGCTAGGCCTACCCACACAAGTGAGGTATCATTTTTATCGGGAAACTTGGGGAAACGCTGGGTGGAACGAAATTCGTGGCTTTTCTCTGATTCCAGAACATTCTGTCACCGAAATGTGAGGAAAACGTGTTTTTTTAGCCAAATTTTGAGGTTTGCAAAGGATTCTGGGTAATAGAACCTGGTCAGAGCCCCACAAGTCACCCCATCTTGGATTCCCCTAGGTCTCTAGTTTTAAAAAATGCACAGGTTTGGTAGGTTTCCCTGAGTGCTGGCTGAGCTAGAGGCCAAAATCTACAGGTAGGCACTTTGCAAAAAACACCTCTGTTTTCTTTAAAAAAATGTGATGTGTCCATGTTGCGTTTTGGGGCATTTCCCGTTGCGGGCGCTAGGCCTACCCACACAAGTGAGGTATCATTTTTATCGGGAAACTTGGGGAAACGCTGGGTGGAACGAAATTCGTGGCTTTTCTCTGATTCCAGAACATTCTGTCACCGAAATGTGAGGAAAACGTGTTTTTTTAGCCAAATTTTGAGGTTTGCAAAGGATTCTGGGTAATAGAACCTGGTCAGAGCCCCACAAGTCGCCCCATCCTGGATTCCCCTAGGTCTCTAGTTTTAAAAAATGCACAGGTTTGGTAGGTTTCCCTGAGTGCCGGCTGAGCTAGAGGCCAAAATCCACAGGTAGGCACTGTTTTCTATGCAAAAAATGTGATGTGTCCATGTTGTGTTTTGGGCCATTTCCTGTGGCAGGCGCTAGGCCTACCCACACAAGTGAGGTATCATTTTTATTGGGAGACTTGGGGGAACGCTGGGTGGAAGGAAATTTGTGGCTCCTCTCAGATTCCAGAACTTTCTGTCACCGAAATGTGAGGAAAATGTGTTTTTTTTAGCCAAATGTTGAGGTTTGCAAAGGATTCTGGGTAACAGAACTTGGTCACAGCCCCACAAGTCACCCCATCTTGGATTCCCCTAGGTCTCTAGTTTTACAAAATGCACAGGTTTGGTAGGTTTCCCTAGGTGCCGGCTGAGCTAGAGGCCAAAATCTACAGGTAGGCACTTTGCAAAAAACACCTCTGTTTTCTTTCAAAAAATATGATGTGTCCACGTTGCGTTTTGGGGCATTTCCTGTCACGGGCGTTAGGCCTACCCACACAAGTGAGGTATCATTTTTATCAGGAGACTTGGGGAAACGCTGGGTGGAAGGACATTTGTGGCTCCTCTCTGATTCCAGAACTTTCTGTCACCAAAATGTGAGGAAAACGTGTTTTTTTAGCAAAATTTTGAGGTTTGCAAAGGATTCTGGGTAACAGAACCTGGTCAGAGCCCCACAAGTCACCCCATCCTGGATTCCCCTAGGTCTCTAGTTTTAAAAAATGCACAGGTTTGGTAGGTTTCCCTGAGTGCTGGCTGAGCTAGAGGCCAAAATCTACAGGTAGGCACTTTGCAAAAAACACCTCTGTTTTCTTTCAAAAAATGTGATGTGTCCATGTTGCGTTTTGGGGCATTTCCTGTTGCGGGCGCTAGGCCTACCCACACAAGTGAGGTATCATTTTTATCGGGAAACTTGGGGAAACGCTGGGTGGAACGAAATTCGTGGCTTTTCTCTGATTCCAGAACATTCTGTCACCGAAATGTGAGGAAAACGTGTTTTTTTAGCCAAATTTTGAGGTTTGCAAAGGATTCTGGGTAATAGAACCTGGTCAGAGCCCCACAAGTCACCCCATCTTGGATTCCCCTAGGTCTCTAGTTTTAAAAAATGCCCAGGTTTGGTAGGTTTTCCTAGGTGCCGGCTGAGCTAGAGGCCAAAATCTACAGGTAGGCACTTTGCAGAAAAACACCTCTGTTTTCTTTCAAAAAATGTGATGTGCCCACGTTGTATTTTGGGGCCTTTCCTGTCGCGGGCGCTAGGCCTACCCACACAAGTGAGGTATCATTTTTATCGGGAGACTTGGGGGAATGCTGGGTAGAAGGATATTTGTGGCTCCTCTCTGATTCCAGAACTTTCTGTCACCAAAATGTGAGGAAAACGTGTTTTTTTAGCCAAGTTTTGAGGTTTGCAAAGGATTCTGGGTAACAGAACCTGGTCAGAGCCCCACAAGTCACCCCATCTTGGATTCCCCTAGGTCTCAAGCTTTAAAAAATGCACAGGTTTGGTAGGTTTCCCTAGGTGCCGGCTGAGCTAGAGGCCAAAATCTACAGGTAGGCACTTTGCAAAAAACACCTCTGTTTTCTTTAAAAAAATGTGATGTGTCCACGTTGAGTTTTGCGGCATTTCCTGTCGCGGGCGCTAAGCCTACCCACACAAGTGAGGTATCATTTTTATCAGGAGACGTGGGGGAACGCTGGGTGGAAGGAAATTTGTGGCTCTTCTCTGATTCCAGAACCTTCTGTCACCAAAATATGAGAAAAACGTGTTTTTTAGCCAAATTTTGAGGTTTGTAAAGGATTCTGGGTAACAGAACCTGGTCAGAGCCCCACAAGTCACCCCATCTTGGATTCCCCTAGGTCTCTAGTTTTCAAAAATGCCCAGGTTTGGTAGGTTTCCCTAGGTGCCGGCTGAGCTAGAGGCCAAAATCTACAGGTAGGCACTTTGCAAAAAACACCTCTGTTTTCTAACAAAAAATGTGATGTGTCCACTGTGTGTTTTGGGCCATTTCCTGTCGCGGGCGCTAGGCCTACCCACACAAGTGAGGTATAATTTTTATCGGGAGACTTGGGGAAACGCTGGGTGGAAGGAAATTTGTGGCTCCTCTCAGATTCCAGAACTTTCTGTCACCGAAATGTGAGGAAAATGTGTTTTTTTTAGCCAAATGTTGAGGTTTGCAAAGGATTCTGGGTAACAGAACTTGGTCACAGCCCCACAAGTCACCCCATCTTGGATTCCCCTAGGTCTCTAGTTTTACAAAATGCACAGGTTTGGTAGGTTTCCCTAGGTGCCGGCTGAGCTAGAGGCCAAAATCTACAGGTAGGCACTTTGCAAAAAACACCTCTGTTTTCTTTAAAAAAATATGATGTGTCCACGTTGCGTTTTGGGGCATTTCCTGTCACGGGCGTTAGGCCTACCCACACAAGTGAGGTATCATTTTTATCAGGAGACTTGGGGAAACGCTGGGTGGAAGGAAATTTGTGGCTCCTCTCTGATTCCAGAACTTTCTGTCACCAAAATGTGAGGAAAACATGTTTTTTTAGCAAAATTTTGAGGTTTGCAAAGGATTCTGGGTAACAGAACCTGGTCAGAGCCCCACAAGTCACCCCATCCTGGATTCCCCTAGGTCTCTAGTTTTAAAAAATGCACAGGTTTGGTAGGTTTCCCTGAGTGCTGGCTGAGCTAGAGGCCAAAATCTACAGGTAGGCACTTTGCAA
Organism: Pleurodeles waltl; assembly: GCF_031143425.1. NCBI lineage: Eukaryota > Metazoa > Chordata > Amphibia > Caudata > Salamandridae > Pleurodeles > Pleurodeles waltl. The sequence continues at coordinate 841,352,021 of NC_090446.1, read as the reverse complement.
AAAACACCTCTGTTTTCTTTCAAAAAATGTGATGTGTCCATGTTGCGTTTTGGGGCATTTCCTGTTGCGGGCGCTAGGCCTACCCACACAAGTGAGGTATCATTTTTATCAGGAAACTTGGGGAAACGCTGGGTGGAACGAAATTCGTGGCTTTTCTCTGATTCCAGAACATTCTGTCACCGAAATGTGAGGAAAACGTGTTTTTTTAGCCAAATTTTGAGGTTTGCAAAGGATTCTGGGTAATAGAACCTGGTCAGAGCCCCACAAGTCACCCCATCTTGGATTCCCCTAGGTCTCTAGTTTTAAAAAATGCCCAGGTGTGGTAGGTTTTCCTAGGTGCCGGCTGAACTAGAGGCCAAAATCTACAGGTAGGCACTTTGCAGAAAAACACCTCTGTTTTCTTTCAAAAAATGTGATGTGCCCACGTTGTATTTTGGGGCCTTTCCTGTCGCGGGCGCTAGGCCTACCCACACAAGTGAGGTATCATTTTTATCGGGAGACTTGGGGGAATGCTGGGTAGAAGGAAATTTGTGGCTCCTCTCTGATTCCAGAACTTTCTGTCACCAAAATGTGAGGAAAACGTGTTTTTTTAGCCAAGTTTTGAGGTTTGCAAAGGATTCTGGGTAACAGAACCTGGTCAGAGCCCCACAAGTCACCCCATCTTGGATTCCCCTAGGTCTCTAGCTTTAAAAAATGCACAGGTTTGGTAGGTTTCCCTAGGTGCCGGCTGAGCTAGAGGCCAAAATCTACAGGTAGGCACTTTGCAAAAAACACCTCTGTTTTCTTTAAAAAAATGTGATGTGTCCACGTTGAGTTTTGGGGCACTTCCTGTCGCGGGCGCTAAGCCTACCCACACAAGTGAGGTATCATTTTTATCAGGAGACGTGGGGGAACGCTGGGTGGAAGGAAATTTGTGGCTCTTCTCTGATTCCAGAACCTTCTGTCACCAAAATATGAGAAAAACGTGTTTTTTAGCCAAATTTTGAGGTTTGTAAAGGATTCTGGGTAACAGAACCTGGTCAGAGCCCCACAAGTCACCCCATCTTGGATTCCCCTAGGTCTCTAGTTTTCAAAAATGCCCAGGTTTGGTAGGTTTCCCTAGGTGCTGGCTGAGCTAGAGGCCAAAATCTACAGGTAGGCACTTTGCAAAAAACACCTCTGTTTTCTAACAAAAAATGTGATGTGTCCACGGTGTGTTTTGGGCCATTTCCTGTCGCGGGCGCTAGGCCTACCCACACAAGTGAGGTATAATTTTTATCGGGAGACTTGGGGGAACACTGGGTGGAAGGAAATTTGTGGCTCCTCTCAGATTCCAGAACTTTCTGTCACCGAAATGTGAGGAAAACGTCTTTTTTTAGCCAAATTTTGTGGTTTGAAAAGGATTCTGGGTAACAGAACCTGGTCAGTGCCCCACAAGTCACCCCCATCTTGGATTCCCCTGGGTTTCTAGTTTTCAAAAATGCGCTGGTTTGCTAGGTTTCCCCAGGTGCCGGCTGAGCTAGAGGCCAAAATCCACAGGTAGGCACTGTTTTCTATGAAAAAATGTGATGTGTCCACGTTGTGTTTTGGGCCATTTCCTGTGGCAGGCGCTAGGCCTACCCACACAAGTGAGGTATCATTTTTATTGGGAGACTTGGGGGAACGCTGGGTGGAAGGATATTTGTGGCTCCTCTCAGATTCCAGAACTTTCTGTCACCGAAATGTGAGGAAAATTTGTTTTTTTAGCCAAATTTTGAGGTTTGCAAAGGATTCTGGGTAACAGAACTTGGTCAGAGCCCCACAAGTCACCCCATCTTGGATTCCCCTAGGTCTCTAGTTTTACAAAATGCACAGGTTTGGTAGGTTTCCCTAGGTGCCGGCTGAGCTAGAGGCCAAAATCTACAGGTAGGCACTTTGCAAAAAACACCTCTGTTTTCTTTAAAAAAATGTGATGTGTCAACGTTGCGTTTTGGGGCATTTCCTGTCACAGGCGTTAGGCCTACCCACACAAGTGAGGTATCATTTTTATCGGGAGACTTGGGGAAACGCTGGGTGGAAGGAAATTTGTGGCTCCTCTCTGATTCCTGAACTTTCTGTCACCAAAATGTGAGGAAAATGTGTTTTTTTAGCAAGATTTTGAGGATTGCAAAGGATTCTGGGTAACAGAACCTGGTCAGAGCCCCACAAGTCACCCCATCTTGGATTCCCCTAGATCTCTAGTTTTCAAAAATGCACAGGTTTGGTAGGTTTCCCTAGGTGCTGGCTGAGCTAGAGGCCAAAATCTACAGGTAGGCACTTTGCAAAAAACACCTCTGTTTTCTTTCAAAAAATGTGATGTGTCCACGTTGCGTTTTGGGGCATTTCCTGTCGCGGGCGCTAGGCCTACCCACACAAGTGAGGTATCATTTTTATCGGGAAACTTGGGGAAACGCTGGGTGGAACGAAATTCATGGCTTTTCTCTGATTCCAGAACATTCTGTCACCGAAATGTGAGGAAAACGTGTTTTTTTAGCCAAATTTTGAGGTTTGCAAAGGATTCTGGGTAACAGAACCTGGTCAGAGCCCCACAAGTCACCCCATCTTGGATTCCCCTAGGTCTCTAGTTTTACAAAATGCCCAGGTTTGGTAGGTTTCCCTAGGTGCCGGCTGAGCTAGAGGCCAAAATCTACAGGTAGGCACTTTGCAAAAAACACCTCTGTTTTCTAACAAAAAATGTGATGTGTCCACGGTGTGTTTTGGGCCATTTCCTGTCGCGGGCGCTAGGCCTACCCACACAAGTGAGGTATAATTTTTATCGGGAGACTTGGGGGAACACTGGGTGGAAGGAAATTTGTGGCTCCTCTCAGATTCCAGAACTTTCTGTCACCGAAATGTGAGGAAAACGTCTTTTTTTAGCCAAATTTTGTGGTTTGAAAAGGATTCTGGGTAACAGAACCTGGTCAGTGCCCCACAGGTCACCCCCATCTTGGATTCCCCTGGGTTTCTAGTTTTCAAAAATGCGCTGGTTTGCTAGGTTTCCCCAGGTGCCGGCTGAGCTAGAGGCCAAAATCCACAGGTAGGCACTGTTTTCTATGAAAAAATGTGATGTGTCCACGTTGTGTTTTGGGCCATTTCCTGTGGCAGGCGCTAGGCCTACCCACACAAGTGAGGTATCATTTTTATTGGGAGACTTGGGGGAACGCTGGGTGGAAGGATATTTGTGGCTCCTCTCAGATTCCAGAACTTTCTGTCACCGAAATGTGAGGAAAATTTGTTTTTTTAGCCAAATTTTGAGGTTTGCAAAGGATTCTGGGTAACAGAACTTGGTCAGAGCCCCACAAGTCACCCCATCTTGGATTCCCCTAGGTCTCTAGTTTTACAAAATGCACAGGTTTGGTAGTTTTCCCTAGGTGCCGGCTGAGCTAGAGGCCAAAATCTACAGGTAGGCACTTTGCAAAAAACACCTCTGTTTTCTTAAAAAAAATGTGATGTGTCAACGTTGCGTTTTGGGGCATTTCCTGTCACAGGCGTTAGGCCTACCCACACAAGTGAGGTATCATTTTTATCGGGAGACTTGGGGAAACGCTGGGTGGAAGGAAATTTGTGGCTCCTCTCTGATTCCAGAACTTTCTGTCACCAAAATGTGAGGAAAATGTGTTTTTTTTAGCAAAATTTTGAGGATTGCAAAGGATTCTGGGTAACAGAACCTGGTCAGAGCCCCACAAGTCACCCCATCTTGGATTCCCCTAGGTCTCTAGTTTTCAAAAATGCACAGGTTTGGTAGGTTTCCCTAGGTGCTGGCTGAGCTAGAGGCCAAAATCTACAGGTAGGCACTTTGCAAAAAACACCTCTGTTTTCTTTCAAAAAATGTGATGTGTCCACGTTGCGTTTTGGGGCATTTCCTGTCGCGGGCGCTAGGCCTACCCACACAAGTGAGGTATCATTTTTATCGGGAAACTTGGGGAAACGCTGGGTGGAACGAAATTCATGGCTTTTCTCTGATTCCAGAACATTCTGTCACCGAAATGTGAGGAAAACGTGTTTTTTTAACCAAATTTTGAGGTTTGCAAAGGATTCTGGGTAACAGAACCTGGTCAGAGCCCCACAAGTCACCCCATCTTGGATTCCCCTAGGTCTCTAGTTTTAAAAAATGCCCAGGTTTGGTAGGTTTTCCTAGGTGCCGGCTGAGCTAGAGGCCAAAATCTACAGGTAGGCACTTTGCAGAAAAACACCTCTGTTTTCTTTAAAAAAAATGTGATGTGTCCACGTTGCGTTTTGGGGCATTTCCTGTCGCGGGCGCTAAGCCTACCCACACAAGTGAGGTATCATTTTTATCAGGAAACTTGGGGAAACGCTGGGTGGAACGAAATTCATGGCTTTTCTCTGATTCCAGAACCTTCTGTCACCGAAATGTGAGGAAAACTTGTTTTTTAGCCAGATTTTGAGGTTTGTAAAGGATTCTGGGTAACAGAACCTGGTGAGAGCCCCACAAGTCACCCCATCTTGGATTCCCCTAGGTCTCTAGTTTTCAAAAATGCCCAGGTTTGGTAGGTTTCCCTAGGTGCCAGCTGAGCTAGAGGCCAAAATCTACAGGTAGGCACTTTGCAAAAAACACCTCTGTTTTCTATCAAAAAATGTGATGTGTCCACGTTGTGTTTTGGGCCATTTCCTGTCGCGGGCGCTAGGCCTACCCACACAAGTGAGGTATAATTTTTATCGGGAGACTTGGGGGAACACTGGGTGGAAGGAAATTTGTGGCTCCTCTCAGATTCCAGAACTTTCTGTCACCGAAATGTGAGGAAAACGTCTTTTTTTAGCCAAATTTTGTGGTTTGAAAAGGATTCTGGGTAACAGAACCTGGTCAGTGCCCCACAAGGCTCCCCCATCTTGGATTCCCCTGGGTTTCTAGTTTTCAAAAATGCGCTGGTTTGCTAGGTTTCCCCAGGTGCTGGCTGAGCTAGAGGCCAAAATCCACAGGTAGGCACTGTTTTCTATGAAAAAATGTGATGTGTCCACGTTGTGTTTTGGGCCATTTCCTGTGGCAGGCGCTAGGCCTACCCACACAAGTGAGGTATCATTTTTATTGGGAGACTTGGGGGAACGCTGGGTGGAAGGATATTTGTGGCTCCTCTCAGATTCCAGAACTTTCTGTCACCAAAATGTGAGGAAAATGTGTTTTTTTAGCCAAATTTTGAGGTTTGCAAAGGATTCTGGGTAACAGAACTTGGTCAGAGCCCCACAAGTCACCCCATCTTGGATTCCCCTAGGTCTCTAGTTTTACAAAATGCACAGGTTTGGTAGGTTTCCCTAGGTGCCGGCTGAGCTAGAGGCCAAAATCTACAGGTAGGCACTTTGCAAAAAACACCTCTGTTTTCTTTCAAAAAATGTGATGTGTCCACGTTGCGTTTTGGGGCACTTCCTGTCACAGGCGTTAGGCCTACCCACACAAGTGAGGTATCATTTTTATCGGGAGACTTGGGGAAACGCTGGGTGGAAGGAAATTTGTTGCTCCTCTCTGATTCCAGAACTTTCTGTCACCAAAATGTGAGGAAAATGTGTTTTTTTAGCAAAATTTTGAGGTTTGCAAAGGATTCTGGGTAACAGAACCTGGTCAGAGCCCCACAAGTCACCCCATCTTGGATTCCCCTAGGTCTCTAGTTTTCAAAAATGCACAGGTTTGGTAGGTTTCCCTAGGTGCTGGCTGAGCTAGAGGCCAAAATCTACAGGTAGGCACTTTGCAAAAAACACCTCTGTTTTCTTTCAAAAAATGTGATGTGTCCACGTTGCGTTTTGGGGCATTTCCTGTCGCGGGCGCTAGGCTTACCCACACAAGTGAGGTATCATTTTTATCGGGAGACTTGGGGAAACGCTGGGTGGAACGAAATTCGTGGCTTCTCTCTGATTCCAGAACTTTCTGTCACCGAAATGTGAGGAAAACGTGTTTTTTTAGCCAAATTTTGAGGTTTGCAAAGGATTCTGGGTAACAGAACCTGGTCAGAGCCCCACAAGTCACCCCATCTTGGATTCCCCTAGGTCTCTAGTTTAAAAAAATGCCCAGGTTTGGAAGGTTTCCCTAGGTGCCGGCTAAGCTGGAGGCCAAAATCTACAGGTAGGCACTTTGCAGAAAAACACCTCTGTTTTCTTTCAAAAAATGTGATGTGTCCACTATACATTTTGGGGCATTTCCTGTTGCGGGCACTAGGCCTACCCACACAAGTGAGGTATCATTTTTATCGGGAGACTTGGGGGAACGCTGAGTGGAAGGAAATTTGTGGCTCCTCTCTGATTCCAGAACTTTCTGTCACCAAAATGTGAGGAAAACGTGTTTTTTTAACCAAATTTTGAGGTTTGCAAAGGATTCTGGGTAACAGAACGTGGTCAGAGCCCCACAAGTCACCCTATCTTGGATTCCCCTAGGTCTCTAGTTTTCAAAAAGGCACAGGTTTGGTAGGTTTCCCTAGGTGCCGGCTGAGCTAGAGGCCAAAATCTACAGGTAGGCACTTTGCAAAAAACACCTCTGTTTTCTTTCAAAAAATGTGATGTGTCCACGTTGCGTTTTGGGGCATCTCCTGTCGCGGGCGCTAGGCCTGCCCACACAAGTAAGGTATCATTTTTATCGGGAGACTTGGGGGAACGCTGAGTGGAAGGAAATTTGTGGCTCCTCTCTGATTCCAGAACTTTCTGTCACCAAAATGTGAGGAAAACGTGTTTTTTTAGCCACAGTTTGAGGTTTGCAAAGTATTCTGGGTAACAGAACGTGGTCAGAGCCCCACAAGTCACCCCATCTTGGATTCCCCTGGGTCTCTAGTTTTCAAAAATGCCCAGGATTGGTAGGTTTCCCTAGGTGCCGGCTGAGCTAGAGGCCAAAATCTACAGGTAGACACTTTGTAAAAAACACCTCTGTTTTCTTTAAAAAAATGTGATGTATCCACGTTGCGTTTTGGGGCATTTCCTGTCGCGGGCGCTAGGCCTACCCACACAAGTGAGGTATCATTTTTATCGGGAGACTTGGGGGAATGCTGGGTGGAAGGAAATTTGTGGCTCTTCTCTGATTCCAGAACCTTCTGTCACCAAAATGTGAGAAAAACGTGTTTTTTAGCCAAATTTTGAGGTTTGCAAAAGATTCTGGGTAACAGAACCTGGTCAGAGCCCCACAAGTCACCCCATCTTGGATTCCCCTAGGTCTCTAGTTTTCAAAAATGCCCAGGTTTGGTAGGTTTCCCTAGGTGCCGGCTGAGCTAGAGGCCAAAATCTACAGGTAGGCACTTTGCAAAAAACACCTCTGTTTTCTTTCAAAAAATGTGATGTGTCCACGTTGCGTTTTGGGGCATTTCCTGTCGCGGGCGCTAGGCCTACCCACACAAGTGAGGTATCATTTTTATCGGGAGACTTGGAGGAACACTGGGTGGAAGGAAATTTGTGGCTCCTCTCAGATTCCAGAACTTTCTGTCACCGAAATGTGAGGAAAACGTGTTTTTTTAGCCAAATTTTGTGCTTTGAAAAGGATTCTGGGTAACAGAACCTGGTCAGTGCCCCACAAGTCACCCCCATCTTGGATTCCCCTGGGTTTCTAGTTTTCAAAAATGCGCTGGTTTGCTAGGTTTCCCCAGGTGCCGGCTGAGCTAGAGGCCAAAATCCACAGGTAGGCACTGTTTTCTATGCAAAAAATGTGATGTGTCCATGTTGTGTTTTGGGCCATTTCCTGTGGCAGGCGCTAGGCCTACCCACACAAGTGAGGTATCATTTTTATTGGGAGACTTGGGGGAACGCTGGGTGGAAGGAAATTTGTGGCTCCTCTCAGATTCCAGAACTTTCTGTCACCGAAATGTGAGGAAAATGTGTTTTTTTTAGCCAAATGTTGAGGTTTGCAAAGGATTCTGGGTAACAGAACTTGGTCAGAGCCCCACAAGTCACCCCATCTTGGATTCCCCTAGGTCTCTAGTTTTACAAAATGCACAGGTTTGGTAGGTTTCCCTAGGTGCCGGCTGAGCTAGAGGCCAAAATCTACAGGTAGGCACTTTGCAAAAAACACCTCTGTTTTCTTTCAAAAAATGTGATGTGTCCACGTTGCGTTTTGGGGCATTTCCTGTAACGGGCGTTAGGCCTACCCACACAAGTGAGGTATCATTTTTATCAGGAGACTTGGGGAAACGCTGGGTGGAAGGAAATTTGTGGCTCCTCTCTGATTCCAGAACTTTCTGTCACCAAAATGTGAGGAAAACGTGTTTTTTTAGCAAAATTTTGAGGTTTGCAAAGGATTCTGGGTAACAGAACCTGGTCAGAGCCCCACAAGTCACCCCATCCTGGATTCCCCTAGGTCTCTAGTTTTAAAAAATGCACAGGTTTGGTAGGTTTCCCTGAGTGCTGGCTGAGCTAGAGGCCAAAATCTACAGGTAGGCACTTTGCAAAAAACACCTCTGTTTTCTTTCAAAAAATGTGATGTGTCCATGTTGCGTTTTGGGGCATTTCCTGTTGCGGGCGCTAGGCCTACCCACACAAGTGAGGTATCATTTTTATCGGGAAACTTGGGGAAACGCTGGGTGGAACGAAATTCGTGGCTTTTCTCTGATTCCAGAACATTCTGTCACCGAAATGTGAGGAAAACGTGTTTTTTTAGCCAAATTTTGAGGTTTGCAAAGGATTCTGGGTAATAGAACCTGGTCAGAGCCCCACAAGTCACCCCATCTTGGATTCCCCTAGGTCTCTAGTTTTAAAAAATGCACAGGTTTGGTAGGTTTCCCTGAGTGCTGGCTGAGCTAGAGGCCAAAATCTACAGGTAGGCACTTTGCAAAAAACACCTCTGTTTTCTTTAAAAAAATGTGATGTGTCCATGTTGCGTTTTGGGGCATTTCCTGTTGCGGGCGCTAGGCCTACCCACACAAGTGAGGTATCATTTTTATCGGGAAACTTGGGGAAACGCTGGGTGGAACGAAATTCGTGGCTTTTCTCTGATTCCAGAACATTCTGTCACCGAAATGTGAGGAAAACGTGTTTTTTTAGCCAAATTTTGAGGTTTGCAAAGGATTCTGGGTAATAGAACCTGGTCAGAGCCCCACAAGTCACCCCATCCTGGATTCCCCTAGGTCTCTAGTTTTAAAAAATGCACAGGTTTGGTAGGTTTCCCTGAGTGCCGGCTAAGCTAGAGGCCAAAATCCACAGGTAGGCACTGTTTTCTATGCAAAAAATGTGATGTGTCCATGTTGTGTTTTGGGCCATTTCCTGTGGCAGGCGCTAGGCCTACCCACACAAGTGAGGTATCATTTTTATTGGGAGACTTGGGGGAACGCTGGGTGGAAGGAAATTTGTGGCTCCTCTCAGATTCCAGAACTTTCTGTCACCGAAATGTGAGGAAAATTTGTTTTTTTTAGCCAAATGTTGAGGTTTGCAAAGGATTCTGGGTAACAGAACTTGGTCACAGCCCCACAAGTCACCCCATCTTGGATTCCCCTAGGTCTCTAGTTTTACAAAATGCACAGGTTTGGTAGGTTTCCCTAGGTGCCGGCTGAGCTAGAGGCCAAAATCTACAGGTAGGCACTTTGCAAAAAACACCTCTGTTTTCTTTAAAAAAATGTGATGTGTCCATGTTGCGTTTTGGGGCATTTCCCGTTGCGGGCGCTAGGCCTACCCACACAAGTGAGGTATCATTTTTATCGGGAAACTTGGGGAAACGCTGGGTGGAACGAAATTCGTGGCTTTTCTCTGATTCCAGAACATTCTGTCACCGAAATGTGAGGAAAACGTGTTTTTTTAGCCAAATTTTGAGGTTTGCAAAGGATTCTGGGTAATAGAACCTGGTCAGAGCCCCACAAGTCGCCCCATCTTGGATTCCCCTGGGTCTCTAGTTTTCAAAAATGCCCAGGATTGGTAGGTTTCCCTAGGTGCCGGCTGAGCTAGAGGCCAAAATCTACAGGTAGACACTTTGTAAAAAACACCTCTGTTTTCTTTCAAAAAATGTGATGTATCCACGTTGCGTTTTGGGGCATTTCCTGTCGCGGGCGCTAGGCCTACCCACACAAGTGAGGTATCATTTTTATCGGGAGACTTGGGGGAATGCTGGGTGGAAGGAAATTTGTGGCTCTTCTCTGATTCCAGAACCTTCTGTCACCAAAATGTGAGAAAAACGTGTTTTTTTTAGCCAAATTTTGAGGTTTGCAAAAGATTCTGGGTAACAGAACCTGGTCAGAGCCCCACAAGTCACCCCATCTTGGATTCCCCTAGGTCTCTAGTTTTCAAAAATGCCCAGGTTTGGTAGGTTTCCCTAGGTGCCGGCTGAGCTAGAGGCCAAAATCTACAGGTAGGCACTTTGCAAAAAACACCTCTGTTTTCTTTCAAAAAATGTGATGTGTCCACGTTGCGTTTTGGGGCATTTCCTGTCGCGGGCGCTAGGCCTACCCACACAAGTGAGGTATCATTTTTATCGGGAGACTTGGAGGAACACTGGGTGGAAGGAAATTTGTGGCTCCTCTCAGATTCCAGAACTTTCTGTCACCGAAATGTGAGGAAAACGTGTTTTTTTAGCCAAATTTTGTGCTTTGAAAAGGATTCTGGGTAACAGAACCTGGTCAGTGCCCCACAAGTCACCCCCATCTTGGATTCCCCTGGGTTTCTAGTTTTCAAAAATGCGCTGGTTTGCTAGGTTTCCCCAGGTGCCGGCTGAGCTAGAGGCCAAAATCCACAGGTAGGCACTGTTTTCTATGCAAAAAATGTGATGTGTCCATGTTGTGTTTTGGGCCATTTCCTGTGGCAGGCGCTAGGCCTACCCACACAAGTGAGGTATCATTTTTATTGGGAGACTTGGGGGAACGCTGGGTGGAAGGAAATTTGTGGCTCCTCTCAGATTCCAGAACTTTCTGTCACCGAAATGTGAGGAAAATGTGTTTTTTTTAGCCAAATGTTGAGGTTTGCAAAGGATTCTGGGTAACAGAACTTGGTCAGAGCCCCACAAGTCACCCCATCTTGGATTCCCCTAGGTCTCTAGTTTTACAAAATGCACAGGTTTGGTAGGTTTCCCTAGGTGCCGGCTGAGCTAGAGGCCAAAATCTACAGGTAGGCACTTTGCAAAAAACACCTCTGTTTTCTTTCAAAAAATGTGATGTGTCCACGTTGCGTTTTGGGGCATTTCCAGTAACGGGCGTTAGGCCTACCCACACAAGTGAGGTATCATTTTTATCAGGAGACTTGGGGAAACGCTGGGTGGAAGGAAATTTGTGGCTCCTCTCTGATTCCAGAACTTTCTGTCACCAAAATGTGAGGAAAACGTGTTTTTTTAGCAAAATTTTGAGGTTTGCAAAGGATTCTGGGTAACAGAACCTGGTCAGAGCCCCACAAGTCACCCCATCCTGGATTCCCCTAGGTCTCTAGTTTTAAAAAATGCACAGGTTTGGTAGGTTTCCCTGAGTGCTGGCTGAGCTAGAGGCCAAAATCTACAGGTAGGCACTTTGCAAAAAACACCTCTGTTTTCTTTCAAAAAATGTGATGTGTCCATGTTGCGTTTTGGGGCATTTCCTGTTGCGGGCGCTAGGCCTACCCACACAAGTGAGGTATCATTTTTATCGGGAAACTTGGGGAAACGCTGGGTGGAACGAAATTCGTGGCTTTTCTCTGATTCCAGAACATTCTGTCACCGAAATGTGAGGAAAACGTGTTTTTTTAGCCAAATTTTGAGGTTTGCAAAGGATTCTGGGTAATAGAACCTGGTCAGAGCCCCACAAGTCACCCCATCTTGGATTCCCCTAGGTCTCTAGTTTTAAAAAATGCACAGGTTTGGTAGGTTTCCCTGAGTGCTGGCTGAGCTAGAGGCCAAAATCTACAGGTAGGCACTTTGCAAAAAACACCTCTGTTTTCTTTAAAAAAATGTGATGTGTCCATGTTGCGTTTTGGGGCATTTCCCGTTGCGGGCGCTAGGCCTACCCACACAAGTGAGGTATCATTTTTATCGGGAAACTTGGGGAAACGCTGGGTGGAACGAAATTCGTGGCTTTTCTCTGATTCCAGAACATTCTGTCACCGAAATGTGAGGAAAACGTGTTTTTTTAGCCAAATTTTGAGGTTTGCAAAGGATTCTGGGTAATAGAACCTGGTCAGAGCCCCACAAGTCGCCCCATCCTGGATTCCCCTAGGTCTCTAGTTTTAAAAAATGCACAGGTTTGGTAGGTTTCCCTGAGTGCCGGCTGAGCTAGAGGCCAAAATCCACAGGTAGGCACTGTTTTCTATGCAAAAAATGTGATGTGTCCATGTTGTGTTTTGGGCCATTTCCTGTGGCAGGCGCTAGGCCTACCCACACAAGTGAGGTATCATTTTTATTGGGAGACTTGGGGGAACGCTGGGTGGAAGGAAATTTGTGGCTCCTCTCAGATTCCAGAACTTTCTGTCACCGAAATGTGAGGAAAATGTGTTTTTTTTAGCCAAATGTTGAGGTTTGCAAAGGATTCTGGGTAACAGAACTTGGTCACAGCCCCACAAGTCACCCCATCTTGGATTCCCCTAGGTCTCTAGTTTTACAAAATGCACAGGTTTGGTAGGTTTCCCTAGGTGCCGGCTGAGCTAGAGGCCAAAATCTACAGGTAGGCACTTTGCAAAAAACACCTCTGTTTTCTTTCAAAAAATATGATGTGTCCACGTTGCGTTTTGGGGCATTTCCTGTCACGGGCGTTAGGCCTACCCACACAAGTGAGGTATCATTTTTATCAGGAGACTTGGGGAAACGCTGGGTGGAAGGACATTTGTGGCTCCTCTCTGATTCCAGAACTTTCTGTCACCAAAATGTGAGGAAAACGTGTTTTTTTAGCAAAATTTTGAGGTTTGCAAAGGATTCTGGGTAACAGAACCTGGTCAGAGCCCCACAAGTCACCCCATCCTGGATTCCCCTAGGTCTCTAGTTTTAAAAAATGCACAGGTTTGGTAGGTTTCCCTGAGTGCTGGCTGAGCTAGAGGCCAAAATCTACAGGTAGGCACTTTGCAAAAAACACCTCTGTTTTCTTTCAAAAAATGTGATGTGTCCATGTTGCGTTTTGGGGCATTTCCTGTTGCGGGCGCTAGGCCTACCCACACAAGTGAGGTATCATTTTTATCGGGAAACTTGGGGAAACGCTGGGTGGAACGAAATTCGTGGCTTTTCTCTGATTCCAGAACATTCTGTCACCGAAATGTGAGGAAAACGTGTTTTTTTAGCCAAATTTTGAGGTTTGCAAAGGATTCTGGGTAATAGAACCTGGTCAGAGCCCCACAAGTCACCCCATCTTGGATTCCCCTAGGTCTCTAGTTTTAAAAAATGCCCAGGTTTGGTAGGTTTTCCTAGGTGCCGGCTGAGCTAGAGGCCAAAATCTACAGGTAGGCACTTTGCAGAAAAACACCTCTGTTTTCTTTCAAAAAATGTGATGTGCCCACGTTGTATTTTGGGGCCTTTCCTGTCGCGGGCGCTAGGCCTACCCACACAAGTGAGGTATCATTTTTATCGGGAGACTTGGGGGAATGCTGGGTAGAAGGATATTTGTGGCTCCTCTCTGATTCCAGAACTTTCTGTCACCAAAATGTGAGGAAAACGTGTTTTTTTAGCCAAGTTTTGAGGTTTGCAAAGGATTCTGGGTAACAGAACCTGGTCAGAGCCCCACAAGTCACCCCATCTTGGATTCCCCTAGGTCTCAAGCTTTAAAAAATGCACAGGTTTGGTAGGTTTCCCTAGGTGCCGGCTGAGCTAGAGGCCAAAATCTACAGGTAGGCACTTTGCAAAAAACACCTCTGTTTTCTTTAAAAAAATGTGATGTGTCCACGTTGAGTTTTGCGGCATTTCCTGTCGCGGGCGCTAAGCCTACCCACACAAGTGAGGTATCATTTTTATCAGGAGACGTGGGGGAACGCTGGGTGGAAGGAAATTTGTGGCTCTTCTCTGATTCCAGAACCTTCTGTCACCAAAATATGAGAAAAACGTGTTTTTTAGCCAAATTTTGAGGTTTGTAAAGGATTCTGGGTAACAGAACCTGGTCAGAGCCCCACAAGTCACCCCATCTTGGATTCCCCTAGGTCTCTAGTTTTCAAAAATGCCCAGGTTTGGTAGGTTTCCCTAGGTGCCGGCTGAGCTAGAGGCCAAAATCTACAGGTAGGCACTTTGCAAAAAACACCTCTGTTTTCTAACAAAAAATGTGATGTGTCCACTGTGTGTTTTGGGCCATTTCCTGTCGCGGGCGCTAGGCCTACCCACACAAGTGAGGTATAATTTTTATCGGGAGACTTGGGGAAACGCTGGGTGGAAGGAAATTTGTGGCTCCTCTCAGATTCCAGAACTTTCTGTCACCGAAATGTGAGGAAAATGTGTTTTTTTTAGCCAAATGTTGAGGTTTGCAAAGGATTCTGGGTAACAGAACTTGGTCACAGCCCCACAAGTCACCCCATCTTGGATTCCCCTAGGTCTCTAGTTTTACAAAATGCACAGGTTTGGTAGGTTTCCCTAGGTGCCGGCTGAGCTAGAGGCCAAAATCTACAGGTAGGCACTTTGCAAAAAACACCTCTGTTTTCTTTAAAAAAATATGATGTGTCCACGTTGCGTTTTGGGGCATTTCCTGTCACGGGCGTTAGGCCTACCCACACAAGTGAGGTATCATTTTTATCAGGAGACTTGGGGAAACGCTGGGTGGAAGGAAATTTGTGGCTCCTCTCTGATTCCAGAACTTTCTGTCACCAAAATGTGAGGAAAACATGTTTTTTTAGCAAAATTTTGAGGTTTGCAAAGGATTCTGGGTAACAGAACCTGGTCAGAGCCCCACAAGTCACCCCATCCTGGATTCCCCTAGGTCTCTAGTTTTAAAAAATGCACAGGTTTGGTAGGTTTCCCTGAGTGCTGGCTGAGCTAGAGGCCAAAATCTACAGGTAGGCACTTTGCAAAAAACACCTCTGTTTTCTTTCAAAAAATGTGATGTGTCCATGTTGCGTTTTGGGGCATTTCCTGTTGCGGGCGCTAGGCCTACCCACACAAGTGAGGTATCATTTTTATCAGGAAACTTGGGGAAACGCTGGGTGGAACGAAATTCGTGGCTTTTCTCTGATTCCAGAACATTCTGTCACCGAAATGTGAGGAAAACGTGTTTTTTTAGCCAAATTTTGAGGTTTGCAAAGGATTCTGGGTAATAGAACCTGGTCAGAGCCCCACAAGTCACCCCATCTTGGATTCCCCTAGGTCTCTAGTTTTAAAAAATGCCCAGGTGTGGTAGGTTTTCCTAGGTGCCGGCTGAACTAGAGGCCAAAATCTACAGGTAGGCACTTTGCAGAAAAACACCTCTGTTTTCTTTCAAAAAATGTGATGTGCCCACGTTGTATTTTGGGGCCTTTCCTGTCGCGGGCGCTAGGCCTACCCACACAAGTGAGGTATCATTTTTATCGGGAGACTTGGGGGAATGCTGGGTAGAAGGAAATTTGTGGCTCCTCTCTGATTCCAGAACTTTCTGTCACCAAAATGTGAGGAAAACGTGTTTTTTTAGCCAAGTTTTGAGGTTTGCAAAGGATTCTGGGTAACAGAACCTGGTCAGAGCCCCACAAGTCACCCCATCTTGGATTCCCCTAGGTCTCTAGCTTTAAAAAATGCACAGGTTTGGTAGGTTTCCCTAGGTGCCGGCTGAGCTAGAGGCCAAAATCTACAGGTAGGCACTTTGCAAAAAACACCTCTGTTTTCTTTAAAAAAATGTGATGTGTCCACGTTGAGTTTTGGGGCACTTCCTGTCGCGGGCGCTAAGCCTACCCACACAAGTGAGGTATCATTTTTATCAGGAGACGTGGGGGAACGCTGGGTGGAAGGAAATTTGTGGCTCTTCTCTGATTCCAGAACCTTCTGTCACCAAAATATGAGAAAAACGTGTTTTTTAGCCAAATTTTGAGGTTTGTAAAGGATTCTGGGTAACAGAACCTGGTCAGAGCCCCACAAGTCACCCCATCTTGGATTCCCCTAGGTCTCTAGTTTTCAAAAATGCCCAGGTTTGGTAGGTTTCCCTAGGTGCTGGCTGAGCTAGAGGCCAAAATCTACAGGTAGGCACTTTGCAAAAAACACCTCTGTTTTCTAACAAAAAATGTGATGTGTCCACGGTGTGTTTTGGGCCATTTCCTGTCGCGGGCGCTAGGCCTACCCACACAAGTGAGGTATAATTTTTATCGGGAGACTTGGGGGAACACTGGGTGGAAGGAAATTTGTGGCTCCTCTCAGATTCCAGAACTTTCTGTCACCGAAATGTGAGGAAAACGTCTTTTTTTAGCCAAATTTTGTGGTTTGAAAAGGATTCTGGGTAACAGAACCTGGTCAGTGCCCCACAAGTCACCCCCATCTTGGATTCCCCTGGGTTTCTAGTTTTCAAAAATGCGCTGGTTTGCTAGGTTTCCCCAGGTGCCGGCTGAGCTAGAGGCCAAAATCCACAGGTAGGCACTGTTTTCTATGAAAAAATGTGATGTGTCCACGTTGTGTTTTGGGCCATTTCCTGTGGCAGGCGCTAGGCCTACCCACACAAGTGAGGTATCATTTTTATTGGGAGACTTGGGGGAACGCTGGGTGGAAGGATATTTGTGGCTCCTCTCAGATTCCAGAACTTTCTGTCACCGAAATGTGAGGAAAATTTGTTTTTTTAGCCAAATTTTGAGGTTTGCAAAGGATTCTGGGTAACAGAACTTGGTCAGAGCCCCACAAGTCACCCCATCTTGGATTCCCCTAGGTCTCTAGTTTTACAAAATGCACAGGTTTGGTAGGTTTCCCTAGGTGCCGGCTGAGCTAGAGGCCAAAATCTACAGGTAGGCACTTTGCAAAAAACACCTCTGTTTTCTTTAAAAAAATGTGATGTGTCAACGTTGCGTTTTGGGGCATTTCCTGTCACAGGCGTTAGGCCTACCCACACAAGTGAGGTATCATTTTTATCGGGAGACTTGGGGAAACGCTGGGTGGAAGGAAATTTGTGGCTCCTCTCTGATTCCTGAACTTTCTGTCACCAAAATGTGAGGAAAATGTGTTTTTTTAGCAAAATTTTGAGGATTGCAAAGGATTCTGGGTAACAGAACCTGGTCAGAGCCCCACAAGTCACCCCATCTTGGATTCCCCTAGATCTCTAGTTTTCAAAAATGCACAGGTTTGGTAGGTTTCCCTAGGTGCTGGCTGAGCTAGAGGCCAAAATCTACAGGTAGGCACTTTGCAAAAAACACCTCTGTTTTCTTTCAAAAAATGTGATGTGTCCACGTTGCGTTTTGGGGCATTTCCTGTCGCGGGCGCTAGGCCTACCCACACAAGTGAGGTATCATTTTTATCGGGAAACTTGGGGAAACGCTGGGTGGAACGAAATTCATGGCTTTTCTCTGATTCCAGAACATTCTGTCACCGAAATGTGAGGAAAACGTGTTTTTTTAGCCAAATTTTGAGGTTTGCAAAGGATTCTGGGTAACAGAACCTGGTCAGAGCCCCACAAGTCACCCCATCTTGGATTCCCCTAGGTCTCTAGTTTTACAAAATGCCCAGGTTTGGTAGGTTTCCCTAGGTGCCGGCTGAGCTAGAGGCCAAAATCTACAGGTAGGCACTTTGCAAAAAACACCTCTGTTTTCTAACAAAAAATGTGATGTGTCCACGGTGTGTTTTGGGCCATTTCCTGTCGCGGGCGCTAGGCCTACCCACACAAGTGAGGTATAATTTTTATCGGGAGACTTGGGGGAACACTGGGTGGAAGGAAATTTGTGGCTCCTCTCAGATTCCAGAACTTTCTGTCACCGAAATGTGAGGAAAACGTCTTTTTTTAGCCAAATTTTGTGGTTTGAAAAGGATTCTGGGTAACAGAACCTGGTCAGTGCCCCACAGGTCACCCCCATCTTGGATTCCCCTGGGTTTCTAGTTTTCAAAAATGCGCTGGTTTGCTAGGTTTCCCCAGGTGCCGGCTGAGCTAGAGGCCAAAATCCACAGGTAGGCACTGTTTTCTATGAAAAAATGTGATGTGTCCACGTTGTGTTTTGGGCCATTTCCTGTGGCAGGCGCTAGGCCTACCCACACAAGTGAGGTATCATTTTTATTGGGAGACTTGGGGGAACGCTGGGTGGAAGGATATTTGTGGCTCCTCTCAGATTCCAGAACTTTCTGTCACCGAAATGTGAGGAAAATTTGTTTTTTTAGCCAAATTTTGAGGTTTGCAAAGGATTCTGGGTAACAGAACTTGGTCAGAGCCCCACAAGTCACCCCATCTTGGATTCCCCTAGGTCTCTAGTTTTACAAAATGCACAGGTTTGGTAGTTTTCCCTAGGTGCCGGCTGAGCTAGAGGCCAAAATCTACAGGTAGGCACTTTGCAAAAAACACCTCTGTTTTCTTAAAAAAAATGTGATGTGTCAACGTTGCGTTTTGGGGCATTTCCTGTCACAGGCGTTAGGCCTACCCACACAAGTGAGGTATCATTTTTATCGGGAGACTTGGGGAAACGCTGGGTGGAAGGAAATTTGTGGCTCCTCTCTGATTCCAGAACTTTCTGTCACCAAAATGTGAGGAAAATGTGTTTTTTTAGCAAAATTTTGAGGATTGCAAAGGATTCTGGGTAACAGAACCTGGTCAGAGCCCCACAAGTCACCCCATCTTGGATTCCCCTAGGTCTCTAGTTTTCAAAAATGCACAGGTTTGGTAGGTTTCCCTAGGTGCTGGCTGAGCTAGAGGCCAAAATCTACAGGTAGGCACTTTGCAAAAAACACCTCTGTTTTCTTTCAAAAAATGTGATGTGTCCACGTTGCGTTTTGGGGCATTTCCTGTCGCGGGCGCTAGGCCTACCCACACAAGTGAGGTATCATTTTTATCGGGAAACTTGGGGAAACGCTGGGTGGAACGAAATTCATGGCTTTTCTCTGATTCCAGAACATTCTGTCACCGAAATGTGAGGAAAACGTGTTTTTTTAACCAAATTTTGAGGTTTGCAAAGGATTCTGGGTAACAGAACCTGGTCAGAGCCCCACAAGTCACCCCATCTTGGATTCCCCTAGGTCTCTAGTTTTAAAAAATGCCCAGGTTTGGTAGGTTTTCCTAGGTGCCGGCTGAGCTAGAGGCCAAAATCTACAGGTAGGCACTTTGCAGAAAAACACCTCTGTTTTCTTTAAAAAAAATTGATGTGTCCACGTTGCATTTTGGGGCATTTCCTGTTGCGGGCACTAGGCCTACCCACACAAGTGAGGTATCATTTTTATCGGGAGACTTGGGGGAACGCTGAGTGGAAGGAAATTTGTGGCTCCTCTCTGATTCCAGAACTTTCTGTCACCAAAATGTGAGGGAAACGTGTTTTTTTAGCCAAATTTTGAGGTTTGCAAAGGATTCTGGGTAACAGAACGTGGTCAGAGCCCCACAAGTCACCCTATCTTGGATTCCCCTAGGTCTCTAGTTTTCAAAAATGCACAGGTTTGGTTGGTTTCCCTAGGTGTCGGCTGAGCTAGAGGCCAAAATCTACAGGTAGGCACTTTGCAAAAAACACCTTTGTTTTCTTTAAAAAAATGTGATGTGTCCACGTTGCGTTTTGGGGCATTTCCTGTCGCTTGCGCTAGGCCTACCCACACAAGTGAGGCATCATTTTTATCGGGAGACTTGGGGGAACGCTGAGTGGAAGGAAATTTGTGGCTCCTCTCTGATTCCAGAACTTTCTGTCACCAAAATGTGAGGAAAACGTGTTTTTTTAGCCACAGTTTGAGGTTTGCAAAGGATTCTGGGTAGCAGAACCTGGTCAGAGCCCCACAAGTCACCCCATCTTGGATTCCCCTAGGTCTCTAGTTTTCAAAAATGCCCATGATTGGTAGGTTTCCCTAGGTGCCGGCTGAGCTAGAGGCCAAAATCTACAGGTAGGCACTTTGTAAAAAACACCTCTGTTTTCTTTCAAAAAATGTGATGTATCCATGTTGCATTTTGGGGCATTTCCTGTCGCGGGCGCTAGGACTACCCACACAAGTGAGGTATCATTTTTATCGGGAGACTTGGGGGAATGCTGGGTAGAAGGAAATTTGTGGCTCCTCTCTGATTCCAGAACTTTCTGTCACCAAAATGTGAGGAAAACGTGTTTTTTTAGCCAAGTTTTGAGGTTTGCAAAGGATTCTGGGTAACAGAACCTGGTCAGAGCCCCACAAGTCACCCCATCTTGGATTCCCCTAGGTCTCTAGCTTTAAAAAATGGTAGGTTTCCCTAGGTGCCGGCTGAGCTAGAGGCCAAAATCTACAGGTAGGCACTTTGCAAAAAACACCTCTGTTTTCTTTCAAAAAATGTGATGTGTCCACGTTGCGTTTTGGGGCATTTCCTGTCGCGGGCGCTAAGCCTGCCCACACAAGTGAGGTATCATTTTTATCAGGAGACTTGGGGGAAATCTGGGTGGAAGGAAATTTGTGGCTCTTCTCTGATTCCAGAACCTTCTGTCACCAAAATATGAGAAAAACGTGTTTTTTAGCCAAATTTTGAGGTTTGTAAAGGATTCTGGGTAACAGAACCTGGTCAGAGCCCCACAAGTCACCCCATCTTGGATTCCCCTAGGTCTCTAGTTTTCAAAAATGCCCAGGTTTGGTAGGTTTCCCTAGGTGCCGGCTGAGCTAGAGGCCAAAATCTACAGGTAGGCACTTTGCAAAAAACACCTCTGTTTTGTATCAAAAAATGTGATGTGTCCACGTTGTGTTTTGGGCCATTTCCTGTCGCGGGCGCTAGGCCTACCCACACAAGTGAGGTATCATTTTTATCGGGAGACTTGGGGGAACACTGGGTGGAAGGAAATTTGTGGCTCCTCTCAGATTCCAGAACTTTCTGTCACCGAAATGTGAGGAAAACGTCTTTTTTTAGCCAAATTTTGTGGTTTGAAAAGGATTCTGGGTAACAGAACCTGGTCAGTGCCCCACAAGTCACCCCCATCTTGGATTCCCCTGGGTTTCTAGTTTTCAAAAATGCGCTGGTTTGCTAGGTTTCCCCAGGTGCCGGCTGAGCTAGAGGCCAAAATCCACAGGTAGGCACTGTTTTCTATGAAAAAATGTGATGTGTCCACGTTGTGTTTTGGGCCATTTCCTGTGGCAGGCGCTAGACCTACCCACACAAGTGAGGTATCATTTTTATTGGGAGACTTGGGGGAACGCTGGGTGGAAGGATATTTGTGGCTCCTCTCAGATTCCAGAACTTTCTGTCACCAAAATGTGAGGAAAATGTGTTTTTTTAGCCAAATTTTGAGGTTTGCAAAGGATTCTGGGTAACAGAACTTGGTCAGAGCCCCACAAGTCACCCCATCTTGGATTCCCCTAGGTCTCTAGTTTTACAAAATGCACAGGTTTGGTAGGTTTCCCTAGGTGCCGGCTGAGCTAGAGGCCAAAATCTACAGGTAGGCACTTTGCAAAAAACACCTCTGTTTTCTTTCAAAAAATGTGATGTGTCCACGTTGCGTTTTGGGGCATTTCCTGTCACAGGCGTTAGGCCTACCCACACAAGTGAGGTATCATTTTTATCGGGAGACTTGGGGAAAAGCTGGGTGGAAGGAAATTTGTGGCTCCTCTCTGATTCCAGAACTTTCTGTCACCAAAATGTGAGGAAAATGTGTTTTTTTAGCAAAATTTTGAGGTTTGCAAAGGATTCTGGGTAACAGAACCTGGTCCGAGCCCCACAAGTCACCCCATCTTGGATTCCCCTAGGTCTCTAGTTTTCAAAAATGCACAGGTTTGGTAGGTTTCCCTAGGTGCTGGCTGAGCTAGAGGCCAAAATCTACAGGTAGGCACTTTGCAAAAAACACCTCTGTTTTCTTTAAAAAAATGTGATGTGTCCACGTTGCGTTTTGGGGCATTTCCTGTCGCGGGCGCTAGGCCTACCCACACAAGTGAGGTATCATTTTTATCGGGAGACTTGGGGAAACGCTGGGTGGAACGAAATTCGTGGCTTCTCTCTGATTCCAGAACTTTCTGTCACCGAAATGTGAGGAAAACGTGTTTTTTTAGCCAAATTTTGAGGTTTGCAAAGGATTCTGGGTAACAGAACCTGGTCAGAGCCCCACAAGTCACCCCATCTTGGATTCCCCTAGGTCTCTAGTTTTAAAAAATGCCCAGGTTTGGAAGGTTTCCCTAGGTGCCGGCTAAGCTGGAGGCCAAAATCTACAGGTAGGCACTTTGCAGAAAAACACCTCTGTTTTCTTTCAAAAAATGTGATGTGTCCACGTTGCATTTTGGGGCATTTCCTGTTGCGGGCACTAGGCCTACCCACACAAGTGAGGTATCATTTTTATCGGGAGACTTGGGGAAACGCTGGGTGGAACGAAATTCGTGGCTTCTCTCTGATTCCAGAATTTCTGTCACCGAAATGTGAGGAAAACGTGTTTTTTTAGCCAAATTTTGAGGTTTGCAAAGGATTCTGGGTAACAGAACCTGGTCAGAGCCCCACAAGTCACCCCATCTTGGATTCCCCTAGGTCTCTAGCTTTAAAAAATGCACAGGTTTGGTAGGTTTCCCTAGGTGCCGGCTGAGCTAGAGGCCAAAATCTACAGGTAGGCACTTTGCAAAAAACACCTCTGTTTTCTTTCAAAAAATGTGATGTGTCCACGTTGCGTTTTGGGGCATTTCCTGTCGCGGGCGCTAAGCCTGCCCACACAAGTGAGGCATCATTTTTATCGGGAGACTTGGGGGAACGCTGAGTGGAAGGAAATTAGTGGCTCCTCTCTGATTCCAGAACTTTCTGTCACCAAAATGTGAGGAAAATGTGTTTTTTTAGCCAAAGTTTGAGGTTTGCAAAGGATTCTGGGTAACAGAACCTGGTCAGAGCCCCACAAGTCACCCCATCTTGGATTCCCCTAGGTCTCTAGTTTTAAAAAATGTCCAGGTTTGGTAGGTTTCCCTAGGTGCCGGCTGAGCTAGAGGCCACAATCTACAGGTAGGCACTTTGCAAAAAACACCTCTGTTTTCTTTCAAAAAATGTGATGTGTCCACGTTGCGTTTTGGGGCATTTCCTGTCGCGGGCGCTAGGCCTACCCACACAAGTGAGGTATCATTTTTATCGGGCGACTTGGAGGAACACTGGGTGGAAGGAAATTTGTGGCTCCTCTCAGATTCCAGAACTTTCTGTCACCGAAATATGAGGAAAACGTGTTTTTTTAGCCAAATTTTGTGGTTTGAAAAGGATTCTGGGTAACAGAACCTGGTCAGTGCCCCACAAGTCACCCCCATCTTGGATTCCCCTGGGTTTCTAGTTTTCAAAAATGCGCTGGTTTGCTAGGTTTCCCCAGGTGCCGGCTGAGCTAGAGGCCAAAATCCACAGGTAGGCACTGTTTTCTATGAAAAAATGTGATGTGTCCACATTGTGTTTTGGGCCATTTCCTGTGGCAGGCGCTAGGCCTACCCACACAAGTGAGGTATCATTTTTATCGGGAGACTTGGGGGAACGCTGAGTGGAAGGAAATTTGTGGCTCCTCTCTGATTCCAGAACTTTCTGTCATCAAAATGTGAGGAAAACGTGTTTTTTTAGGCACAGTTTGAGGTTTGCAAAGGATTCTGGGTAACAGAACCTGGTCAGAGCCCCACAAATCACCCCATCTTGGATTCCCCTAGGTCTCTAGTTTTCAAAAATGCCCAGGATTGGTAGGTTTCCCTAGGTGCCGGCTGAGCTAGAGGCCAAAATCTACAGGTAGGCACTTTGTAAAAAACACCTCTGTTTTCTTTCAAAAAATGTGATGTATCCACGTTGCGTTTTGGGGCATTTCCTGTCGCGGGCGCTAGGCCTACCCACACAACTGAGGTATCATTTTTATCGGGAGACTTGGGGGAATGTTGGGTGGAAGGAAATTAGTGGCTCCTCTCTGATTCCAGAACTTTCTGTCACCAAAATGTGAGGAAAACGTGTTTTTTTAGCCAAAGTTTGAGGTTTGCAAAGGATTCTGGGTAACAGAACCTGGTCAGAGCCCCACAAGTCACCCCATCTTGGATTCCCCTAGGTCTCTAGTTTTCAAAAATGTCCAGGTTTGGTAGGTTTCCCTAGGTGCCGGCTGAGCTAGAGGCCAAAATCTACAGGTAGGCACTTTGCAAAAAACACCTCTGTTTTCTTTCAAAAAATGTGATGTGTCCACGTTGCGTTTTGGGGCATTTCCTGTCGCGGGCGCTAGGCCTACCCACACAAGTGAGGTATCATTTTTATCGGGAGAATTGGAGGAACACTGGGTGGAAGGAAATTTGTGGCTCCTCTCAGATTCCAGAACTTTCTGTCACCGAAATATGAGGAAAACGTGTTTTTTTAGCCAAATTTTGTGGTTTGAAAAGGATTCTGGGTAACAGAACCTGGTCAGTGCCCCACAAGTCACCCCCATCTTGGATTCCCCTGGGTTTCTAGTTTTCAAAAATGCGCTGGTTTGCTAGGTTTCCCCAGGTGCCGGCTGAGCTAGAGGCCAAAATCCACAGGTAGGCACTGTTTTCTATGCAAAAAATGTGATGTGTCCACATTGTGTTTTGGGCCATTTCCTGTGGCAGGCGCTAGGCCTACCCACACAAGTGAGGTATCATTTTTAATGGGAGACTTGGGGGAACGCTGGGTGGAAAGAAATTTGTGGCTCCTCTCAGATTCCAGACCTTTCTGTCACCGAAATGTGAGGAAAATGTGTTTTTTTTAGCCAAATTTTGAGGTTTGCAAAGGATTCTGGGCAACAGAACTTGGTCAGAGCCCCACAAGTCACCCCATCTTGGATTCCCCTAGGTCTCTAGTTTTACAAAATGCACAGGTTTGGTAGGTTTCCTTAGGTGCCGGCTGAGCTAGAGGCCAAAATCTACAGGTAGGCACTTTGCAAAAAACACCTCTGTTTTCTTTCAAAAAATGTGATGTGTCCACGTTGCGTTTTGGGGCATTTCCTGTCACGGGCGTTAGGCCTACCCACTCAAGTGAGGTATCATTTTTATCGGGAGACTTGGGGAAACGCTGGGTGGAAGGACATTTGTGGCTCCTCTCTAATTCCAGAACTTTCTGTCACCAAAATGTGAGGAAAACGTGTTTTTTTAGCAAAATTTTGAGGTTTGCAAAGGATTCTGGGTAACAGAACCTGGTCAGAGCCCCACAAGTCACCCCATCTTGGATTCCCCTAGGTCTCTAGTTTTCATAAATGCACAGGTTTGGTAGGTTTCCCTGAGTGCTGGCTGAGCTAGAGGCCAAAATCAACAGGTAGGCACTTTGTAAAAAACACCTCTGTTTTCTTTCAAAAAATGTGATGTGTCCACGTTGCGTTTTGGGGCATTTCCTGTCGCGGGCGCTAGGCCTACCCACACAAGTGAGGTATCATTTTTATCAGGAGACTTGGGGAAACGCTGGGTGGAACGAAATTCGTGGCTTCTCTCTGATTCCAGAACTTTCTGTCACCGAAATGGGGGGAAAACGTGTTTTTTTAGCCAAATTTTGAGGTTTGCAAAGGATTCTGGGTAACAGAACGTGGTCAGAGCCCCACAAGTCACCCTATCTTGGATTCCCCTAGGTCTTTAGTTTTCAAAAATGCACAGGTTTGGTAGGTTTCCCTAGGTGCCGGCTGAGCTAGAGGCCAAAATCTACAGGTAGGCACTTTGTAAAAAACACCTCTGTTTTCTTTAAAAAAATGTGATGTGTCCACGTTGCGTTTTGGGGCATTTCCTGTCGCGGGCGCTAGGCCTACCCACACAAGTGAGGTATCATTTTTATCGGGAGACTTGGGGGAACGCTGAGTGGAAGGAAATTTGTAGCTCCTCTCTGATTCCAGAACTTTCTGTCACCAAAATGTGAGGAAAACGTGTTTTTTTAGCCACAGTTTGAGGTTTGCAAAGGATTCTGGGTAACAGAACCTGGTCAGAGCCCCACAAATCTCCCATCTTGGATTCCCCTAGGTCTCTAGTTTTAAAAAATGCCCAGGATTGGTAGGTTTCCCTAGGTGCCGGCTGAGCTAGAGGCCAAAATCTACAGGTAGGCACTTTGTAAAAAACACCTCTGTGTTCTTTCAAAAAATGTGATGTGTCCACGTTGCGTTTTGGGGCATTTCCTGTCACGGGCGTTAGGCCTACCCACACAAGTGAGGTATCATTTTTATCGGGAGACTTGGGGAAACGCTGGGTGGAAGGAAATTTGTGGCTCCTCTCTAATTCCAGAACTTTCTGTCACCAAAATGTGAGGAAAACGTGTTTTTTTAGCAAAAGTTTGAGGTTTGCAAAGGATTCTGGGTAACAGAACCTGCTCAGAGCCCCACAAGTCACCCCATCTTGGATTCCCCTAGGTCTCTAGTTTTCATAAATGCACAGGTTTGGTAGGTTTCCCTGAGTGCTGGCTGAGCTAGAGGCCAAAATCTACAGGTAGGCACTTTGCAAAAAACACCTCTGTTTTCTTTAAAAAAATGTGATGTGTCCACGTTGCGTTTTGGGGCATTTCCTGTCGCGGGCGCTAGGCCTACCCACACAAGTGAGGTATCATTTTTATCGGGAGACTTGGGGAAACGCTGGGTGGAACGAAATTCGTGGGTTCTCTCTGATTCCAGAACTTTCTGTCACCGAAATGTGAGGAAAACGTGTTTTTTTAGCCAAATTTTGAGGTTTGCAAAGGATTCTGGGTAACAGAACGTGGTCAGAGCCCCACAAGTCACCCTATCTTGGATTCCCCTAGGTCTTTAGTTTTCAAAAATGCACAGGTTTGGTAGGTTTCCCTAGGTGCCGGCTGAGCTAGAGGCCAAAATCTACAGGTAGGCACTTTGTAAAAAACACCTCTGTTTTCTTTAAAAAAATGTGATGTGTCCACGTTGCGTTTTGGGGCGCTTCCTGTCGCGGGCGATAGGCCTACCCACACAAGTGAGGTATCATTTTTATCGGGAGACTTGGGGGAACGCTGAGTGGAAGGAAATTTGTGGCTCCTCTCTGATTCCAGAACTTTCTGTCATCAAAATGTGAGGAAAACGTGTTTTTTTAGCCACAGTTTGAGGTTTGTAAAGGATTCTGGGTAACAGAACCTGGTCAGAGCCCCACAAATCACCCCATCTTGGATTCCCCTAGGTCTCTAGTTTTCAAAAATGCCCAGGATTGGTAGGTTTCCCTAGGTGCCGGCTGAGCTAGAGGCCAAAATCTATAGGTAGGCACTTTGTAAAAAACACCTCTGTTTTCTTTCAAAAAATTTGATGTATCCACGTTGCGTTTTGGGGCATTTCCTGTCGCGGGCGCTAGGCCTACCCACACAAGTGAGGTATCATTTTTATCGGGAGACTTGGGGGAATGCTGGGTGGAAGGAAATTTGTGGCTCCTCTCTGATTCCAGAACTTTCTGTCACCAAAATGTGAGGAAAACGTGTTTTTTTAGCCAAGTTTTGAGGTTTGCAAAGGATTCTGGGTAACAGAACCTGGTCAGAACCCCACAAGTCACCCCATCTTGGATTCCCTTAGGTCTCTAGCTTTCAAAAATGCACAGGTTTGGTAGGTTTCCCTAGGTGCCGGCTGAGCTAGAGGCCAAAATCTACAGGTAGGCACTTTGCAAAAAACACCTCTGTTTTCTTTAAAAAAATGTGATGTGTCCACGTTGCGTTTTGGGGCATTTCCTGTCACGGGCGCTAAGCCTACCCACACAAGTGAGGTATCATTTTTATCAGGAGACTTGGGGGAACGCTGGGTGGAAGGAAATTTGTGGCTCTTCTCTGATTCCAGAACTTTCTGTCACCAAAATGTGAGGAAAACGTGTTTTTTTAGCCACAGTTTGAGGTTTGCAAAGGATTCTGGGTAACAGAACCTGGTCAGAGCCCCACAAATCCCCCCATCTTGGATTCCCCTAGGTCTCTAGTTTAAAAAAATGCCCAGGATTGGTAGGTTTCCCTAGGTGCCGGCTGAGCTAGAGGCCAAAATCTACAGGTAGGCACTTTGTAAAAAACACCTCTGTTTTCTTTCAAAAAATGTGATGTGTCCACGTTGCGTTTTGGGGCATTTCCTGTCACGGGCGTTAGGCCTACCCACACAAGTGAGGTATCATTTTTATCGGGAGACTTGGGGAAACGCTGGGTGGAAGGAAATTTGTGGCTTCTCTCTGATTCCAGAACTTTCTGTCACCGAAATGGGGGGAAAATGTGTTTGTTTAGCCAAATTTTGATGTTTGCAAAGGATTCTGGGTAACAGAACCTGGTCAGAGCCCCACAAGTCACCCCATCTTGGATTCCCCTAGGTCTCTAGCTTTAAAAAATGCACAGGTTTGGTAGGTTTCCCTAGGTGCCGGCTGAGCTAGAGGCCAAAATCTAAAGGTAGGCACTTTGCAAAAAACACCTCTGTTTTCTTTAAAAAAATGTGATGTGTCCACGTTGCATTTTGGGGCATTTCCTGTTGCGGGCACTAGGCCTACCCACACAAGTGAGGTATCATTTTTATCGGGAGACTTGGGGGAACGCTGAGTGGAAGGAAATATGTGGCTCCTCTCTGATTCCAGAACTTTCTGTCACCAAAATGTGAGGAAAATGTGTTTTTTTAGCCACATTTTGAGGTTTGCAAAGGATTCTGGGTAACAGAACGTGGTCAGAGCCCCACAAGTCACCCCATCTTGGATTCCCCTAGGTCTCTAGTTTTAAAAAATGCACAGGTTTGGAAGGTTTCCCTAGGTGCCGGCTGAGCTAGAGGCCAAAATCTACAGGTAGGCACTTTGCAAAAAACACCTCTGTTTTCTTTAAAAAAATGTGATGTGTCCACGTTGTGTTTTGGGGCACTTCCTGTCGCGGGCGCTAGGCCTACCCACACAAGTGAGGTATCATTTTTATCGGGAGACTTGGGGGAACGCTGAGTGGAAGGAAATTTGTGGCTCCTCTCTGATTCCAGAACTTTCTGTCATCAAAATGTGAGGAAAACGTGTTTTTTTAGCCACAGTTTGAGGTTTGCAAAGGATTCTGGGTAACAGAACCTGGTCAGAGCCCCACAAATCACCCCATCTTGGATTCCCCTAGGTCTCTAGTTTTCAAAAATGCCCAGGATTGGTAGGTTTTCCTAGGTGCCGGCTGAGCTAGAGGCCAAAATCTACAGGTAGGCACTTTGTAAAAAACACCTCTGTTTTCTTTCAAAAAATGTGATGTATCCACGTTGCGTTTGGGGGCATTTCCTGTTGCGGGCACTAGGCCTACCCACACAAGTGAGGTATCATTTTTATCGGGAGACTTGGGGGAACGCTGAGTGGAAGGAAATATGTGGCTCCTCTCTTATTCCAGAACTTTCTGTCACCAAAATGTGAGGAAAATGTGTTTTTTTAGCCAAATTTTGAGGTTTGGAAAGGATTCTGGGTAACAGAACGTGGTCAGAGCCCCACAAGTCACCCCATCTTGGATTCCCTTAGGTCTCTAGCTTTCAAAAATGCACAGGTTTGGTAGGTTTCCCTAGGTGCCGGCTGAGCTAGAGGCCAAAATCTACAGGTAGGCACTTTGCAAAAAACACCTCTGTTTTCTTTCAAAAAATGTGATGTGTCCACGTTGCGTTTTGGGGCATTTCCTGTCGCGGGCGCTAAGCCTACCCACACAAGTGAGGTATCATTTTTATCAGGAGACTTGGGGGAACGCTGGGTGGAAGGAAATTTATGGCTCTTCTCTGATTCCAGAACCTTCTGTCACCAAAATGTGAGGAAAACGTGTTTTTTTAGCCACAGTTTGAGGTTTGCAAAGGATTCTGGGTAACAGAACCTGGTCAGAGCCCCACAAATCCCCCCATCTTGGATTCCCCTAGGTCTCTAGTTTAAAAAAATGCCCAGGATTGGTAGGTTTCCCTAGGTGCCGGCTGAGCTAGAGGCCAAAATCTACAGGTAGGCACTTTGTAAAAAACACCTCTGTTTTCTTTCAAAAAATGTGATGTGTCCACGTTGCGTTTTGGGGCATTTCCTGTCACGGGCGTTAGGCCTACCCACACAAGTGAGGTATCATTTTTATCGGGAGACTTGGGGAAACGCTGGGTGGAAGGAAATTTGTGGCTTCTCTCTGATTCCAGAACTTTCTGTCACCGAAATGGGGGGAAAATGTGTTTGTTTAGCCAAATTTTGATGTTTGCAAAGGATTCTGGGTAACAGAACCTGGTCAGAGCCCCACAAGTCACCCCATCTTGGATTCCCCTAGGTCTCTAGCTTTAAAAAATGCACAGGTTTGGTAGGTTTCCCTAGGTGCCGGCTGAGCTAGAGGCCAAAATCTAAAGGTAGGCACTTTGCAAAAAACACCTCTGTTTTCTTTCAAAAAATGTGATGTGTCCACGTTGCATTTTGGGGCATTTCCTGTTGCGGGCACTAGGCCTACCCACACAAGTGAGGTATCATTTTTATCGGGAGACTTGGGGGAACGCTGAGTGGAAGGAAATATGTGGCTCCTCTCTGATTCCAGAACTTTCTGTCACCAAAATGTGAGGAAAATGTGTTTTTTTAGCCAAATTTTGAGGTTTGCAAAGGATTCTGGGTAACAGAACGTGGTCAGAGCCCCACAAGTCACCCCATCTTGGATTCCCCTAGGTCTCTAGTTTTAAAAAATGCACAGGTTTGGAAGGTTTCCCTA
Organism: Pleurodeles waltl; assembly: GCF_031143425.1. Lineage (NCBI taxonomy): Eukaryota > Metazoa > Chordata > Amphibia > Caudata > Salamandridae > Pleurodeles > Pleurodeles waltl. The sequence goes on along the minus strand of NC_090446.1, from coordinate 841,321,620 downwards.
GGTGCCGGCTGAGCTAGAGGCCAAAATCTACAGGTAGGCACTTTGCAAAAAACACCTCTGTTTTCTTTAAAAAAATGTGATGTGTCCACGTTGTGTTTTGGGGCACTTCCTGTCGCGGGCGCTAGGCCTACCCACACAAGTGAGGTATCATTTTTATCGGGAGACTTGGGGGAACGCTGAGTGGAAGGAAATTTGTGGCTCCTCTCTGATTCCAGAACTTTCTGTCATCAAAATGTGAGGAAAACGTGTTTTTTTAGCCACAGTTTGAGGTTTGCAAAGGATTCTGGGTAACAGAATCTGGTCAGAGCCCCACAAATCACCCCATCTTGGATTCCCCTAGGTCTCTAGTTTTCAAAAATGCCCAGGATTGGTAGGTTTTCCTAGGTGCCGGCTGAGCTAGAGGCCAAAATCTACAGGTAGGCACTTTGTAAAAAACACCTCTGTTTTCTTTCAAAAAATGTGATGTATCCACGTTGCGTTTGGGGGCATTTCCTGTTGCGGGCACTAGGCCTACCCACACAAGTGAGGTATCATTTTTATCGGGAGACTTGGGGGAACGCTGAGTGGAAGGAAATATGTGGCTCCTCTCTTATTCCAGAACTTTCTGTCACCAAAATGTGAGGAAAATGTGTTTTTTTAGCCAAATTTTGAGGTTTGGAAAGGATTCTGGGTAACAGAACGTGGTCAGAGCCCCACAAGTCACCCCATCTTGGATTCCCTTAGGTCTCTAGCTTTCAAAAATGCACAGGTTTGGTAGGTTTCCCTAGGTGCCGGCTGAGCTAGAGGCCAAAATCTACAGGTAGGCACTTTGCAAAAAACACCTCTGTTTTCTTTCAAAAAATGTGATGTGTCCACGTTGCGTTTTGGGGCATTTCCTGTCGCGGGCGCTAAGCCTACCCACACAAGTGAGGTATCATTTTTATCAGGAGACTTGGGGGAACGCTGGGTGGAAGGAAATTTATGGCTCTTCTCTGATTCCAGAACCTTCTGTCACCAAAATGTGAGGAAAACGTGTTTTTTTAGCCACAGTTTGAGGTTTGCAAAGGATTCTGGGTAACAGAACCTGGTCAGAGCCCCACAAATCCCCCCATCTTGGATTCCCCTAGGTCTCTAGTTTTCAAAAATGCCCAGGATTGGTAGGTTTCCCTAGGTGCCGGCTGAGCTAGAGGCCAAAATCTACAGGTAGGCACTTTGTAAAAAACACCTCTGTTTTCTTTCAAAAAATGTGATGTGTCCACGTTGCGTTTTGGGGCCTTTCCTGTCACGGGCGTTAGGCCTACCCACACAAGTGAGGTATCATTTTTATCGGGAGACTTGGGGAAACGCTGGGTGGAAGGAAATTTGTGGCTTCTCTCTGATTCCAGAACTTTCTGTCACCGAAATGGGGGGAAAACGTGTTTGTTTAGCCAAATTTTGAGGTTTGCAAAGAATTCTGGGTAACAGAACCTGGTCAGAGCCCCACCAGTCACCCCATCTTGGATTCCCCTAGGTCTCTAGTTTAAAAAAATGCCCAGGTTTGGTAGGTTTCCCTAGGTGCCGGCTGAGCTAGAGGCCAAAATCTACAGGTAGGCACTTTGCAGAAAAACACGTCTGTTTTCTTTAAAAAAATGTGATGTGTCCACGTTGCATTTTGGGGCATTTCCTGTTGCGGGCACTAGGCCTACCCACACAAGTGAGGTATCATTTTTATCGGGAGACTTGGGGGAACGCTGAGTGGAAGGAAATTTGTGGCTCTTCTCTGATTCCAGACCCTTCTGTCACCAAAATGTGAGAAAAACGTGTTTTTTAGCCAAATTTTGAGGTTTGCAAAGGATTCTGGGTAACAGAACCTGGTCAGAGTCCCACAAGTCACCCCATCTTGGATTCCCCTAGGTCTCTAGTTTTCAAAAATGCCCAGGTTTGGTAGGTTTCCCTAGGTGCCGGTTGAGCTAGAGGCCAAAATCTACAGGTAGGCACTTTGCAGAAAAACACCTCTGTTTTCTTTCAAAAAATGTGATGTGTCCACGTTGCATTTTGGGGCATTTCCTGTTGCGGGCACTAGGCCTACCCACACAAGTGAGGTATCATTTTTATCGGGAGACTTGGGGGAACGCTGAGTGGAAGGTAATTTGTGGCTCCTCTCTGATTCCAGAACTTTCTGTCATCAAAATGTGATGAAAACGTGTTTTTTTTAGCCACAGTTTGAGGTTTGCAAAGGATTCTGGGTAACAGAACCTGGTCAGAGCCCCATAAATCACCCCATCTTGGATTCCCCTAGGTCTCTAGTTTTCAAAAATGCCCAGGATTGGTAGGTTTCCCTAGGTGCCGGCTGAGCTAGAGGCCAAAATCTACAGGTAGGCACTTTGTAAAAAACACCTCTGTTTTCTTTCAAAAAATGTGATGTATCCACGTTGCGTTTTGGGGCATTTCCTGTCGCGGGCGCTAGGCCTACCCACACAAGTGAGGTATCATTTTTATCGGGAGACTTGGGGGAATGCTGGGTGGTAGGAAATTTGTGGCTCCTCTCTGATTCCAGAACTTTCTGTCACCAAAATGTGAGGAAAACGTGTTTTTTTAGCCAAGTTTTGAGGTTTGCAAAGGATTCTGGGTAACAGAACCTGGTCAGAGCCCCACAAGTCACCCCATCTTGGATTCCCTTAGGTCTCTAGCTTTCAAAAATGCACAGGTTTGGTAGGTTTCCCTAGGTGCCGGCTGAGCTAGAGGCCAAAATCTACAGGTAGGCACTTTGCAAAAAATATCCTCTGTTTTCTTTCAAAAAATGTGATGTGTCCACGTTGCGTTTTAGGGCATTTCCTGTCGCGGGCGCTAAGCCTACCCACACAAGTGAGGTATCATTTTTATCAGGAGACTTGGGGGAACGCTGGGTGGAAGGACATTTGTGGCTCTTCTCTGATTCCAGAACCTTCTGTCACCAAAATGTGAGGAAAACGTGTTTTTTTAGCCACAGTTTGAGGTTTGCAAAGGATTCTGGGTAACAGAACCTGGTCAGAGCCCCACAAATCCCCCCATCTTGGATTCCCCTAGGTCTCTAGTTTTAAAAAATGCCCAGGATTGGTAGGTTTCCCTAGGTGCCGGCTGAGCTAGAGGCCAAAATCTACAGGTAGGCACTTTGTAAAAAACACCTCTGTTTTCTTTCAAAAAATGTGATGTGTCCACGTTGCGTTTTGGGGCATTTCCTGTCATGGGCGTTAGGCCTACCCACACAAGTGAGGTATCATTTTTATCGGGAGACTTGGGGAAACGCTGGGTGGAAGGAAATTTGTGGCTTCTCTCTGATTCCAGAACTTTCTGTCACCGAAATGGGGGGAAAACGTGTTTGTTTAGCCAAATTTTGAGGTTTGCAAAGGATTCTGGGTAACAGTACCTGGTCAGAGCCCAACAAGTCACCCCATCTTGGATTCCCCTAGGTCTCTAGCTTTAAAAAATGCACAGGTTTGGTAGGTTTCCCTAGGTGCCGGCTGAGCTAGAGGCCAAAATCTAAAGGTAGGCACTTTGCAAAAAACACCTCTGTTTTCTTTCAAAAAATGTGATGTGTCCACGTTGCATTTTGGGGCATTTCCTGTTGCGGGCACTAGGCCTACCCACACAAGTGAGGTATCATTTTTATCGGGAGACTTGGGGGAACGCTGAGTGGAAGGAAATATGTGGCTCCTCTCTGATTCCAGATCTTTCTGTCACCAAAATGTGAGGAAAATGTGTTTTTTTATCCAAATTTTGAGGTTTGCAAAGGATTCTGGGTAACAGAACGTGGTCAGAGCCCCACAAGTCACCCCATCTTGGATTCCCCTAGGTCTCTAGTTTTCAAAAATGCACAGGTTCGGTAGGTTTCCCTAGGTGCCGGCTGAGCTAGAGGCCAAAATCTACAGGTAGGCACTTTGTAAAAAACACCTCTGTTTTCTTTCAAAAAATGTGATGTATCCACGTTGCGTTTTGGGGCATTTCCTGTTGCGGGCACTAGGCCTACCCACACAAGTGAGGTATCATTTTTATCGGGAGACTTGGGGGAACGCTGAGTGGAAGGAAATATGTGGCTCCTCTCTGATTCCAGAACTTTCTGTCACCAAAATGTGAGGAAAATGTGTTTTTTTAGCCAACTTTTGAGGTTTGCAAAGGATTCTGGGTAACAGAACGTGGTCAGAGCCCCACAAGTCACCCCATCTTGGATTACCCTAGGTCTCTAGTTTTCAAAAATGCACAGGTTTGGTAGGTTTCCCTAGGTGCCGGCTGAGCTAGAGGCCAAAATCTACAGGTAGACACTTTGCAAAAAACACCTCTGTTTTCTTTCAAAAAATGTGATGTGTCCACGTTGCGTTTTGGGGCACTTCCTGTCGCGGGCGCTAGGCCTACCCACACAAGTGAGGTATCATTTTTATCAGGAGACTTGGGGGAACGCTGGGTGGAATGAAATTTGTGGCTCTTCTCTGATTCCAGAACCTTCTGTCACCAAAATGTGAGGAAAACGTGTTTTTTTAGCCACAGTTTGAGGTTTGCAAAGGATTCTGGGTAACAGAACCTGGTCAGAGCCCCACAAATCCCCCCATCTTGGATTCCCCTAGGTCTCTAGTTTAAAAAAATGCCCAGGATTGGTAGGTTTCCCTAGGTGCCGGCTGAGCTAGAGGCCAAAATCTACAGGTAGGCACTTTGTAAAAAACACCTCTGTTTTCTTTCAAAAAATGTGATGTGTCCACGTTGCGTTTTGGGGCATTTCCTGTCACGGGCGTTAGGCCTACCCACACAAGTGAGGTATCATTTTTATCGGGAGACTTGGGGAAACGCTGGGTGGAAGGAAATTTGTGGCTTCTCTCTGATTCCAGAACTCTCTGTCACCGAAATGGGGGGAAAACGTGTTTGTTTAGCCAAATTTTGAGGTTTGCAAAGGATTCTGGGTAACAGTACCTGGTCAGAGCCCCACAAGTCACCCCATCTTGGATTCCCCTAGGTCTCTAGCTTTAAAAAATGCACAGGTTTGGTAGGTTTCCCTAGGTGCCGGCTGAGCTAGAGGCCAAAATCTAAAGGTAGGCACTTTGCAAAAAACACCTCTGTTTTCTTTCAAAAAATGTGATGTGTCCAAGTTGCATTTTGGGGCATTTCCTGTTGCAGGCACTAGGCCTACCCACACAAGTGAGGTATCATTTTTATCGGGAGACTTGGGGGAACGCTGAGTGGAAGGAAATATGTGGCTCCTCTCTGATTCCAGATCTTTCTGTCACCAAAATGTGAGGAAAATGTGTTTTTTTATCCAAATTTTGAGGTTTGCAAAGGATTCTGGGTAACAGAACCTGGTCAGAGCCCCACAAGTCACCTCATCTTGGATTCCCCTAGGTCTCTAGTTTTCAAAAATGCACAGGTTTGGTAGGTTTCCCTAGGTGCCGGCTGAGCTAGAGGCCAAAATCTACAGGTAGGCACTTTGTAAAAAACACCTCTGTTTTCTTTCAAAAAATGTGATGTGTCCACGTTGCGTTTTGGGGCATTTCCTGTCACGGGCGTTAGGCCTACCCACACAAGTGAGGTATCATTTTTATCGGGAGACTTGGGGAAACGCTGGGTGGAAGGAAATTTGTGGCTTCTCTCTGATTCCAGAACTCTCTGTCACCGAAATGGGGGGAAAACGTGTTTGTTTAGCCAAATTTTGAGGTTTGCAAAGGATTCTGGGTAACAGTACCTGGTCAGAGCCCCACAAGTCACCCCATCTTGGATTCCCCTAGGTCTCTAGCTTTAAAAAATGCACAGGTTTGGTAGGTTTCCCTAGGTGCCGGCTGAGCTAGAGGCCAAAATCTAAAGGTAGGCACTTTGCAAAAAACACCTCTGTTTTCTTTAAAAAAATGTGATGTGTCCACGTTGCATTTTGGGGCATTTCCTGTTGCGGGCACTAGGCCTACCCACACAAGTGAGGTATCATTTTTATCGGGAGACTTGGGGGAACGCTGAGTGGAAGGAAATGTGTGGCTCCTCTCTGATTCCAGATCTTTCTGTCACCAAAATGTGAGGAAAATGTGTTTTTTTATCCAAATTTTGAGGTTTGCAAAGGATTCTGGGTAACAGAACGTGGTCAGAGCCCCACAAGTCACCCCATCTTGGATTCCCCTAGGTCTCTAGTTTTCAAAAATGCACAGGTTTGGTAGGTTTCCCTAGGTGCCGGCTGAGCTAGAGGCCAAAATCTACAGGTAGGCACTTTGTAAAAAACACCTCTGTTTTCTTTCAAAAAATGTGATGTATCCACGTTGCGTTTTGGGGCATTTCCTGTTGCGGGCACTAGGCCTACCCACACAAGTGAGGTATCATTTTTATCGGGAGACTTGGGGGAACGCTGAGTGGAAGGAAATATGTGGCTCCTCTCTGATTCCAGAACTTTCTGTCACCAAAATGTGAGGAAAATGTGTTTTTTTAGCCAAATTTTGAGGTTTGCAAAGGATTCTGGGTAACAGAACGTGGTCAGAGCCCCACAAGTCACCCCATCTTGGATTACCCTAGGTCTCTAGTTTTCAAAAATGCACAGGTTTGGTAGGTTTCCCTAGGTGCCGGCTGAGCTAGAGGCCAAAATCTACAGGTAGGCACTTTGCAAAAAACACCTCTGTTTTCTTTAAAAAAATGTGATGTGTCCACGTTGCGTTTTGGGGCACTTCCTGTCGCGGGCGCTAGGCCTACCCACACAAGTGAGGTATCATTTTTATCAGGAGACGTGGGGGAACGCTGGGTGGAAGGAATTTTGTGGCTCTTCTCTGATTCCAGAACCTTCTGTCACCAAAATGTGAGGAAAATGTGTTTTTTTAGCCACAGTTTGAGGTTTGCAAAGGATTCTGGGTAACAGAACCTGGTCAGAGCCCCTCAAATCCCCCCATCTTGGATTCCCCTAGGTCTCTAGTTTTAAAAAATGCCCAGGATTGGTAGGTTTCCCTAGGTGCCGGCTGAGCTAGAGGCCAAAATCTACAGGTAGGCACTTTGTAAAAAACACCTCTGTTTTCTTTAAAAAAATGTGATGTGTCCACGTTGCGTTTTGGGGCATTTCCTGTCACGGGCGTTAGGCCTACACACACAAGTGAGGTATCATTTTTATCGGGAGACTTGGGGAAACGCTGGGTGGAAGGAAATTTGTGGCTTCTCTCTGATTCCAGAACTTTCTGTCACCGAAATGGGGGGAAAACGAGTTTGTTTAGCCAAATTTTGAGGTTTGCAAAGGATTCTGGGTAACAGTACCTGGTCAGAGCCCCACAAGTCACCCCATCTTGGATTCCCCTAGGTCTCTAGCTTTAAAAAATGCACAGGTTTGGTAGGTTTCCCTAGGTGCCGGCTGAGCTAGAGGCCAAAATCTAAAGGTAGGCACTTTGCAAAAAACACCTCTGTTTTCTTTCAAAAAATGTGATGTGTCCACGTTGCATTTTGGGGCATTTCCTGTTGCGGGCACTAGGCCTACCCACACAAGTGAGGTATCATTTTTATCGGGAGACTTGGGGGAACGCTGAGTGGAAGGAAATATGTGGCTCCTCTCTGATTCCAGATCTTTCTATCACCAAAATGTGAGGAAAATGTGTTTTTTTATCCAAATTTTGAGGTTTGCAAAGGATTCTGGGTAACAGAACGTGGTCAGAGCCCCACAAGTCACCCCATCTTGGATTCCCCTAGGTCTCTAGTTTTCAAAAATGCACAGGTTTGGTAGGTTTCCCTAGGTGCCGGCTGAGCTAGAGGCCAAAATCTACAGGTAGGCACTTTGTAAAAAACACCTCTGTTTTCTTTCAAAAAATGTGATGTATCCACGTTGCGTTTTGGGGCATTTCCTGTTGCGGGCACTAGGCCTACCCACACAAGTGAGGTATCATTTTTATCGGGAGACTTGGGGGAACGCTGAGTGGAAGGAAATATGTGGCTCCACTCTGATTCCAGAACTTTCTGTCACCAAAATGTGAGGAAAATGTGTTTTTTTAGCCAAATTTTGAGGTTTGCAAAGGATTCTGGGTAACAGAACGTGGTCAGAGCCACACAAGTCACCCCATCTTGGATTACCCTAGGTCTCTAGTTTTCAAAAATGCACAGGTTTGGTAGGTTTCCCTAGGTGCCGGCTGAGCTAGAGGCCAAAATCTACAGGTAGGCACTTTGCAAAAAACACCTCTGTTTTCTTTAAAAAAATGTGATGTGTCCACGTTGCGTTTTGGGGCACTTCCTGTCGCGGGCGCTAGGCCTACCCACACAAGTGAGGTATCATTTTTATCAGGAGACTTGGGGGAACGCTGGGTGGAAGGAAATTTGTGGCTCTTCTCTGATTCCAGAACCTTCTGTCACCAAAATGTGACTAAAACGTGTTTTTTTAGCCACAGTTTGAGGTTTGCAAAGGATTCTGGGTAACAGAACCTGGTCAGAGCCCCACAAATCCCCCCATCTTGGATTCCCCTAGGTCTCTAGTTTTAAAAAATGCCCAGGATTGGTAGGTTTCCCTAGGTGCCGGCTGAGCTAGAGGCCAAAATCTACAGGTAGGCACTTTGTAAAAAACACCTCTGTTTTCTTTTAAAAAATGTGATGTGTCCACGTTGCGTTTTGGGGCATTTCCTGTCACGGGCGTTAGGCCTACCCACACAAGTGAGGTATCATTTTTATCGGGAGACTTGGGGAAACGCTGGGTGGAAGGAAATTTGTGGCTTCTCTCTGATTCCAGAACTTTCTGTCACCGAAATGGTGGGAAAATGAGTTTGTTTAGCCAAATTTTGAGGTTTGCAAAGGATTCTGGGTAACAGAACGTGGTCAGAGCCCCACAAGTCACCCCATCTTGGATTCCCCTAGGTCTCTAGTTTTCAAAAATGCACAGGTTTGGTAGGGTTCCCTAGGTGCCGGCTGAGCTAGAGGACAAAATCTACAGGTAGGCACTTTGCAAAAAACACCTCTGTTTTCTTTAAAAAAATGTGATGTGTCCACGTTGCCTTTTGGGGCACTTCCTGTCGCGGGCGCTAGGCCTACCCACACAAGTGAGGTATCATTTTTATCAGGAGACTTGGGGGAACGCTGAGTGGAAGGAAATTTGTGGCTCCTCTCTGATTCCAGAACTTTCTGTCATCAAAATGTGAGGAAAACGTGTTTTTTTAGCCACAGTTTGAGGTTTGCAAAGGATTCTGGGTAACAGAACCTGGTCAGAGCCCCACAAGTCACCCCATCTTGGATTCCCCTAGGTCTCTAGTTTTCAAAAATGCACAGGTTTGGTAGGTTTCCCTAGGTGCCGGCTGAGCTAGAGGACAAAATCTACAGGTAGGCACTTTGCAAAAAACACCTCTGTTTTCTTTAAAAAAATGTGATGTGTCCACGTTGCCTTTTGGGGCACTTCCTGTCGCGGGCGCTAGGCCTACCCACACAAGTGAGGTATCATTTTTATCAGGAGACTTGGGGGAACGCTGAGTGGAAGGAAATTTGTGGCTCCTCTCTGATTCCAGAACTTTCTGTCATCAAAATGTGAGGAAAACGTGTTTTTTTAGCCACAGTTTGAGGTTTGCAAAGGATTCTGGGTAACAGAACCTGGTCAGAGCCCCACAAATCACCCCATCTTGGATTCCCCTAGGTCTCTAGTTTTCAAAAATGCCCAGGATTGGTAGGTTTCCCTAGGTGCCGGCTGAGCTAGAGGCCAAAATCTACAGGTAGGCACTTTGTAAAAAACACCTCTGTTATCTTTAAAAAAATGTGATGTATCCATGTTGCGTTTTGGGGCATTTCTTGTTGCGGGCACTAGGCCTACCCACACAAGTGAGGTATCATTTTTATCGGGAGACCTGGGGGAACGCTGTGTGGAAGGAAATATGTGGCTCCTCTCTGATTCCAGAACTTTCTGTCACCAAAATGTGAGGAAAATGTGTTTTTTTAGCCAAATTTTGAGGTTTACAAAGGATTCTGGGTAACAGAACGTGGTCAGAGCCCCACAAGTCACCCCATCTTGGATTCCCCTAGGTCTCTAGTTTTCAAAAATGCACAAGTTTGGTAGGTTTCCCTAGGTGCCGGCTGAGCTAGAGGCCAAAATCTACAGGTAGGCACTTTGCAAAAAACACCTCTGTTTTCTTTAAAAAAATGTGATGTGTCCACGTTGCGTTTTGGGGCACTTCCTGTCGCGGGCGCTAGGCCTACCCACACAAGTGAGGTATCATTTTTATCGGGAGACTTGGGGGAACGCTGAGTGGAAGGAAATTTGTGGCTCCTCTCTGATTCCAGAAATTTCTGTCATCAAAATGTGAGGAAAACGTGTGTTTTTAGCCACAGTTTGAGGTTTGCAAAGGATTCTGGGTAACAGAACCTGGTCAGAGCCCCACAAATCCCCCCATCTTGGATTCCCCTAGGTCTCTAGTTTTCAAAAATGCCCAGGATTGGTAGGTTTCCCTAGGTGCTGGCTGAGCTAGAGGCCAAAATCTACAGGTAGGCACTTTGTAAAAAACACCTCTGTTTTCTTTCAAAAAATGTGATGTATCCACGTTGCGTTTTGGGGCATTTCCTGTCGCGGGCGCTAGGCCTCCCCACACAAGTGAGGTATCATTTTTATCGGGAGACTTGGGGGAATGCTGGGTGGAAGGAAAGTTGTGGCTCCTCTCTGATTCCAGAACTTTCTGTCACCAAAATGTGAGGAAAACGTGTTTTTTTAGCCAAGTTTTGAGGTTTGCAAAGGATTCTGGGTAACAGAACCTGGTCAGAGCCCCACAAGTCACCCCATCTTGGATTCCCTTAGGTCTCTAGCTTTCAAAAATGCACAGGTTTGGTAGGTTTCCCTAGGTGCCGGCTGAGCTAGAGGCCAAAATCTACAGGTAGGCACTTTGTAAAAAACACCTCTGTTTTCTTTAAAAAAATGTGATGTGTCCACGTTGCGTTTTGGGGCATTTCCTGTCACGGGCGTTAGGCCTACCCACACAAGTGAGGTATCATTTTTATCAGGAGACTTGGGGAAACGCTGGGTGGAAGGAAATTTGTGGCTTCTCTCTGATTCCAGAACTTTCTGTCACCGAAATGGGGGGAAAACGGGTTTGTTTAGCCCAATTTTGAGGTTTGCAAAGGATTCTGGGTAACAGAACCTGGTCAGAGCCCCACAAGTCACCCCATCTTGGATTCCCCTAGGTCTCTAGTTTTAAAAAATGCCCAGGTTTGGTAGGTTTCCCTAGGTGCCGGCTGAGCTAGAGGCCAAAATCTACAGGTAGGCACTTTGCAGAAAAACACCTCTGTTTTCTTTCAAAAAATGTGATGTGTCCACGTTGCATTTTGGGGCATTTCCTGTTGCGGGCACTAGGCCTACCCACACAAGTGAGGTATCATTTTTATCGGGATACTTGGGGGAACGCTGAGTGGAAGGAAATTTGTGGCTCTTCTCTGATTCCAGACCCTTCTGTCACCAAAATGTGAGAAAAACGTGTTTTTTAGCCAAATTTTGAGGTTTGCAAAGGATTCTGGGTAACAGAACCTGGTTAGAGCCCCACAAGTCACCCCATCTTGGATTCCCCTAGGTCTCTAGTTTTCAAAAATGCCAAGGTTTGGTAGGTTTCCCTAGGTGCCGGCTGAGCTAGAGGCCAAAATCTACAGGTAGGCACTTTGCAAAAAACACCTCTGTTTTCTTTAAAAAAATGTGATGTGTCCACGTTGTGTTTTGGGCCATTTCCTGTCCCGGGCGCTAGGCTTACCCACACAAGTGAGGTATCATTTTTATCGGGAGACTTTGGGGAACACTGGGTGGAAGGAAATTTGTGGCTCCTCTCAGATTCCAGAACTTTCTGTCACCGAAATGTGAGGAAAACGTCTTTTTTAGCCAAATTTTGTGGTTTGAAAAGGATTCTGGGTAACAGAACCTGGTCAGTGCCCCACAAGTCACCCCCATCTTGGATTCCCCTGGGTTTCTAGTTTTCAAAAATGCGCTGGTTTGCTTGGTTTCCCCAGGTGCCGGCTGAGCTAGAGGCCAAAATCCACAGGTAGGCACTGTTTTCTATGAAAAAATGTGATGTGTCCACGTTGTGTTTTGGGCCATTTCCTGTGGCAGGCGCTTGGCCTACCCACACAAGTGAGGTATCATTTTTATTGGGAGACTTGGGGGAACGCTGGGTGGAAGGAAATTTGTGGCTCCTCTCAGATTCCAGAACTTTCTGTCACCGAAATGTGAGGAAAATGTGTTTTTTTTAGCCAAATTTTGAGGTTTGCAAAGGATTCTGGGTAACAGAAGTTGGTCAGAGCCCCACAAGTCACCCCATCTTGGATTCCCCTAGGTCTCTAGTTTTACAAAATGCAAAGGTTTGGTACGTTTCCCTAGGTGCCGGCTGAGCTAGAGGCCAAAATCTACAGGTAGGCACTTTGCCAAAAAAACACCTCTGTTTTCTTTCAAAAAATGTGATGTGTCCACGTTGCGTTTTGGGGCATTTCCTGTCACGGGCGTTAGGCCTACCCACACAAGTGAGGTATGATTTTTATCGGGAGACTTGGGGAAACGCTGGGTGGAATGAAATTTGTGGCTCCTCTCTGATTCCAGAACTTTCTGTTACCAAAATGTGAGGAAAACGTGTTTTTTTAGCAAAATTTTGAGGTTTGCAGAGGATTCTGGGTAACAGAACCTGGTCAGAGCCCCACAAGTCACCCCATCCTGGATTCCCCTAGGTCTCTAGTTTTCAAAAATGCACAGGTTTGGTAGGTTTCCCTGAGTGCTGGCTGAGCTAGAGGCCAAAATCTACAGGTAGGCACTTTGCAAAAAACACCTCTGTTTTCTTTCAAAAAATGTGATGTGTCCACGTTGCGTTTTGGGGCATTTCCTGTTCCGGGCGCTAGGCCTACCCACACAAGTGAGGTATCATTTTTATCGGGAGACTTGGGGAAACGCTGGGTGGAACGAAATTCGTGGCTTCTCTCTGATTCCAGAACTTTCTGTCACCGAAATGTGAGGAAAACGTGTTTTTTTAGCCAAATTTTGAGGTTTGCAAAGGATTCTGGGTAACAGAACCTGGTCAGAGCCCCACAAGTCACCCCATCTTGGATTCCCCTAGGTCTCTAGTTTAAAAAAATGCCCAGGTTTGGTAGGTTTCCCTAGGTGCCGGCTGAGCTAGAGGCCAAAATCTATAGGTAGGCACTTTGCAGAAAAACACCTCTGTTTTCTTTAAAAAAATGTGATGTGTCCACGTTGCATTTTGGGGCATTTCCTGTTGCGGGCACTAGGCCTACCCACACAAGTGAGGTATCATTTTTATCGGGAGACTTGGGGGAACGCTGAGTGGAAGGACATTTGTGGCTCCTCTCTGATTCCAGAACTTTCTGTCACCAAAATGTGAGGAAAACGTGTTTTTTTAGCCAAATTTTGAGGTTTGCAAAGGATTCTGGGTAACAGAACGTGGTCAGAGCCCCACAAGTCACCCTATCTTGGATTCCCCTAGGTCTCTAGTTTTTAAAAATGCACAAGTTTGGTAAGTTTCCCTATGTGCCGGCTGAGCTAGAGGCCAAAATCTACAGGTAGGCACTTTGCAGAAAAACACCTCTGTTTTCTTTAAAAAAATGTGATGTGTCCACGTTGCAATTTGGTGCATTTCCTGTTGCGGGCACTAGGCCTACCCACACAAGTGAGGTATCATTTTTATCGGGAGACTTGGGGGAACGCTGAGTGGAAGGAAATTTGTGGCTCTTCTCTGATTCCAGACCCTTCAGTCACCAAAATGTGAGAAAAACGTGTTTTTTAGCCAAATTTTGAGGTTTGCAAAGGATTCTGGGTAACAGAACCTGGTCAGAGCCCCACAAGTCACCCCATCTTGGATTCCCTTAGGTCTCTAGTTTTCAAAAATGCACAGGTTTGGTAGGTTTCCCTAGGTGCCGGCTGAGCTAGAGGCCAAAATCTACAGGTAGGCACTTTGCAAAAAACACCTCTGTTTTCTTTTAAAAAATGTGATGTGTCCACGTTGTGTTTTGGGCCATTTCCTGTCGCGGGCGCTAGGCTTACCCACACAAGTGAGGTATCATTTTTATCGGGAGACTTTGGGGAACACTTGGTGGAAGGAAATTTGTGGCTCCTCTCAGATTCCAGAACTTTCTGTCACCGAAATGTGAGGAAAACGTCTTTTTTAGCCAAATTTTGTGGTTTGAAAAGGATTCTGGGTAACAGAACCTGGTCAGTGCCCCACAAGTCACCCCCATCTTGGATTCCCCAGGGTTTCTAGTTTTCAAAAATGCGCTGGTTTGCTTGGTTTCCCCAGGTGCCGGCTGAGCTAGAGGCCAAAATCCACAGGTAGGCACTGTTTTCTATGAAAAAATGTGATGTGTCCACGTTGTGTTTTGGGCCATTTCCTGTGGCAGGCGCTTGGCCTACCCACACAAGTGAGGTATCATTTTTATTGGGAGACTTGGGGGAACGCTGGGTGGAAGGAAATTTGTGGCTCCTCTCAGATTCCAGAACTTTCTGTCACCGAAATGTGAGGAAAATGTGTTTTTTTTAGTCAAATTTTGAGGTTTGCAAAGGATTCTGGGTAACAGAAGTTGGTCAGAGCCCCACAAGTCACCCCATCTTGGATTCCCCTAGGTCTCTAGTTTTACAAAATGCACAGGTTTTGTACGTTTCCCTGAGTGCTGGCTGAGCTAGAGGCCAAAATCTACAGGTAGGCACTTTGCAAAAAACACCTCTGTTTTCTTTCAAAAAATGTGATGTGTCCATGTTGCGTTTTGGGGCATTTCCTGTTCCGGGCGCTAGGCCTACCCACACAAGTGAGGTATCATTTTTATCGGGAGACTTGGGGAAACGCTGGGTGGAACGAAATTCGTGGCTTCTCTCTGATTCCAGAACTTTCTGTCACCGAAATGTGAGGAAATTGTGTTTTTTTAGCCACATTTTGAGGTTTGCAAAGGATTCTGGGTAACAGAACCTGGTCAGAGCCCCACAAGTCACCCCATCTTGGATTCCCCTAGGTCTCTAGTTTTAAAAAATGCCCAGGTTTGGTAGGTTTCCCGAGGTGCCGGCTGAGCTAGAGGCCAAAATCTATAGGTAGGCACTTTGCAGAAAAACACCTCTGTTTTCTTTAAAAAAATGTGATGTGTCCACGTTGCATTTTGGGGCATTTCCTGTTGCGGGCACTAGGCCTACCTACACAAGTGAGGTATCATTTTTATCGGGAGACTTGGGGGAACGCTGAGTGGAAGGAAATTTGTGGCTCCTCTCTGATTCCAGAACTTTCTGTCACCAAAATGTGAGGAAAACTTGTTTTTTTAGCCAAATTTTGAGGTTTGCAAAGGATTCTGGGTAACAGAACCTGGTCAGAGCCCCACAAGTCACCCCATCTTGGATTCCCCTAGGTCTCTAGTTTTCATAAATGCACAGGTTTGGTAGGTTTCCCTGAGTGCTGGCTGAGCTAGAGGCCAAAATCTACAGGTAGGCACTTTGCAAAAAACACCTCTGTTTTCTTTAAAAAAATGTGATGTGTCCACGTTGCGTTTTGGGGCAGTTCCTGTCGCGGACGCTAGGCCTACCCACACAAGTGAGGTATCATTTTTATCGGGAGACTTGGGGGAACACTGGGTGGAAGGAAATTTGTGGCTCCTCTCAGATTCCAGAACTTTCTGTCACCGAAATGTGAGGAAAACGTCTTTTTTTTGCCAAATTTTGTGGTTTGAAAAGGATTCTGGGTAACAGAACCTGGTCAGTGCCCCACAAGTCACCCCCATCTTGGATTCCCCTGGTTTTCTAGTTTTCAAAAATGCGCTGGTTTGCTAGGTTTCCCCAGGTGCCGGCTGAGCTAGAGGCCAAAATCCACAGGTAGGCACTGTTTTCTATGCAAAAAATGTGATGTGTCCACGTTGTGTTTTGGGTCATTTCTTGTGGCAGGCGCTAGGCCTACCCACACAAGTGAGGTATCATTTTTATTGGGAGACTTGGGGAAACGCTGGGTGGAAGGAAATGTGTGGCTCCTCTCAGATTCCAGAACTTTCTGTCACCGAAATGTGAGGAAAATGTGTTTTTTTAGCCACATTTTGAGGTTTGCAAAGGATTCTGGGTAACAGAACTTGGTCAGAGCCCCACAAGTCACCCCATCTTGGATTCCCCTAGGTCTCTAGTTTTACAAAATGCACAGGTTTGGTAGGTTTCCCTAGGTGCCGGCTGAGCTAGAGGCCAAAATCTACAGGTAGGCACTTTGCAAAACACACCTCTGTTTTCTTTCAAAAAATGTGATGTGTCCACGTTGCGTTTTGGGGCATTTCCTGTCACGGGCGTTAGGCCTACCCACGCAAGTGAGGTATCATTTTTATCGGGAGACTTGGGGAAACGCTGGGTGGAAGGAAATTTGTGGCTCCTCTCTGATTCCAGAACTTTCTGTCACCAAAATGTGAGGAAAACGTGTTTTTGTAGCAAAATTTTGAGGTTTGCAAAGGATTCTGGGTAACAGAACCTGGTCAGAGCCCCACAAGTCACCCCATCTTGGATTCCCCTAGGTCTCTAGTTTTAAAAAATGCACAGGTTTGGTAGGTTTCCCTGAGTGCTGGCTGAGCTAGAGGCCAAAATCTACAGGTAGGCACTTTGCAAAAAACACCTCTGTTTTCTTTCAAAAAATGTGATGTGTCCACGTTGCGTTTTGGGGCATTTCCTGTCGCCGGCGCTAGGGCTACCCACACAAGTGAGGTATCATTTTTATCGGGAGACTTGGGGAAACGCTGGGTGCAACGAAATTCGTGGCTTCTCTCTGATTCCAGAACTTTCTGTCACCGAAATGTGAGGAAAATGTGTTTTTTTAGCCAAATTTTGAGGTTTGCAAAGGATTCTGGGTAACAGAACCTGGTCAGAGCCCCACAAGTCACCCCATCTTGGATTCCCCTAGGTTTCTAGTTTTAAAAAATGCCCAGGTTTGGTAGGTTTCATTAGGTGCCGGCTGAGCTAGAGGCCAAAATCTACAGGTAGGCACTTTGCAGAAAAACACCTCTGTTTTCTTTCAAAAAATGTGATGTGTCCACGTTGCATTTTGGGGCATTTCCTGTCGCGGGCACTAGGCCTACCCACACAAGTGAGGTATCATTTTTATCGGGAGACTTGGGGAAACGCTGAGTGGAAGGAAATTTGTGGCTCCTCTCTGATTCCAGAACTTTCTGTCACCAAAATGTGAGGAAAACGTGTTTTTTTAGCCAAATTTTGAGGTTTGCAAAGGATTCTGGGTAACAGAACGTGGTCAGAGCCCCACTAGTCACCCTATCTTGGATTCCCCTAGGTCTCTAGTTTTCAAAAATGCACAGGTTTGGTAGGTTTCCCTAGGTGCCGGCTGAGCTAGAGGCCAAAATCTACAGGTAGGCACTTTGCAAAAAACACCTCTGTTTAAAAAAATGTGATGTGTCCACGTTGCGTTTTGGGGCATTTCCTGTCGCGGGCGCTAGGCCTACCCACACAAGTGAGGTATCATTTTTATTGGGAGAGTTGGGGGAACGCTGAGTGGAAGGAAATTTGTGGCTCCTCTCTGATTCCAGAACTTTCTGTTACCAAAATGTGAGGAAAATGTGTTTTTTTAGCCACAGTTTGAGGTTTGCAAATGATTCTGGGTAACAGAACGTGGTCAGAGCCCCACAAGTCACCCCATCTTGGATTCCCCTAGGTCTCTAGTTTTCAAAAATGGCCAGGATTGGTAGGTTTCCCTAGGTGCCGGCTGAGCTAGAGGTCAAAATCTACAGGTAGGCACTTTGTAAAAAACACCTCTGTTTTCTTTCAAAAAATGTGATGTATCCACGTTGCGTTTTGGGGCATTTCCTGTCGCGGGCGCTAGGCCTACCCACACAAGTGAGGTATCATTTTTATCGGGAGACTTGGGGGAATGCTGGGTGGAAGGAAATTTGTGGCTCCTCTCTGATTCCAGAAATTTCTGTCACCAAAATGTGAGGAAAACGTGTTTTTTTAGCCAAGTTTTGAGGTTTGCAAAGGATTCTGGGTAACAGAACCTGATCAGAGCCCCACAAGTCACCCTATCTTGGATTCCCCTAGGTCTCTAGCTTTCAAAAATGCACAGGTTTGGTAGGTTTCCCTAGGTGCCGGCTGAGCTAGAGGCCAAAATCTACAGGTAGGCACTTTGCAAAAAACACCTCTGTTTTCTTTCAAAAAATGTGATGTGTCCACGTTGTGTTTTGGGGCATTTCCTGTCGCGGGCGCAAGGCCTACCCACACAAGTGAGGTATCATTTTTATCGGGAGACTTGGGGGAACATAGATTAGCAAAACAAGTGTTATTGCCCCTTGTCTTTCTCTACATTTTTTCCTTCCAAATATAAGAGAGTGTGTAAAAAATACATCTATTTGAGAAATGCCCTGTATGTCACATGCTAGTATGGTCACCCCAGAATTCAGAGATGTGCAAATAACCACTGCTCCTCAACACCTTATCTTGTGCCCTTTTTGGAAATAGAAAGGTTTTCTTGATAGCTATTTTTCACTCTTTATATTTCAGCAAATGAATTGCTGTATGCCCGGTATAGTGTGAAAACGCACTGCAGGGTGCAGCTCATTTATTGGCTCTGGGTACCTAGGGTTCTTGATGAACCTACAAGCCCTATATATCCCCGCAACCAGAGGAGTCCAGCAGACGTAACGGTATATTGCTTTCGAAAATCTGACTTTGCAGGAAAAAGTTACAGAGTAAAACGTAGAGAAAAAGTGATGTTTTTTTACCTCAATTTCAATATTTTTCTTTTTCAGTTGTTATTTTCTGTAGGAAACCCTTGTAGGATCTACACAAATGACCCCTTGCTGAATTCAGAATTTTATCTACGATTCAGAAATGTTTAGGTTTCTGGGATCCAGCATTGGTTTCATGCCCATTTCTGTCACTGACTGGAAGGAGGCTGAACACACAAAATTTTTTAAAAATGGGGTATGTCCCAGTAAAATGCCAAATTTGTGTTGAAAAATTGGGTTTTCTGATTCAAGTCTGTCTGTTCATGAAAGCTGGGAAGCTGGTGATTTTAGCACCGCAAGCCCTTTGTTGATGCCATTTTCAGGGGAAAAACACAAGCCTTCTTCTGCAGCCACTTTTTCCCATTTGTTTAAAAAAAAACAAAGTTTTCACTGTATTTTGGCTAATTTCTTGGCCTCCTTCAACGGGAACCCACAAAGTCTGGGTACCTCTAGAATCCCTAGGAAGTTGGAAAAAAAGGACGCAAATCTGGCTTGGCTAGCTTATGTGGACAAAAAGTTATGAGGGCCTAAGCGCAAACTGCCCCAAATAGCCAAAAAAAGGCTCGGCACAGGAGGGGGAAAAGGCCTGGCAGCGAAGGGGTTTATTCATCTTAAATGGCATCTTTTTTGTCTGTGGAGTAATAGTGATACTGTGCTGTAGCATGATTAAGAAAGCTTCATCCTGTAAACAGGCAGAACGTAGTCTCCATTATATTTGTTGTGTCATAGTTGCTCATCAACTTTGCTTTGTTTCACCTTCTTTTCTGGCATCATGAGCATTATCCCAATAAATAGTAAAGGGTATAGACTGGACAGAACTTAACTAAGTTTTGGCAACAAGACTGCAATACTCCCTTTACAGTTAACATTTGGGTTCAGTTAAATTTGTAAACATTTAAATAAAGCCAACAATTCCATCATTGCATTGTAGTGATCTTTTCTTTCAAGGCTGTACAAATCGATGTGGTCATTTAGTGATAGCAAGTAGTACACACCTTCTATAAGTAGTGAGTGTGGGCCTGGGTTTTTCTTTAATTTTTACTACCTGAATTCTCATTTATACTGTAAGTATATCTCACTTTATTACCAATAATTTGTGTAATCACAGCTTTGGCTCGATGTGCACATTGTTCTTACAACTGTGATTGTTGTGTTACACCGATCGCCTTATACCACTTCTCTTGACTTAGACCTTGATTACTCTTCATGTTAACCAGATCATTAGGGAGATTCAAAGGCCAACTTTCCTTTGCAGACCAAGTACCTAGAGTTCTAATTAATAGGGGGCACTAGCAGTCTCACTTGATTGTCCCTCTGACCGGACAGGTTGGGTAATTCTGACAGGGTCTCTACCCAAGGCTGTCACACTCCAACAACCACCACAAAGGGCTTTGAGAAAGGTTTTCTTCCAGTATGGTCTGCTGGGGCTGTAGAGCTGCATAGTTGCATTACTGAGTAACAGAGAGTTCTTGATCAGGTAAGTGAATTAGTTTACAGATAGACTGAAGAGCTAGTCTGGGCACTGGCCAGCCTCATTTCATAAGCAGGCTGACATGAAACCATCTGCAGACCTAGCCATGCTCTACAATTACAAACCCATCTCCCTCCTACCATACCCGGCCAAGTTTTTAGAGAAACTAATGAACTGACACCTCACCGACCACCTCTGCAACCACTAGCTCCTCGACCAACCAATCCAGATTCAGGACCAACCACAGTACAGAAGCAGCACTCATTCCAACCACAGTGGACATCCACAGGATCCTTGCCAGAGAATCTCTCTACGACATATGACATAGCCTCCCACCCATCCTCATCAGGCTCCTGCACAAGATTGGCATCCAAGGACTCACTCTCTGCTAGATCTGCTTCTTCTTAACTGATAGTACACAAGCTGCTTGCCTGAGATCTTACTCCCCAGAAGCCTGCAAACTCATCTGTAGACTGCCCAAAGGTTCATTGCTTAGTCTCACACTCTTCAATAAATACATGATCAATCTAGCCAAAATCATCTGGGCACACATCAACATCCTCTCCTACAAAGATGACACACAATTCATGCTCTTCCTCTTGAACAAGACCCCCACCATATTGTAGTGTGGTCAGTTTTACGTATATTTTGCGCATTAGCTTCAGGCCTTAGGCCTCTGTGCACTTTGCCCTAAATATATTTTATTCATTTGCTAACAGCTTAGAGCCTCTGTGCACTTTGCTCTAAATGCTTTCTATTAGGCTTCGTACTGTTATTTTACAGAATAGCCAGTTCTACGGTGTTGTTTTTTATTCATATCACACTGTTTTGCCTACTTCAGCACTGGAGTTCTTCATAACATATTCACTCTGTGCTTTAGTCAAGGATACAGTCTGGTACATTGCCGATAGACGTGGTAGGAGTCTAGACTTGCCATTCCTGCGTAGGAACATTTTGTGATCACGATGACATGTTAGTTATAAAATCACTTCCTTGTCCCAATACATGCAAGAGGGAGATTCCGACCAGGGAACCACAACTAGACGCTGACTGCCTCGTTGCAGATGCTGAACCAGATCACAGGCCTTTGCTCAGGTATGAGTGTGTCCGTCTCCCTAGTGATACAGAAAGGCAAGCTGAAAGCTTAACATGCTGTGCTCTAAATAGAACGAGCAGAGGGAGAGTAGAAACGGTTAGGAATTATGCTAGCATTATTTCTATGTTTTACTCTCCTGGTTACTATATCAATCCTACTATGTTGTATTGTTCTGGTTATTGCGGCTCACGCCTTAATATCTAAAATACAGTCGTTTTATTAAAACATTATGTAAAACTTATACTGTCTTTGTCATTTGTATATGAGACCATATTGTGAATGAGAGAGTTGGTTTGGATCTGAGTGACCACGACTTCCCTGAGAAGTTCCAAAGATGTCATGCGCTCGGCTGCCCAATCATTTCTTCCCCGTGGGAGAAATGAGGCACTGCTAGTTAGCCGGAGCAACAACCGGATTTAGGGTGACAGAGTTCCTTACACGTGGGTCAGACTCAGTCCCCCACACCGTTATCGATCCTGCTGCCTAGAAATCCAGTAGTCTCATTTAGGATAATGAGAGCCCACGCGACATGGCGCCGCCAACGTTTGGTCTGGCTCTAATGTTTGGGTCCGACTGACTCTCTCGGTCTCGTATATATTTTGACTCCTCGGTTCCGTATGCGGAGACGTCCGTGGGGCTGAGGGTTTCCGCCACCACAGGTTGGGTACATCCTATTACTGAGTGGTTGGTTGTTCAAGCTTGAACTTTGAAAGGAAATTCCCCGATATTGGTGTGCCTTCTCTGTCCTAGAGCCATTATTGTTATACTAAGGGCGAATCCAGTTGTAATAAATATACCGCTTAATATGCGATTGCCGCTCACGGGTCATCTGATAGCACATGAACTGACGGTCCAGGGGGGTCCGGTCACTTTTGTGGTGGACGCCCATGCAGCCTATAGAACAGAACTTTTTTATTCTTGGGTCATATTTCCAGCAGCTGATGGGGGTACAAATACTTTTCACGAATATACTGTTGCGAATGTCCCTGGACAATACAGGGCTTATGCATACTTAGAAATACCTTTATCTTATCAAGAACACCATAATTGGCTTGATGGCGCCCTCCCACATTCAGTAACACCAGTAAGGTTATGTCCGTTGAGTAATGATGGTCCGACCTGGCCTTTATTGGCTACATATACACCATATCCTGGAGTGGCAAATGTGGCAGTGGCTGAAGTGCGTCGTTTATATGTGGAATTAACTGCAACGTACAGACGATTAGTTCAGTTTGTGATGCAGACATTAAATACTAATGCAGCGCGTGCTGCTCCAGCTCACCCACATGCGGTGGTGCCGGGAATAAATCCGGCCACTGTACACTCTGTAATGGGCAAAGTACCGGCTAAACGTGAGGAGACTCCATTTTGGCTGGCGCAAAAAATTAATACGCTGGAAGCAGTATTTCCCCATACGGGACCTCAGGATAAGCATAGAATTTTGACGATGTGTTTGCCGTATGGGATGGTTCCTACGGTGGATCTTTGTAATACTTGGGGCACGGCGTTTGCCGCTCTCTATACTACAGCACACGGTACACCGACTTTGGCTAATTTGCCGGAGGTGCTTAAACAAATTGAGGATGAATATGGAGCTGCCCCTGCCTTAGATTTAGGCATGCAATTGATGGGTAATTTTGATGCGGTTTCTTCTATTATTTTGAGTAATCTCAAGGGGGAGGCTGTAGCACTAGCAGTGCGAATGCGTCTTCGGGACGTTCCGCAGATTAATCAGGAGCGGGAACTTCCGAGAATAATAGCTGAAACATATTCTAGTATTGGTCGTGATAGCCTAGGGGCTCGACCGCAGAAGCCACAATTGCAGGGTAAAAATAATAAGGATAATTCTAAGCAACAGCAACCTGAGGGTGCCAAAAAGCGCTGGGATAAGAAGCAGCAAACACCTAAGAAAGATGGTGGGCAGTCTCCGCAACCGGAGACCCCACAAAATAAGTATAATCTCAGGAATAGGGATAGTTTGAAGACGCCTGATAGATATCAATATACTGATACACGCCAATCCTGTTCCTTTCAGGACTCCTCGGAGAAAAGAAGTGAGAGAGGTGGGCAGTCAGAGCGGAGGACGGAGTACGTGAAACCGAGACAGGATTCACAACGCTCAGCGGAGGTTTCTATTAAACAAGAAGAGAAACCGCTGCAACAAAAACAGCAGTGTAAAAAGAAGAAAGTGGCAGCAGTCTCAGTTAGACATGCCGCTCAAGATGAGAGTTCTCTTGACGAACAAGACATGGGCGTTAGCGCTGTTAGACAGCGCGGCAGAGGTCACAATAGTTCGCCGGAGTCTTCTAGAGCATCTGGAGGCGAAAGCAACTGATGACTTCATACAAGTCGAGACGGCGGATATGCGAGTCTCTGATCCTGATCAAGTATATCTTGTGACTCTACGATTAGAAGGGGACATTGACCGCGTTGTACACACCATCTTTTGGGACCATATGGTGAAATCATATGATTTCCTGTTGGCCGAACAAGATTGGCCACCTGACTTTGTTCGCGACTGTCCAGTTGGGGAGGAGGTTATTGCGCCTTCCTTTTCACCACTTGTTCCGAGAGAACTAGCGGAGTCATATGGTAAATCATGGGCTCTAGCACAAGCCCCCGCCCTATATAGAAATAATGTGGGGTGGGATAAACAATCACCTTATCATGTCATTCCCATTAAAGGAGAACCTCAGCCACAGCCGCAATATCCTATTAAATTTGAAGCAAGGGCATCGGTTCGGAAAATTCTTACACAATTGGAGTACCAAGGTGTGATTGAGCCTTGTGTCTCGCCGATGAATAATCCCTTATTTCCGGTTGTTAAACCGGACCATTCCTATAGGATAGTGGTGGATTACAGACATTTGAATAGTCATACACGCACATATGCAATACAGAATTCACATAGCGCTGCGCTTATGAATAATATAGTGCGTAAAAAATACAAAACAACCTTGGATATCTCAAATGGATTTTTCTGCCAGAATATAGCACCCGAAAGTCGGGACTATACCAGTTTCAGTGCGTTTGGCTCTCAGAAAAAGTTTTGTCGTTTACCTCAGGGGTATAAGAATAGCCCAGGACTGTTTTCGGCTCGTGTGACTGAACTTCTGCACGAGTTGGACCCTGAGGCGTTATCATATGTTGATGACATTTATTTGACGGACAATGAGATTCTACAACATCTCAGTCGCGTATCGCGCATTGTTGTGGGTTTTGCTGATATTGGTTATAAGTTTAATTTTAAGAAATCGAAGATTGCCTTCCTCAGTGTTATTTTCCTGGGATATGAGTTATCGAGTGAGGGCAAGAGCCTGGCGCCACATTTTTTGGAGAAATGTGCTTTACTGCAGCCTCCTAATACGGTTCGGAAGCTCCAGTCCTTGATTGGGGTTTCTGAATTTTGGCAGAACTTACATTCCTGTTTATGCTACACGTATAAAACCCTTATATGAACTGATTTGCCCGAATTTTTCAAGTAGATTTTGGACGATTGAGCATACACACATACTGCGAGAGCTGCAGAATGATCTCTTAGCGGTTAAACATTTACACACACGGGACAATAAAACTCATTTGGTCATCAGGGTGATTCCTGGGGCTGTTGGATTTACGTATGTCACCTTTAATGAAGGGGAGACAGTCCCGATAGCATACAAGTCCCACTTGTATTCTGCTGCAGAACAACGTTTTGCACAGACTGAGAAAATTCTCACTGCAGTACAGATGGCTGTGATCAAGGAAAGACCGCTAGCCCAGGGCCAACGCATTATTGTCGTTTCCCCAATTCCGGCCTTGGAGGCTGTTACAAAAGCGAGTGTTCCTAATTCGAAAGCTTTACACCCGCGGTGGATACAATGGGCTACGTCTTTGGCGGCCACTGATGTGGATTACATATTTGACCCTAAGCTGCAGACTCAAGAATTTCTTCAATATGAAATAGAGTACCCGGTTCCTGCTGGCACATTGCCTATTGACCAATATGAAGTGGTCATGTATACCGATGGCTCTGCGCAACCGGCGGTTGGGACTAAACAACAGTATTCTGCTGCATGTGCGGTGGTGAGCGGGACTATGGAGGGGGGAGTCTTCTGCCCTCGACATACTTATACTAAAACCTTGGGAGATTGCACGGCGCAGCTGGCTGAGCTCAAAGCTCTTTTGTTAGCGTTGGAGCATGCAGAGCCGGCGATATTGACCTTGCTAGTCTGTGACTCCTACTACTGTGTGCTATCCTTCAATGAATATCTGCATTATTGGAAAATGAATGGGTTCAGAGATTCTAAAGGCAACACCATTAAACATACATTGTTGTGGGGTAAGGTTGCGGGTCTGAAAGAGACGCTTCCTAAAGTCCATGTTGTACATACACTTGGACACCAGCGCGTTGGAATACACGTTGCTGGGAATACTTTGGCTGATGAGGCTGCAAAGTCGGCAGTGGCTATCGCCACTGTAGCCGCGGTAACTCGTTCGAGTTCAAAACCAGACATAGAGATTTCGGCTGCCATAAAAGCTACGGCTGATGGCACGCCATTTCCTAAAGGATTCCCTTCTAAATATAGTTACTGCTTGAGTGGTGCACTAAATGCTGTTGTTAATATTCCAGGCGTTGGTGTACGTGAGTTACCGAATAATATTGAGAGACCTCGATTAATTTCTGCAGCGCATGAAGGGGTGGCATCTGCGCATGCTGGTGTGGCTGCCACGATTTCGCTTTTACAGGCCCATTATTGGTGGCCTGGTCTCTATAAGGAGACAAAGCAGTATGTCCTTTGTTGTGACGTCTGTCAACAAATTAAAGCATCGTCGGCTAGACGCCCGCAGCAGACTCCTCTTCTGATATCAAATAGACCATTACAGTGTGTGTACTTGGACCATTGTGGTCCACTGACACCAGATAGTGCATACAAATACATATTGGTTGCTGTAGATTCGTGCTCCAGATTTGTGTGGGTCTGGCCACAGCGCTCGGCTGACGCTCGGACTGTTATTAAGGATTTGCGTATCTTTGTCGATACATTTGCAGTTGCGGCTTTTCATTCGGACCAGGGCCCTGCTTTTGCCTCTAAGGCATTCAGGGACACCATGGCTTCGTTGGGGGTCCAACTCCAATTCTCGTCTCCATTTCATCCCGAGGGAAATTCTGTTGTGGAGCGTTTAAATCGTGATTTAAAGCAATCCTTAACAGCCAGGGTTATAGGTACGGGTCGTAGTTGGCTAGCCCACCTGTATGGAGTACAGAGAGCACTTAATAACTTGCCTAGAAGGTCACGGGGGTCATACTTCATATGAGTGCCTGTTCGGAACACGAATGTATGTTCCTGATCTAGATGGTCCTGGTGTGGAGGCGGCAGAAACGCCCTTTGACATAAATGATCGTGTCACTGTTTTGCAGGATTTACAACAATTCTGTGAAGATAACTCTTCTGCAAGTGCTGCCTCCTCTGGAATTAAGGATGAGCCAGTAACACCTACTGGTTGGATACCCAGGATTGGGGATCTAGTGCGTGAAAAGGTCGCAGTAAAGAAAGAATTTGGTCCTTCTTATCGAGCACCTGTCCCGGTGTTGGGGGTGAGCGGCACGAGAACTGTGATTTTGCCGCCGCTGCAAGGGGCCAAAGGAAATCGTTTTGTTTCCATTGATAATGTCAAGTTACAACATGTGGCCGATTCTGCACAGCAGACCAAGAGGGACACCCAGTAGTTCCGGCATCCCTCTCACTACTGGGGAAGAAGTCCCGCTGCAGGTGATTAGCACCGACCATGTTTCCTCTCCGAGCTTGGGGAGGGTGGAAGATGATCTTGCGATTGTTCCACAGTCGACGATTGATATCGATTCGTTTTCTCAAGTTGCTGTACGTTCTACTGATGTTTCTGAACATGTGATTTATAGCGTACCTAGGAGAGAACCTCCATCAGCTTCCTTGTTCACTGTTGCACCTTTTGCGAGAACTGCCTCTGGCTACTTCAACGACGCGGATGCGGCTGTATCCAGCTCTTCGTCTTCGCTGTCTTCAATCCGAGGTCCACGTAAGCTACTAAGTTGGCTTAAACGTACATATTTTGTTGTTCCTTGGAACTATTTGTGGCTTTTTATGGCTGTACTGACTATTTTTTTATGGTTGGGATTTGTGGTTACCTTTTTTCTGGTAATTCATGGTCATTTTCTTCCTGATCGATCAGACATTGAGCACGTGGAGACTGTGTTGAGACCACATTTTTCGTCTCATATGGTTCGAAGAGACTTATCCAATGTGAACATTTCTGCAATACCAATTCCGGATGGAATTGTGTGGGATAAAGTAAT
This sequence comes from Pleurodeles waltl, assembly GCF_031143425.1. Classification (NCBI taxonomy): domain Eukaryota; kingdom Metazoa; phylum Chordata; class Amphibia; order Caudata; family Salamandridae; genus Pleurodeles; species Pleurodeles waltl. Next base: position 841,294,140 of record NC_090446.1, on the reverse strand, counting down.
GTTTGATATATATGGTCCCACTGAATTGATTCAAATACTGTATGTTCTTAAGTTATTAATGAATGATATTGTTATTCCAGGCATTGTTTCTGATGATTGGGATGTGAAGACAGTAGATGCTATGCTAAAAGATTTGCAATATTATACTGTCTATGATGATGAAGATGCTTACCAATTTAAAGATAATCATGGTGATTTGTTTTGCTACACCTATTATGGTCACCACTTTATTCACAAAGCGAGTAGCCCTAAGTCCATCTTTAATTATGTACAATGGGAACATTGCTCGACTCCTCCACAAGGGAGTTCGAAAACGTATAATGATAAATTTGCATATTTTTCTGGGCATGATCAGCGAAACGCTAAGTCTTACTATTTTAAAGTGACACCGTATTCTAATAAGCAAATTTTGTTGACCGATACTAAATTACTGTATTCTAATTCGTTTGTATCTAAACTTTCGGTCGAAGGATATGAATACTGGTTGAAGACTGTTGACTTGAAAAGTGTTTGGGGTACCAAAAATTGGCAGATGCAAGGCAGAGATACATTATTTCGAGCATGCATTATCCCTGTGCAAATGATTTTCCTCAATGACACAGTACAACAGACTAGTTGTTTGGGCTTGGCATCGATTAGAGAATTGACTTTGCCTAGAATACCTGTCCCTTCTAAATTAAATAACTGGCAGCACTATGTGAATGCTACTTTTAGTGAATTTACGCATTGGGTCCAGAATGGTACGCTTAACGCTTCATCGTTACATCCGGGCGGGTGGTTATTGTGGCCTGTAGACACTAATCAGTGTCATCAACGTTTTGTTACCTCTTCTGGGGGGTTCAGGACTAGTAGGGCAGACCCTCGTTACATTTCACCAGAACATGCAGATATAATAACTACATACAGTGTGGGGAAACTTTGTCAACAATGGTTGAAGTACTCCACGCTGGGTGCAGTTAAGTCACACCTCAAGTTACTGTCTAATGGTACTGATTTACAAGATTTCTTGTCAGGTCCCAAGGTGCCCCGGAGAAAAAGTCTGTTGTTGATAATGGCATGCATACCCTTTCTGACCGTGTTTACACGATTGACAGCATTGTCTCTTCTGCTATTGACATTATAAAATCAGACATGTCTTCTTTATATCATGGGCAGAGTCAGACACGATCTATCATGCAGCTGGGTTGGACTCTTCAGACCTTGAAGGCGGGTCGCGTTCCATGGCAGCACATTCGTGCCAGAGAGATCTTTATCTCCTTTAATTTAACTCGTCAACAACAATTGATGGCTAAGAAGGAAGCGACGTATGTTATGTTAAATATTGAAAAGTTGGAGAAACTGCCTTTTACGGTGGCTGAGATTCTGTCAGCTGAGTGGTTGATTCATGGGGTTATTAATTTGCCTATCTCCACTCTGCAATTTACTTCTTGTTTGAAGCACATTCCGGTGGGTAGATATGAACTATTGGGTGACAGTTACATACACGAGGTGTGGGAGCTTCCTTTTCAGTACAGATGTGTTAATGGTTTGCGGGAAGTTTTTCTTAGCGGTAGCGAATGCGAAGCTTCTGTTAGCCATTCCATGGTTTGTAAACAGCTGTCCTTGCACGGAGCGTGTAATGCTTCGATTGCTAACTTAGCTTGTTATCTGAAGGGAGTTCCAGTCCCGGTAATTAAAAACACTTTCCAGGTGCTTTCTAACGGCAGTTACATTGTTCTTAACAGCGAACGCTGCTGTGGCATGCGTGCCAGAATAGTTTACGTCGTTGTCGTCAACAAGGCCGTTACGTGCTGCGGGAATGTGTTGTTTCCCCCTACTGAATTTAGGGAGGTAGCGGACATCTGGCCTCATATTGCTACTTCCAAGGTTGATTTCGACAAGTTGAGTCGGCTGAAAGCTTTATTGTTTCAAAAGCATGTGGCCCTTACATCTGCTAGCGAGACCTACGCACTTCAAGTGGCAAGGTCATCGGCGGAGATACAGTCCCTTTTGAATACTAACTTTCCGAGTCACTTCGGTGAACTTGTGGGACGTAAATTTAATGCATCTAGCACTGCTGGTATTGCTAATTTTTTCAAAGCCGTTGGTGTTGGTTTCGTTCACACCTTCTCTTCCATATTCGGTTTGATACCTTCGGCTATACACTCTATTTTCGGAAGCATTTTTGGGGGTTTCCCAATTACTTTGGCTTTATTGGCTGGAGTTTTGCTATTGTTGCTATTTTTTCGCAATGGCTGTCCCGCCGCAACGAGATCCTGTATTGCTGCTCCCGTCAGCGCAGCTGTGTCGTGAACGCATGATGCAGCGTTTTGGAGCAACACTCCTGGCTCATTTGGAGTGTGACTGGTCTTTGTCGTTCCGACCGGTTTTGGATTGTGTGCAACCCGTGTTTCAATGCCTTTGGTGCTCGTTTGAACATGCACTGGCTTTCTGTCTCTCACTGCAGTGCTCTCCAGTGGTTGATCTTGATCTGTTGATGTTCCCGATTAGGGCTCATTCCCAGACTTGTGCACTGCGGTTGCGTTTGCTTCGTGAAGCGGATTATGAGATTCCCTTCCTGGAGGAAGATGGTTTTGTCTCTTTCCGTGGCACTACACGGGGTGCCGCCCTGAATGGTTTTGGGGCTTTGGAACACACCTGCTCCATGGTACTTTGTGGCGTGGATCTTCCGATATTGACATATCTCGAAGTGGAGGAGCTTCTACGTTCTATTGCTTCTGTTTGACAATTGGATTTTTTTTTTTCTCTCTCTCCCGACTAAATTGACACTATATTGCAATTCGCTCTATCGTCACATGTTTCCTAAATTTATGACTTTGTTGTCTTCTCATCTTGTCGAAATGTTGGGTTTAAATTTAGGTCATGTTTTTTTTTTATGTTGTTGGAACCACTTGCTACCGACAAGGGGAGGGTGTAGTGTGGTCAGTTTTACGTATATTTTGCGCATTAGCTTCAGGCCTTAGGCCTCTGTGCACTTTGCCCTAAATATATTTTATTCATTTGCTAACAGCTTAGAGCCTCTGTGCACTTTGCTCTAAATGCTTTCTATTAGGCTTCGTACTGTTATTTTACAGAATAGCCAATTCTACGGTGTTGTTTTTTATTCATATCACACTGTTTTGCCTACTTCAGCACTGGAGTTCTTCATAACATATTCACTCTGTGCTTTAGTCAAGGATACAGTCTGGTACATTGCCGATAGACGTGGTAGGAGTCTAGATTTGCCATTCCTGCGTAGGAACATTTTGTGATCACGATGACATGTTAGTTATAAAATCACTTCCTTGTCCCAATACATGCAAGAGGGAGATTCCGACCAGGGAACCACAACTAGACGCTGACTGCCTCGTTGCAGATGCTGAACCAGATCACAGGCCTTTGCTCAGGTATGAGTGTGTCCGTCTCCCTAGTGATACCGAAAGGCAAGCTGAAAGATTAACATGCAGTGCTCTAAATAGAACAAGCAGAGGGAGAGTAGAAACGGTTAGGAATTATGATAGCTTTATTTCTATGTTTTACTCTCCTGGTTACTATATCAATCCTACTATGTTGTATTGTTCTGGTTATTGCGGCTCACGCCTTAATATCTAAAATACAGTCGTTTTATTAAAACATTATATAAAACTTATACTGTCTTTGTCATTTGTATATGAGACCATATTGTGAATGAGAGAGTTGGTTTGGATCTGAGTGACCACGACTTCCCTGAGAAGTTCCAAAGATGTCATGCGCTCGGCTGCCCAATCATTTCTTCCCTGTGGGAGAAATGAGGCACTGCTAGTTAGCCGGAGCAACAACCGGATTTAGGGTGACAGAGTTCCTTACACGTGGGTCAGACTCAGTCCCCCACACCGTTATCGATCCTGCTGCCTAGAAATCCAGTAGTCTCATTTAGGATAATGAGAGCCCACGCGACAATATCAAGTCTAACAAGACAGATGTAGCTCTTTCTTGCTAAAACCTTACAATGGGATACCAACTGGTGAATGACCGAACTCAGATCCACACCCCGTATCCACGCCTGGAACCTTGGAGCCATCATTGACAGCAAATTGGACATGACCACACAAGTTAACGCAGTCACTGCATCCTGGTTCCAAACCCTGAAGATCTTCAAATGGCTCCTATGCAACACCAGATAAACTGTTCCTCATGCCCTAGTCGCCAGCAAGGTGGACTACAGGAACAGCCTCTATGGAAGAATCACCAAGCAACTCACCAGAAAACTACCAACTGTCCAGAACTTGGCAGCCAGACTCATTATCAACCTCCCACAAAGATTTTACATCACACCACACCACAGGGAGCTCCACTGGCTTCCACCACACAAACATGTTCATTTCAAACTCCTCACATACACATTCAAGGCACCTCATTACCTAGGCCTCACATACCTTAACAGTCACATCTCCTTCCACTGATGACCCAGATGTCTCTGCTTCACATGACTCCTATTCACACACATCCCACTCAATATGGAACAGTATAAGGAGGACGGGTGTTCTCTTACGTTGCTCCTAAAGCATGAAAGGCCCACCTACTCCACATCAGAGCCTCCTCTCCTTTTGAGCTCCACAAGAAGCTGAAGGTCTGTCATTTCAACTAACCAACAAACCCCAGGCAAGCCTAGGCACAAACACCTGTTCAGCACCAGGCTATCCTCTTGGGAACGATTTTTTTAAATACATACAGTAACACAACACATAAATATTATTCCAGTACAATGATTTGGAAATGTTTTTGCATATAGAAGAAGTTGAGGGTTTCCTCTGAGTAGACTAATGTCCACTAGTCAGATTTTTTTATTTGTTTTTTACCTATTCTTAGAGTCGGGTTTTGGTTCCCTCCTTTTAGCCATTGGCTTTTTGCCCAGCCTCTTGTTACCATTTGCTTGAGACTATTAATTAAATTTTGGCTCTGTCCAGAGAAGTATTTCTCTCTCACCTCATGCTACTAGCTTTGATGGTGGACCTTTCCACTTCTAATTGAGTGCTGGAATTGAACAGCCTCCTACCACTTCATCACTCGTCCCCATTCCTTCCACTAACCACCCTTGTGCCTGCTCCTGATAGCTCACTCCTGTCCATCCCTAATTCTCATGTCACTTTTTTCTTTGATTCACTAGCCCACAACTCTCTTCTCCCTTTTTTTCTACCACCCAGTATCTCTTCTTGTTAGTTGATTCTCGCCATTCTCCCTCTTCCCCTCTGTGTCTTCCTCGTACCTCTCTATCCTTTGCTGCTAGTGGCTTCTCCTTAATTATGCGAGGGAAGTTTTTTATTCAGAAAGTCTCTCAGTATACGTACAGCTAGACCCCTAACTTTCAATATCATTCTCTTTTTGTTTCTTATGACAAACAATGGTCGGGGCAGGGGAGCTTCATTATCTCCCTTGTACCTCTGGTTTAACGGCACAAGGGATTGATGGGCGACCGAGCACCCATCTTGAACCCATGTTGCTTAAATGATTAAGTTAAGAAAATTTCGATTTCCATTTATTCCATAACAATGTGTTTTCTGCCAGATAAACAATCATTGTTCGAGGGATATTTATGTGTGTGTTACAGGGTCTGTGTTCGCAAAGAGTTTTAGTCCCCAATGACTATTTGGTTTTCTCCGTTCCAACAGGAATCATTTTCTCTTAACCGTGGCACTGGCAAAACAACAAGTTACCACCAGCCACCTTTCTGATGGCACTACAAGGGCGGGGGTGCCTCACAGAGTTATATTGTTCAGTGTTAGTGAAGCAGACGTCACTGAATCTTACCGGCTGTTGCTTGAAGTCCCGTGTACCTGATGCCTGATACCTGACAGCAGCATCTCCATCAGGTTGAGATGCATCTTGCAAGTTCACCACCTTCTATGGGACGTTCATATGAAATGAATTGCACCTATTGATCATCACCTCACTATCTCATATGCACCGCCTAAATGGAGGCACTGGAATGTACTCTGGTGGGAAAGTTGTATTCAGGAGAGATCGTGCCATGTGGGTGCCCCCTCAGTCCCTCCGAGTTTGCTGCAAACATTTACTTCTACCAGTAAATTGTCAAAGCAAGACCTGCTCTTTACAAAGCTTAGGCAGACAAGAACGGCAATATGAAACATCATCTAAATTACAAAAAACAACTGTACATATTTCAACAATTATTGCTATATCAAACGCATATATTTATCAAGGTAACACTCATTTCAAACAAGCAATGGCTATTAGTTAACTTCGAGGGCTATTTTAACAGCGCTTTCTTCATGAGTAGGAGGTATATAATCAATTGTGCAGTTGGAAAAGCCCTATTTCAGATACTCATTTTGGTGCGTTCAAATCAAAACACAAAGGTGGTCATTTTGACCTCGGTCTTTTACCAAGACCGCCGAGGGACCGCCGTGCGGAAGACCGCCAGTGGTGGCGGTTTGCCGCTCGGCCTATTATGACCGTTGGCAGCTCTCCATCCTTTTACGGACGGAGAGCCGCCAACAGCCATACTGGCGGGCGGTGGGGAAGTGGAGGTTGCTCCACCTCCACCGCCACGCCAACAGAACCCCGCCCAGCAAATCACGTCCTGTGATTCGGCGTGGCGGTGTTCTGTTGGCGGTGTGGTGTCGGCGTAGCAGCCCCCATGGCTCCCGTCCCCTCCCGGAGGATCGTCGGACCAAGTAAGTCGATCGTCTGTGAGGGGAGGGGGGGCGGTGATGTTGTATGCAGAGGGGGTGTGTGAGTGCGTGTATGCTTGCGGGGGTGTTGTGTGTATGGGAATGAGTGCGTGTATGTCTGGAGTTATGTCTGTATGGATGTGTGCGTGTATGTTTGAATGTGGATGTGCGTGTCTGACTGTGTGTGTGGATGTTTGTATGTATGTCGGTGTGTGCGTGTATGTGTGTTGGTGGTGCCTGCATGCGTGTCGTGTGTGTATGAGTGTTGTTATGTTGGGGGTCAGGGTGGGGAGGGGGTCCTGCCACCTTTGGGGGGTGGCAGGTGTGGTGGGGGGGGTAGAGGAGGGAGTCGGGTGGGGTTGGGGGAGACCCCTATCCGTGCCAGGGAAGGAATTCCCTGGCACTGATAGTGCTTACCGCCATGGATTTCATGGCGGTTTCAAACCGCATGAAATCCATGGTGGTAAGCCGGGTCAAAATACCAGCGGTGGTATAGTGACGGCCACCGGGCTGGAGACCCTGGTCTCCAGCCCGGCGGGCGGAATGGAGAACCGGCGGATGACCATGGCGGTAACCGCCATGCTCATAACACAAAAAAAAAAGACCGCCAGCCTGTTGGCGGTCTTACCGCCGCTTCTCCGCCTTCGGTCAGGGTCATAATGACCCCCAAAGTTCTAAATGTCGAAATTCACAGTAGAGGAAATTAGATGAATGGATTATTTGACATGCTCAATGTTTTTCATAAATGCCATTAAAGATCAAATATGTTACATACTGAATTTTAGGTCTGTGGTTTATTCAAGAAAATGAGCCACATAGTGACTGAATAACACACCTGAAGGAGAACAAGAACAAAGACGTGCCAATCTAGGAACCTCTGAAAAATAATTAGAAAGACGAAAACAGGGAATAGAAATCCTCCAGTGCAGCACCAAAGCGAAGAGATTATTTGAACAATATCCCTCGAGGAAGGGCAAATACCCTCACGGTGGGGGTAAATGCTTACAAAAATTCAGACCCCCAATACTCTCAGGTGTTAAGTGCTCTTGGGAGAAGAAAGGGGTTCAGTATCCTTAGGCTCACTTGGATTCTAACTCATTCTGGCCATAACTGATAGGCTCATTAAGATAAATTAGGAATTAGCAGGAGTTTTACATGGATACAGGTTTTAATGCGACTAGGGTGACTGTGCCTTTAACCATTGTGAGCCCCAAAATGTATGCCACTTGGTTGGATAAGAACAACCCATTATTATACGTACAAACGACACATATATGTATTAGAAAATAAATACAGTTATATAATAATATAACGTAATCAAAGGATCAAAAAATTATTGTTATGAAAGTCAACAGACAAAACTGTTATACTTTTCATTTTGAAGTTGGGGGATACAAATATGTTAGACACCAAAAGAATCGTTTATATTTCGCCAGATTTTATGGCAAACTGGCTACAATCTTGACGTAAAATCATGTTAAAAGAATGAAGAAGGTCTTGTGTATGTAGGCCCTGTGACGCATTCACAGTTAGTCTGAATGATTCTGTATGATAACTAACAAATATTGATTAATTTCCTTAAGAAAGTTTTTGACTAAACAACGTCTGAGTGCCTCAAACTTCAACATGACTGATAGTCCCTTGAGGGACGGAAGTTAAATATCATAAGCCTCTCATTTTCGTGAAATGTATTCGCCAAAGCCCACGAATCAAGAAATCTCGATCGGGCTTGAGAATCATTTTGATATTCGCCCTGAGTCTACAGCGCCCAGCGCGAGGCGGAGAGGCAGATTATCACACCTGGGTGTGCTAAATACATTCCTTAGCATGCCGCATCTCTGCTATGGATTTTTCTGCCCGAGATGTTTAAATATTTCCATTGCGCCGCGTCTTCCATCAAAGCCCCTCCGACTTTAGATAATTCTCCTTTTAAAAGGCCATCGGGACTCCGGCCTTTCTACTCATTGCAGGCTACTGATCAGCATTAATACTTGAGCAGCTGCAAAACGAGATGCTTTGGACTCTTTTTTTAGACTTCTTAATAAGAGCCTTACCCACTAATTCATTATGCTATAAGCATCTTTGTATATTTTATGTGCATCGTAACACCCTTTACTTGGCTTGAAAAAATGTATGTGGGAGTAGAATACTACCTTAGACTTAGAGAATAATGATGATTTATTTGGTCACAAAATTGTTTTGAACCTTTAAAAACCACTGGTGACAGAAGTGAAAACATATATTCATAAAGTTTATAGAGAACAAATGTTCCTCCACATCAACCACCTTTGCAGCCCAGTAGCAACAGTTTACACCCCGGAATTGAGTAGAATAGCTTGGGTGCACTTTTCAGTGGTTAATTGGCCCGCTTTAGGTTGTTTTGAACATATAATGAAGGGCTTCAAGAGGTATAAAGGTAAAATGGGGGTTAAAGAATTAGCAGAGCCAGGATAACATTAAATCAAAACCTTTTCCTTCATGATAGACCTTCTCTTTCCAATCATTACTGTTGGACATTCATTAACGTGATTCATTTTATAATCAAACATGAATCTACACATTTTCAACCCTCATCCTGATGGCTCAGTTTTATGGGTGAACTTTGATTATGACAGGTATTTATCCTCCCATGGCCAAGGCTTTTTTAAATATTAGGAAAGCGTGTTTCTTTAAGGGGTTCACTTGTACGCTGCCGGGGCGAAGAAGTGGAGAACAGTTTAGGCCAGTCTCGTTGCGAACAAAGCACTTGCCAGCGCAACTTGAAAGGAGTAATAACCTGAAATAAAACAAGCATTGGCAAAGCCAGCAGGTCTCACCAATGCAAGAGCTTTTGCTCTGACAAGGTCCTTTACCCATGTTGTACAGCAGCGTAAGTGTGCAGAATATCTAAAAGTTAGGAAAAAAAACTCCTATGACCTTTTGAGTGAGGGTGAGAGGCAACAAGCAACATGGGCAACAGGAGGGTAGGAGGGGCCAACTAACATGGACAACATGATGGTGGGAGGGAACAAGCAGCGCAGAAATGTGAGGGTACAAAAAGCACCATCCTCCGGCATGGCCAGAGACAGATTACCGCCATCCTTCGGGTGGAAATCCGTCTTTGATCATAATTCGGCAGACAGCTGGTAGCCGCGGCGACGGTCTTTCGGCAGCAGTCGCCGCGGCGGTAGGCGGTTTTTACTGCCAGTGTTATAATGAGGGCCCAAGTATCTCATACACTTTTCAATATACTCCGGAGTCTTAGACCACGCAGGGTCCGTATACCAACAACCACGTGGACAATTTTTTAGCACAAAGCTCCACACACATGTGAAGTTCGATAACTTCTCTACTCTCACACTTCGGAGTACACACACTCCTTCTACAGCTTCATTTGGAGTACACAGACTCCCTAAACCCTCACAAACGTTACAATTCACCTGTGACTTGCATAAGCTGTGCAAGTGTGAAACCTACTTCATTCACACCATCACTAGAACGCCAAGAACATCCTCGAACAATCATTGGCAAGCTCCAAGATTCTGGTAAAGTAATTTTAAGTACTTAGGGGCACATTTTCCTTCCACTTTCTACTATCGAATCTAGAAAAAAACTAAATTTCACCAATTTCACCCAATCTACGAATTACTTAGCTCTTTCTAGGAGACCAGCTCTTTCCCCACTACCATCTCTGGGAACACTTGTTATTTCTCACTTACTATCTCTGGGACCAAATACTCTTCTACCTATCTCTGGACTGTATGATGGGCTCTTAAGGAGACATAACTATACCGGGCTTCTATGATGGGCTTTTAAGGAGACAAACCATCCTCTGCTAACATCTCTGTGAGCACGTCAGACCTAATTAAGTAAACTTACAAGGAGAAGCGCATGGGCCAATGGACCTTTTGACTGCACTTCGAGTAGTTCCCACCATAAAACCCTCTAGCAATACAAATTAATAGCGATAACAATCAATGACATCAATATTCAATAGGAGTAAGTAATTTCCAGACGCTGTGATCTCACGGCCATGAATATGCACACCTTCAAGTAGAAGTTAGCATGTTTATTTCCTGATATTAACAATGCTAATGTCACGTAACTTAGTCTCAATATCAAATGATAAACATACAAAACCAATACTGGCTGACCAAAGCAGCGAAAGAATCGCAATCTACTCAAAGCTTGAGCTACTTCACATTCTAAAGTTACAGTACAAATTAATAGCAAGAATAAATGAACAAACAAAATAACGTATATTTAGATTCAGTAAAGAAGAGACATCAAATGTTATTATATGTAGCGAACTCCAGAGTGAGAACCGTAACTAACATCGGATTAGAATAGCATGTTTAGACTTCATGCAAAACAATTTAGTCACATGAATTTGGAAAACATCTAACTATGGCTCTATCAAAATAGCAGTTGGTACCTAGGGACAAAAGCAAATAGACATAACAATCAGTAACATCGTCTTATCCCTTGCCTTAGTATGGTTCAGCAACCTGCGACAGTCTTCTTCAACAGCACATCAGTTCCGTCAGCAAGGCATCAGGATTCAGCATTAAAGTTCAGAAAAACAAAGTCTCTTCATGCTGTTCAGAAAAGAATAGCTAAACTCTCAAGAAGAATGGGGAAATAGGCTCTCCCTGGACAATTCAAAAGACCAGGGCTAATAGCAAAGTGGTGTCCTCCTACCGGTATAGTCTGGCTAAGTTAGATTTCCTAAAACTTCTTCCAACGCCCTTGTTGGTCAAAGAATTGCATGTTTACACTTAGTCCAATGAGAATAAAACTCCAAATCTAAAATTTTACTAGTACACGGTTCACATGTTGATGATTTACTTCTCTTCTCCTGTTCCCATCATTCGACTTGTCAGGTATCAATATTGTTGCAGCTTATACTCCAGTCAGTGCATCCATTGTCTTCTCCTGGGAAGGTCAGTCTTACACATACTTCTATATACAATGTTTCTCTAGCAAGTACAACATCTTTCAACAAGCAGTTTCTCATGAGAATGAACTTCAGCTACGAGCACATGGCCAGTACCTTGGAAAAACGCAATTTAATTCTCTAAGAAGCCAATTTATAAGACACCTAATAAAATGCAGCTTGGCATGAGGCCATGCAACTAGGCCAAGACCTCTCTAAGTTAAGGCCTAGGATTAATAAAGCTAATACATAATGCATAGCCCTTAATACAACATTTTACTACATTAATGAAACATAAGCTCAACATTTTACATTAATAAGCTATACTTTGTGAAAACTAGCGGCCACTCAGGTGGGCACAACTTCGAATGCATGCATTATTTTTCTTTATGTTAATTCATTTTCTATGCACATTCAACACTCAAAATACATGAATATTCATTAGTAAAATTAAGTGCTAACAATAGTAGGTGGATTAGGTGCACAATAGCTTTGGCATATTCCCTGATAGAGGTTCCCATTCCAGTAGGAATTCAAAGCAGTTCCATGAGAAGTCTTTTAGCTTCCTGAGTGAAATAAGAGGGAAATAGGCTTCTTCCCATACTTTCTTTCACCATTATTGGTTTCTGGAGCTGAAAGGTAATTGAAGGAACTTTGGTGTGGGTGTGCAGTTTTGAACTCCTTACTATTACTCATTGTAATCATCTGAGTCTATTACAGTTGTGGGTTCATCTGTACTATGTTTATAATGGTAATTTGATCCAAAGACAGATGTAGCTTTGGTATGTCTTACCAGTAATGATTGAGACGAGAATGCAGGATTTAGATGTTGTGTTACGATTACTCACCATCAATCATAATTTCTCTGAGGCGCTCATTACGACTAAGATGATAATTTTGGTTGGCCCGTTTATGGAAATTACGAGATTATGAGATGTAGTGTTTCACACTAAGATTTAAGTTGCTGAAAACACCCGAAATCTCCATGTGAAACACTGGGGAAAACATGCAAGAAATATCATTGATGCACCACTTCCTGCATGTTATTCTCCAAAGACTTGTGATCTAAATTATTTCCCCACCCCAGATTTACATTGTGACCCCTGGTAGTGGTAATGCAAGGAAATAAGAATTATTGCTGCAGCTCCAGATCCACTGTTAGTGGGGTCGTAGTCCTACTTGGCTCATATGTTAGGACATGCCTGCCCTCCCATGACTGAATGCGTACATTGTCCTCTTCGCATCTTAATTTCACAAATGTACAGGGGCTCCCAAGCTCCCAACTTCATTGTCAATTAAAATTAAATATCGATAACAATCTCTCTCAGACACTTCAGCAATTGTGCATCGACGTCCTCAGACACTAGCACATCACTCAGTCATCACTGATTCCAATGAGACAATGAACTTATAATGTCACATGCCTGCAGATGCACTTGCTGTGAAAGGGAGATATCTAACACATCATACCTTTCTCATAGGCACATAAATGCCCATTGAGGCTCCAGAACCTTCTCCTAGACATATTACATATCAAACATGGATTCACCAAGGCATGTGGGCACCTGGAGCACAGATAAATGACATGAAAAAGAAGGTCCAAATTCCAAGACGAACAAAATTAGAAATCGAGGCCTGAACTAAGTCAGGCAAGGGGTTTTGCTAGGCAGATAAAAAGGCCATAACAGTATATTTCAAGGCTCCGAAGTTGGAAATGGCATGCAGAATCTAAGGGAGATGATTCCAGAGCTTGGGACCCAGCACACAGAACAGTCTAACCCCCACTGCAGTTCCAAGGTAGTCTAAAGAGCGAGACAGGTCTTGACCCGTGTGGTCAAGCAAGTTGGTATAGGGGAAACAGGCAAGAAAGAAAGACTAGGCTAGCCTTTTGGACGCATGTATGGGTTAAGCAGAGTTCTGTGGGTTCCTTGGATGAGCTGGTATCGCCCTCAGCCACAGTCGCCGTGTGCCGAGGACGAGACCAGCTTGTCCTCCACTCGGCCCATGGGAAAAGGGCTAGCGATCCGCCATGAGACCAGGGCAGGGATGGAAGGGGAATCGCTTCCCCTTCCACCCGACCCCCCCCAGCCTCCCAGTGACGTCTGATGACGTCAGTGTGCAAATCGCACGCTGACCTCATCAGAGGTCACCTCCGATCACCCTGGAAGGTGTGCTTCCAGCGTGGTCCGGAAGAGAAATGCAAAAAAAAGCATTTCTCTTCTGACCGGGAGATGGGGCAGGAGAGGCATCAGAGCAGAAACCTCTAGAAAGCAGGGATAATTTTATTTTTTGTTTGTTTTATTTTTTTAGATTTTGGGAGAGACCCCTTAGGCAAAGTTCGCTCCCCTTGGTGCAAAATTAACTTTAGGCCATTTTTGCCCCCCTTGGGGGCAGATCGGCCTATTTTTATTAGGCCAATTTGCCCCCAAGGGGGGCAGAAACCACTAGGCACCAGGGATCATTTTGTTTTATTTTTTTAGACATGGGGAGCGACTTCTTAGGCAAGCGTCGCTCCCCTGGTGGACAATTTTATTTTAGGCCTTTTCTACCCCCCTTGGGGGCAGATCGGCCTATTTTTATTAGGCCAATCTGCCCCAAGGGATGCAGAAACCACTAGGCACCAAGGATTTTTATTTTTTGTGCCAATTTCACTCAAGGAGAGCGACCTCTTAGTCAAAGGTCGTTCCCCTGGGGTGCAAACTTATCTTAGGCCATTTCTGCCCCCCGTTGGATGCAGAACAGCCTATTTTTAGTATGCCGTTCTGCCCCCAAAGGGGGCAGAAACCACTAGGCACCAGGGATTTGTTCGCTCCCATGGGGGGGGGGGATTTATTTTAGGCCTTTTCTGCCCACTTTGGGGGCTGATCGGCCTATTTCTATTAGGTTGATCTGCCTCCAGGGGGAGGAAACCACTTAGGCACCAGGGATTGATGTGTGTGTATGTGTGTGTTTTATTTGACGGGCAGCCCCTTGGCCAAGAGTCGCTCCCCATGGGGGCACATTACTGTTGGCCTATTTTTGGAAGGCCCGTCAGCCCCCAACGGTGTCAGAAGGCCCACCAGAGACTAGGGAAGATTTGTTTTCAAAAAAGGAGGTTTAGGGTATGGCCATACCCCCACCCCAAATAAATGGGGCCAAAGTTGTTCTGCCAACCGGTGGGCAGATGGGGCAATTACCCCTGATCCACTCCCCGGGGGAGCAGAAAGCCTACTAGATGCCAAGGAATTAAAAAAAAAAAAGTGGGGTGGTGGGGGCACAACTATTCCCTGACTGATTGGCAGCCACCACCCCACTTTTTTTTGAAGGGGGTAACAATCTTTCAGCTCTCCCCTGCACACTAAAACATCTTATGCCTGCTGAGCCAAGGGCCAAATACGCAGGTGCCCCCGCAAAAACAGGTAGTTTTGTATTTGATAGTTTTGATGTGTCCACATAGTGTTTTGGGCCATTTCCTTTCGCAGGCACTAGGCCTACCCACACAAATGAGGTACCATTTTCATCGGAAGACTTGGGGGAATGCTAGGTGGAAGGAAATTTGTGGCTCCTCTTAGATTCCAGAACATTCTATCGCCGAAATGTGAGGAAAAATTGTTTTTTAGCAAAGTTTGAGGTTTGCACAGGATTCTGGGTACCAGAACCTGGTGAGAGCCCCACAAGTCACCCCATGTTGGATACCCCTAGGTGTCTAGTTTTAAGAAATGCACAGGTTTGGAAGGTTTCCCTAGGTGCCGGTTGGGCTAGAGGCCAAAATCCACAGCTAGGCACTTTGCAAAAAACAGCTCTTTTTTCTGTGGGAAAATGTGATGTGTCCCTGTTGTGTTTTGGGCATTTCCTGTTGCAGGCACTAGGTCTACCCACACAAGTGAGGTACCATTTTTATCATGAGACTTAGGGAAACGCTGGGTGGAAGGAAAGGTGTGGCTCCTCTCAGATTCCAGAACTTTCAGTTACCGAAATGTGAGCAAAAAGTGTTTTTTGGGTCAAATGTTGAGGTTTGCAAAGGATTTTGGGTAACAGAACCTGGTAAGAGCCACACAACTCACCCCATCCTGGATTCCTGTGGGTGTCTAGTTTTCAAAAATGCACAGGTTTGGTAGGTTTCCAAAGGTGCCGGCTGAGCTGAAGGCCAAAATCCACAGCTAGGCACTGTGCAAAAAACAGCTCTGTTTTCTTTGGGAAAATGTAATATGTACACGTTGTGTTTTGGGTCATTTCCTGACGCGAGCACTAGGCCTACCCAGCCAAGTGAGGTACCATTTTTATCGGGAGACTTGGGGGAACACTCAGTGGGAGGAAATCTGTGGCTCCTCTCAGATTCCAGAACTTTCTGTCACCGAAATGTGAGGAATAAGTATTTTTGGGCAAATTTTGAGGTTTGCAAAGGATTCTGGGTAACAGAACCTGGTGAGAGACCCACAAGTCACCCCATCCTGGATTCCCCTAGGTGTCTAGTTTTCAAAAATGCACAGGTTTGGTAGGTTTCCTGTTAGACTTTTCATCCTTGACTTGGTCTCCCTTAACTCTTTGCCTCTGTTTCCCAGGTTGTTGATGTGTGCCGGACTCTGTTTTTGCAGTTTTTGTTTCTCTGGGCACTTTACCACTGTTAACCAGTGCTAAAGTGCAAGTGCTCCTAAACAAAATGTGTATGTAATTGGTTTATCCATGATTGGCATACTTGATTTACTAGTAAGTCACTAGTACAGTGCACTAGAGGTACCCAGGGCCTGTAAATCAAATGCTACTAGTGGGACTGCTGCACTGGTTGTGCCACTCACATTAGTAGCTCTGTAAACATGGCTCAGACCTGCCACTGCAGTGTCTGTGTGTGCAGTTTTAAACTGTAAATTCGACTTGGCAATTGTACCCACTTGCCAGGCCTAAACCTTCCTTTTTCTTACATGTAAGATACCCCTAAAGTAGGCCCTCGGTAGCCCCCAGGGCAGAGTGCAGTGGAGGGTTAAGGTAGGACATATAGTAATATGTTTTATTTGTCCTGACAGTGAAAAACTGCTAAATTCTTTTTTCACTGTTGCAAGGCCTATCCCTCTCATAGATGAACATGGGGGCTACCTTTAAATATGAATAATAGGTTAGCACGGGGGCTACCTTAAAATATGATTAAGGTGTAGATTCCCTTTGAGAGCGGATAGACATGCGGAGTTCTGGGTCTCTGAGCTCACAATTTAAAAATACATCTTTTAGTAAAGTTGATTTTAAGATTGTGTGTTTGAAAATGCCACTTTTAGAAAGTGGGCATTTTCTTGCTGACCCTGTCTGGGTCAGTTTGACAGTTGTGCTGTTTGCACCTCTCTCTAGACAGTGACACAAAGGGAACTGGAGTGTAGCCTGCATATCCTGATGAGCCATCTGTGCTAGGAGAGAGGGGAGGAGTGGTCACTCACACCTGAATGGGCTGTGCCTGCCCTCACACAATGCAGTCTCCAACTCCCTGGTGTGTGTCTGGGGCCTGGCCTGGGCAATGCTAATAAAGATAATACACTGTTCCAGCTAGAAAGAGAAAGGATATGCAAGAGGGGTCCTAATTTCTAGGAGCAAAAAACCTCACACACCCAGAAGGGGGTCATGCTTCATCATCGGAGTTGCTCCTCAGCAGACCGGTGCTGCAATGTCTGACGGGCACCACCCCAAGTGGGGGGGGGGTCTTTGCCGGAGATCTTATCTGAGATGATGCCACGACCCTAGGTGTGTGTGTAAAGGGAGGAGATCAAAAGAAGGAAAGTTAAAATTGACTCTCTAAACCTAAAGAGAATGATCTGTTTATTAGTCCAAAGGGAGGTCAGAGGCCAAGATTAAAAATAGTCACAGGAGTGAAACAGAGATAATGGTCAATCACTCTATAACAAGAGGGTGGGGAAATTCCAAGCCATCCCTCATAAGGGTCAACATGTTTCGCGTCTCTCGTGGCCCATATGGGTCCAGTGACGCTCCTTCAGGACCAGTTGACTAAATGTATCTCCTATTCGTAAAAAACGCGGAAAACTACAACCTGAAATTGTCAGGACAAGCGTATCCAGTCACTTACACTAGTATGGGAAGGAACTATTAATCCTCTCTGTCGCCCTGCAATTTAAAATAAACACAGGTAAAGCAAGGGAAATAATATCAATATGTATCCACATAATGACATAATCTTCAATGTGGGAGTAGGGAAAGGTAGTGTCAGACCGGTGGTAGGGCACAGTGAAGGTGTCAACACGTGATCAAAAAAGTGCATGAACATCAAAGAAGGTGAGCTTACCGTCCCCATTAGGGAGCGCACTACATGGGACCACACGGACCAATAGTTAGGCACAAAACTCCTCTGGAGTAGGAGTATGAAAAAATAAAAGGTAATACAACAATTAGTTGGTATAACAAAAAACACGTCTTGATTAAACGTAAAAAACTGTTCACAAATATGTGATAAAAATATGTAACTCATGGTAATATAGCAATAATCTCTAATTTGAGGAAACATCTTAATCATAACACGAGCAGTATCTAAAGTATGGTAGATAAGACCTTAATGCAGCCACAATCAAAACGACTTATGAGCGAGAACAGACTGCACTCGCTCAGCCGAAGACAGCGTTTAAATCAAGTACAGTAAGTCTGTCCAAACGAAAGTGAGCAGCAAAGGGTGACAGGTGACAGAAAACCAAGGCAAGTCATGGGATCCTCGTAATGGGGATCCGACTCTGCCCGGGGAGCGCAAGCTCTGGTCTCAGTAGCTACGCGAGTAAAATGCTACAAAAAATCAATCAGCGCCAAGTCAGACTTACTTAGTAAGGGTACTCCTGACAGCGGGTATCCTACCCGGGTACGCGTCTCCCGAATGTATGGAGGGACGCGAAGGGGCCCGGTAAAGAAGAGTCTAACACGGAAGTGAATGCCTGTGACTCAAGGAAATGCTTGAGTCACGTGGTACTCCTGAGACTGTAGTTGAAAGTAAAGACGGACTCTGTATTCAGAGTCCAACAGGGTAAACACACAAATAGGACTCTAAAATAGTGGAGAGTCCGGAGCAATATTGATAAATCGACCCTCTAGGGGGAAAAGTAAAAATTAATAAATAATAAAGTGCATTTTCCACTGGGGACAAGTGGGATGGTAGAAAACAGCACAAATAACGAGAACAGCTCAAATAATGGGGTACAAGTAGAAGGGACAGGTCAGTCATGAATGTAATGTCAGAGAGACCATCAAAGTGGCATAAATCATGGAAAGCTAATGGGCAAGGCTGGTCCAAGGGATATCGTCATTGAGTCCAATCATATGAGTGCGCAGTTTGAACACCCACCGTTCTAATTCAAAAAGAGAGCTGGTGTGATTGTGTGTGCTGGTCTGAAGAACAACCCACCACATGTTGTCTGGACCATGTTTAGCCTCCAGGAAGTGAATGCTTAACTTAGTGGAAGCATGGCCACACCTGATATTACTACGATGCTCATTGATGCAGAGTTTAACCGCTCGTGTGGTCATCCCCAAGTATTGTAACCCGCAGGGGCAAGTGATCAAATATACACAATTTTGCGTGTTACAATTAGTATGTTTAAGGAGATTCCAAGTACCTATTGGTTCAAGGACAAGGGACTTAAGTCGTTTCGTCAGGGTGCATACGTTACAATTGCCACACGGGAAGTGCCCGGTGACTGGAGGAATGTCCCACAAGGATGTCTGTCTAGGAGGTCGAGAAGCAGAGAGAGGTCTGGTATGAACTAATAGGTCTTTGATGTTAGTAGTGCGTTTGAAGGCAAAGAGGGGTTTTGGAATCTGCAACCCTCCACTACATAGAATGGACCATCTCTTATTTACCACTTTCTTGATAGAGTTAGATAGGGGGGTGAAGGTGGACACACAAGTAAGTTTGGTGTCAGTAGCGTGTGTAATAATAAAAAGTAAAGTATCTCTATTACAAAATTTTGCCCGCTTGGGGTAATGGCGATTGTCAAGTTTTCCAGACAGGTCACTGGCCTGAGAGATAAATGTCCGCATGCTGCTGCAATTACGTTGTAACCGAAGAAACTGACCGTACGGTAAATTATCTCTTAATGCTTTTGGATGATGACTATCATATAACAAGAGACTGTTACGGTCAGTGGTTTTCTGGTAAGTACTAGTGTGTAACTTGCCGTCCTCTATTTTGATCAGAAGGTCCAGAAAAGGTATCTCTGTGCTGGATACCGAGGGCGTAAAGTTCAAGAAAGGGTCCAAGGTATTGACCCAGGTTGTAAAGAGATTAACCTCAGTTAGAGTCCCTTGCCAGACTATCAAGGCCTGGGCAAGGCAGGATTTCACAAACAAGAGGGACTTTCCTTTGAAGTAAGCCTACTTGAAAGGGCAAAATGGGTATAAGAAGGGCACCTATAACCACAGACTTTAGATAACTTCTGGAAACCAAGAGGAACCTCTACCTGGAGAAGAGCTTCAGGAAGCTGAGGAGCTGATGCTGAGGAAGAAGAGCTGCCCTGCCTGTGACTGTGCTTTGTGGAGCTATCCTGCAGTTGCTGCTTCTGCCTGTGGTAGGGGACAAAGACTGGACTTTGTGTGTCTTCCTTCTTGTGAAGGACTCTCCAAGGGCTTGATTTAGAGCTTGCCTCCTGTTGTTTGAAGCCTTAGGGATAGAAAAGACTTCTCTCTGCCAGCACCTGGAGCATCTGTTGAGACTCCTACCCTGCCAAGTGGTGCCCATCCAGTTCCTGGGATCCTGAAAGGAGAAACTGGCAGAACAAGAGTAAGAAATCCAAGAACAGACTGCAGTGCGAGGAAAAGATTGACAGAACTGCAAAACGCGGCTGAAAAATCGACGCACCGCCGGCTTTGCAGCTGAAATCGACACTCACTTGCAGCACGGTTACAAGATCGATGCACGTGCCTAGAGAAACAACGTGCACCATCGCTGACGGAGGCTGGTGAGATCGCAACCTGCTCTGCGTGATTTTCAGATCATCGTGCAGCAGGATTTCTGACACAAACATCGCTGGGTGTGTAAAAAATAAGCAAGGCCTGCCCGGACCCAAGAGTGCTGTTCGGATCGACGCATCGCTCTCCTGCGGAGAGAAGAAACGACGCACGCTGACTCAACGGAAGGAGAAACGACACACGATCACACTCATGAGTGATATTGACGCATCGCAAGGCCCTTTTGACGCCACTCGCCCGTGCGGGGTTATTTTGATGCACCCAGGTACATTTCCACTCTAATAGCGTTAGCGTTGTGTGTAAAATTACATGAAGACTCTTTTTGGTTTTTAATTGATAACTTGACTTGTGTATTGTGGATTTTTGTCGTTTTGGTCTTGTTTGTTTAGATAAAGATTTTCTATTTTCTAAACCTGTGTTGTGTCATTTTGTAGTGTTTTCATTAATTTACTGTGTGTGTGTTGGTACAAATACTTTACACCTAGAACTCTGAAGTTAAGCCTGCCTGCTTGTGCCAAGCTACCAAGGGAGTGAGCGGGGGTTAGCTGATGGTGATTCTCTTTTACATTGACTAGAGTTAGGGTCCTTGCTTGGACAGGAGGTAACTTGACTGCCAACCAAACACCCCATTTCTAACATTGGTGATCAGCGGTTGGGAGTGGACTTGTATTTGTACTTGACATACAGTGTTTAAGTGTACACTACTGTTTTGAGTGCAGACCTCTACGTGACCACATACTACTTGTCTTGTTATTCTTGCTTTTTTTCTTTTGCTTGGATTTTTCCCTAATCCATTTTTGGTGGTAATCTTTGATTGTCTTATGAACTTGTTTTCTGTCTTTTGGAACTTTGCACTTTTGTTGACTTTTCATCATGTCCTAATCTGGAGATGCATCAGTTGGTGCTGCTTTTGACCTAGAGAAATTAGAGAGGTATACAGTGGCTCAGTTGAAGCAGTTCTGTAAAAGGTTTGACTGTCCTATTAAAAACTCATCCAAGAAGGAGGAGCTGCAAAAGACGCTGAGGGCCTGGGTGACAGCCAAGAACACTGAAGGGCATACAGAGGATGAGGAGGATGATGAGGAGGAAGAGCACTCCACACACAATGGTATTGTGGGTGGGCCTGTTATGTCCTGGGGGAGGGTCTCCAGGGCAGGTAGCAGTGTCTCATCTATGGGTCTGACTCCTGAAGAATTGCAGGACAGACAGGCAGAGAGGAGGCACCATAGGGAGTTGGAGAAAATGAGGATGTCCATATAGGAGAAAAAAGTATTGTTGGCTCATGAGCTCAGCTTAAGGGAGCTAGATCAGAGGAGCCAGTCTAGTAGGGATGGCGGCAGCCACATCACAGTGCAGCCTGAGAGGAGGGTGCACATTCCCAAAGATCTTGTGAAGGATTACAAAACGGAGGATGACGTATACTTGTGGTTTAATGTGTATGAGTCTGCTCTCCACATGAATCTGGTCCCTGAAGCTCATTGGGGGGTGGGTCTGTGGGAGCACTTTGAGGTAGAGGGGAGGGATTACCGGCTGACAGCCTTAGGGGATGCTCAGAATCTCAACTACACTATCATGAAGGATGCCCTACTCACAAGATATGGTCTCTCCCCTGGGCAGTAAAAGGATAAGTTTAGGTCCTATAAGAAGAAGAAATCCCAAACATGGTTGAAATGTGTTGATTATTTTTGTAGGTCACTGGATGGTTGGGTGAAGGGCAGTAAGGTAACAATGTATGAGGGGCTTTACAATCTGATTGCTTGGGGCACTTGTACAGTTTATGTTTTCCAGAGCTGCGCCAGCACCTGATTGACAGCAAGCTGACTGATCCCAGGATGTTTGCGCAGGAAGCAGGCCGCAGGGAGAGCACCAGGGTCCAAAAGAGATATAGGGGAGACCACGCCAAGGGTGGGCAGGGTCCCTCTCAGAAGAAAGGGGGAGTAAGGGTAAACAGAGGGAGTTCTCTAAAGGACCCCAAACTGATTCCCAGTGTAAAGATTCCCAACCTCCCCAGTGAGAAGAAGCCATGGTTCTCCAAATGGAAGCCAGTGGCAGGGGGACCCCACATAAGTGTTATGTATGTGACCAAGTGTGTCATGTGAGGGGGGCCCCAAATGCCCCAAGAGTACACCGGCACCTAATGGTGCGCAGCCCCACGGTTTGGCTAGTGTAGCGCTTAGGGAGGTTTTGGTTCCAGGTGGGTGGGAGCCAGCTGAGATGACCCTTGTCTCACTAGGGGACAGTTAGATGGTCCAGAGAACCCTCATGCCTGAGAACACTAAAAAGTACAGGCAGTGGGTGACCATCAATGGACAGAGGGTGGAGGCTCTAAGAGACACAGGAGCCAGTCTGACTACAGTGAGGAGTCAGCTGGTGTCTGAAGAGCAGATTGATCCACGGGTACTTCACCAAGTAGTTGCAGTGGACAACTCAGAGTGTCTGTTCAGAGTGGTGCAGGTTCTCTTTGAATGGGGGGCTTGTCAGGTTCCCAGAAGGTAGCTGTGAGTCCAACCATGAATGTAGATTGTTTACTAGGCAATGACCTGGAGGATTCCCCTTGAAAGGAGGTCACACTTGGAGATGTTTCGTCTGCCTGTGTGGGTATGCGTATCCACCCGGTCAATGGCAGCCTGTCAGGGTGGTCATGAGCCCCTGGAGCCTGAAACAGTGGCCCAGGGGATTGCCAAGAAAAGGAACGGCAGGGGCGCTGGAAACTGGCCCCAGAAGTTCCCATGGTCCGGGAGGAGGCGGAGCCTGAGGGTGACACCCGGAACCTACAAGGGAAGAGGTGGCTGAACTGGGGTAGGTCCCTGAGCTGTCGCAGTGGCAAAAGGAAGGGGGACCCAACAGGGAGGCATTCTTTGAGGCACAGAAAACCTGCCCTACTCTAGAGGGACTGCGGCAGCAAGCTGCAGCCCAGGCAGCTGGCGAGATGCCAGGTACTCATCTGATCTATTGGGAGGATAGCCTCCTGTATAGTGAGCCTAAGGTTCCTGAGCCTAGGTCAGCTCGTATGCTGGTGGTACCCCAGTGCTTCAGGGCCTTACTAATGGGGTTGGCTCATGATGTGCCTTTAGCAGAACATCTGGGCAGGACAAGACCTTTAAGTGGCTTGTCTCCCACTTCTATTGGCCCCAGATGCACAAGCATTGTGCTGCACACTGTAGGTCTTGCCCAACTTGTCAGGCAAGTGGCAAGGGGGGGGAATGTAAGGCTCTCTCCAACCTTTACCTGTTGTTAGTACTCCCTTTGAAAGGGTAGATATTGACATTGTGGGGCCTCCGGATCCCAAGACAGCCATGGGCAATAGGTTCATCCTGGTCTTGGTGGACCATGCCACCTGATACCCAGAAGCCATTCCTCTGAGGTCAGTCACTTCCCCTGTGGTGGGTCGTGCACTGATGGGGGTTTTTACCCGCATGGGGTTCCCCAAGGAAGTGGTACCTGATAGGGGTACCAAATTCATATCAAACTATATGAAGTCTGCGTCGAAGGTGTGTGTCCCTAGGTGCTGTGTGAGCTAGAGGCAAAAATCCACAGCTAGGCACTTTGCAAAAAACACATAAGATTTCAAGGTAAAAATGTGATGTGTCAATGTTGCGTTTCCTGTTGCAGGCACTAGGCCTACCCAAACAAGTGAGGTACCATTTTTATCGGGAGACTTGGGGGAACACAGAATAGAAGAAAAAGTGTTATTGCCCTTTGTCTTTTGCTACATTTTTTTCTTCCAAATATAAGACAGTGTGTAAAAAAGACGTCTATTTGAGAAATGCACTGTAATTCACATGCTCATATGGGGACCCCGGAAATTCAGAGATGTGCAATTAACCACTGCTTCTCAACACCTTATCTTGTGGCCATTCTGGAAATACAAACGTTTCCTTGATACCTATTTTTCACTCTTTATATTTAGAATTGCTATATACCCGGTATTCAATGAAAACCCATTGCAAGGTGCAGCTCATTTATTGGCTCTGGGTACCTAGGGTTCTTGATGAACCTACATGCCCTATATATCACCGCAACCAGAAGAGGTCATCAGACGTAACAGTATATTGCTTTCAAAAATCTGACATTGCAAGAAAAAGTAACAGAGTAAAACATGGAGAAAAATTGCTTTTTTTTCATCTCAATTTCA
The DNA here is from genome assembly GCF_031143425.1 of Pleurodeles waltl. NCBI lineage: Eukaryota > Metazoa > Chordata > Amphibia > Caudata > Salamandridae > Pleurodeles > Pleurodeles waltl. The sequence goes on along the minus strand of NC_090446.1, from coordinate 841,269,518 downwards.
ATATTTTTTAATTTTAGCTGTTATTTTCTGTAGAAAAACTTGAAGGATCTACACAAATGACCCTTTGGTGAATTTAGAATTTTGTCTACTTTTCAGAAATGTTTAGCTTTTTGGGATCCAGCATTGGTTTCATACCCATTTCTGTCACCAACTGGAAGGAGACTAAAAGCACAAAATATAGTAAAGATAGGGTATGTCCCAGTAAAATGCCAAAATTGTGTTGAAAAGTGTGTTTTTATGATTCAAGTCTGCCTGTTCCTGAAAGGTGGGAAGATGGTGATTTTAGCACCACAAACCCTTTGTTTATGCCATTTTCAGGGAAAAAACACAAGCCTTCTTCTGCAGCCCTTTTTTCCTACTTTAAAAAAAAACAACGAAATTTTCACTGTATTTTGGCTAATTTCTTGGTCTCCTCCAGGAGAACCCACAAACCTTGGGTACCTCTGGAATCCCTTGAATGTTGGAAAAAAGGACGCAAATTTGGTGTTAGTAGCTTATGTGGACAAAACGTTATGAGGGCCTAAGCGCGAACTGCCCCAAATAGCCCAAAAAAGGCTTGGCACCTGAGTGGAAAAAGGCCAGGCAGCAAAGGGGTTAGGATAAACCCTTTGTTTTACAGGTAGCATTTCAGAAATTCTTATCTGCCTAACGCAATGGAATATCCTGACACCTTTCACCAGTTGCAGAGCCATATTCGTTGGTGGCTGAAGCTTTCAAACGGAATGAATGATCTAGGAGAGCTCTGTAAATGGAATTACAATAATCTAAGTGGGTTAAAGCACAACTGCCGACAATTCTCCACTGGGTTAAAGGGTATAATTTTATGTGGGATTTATAGCTGGGCAAAGCCCATGGAGCAAATATTTGGATTACCAGGAAGGAGAGACAGCCTCTGATCAAAAATAAAACCCAATGTCTCTGTGCACTCTCCAATGGAAAGGAAGAAGAACTGAGTTATGAAGGCCAACAATTAGCAGACCAGGTCTGTGACTTCCCTTCCAGGATTAGCTCCTCTGTCTCCTATTCATTTAGTTTTATACATTACTGCACTTACACATAGATGTCTGACAGTTAATCATGCAACTGTTGAATTGAATTAGAAGAATGATGGTCGGATTTGAAAATCAAATACTCATTACATTCATATTAGAGAGTGTTGAATCTAAATAAGTATCAGGTCACAGCATTAGTCCAAGGAGGGGCTTCGATGTGCAAGTTAAACAAAACAGGAGACCATGAGAGTCCATGATGGATCTCAGTCAGCAACAATAAAGTATTCAAGAGAAAACGAGTAAGCACTACCGTTTTTAGATCTATTTATTTAAATGGAGGCTGATCTCGACTGTGATTGAGGTACTATTTTTTTTGTTTCTTTTGTCCCCTGTTGTCATTGTCCATTTTGCTTCATTGTTATCCATGTTGCTTCTTCCCTGCTATACCTCTGTTCTATGTTAAATTTTCCCTCCCACCCCCATAATTCATGTTGCTTTTTCCCCCATCGTTGTCCGTTTTCCCTCCCACCCCCATTGTTTATGTTGCATATTCCCTCCCACTGCCCTTTTGTCCTAGTTGCTCCTTCCTGCTGTCTGTGTCCCCCTACCTGCCATACGGAGAAAATCGCTATCCAATGTCTTAATATAGAGAAAAGCACCCCCAGCCCGTTGGCAGTACTTTCCTCCATATTTACGTCAAGTGCCGGGGTCATAATGACCCCCTTGTCTTTTGTTGTAATTTGTCTGGTTTAATATGTCAATCGGGCGTGGTTGACAAGTCAGAGTGTGAGTCAAAGTGAGCGAAATAATTTTTGGACGGAGCTCTGCCGAGTCCTATGTGCACCAGGTCAGACCCACTGATAAGTTGACAGTTAAATTTGCAGGTCGAATTTTGCTTGCGAATCAGGGAAACTGAGAAAGAAGGAGTAGCTGCTAGAGCGAAAAGCCATCAGTGAAAAATCTATAAAGCTTCTGAAGCAATTGTATTGCCCTACCTGTAGTAAACGGACAAACTGGGTTTTCATTATGTTTAGTGCTCGCAATAAATTGCATTAGTTTAGTGTGAATCTGAGTTTGGGAGGACAAGCCGCAAGACTTTGTCAGCTGCTATACGTGTGAGTGTGACGTCATTGGAGCCGCGCTGCGATAGGTTGGTTAGTGAGAAGGGTCGTGCACGGATTGGCAGACGACCGTGAACTGCAGTTGGTTGAGAAGGTGGGTGAAGAGAATTCTTGGATTAAAAGTCACTTCCTGATTTGATTTAGAACAAAATGAAGGGCGCAGAAAATGAACATTTTCAAAGCTTTTAAGAGTGCTTTCAGGAGAGATACGTACATTCCAGTGAGCATAGGGAATTTTGAACTTCCAGAAGGCACACCAACTTACATTGTAATCAAAGAACAGGGTGTCGTACCATGTCTTTGGCTGAAACAATTGTGCAAAGTGACAGAGAGGGATGGAAATTTTGTGTTTCCTACCCACGGAACATTTAATTTGAGGAGCTTAGAGAATCTGAGGAGGGTACTGTATGATCTGAAACCCCCTCCGAGACCAGAACAGTTCAAGGCATTAGCAATCTAGGAGTTAGTAGCCAGACAGCCATAGAGATTTGAAAGAAGGATTAGAAAGGCTGAAAAGACGCTAGTGGAGGCTAGATGGGACAGTGATCAGAAATTGTGGAGAACACAGGGGAATAAACTGTTTCCAACAAATGCATAAGACAGCGAGAGGGACGGAAGGAAAGCTACCAGTAAAACAAACAAGAGCCCTTCCGAGAATAGGGAGCGGAGATTAAAAGAGTCTAGAGGATCTTTAATGCTTGAGGAAGAGTCAGACGATGATGAGTTTATTTTGAAGTTATTGAGAAATCACTCCCCACCATACGCAGCACAGGAGAGTGGTCCGAGCACCAGTGTAAATCCTTCAGCTCTGACACGTTAAGGCAACAATGAGCCCTGAGCAGATTAATCCTAGCATGACAAAGAGTCCTATGCAGAGTAATCTCAATGCCCCTATTACTCCGGTAGTGCAAAATCAGGTGCCACAGTCAAATGTCCAGAGAATTTACCCTGATGTACCCTGATGTATCCATTGTGGAAACTGCCACAAACTTAATAGTGCCTACAGGACAGGTTTTCCCGAAACCTATATTGGTTCAGACAGAACCAACTCTACCTTTACTGCCTCAAGTGCAGTCACAAGCAGTGCCAACATATGCGCCAGTAACAGGGACACAGTCAGACAGGTCCGTACTGATGAGCCAGAATACGGGAATGATGCACCCACAGAACTTAGGTATCAGACCAAGCCCAGAAGCTGTATCTGTACCTGTCACTATTGGCCCAATTGTACCTTTTTTCGCACAAGAAAAAAAACAATGCAAATGGGCAGGGAGTCTTGAGTCAGAATTCAATGATGGGGGGGACTTAGGCCCATATTTATATTTTTTTAGCACCACAGTTGCGTCATTTTTTTACGCAAAATGGCGCAAACTTGCAAAATACAACTGTATTTTGTAAGTTTGCGCCGTTTTTTGCGTCAAAAAGCGGTGCAAATGCGGCACTAAAAAAGTATAAATATGGGCCTTAATGAGAATATCTGAGTCTCTCCTATGGAACAGGCCATTGACGGATCAAGATCGTTGCTAGACCTTAGCACATTCGGAGTTCCTCCAGATACTGTTATAGGGTTGAATGTTAGTCAGAGCCTGAAATTACTTACACCGCTGTCCCCGAATACAGTGGTGCAACAAGTGCCACATGCCCAGGCCAACAATATGTCGTTGCAAGGTTTGACTGCCCAACAATTGACTGAATGGTTAGACAAGCTGAATGCCCAGCAGAGTGCTCCTAGGGGAGAGGAGTACTTGAACTATACAAAATTAGGAATGGAAGCAGGTGAGATCATTGAGGAAACTATGGGTGTGAATAGACTAGAGTCCCACACAGAAGCAGAACTGAGATATCTGTGCCTGAAAATTACGAGAGAAGTGAGCAACATGCACCAAATGCTAGTGGACCTGGCAGAGAAGTACGACATAGAAATAGAAAAAAACAAAGCATTTGAAAAGGGGTTACAAGTTAGATTTTGATACAAAAAAGTTTGACCACATGTGATCTGCAGGAATGAAGGCACACGTTAGGGAGTTGCTCCAAAGTGTCCACATCTGGCAAGCATTAGACAAATGGGAAGGCAGATGGGGAAGAAAAGCGATAAAAGAAAAAGAGATCTGCGGAGCTGACTGCAAATGTGCAGCAGGGCAAGGATCCAGTGAATATTTTACCAATGAGAGAGATTCCAGGAGGGAATTTTGTTCATGTCCCTTGGAGAAAAAGTGACATTCTGTCTTCTACAAATGACTATCCCAGGTTGAAAGAGAAGCCAGTAGAATGGTACCAGCAGACAGACAGGTTTGTGAAACTTAGTGGTCCGGATTGATGTGCAGGCAATGAAGAGAGTGTTGCCTTGTCATGCTTGCAGAGCGGTTGGACATTGGAAGCAGGAGTGTCTCATGATGGTGCAGGAAGGTGTCAGTCAGCAAACAAGTGACATCAGCTTATTCCAAGACATGAGAGGACCAAGAATGAGAGGTCATAATCCGAATTTTCATAACAGTGTGAATCAAATGCAGAATTTTTAACCCTTGCAGCAGGTACAAAGTCCACGTGTACAAATGACACAATTGCAGCCAATGCAACAGCAGGTTCAAATGGTACCTGGACAGCAAATTCAAATACCTCAAGCCCAATGGAATATCAGCAGGTGATGCTTCCTAAACAGGTCACAGGTCAGGAGTTTAACCAGAGTAATAACACAGTTTACCAATTCCTGTTACACAGTGAGAATGGAATAAACAACCATTTGGTGAGCGAGAGTTCAGATGAAGAGGAATGTGTGCTTGCAGCTTCTTTAGTAGTAGATTAGAAAGGCCCATATGTGAAGGGAAAGGTAATGGGTCACATGGTTTTATTCTTGGTTGACACAGGAGTTACATGCTCTACAGTCAGAACTGCAGAAGTTCCAGACTTGCCCCTTTCAGGAAAGACAGTCCAGATTGTAGGAGTAGCGAATCAGTATTTGACCAACCCAAATACAGAACCAGTTCAGGTTAAAACTTTAAAAGATTGTATAAATACAAAGTCTGTGATTCAAGTACCATTTGATTAATTTCTTTCCAGTATTCACTGTGAAAAAGCTTCCTCCTGATTTACAGGGAACAGTTAAAGAAAAAGTGTGTGATTTGACAGGGAAAGAGATTAGCCTGATAAAGGGAGTAGAGCCAGTTAAAGTTCCTGTAAAGCAGAACTCAACTTTTTCTTAGATTCCCCAGTACCACATGCCACAGGACATCCTTATGAAGGTTGCTCACAAACCAACGGGTCTTGAAAGAAGTGTTGAGCAGCCCATGTAATTCAAGAGCAGCAGGATTGAAAAAGCCCTGTGGGAAGTTTAGAATTGTCCAGGATTTGAGAAAAATAAATTACATTGTGATCAAATGTTGCCCCGTGTTGCCAAATCCAGCCCTGATTCTGTTCCAGATTCCATGTGATGCTGAATGGTTCACCGTCATAGACTTGTCACAAGCCTTCTTTTCTGTGCCTCCTCACGAGGATAGTCAATTTCTCTTTTGTTTCAAATTTTTGGACTGGGTTTACTGTTGGTCTCGAATTCCTCAATAGTTTTCTGAGTCATCTTCCATATTTAATCAGATCTTGAAAAATAATTTGGAGTCATTGGAATTGCCTTTCCAATCGACATTGGTACAGTACATTGCTGATTTGCTGATTGTACCCAAAACAAGGGAAGAGTGCAAGTATGACCCGATTGCCTTGCTGAACCATTTGGGAAAGAATGGTCATAAGGTGTCTCCACTTAAAATTACGATACTGTCAGAAAGAAGTGAAATACTTGGGTCACCAGATTGAGAAAGGAATACGGAAAATATCCAGAGAAAGGATCACAGCCATACTGCAGATGAGTACCATAGCCACTAAAAAAGATGTCAGGATGTTCCTAGGGATGGTAGGCTATTGTCGCCAATGGATTTTCAATTTTTCGACCATTTCCAAACCACTGCAGAAACTGACTCATAAAGAAGTCACTGATCCCCTAGTGTTAGACCAAGCTTGCACAAAAGCGTTTTCTGAGTTGAGAGAGACTATACTAAGTTCTTCATGTTGTTTTGTCATGAGTGTGATGCATGTTCCTTGTCTGTCGTGAAACAGGTCCCTGGAGGTGTAAACCGCCCAGTAGAATATTTTTCGGCTACTGTGGACCCAGTTTTAGCAGCTTTACCAGGCTGTTTGCATGCAGTTGCAGCGGTTGGACAGAGCCTCACACAGTGTGAAGGTATTGTGATGGGACACCCTTAATCTATAATGGTCTCTGACTCAGTTGAAGTTTTACTTACCTGACAGGTACAAGATTGACTCATTATGAGACAAGCATCTTAGGGTCACCTAATGTGCCATTGAAAAGATGTACAGTGCTTAACCAGGCTTCCGAATGAAAATGTTGAAATTGGAAAGTTGGAATACATTGAGCATGATTGTCTTGAAGTAATTGATCTGTGCACGAAACCGAGACCTAATATTAGAGACACCCGATTAGAGGAAAATAACCAAATTATCTTCTTTGATGGGTCCTGTCTAAGAGACAATACAGTACAGGAGTATTGAGAGCAGGATAATCCATGTACACTGGAAGCATCCTGGCTTCGAGGCATATATTCTGCACAAGTAGCGGAACAGGTAACTCTTACTAGAGCGTGCCATGTTTCTGCTCAGCTTAAAGTTACCATCTATACGAATAGCCAGTATGGATTTGGGATAGCCCATGACCATGGCCAATTGTGGTCACAAAGAGGTTTCATGACCTCTTCTGGTTCACCAATGAGAAATGGTGAGAGAATTCGAGATTTTTAGCAAGCTATCCAGCTGTCTGAAAAGACTGCCATGGTGAAGTGCAGTTCACATTTGAAATCGCAAGACTTTGAGTCAATGGGAAATGGATATGCGGATCAAGTCATAAGGTTTTGCGCATTGAACTGTATATTGTTCAAAGATGATTGGAAATTGTTGCCTGAAGAAGATGAAACATGTCCAAGTTTTGCATTGCATGTAATAGATACATTGGAAGAACTGAGAACACTGCAGAATAATGTTGAAAGGGAGGAAAAACGATCATGAAAAATTAAATGTGTACAGCGACAGGATGAACTTTGGGTTTTAGAAGAGGGTCAATTAGTCTGGCTGAACAGTTTGTTGTCTCAAATGGCTAGGTATTAACATGGGCAAGCACATGTTGGGAGGGATGCAATGATTTGCACCTTCAAGTAGAATTGGTTCAATCCGAGGTTTAGACAAGTTGCTAAAGCAGTTTGCCATTGTTCAATCAATCAATCAGGGGATTTGTATAATGGTTAATTAGAGCCACATTGGAAGAGCAGGAGTTCAATTCAGCAGAATGCAAATGGATTTTATTGAGATGCCTGTGTGTGTAGGATTGAGATATGTCTGATGATTGCCTGAATTTTTTGCCATTGGATTGAAGCATGCCCTACACAGATAAATGACAGCCTCACAGTAGCGAAACTACTGCTTAGGGAACTGATACCACGCTTTGGGTTTCCGATCCATTTAGAATCAGACACAGGAAGTCACTTCAACAATGAAGTTATCAAATTACTATGTGCAGCCTTAAACATTGAGCAGAAGTTGCATTGTAGTTACGGCCCTGAAGCATCAGGACTAGTGGAACAGATGAATGATACCTTGAAATCGAGAATGGCAAAAATGTGTGCATCCACGAATCTGAAATGGCCTGATGCACTACAGTTAGTTCTGATGACAATGAGAAACACACCCGACAGAACAACAGGATTGTCACCATACGAGATCCTCATGGGCAGAGCAATGAGGTTGCCAGTGGTCCCTGCAAATGCTCTTGTGAACATAACAGATGATATGGTGTTGGACTACTGAAAATGTCTGGCTCATGTGGTTTGCTATTTCTCTCAGCAGGTAGAAGCCACCACACTGCAACCGTCCCAAGATCAAGGACACAACCTGAGAGCGGGTGACTGGGTTGTGGTCTGAAAACATGTGAGAAAGACATGTTTGGAACCTCAGCGAAAAGGCCCTTTCCAGGTAGTTGTGATCACTACCACATCTGTGAAGTGTGCTGGAATTCCGAACTGGATACATGCAAGTCATACAAGAAAAGTGGCATATCCTCTGGACGATGAAGAGGAGAGTACCAACAACGACCAGACAAGCCTCAGAGCCGGCAAGAGAAGAAAGAGGAACTGAGATCAGACATGAGCAAATTGAGAATGGTTCAGTCACTCCTGTGAAAGATGAAAGAGAAGACCTACAGGAGAATGACAGAGAGCCAAACTTGATTGAGGCAGCAGGAGAGCCTAGTGAGAGGAGGGCTTTCCCAGAAGTAGATGATGGCGAGAGACAAACAGAGCAAACACCAGACCCTGAGGGGGAAGGAGGTGAGGCGGATCAAAGCCAATGTGGTCTGACTTCTCCTGACCCAGTTGCAGGTCTGTCAAGAGAAAATCCTGCAGAGCAAGAAGAAGTTTTGAGTTCAACACTGAAAAGGGCAGTGATCAAAGGTCAATTGAAAGGAGCTAAGTGGCCGGAGTCGCAAGCAAAGAGAAAGGAAGAAATTGTTGTGACAACAATCGAGGAAGAAGTAGATACGACTAGAAGGGAAGACCTAAGTGAAGGAGAATGGAATGGAGATTGAAAGTTGAAAAGAAAGAGAATCGCAAGCCGAAGATACACAGGTCCTGAATGGGTGTATGCAATGACAAGTGAATGGCAAAGAGAATGTTTGCCTTTTTGCTTTGATCGAGACATTCCAGGTCAATAATTTGGCACTTGAAGGAAGCTAATGAACTGAATTGTTGAGACAAATTGAGAAAGTACAAAGAAAAAAAGGCTTTTGAAAGTATTCGGAAAATACCTTTGAAACTTGATTTGACAAAGATAACCTGATTTGACAAGTTACTAAACTGATTTTTGACAAAGGATCCTGGAAGTAAGACTAAAAGCTGTATATAACCGTTGAAAGAAGAATGAAGATTTTGTTTTTGATTGCTACAGAGTTATAAAAATTTTCTCTTCTACTTTCTGATTCTTTACAGATCATGAGTAATGCAGGGTAGGAAGAACAGATGCTGTAAATACATGAGTATTGGTTTGGCAATTGTATGTGTGATATTGTGTGTGATATTGATTGTGTGTATGACTGTTCTTGACAAGAGTAAAGCCAACCATACATCAGCTTTAGAGACAACTACTGCATTAACGGCGATAGAGAATTTTAGGTTAGATGAGAAGTATTTGCACGAAGACAATGCACAAGGGGAACGTTCTTCTAATGTCTTCTATCGCTTATTGAGTGAGTATGTTGAGACGATGGATGCGAGGAATTCATCCTCAGATTCCTTGGGAATCTTTCATCAGTCGAAGGAAGAGTTACCTATCATAGTTTGCCCCTTACTTAATAGATAAGTTGTAGTCTGTTACTAACAAGATTCTATAACCAGGAGCACATTCAATATTTCTATTCTAACCACATTGTAGTGTTTTTGTTTGTCCCCATAATTAGATACCTAAGTAGAGTAGGACAATGATATAGTATTAGGGAGAGATTTCTTTGAGCCTACATTAACTGTTGGCACAGCATACGCGCACAAGAATAATCTGACATGCTTGCTTACACCTTTAGAAAAGAGCTTCTTAGATCAGACAGATGACAGGAGAAAGGCATTGAAGGAGAAATTAGAAAAGGGCTTAGGGAAAAGGACTTTTAGTAATGATTATGCTTATAGTGAAATAAAAACGCAGGGGAAATTAGCTTTAGATGCACAACAAGTAGGGAAGCTTTGTGTATATAGAACTAGATCTAGTACTGACACTTTATTTGTGCGAGCGAGTGAATGTTAGCATGTGTTTTGGTTCTAGAAACAATTTACATTTGTGTTGAATGGACAGGATCCAGTGATTCCTGGGATTTATTACATTTGTGGACCTAATGCTTGATACCGTCTTGCGAGAGGATGGTATGGCACATGTTATTTAGGGATAGTGTTCCCAAAGATATTCCAACTTGATGACTTGGAAAAATTACCGAAAATGACTGAATTACATCACATTAGCCAAAAGAGAGTCTCCTTCTGGTATAGTGGGAGATATATTTAGAGAAATAATTCCTTCAGTGGGAGTTGTTCAGAATTCTATAACGATTCAAAAGTTGTCTACTATTGTGGATAAGATGCTGACCAATTTTTCATGATCCATGATCCTAATGGATACAGAAATGGCTGCGGTGAAATCTGTGACACTTCAGAACAGCCTTGCATAAGACATTCTTTTAGCAAAGCATGGCGGAGCTTGCAAAATGCTTAATTTAAAGCATTGCTGCTCGTATATTCCTGATAATAGTAAGACAATTTGAAGTTTACTTACTAATCTGACTAATGAGAGTGCTGATTTGAAAGAGTTGAAAGAACCAAGGACCGTATTTATAGGCCTGTAGCACCACAGGAGCGCCACTTTTTGAGACGCTCCTGTGGTGCTAAGCACTGCACTGTATTTACAAGATGGCATTAAGCCACTTTTTGAGGCTGAACACCACCTTATAAATGTGGCCCCTTCTGATGCAGCACTGTGCGTAGAAGAGGCGTGCAATAGGTGTTGCTGTGGGTGTGCCACAGCAACACCCATTGCATTTTGACGCTGCCTCACATTTATGAAATTTTGTAAACCTGAGGCAGGGCCAAAATCTAACGCCACCCCCAGGGGTGGCGTTAGCAGGGCGCAACAAGGAGGAATACTTTTATTCCTCCTCTTTATTTGTTTTTTCCATGTGTGCTGCATTCTGCAGCACGTATAGAAAGAGAAAAATGCCAGAAATTATTGTGTATGTGTGGGAGGTGTCCCTTCCTGCACATAAACAATCATTTGAACATGAGGCTTTGGCACTTCTGTGTGTGCTGCATTGTGCAGCTCACACAGAAGTGCCAATGCGCCAGTAGAGATTGTTTATGTGCAGGAAGGAACACCTTCCTGCACATAAATACTCAAACCCCTCAACACAGACATCTTTGCACGATGGTGCAAGGATGCCTGCGTTGGCACTGTCAGCTAAATTTAGCGCCAGCACAGGGGGAATCACAGGGGTGCACCGTATTCAGTCAAATACGGCGCATCACTGCGCTTCTAAAGTGACGCAGTGGGGTACCGCCACTTTTCAATAAAACTGGCCCCAGGTGTCTAGGAGAAAGTTGGCAAAGGATTTGTTTCAGTGGGAAATTGGCTCAGCAACAATGGGAAAGGGATATTATTGAAAATAATACAAGGGATATTTATTATTGTGATTTGCATAAATGGAACATGGGGAATATGCCAATTGTGTAGAATGATTAAATTGAAGAAAACAAAAAAATGATCAGATGAGGGAAGAAATGAAAAGGGAAGATGTATTTAGGGAAAATCCAAAAAGGGAATGACGATTTAAGGGGATAAAGATTACAGAATTTTAAGCTGAAGAAAAAATTAGTTTGGGAAGATTTAGTGTGATGACACATTTAGTCATCAGAGGAGGGATTGTTAACGCTGAAGTTTACTAATGAATATTCATGTATTCTGAGTGTTGAATGTGCATAGAAAATGAATTAACATAGAGATAAATAATGCACGCATTCAAAGCTGCACCCACCTGAGTGGCGGCAGTGTTCACGAAGTGTACTTATTAATAGCTTATTAATGTAAAATGTTGAGCTTATGTTTGATTAATGTAGTGATATGTCATATTAAGGGCTATGCATTATGTATTAGCTTTATTAATCACAGGCCTTAACTTAGCGAGGTCTTAGCCTAGTCGCACGGCCTCATGTCAAGCAGCATTTTCTTAGGCGTTTTATAAATTGGATGCTTAGAGAATTAAATTGTAATTTTCCACTGTACTGGCAATGTGCTCGTAGCTGAAGGTCGTTCTCATGAGAAACTGCTTGTTGAAAGATGTACTTGCTAGAGAAACATTGTATATCGAAGTATGTGTAAGACTGACCTTCCCAGGAGAAGACAATGGATGCACTGACTGGAGTATAAGTTGCAACAATAGATACCTGACAAGCCGAACGATGGGAAAGGAAGAAGTGGAGCCAATGATCGACATGTCAACCGCGTACTAGTAAAATTTTAGATTTGCGGTTTTATTCTCATTGGACTAAGTGTAAACATGTGATTCTTTGACCAATAAGGACGTGGGACGTAGTTTTAGGAAATCTAACTTAGCCGGACTATACTGGGAGTACACCACTTCGCTAATAGCCCTAGTCTTTCGAACTGTCTAGGGAGAGCCCATTCTCCCCATTCTTCTTGAGAGTTTAGCTATTCTTTTCCGAACTGCATGAAGAGACTTTGTTTTTTTTAACTTTAATGATGAATCCTGATGCCTTGCTGACGGAACTGATGTCTTGTTGATGAAGACTGTTGCAGCTTGCCGAACCATACTAAGGCAAGGTATAAGATGATGTTACTGATTGTTATGTCTATTTACTTTTGTCCCTAGATACCAACCGCTATTTTGATAGAGCCATAGTTAGATGTTTTCCAAATTCACATGACTAAATTTTTTGCATGTTGTCCAAACATGCTATTCTAATCCAATGTTAGTTAGGGTTCTCACTGATGGAGTTCGCTACATAATAACAGTTGATGCCTTTTCTTTGCTGTATGTTATTTTGTTTGCGCAGTTATTCTTGCTATTAATTTGTACTGTAATTTTAGAATGTGTAGTATCTCAAGCTTTGATTAGATTGCGATTCTTTCATTGCTTTGGTCAGCCAGTATTGTTTTTATATGTTTATCATTTGATATTGAGACCAAGTTACGTGACATTAGCATTGTTAATATCGGGAAATAAACATTCTAACTTCTACTTGAAGGTGTGCTTATTCATGGCTGCTAGGTCATTGCGTGTGGAAATTACTGACTCCTATTGATTATTGATGTTATTGATTGTTATCGCTATTGATTTGGATCGGTTCAGGGTTATATGGTGTGAACTACTTGAAGCAGCTTCCTTGTAAGTTTACTTAATAAGGTCTGACGCGCTCACACTATTAGTTATGAAAAACACTTTCTGACCTTGGCCTGCTGCCCTAAAGCTAAAACACAAATGATCTGACTGAAAGACAACAGCACCTTTCTAGGTAGACAAGCAGTCTCCTTCTAACATCTAAAGAGTGCAATAACTCTTCGCTGCTGAAGGAAAAAGGGAAAACACAGTTAAAACACTATCTTCCCAGCTCTATGCAAAGCAGATGCCACTTATGGAACAAAGGATGGCTCAGTCTTGAAAACAACGTTATCTTCCAGAACAGAGAAGAAAGAACATGAACCAACTAGGCCCCCATCCCCACTACTCTATTTGTCAAAGTGATGGCTACCAAAATGGCTTCCTTCAAAGTCGGAAACTCCAAAGTAGTTAAGTGTCAAAAGGATGATGTGGCAGAGTTCACAAAATCATGGGCAAATCCCAAGAGAAGAAAAAGAACAGAGTACAAGCCTACACAGAGGAAACCTTTTAAGACAAGAGCTGCCAAAGATTCTTCATCCTCCAACCTACCCCTGGGGTCCAAAAAAGCTATAACAGTAGCCCAGCGGGCTCGCAGAGATGATACGAAGAGGTTAAGATCAAGCCCATCCCACAAAAATTCTGAGATCTAAGTTCAAAGGGGAAACAGAATGAGATTTACTATGTTTTCTTTGAACTCAGTGCAGTAATAAAAACTGGTGTGCTGTGTTGCTTGAAAGAAAGAGAGTACAGCAGCACCATATCTACTAAGATGTGGTGTTGTTTCTCTCACCTCCCTCACCCCAATGCTGTGCCACTTTTGGCTGCCATGCACCAATACACACACGCATGCACCATAGGTCAAGGGTGTATGCACAATGTCAAGGGTAGGTATTGTAGTGGAAAGGTACACTTTGAGTACAAAATACTATGTTTAATCATAGTTTTGGCACGTTTCCCACTTAGCATGCATTCTCTATAGTGCAGCACACATACAATGTTAAAAAGGTTTTCAGAAAAGGAAGCGGCTCAGACTTTATGTCTGCCTCAAGGAGGCATTCATTTTTGGGGCAAAGTCCTGTCCACTTTTTTAGTAGATATGACTTTACGTAAGAATAGATGGGTAGTTGTGTGGTAATGCCAGCGTACAACACAGGGATCGCCCTTTTTGACACAAAATAACACAAAGGCTACTTTGCATTACTTTAGGGGTACTTTGCAATGCAATTCGTATTTTGCACTGGAAAGTAAATCACAAAACAACTCTTTGTGCTATTTTGTATCACTTGTGTGTTGCAAACCACTGCAAAGTCTTAGTAAATCTGCCCTCGATGTCTAGATGACTCCATAGAGCATGCATATAATTTCAAGGTGGAAGGCCTATGAGATTTTTGAATGGCCTCAGCTAAATATTATGGAAACTCCTTGCTTTGTAAATCCCTCTTTTCCACTTCAAGACCAACAGGTATATCCTCTTTCAAAGTGGACAATCCATGAGATTATGAGGAGAAGGAACACGAAGTTATAGATTTGCAGGACTAACTGCAAATAACAGAAGGAGAAACCACATCATCCTGGCCAAAAAGAGAATTATTACAATAATCTTCTACTTCTCTTCCTTGAACAAAGCCAATAACCTGGAAATACAGGTGCAAATGTGGAAAAGAAAACTGGAGCTTCCTGCACCAGGGTGTTGTGAGAATATCCGTCCGCTATGCTCCCACTTCCAGGTTAGGAGAAGAAATAAGGGTAAACGGATCACTGGTTGAAGAGCAAAAAGGTCAGGAAATGTAGTCCCATCTCCTGCATATTTACTTGAAGATGTTCCTAAATAAGGGTAGGTCATGGGAGGAAGGCAATATCCTACTCAATTAGTCAACTTGACCAACGTCCAAACGCTTTTTATAGGGAGCTGAAAAAACAGGATGGTTCTCAGTCCAAAACCTCATCTGAAGAGAGACAATTGCCTGTGATCTGGAGTGAGCACCCCATGATTGGTGTATGCCCCCGTTACCATATTGTTTGATTTGACCAGAACATGGTGAACCTGTACTTGATGGAGAATATGGAATGCTGTAAACTTCCTTTACTTTGTGGGGCCATGGCTTTCTACCAAAGACCAATGGTCTTGAGTTGAAAGATCTTCCAAGATGGCACACAACTGGAAGGATGTAGCATTTGAAGCAACATTCAACCACTATCGGAAGAATAGGTACGCCTGAAGTGCTGGAAACCAAGGGGACTGAAGAAGGACCATCAGTCACTGGAGCTGTAAATGAGCGCACAGAACTGTGAACACACAAGATGCTATGTGGCCCTGAACCTCAAAACATAGGCATGTAATTCCAATGATAGCAACAAAGACAGCACGTGTTCAAGGCACACTGCCTTTCTCTCTAGGAGAAACACCATGTCCAGAACAATTGTATAGTAAGTCCTGAATAAGAATCAGCTGACACTTGGGCCGGTTGAGAAGGAATCCAGGCTGGGTCACACTGGAGCTAACCACCTGGATACCCTCCAATGTTCTTGCTACTGAATGAGAATGAAGCAACCAATCATCAATGAAAGGATACACAGATCACGCATTGAGATGGAGATGTGTCACAATTGGTTTCACCATTTTGGTTAAGACCTGCAGGGCATTCTGTAGGCCACAAAACAGTATGCAGAAATGTAAGCACTTCATTTATACAAAAACCTCAGACATCTATAATGAGAAGGAACACCAGGATGTGGAATTCGGCATCCACTAAATCGACCACTGTTATAAAGTATCATGATGTCACTAAAGGGATGATCATTTACAGAGTCTCCACCTTGAAGGGGGTGTATTTCACACACAATTGATTGCTTTCAATTCTTATATTTCCTAGTCAACATGAGAACAAGGAAAGTGATTGAATAGACCTCATTCTGCTCTCTGACAAGAACTTGAATTACAGACATTTTCTCTAGAAGAGACTGCAGGCCTGAGAAATTATTGTTCTCTTGACAAGGGATTTTGACCAAGGAGAAAGACCAATCCCAGTTTTGGAGGGAAGAAGAGACTTCTGCTGTTTTGCCTTCAATGAGTATACAGAATACACATACATCATAAGAAGTTCTCGCCCATTTCTTAGGATAGCACTGGGTGCATCCTCCTACAAAATAGCTGGGGCTGTTCTAGTACAGTTGAGAGAGTGTTTGTCTTTCCCAGGTCAACCTAGCCTCTATTTTTGTGGTTAAACCCTTTACCTCTTAGCCATCTGGATTGGGAAGACTTGCTACTTTCTGGAAATCAGGCTAACATAAGGTTTTCTTCCTGAAATCCCTGATAACCACTGATGCTGCTGTCTAAAAGGTGAACAATGCTTCTTTTCTTTGAAGAGCCTACAAAGCGTATTCTCACAATCTACCTCAAAAAGACAAATCCCCTCAAAAAGCATGTAGATGACTTTAGATTTTTGAGAGTCATCACCATCAAACTGCACAATTAGTGACATAATCTCCTGCCTTCTCTCTACTTCAATCAACTCTTTAGGGCATCCCATCACCCAGGCATCCCCAGCAAACGGTGGACACAGACAACAGCATTGACTGTTTGGGCTTGTTAAAGGCATGTGAGGGCCATGGGCCTGAACCCCTGTTCCAGTAAAATTTACAAGAAGATAAAATCATGTGCATTATCCAGCAACACATACAGCCAATCCCCACACTCACACCAAGGTGTAGATGACCCAGATATATATGTAATATTTGCACAGCACATACTCCTAACCTTGTACACATTCCACTAAAACACACCCTCAAAATTTTAGATCACGCATTCCAACTCATGCTCATCAAAGCGTGCTCTGCAGTAATCCAAGCACAAGACATCACAGACCTCATCACCTATCTCAAGCTTGACGTCCTTTACACTCTTCTTGACTTCAACCTCCCTGGCAACACAAGCTAAAAAAAAACAAAAAAACTCTCCAACCTCATTGATACACTCAATGTGATTCTCCAACCTCATTGATACACTCAATGTGATATAGCATGTCACACCACCGACACACTCCAAAGGTCATGTCTTTTCAACACCACCAGCAATCCAATGCAAACCACCCATTCCCCTAAACTGGATGGACCACTTTGCCATCCCTATTTCAATGAGGTCCTTTTACTCAACATGTAGACAACTCCTCACATCATCCAAAGCAAAGTACAATACCAAAACCATCAATGAAGCCACCAACAGAAGCAAAATGCTGTTCAAGGCAGTTAAGCACTGCACCAACCCTTCACTGGACCCACCTAATCTTCACTCCACAGACATGATCAAAACTAGCAACCTCTTCTTAAGTGAAAAGATACAGAAGCTCCAACAGCACACCAATAACACCAAGCCTATTTCAAGTCCCACATGCACTCCTTCCTGTAGAATCCTCTGATGGTCAGCTTTTAAAGCCCTACCACACCCAGATTGTGCTGACATACTCAACTTCCTCAAAGCCCGCTCTTTAGAAGATTATGTTTTACCATTATCCTTCATCAAAACTCTCTGGGGATGCTGCCTTACCCTTACTTACCATGTTCAATGCCTCCCTCACTAAGGTAATCTTCCCAAAATGCTCTCAAGACAGGACAGATAGTCCCACTCCTAAAGAAACCTACACTGGATCCTGGTTTACCTTGCCAACTACTGGCCCATCACTCAAGTACCGTTCATCAGCAGAATCATTGTAAAAGCAGAGTATGTTAAACTTCAAGATTACATCAGTGATAACCATCTCCTGCACGACTACCAGTCTGACTTTAGATCACACTGTAGCATGAAGACTGCTACATTGCACATCATTGAAGACCCCTGCCTCCTAATATTGCTGGCTTTCTCAACTGCCTTTGACACTGTTTACCATCCCACTCTCATATGCACTCTAGAATCTCAAATGGGATTCACAAGAAATGTCTCTCTCTAGTTTTCCTACTACCTTTCCAACTGACATCAGTTTGTTCACATGGGCACCTCCAGATCTTAAATGAATATTTCACTTGTGGAGTCCCGAGAGTTTCATAATGTGACCTGTCATCTTCAACCTTTAAATGTAGCCGTCTGGTGCTACAATCCCATCTCGGAGAGAGTATCGACATACGGATTTCCGTTCCCTTTAAGTTTCATCAACAAAAAATCCTATCGGAGATCATACATCATCCGATAACTATCTGCAACATTATCTAGCCCCGCTAGATCGTCTTCGTTTGTTCAATAGACGTCGTCATGTCCACTTTTAGGATTGGATCTACCATTTGATCACAATATTGCCTGAACTACCATCAAATTCTATTTTAACGACATGACTACAAGACTTCAGTACATCAAATATTCAATGAATAAATAACTAGAGAGTTGGCTGCTGAAATTAGACGTTTGTTGTTCTTTATTAATGGGAATGGCCCTGAAGAAGGTGACCTATAATTTATAGGAACACCGAAACGCGCATAGGCCCTTGGTTCCCCAAGTACACCTCCGCTGTAACAATACCATCTTGATATATTTCTCCCTAACTACAAACCATATATCTGCTTATCAGAATGCCATTGATGTACATTTATGTAATTTTGAATATAATCTTTATATGTTTGTATTTATTGTATCTTATATATGTTAGCCTATCTATGTTGGTTTATATGTAAATAGTTCTTGGATTTACTCTATTATTCTTTATTCATATTTTGTTGCTTAGTTTGATTGAGGTGTGCCTGAACTAAAATTTTAATACTATATAAAAAATATATATATATTTTTTCCATTTTATATATTCTTTATTTATTTGTTCATTTACTATGTTCCATTAAAGTGTGTCTATTTGAGATTTGGTCCCTTGTTGTCTCTGTCATTACTCTATTCCTTTCAGCAGCCCTAAAATTGTTTTTTTATATCATTTTGAATTATCAATAGATATTTATCAGTCCCCACAAGGAGATTTTTCTGAAGCTTATCTGTACCTTCAGATACCCACATTATTTTTGTAGCTCACGTTGTAGTTTCTCCTACTTGTAATTTTCCCTGATTGAGCTACTGATATTTGATTAGGGTACCCCTATATAGTTTTTCTCATGCTCTAATCACAGTAAACAGCATAAAGATTTACCACTATGCTGATGATACACAACTCTAATTGAAGGTCTCCTCTACTTCAGCCATCCAATGCCTCAAACACTGCTTGCACATCATCCCGACCTGCACATCCAGTGCCCACCTGAAGATCAACTAAACTAAGACAGAATTCTTGTTATTTGCCAAGAACAATAAACAAGACACAGTACAAACCTGGGTCAATGACATGAACCTTAATTCCTCCAAACCCAACTTTCATTGAATGTCAAGACACTTGGATTCACCATGGACACCAACCTCACCATCAAGAAACACACTGTAAAACAAACAATCAAACAGCCTGGTACCAGCTCTTTTCTAAAGAAAGTGAAACAGTTTCTTCCAAACCGTGGTCAAGTCCTAGTACTATCACATTTGGCTTGTGGTAAAACCCTGCCCCATAGATTTCCAGACTCCAGATTGGCACCTCTTAAGGGCATCCTACACACCACAACATGTCTCATCCAGGGCAGATGGAATATGATAAAATCATACTTGCCCTAATTGAACCCCAGTGGTTCCACTTGCCTGCCACACCATCTTCAGAACCAGCCACAGCATTTACAAAGCAATTATTACCAGTATTCCTGCTTATCTTGTGTACAAGTTCACCATTTCTGGTAATTTTCAGCACAACTTCGACCAGGACACCCTCAGACTGCATTTAAGAAGTTTAAAAAATACAAAGAAAGGCAGCAGGCCTTTTTGATCTATGTACCCAGGGTCTGGAACAACCTCCCTGTATACATCAGGCCCATCCCCATGCTGCTCCAATTTAGGAGAGAGTTGAAAATGAACCCCTTGAAAGAACATTACATCACAATTCATTAACAGTCCAAAAACCAGACACCTCTGTCACTCGTTGATTTTACACTTGTCTTTGACCTGGTGCAGCATGCTGCTGCCTTTTGGCTATGTTCGTGCTTTAGATATACAACATACATACACAGCATCTTTTCAAGTCCCCAGAATGTAGTGAGCGGGAAATCCCATATTTTGTCTAGCATAGTGATTCCAAAGCTGCTGTCCGGGGACCCATGGGGATCCAAGAATCCTACTCAGGGGGGCCAAGATTACTTAGGAAATTAAATAATATTAACTGATTAATAAAGTGTATATAAATTAAAAGCTAATTGTATGATTTCAAAGTTTATAAAGTACTGTAAATGTAAATTTCAAATTAGAGGATAAAAATTAAGTTAGTATCCTCAGATTGATTTGTGACAGAAGTGTACATGCATCATACAGAATAGGGTATGGACGATGAGTGGCCTTAATTGAATTTAGAAATTCTCCAACCCATCTATTAAAATTATAATTTTGATTTTTGTTATATTTGATTGATAATTAAATACATTATTTCATCATTTGTCCATTTATTTGATGAATGCTTGCTTCTGTATTGTTTGTGTGCCATTTAGAGGTTCAAATCATTGAAAATATTTAGGCCTGGTTCCCCGACTTCCAGTAATAACCCAGTGGGGGTTCCCAATTCCAATAATAATTCAGTGGGGTCCCTGGTTTCAAGCCATGATTAAGAAGGGGTCCTCACAAGTCAAAAGGTTAAGAACCACTGTAGCATATTCCAATACTCTAGGGAGAAGGTCTTTCTTGATGTATTTGGCTCTTTGTCCCTCTGGGGCTGACTCATCCTTGTTCTCCTCATATTGAGAATCCTCAAACCAAGAATCCCTTCCATAGGGTCAACATGGTGAAAGTAGGTAGCGGATTGAATCTTTCCTTTGAGGGTTGCTACCATCTTTATTATCAGATGTTGTATGATCCTCATCCTCAAGCTACCTTGAGGTACATGGTGAGCCCGCTTAGGAACCGGAGCAGGAGACACTGAGGATTCCACATGATGTTGCTTCTTTAAATGTTTTCTCATATTCACCAGATAGCCCAGAAAAATAAAGATCTATCAGGTGAGCCTAAATCTCTTGCTCTCACATCAAGAAAAACTATCTATATCGTTGTGGGTGGTAAATATTGACTGCTGGAATCCACATGCCAGCTCAACAAAATCAAAACATCAGGCATGCATGGTAATACACCTCTCGACCGACCAATTGCACAAGTGTTTCCTTTAGATGCTACATCTTCGAATGCCAGGGAGTACGAGGCACAGGGCAACAGAACTACCCCTCATTGAAGACTCCAATTCCTGAGGCAGAGAGGGAAGGACAAATACAATCCTCCAGAACGTACTCCTGGATCTCTAGAATGCAACTACAGGAGAAATCAAACAGCAAAGCTCTGTAAGATCTTCATTAAACAAAACTTTAAATTTGCCTCTAAACCTATCCTTATCATTAGAGATCATTTGCATCACTGCAGTGTCAGACAGGTCTTCTACCCCACTGGGCAGTTCCCTGGTGGGTTAGAAGAGAGAAATAGGGAGTTGGACAAAGTAGAGGGAAAGTGATCAGAGAAAGAGAAAGAGAGAATGGATGAATGAAAAGAGTGCAATAGTGCAAGAAGTTAAATAGGGCAGGCCTAGTTTGAACATTTTTGCTAGTGCTGATTTTGGTTCCCCAGTCCGACTCTGCATTTCTCCCATGTCTTTTATCTAATCCCATAAGGTGCCACAATACTTCTCAATCATACCAGGTGGAGATCAAAAGTCAGCGAAGATGGAAACGTAAGCCTGCAGGGACACCAGCAGCGTCCTGAAGCCCTTGTCTCAGTCAAAGATAGGAAATAGGAGGAGGATGTTTAGAAAGGCAATCTATTTATGAAGCCCAACAAAGGGTTGGAAGTGTGTGAATTAGCAGAATTTTCCTGGAGTTTCCTGTCTCGTGGTGTGATTCATCTCACAAGTAAAGGTTGGGATGAGGAAGAGGTACGCAGGATAAGGACTCTTCCTGGAAGAATTCTGCTGTAGTCACTAGAGCTTTGCTGGAGGGCAATCTAAACTAAGGACACATAGAAAGTAAATGCCGTGTCTCGTCAGTACTGAGAGCCTGTATTTCCCTAACTATAGAAACAAGCATTTGCAATGCAATGGGTCTCGCTTTTGCTGGAGTTAGAGCTATTAGCATTGTAAATTCCTAACTGGAATTTTCTTGCAACATAAATTGAAAATAAAAAGTAAAACAGTTGACATAAGAGAGCCGATTCAAATTGTCATAGAGTATGAGTGCACAAGAGAGAGACACAAAGCAAAAAGAAGTTCGCTCGCAGCCAAACATATGGGCAAAAGTGCAATTATACATGTAACAGCTTAGGTCCCCAAGGTGGTAACAAAGCCATCCCAAGGAGCGACAAACATAAAGCATTTACCAACGTCAAAGGATTTTTGAAAGGCAAGCCAACAAAGGAGTAAAAGTAATGGGCGTGAGGCGGGCGTGGTTAAAAGCCCAAATAGATACCAACACGTCGGAAAAGCAGCGCTTGGGTGTTGCTTTCCTCGACCTGAAAACCCCTTCATTTGACAAATGTAAATAAGCCCTATCCGCCTCATTATATTGTATCATGATGTTTGGTACTATGGTGTGGTGTTATCTATTAAGAATGAGTCAAGGTCGCAGTTCAGTATTTGTTAATTTGTGTGTTTTGAAGAAGGTTATGATGCAGCGTGTTGCCGATTTGAAGGTGCTAATTTGACACATTAACATCAACATTTCACATTTGACAATTCAAATGAATTTTTAAAAGAGCACTGTAACACGTGGCATTCACTCGATTTCGGAAATACTCTTCTGATCTTAATTGACCAAGCACTTATAAAGATGTCTCTCATTAGAAACCTGTTTCTTTCAATTTGCTTATTTTCGTTGTGTAAAGTAAAAAGTAGCTATCTACTTCGAATACATGCGCTACACACTTAAGTTTAATGGTGCTCATGTACATAAGTCTACCGTCACAATAATGCGTAGGCAGTCTGTGAAGACTTATGGTATGTTTAAGAAAAGTGACGCCGCACCCATTGCAGCGCCACTTTTCTTTTGCCCCTCAGCGCCCCCATATGCACCGTATTTAAAATACAGCGCACCATGGTGGTAGTTAGGGCACTAGAGTCATAATTTTTTATGTTAGTCCGGGTTAGTGTCAAAAAGTTTGACGCTAATCCTTCAAAGCCCATTGAGGCCCATTGTTATCAATGCTGTGCCTCCTTTTAATGCCTGCTCTGGGCTGGTGCTAAAAGTTTCTAAAAAAATGACACAAAGAAACCCTTAGATTTTTTTGTGCTTTTTTTCTGCCCCTCTAATGGGGAAACACCCCCTTTGCATACATTATGCCTGATGCAGGCAAAGGGTTACAAAGGGTTACTTTGTAAATATGGCGCATGGAGTTTGGCCTTGTTGGGCCACATTAGCATAAAAAGACAAAATGATGCTAATGTGGCGCAAAGAGGTGCTAGGGGCTCTTAAATATGCCCTCTAGTCTTGGGTTCAAAGAGGCAGTGCTCAATTTGAGAATTATGGGGACACGCACTCATTTTTGGGGCCCGTCATATATTTTTCTGCACTGCATTTCCATGTGCAAGAGGAGGATACACACAAATGGCAAAGAAAAAGGAAGAGAAAGACAGAGAAATCTTCACAAGAGAGGAAGAAGGCATGTGCAATAATAAGACAAAGGGGAGGGAGTGTCTGGTAGTGGAGTAGAGGCCTGAGGAGGACAAGGAGCTACAAAGCCTGGGTTTTGACTGTATCAGTATTTAATTGCAGCAGCCGTGGGCATGTGAGCAGCACTTTGGGCACTGGCCCTCATTGTTTTATACATTAAGTATTGTGAAGAGGGGTATCAATGCATGATATTTGAACGTTGTATATTTGTTTATTCAATCCATGGGGAACACTGGGGCCAGTGTCAGTTTTTTTAGGTCATCACATGCATTAGTGCATATTGTGCGTGTAAACATCATCGAGGAACTTTGGTGTGAGGTTTAGTTGTCATGAACTCTTTCAATGATGCTCCGGTGGCGGTTTTCACTGCACCATATTTCCATGGAGGCATTAAGCCACATATGCCCCCGACACAGTTTTCTGCATCAGAGGGGCAAGCAGGTGTGTTGCTGTAGGCGATCTACCGCGAAACCCATTGCTTTTGACATTGCCCCAGATTTACAAGAAGGCGGAAATCTGATGCAGCGCCAAAAACTAACGCCACCACAGGGGTGGCTTTAGCATGGCACAACGAGGAGGAATATTTTTATTCCTCCTCTTTGTTTGTTCTTTCTATGTGTGCTGCATTATGCAGCACACAAGGAAGGAGCAAAAGGCGGGCATGAATGATTGTTTATGTGCAGAAAGGAACACCTTCCTGCACATAAACAATCCATCTCCTCAATGCAGACATCCTTGTACTATGGTTCAAAGATGCCTGCGTTGGTGCAGACAGCTTAATTCAGTGTCTGTGCAGGGGGAAACACAGGGGTGTGCTTTATTCCTGTAAATACTGCGCTATTTTTGGTGCAGCAGCGCACACCGCCACTTTGTCGTAAATCTGGGCCTGAGTGCCCTAGGTATGTTTATTCTTAAGCATGGAGCAGTGGCTTGTGTGTTGTGCTGAATTTAGTGAAGGATGTGCATATACACGTCTGGATGCAGCATTGACGTTGATTATTTTTATTTTTGTTATTGATTTTTCATAAACACAGTGAGTAGATGTAGATTAAGGTGTGTATCTTACTGCACACACAAAAAACTTACAATAGCACTGCAAGTCACCCATTTCCCCACCAATCACAACTATCTAGCTCTCCTCCCCTTGTTCTAGCCCAAGGATTTGGCATAGCAGTAATTTCTAAGGATGGGGAAAGCCAATATATTTCTGCGCCATCTCGTCCCTACTAGCACAGCCAGCTGGTACCTGGGTAATGGCCAGGCCTGCAGCCACCAAGAAGTAGTGTGCGCCCATCCATGTCCTTTGCCTGCACCCATCCCCCACCCTGCAGCCTGGATACCAGGTAACTTCTAGAACCCACCTCCCTCTCTCCACAGGGTTTGTCCTCTGTGAGGCATACTCCGCTGCTAGTAGTCTGTATTGCTTGTTCCCCAGGCCATAGCTTCAGGGATGGGGGATGGGTGGGAGAAAGTTACACCCCCCTAATAAATGTATCTTGTGGTAAATAGTTGGGTACAGGGGCTTTTAGTCAAGTGGGATGAGGTGTCTGTCAGATTTCACCCTGAGGTTTAGACACACAAACAAAAAAGCACACATTCTCTCTCCCTCACTATTTGCTGGTTATTTGACAAATTAATGTACTTTCTCTCACTTAGTGCCCCTACCAATCTGCATTCTTCTCCCTTTATGCTGCCCCTAATCGGCTTTTATGCGTCCTGAATATCGTATAATGTATTTCAGCATTATGTGCCAGAGTGATTGTTGCGAAATCTGAAGCTCACTCACCCGCAGCCCCCAGTATAACTGACCAAGCTATGCCTGATCCTGTCTATCCCGAGAGCAGTCCAAGTATAGGTCTCCTACCGAGTGGGGGCAGAGCAGACTGCTCTGGAGAGCGCCAGTAAAATACTAGCTTGTGCCATTTAGAGACACCTGCAAGTAAAATGCTCCTTAGTCCAAGTAAGGAAAGGAGGAGAAAGAGAAGAAGAGGAAAAATAGCCCCTGTTTTATTCTGAACATAAAAAGTCCTACTTCAACTGGTATACCCACGTAAGGACTTGCCTTGGGACTGTGGTACATGGCCTCCGGAACAGACTACCAGGGAAGTTGGAAAAGTGATTGTCCGTAGGCAGTTTGTAACCTGTATATGTGATTCCTAATGTGGAAGGATCTTGGAGCGAAATAGTTCTTGATGCCCTAAGTTTCCAGATAACTGGTGATGTGTCAGGGAGTAATTGCGGTACTATTATAGTTTGTGGGGACCTGTTAGACCTATCCCTCTCTGCGGGGTCATCCCCAAACATTTTGCCTTTACCTTCCACTTTTTGCTGAATTCATTTTTGCTGGCCTTAGGACTGTGTGCACTTTACCACTGTTAACCAGTGCTAAAGTGCTTGTGTTTTCTCCTATAAATATGGTAGAATTGGTTTATACAGCAATTAGCATATTTAATTCACATATAAGACCCTAATACAGTGGTATTATCATGTACCCAGAGCCTATAAAATAAATGCTAGTAGTGGGCCTGCGGCACGGATTGTGCCAACCACTTAAGTAGCCTTTTCAAACATGACGCATGCCTGCCATTGCAGCCTGTGTGTGAAGTTTTAAACTTCCATTTCAACCTAGCCAAATAAACCTTTTGCCAGACGCAAACCTTCCTTTTTTAATACATATATGCTATACATATAAGCCATCCTGAGGGTAGGCCATGGACCGCCCAGAGGGCAGGGTGCACTGTTTTTAAATAGTTGGACAGGTACATTAAGTTTTACATGTCTTGGTAGTGAAAAACCCTTAAATTTGTTTTTCACTACTGTGAGGCCTACCTTTCCATATGCTAAATTTGGAATTACCTTATTACATCTAATATGTGATAATTTCCAAATGGGAGCAGGTGTCCAGTTCATGTTTGGTGTTATTGAAATTTTAATGAAAAATGCCCTCTTATGGTAGAGTCAGAATTTAAATGTCATTCATGAAAATTGAAAATGCTACTTCAAGAAGCTTGCCATTTTCTTGCCTTTGCCATTTGTTGCCTGCAGCCTACCCCTGGGTCACATGACTGGGTGTAGCTGATAGTTGGGCTTTGTGTATTCCTCCTAGGCAGCCACATACAATAAACAGCTTAGCTATGCTTGGATGGGCCATCAGCGCCAGGATGGGAGGGGGGACCTGAGCACAGCCCCACTTACACTTGAATAGTCTGTGTCCTGCCTCCACACAAAGAGCCCGTACCCCCTCTAGAGCCAGGACAAGGAGGGCAGGAAGCCTGTGCACACCTAAGCTCCCTATTGTGTGTGGCTGTCTAAGAGGACTACACAAAGCTAAACTGTCAACTACACCCTGTAATGTGACCCAGGTACAGGCTACAAGTATTAAGTGGCTAAGGCTGGAAAAGGCCAACTTTATAAAAGTGGCATTTTCACAATTATATTTTAAAATCCAACTTCACCATAAATTAGGATTTCATTTGTTTAATAAATCCTAAACCTTGCACTTGCAACATACAACGTATAACTTGCCCCTCCTCCCTACCCAGCCCAAACTTGGTCAGACTGGCAGCCTTGGAATAAGGATAATGTATTATTAAACATTTGCAGTGTCCCACAGTGTGTCTTCATTCTTCAGCGGATTCCAGAACCTCTCAAATTTGTGAGGGCAGCCACAGGTTTTGTATACCAGCTTCTCTGTCCACATGCATCAGTCCAAGTTTGCTGCACATACCTACACTGTGGTGGTGCGTGATAGGGATGCACAATCATTTCACTATTTTTTACCATGCAATTGCCAGGGCAATGCTGCAGAAGAGCAATGTGTATCATTCCAGTATTTGCTCTCCCCATATGCCCAGCCTGACCAACTGTGGAGTGAGGTGTAAATGCACCTCCAGTGCACCAGATATTATTTCCTCTACTCTTTCTCAGTACCTCCTCACTAGCAGGCACACCCATATGGTATAGAGCAGGGTGCCTCTCTGTCTGCAACCCCTCAACCAAAAGTCAGACTTACAATGCCCCATTTTGTGTATGATCACCCTTGTGTAGTCTGCGCTATGTAGCAATTTTAACTGTACCAGGTGGAAGCACGCTCGTATCGCAAACCTCTCTAGGGTAATGGCAGGCCTCACCCCACGCATTAGCCTCCAATCTACCAAGGTCCCTTTCCCACCTGTGTCTGAGCGAGTCTAGTGGGGGAAGACTATAAGCGAGGAGTGTTGTGTAAATCAGTGTGGTGGCATGACTGTGCAGGAGAGAAACTAGTATCCTGTGCTCAAGGGGGGATTCCTCTGGCAGGTCTGCCATTTGGGTGCCATGCTTCTTAAGGAAGTGTGGCATCTTCAGCTGTCTCATGTTCTGACCACATGTCAGATCATAATCAGCCCTAATATCTGCAAAGGCGATAAGCTAGGCTTCCATCCAGACATCCCCCTACATCGAGAAACCCAGTATGTCCCATTTTCGTGGCCCTCTATGCCCTGAACGTCCCTTAGTGTCTTCGTCTCCAATAGTGGTGTCATCAGTGTTATCTTTCCTTGCCAGCCCGTTGCTCTCACCGCCTTCTTCCAGGTGTCCACCACAATCAACAACTTTAATGGAAGCCCCTTCGTCCCTCCCCTCTGCTACAGGTGATAAGGACAGCCCTCTGGGTCTAGGGCTCTTCTGTCTGCCAGGTGGGAAGGCTTGCACGGTCTGAAAAAATCTGGCTTCTTACCATTACCAGTTATGCTGTCCAGTAATACAGCCACAAGTTTGGCAGAGCTATGCCCAGTCCCAGGTTTTCCTGGTCAGTGCCACTTGGGCAGTCAGCAGGATCCCCCATCCCAAAGAAACATCTGGGTGGCCTTGTCTACCTGTCAGAAGAACTTATCAACAACAGCTATTAGTTTTAGCACCTGATGGCAACATACTCAACGAATATTAGGGGGTACTAAAATTGACTATTTAAAGGCCTGACATCCAGAATACTTCACACAGGGCCCCCAAATGTGAGGGACTTAAACCTCCATATTCTCTTGTGGAATGTCAATGACCTAGGCAATAGAATAAAACAGGGAATTGTGACAACATTTATATCCCAACATGTCCCGGACATAGTCCTGCTGCAAAAAATGCATCTAGTGGCCAACAAATGTGTTTTCCTCACAATGGGGAGATTCAAAATGTTGTGACACACATGGTACCCTTTAGGCTCCAGGGGAGTGGGTATCCTGATATGTAAAAATGTTCCCTTCCAGGTTGGACAGCCATGGGTGACACAGGATGGCTGCTGAGTCACAATAGCGGTCACCTTGAAATGAGTTCTCCCTGACCCTGATATCCTCATACCTCCCACCTGGGCTGCAAAAGGCTGAGTAAAGGTGACTGGCTGTTGTCTATGCAGAACTCTTTTACAATAACAGGGAAATACCTCAGCTTGACAACGCATGGAGAGAGGGACAGAGTAACCAAGTCCTGAGCTGCATCCAGGACTGACATTTGCTTGTCAACCTTCTTAGGTGCAATGGGGCTGGTAGACTTGTGGTGGGTACAACACTAGACCAAGTACAGTACTCATATGCACCCAATGCCATGCAGATGCTAGCGAGGACGGACTATCTCCTGGTCCCCCAGAAACAAACCAGCTAGTACTGTGAGAGTCAGGGACTGATTTATGAAATGTTTGCGCCGCCTTTGAGGTTTTTTTTTATGCAAAAGTGGCGCAAACATACAAAATATAATTGTATTTTGTATGTTTGTGCCGCTTTTGCATCATAAAATGACGCAAAGATGGTGCAATCTTTTCATAAATCAGGCCCTTAGTATCTTCTCAGAAGTATCTCTTACCACTCTCTCATGATGATGACATTCCAAACACAACAGGGAAGTTTGAAGACAGGATAGAGACTTAACCTGTGGGAGCTAATTTACTGGGCCGCCCAAAAATATCTGACGGAGGCTTCTAAAAGCTATTTCAAAGATAACAAAGGGTCGGTGGAACTAGGGATGGCCTTGTGGAAGGCATACAAGAATGTGGTCCATGGGTAACTGATATATGGTAGGGAAGAAAAGGAGTAGAGAAAAGGAGTGTCAGGACTTGGAGATACAATTGGTGCAGGTGGAAGCAGAATACATCACATTGCGAACACCTGAATTGGAGATTAGTTTTGAAAAGGATAGAGAAGATTATTGAACCCCAGTGAAGCAGGAAGCTAAGGTGCGCCATCAGGCAAAACAAGGGTGGGTCTACGAGCATGGCAATAAGACAGAGAAACTCCTCGCCTGGTTGGTGAGGAAAGAAGTGGTACAGAAATAGGGGGAACAGAGACTCTGGAAACATTAAAAGCCAAGTTATCAGATTCAAACATAGCAGAAGCCCTGTCTCATTTAAAAAGAGTTAAGGCACCAGGGCCTAGCAGCTTCCAGTTGTAATGTTACAAGTGCTTTCGCACACAGATAAGCTAATAAGTAGTGCCAGACAGAAGGGGAAGCTTCTGAACAACCTTCACTGTGCTCTGATCGTGCCAATATATAAGCTGAGGAAGCAGCAGGAGTACTACATATCTTATTGGTGTATTTCGCTGCTTAATGTGGAGGTGAAGGTACTTGTGTCTGTACTTGTGGGCCACATGTTGAAAGTAGTGGTGGCGGCCAAACATCCTGACTTCATGCCCCATAGAGAAACTCAACCTCAGGTGCCTTTGTGGCTGCCTGGCCGCAGAAAGAAAATCGAGGACCCTATGGTGATTATATCACTAGAGAAAGAAAAATCATTTGCTTTCTTAGAGTGACCTTACCTTCTGGCAGTACTAGAGAAAGGAGGATTTGGCCGATTTTTCTAGGGTGTATCAGACTACTGTACAAGGACTCTGCGGCCAGGGTGCGGGTGAATGGCATGCTGTCGAAGGAAATACAAATGGAAAGGGGACACAGAATTTACAAATACAGCTTATCAAATGTAATAAGGTAACCCCAGTGTTAGTTCAAGAAGAGGTAGGCCTACCCTAGATTGGAGCAGGTACACAGTTCATGTCAGCATCTTAGAGACCTCCTCCTTAATACTGGACCTTATCTTGTCCGCCAACCTGTAAATCTTATTTGTAACAGGTAGACTGTCTCCAGTGTCTATGTCATGGATGCACAGGTGAGTGAGCCCAGGGGTGAAGGAGAACAGACAGAAAAACTTCCCCAGCAACAGGAACATTTATTCTGCTGTTCTGTGGTCAGGGTAGGGGAGAGGTTGGCACCCTCCATTGACCCACTGGGCAGACAGGAGGTCATGGAAAGGCTCTCTCTCCTCTTCCACTCCATCTGTCACCAGGAGCATGCTCACTTCAGACCTCTTAAAGTTTGGTTTGAGGCTGTTCATGTGGAGCCCCTGTAAGGGGCTTCTAGGGGACTTGAGATTCACCAAGTAGATATGGTTGGAATCACCCATCTGTTCCCTCAACTCACAGGGGCCTGTACTGTGATCCTGGAGAGCTCTGGGCTCCACAGGCTCCATAACCCACACTTTCTGGCCAGGTTGAAACTCTACCAGAGTGGCCTTCTGGCCATATCAGAGATTCATAACTTCTTAAACGGCCTCCAGATTGCTTTTCACCTTCTTCCAGAAGGCATTTGGTTGCGTAGGGCCAACATGTAGGTTACCAAATCTCAAGGGGGTTACCTAGGAACTTGCTCCCACTCCTCCTCTCTCACAAGGCTAAGAGGTACCCTAACATGGTGCCATAGAGGAGTTCAAAGGTGCTAAACCCAAAATTCCGCTGTCGCTCCTCCCTGTAGGAAAAGAAAAGGCATGCCAGGAAGATGCCCACTTACACCTGATGGACTCAGGTAGCTCCATTATTGTGCCCTTTAGGGTTTTGTTCAATCTCTCCACAAGATAGTTGGTTTGAGAGTGATAGGGTGTGAGAACTTGTAAGTTACCCGACATTCATCCCACACAGACTTCATGTAAGCTGATGACACTCTGGGCCAATATTCCTATTTTTTTTCATCCAACTGACCTTTTTAGGATGCTTAAGAGGCAAAAGAGAGTTAAAATCTACCTTTGTATTTATTTGACAATGTAACCTATTAAATCCAGGAGTTAGTAGATAAAATTCAAAAGTTTACTACAACTTTAGAGACTAACCGATGAAAATGAATCTCAAAATGTGGTGTATAAGTACAAAATCACCAAAAGTGAAGTGAAGTGTTAAATCGTACATGCATAAGGCATACAAGAACTTCAGTTGAGGCAATACGAAAGATAAGAAACAGAATCTGAAGATCTGTATATAAATTGTGGTCCTCTTGCCTAATTATTGGAGAATCTAAATTAATCTAAATATCCTACCCTAAACTAAAGGGAAATCTTAATTAAGTCTCAGGAAATATAGTAAAGTGTCAGCATAACAGAAACCTCACTAGAAGTTCTGATAGAGAGATGTTGCGTAGCATAAAGCCACACACAGGAATACAGAGTAGATAGGTATGTACCTTTCCAAGTCTCTAGGGAATCTGCCCTTGTCTAACTAGGTGAAAACCAATTAAACCTACAGAACCTTCGAGAAAGCTATGTCATTCACACCAGAAGTTTTCCATCTTCCTTGAACAGTTGATATTAGCGACTCCCCTGAAATTCTTATCCCACAAATTAAACAACAGGACAACCTTGAATGTTTCCAGGTGTCTGGTACACAAACAGGTGTCTTTTTTCTCAGTTTGTAAGTGCTTGCCTTGCCAAAGTATGCACCTTCAATAATACAATTTAGATACTCCACATTACACTAGTAATGTTAAGGCATATGATATATGCTTTGATTAATCACATTATTATGTCACTTCTGTAATGCATGATGATGCAATCAAAAGTATGCATCACCAGTGCCTTTGTGACACTATCTCTTTGGGGAACCCCACTTAAGTAAAAGTCCCCATCAAGAACCTGGCCACTTCAGGTGCAGTCACCAACCTCAGAGAGATGGCCTCTCGATATGCTAGTGACGTGGTCCATCAAGAACAGGATGAACCTTTTGCCTAAAGCTGTTTTGTGGTCCAAGGAGCCAACATCATTGATATCTACCCTCTCAAAGGGAGTGCTAATGACAGGTGATGGGGTAAGAGGGCCTTGAGATTTTTTCCTTAATCCCTACAGGCCTAGCAGGTGGGGAGAACCAACAGAATGTGTCCAAGGCTATGTTCATCCAGAGTCAATAGAAGTGTGCAACAAGCCTGGCTAAGGTCTTGCCTTGCCCCAGATGTCCTGCTGGGGGACTGTCATGAGCCAAATCCAGTAGGAAGGCCCTGTAACACTGGGGGACCACCAGTACACAGGCTGCCCCAGGTCCAGGAACCTTAAGCTTGCTATTTGGGAGATCATTCTCCCAATAAATCATTTGATCCCTAGAGGTAGGTATCTCCTGCTGCCTGGGCCTCAGCTTGCTGTCTCAAGTGCTCTAGAGTGGAGCATTCTTTCTGTCCTTTACAGAATTTCTTAATTGTGGGTGCCCCCTCAACTTGCCAACCAGCAACCTCACGTAGGTCACCCAGGACCCCCCCTGTTGACTCATGTGCATCCTCCTCAGCTGCCCCATCAACTTGGACTGGGGCAACTTCAGGGGCTGGTTTCCCATGCATCTTGCTCTCATGCTTCTTGACAGATGCCTGGGCCATAATTCCAGGCTCCAGGTGCCCTTGACTCCCTTCCCAAGTAGCCATGGGTCTTGTGGTCATACAGACCCATTCAGGAAATTACAATATTTTCAAGTGTGACCTAAGCTCTACCTCCCTCCCGATAGTGTGCTCCAGGTCATTGCCTAAGCAGGGCTCACATATCCTTTTAGAGAACCTAAGACGCCCCCACTCTAAGGGATCCACAGCCAAAGGTAGATGACTCTCAGGTGTCTGTGACTATGACTTGGTAGAATGTGCTAGGGAGGATCTGCTCTGAGGACACCAGCTTACACCTTATAGTAGTCATGCTGGCTTATGTGTCTCTCCTAGCCTCCACCCATTGCCCATTGATGGTAACCCATTGGATTTAATTAGAAGTATTGACAGTTATGTGCGCTTTTGGCACGAGCTCCTTTTTCCTCAGGGACAATAGGGTCACCTCTGCCTGCTGCTGAAAGCTAACTGGCACTACTCCCCAAGCACTACGTTCACCAACCTAGGTGCCTGTCCACCAGTAAGGAGCTGTGCCCCTTTTGGACATTTGGGCCCTGATTTATTCTTTTTGGTGCAAATCTGCACTAATGCAGTTTTGCTCCAAAAAGTTTAGCACTGGCTTGCACCATTTCTTTGTACCAGCTGGGCACCATATTTATCGAATGGTGCAAGCTGGTGCAAAGGGTAGGCTATTGTCAATAAAAATGACTTTAGTCGTCTGGGGCTGGCGGTATGGAAGTAGGGGATTTTGCACCAAAAAATGATGTTGGGCAGGTTAAAGTAAAACAACATGACTCTAACCTGCCTAGAGTCATTTTCTGATGCAAAACCATCCAGACCACGTGACTCCTGTCTTGGAAAAGTCAGGATTCATGCCCACCACCCCAATGGTCAGCACAGGGGACCAGTGCCATGTACGGGGGCCCTATCAGGCTCCCCAATGGCACTTAAAAAAATACTTACCTGTACTTACCTATACTTGCCTAGTAAGTAAGGAAGGACATTTCTGTGTCCTGTGCCTTTGCCACAACATTTGAAGGCCTATCCTTGACTTCTTTAGGAATATACCTTTTCCAGTTTTTTAAAGAAATAATATGATCAAAATCTCATGAGTTTTCAAGAACATCATATGTCAGGGCCACCAGTATGGGACGCTGTGCTAAAAACACCCACCCTCTTTCCAAAGGCCCTGCTTGGCTTTGAATGTCCGACATACAAGGTCCTGTGAATTGCACCCTGCTCAAAAGACAAAAAATTCCCTAAAATGATGACTTATCTGACAAATACTGGCAGAGGTGTAACTTGGTCAGTAAGATTGGCGGGGAGGGGGGTAGTTTCAGATTTCCCAACATTCATACTGGCATATAGGCGGTCATTACAACCCTGGCGGTCCAAGACCGCAAGGGCTGTTTTGACGGAAGCACCGCCAACAGGCTGGCGGTGCGTCCAAGCTCATTACGACCGCTGCAGTTGCGCCGCGGTCGCACTGCCGGGGCCGGCGGTTTCCCGCCACATTTGCCCCGGCGGTGATAATCAGCCAGGGCAGCGCTGCTTGCAGCGCTGCCCAGGGGATTACGAGTCCCCGACCGCCAGCCTTTTCCTGACGGTTTGAACCGCCAGGAAAAGGCTGGCGGTACGGGGAGTCGCGGGGCCCCCTGACAGGGCCCCGTGCAGCTTTTCACTGTCTGCACAGCAGACATTGAAAGGCGTGACTGGTAAAACTGCACCCGTCGCACGGCCGCAACACCACCGGCTCCATTTGGAGCCGGCTCCTGTGTTGTGGCCGAGATCCCCGCTGGGCCGGCGGGGATCTCAAAATGACCACAGCGGGAGTGTGGCTGCATGGCGGCCGCCCGGCGGTCAGAGGCTGAGGCCGCCCGCCAAGGTCATAATGAGGGCTATAATGTCAAAATACATTCTAGGACAAGCAGGCCACATGAGAGGGGCTTAAGAGTCAATGGAAAAGGAGAGAAATGAGGATTGGCAGAGTAAGTAGACAGAGAAACACAATATTTTATAAAATAATCATTTTAGGACTTTCAAAACAGAGATGAGAGAGAGAATGTGTTTATTATTGTCAGTGTTCATGCAAAAATGCCAACAGACACCTCACCATAACTGGCTGAAAGCACCTGTACCCAACTATTCATCAGAAAATACATTAAATGGGGGGGTGTAACACCCCAAGCAGCCCCCTGAAGCTATGCGCCTGAATATATGTTTCCTGGCCAGAGAACCTGCTTGACCAATGGGTCCTTGGCCTCCCGCATCACCCTGCATCATCACAAACAACTCAGTGATCCAACCTCAAGCCAGACCAAAAGTCTGCACTATGAAAGACAGAGAAGGAAATAGAACTTAAAAAAGACCAAGAACAATGAACAGAGGCTACTGCACAAACCTAAAAGATAAAAAACATTTGCTGCATTGTTTTGACCTTAAGGAGCAGCTAGAAATTTTCAAAACTTTGTTTAGAACATTAGAACCCAAGACGTTTTGAGACTGAAGTAATCTGATTATAAAAAGCAACTCAAGAAGTTAAATCAAGAGAAAACCTTAAAAGAGAAGAATGCTGTAAAAACCATTGATAAACTTTGGAGAAAGAAATATCTTCAGTAGTGCCGAAGGAATCTAAGAAGAAACAAGAGAAACCATAGGCTTTAAAACCTCTAAAAAACACTTAAGCAAGGTAAGCACAGCGATTTTGTATTGAGAACATTCTAAGTGTTGAATTGTTGAATATTGGTAAAACTGACATGTTATTTGTTAAGTAATTAGGGCTATGATTTGATCATTAGAAAATGTTCCAAATAGGACAAAGGGGAGCTAGCGAAGAAAACCCGAGAAACCTGGTGGGACCTTCTGAGAGAAGCATGGCAAAAAACCTTTAACAACAATTCCACCCCCCAGGTTATTCTCTCTAAATCCACACCTCCTAGCCCCAATCGCCAGAACCCTTACGGCCCAATTCACAAAGGTAAACTTAGACTTTTGGTCTAAATCTAGATCAAAAGTCTAAGTTTAAGACTTTCTGTATTCAGAAAGGGCATTTACGAGTAGTATCTTTATGTCTGCACTTGAGACAGAATCTCTGTACTCTGGGCCGACTAATTGCAATTTCACACACATGCAGACTATTAATACCACCTGTAACCCTGCACTATAAACCACATAAAAGCAGAACATATTCAAGGTTATGGTCTTCCTACACCAACACTGCACCTTTCTGGTCTGTGCCTGGAAATAATGAAAACGTGCTACATTTGAGGAGGAAGAAACCTTATACTGAGGAGGAGACCATCATGGTACTCAGGTTCATACTGAGGTACTACAAAAGACTGCACAGTCTTTCCCCCTACAGAGTTGCCAGCACACAGAAGGCAGCCCTATGGCAGCATTTGGCTAAAGCAGTCGCAGCATTGGGGGAGGATGTCTGTACAGTCACAGACCTCTAGAAGAAGGGGCAGGATGAGAGGAGAAAGGTGAAGGAGAAGTAGAGCAGGATAGAGATGGCCAGCGCTCTTCTTGCTAGACCAACAGGACCCTGCCTCCATCTCAGCCCATTTCAAAGGGATGTCCTCACCAACAGAGACCCACACCCGTTCCTGGGCTGTCTGTGAGTGATGAGCTAAATTTGGTGCCAGGTAATTTGTGATGAATCTAACAGTGACACAAAATGATATTTGTCTGCGATCCACTACAAATGCGACTGTGGATTTTGCCCCCAAAATGTGTAAATTGCATGGTGAGTAAGACTCTCATGTATCTCATTTAGACCACAGCACTACAAGTCCCAGCATCCTTTGTGATGGATATGGCAACTTCAAATTCCTCAGTCCTAAACAGTGGCCCATCACTGCTGGTGTATTACATTGGTAAATGGCAATGGATGATGTGCCTCATTAACTAACCATTAATGCTGGCATGTAGATGCAAGTGTGTAAACATGTGACAAGTAACACATATTCAACGTTTTGGTTATGTCTGGTGACTTTTTCTATTTATCACACATACAGCCATAGTATAGTTACCCATGGCAGCAGAGGTCCTTTCACAAGTCCATGGGGCACATCAACCCATACCACCATCACAAACTGGTATGTAAATATGGCAAGGAGAGTGTTCAAACCCCTTCTCACACTGCTGGATTGAGAAGCACATCTTCTGCTACACACTCTTGGAGCCAGGTCCAGCAGCTAACATCAAGGGGGATCTCAATACGACACAGAGCTGTGGTTGGAGCTAGTTAGCCTGCTTTTGCAATGCACATCAGCGCTGAACACCTCAATGCTACAGTGTGAGCTGAAACGTGTAGGTGTACACAAACCTGAACAGATGTTGAACAGCGGGAGGATCAGGAAGTAGATGAGGAGGAAGCAGAAGAGGAGGAAGATCTGGTGCTGTTTGCACAAGATGTTGACGCTGATCCCCTGCCCACCCTTGTTGGGCCACTAGGCAAAAGATCTAAGCCCGCACCTGCTCTGGCCAGCCCCAAGGATTTCCCATTCCAAGCAGTCTGCCAATCAGCCACAGTATTCACATACCCCAACACAACCATCTACTCCTCACAGCCCTCACGCCCAAGTCAGATGTGTTGCTTCCCCTAAGCACTCCTTCCATGACAGTGCACCCCAGGCCTTCTCTCCACCATCTGAGGGACCTACCACCTCTGGTGAGTGATAGGTATTCTCTATGCAAAGATCTCTGGCCCACAGACTCCCCCCCACCACTGCTGGAGCTGATGGTGGTATCCGAGGCCATCTCATGCAGAGTGGGCTGGCGGATGGACATGGTGGCCAGTGGGAGGAGGACTTTTTCCAACAGCAGGCTGATGTGAGGCAAGACATTTGTACCATAGGGGCTACTCTGTCTGACATTTCAGACTTACTGCAAGACATGCACCAAATCCCTCAGATGGTCGACAGATTGACCAAGGTCTTGGGCAGGATGGATAAATCTTTGCAAGACATGTCCAAGAAGATAAATGACATCATGACCATCCATAGGAAAGAGAGTGCAAGACACCAGCCCTTGGCCATGAAAATGATGGAGGGTTCTAAATGAAGCATCACCAGATGGTAAACATATTCAGTAATCATGAACATTCTTAATGACTCGTCACAGACCAAAGACAAACTATATAAAACCTGCTCCACCTTTGAACCAGCACTTCACGTTGAGAATCCAGAGTCTGGTCAAGCCTCCTCTGACTCTCAAAGAACCTAAGTTCAGAGAATCTACTTTCTGTGAGTAGTTTCTTTCAAAGACCGGAACCTTCTTCTTTGACTCCTGGACAGCTCGACACCTGTAGGAAACAAGAAAAGACAAGACTAAAAGGTAAACGCTAACCGCACTGCTGTGCAGCATGCATTGATATGGAACAAAAATCAGCACAAGCACGCCCCCCCGTTGGATTGCACTAGTATAAAGGGTGGCATTGTGTGGAACCTTACAGAAACCTTACAGAAAGGAACCAATTTTAAAAAGTCAACTATTTTCCCAATAATACCCCAGGACCAGATGGACTCAGCCACAATATATATATATATATATATATATCAAAACAGGAAGCACTTCAAGCCAAAAGGTGAGATTCTTTTCATAGCATACCAGTAAGTTAATAGTGGGAAAATGTTCTTACATGCATAGTCGGTTTACTGAGACACGCTTTGAATAATAAGTTCTTGTACTAAAACAGAATTATGTATCTGTCCCTAGAAACAACTCATCCTCACGACTACCAGTACAATTCTTCCTATCACTCCCACAATATCCAGCAAGTTTCCATCATGACACCTACAGGAAAATCTTCAGCTGGATACAGGGCCAACTAAAGAACAAAGAGATAAGAGGTGAGTCCTTATCGTCCTTGCAACCCAAAAGGAAAAATATCCTCTTCTCATGTAGGAGCGTTCCATTGCTCCTGACAGAACGTGAAGCCCACAAATAAAAAGGTTGCCTGGATGATACGGAGTCACAGGTCACCCTTCAGGATTTGGCAGCCATGTTGTCTGTCATACAGGTCAAGAATTCCTCCATGAAACAAGCAATTCACTCTATTCAGTCTCCATTAGCACAAAAAGGTAGAACCTCGCACATAGGAGAAAATATAGGTTCACAAGGTGCCTCAACTTCCCAATCTTCCACACATCTTCAAGTCAATACACCAGTACCCGTACCACTGGCCCCTCCTGAATGATTTTACAGAGATAGCAAGAAATTCTACATTTTGTGAAACAATGCCACCTTCAATTTATGGCAAAACCTACAGCATTTCCAAATTATGCTTCCAAGGTGGCATTTATCCTTTCCTATTTAGGGGGAGATGCAGCCCTATGGTCAATACCCCGAGTTGAGCAGGATAAGCCACTGCTGTACTATTATAGACAATTTAAGGAAGCAGTGTGAAAGTTGTTCACCCCAGCATGCCTTCTTGCAGACTGCCGAGGACAAATTGTTAAGCCTTAAACAAGGGTCGTCTGATCTATTGCATTATATAACTCCCTAAAATGGGTTAGTTATCGAAGCAAAAGGGCCTGAAGACAAAATAGTGTCCCTTTTCTACCGGGGTTTAAAAGATGAATTAAAATATCTGCTGTCACAACTAGTAGAACTTCCAGAGGAATGCTCAGACTTTATAGATCTTGTAGTTAAGCTCAACCATAGGCTGCAAGAAAGGAAATCAGAAAAAAGGCAAGACTTCAGACCAGGGAGTAATCGTTTTCCAGAACAAAAATAAAAATGAAACCCTTAAAAAGCCGCCTCCTGATCTGGGGAACCTGTGCAAGTAGGAAAAATTAGGGGCCATTTATCCAAAGAAGAGAAAGAGAATTGTAGGCAACTAAATCAGTGTTTATATTGCAGAAAGACGGACCATTTGGTTAAGGAATGTTTGGTTCGCCCCCCAAAACCCAAGGTCACTTCGGGAACTTCTTAGGCAAGTTTAACTCAAGCCCTAGAGCAGTTGGAAAACAAGGTAACTCGAGAGGTGAAGAGGTCCACCTATCGAGGATAGCAAGAAAGACCTCGTACTCCCATTCATGCTCAGCTTACCACCATTTAAATATAACTGTCATACTGGCTTCGTTCTCATGCCAAGAATGGAAGACAGAGGCTCTCCTAGATTGTGGTGCCACTAAAAACTTCATAGATACCCAATTTACTGAAAGTTAAGGTATACAAGGACTATCAAAGCCACAACCAGGATTGCGCGGGCGGTAGATGGCAAGGAACTCATCTCAGGCCCTGTACATTTCCAAACAGAAGCACTCACTATGAAGTGCGACAGTATGCATGAAGAACAGATATGTTTCAATATAATTGATGCACCACAGTCCAGACTCATTTTAGGATTATCTTGGTTGGTAAAACACAACCCACAAATTGATTGGCAAAAATGAGCAGTCCAGCTTGAGTTCATCTTTTTTACTAGGAACTGCTATGCTTTAATGGAACAGCTCAGAAAAATCTCAGAACAGAGCCAAACATTTCCATAATAGATGGGCTGCCTGCATTTTATGCTGATCTGGCAGATATATTTGACAAAAAGAAGATGAACACCTTACCTCCCCATCGGGAATTAGACTGTAGAATTGATCTTCTCCCGGAAGCCAAACTGCCATGCAGCAGAATATATACCTTTACAGAACAAGAGAACAAGCATCTACTCCAATATCTGGTTGAGTACCTCGCTAATGGTTTTATCTGCAAATCTCATTCACCAGTGCCTTCTCCTCTCTTCTTTGTCCCACAAAAAGATGGGAGAGTTGAGACCGTGCATCAACTACCGTGCATTGAATGACATTACTATTAAGAACAGGTATCCACTTCCACTGATTCCAGA
This sequence comes from Pleurodeles waltl, assembly GCF_031143425.1. Classification (NCBI taxonomy): domain Eukaryota; kingdom Metazoa; phylum Chordata; class Amphibia; order Caudata; family Salamandridae; genus Pleurodeles; species Pleurodeles waltl. Next base: position 841,228,256 of record NC_090446.1, on the reverse strand, counting down.
ATTACTGAACAAGGTAAAAGATGTGGTAATACAGTATATACCAAATTGGACCTCAGGGGTGCTTATCATTCGGTACAAGTCAGGCAAGGAGATTAATGGAAAACGGCCTTCCGGACAAAATTTGGGTTATTTGAATAGCAGGTAATGCCCTTCAGGCTTTTTAATGATCGGCTGCTTTCCAATTCTTTATTGACGAGGGCCTACAAAAATTCATAGACATTTGCTGTATTGTCTATATTGATGATATTCTCATTTACTCCAAAAGTGTTGCAGAACATGAAAAACAAATACAAGCCATTCTACAGCAACTATGAAAATATCAATCATCTGTCAAGCTACAAAAAAGTGAGATTCATAAGACAGAGGTGACCTTTTTACAGTACATTCTATCCAGAAGGCGTAAAATTGGATGACAAGAAGGTGGAAGCTGTAGTAAATTGGTCAGCTCCAAATAGCCTAAGCTTCCTTGGATTTATGAACTGTTATCATCGCTCATCCACAATTTCTCTGAGATAGTCCACCCCATCACTTGTCTTTTGGGTAAAAATACAACGTTTCACCGGAAGAAAGACGCTGAAGAAGTGTTTCACCAGTAAAAAAAGAAATTCACAGATGCAGTTGCTGAGTATTATGAATGAATTAAGAAACTTATACACACCGCCCAAAGGCAACTAGCACAAGCCAAGGAAACATACAAATATCATGCAGATAAACACCACAAAAAGGCAGCAATGTACAAAACGTGAGAGGAAGTGTGGCTGTCCGCAAAAAACTGCCATTAACAGGGCAAAACAACTACTACCACACTATATTGGTCCATTTACCATTATTCAGGTCAATAATTCTGTGGCGATGAAGTTAACATTAAGCCTACCCTGATACTAGCCAGCCTTTTATACTTTTATAGTGGAAGCAGGTGCTTCTCAAAATGCCATGGGGGGAATATTGTTGCAATTAAATAATATCATAGGCCAAATGCACCCAATAGCTTACCACTATAGAAACATTTGGCCAGTGGAGCAAAACTGTCCCATTTCTGATAGAGAACTATTGACTTATGAAGGCAGTTTTTGAGGAATGGCGTCAATATTTATTAGAAGCCCAACACCCAGTAACAATATACACAGATCATAGAAACCTACAATTTTTTAGGTCCGCCCGGGCCCTCACTACTAGACAGTTAAGGTGGACTCTATTCTTTAATGATTATGATTTCATAATAACGTACCGGCCAGGTAAAGAAAACGCCAAGGCAGATGCCTTGTCCCGACTTGGAGACGAGGAACACTCTCCAGTGCAAGTAGAAAGGAAGCCCACAATTTCTGCAGAACACTTTCAAGGAACTATAATCTCCTCTAACCTTATTGAAGACATTAAACAAGAAATAAAAAAAGCCACCACAGGAATGGATTCCAGTAGAGCCCAAGTTAGTATTGGAAAATGGGTTAGTGTTCTACGAGGACACGATAGTTGTACCAAACAAAAGTTTACAAGAACAGGCTCTCCATTTATTTCACAACTCCACATTAGCAGGGCATCCAGGGAAACAGACAACTTTACAACTAATTAGAAGACACCTCTGGTGGCCAACCTTGCCCAATGAAGTGCATCAATATATAGATGCCTGCGGGACCTGCAACCAAGGAAAGAGGACAACTGGTCCCCCTAGTGGGCTAATACACCCTATACCACTCCCTCCCAAAACTTGGCACACCATATCCCTGGATTCCGTTGAAGAACTCCCAAAGGCTTCCTCAGGTCATATTACCATTTTAACCATTATAGACCACCACTCCAAAACAACACACCTATTACCTTTGAAAAAACTCCCCACAGCTCAGGAGTGTGTGCATCTCTTCACGCAAAATGTAGTATGGTTACATGGTTTACCTTTAATTATTACCGATTGGGGTTCCCATTTCATAGCTACATTTTGGACAGCAATGTGTATATCTCTAGGCATGGAAGCACAATTATCATCAAGCTATCACCCTCAAACAGATGGTCAGGCTGAGTGCCTGAACTAGACCATGGAACAGTTTTCACATTGCCTTCTACTCACTAGTGATCAGGATTGGTCAGACCTTTTATGAGTAGTAGAATTTGCTTATAATAATTCCGATCATAGTTCCACAGGCATGCCACCATTCTATAGGCATGCCACCATTCGATTGCTTGACTGGAGAACACTCACGCATGGCTCCATGGTTGGACAAAACAAACAGTACAGTGCCAACAGTTGCTGAGTATCATGAATGAATTAAGAAACTGGTAAACATATTCAGTAATCATGAGCTTTCTAAATGACTCATCAAAAACCAAAGACATAAACTATTCTTCTCACTCCTCCTTCTGATCATTGTTGGTATCAAGAGGTCGTACCCACCGACGAGCTGAGGTTCCACTCTTCTGCCCCTCGGTAGGTGTGCCTTGGCTACCTGGGTCCAATGAAATAGAAGGCAAACAATTATGTAGTTGGTGTACAAATCACCAAGAAGCTCATGACAACATTAATCAAGTGCTTACTTTGTAATTCTTTGATCTCACTAGGCAATTTAATGTTAAGGGTTGACAAAAGTATGTGTATTTTCACTGTAATTTCCTGATATTAGATGCACAATAACATCTGTCTCAAGTTTGCTCTGTATCCTCTTCAATATTTACTAACCTTCACCTTCAGATTTGTTGTGATGTGAGGTTCAGGGCATTCAAACATAGTTATTTTCCAATGTAAGATTTCACAAGTGGGGATAGGACACAGTCAGGAATGATTTAGCCACACCTAAAAGTGGAACTATGATTATCATGTAATGCTCAGTGTCAGCAGTCATACTCTTAGTATCAAATGCCATTTGTTGTGTAGGGAAACAACATATAACCCTAAAATATGATATACAGATAAAAACAAGGCCTTGATTATTACCTTGTCAAAGATGTGAGGCAGAATACTGGATTAACCCTAGAGAATATCAGAAAGTGCATATGGCAGGTGCCTCATTTAGCATGTGAAGACAGCTCGATCAATTCTGTATTAAGCACATGTGCATTGTGAGGACTTTGGCCTTGAAAACAGAAATTACATATGTACCACATATGTAACACTGCATTGAATATGTGTGTATGTCCTTTTTTATGTTTGTATCATTTTGCTTAAGACAAGTATCACAAAGTCAGCCCTTACTTCCTTACCACAAAATATTAAACGTATATACAAATTAACACAGTAAAGCATGCATGAGACAGCCTCCAACACCTGAAGCCCTCACATATCAACACTAATCGTTGTGCAAGCCCTTCCTTCCTCATTGGATTCAACTGTTATGAGGTTCTTTGGAGACTAGTTCTGATTTTGTAAGTGCAATTATTCTTAAAATGCGCCTAAACATTTTCCCTAGTTGTGTTTACTACACTACACGTCCTAGAATGCCCCAACAAAGCATTCTTTAAATTGCTCTAACGAAATCTTGACCTCATAAATACTGTAATGACTGTGATTAGCATGGCAGTTGGTCTTTGTGTATTCCTCCTTGACAGTGAGATAAAGACGGGCTAGGTATTGTCACGATCAGCCGTTAAACCAAGGACGTGTGGGGCATAGCATCTCCCTGGCCCACTTTCATTTCAAAGCAAAGGAGCTGTCTAAGTATACTCACAAACAACTTCACATCACTCCTTCGTCCCCCTAGACCACTGAGAGCCTGGGCAAGGGAAGGGGATAAGATTCTATAACCAGATGTGGAAGGGGCTTGAAGTTTGTCTCACATCAATGACTAGCACCAGATATAAATATTGGACCTTCACACCAACTCTTCAGTTCTTTCCTGAACCTGTGGAGGACGCCCTAGAAAACTTTAAACTTTAGACTAGAAGGACTACCTTGTACTTCAGAGTACTACCCTGCTGCTTGAGGCCTGATTTGCACTTTAGAGGATTGCCTGCTGCTACCAGAGGACTGCCATGCTGCATGAAGCCTACCTTGTACCCTGAGAGAACTGTCCTGCTGCTTCCAGCCTGCCTTACTGCTTCATCCCAGAACTACCAGAGTGACTCCAAGGGCTATTTGGAAGCTGCCTGTTCTGAGCTACAGGCACATAAAAATCACCAACAACCTTGAACCTGCCTGACGTGAGGCCTGCCATCCAAGACGGGGCCCTTCCAATGCTAGTCCCTTGGAACTGATACTACCGATGCCCAAACAGCAAAAAAACAAAAAATTGGTACTTGGAAAATTTTCCGCCAAAAAATGCCCTGTGACTCACAGAAGTTCAGGCTCCATCCGCTCGACGACGCACCCAAGGTGTATTACCTGTTGGCCTGACTTTGCGGTAACTCCCTCTACATTTTTCTCCGCAGAAGAAAACCTTGTCCAATGGCTCCTCTTTGGAAGTGCATCCAACCTCTGGGAGCCCTTGTTGGCTACAATCTACAGCTTCGTCCCAATGGAGATTTTCAACTTACAAATATGAGACTAAATATAGAAATCTTCACTGTGGTTTCGTCCAGCGGCTCCCAGGTGATGACGTCTCCTCCTCGGACAACTTCACCCACTGAAAAGTCTGGAGGTAAGCCAAGACTGGGCCCAATTTACCTTGTGTATTGGAACTATGCTCCATTGTAGTTGGCCATAACTCTTGACTTTTTTTGGCACAACTAGGCATCTGCGGTTGGTGCTAAGATACTTTAGGTGCTATTTTTCACTAAAAACTTTTAAAAATCATAACTTTAGTTCTACTATTTGGATTTAAATCATTTTTGTGTCAAATTATTTATTACATTTTACACTCGTTTTCTAAATTAGTTGGGATTTTTTGTGTTGTGTTTTCACTTTATTGCTGTTTGTGTGCTGCATTCATACTTTACACTTCACCTCTAAGTTATGCCTGACTGCTTTTGTGGCCACCTACCAGAGGGTTAAGCACAGGTTAATTTAGTGACTTTTTGTGGGTCACCCTGACATGATTGTGGTGTCACATTGAGAATGGTGCTCACTCCCACAACCAAAAATCAAATTTCCTACTGAAGCTATACCCAGTGATGTGAAAACCCACATCCAAACATGTTCAACTTGCACCCAGAATAAAAGTTCACACTCACCAACAATCACACTTTTTCAAATGTTTTTGATACCCCCAGAACCCTTGGCACAGCGTCAGTAGGGACTTTAAAGGCTTCACTATAGTTGGGTGATAGTAGACCTCCTCGCCAAAATATCTCACTTTTTCCCTCTCAAAAATGTCCTTCAGCTAAAAATCTCACTGCCACCTTTATTTAGCATGTTGTCCACCTCCTCGGCCTCACATCTATCATCAGCTCAGATTGTGAACCCCAATTGATCTTCCACTTCTCAAAAAATGTATGTGCATCACTGGATATAGACACCTATCTGTCCTCAGCTTACCACTGCCAAACTGATGGGCAGATGAAGAGTGTGAATCAATGTGTAGAACATTTCCTATGATGTACATTCGCCAGGCACTCTAATAATTGGTTACAGGTGTTGAGTCTCGCTACGTTTAACTACAAAAACAGCACTCACTCTGCGCTGAGCAAATCTCCCTTTCATTGCAATCTCCATCTTCATCCCAGAGCTCTACCAGTCAAAATGAAGGAAATTACCCCTAAAGTACCATCTGTGAAAGTTCATCACGAGAAACTGAAAACAACACTTACAGATGTTAAGAAACACTTGACCGAATACAAAGACAAAATTAAAATGAAATCTGATGCTCATCTGAGGAAGATCCTGTGTACTATGTCAGATACTCAGTGTGGTTGGAAACAAAGATCCAGCACATAGAAGGGCCACTGAAACTGCAAACTTGTTCAACTGTCGCTTTCAAACTCTTTTCAATAGTAAAGTCAGATTTTGAGCATGAAATCCACTCCTCTTTCTTAAAACCATACATTAAAGACAAATGTCCTGCACCACTCCCACCTCCAGTTCAAGTTCACTGATATTTGGACTTTGAAGTTGCCAAGGTTTTTGACTCTAAAAGATTTTAAAAAAAAATTCTACCTATTGGATTAGAAAGGTTATGGCCCTGAATTTTGTGGGAACACTCTGGCCACAGCACTTGAAGTCCCCCCCAACTTTTTTATGGACTTAATCCCTCATTATGATACTGGCAGTAAAAACTGCCTACCGCTGCGGCGACGGCTGCCAAAAGACCATCGCCGCAGCTACCAGCCGTCTACCGTAATATGTCCACAGCCTGATTTCCGCCAGAAGGATGGTGGAAATCTGGCTGTGGCCATGCTGGCGGATGGCTGTAAGGTGGTGCTGCTGCCACCAGCAGCGCCCGACCTGTAGACCGCCACCAGCCGTATTATGACCCATAATACGGCCTGGCGGTGTTCTGCTGGCGGATGCTGCTGATGGCAGCAGCGCCCGGTCCCACCTCGTGCCGGAGGACTCCCTGAGCACAGGTAAGTGGGTGCTCCAACAGGGGAGTGGGGTGAGGTGTGTTGTGTGTTTGTGTGGGGGTGTGAATGTTTGTTCGTGCGTGTATGTGAGTGTGTGTTGCGTGTTGAATGTGTGTGTGTATGTATGGAGGTGTGAGTCCGTGTATGTTGTGTTCTGCAAATGCGTGTCTGCGCGTACGTATGAAAGTGTGTGCGGATGTGTGAGTGGATGTCTGCATGCGTGGATGCATGTGGGAATGGGTGTGTGTATGTGTGTGTGTGTGTGTGAGTGTGTGTGAAGGGGGCATGAATGCGCAGGGGCTTTGGAGAGGTAGGGGTAGGTGGGGGGCTAACTGAAGGGGGAGGGGTGGGGAGACACCTTCAGTGACAGGGAAGGGATTCCCTGTCTCCGATAGTACCTACCACTATGGTTTTTGTGGCGTTAAGAAAGCCACAAAAACCATGGCAATAGGTGGGGTCATAATCCCGCAGGCGGAACAGTGATAGCCGCCGGGCTTGAAATAGGTATCTCCAGCTGCGGCTGTTACCGCTGTGGCAGTCAGAGTGGTACATTGGCGGGTTGGCTTCAGCCAACCCGCCAATGTCATAATATGGCGGTAAGTACCGCCAGCCTGTTGGCAGTACTTACCGCCATATCATTGCCGACCGCCGGGGTCGTAATGACCCCCATAGTCTTTCCTGTTCGTTTTTTAAAAAGAGACAATAAGCTTAAAGTCTCATTAGAATCTGACCACATGTCAGTGTTTTGTGGCGCAGTACTATAAATATTGCACCCTCTCTGCTGAAGCTGTTACTTGGCTTTGAGAATCCGATCATCAAAGTCCTATGAATTGCGTCTCTTGCAAAGAGGAAGACATCCCTAAAGAGGATACTTAGCTGCCAAATACAGGCTTACTGGACATATTCCTTCCTCGGCCAGTAGATCGTTGGCTCACACTTGACCCTACATCACTGAATCCACCATCCCGGCCAGAACAAAAGTCTACACTCTGAAAGACAGAGAAGGCTAAATAACTGAATTGGCAGAACCATTCTGACACCTGACAATCCTCTCTTGAGCTCCCTAGCCCTGCCCTTTCTTTTTAAATTGGCTCTCCTACCACATGACAGGGTCCAAACTGTTTTTTTGTTCACTGTCACTGGAGCATGGCTATCTAGGCCGGTTCTAGGGGTGAACAGGAGAAGATTTCTTTGGCAACTCCCACTGAAAAGAAAAAGTGTCAAAGCTGTCTGGTGCTCTGCCAGGTGTACCTGTTGACTCCCTGTTGGACTTTTCTCTCTCTGCACGGTCATCTCCAAACTTATTGTCTTCACCCTCCTGTTTTCTGAACACATATTGTTGGCTTTTAGGACTCTGCACTCTCCACCTTGCTATGGTGCTTATATTCTCGCCTTTAAACATGGTAAAGTTGGTGTATACATAAATGGCACATTTTGTGCTGCCTCATCCTGACTCTATGGAACTTATTTAGTGTTTGGTGGACAAGATGCACAGTCAAATTCTGCCAGATACCCTGCCCGCTATATTTCAAGTGCCATGCACTATAAAACACTTGTAATCCAGCAAACGGGACATTTTCATCGTTTATGATGTTCGGAGTATTTCGTCCATTAAACTCTAAAAGAAGGCCCTAATTCTTTGTAAATACAGTCTTCTCTCACAATACATCTTCGGGGTGATAGTTTATTGTTGCATGATCAGGTCATAAAGAAGACTGAAGAGTGAAGGCTCTAGCTCTGTAGTTTCTGGAAGCTCCATTTAATTGTTTTGGAACCTGTAATTGTAGGTCGTCTGGTCACAACACCCGGGAGATTCAAGACAGAAGATTCCAATTCCAGGTCTTGCAATATATTATAACATTTCACTGTGGCAGATGTAGTGTCTTGCTGAATGAGATCCAAATTCAAAGCATCACCTTCTATTTGAGGTCGAAGTCCCCCTGTGGACCACAAAAGTGCCTTGCGGGAGATGTAGTGCTTTTGTGTTGTGAATATAGAGCAATACATAGGTGACACAGAATTCACCAGAGCAATACCCTAGATTTTCCATACCTAAATGGTCAAACCTTGGCCCCCTTGCTGGCAAAAACGACAGATGTAGGCAGTAATGTTCGCATACAGTGTCATGCTGGAGGTCCTTATCGATATGAAGCAGACAATTTTTCTGCAGGTTTATTAAGAGTTCCTGTAATAGAAAACTATGATGTGACTCCTATTTTAGAGTGTGTGAAAAGGTGATAGTGCAGAGTTGGGAGCAGAACGTTCTTCATATGAGTTGTGTCCAATGACAAATATGTGATGCACCTCTGTGATTGATACCCCTTGGAGTCAGAGCTTGAAAATTTTAATTCTTTGGATTTAATCACTACATTCTAGACCACCTGCACATCTGACCCACATATCGAAGTTAGAATTTGTCAATTAACATATCAGGTTTCTTAGGCCATGTAGGAATTAATTTTGTTTGTCAGTGAAACATAGGTTTTGAAATGCATGTAAAAACATCCAGTGATCTGGCAGTGGTGATTGTATTGGGACAATGCCTATGAGTATAGTACCAGCATAACATAACAAACATATCTTCAGATTGGAATATTGGGTCCTAAATAAATACTGAGTACAAAAAATGTTGCCCCAATGGAGGTAATATTACAATACCTACACCCAAATTGTACTGTATTTTTGTAAATAAATGATACTTAGGCCATAATATTTCGATCAGAATCTATTTCTGCAACCCTGCTCATCAGTTCTTGATAGTTTGGCCAGCCTGCCAGCTATATTAAGCCAACAGTTATCTCAGAACCACAAGGTCTGCGGTAATACACCACTGGCATACAGCTACATGAACACTGGGGTGGAAAGACAAAGGGGCATATTTATACTCTGTTTGTGCCGAATGTGCGTCAAAAATTTTGACGCACATTCGTCGCAAATCGTGCACCATACTTAAACTTTGACGCCCGAGCCTGCTGATGTCAAAATTCCTCTGTGTGCGTCATTTTTTGGATGCAGGAAACTTGCTTGCGTTAATGACATGCAAGGTAGGCGTTCCCGCCCAAAAAAGGACTTTAATTCCTGTGCGCCCTATTTATACTCCGGCGTCATTTTGACGCACAGAGGGGGCAGGCCTTAAAAAACGGCACACAGTCTGATGTGTGCCGTTTTTTAATGCGTGGGTGCGGGCAGACGTTAAGGGACCTGTGGGCTCACTTCCATTGTCTCTGACCATGGAAGGAGTCCAGAGGTGCCCTTCCCTGCCCCCAGGGACACCCCCTGCCACCCTCACCTACCCATGGAGAACACCCATGGATGGGGGGGGACCCATCCCAGGTAAGTACAGGTAAGTTGAGGTAAGTATTTTTTTAAACATTTTTAAAGTGGCATAGGGGGGGCCTAATTTGGGCCCCTCTACATGCCACTGTGCCCAATGACCATGCCCAGGGCATGGCCATTGGACAAGGGGGCATGACTCCTGCCTTTGCTAAGACAGGAGTCATTTCAATGGGGGGTGTGTGTCAAAAATGGCGCAAGTCCGGTTTGAGGCATGATTTTTGCCTCAAACCTGACTTGCACCATTTTTTGACGCACAGCCCCCATTTTCCCCCACGCCGGCGCAGCCTGGTTTGAGTCATTTGTTTTTTACTATGACCAGTCCGCAGCGCCGGCTAACGTCATTCCTTAAATAAGATGCCCACATGGCGCGTAGGAATGGCGTTAGCCGGCGGTAAAAATTTTGACACAAACCAGCGCCGGTGCTGGTTTGGGTCAAAAAGTATAAATATGGGCCAAAATGACACATTGACTCCCCAGGGCAAACAACAGCACTGGGCTCATTGGGGAACATGTATGTTTCGACAAGTAAGACCTTATAGGCCTGCCCCGAGGAGGAGATCTAAGGGCTCATGGAGATGTAATTCCCTTTGCAGACCAAAAGCATGATAATGATTAAGCCATTACCAAAACTTTCTGATAGTTACAAATAAAACATGCATTCCAAACAGTACTGCCGCAAAGGATGGAACTCCCTGAATCCTCACTCCTAGAAGAACGATTATTAGACAAATTTATGCCACGCAAAGCAACATTCTTAACAAATAAAAAAACTAATTAACACCTTACTGGGCTTGCAGGACACATGGGCACTGACTTAGAGGGCCTGTAAGATGATGAATGGGTTGAGGCTCTGGCTTCCCGGAGAGAGGCAGACATCCGAGAAAGGTTCCGCTTTGTTCAACTGAAAATCCTGCACTGCACTTACCATAGGCCACATGCCTTGTTCAAAATGGGTAAAATACCTGATCAAACTTGTAGGTGGGGATGTGGTTTAACTGGGGCCTTCTACCACACCATTTCGAATTTCCCACTGATACAAAAGTTTTGGGATCCGGTGACGGGATGTATGGGTTCCCTGTGCAACAAACAAATTGCGTCTTTTGCGAAATGGTGCCCGTTACATATTTGGGGTGAAACTGAACTCACTCATATGGAGCGCACATGGGTCACATTTAGGTTAACAAAGGCCAAAACAAATACTGCGCACCTTTGAGGGAGAGGGGCAGAGCAAATACCATACTGAATAGAATGGCAGCAGAATATGGACTGTTGCATGTATGCTGACAGAAAAAGTGATCTACGAAGGCCGTGGATGCTCCCAGAAATTGACTAGTATGGGGCCCTTGAAAAGAATATGGAGATCTTATCTGTGACTCTTATTCCAAGCGATGGGCTAAGATGTCGGACTAATACGTTAAGACCACAACCACATGTTAACCAGGTTTGAGTGGGGGGATTGATGGAGTTGTTAATGCTGTCCTTTGATATGTGTTACTACTGTCAACACACAATGATTTGACCAAGGTTTTCTGTGTTTCTTAATATGCTTCAATAAAAAGTTTATTTTTCTTTAAAAAAATATTGTCCACCATTAATTTCTGGGCCATTAGTAGGCAATCCTGAGGTGCCATGTTGTGAAATTTAAGAAGGATGTAGTTATTGTCTGCATAGGACACCAATTGAGAGCCAGAGCCCCAGATCATCCTCCTAAGGGCTTGATATTTATATGTGAAAAAGAATCAGAGATAAAGTGGACCCTCAAGACACACCACAGGTTTTTGGAAACTTTTTTAACAGAAAAGGAGTGAGGGAGATTGTATGAGTCTGGCCTAAGAAAAAGGATATAAACTAATCCAGTGCTGATCCATTCAAGTCAATCCCTTTGAGTCGGCTGATAAAACAGAGTACTCTACTGTGTCATTGGCCATGGAAATAACAAGCAACAGGTCAGCTAGGACACAATTGTCCCAGGTAGAATGCTAAAAGTCCAGAATTGCCACAAAGGCAAGAATTTCTAGTCTTTCCACAAGACACCTAGCTAAAATGGTTCCATGAACTTTGAGAGGGCTAGAAGAAGAGCAGTAGGTCTAAAAGTCTTCATTTCATTTGGATCCAGACTAGGTTTTTTCAACAACGGCGAAACAGTGCCCCTCTTACTGAATTGTGCAATAATGCCTGTGTGGAAAGAGGAATTGATTGCTACACACAGGATTGGGGACAGGGCTGGAGACAGAGGCTTTGAGATGGTAGGTGGGCATGGGTCATCGGCGCACCTAAGTTATGGAGCATTTTGTATATTTCAGTAGCAGACACTGAGAGAAGCTAGCACAGCGAAGCTGGGTAAGGGTTCATTGAAGTGTTTCCTGGCATCAGACCCACAGGACTAGAATGTTCTTATTTTTTTCCACAAAAGAAGAGAACATGATTGTCACATAGTGGTTGATAGAGCACCACCAGAAAAGTTAGGAATACTGGGTCATAAAGGGGCAAGCCATCTTCGATGGGTCCTGCACTGGGTTTGACAAGGATGCTAGATGCAAAGAAATCAGATGTTTTGGTGGCTTGGAGGATGGCTTTGCAGTGCTACCTGTAATTTCAGTGATGGCTTTCACTTCCCCTCTTCTGCTGAGTGGATATTCTTGTTTGAGTTAGCGATGTGTTATGCACAAGTAAAGTCACTTGTTGTGAATACATTGCTCGTAAATCAAGGCATTTGCATAAGATAAATGAACTGGAATGAGCAAACTAGTTTACACCTTAGGTTCGTAGAGTGCTTTAAAAAGGCTGGTATAAAGCACTACATGGATACCCAAACTTGTATTTTTCATTTAAAGAGCTAAAGGATTACATCGATATGATTTTTTCACTCCCTCCCCATCCACTCCCCCTGCATTGTAAGCTTTAATTGGTATGGGTCAACTTGTTGGACAGTGGGCACATCTAACAGCACTTCTCAGCAGAGGCGCTATTATATTTTAAAGGAAAATTATAGGTACTCTCAGGTGCAGTGATAAGTTCAGCACATGACAGTGCATGTTTTAATGGGATAGAATCAGTACTTCTCAGCAGAAACAGTAAATGTTTCGTAGCAGGCCTCTTTCTTTCGGGGCTCAATGCCTTTAATAGCAATTTTCAAAAGAGATAGGGTATAGAAAATGACGTACTACCACCAAAAGGGCTAGGGTACATAAAATGACATACTACTGCCATTGATGATATTCACAGTTGAGAGACTAAAGGGCATGTTCTGAATCCCCATCCCTCATTAGTTGGGATAAACAGGACTTTGCAATGTTTGTGCAACTTTGTGAGGCGTTGTTTTCAATCCATCACCTTTCATGACCTCTCTCATCCCTGATATTTAAGTATCTGTCACAATCCAAATTTTAAAAGCCATTTAGCAGCGATGCATAATCAGGACATTTTCAGATTACCACATGGGATAGTCGTTTGATTCTCCAGAATGCTATAGTATCAGTCCCAAACCAGGTATGACTCACATTTGACTGATATGCTCGATACTGCAGCCCTTCCAGGTGCACTGGCCTGGTGTGAAATATAACGTGGTGAGGAAATATTTCATTAGGTTACAGAAGTTGGGTTCCAATGATGCTATGACCGTGCCTCCTCTGTAGCTCTGCCATGCCATAAATGCCATTAGTTTAAATGATGTGACATAGCCTTCCATTTCACATAATGGCTGCTAATAAGGATATATATATATATATATCTTTGAGTTTTTAGTGGGAACATAATGATGTTTCATCTCCTTGTACTGAGTATTGTGCGAGTCATCATGACGAAGGAGAGAAGGGGCTAGCGAGCCAGGGAAGAGAAGGAGTGAAAAGTGGAAACAAGTAGGGAGAAAGAAAGTACAAGAAGGGAACTAGACAGCTACGTGATGACAAGAGGGAGAAGGAATAAAACAGGAAGTACCCAGAGGGAACATAGAAAGCAGAACATTATAAGTTGACAAAGAGGGAGAGTTAGAAAGAGATACTAGTGGAGAAAAGAAAAGAATGGAGGAGACCGTGAACGGAAGTGAAAGATAGAAGGGATAGTAAGTAGGACAAATGGGAGCATAGGAAAAAGAAGAAGAGAAAGCTGTAAAGGAAATCAGGGCAGAACAGCTAAGGAAGGGAATAGAGTGTGAGATGGATGAAAATAAGAGAAAAATTGAAAGCATAAAGGAACAAAATGTGAGGGAGAGACAAGTGGAAAAAATAGATGGGAAGCTTTAAGTGGAAGATGTAACTTATGTATTTCTTAACGCTACAAGCATGATGTGCTTTCAATTACACAATTTGGAACTTATTTTCTAAAAGAAATGTACTTAGGTTGGAACACAAAAATCCCTCTTCAATTTGGTCTTTAATTTTCAATTAATGTGTGACCAGTATTGCATTGTTTTTGGCAAATCTCTTAACAATGGCACTCCGCCTATTTCCCTTATTATTATTATTTGCTTGCTACTATACACCATTGCTGAGAAGTGCTTATAATTTCCCATTAAATGTTTGCGAGTTGTGTCTAGAACAGGTGTCACTTCCTAAAGGCACAGCAGATATTTTGAGAAGTGCAGGCTCTATTATGAAGGTTATATCGTGGGCTTCTCTTGTACATTTCAGCTTTGCATCCTCCCTAGGAGTCAATTGGAAAGCACCATGCAGACACCAGAACAGAGCAGCTCCTTGATGCAAACTGTAAACCACCACACACTGACAGAGCCTAAGGGAAGGGTTGCTCTCTCGGCAACTATGTCTCTTGTGACTGGGAAAGTGTTGGACTTTTGGCCATACGCATGGTCATCCCTAGTCTTTTTGCCTCCTTCCTCCTGGTTTTTCTGACCTTTCGCTGTTGGCTCTAGGACTCTGAGCACTTTATCACTGCTGACCAGTGTTAAAGTACAGGTGCTCTCCCATCTAAAGTTGGTATGATTGGCTTATACCTGATTGGCATATTTAATTTACCTATAAGTCCCTTGTACAGTGGTATCTCTATACCCAGGGCCTGTAAATTAAATACTACTAGTGGGCCTGCAGCGCTGCTTGCGCCACCCACTGAAGTAGACTTTCAAACCTGTCTCAGGCCTGCTAGCGCAGGGCCTGTGTGCGCAGTTTTCTGCCACAGGGACCTGGCATCTAAATTTACTTGCCAGGCCCAGGACTCCCCTTTTACTACATGTAAGTCACCCCTAAAGTACGCCCTGTGGGCAGGGTGCCATGTATGTAGAAAGGCAGGACATGTGCCATATTGCATGGCCTGTCCTGGTAGTGACAAACAGCCTAACTTGGTGTCTCACTGCTGTGAGTGCTGCCTTCTCATAGGATTGCATTAGAAATGCCCTGCCTTATGTGTAGGGGTATTGTCTGATTTATGAGGGCTAGCGTAGGCGTGTTTGGTATGGTTGTGATGGTGATAATAAATACTGCTTACTGGTGTGGGTGTATTTTTTATTACTATCACAGAAATGCCACTTCTAGAAAGTGCGCATTTATCTGTGCTTATGATTCTGGTGTTTTGCAGCTTGACTCCAATCCACGTCTGGGCAGAGTGACAGTTGGGGCTTTGTGCATACTTTTCAGACAGCCTGTACACAGGGAGGGTGGAGGTGTCACTGAGGTGCATCTACATACTGAATAGTCTTCCTGGGCTGAGAGAAGGGAGAGGCGGGGCACACCTACATTTGTAAAGGCTGTGCCCTGGCCTCACACAATAGGGTCGTTAACCCCCCACTGATGTTTGGAGCCTGTGCTGAAAGGAGAGAGGGGGCACTCCCAGAACCAGTTGTAACTGGCTGGAACCTCCTCTCTCTACCACTGTAAAACACTGTAAGAACTGACTATAAGTACAGGGGAATTTTCCCCACAATTTGAACATTCTTGGAACTTGAAACTGGACACAGGACGCTGATGAATGGACTCACCAGGAAACCGCCATGGACTGCTGCTGCTGTGCTGACCTGTGACCTGCATGGTCACTAGGAGGAACTGCCACCATCTGCACCCCTTGTGCTGGCCTGTAGCTGGGCCCACCAGCCCTGTACCTCTTCCTTGCATTTTCGTTCCCAGGGGCAGGGTGTGGTGGCCCCTGGCCCCTGCCACGATCTCCACAGCTTTGCGGAAGCACTTAGCAAAAGTGCTATCTTTTAAAAGAGCTGGGAAAGATCACCGCCGCAGCCCGAGTTTTAGGTGGCTTTAGCGCTTTGGGAAGCGCTTTATTCCTAGCCCCCAAGAACACCGCCGCAGCCCGGGAGCCTCAATGTGCTCTCGCGCTCTCCACAGCGCCTTTACTTGGATGGAATCACCGCCGCAGCCCGGGCGGAGCATTTGTGTCCGAGCGCGAGGTTCGCGCTGTCTGTAGTGCCCCCGGGGCACTACTAGAAACAAAGGAAGGAGCTGGCACGCTCCTATCGTGCTCCCGGGGGACGCGCGCTTCTCAGAGCGCCCCCGGGGCACCAACAGGCCCCACCTTGGGCCGCAACGTCATCAGAGGGAGAGGAGGACGCCTCTCCCTCCCTTACAGGAGTCCCGGAGGCAGAGGGAGAGGAGGACGCCTCTCCCTCCCTTGCAGGAGTCCCGGAGGACTCTCCTGCTCTTCTGGGCCGGGCGGCAGCCTCACCGGAGGCTCGCCCTGGCCCCCGGCTCTCTTCTTGGCCCCCTCGCGGGCCAGGAGTATTTGATTTTTGGGGTCTCCCATAGTGGCAGGGAGACCCCAGGAGTTAACGGGTCCCCGGAGGGGCCCGTGTTTCAGTAAGGGGGGAGCGCGAGGCGCCCCCCCCTCCCTAAAGTCTTGGGTGACCTTGGCCCCCCACAGGAGGGCCGGTGGAGGCCCGGGGGGCCCCCAGTGATCGCGGACCCCCAGAGGGGCCCGTCAGCAGTACAGAGGGGGTGCGTGCCGCCCCCCCTCTTCCCCAGGACTTTAAGGAGGCCCCCTCATTGCGCAGAGGAGCGCTGGGGGCCCCTTCCTTCTTTGTCTTAGGCACCGGAGGTGCCTCTACCATCTACCAGGTACTTTTAAATGGACCAATAGGATCATAATTGAAGTTCTTGTTACAGACTTTTCTAATTGTGATATATTGCCTACCTGTTACCTGATGCTTTTACATATGTGTGCACATGTTCCTTTTATGGGCATGACTTGCTAATATGTTTCCCTCACTTGCCATAGGTTTTCTAATGTTCCTACTATGGGCGTTTTATGATATCCTTATGACAAGTGTTCTAATGTAATTATGTGTTTCCTGACTACTGCTTATGTTGCAGAATACTGAGTAACCTGTGTGTTATGTGTGACTACTGCTAGTTTGCAGAGTAACTAATGTGTAACGTTCTGACAACTGCTAAGGTAGCAGGATAGTACTGTTATGTGATGTTGGTCTAATAATTACGTTGTGTACAATACAGTGTATTTTCATATAATCTGGTGTTGTGGTTCCTTTGTGGTGGGGATATTGCGTCACATGTATGTGTGTGTTGTGCAAACGCTTTACGCATTGCCTCCGGGTTAAGCCTGACTGCTCGTGCCAAGCTACCAAGGGGGTGAGCAGGGGTTATCTTGGACGTGTAACTCCCTTGCCCTGACTAGAGTGGGTAAGTTCTGCCTGGCTGAGGTGCATACCCTAGCCAACCAGAAACCCCATTTCTAACATTGGAAGTCAGCGGTGAGGATAGGACTTGCGCTTGCACAATACCATTGTGACTCATTATTTCACTACAAGGATTGCGTTTAGACCATCACATGTTTGGCTTCTCTTAACTTTCTCTCTTTGGTCATTTTTCCTGTTTTCAGTTCTCACGCTTGGGTATTGTGGTTGTCACAGTTGAGTTATTTGTACCTTTTCAAGATGGGGCTTACCTTTGATTTAGAGGACCTGCCGTTTTACACGCAGGAGGAATTAGAGGGGTTCTGTAGAGAGAGAGGGCTGCCTGTAGAAGGGGACCTCAGGAGATCTCTGAATTTCTTTGAAAGGTTTGTGACATTTACCCAGGGAGGGAGTGTGCTTAGGGGGTACCCAGAGGATCCTGAGTGTAGCGAGGGTTCCCAATGGGAGGGCTCCCAGACCTCATCCCTAGAGAGTGGTAGAGAGACTGATCAGGAGGGTGAGAATGACCGGTTGGGGACGCCAGTTGACAGGGAAGGCCCCAGTGATAGGGAGTCCCTTGCTGGGCCCAGTGTAAGAAGCAGGGCTACCTCTCATTCCTTGACGCCTGATGAGCTAAGAGATAGGCGGGAAGAGAGGGACCTGAAGTTGCAGTTAGCGCGCCTAGCTGTTGAGGAGAGAAGGGCTGAGGTAGAGAAGGCCTTAGTACAGGAGAGAATGGCAGAGGCAGAGAGGGCCTTTGCCAGAGAAAGACTCGCTCTAGAGCGCAGTCTGAAGGTTCTGGACTCACCAGCGCTGCAGGTGGAGTCCAGTGGTGGCAGCAATGTACAGTGCTGTAGCAAAGAGGTTCCTCACATACCCATAGATCTGGTACCTAGGTTCCAAGAGGGGGGTGACATACGTCAGTGGTTAAAGGAATATGAGAAGGCTCTGGTAGAGCGCAGGATCCCTGAGAAGGATTGGGGAACTGGCCTAGGGAGTTTTTTTCCTGAGGAGGGGAGGGATGCCCTACTGACTCTAGAAGAGAGTGACAGGGAGGGGTACTCCGCTGTGAAGAACGCACTGATTGTGAAGTATGGTTTTTCCCCTGAGGAATACAGAAAAAGGTTTAGGGGTGGTAAGAAACTGTCCCACCAGTCTTGGGAGGAGTTTGTGGAGGCTTGCTGCATTGCACTAGATGGATGGGTGAAGGGTAGCACAGTAAACAATTTTGAAGGGCTGTTTAATCTGATTCTCAGAGAGCACCTGTTTCATTGTTGTTTTTCAGAGTTACGCCAACACTTGTCAGTGTGTGAGCTCTCTGACTCCAGGGAGCTTGCAAAGGAGGCAGACTTCTGGTTGCGTACCAGAGGGTCTGGTGTGACATTAGGGGGTGTTCCTAATGAGAGTGGTCTAGGTGTTTCCCAACAAGGTGTGGTGGGAAAGGAATGGAGTGTCCCAGGTAGGTCCCAGTGGACTGGGATGGGTGAGGGACCCCATGTCCCGTCTCTGAGGAGAGGGAATGGGGCTGGGCTGAGGCCCAAGGTGCCCAAGATACCGTCCCAGGCCCCTGAAGGTTCCATGAGTGAACGCCAGGAGGTGAGCCTAACCTGTGCCGTAGGGCCAGCTGTTCAGAAGGATCCCATTTTGTCATTAGGATTTAGGCGGGTGGCTGGTGATAGCGTTCCGCCGGTCCTGGTGTCTGGTAGTCTCGCTCTACAGCGGAGGAGGCGGAAATCCAGACATAGGGTTGAGAGGGGGCTGCGGGCCCCAGTGGAGAACCTGGAGGGTCAGGGGTCAGCTCTGAGTGCAGAGCCCCCCAGGAATGACCTTGGTGAGACCATTTCTGGGCTGGGGGGAATCCAGACTCTGTCCGATGGGCAGAGGTCAGGAGACCTGCGCCAGCCAGACTCTTGTGTGGCCCTTGGGGAAAGTGTTTCCCTGGTGGGGGGTAGGTGTGCCCCCCAGGAAGTCCTGGTGCGCCAGGCAAGGATTCAACCGCAGGGTGGTGACTCTGGGTTGGATGATCAGGTTCAGGGGGTAAACTCTGACCTGATGGGAAGTACGTGTGCTCCCAAGGAAGTCCTGGTGCGCCAGGCAGTGGTTCAACCGCAGGGTAGTGACTCTGGGTTGGATTGCCAGATTCAGGGGGTAAACTCTGATCTGGTAGGGGGTAGGTGTGCTCCCAAGGAAGTCCTGGTTCGCTGGGCAATGGTCCAGTCTAAGGGTGTCGTCCCTGGACTAGATAGACAGGTTCAGGGGGTAAACTCTGACCTGGTTGGGGGGGCGGTTTGTGTGCTCACCCCCCTGTGTGAAACTTCTGGTGGCTTCTCCCGAGGTGGGGAGACGCAGGACTCTGGAAGTGGGGTTCAGGGAGGGGGAAGCCCGCCCCGGACCCCGGTGCAACCCAAGGGTGTCGTCCCTGGGTTGGGTGGTCAGTCGCCAGGTAGTGATCCTGGGCTGGCGAGAAAGTTGTGCAGGGCTGCTGTACCCAGCACCCTGGCAAGTGTGGATTCTGGTGATACCCCTCCTAGGAGAGGAGGGCGGGATCCTAGAAGGAGGGGTAGAGGGAGGAGAGCCTAGCCTCTAGCCCCTGTAGAACCTATGGGTGCGGACCCTAGGTTGGTGGATCAGTGGCAGGGTAGAGCCCCTGAACTGATCAGAAATGGAGTGGAGACAGGTTGCTTTGCACCTGGGGCTACCGCCCCCCACTCATTATGGTTTCAGAGACCAGAGGCTCCTAGATGGCCTGGGGCCTGGTTCTGGCCATTGGCAGCTAGAGAATCCCCGTGGGTTGGTCTAGGCTGCCTGGGACGCATTGACAGAGAGATCCCAGTGGAGTCAGGAAGGCGTAGAACTGGAACATGCCCCTGCTGTTGTGGGCCTGGGTCCTTGTTCTATCGCCCCAATCAGGAAAGTACATCAAGGTATTGATTGTTCTCCCCTGGATTTTGGCTGGTAGGGGGTTGTGTTGGACTTTTGGCCATACGCATGGTCATCCCTAGTCTTTTTGCCTCCTTCCTCCTGGTTTTTCTGACCTTTCGCTGTTGGCTCTAGGACTCTGAGCACTTTATCACTGCTGACCAGTGTTAAAGTACAGGTGCTCTCCCATCTAAAGTTGGTATGATTGGCTTATACCTGATTGGCATATTTAATTTACCTATAAGTCCCTTGTACAGTGGTATCTCTATACCCAGGGCCTGTAAATTAAATACTACTAGTGGGCCTGCAGCGCTGCTTGCGCCACCCACTGAAGTAGACTTTCAAACCTGTCTCAGGCCTGCTAGCGCAGGGCCTGTGTGCGCAGTTTTCTGCCACAGGGACCTGGCATCTAAATTTACTTGCCAGGCCCAGGACTCCCCTTTTACTACATGTAAGTCACCCCTAAAGTACGCCCTGTGGGCAGGGTGCCATGTATGTAGAAAGGCAGGACATGTGCCATATTGCATGGCCTGTCCTGGTAGTGACAAACAGCCTAACTTGGTGTCTCACTGCTGTGAGTGCTGCCTTCTCATAGGATTGCATTAGAAATGCCCTGCCTTATGTGTAGGGGTATTGTCTGATTTATGAGGGCTAGCGTAGGCGTGTTTGGTATGGTTGTGATGGTGATAATAAATACTGCTTACTGGTGTGGGTGTATTTTTTATTACTATCACAGAAATGCCACTTCTAGAAAGTGCGCATTTATCTGTGCTTATGATTCTGGTGTTTTGCAGCTTGACTCCAATCCACGTCTGGGCAGAGTGACAGTTGGGGCTTTGTGCATACTTTTCAGACAGCCTGTACACAGGGAGGGTGGAGGTGTCACTGAGGTGCATCTACATACTGAATAGTCTTCCTGGGCTGAGAGAAGGGAGAGGCGGGGCACACCTACATTTGTAAAGGCTGTGCCCTGGCCTCACACAATAGGGTCGTTAACCCCCCACTGATGTTTGGAGCCTGTGCTGAAAGGAGAGAGGGGGCACTCCCAGAACCAGTTGTAACTGGCTGGAACCTCCTCTCCCTACCACTGTAAAACACTGTAAGAACTGACTATAAGTACAGGGGAATTTTCCCCACAATTTGAACATTCTTGGAACTTGAAACTGGACACAGGACGCTGATGAATGGACTCACCAGGAAACCGCCATGGACTGCTGCTGCTGTGCTGACCTGTGACCTGCATGGTCACTAGGAGGAACTGCCACCATCTGCACCCCTTGTGCTGGCCTGTAGCTGGGCCCACCAGCCCTGTACCTCTTCCTTGCATTTTCGTTCCCAGGGGCAGGGTGCTGTGGCCCCTGGCCCCTGCCACGATCTCCACAGCTTTGCGGAAGCACTTAGCAAAAGTGCTATCTTTTAAAAGAGCTGGGAAAGATCACCGCCGCAGCCCGAGTTTTAGGTGGCTTTAGCGCTTTGGGAAGCGCTTTATTCCTAGCCCCCAAGAACACCGCCGCAGCCCGGGAGCCTCAATGTGCTCTCGCGCTCTCCACAGCGCCTTTACTTGGATGGAATCACCGCCGCAGCCCGGGCGGAGCATTTGTGTCCGAGCGCGAGGTTCGCGCTGTCTGTAGTGCCCCCGGGGCACTACTAGAAACAAAGGAAGGAGCTGGCACGCTCCTATCGTGCTCCCGGGGGACGCGCGCTTCTCAGAGCGCCCCCGGGGCACCAACAGGCCCCACCTTGGGCCGCAACGTCATCAGAGGGAGAGGAGGACGCCTCTCCCTCCCTTACAGGAGTCCCGGAGGCAGAGGGAGAGGAGGACGCCTCTCCCTCCCTTGCAGGAGTCCCGGAGGACTCTCCTGCTCTTCTGGGCCGGGCGGCAGCCTCACCGGAGGCTCGCCCTGGCCCCCGGCTCTCTTCTTGGCCCCCTCGCGGGCCAGGAGTATTTGATTTTTGGGGTCTCCCATAGTGGCAGGGAGACCCCAGGAGTTAACGGGTCCCCGGAGGGGCCCGTGTTTCAGTAAGGGGGGAGCGCGAGGTGCCCCCCCCTCCCTAAAGTCTTGGGTGACCTTGGCCCCCCACAGGAGGGCCGGTGGAGGCCCGGGGGGCCCCCAGTGATCGCGGACCCCCAGAGGGGCCCGTCAGCAGTACAGAGGGGGTGCGTGCCGCCCCCCCTCTTCCCCAGGACTTTAAGGAGGCCCCCTCATTGCGCAGAGGAGCGCTGGGGGCCCCTTCCTTCTTTGTCTTAGGCACCGGAGGTGCCTCTACCATCTACCAGGTACTTTTAAATGGACCAATAGGATCATAATTGAAGTTCTTGTTACAGACTTTTCTAATTGTGATATATTGCCTACCTGTTACCTGATGCTTTTACATATGTGTGCACATGTTCCTTTTATGGGCATGACTTGCTAATATGTTTCCCTCACTTGCCATAGGTTTTCTAATGTTCCTACTATGGGCGTTTTATGATATCCTTATGACAAGTGTTCTAATGTAATTACGTGTTTCCTGACTACTGCTTATGTTGCAGAATACTGAGTAACCTGTGTGTTATGTGTGACTACTGCTAGTTTGCAGAGTAACTAATGTGTAACGTTCTGACAACTGCTAAGGTAGCAGGATAGTACTGTTATGTGATGTTGGTCTAATAATTACGTTGTGTACAATACAGTGTATTTTCATATAATCTGGTGTTGTGGTTCCTTTGTGGTGGGGATATTGCGTCACATGTATGTGTGTGTTGTGCAAACGCTTTACGCATTGCCTCCGGGTTAAGCCTGACTGCTCGTGCCAAGCTACCAAGGGGGTGAGCAGGGGTTATCTTGGACGTGTAACTCCCTTGCCCTGACTAGAGTGGGTAAGTTCTGCCTGGCTGAGGTGCATACCCTAGCCAACCAGAAACCCCATTTCTAACAGAAAGGAACTAGTATCCCCAATCTATCCACAAGCCCGAAACTGAGCTAAACCGTGCTCCCATGACCCCCACCTGAACACGCCTGTTTGTCTTGCTGGTGGCTGTCCGACGAAGGTCTCACTCTATCAGCTCCTTCGGCACAGCATGCCTGGAACGAGGAGGAGCACAACTGTATGTATTTTTAAAATCCATACATGTTTTGACTGATGTTTTAGTCAAGTGTTATTGAACTAAGTACCATTTAGCTGCTCCTATTTCTTCTCGGGAGACTGCTAAATATTGCCTCAAAGCATTACATTTTTAATTTTGTAAGTGAAATCTGAAATTCCATTTTTTATTATTTTTAATTCTCATTCGGCGTTGGGTAGGATCGAAGACCTATAAAACTGAAATAGAGATGTTGTAAAAGAAATTCTGGGAAATGCATTCTATTTTTAATGTGACACTCCCGTGTACCATTATCTTCAAGGCAACATGAAAAACATATTTTCCCTCCTATTTTACGAGATAGAATTACTGCACTGTTGGTTTGTATGGGCAACTGAATCGATTTGTTTTTTATCACTTATCTACCAGTTTTAATTTCATTTTCAGATTTACACACTGAAAATATTTTTCTTTCAGCTCCTATAAAAGCTTTCTTCCTTTCAAAGCTAGAGGAGAGCTGATGCAATTTTTTATTTTCTTTTTAGACCTTTGCGTTTCTAGTATGCAGAGGGGCCTAGATGTTCAAGAACCTGGCTACTGACTTCCAGGGGACTAATACATTTAGGCCCTCATTATGAGCTCCGCCTCCTGCCAAACTTGTACCGCCATCTGACTGCCAGTGCGGCCAGAAGACCGCCGACCCTGTTACAAGTGTCCTGCTGGGCTGGCCCGAAACAGCTAGCCCAGCGGGAAACCGGGATTAACATTGACACCGGCTCGTAATCAAGCCGGCGGCAATGTGGCAGTGCGGTGGGTCCAGCAACACCAGCCACGCTTTCCACTGCCCGTAATTTAGGCTGTGGAAAGCGTGACGAGGCTGCCCATGGGAGCCCCAGAACTGCCCAAGCTAAGTGCATGGGCAGTGCTGGGGCCCCCAGGAGGCCCCCGACACCCTCACTCCGCCAGCCTTTCCCTGGTGGTCCAACTGCCATGAAAAGGCTGGTGGATTGGGGAGTCGTAATCCCCAGTGCGGCGCTGCATGCAACGCCACCCTGGCAGATTACAACTGCTGAGAATGCCAGTCTGGCAGCTGGTGGCAACCTGGCGGTGTCGGCGGTCCGACTGTGGCGTCTCTGCTATGGTCATAATGTGGGGGTGGACCGATGCTTTGGCGGCGGTCTGACCTCCACCGCACCATAGTGTCCTGGGGGATAAAAGGCGGGTGTGCCTGTTTTGGGCATACATGTGGCACCAGGGCCATCTTTGTAGGGTGCTTTCTCATTTGCTTGGGGGCGTGACCTAATGCAAATGAGGGAATCACTTCGGGCCTCATTTCAACCTCTGTGGTATTTTTCCAAGACCGCCGAGGTACCGCTGTGCTGAAGACCGCCAGTGCAGGCGGTTTTCCGCACAGCGCATCATGACTGCTGGCAGCCCTCTGTCCTTTTTCAGACGGAGAGCCGCCAGCAGCCCAACCCAGGATTCAGTGTGGCGGTGTTCTGGTGACGGGGAGCCTGGCGGCGGAGGAGCCCCCATGGATCCCGTCCCCTCCCGGAGGATCACCGGACAAGGTAAGGTGATTGTCCGTTAGGGGGTGGGGGTGCGGGGGTGTTGTGTGCTGTGTGCTGTGTGCGTGCATGGGGGTGGGGGTGTGCGTGTGAGTATGTAGAGAAGGTGTGTGATTGCGTGTATGCATGCAGGGGTGTGTTGTGCATCTGGAAAATGTGTGCGGGTCGGTCTGTTTGCATGTCTGTTTGTATGTGTGTGGGTATGTGTTGTTGTAGTGTATGTGTGTGTGTAGGGGGGTGTGTATGTTAATGTTGGGGGTGGGGGCGGGAAGAGGGGTCCTGCCACCTTTGGGGAGCAGTAGGGGGGTCAGGGGTGTGGGGGGAGGACTCGGGGTGGTGGAGGGGGTCGGGGAGACCCCTATCCGTGCCAGGGAAGGAATTCCCTGGCACTGATAGTGCCTACCGCCATGGATTTCGTGGCGGTTCCAAACCGCCCGAAATCCATGGCGGTATGCAGGGTCCTGATACCGTCGGCGGTCTGGTGATGGCCGCCGGGCTGGAGACCGAACTCTCCAGCCCAGCGGTCGTCATCGCCCTGGCGGTCGGAGTGGAGAAGTGGCGGATGACCATGGCGGTAACCGCCATGGTCATAATTCAAATATTTTTTTCCGCCGGCCTGTTGGCGGTAGTACCGTCACTTCTCCCCCACCCGCCAAGGTCATTTAGAGGGCCTTTGTCTCTGCACTTGTGCTGCATTATGGACGTGGGCGTAAAGGCTAACATGCCCTTCGGAGGTGCACTGAGAGTGCCCCACAAAAAGGCAGTGCACTGTTAGTGTGCCCTCCGAATGGCAGCCTTCTCGATTGGTTAAAGGGGGTTCCATGGAGCCCCGAATTGCCTGCCTGCAGATGAGTGCAGTCATTCACTGCACCTGCCTGCAAGGGGATCTACGAAACCCTCTTTAAAGTGCATAAGGGTTGACACCTGCACTGTGAAACTCAAAGTGGCTTTGCAGCAGCCACTTCATATTTCACTGAATACACTGTCCCCAGGACAGCACAAGTTTGGGTCTGCCCTGGGGGCAGCACATTAATTCTAATAGGAAGTGCTGCCCGTTTGCACCCAGCACACCTAGATAAAGGTGTGCCATGGTGCAAACAAAGATAGTGCACCCTATCACTAACACGCAGCGCCAGGGTCAAAATAAGTACATAATTGCTTAAGTGGATGAGGGAGAATCAAGCTCCTCCTTTCCCTATTAAATGTGTACCTTTCCGAAAATATTTGAAAATAATGTAGTTAGTCATGTAACAGACATTTTGACTGCAAGTGTGGTCCCCAATGTATGAGTGTGTTTCTCAAATACACCTTATACAATATTTGTTAACATTTTCATGACATGGGGACATGCATCCTGTAATAGTGGCTGTAATATTTCTCTTCATGTTGTTGCCAGTCAATCAGAGCATGAGCTCCCGCAGGACTCACAGAAACAGAGAGAGCAGCCTGAAGGGGAAAAAAGCCCCCTCGCCGATGAGATTACTCTATTATTTGAAGTTGCATGCCCGCAGGACTTGTGCGAGAGTCCGACGAACCCAACCATCCAGATATCTATAAATTTTGAACCTTAACTCCTCAAAAACTACTGAATGGGTTTACACCAAATCATAAAAAGTATGAGTTTAGGGTAAAGATCTAGCGTTTTGCCAAATTTTGTATAATTACCTTCATCCGTTTTGGCTGTAGCGCTTTTTAAAAATATCCTATGGAAGTTGCATTGGGGAATTTGCTTTTTCGGCCTCCCCCTCCTTTTTCTCAGCCCCCACTTGATGCATCACTGCAAAAAGTTCCAGGAAGGAGTTGGAGCTCTTTGGAAGCAACATTTTCAATTATTGTTCAAAGTACCATTGGAGGTTCTAATATTCAAGCTGGCCGTTGCATTAATAGCACTCGAGACGTAACAAAAAGTGCCCTACCAACCTTTCTGAGGTCAGGCAGTTGGGTGATAGTAACTGTTGTTACTTACAGCACATCACTTGGGAAAGGCATGTGTACTAACAAACATGCTTTCTAGGAATTAGGCAGCTGATTCTATGACTCAAAGCTTCAGTGACTCAAAGCAAATATAAATTCTTGTTTTTGTTAATAAACTTTCAGATTTTGATTGGGTGGTGCACAGTTTTTCTTTAATAGTACTGTTGTGTTGTTGCCAGAAAGTACCTGTGTTGGATTGGATGTGGGAAAAGAATCTGGACCAGACTACATATGACAAACCCAGGTTCACAACCAATGACCGACGGTGGATTCTCTGGGGGACATAGATAAAGGATGGCCCGGCATTTGACTCATCGATCAGGTCAGACAGTGAACTTTGAAATGCATGTCATGATGTTTGATTGTGTGTATTGACTGTATAAATTGTTGCCCAAGTAGGGTGATGACAGAATAAATAGTTTTTGTAGGAATATTAAGTCCAGGGATATCTGGAGTTGAAAATGTGTAAGTAGTACATGGTTTAGAGCAGGAAGCTCAAGATGAATATGGAAATGGAAGTACATGGAGTGCCTAGGATTTCTAAAGCAGATCATAGCGGACGAATATGTGAATGAAAGAGGTGCACTGATCGTGCCACCCCAAGCCCCTGCAAGCCCCAAAAGGCTGTGAAAGAGTGTCTCTGAAAGCAGAGGCATCATGTACATAAGTGTAAGAACTCTCCTAACTCCCTCCATAAGAACATAACCCTTTATCATCTTCTTGTACCCCACCCACTACCATAAGGTGAGCTGTGGCGCAAGTGTAGTAGACCTCTAACTATGTACCTGGATGTGCAGCAAGATAATCAGAAATCTAAGGTTAAAAATGTCCAGCTAAAGGGACTTCTGCCTTTGCATTGTACAACAAGTGTGGAATAAGCATGTTTAGGTATATTGAGGACTGGGTCAAATGCACTAGCAGTGAGGATAAAAAATATTTTCCGGAAGGTACATGTTATACCATAAGAACATCTTGACTAAATGGGCACCATTCTGGTGGTGAAAAAGATAGTGACATCCCTAAGTACATATCCCACAATTTTCCTTCTGCCCCCTACAAGAATACCCAGACCCTGGATTAGGAGATTATGGGCCTGATTTAGAGTTTGGCAGACAGGTTACTCTATCAAAATGTGACGGCTATCCTGTCAGCTGTATTACGATTCCCTTATATCCTATAGAAATCATAATAGTAACCCATCCGACAAACTCTAAATCAGGCCCTTAGTCATCATCCATGTACCCTGGTCCCCTGCTGATCTAGTAAACATCAAACATCAGTTCTACAACAAATTAGATAACCCTCAAACGTTTTGGAAAGAACTGCAAACTGCATTTGAATATTACGAATTTATTTGGGCCAATGCTAAACAATTGTTTTGACTTATTATGCCAAGTTATACAAACAATTATTAGAAATATCTAATTGGCCAAAACAAGCACCTATTCATGTAGCTGCTAGATTCCAGCTTAAACCCACTAATTGGGGTACTTCCCCCATATAGCCCTCGCAACCTCTCCTCTATCATTTTACACACAATAGAGATTTTACCACTGTAAACCCCCCCCCCAGGCCTGTCAGCACTGGCTTCTATGACCCTAGTTTTACGACGTGGAGACACAATGTGCCCCCCAAGGAGCCCATCATCACTGACTTCCACAGGCCCAGCTTGAGAGACGCAGATCTTTTTAACAAGTTCTTTGAAAATGTCCCTGAATTGCACTAGCCAGATATTGAGCTCCATGTTCCTAGAGTCGTGTGATTGAAGTACTGCCGATCTACATGTTCTGATCTCCAGCACCCTACATTTCTTCCTCAGCAAGGACCTCAACTGTTCACCTATGGCTGGGCAGATAGAGAGGGCATGCAAAAATGTCTAATTCGACTGGTGACACAAGCAACTTCGTGTATCCCTACTAGGATCGCTTTCTTGCCATTTTGGTGCAAAGTCTAGAGTAGGAAGATCTTCTAGTTTTAATCTTAGAAATGTTTGCTTGACCTTCAGAGAGTATGCAGCTTCCAAGCGTGGCTGGGTCTTTTGAGTGTCATAGGAATTCAGCACTAGCCACCCATGATCATGCCTGACTACTGCTTATTTGTCTTCTAGCCAGCTTTGCAACTTAATAATTTTATTTAGTATCCTTTTGAACTCTTGTGTAATTGGATCCAAGCTCCAGAAATTGCCCAAACCAAGCTTTTCTATACTCTCTTCCAAGTACTTTTTGCATCATCCTTTTCCTTTTTGATGGTTAATTTTGGTCTAGACCAGGTTGGCTAGAGTGCCCTTCACAGCAGGTCTCAGTTTGAGCAGCATTTTGTGAACTCTCCAGGCCTAGCATGCAACTGTTTTATCAATGAAAACTCCAACCTGACTTCAGCTGGTAATGCAGATTTCGGCAGATGAAAGGCTTGATTGTATGCTTTTTCCAGCATTTTATCCAGTAGGGTAGCGTTCGTGCCCCTCATCACTTCACCTCCATAAGAGAGGATGGGAATCAACTTTGCCTTCATTACTTCAGTCAATGGTCAGAGGTTATGACCTTGAATTTCTTTTGCCAGTTTCAAAAATGCTAAGTTTAACGCCAGGTCCTTTTCCTTGATTGCTTCTCTTTAGGGGGGAAACGTGGTGCTAGAATCAATCTTGACCCCCAGGTAGAGGTACACCCGAATTTCCTCAGTTAATGCTCCATTAAGGCACCATTTATGCTGATTCAGGATCCAGCGAGACCACCTTTGTTTTCTTTAGGTTGATTTTAAGCCAAATGTCCTCTGCATATGCTGCCAGCCAATCAATCAACCTTTTCAGACCTATCCTGGTGTTGCTGAAGAGGAGCAGGTCATCTGCATGCAGGATGTTCGACAGCGGTATGCACCTAAGGCCGGGGGCATGTGAATCCAACTCATCAAGAGCGAATGAAAAATCCAAAATGTATAAATTGAATAGAAGGAGGGCAAGAATTCACCCATGCTTTAAGCCAGTCGGGGATTTTACTTCTCTTGACAGATATGAGCTATCCCCCACCTTGATTTTGACCCAAGTCTCTGTATAGAGGATCTCAATCAGCTTTATCAGGTTATCAGGAATTCCCCAATAGCAAAGCTTTGCCCATAGCTTACTGTGTGGGACACAGTCAAACACTGCTTTAAAAATCTACAAAGCACATATACAGCTGTGTGCGGGATGTTTTCGCTCGACTGAGAATTAGACCCACTGCCATGAGGTTAGTTAGCGTTCCTTGTTTTTTGTAATCCCGGTTTGGTTTAAAGGTATCATGTTTGTATCTTGCACCCACGCTTCTAGATCTTAAAGCAGTAGTGCTGAAAAGAATTTAAGGTCTATATCCAGTACAGCTGTTAAGTGGTAGTTATTTGGAGATGAGGCGGCTCCCCCTTTGAAGATTGGGTGTATTATTGAGCCTTTCTAGCTTCCCGGAGTGGACCCTGTCTTAAGAATTATGTTAGACATCACAGTTAGAAAGTTGGCCTACTGCGAAGTATTTTGTTTGAAGATGGCCTGAGGGATACCCTTTGGGCCTGGGGCACAATCGGGATGGGATTTCTCAATGATTTTAGTCATGGGCCGAACCATATACTCTAGTGGCATAATAGCAAAAGCTGCTCTCTGAAACCCCAGGTTCCCTCCTCAGCCATCCGCCATTTCAAAAGATCCTGTTAAATGCGACTTCAGGCATGCCACCCAATCATCCTTAGTAATGTTCTCATTAAAGGCCGAACAGAGGCCGTTCTCATTTTCATTAATCAGCTTCCAAAACTCCTCTGAATTTTCCTGATCTGCAGCATAGAAGAGCTTTGCCCTGAGAACTTCCTACTTATTTCTTTTGTGGGCCCATTGCTTTCTTTTGAACTCTCTTTTCTCTTTTCGCAGGGAGTTAAAAAAAATCAGATTTTCCGGGGCGTGTCGTCATTGCCTGTATAGTTTACCAACGTTGGTCCTTCTTATGCGAATATGTTTTGGGATGACTGCACTCTTACGGTGTTCAATACGAACGCCCTTACTTGTCCACTTGGCCTGAAATTTGGTATTCAGGTAATTAGTGAAATGTTCCCAGGCTTTTATTGGCTTCAATTAATTTTGAGTGAAGAGCTTGAGGGTTACTACAACTCTCCCACTAAAGCTTGTATGTCATTTGGGTCCCACTTTAGGTTTTAACTGTGGGTATCTTCTAGCAGGGCCCTTGTGGTCTCCGATTCAAATTTTCCAGGTTGCAATAATTATTAATTGTGGGTGATGATCACTCTTCGACCTGTGAGTGATGCTAAAGTTCACTATGCTGGTATATAATTCATGAATTACCATCCTGTAATCTAGGTAGGAGACCGATTTATTGGCTGCCCTGGAACATGGAACATGTTGGCCGAGTGTCGCCTGGCAGATGTCCATTTAGCAAGATCAGTCCAGTAAGCTCACATGCTTTTACTAGTTTTTCCCCACCTTGTCCTTTCATTTGTAATAAGGAAAACTCTGGACTGAAAGCGGGCCAGTGGCCTTGGTGTGTTCTTTGCTTGGCTGGTACAACAGATTCAAATTGAAGTCTCCTGAAACAAACCAATGAGAATGCCGACATAGGTTTTTAAAATATATGATATTTTTGATGAACTTGTCTGCTGTTTTGGCTTTCTTCTTTGGGTTTCGCATTTACTAGTAACAGTGATTTACCTGACTGAGGTACCCAATTGTCCAGGAGCAGTGGTAAAAGCCAGAGATCACTCGTAGGTAGTTTTGTGGTTTTTATAAGTAAGTTGGAATTGACATAAACTGACATGCTTCCCCTTGCCCTTCCAAAAGGGCTACTTTTCTGTGATGACATGCTGAACACCACAAATCCAACTAGGGAGATGCTACATTGGGCCCATGTTTCGTTCATCATTATAATGTCAAATTAGCTAAGGTAGTCCACCGTAGCACAATATTTTGGGCTATAATCCTCCCATGTTCCATGAGCAAATGCTTAAGCCATCCCACTCCATGATACCAGGTTGAATAGATGGCAACTAACCCTAATCTGCCTGGGGTGCCTGGATCGTTACTGTCTGGCGTCGCTTTGCAGATGCTTCCTCTATGCTAATGTATATGGTGAAGCCCAGGGAGTTCCTATGTGATGGGGATTGAGTGACTGAGTGGTTATCCTCTGAAACACCTCACAATATGGAGGTGATGCAGGCATCATCCTTATAGATCTGCTCCTTTTCTCTCAACAATGGGAGGTAGTGATCCCCCTGAAAGGGGATTACTTCCACTCTCCAAGTCCTCAATTGTTTCTTGTACCCTAAGATCCTTGCTGGCATCCTTTACAAATGTGATTAGCATTGGATCTGAACTCTGCCTTCCTCTTGCTGGCACAAATGTAATCAATTCAATATCTTCTGAATCAAGACTATTTAAACCTGAAAGTGTCTTAATTAATTTTAATACATTTGAACGATTTAGTAAGTCCTGTAACCCCCTGGATTTGAATTCAGGTATCCAGAGCAACCAAACTCCCTGATCTCCAATATCAGGCTGGAATCATCGCTGGCCGTTTTAGACTGACATGTCACTGGGCCCCTCCCTAGTACACACCCTGCTGGTGCTGCCCTCATCCAGCTCCTGGCACCACTGGTTTCAATGCTCCTCTGGAGGTTGCTGTGGGCACAGTATGTCTCTGGACCCATCCCAGGGACAGCTGTGCAGGTGTTACCTTCTCCTGGTATTTGATGCTGAATTGCAGGCTCTGTTTGCCTCCTAGTTGCCCCTCCGCAGGCGCAGGAAGCAATCTCTCCATTAAGCGGTGGCGTGCCATTCCCGGGGCAGCTGGAAGGTATTACCTGAAGACCTATCTCCTCCATGAGTGGTGCTAACGGTGTTTCATCCCCCTTCCTTACTTTACCGTGGATTATGGCCACCTTTGGGATGAGGTCTTGCCACAACACTACTGGGCTGATCTTCAGCCTGCGGGTTATGGATCTCTACTTGACTGTCTTCCTCCCCAGGGGGATGGACCAGAAAGATTATCATGGTGCCTGCGGGCAACATTGTTTCTGACCTTCCTCAACCATTTCTGTTCTCTCTGTGCCAGTGCTGGGTGAACACCACTTGAGACCCTGTGTGTGATGGATGTGTTTTGTCCTTTGGGGTCTGATCGCTGCTGGACTGTGGGAGGCAGACTGCCTGACCCATCATCCTGGGCTCCTCATGCTCCCTATGCAGACCCTCCTTGGCACTGCCCTCCGGTAGTCCTTGACTCCTATAGTCTCTAGATTAATCCGATGAACCACGCATAGGGGCGCTTGTGAGGTTAACTTTTACTTCCCCCAGTATGCCTTAGAGGATTGTCAGAAGCTGCATTAACTTGTCCGCCACCTCCATGCAGGTACATTGGGTGAAGTCATTATCCTTGTTGGCTTGGACTTGCATGATCAAGGTGATTAACTTTTCCAACTTGTCATCTATGTCTAACACGAAGACCAGAATGGTATTGAGTAAGTCCACCGGAATGTCCATTTTATTTCCATGGGGGTTGAGGGCAGCATCTGTTGCTTGCATAGAATTCAAAATGGCAATCCACAGTTTATTTGTATCGGCTGGTCGTGGGGAATCAGACTTGTGTTCTGTTAGACTTGCCATGCCCTCGAGTTGCTCAATCAGCACTGATCCGCTGGCAGACTTGCCAAGCTTTATGAAGCTGATTTTGTTGCTGCTGAGGCCATCCTCTGTCAGTTTCAGGTCCTCGGATATACTGCCCTTGAACTCTCGAAGAAGCAGAAGCCTGTATGGGGGATTAGGAAGGTTTTCGAGTGTCAAGGCTTCACCTGTGCTCGGATGCCAATGATGACTATGTGCTACATTGAGTAGACTGATTTGAGCGATTTACTTGGTGTTCCCTCCCCTTGCATGAAACCTCTTCCTAGAAATCTGCAGTTTGCTCCATTGTCGTGACCGAGGCAGAGAGGGGGCCTTAATTTTTCAGGACCACTACATTTGACGATATGGGGATCTGAGGCAATCTCTCCATTTGTCCATTTGTGTGACCATCATTTATGGGCCACAGGGCTACCGAGGTCGTCGCATCTTTTCTTTTCCCCTCAACAGGGTGGATGTCACTCCTTCCAGCGTTGGATCTTTCATTCCTAACCTCACTTAGTGAAAGAAAGAAATCTTGGACACTATGGGTTTTGTTTGGCATCTGTAGGAAAGTACCATCTTGCCTGGCATGTTACCCCCATTTTTCACTGTATATATGTTGTTTTAGTTGTATGTGTCACTGGGACCCTGGTAACCCAGGGCCCCAGTGCTCATAAGTGTGCCTGAATGTGTTACCTGTGTAGTGACTAACTGTCTCACTGAGGCTCTGCTAATCAGAACCTCAATGGTTATGCTCTCTCATTTCTTTCCAAATTGTCACTAACAGGCTAGTGACCATTTTTACCAATTTACATTGGCTTACTGGAACACCCTTATAATTCCCTAGTATATGGTACTGAGGTACCCAGGGTATTGGGGTTCCAGGAGATCCCTATGGGCTGCAGCATTTCTTTTGCCACCCATAGGGAGCTCTGACAATTCTTACACAGGCCTGCCACTGCAGCCTGAGTGAAATAACGTCCACGTTATTTCACAGCCATTTTACACTGCACTTAAGTAACTTATAAGTCACCTATATTTCTAACCTTTACCTGGTAAAGGTTAGGTGCAAAGTTACTTAGTGTGAGGGCACCCTGGCACTAGCCAAGGTGCCCCCACATTGTTCAGAGCCAATTCCCTGAACTTTGTGAGTGCGGGGACACCATTACACGTGTGCACTACATATAGGTCCCTACCTATATGTAGCTTCACAATGGTAACTCCGAATATGGCCATGTAACATGTCTATGATCATGGAATTGCCCCCTCTATACCATTCTGGCATAGTTGGCACAATCCCATGATCCCAGTGGTCTGTAGCACAGACCCTGGTACTGCCAAACTGCCCTTCCTGGGGTTTCACTGCAGCTGCTGCTGCTGCCAACCCCTCAGACAGGCAGCTGCCCTCCTGGGGTCCAGCCAGGCCTGGCCCAGGATGGCAGAACAAAGAACTTCCTCTGAGAGAGGGTGTGACACCCTCTCCCTTTGGAAAATGGTGTGAAGGCAGGGGAGGAGTAGCCTCCCCCAGCCTCTGGAAATGCTTTGTTGGGCACAGATGTGCCCAATTCTGCATAAGCCAGTCTACACCGGTTCAGGGACCCCTTAGCCCCTCCTCTGGCGCGAAACTGGACAAACGAAAGGGGAGTGACCACTCCCCTGACCTGCACCTCCCCTGGGAGGTGTCCAGAGCTCCTCCAGTGTGCTCCAGACCTCTGCCATCTTGGAAACAGAGGTGCTGCTGGCACACTGGACTGCTCTGAGTGGCCAGTGCCACCAGGTGACGTCAGAGACTCCTGCTGATAGGCTCCTTCAGGTGTTAGTAGCCTATCCTCTCTCCTAGGTAGCCAAACCCTCTTTTCTGGCTATTTAGGGTCTCTGTCTCTGGGGAAACGTCAGATAACGAATGCATGAGCTCAGCCGAGTTCCTCTGCATCTCTCTCTTCACCTTCTGATAAGGAAACGACCGCTGACCGCGCTGGAAGCCTGCAAACCTGCAACATAGTAGCAAAGACGACTACTGCAACTCTGTAACGCTGATCCTGCCGCCTTCTCGACTGTTTTCCTGCTTGTGCATGCTGTGGGGGTAGCCTGCCTCCTCTCTGCACCAGAAGCTCTGAAGAAATCTCCCGTGGGTCGACGGAATCTTCCCCCTGCAACCGCAGGCACCAAAAAGCTGCATCACCGGTCACTTGGGTCTCCTCTCAGCACGACGAGCGAGGTCCCTCGAATCCAGCGACTCTGTCCAAGTGACCCCCACAGTCCAGTGACTCTTCAGCCCAAGTTTGGTGGAGGTAAGTCCTTGCCTCACCTCGCTGGGCTGCATTGCTGGGAACCGCGACTTTGCAGCTACTCTGGCCCCTGTGCACTTCCGGCGGAAATCCTTTGTGCACAGCCAAGCCTTGGTCCACGGCACTCTAACCTGCATTGCACGACTTTCTAAGTTGGTCTCCGGCGACGTGGGACTCCTTTGTGCAACTTCGGTGAGCACCGTTTCACGCATCCTCGTAGTGCCTGTTTCTGGCAGTTCTCCGGGTGTTACCTGCTTCAGTGAGGGCTCTTTGTCTTGCTCGACGTCCCCTCTCTCTTCAGGTCCAATTTGCGACCTCCTGGTCCCTCCTGGGCCCCAGCAGCGTCCAAAAACGCCAAACGCACAATTTGCGTCTAGCAAGGCTTGTTGGCGTCCTTCCGGCGGGAAAACACTTCTGCACAACTCTCCCAGGCGAGTGGGATCCGTCCAGCAAAGGGGAAGTCTCTAGCCCTTTTCGTTCCTGCAGAAACCTCAGCTTCTTCTGTCCAGTCGAAGCTTCTTTGCACCCGCAGCTGGCATTTCCTGGGCATCTGCCCATCTCCGACTTGCTTGTAACTTTTGGACTTGGTCCCCTTGTTCCACAGGTACCCTAGATTGGAAATCCACAGTTGTTGCATTGCTGGTTTGTGTCTTTCCTGCATTATTCCTCTAACACGACTTCTTTGTCCTTAGGGGAACTTTAGTGCACTTTGCACTCACTTTTCAGGGTCTTGGGGAGGGTTATTTTTCTAACTCTCACTATTTTCTAATAGTCCCAGCGACCCTCTACAAGGTCACATAGGTTTGGGGTCCATTCGTGGTTCGCATTCCACTTTTGGAGTATATGGTTTGTGTTGCCCCTATCCCTATGTTTCCCCATTGCATCCTATTGTAACTATACATTGTTTGCACTGTTTTCTAAGACTATACTGCATATTTTTGCTATTGTGTATATATATCTTGTGTATATTTCCTATCCTCTCACTGAGGGTACACTCTAAGATACTCTGGCATATTGTCATAAAAATAAAGTACCTTTATTTTTAGTATAACTGTGTATTGTGTTTTCTTATGATATTGTGCATGTGACACTAGGTGGTACTGTAGTAGCTTCACACGTCTCCTAGTTCAGCCTAAGCTGCTCTGCTAAGCTACCATTATCTATCAGCCTAAGCTGCTAGACACCCTATACACTAATAAGGGATAACTGGGCCTGGTGCAAGGTGCAAGTACCCCTTGGTACTCACTACAAGCCAGTCCAGCCTCCTACATTGGTTGTGCAGTGGTGGGATAAGTGCTTGAGACTACTTACCACTCTTGTCATTGTACTTTTCATAAGAGAAAAATATACAAAACAAGGTCAGTGTATATACACATAGCCAAAAAGTTTTGCATTTCCTCTTTTCACTCTTTTCTAAGTGCTGAAAAGTACTCCTAAACTTTCAAAAAGTTCTTAAAAGTTTAAAAAGTTTTTTCTGTCTTTCCAAAAAGTTCTGAAAACTTTTTTCTCTCTTTCTATCACTTTAACTCTCTCTAAAAAATGTCTGGCACAGGCCAAAGTGTTGATCTGTCCAAACTTGCATATGACAACCTTAGCTGGAAAAGAGCAAGGAGTCTCTGTATAGACAGAAGTTTGAGTGTAGGGAAGAATCCTTCCTTGGAACTGTTACTTAACATGCTTAGAGAACAGGATAAGGCCATAGGTGCCCCATCTGTTGAAAAAGTACCTAATAGTTCCCAATCTGATTCAGGGACTCCCCCAGGAAAAGATTCAGGAAAGAAACTTCCTAGCCTGCCCATTACTAGACAATCTAGCATAGATGGTAATGATGATGAGCCACACCAAATAAATAGTGTTGTCTCACATCATAGCAAAAGCATTTATTCTCACCATACTGGTAGTAATGTTTCTGTAAACCAAGCTGTTAAGTTGGCTTCTGTAAGGGACAGGTCTCCTTCTGTTCATTCCCATCATAGCTCTGTTTCTAGAAATGTCCCTCCCACCAACCCTGATGACAGAATGTTAGAGAGGGAACTCAATAAGTTGAGGGTGGAACAAACCAGACTGAAGCTTAAAAAGCAACAGCTGGATTTGGATAGACAGTCTTTTGAATTAGAGAAGGAAAGACAGAAGTTGGGTTTAGATACCCATGGTGGCAGCAGCAGTATTCCCCATAGTCATCCTGCAAAAGAGCATGATTCCAGGAATCTGCACAAGATAGTTCCCCCTTATAAGGAGGGGGATGACATTAACAAGTGGTTTGCTGCACTTGAGAGGGCCTGTGTTGTACAGGATGTCCCTCAAAGGCAGTGGGCTGCTATCCTATGGCTATCATTTAGTGGAAAAGGTAGGGATAGGCTCCTTACTGTAAAAGAAAATGATGCTAATAATTTCCAAGTTCTTAAGAATGCACTCCTGGATGGTTATGGCTTAACCACTGAACAGTACAGGATAAAGTTCAGAGAGACCAAAAAGGAGTCTTCACAAGACTGGGTTGATTTCATTGACCAGGCAGTGAAGGCCTTGGAGGGGTGGTTACATGGCAGTAAAGTTACTGATTATGACAGCCTGTATAACTTAATCCTGAGAGAGCATATTCTTAATAATTGTGTGTCTGATTTGTTGCACCAGTACTTGGTGGACTCTGATCAGACCTCTCCCCAAGAATTGGGAAAGAAGGCAGACAAATGGGTCAGAACAAGAGTGAACAGAAAAGTTCATACAGGGGGTGACAAAGATGGCAACAAAAAGAAGGATGGTAAGTCTTCTGACAAGGGTGGGGACAAATCTAAAAATGAGTCTTCATCAGGCCCACAAAAACACTCTGGTGGGGGTGGTGGGTCCAAATCCTCCTTTAATCAAAACAAGGAAAAGAAACCATGGTGCTATTTATGTAAAATAAAAGGCCATTGGACAACAGATCCCAGTTGTCCAAAGAAAGGCACCACAGCTCCTACCACTACAACCCCTACTGCTACACCTAGTGTCCCTACTAATAGCAGTGGTGGTGGGAGCAAACCTACTAATAGCCAATCCAAGGGAGTAGCTGGACTCACTTTTGGTAATTTAGTTGGGGTTGGTCTGATTAGGGAGACCACAGAGGCTACTTTAGTCTCTGAAGGGGCTATTGATTTAGCCACTTTGGTTGCTTGCCCCCATAACTTGGAGAAGTACAAGCAACTAACCCTAATAAATGGTGTTGAGGTCCAGGCCTACAGGGACACAGGTGCCAGTGTCACAATGGTGATTAAGAAACTGGTGCACCCTGAACAACACATACTTGGACACCAGTACCAAGTAACCGATGCTCACAACATAACACAAAGCCACCCCATGGCTGTTGTAAATCTCAACTGGGGGGGGGGTAACTGGTCCAAAGAAAGTTGTGGTAGCTTCAGATTTACCTGTAGACTGTCTATTAGGGAACGATTTGGAGACATCAGCTTGGTCTGATGTGGAGTTGGAGGCCCATGCAGCAATGCTGGGCATCCCAGGGCATATTTTTGCTTTGAAAAGGGCTCAGGCCAAAAAGCAAAAAGGACAGGGAAGCTTGGATCCTGGAACAATGGACCAAGTGCTCCCTAAAGCTAGGGCTAGTAGAAGCAAACCACTTCCTACTATCCCTCCCTCTACAGTGGATTCTACTTCTGAGGAAGAAGAATTCCCTCCCTGTGCAGAACCTACACCAGAGGAGCTGGAAGCAGACACTGCTGAGCTTTTGGGTGAAGGGGGGCCTGCCAGAGAGGAGCTGAGTGTGGCACAGCAAACCTGTCCCACATTAGAGGGTCTCAGACAGCAAGCTGTCAAACAGGCTAATGGGGATGTCAGTGACTCTCACAGAGTTTACTGGGAGGACAACCTCTTGTACACTGAGCATAGGGATCCTAAACCTGGAGCAGCCAGGAGATTAGTGATTCCTCAGGAGTACAGAAAGTTCCTCCTAACACTGGCACATGACATTCCCCTAGCTGGGCACCTGGGTCAAATGAAAACTTGGGACAGATTGGTTCCATTGTTTCATTGGCCTAGGATGTCTGAGGACACAAAGGAATTTTGTAAGTCCTGTGAAACCTGTCAAGCCAGTGGCAAGACAGGTGGCACTCCAAAGGCACCCCTTATCCCACTGCCTGTGGTTGGGGTTCCCTTTGAAAGGGTAGGGGTTGACATAGTTGGCCCCCTTGACCCTCCTACTGCTTCAGGCAATAGGTTTATCTTAGTGGTAGTGGACCATGCCACAAGATTTCCTGAAGCAATTCCTTTAAGGACCACTACAGCCCCTGCAGTGGCAAAGGCCCTCCTGGGAATATTTTCCAGGGTGGGCTTCCCAAAGGAAGTAGTATCAGACAGAGGAAGCAATTTCATGTCTGCATACTTAAAGGCCATGTGGAAGGAGTGTGGTGTAACGTACAAGTTCACAACACCCTATCATCCACAAACAAATGGACTGGTGGAGAGATTTAATAAAACTCTCAAAGGCATGATTATGGGACTCCCTGAAAAACTCCGCAGGAGATGGGATATCCTCCTACCATGCCTCCTTTTTGCCTACAGGGAGGTACCCCAGAAAGGAGTGGGCTTCAGCCCCTTTGAACTTCTTTTTGGACACCCTGTTAGGGGTCCACTCACACTTGTAAAGGAGGGTTGGGAACAACCTTTAAAAGCTCCTAAGCAGGATATTGTGGATTATGTACTTGGCCTCAGATCAAGGATGGCTGAGTACATGAAAAAGGCCAGTAAAAACCTTCAGGCCAGCCAAGAGCTCCAGAAGCAATGGCATGATCAGAAGGCTGTTTTGGTTCAGTACCAACCAGGGCAGAAAGTGTGGGTCTTGGAGCCTGTGGCCCCAAGAGCACTCCAAGATAAATGGAGTGGACCCCACACAATTGTTGAAAAGAAGGGTGAAGTCACCTACTTGGTTGACTTAGGCACTGCCAGGAGTCCCCTTAGGGTGCTCCATGTCAACCGCCTGAAACCCTACTATGACAGGGCTGATCTCACCCTGCTCATGGCAACAGATGAGGGACAGGAAGAAGACAGTGATCCTCTACCTGATCTCTTCTCTTCCACACATCAAGATGCTCTTGTGGAAGGTGTAGTTTTGGCTGATTGTCTTACTGCTGAGCAGAAAGACAATTGCATAAATCTCCTAGGACAATTTTCAGAACTCTTCTCTACTGTGCCAGGCACCACTTCTTGGTGTGAGCACACTATAGATACTGGAGACAGTTTACCTGTCAAAAGTAAGATCTATAGGCAGCCTGACCATGTCAGGGACTGCATAAAGAAAGAAGTTCAGAAAATGTTGGAACTAGGAGTGGTTGAGCACTCTGACAGTCCAATGGCTTCTCCTGTGGTACTGGTACCAAAACCCAATTCTAAAGATGGAAAGAAAGAAATGCGGTTTTGTGTAGATTATAGAGGTCTCAACTTGGTAACCAAAACTGATGCTCACCCTATACCAAGGGCAGATGAGCTTATAGATACACTGGCATCTGCCAAGTATCTAAGCACTTTTGATTTGACTGCAGGGTATTGGCAGATCAAATTATCAGAAGATGCTAAACCTAAGACTGCATTTTCTACCATTGGAGGACATTACCAGTTTACTGTAATGCCTTTTGGTTTGAGAAATGCACCTGACACTTTTCAGAGGTTGGTGAACACAGTCCTGCAAGGGCTGGAAGCTTTCAGTGCAGCATATTTGGATGATATAGCTGTCTTTAGCTCCAGCTGGGATGATCACCTGGTCCACCTATGGAAAGTTTTGGAGGCCCTGCAAAAGGCAGGCCTCGCTATCAAGGCTTCAAAGTGCCAGATAGGGCAGGGTAAGGTGGTTTATCTGGGACACCTTGTTGGTGGGGAACAGATTGCACCACTTCAGGGGAAAATCCAAACTATTATTGATTGGGCTCCCCCTACCACTCAGACTCAGGTGAGAGCCTTCCTAGGCCTCACTGGGTATTACAGGAGGTTCATTAAGAACTATGGCTCCATTGCAGCCCCTCTTAATGACCTCACATCCAAGAAAATGCCTAAAAAGGTATTATGGACAGCAAACTGTCAGAAAGCTTTTGAGGAGCTGAAGCAGGCCATGTGCTCTGCACCTGTCCTGAAAAGCCCTTGTTACTCTAAAAAATTCTATGTCCAAACTGATGCATCTGAATTAGGAGTAGGGGCAGTCCTATCACAACTTAATTCTGAGGGCCAGGATCAACCTGTTGCTTTTATTAGTAGAAGGTTGACCCCTAGAGAAAAGCGTTGGTCTGCCATTGAGAGGGAGGCCTTTGCTGTGGTCTGGGCTCTGAAGAAGTTGAGGCCATACCTGTTTGGCACTCACTTCATTGTTCAGACAGACCACAAACCTCTACTTTGGCTAAAACAAATGAAAGGTGAAAATCCTAAATTGTTGAGGTGGTCCATATCCCTACAGGGAATGGACTATACAGTGGAACATAGACCTGGGAGTAGCCACTCCAATGCAGATGGACTCTCCAGATATTTCCACTTAGACAATGAAGACTCATCAGGTCATGGCTAGTCTTATTGTCCTTCGTTTGGGGGGGGGTTGTGTAGGAAAGTACCATCTTGCCTGGCATGTTACCCCCATTTTTCACTGTATATATGTTGTTTTAGTTGTATGTGTCACTGGGACCCTGGTAACCCAGGGCCCCAGTGCTCATAAGTGTGCCTGAATGTGTTACCTGTGTAGTGACTAACTGTCTCACTGAGGCTCTGCTAATCAGAACCTCAGTGGTTATGCTCTCTCATTTCTTTCCAAATTGTCACTAACAGGCTAGTGACCATTTTTACCAATTTACATTGGCTTACTGGAACACCCTTATAATTCCCTAGTATATGGTACTGAGGTACCCAGGGTATTGGGGTTCCAGGAGATCCCTATGGGCTGCAGCATTTCTTTTGCCACCCATAGGGAGCTCTGACAATTCTTACACAGGCCTGCCACTGCAGCCTGAGTGAAATAACGTCCACGTTATTTCACAGCCATTTTACACTGCACTTAAGTAACTTATAAGTCACCTATATGTCTAACCTTTACCTGGTAAAGGTTAGGTGCAAAGTTACTTAGTGTGAGGGCACCCTGGCACTAGCCAAGGTGCCCCCACATTGTTCAGAGCCAATTCCCTGAACTTTGTGAGTGCGGGGACACCATTACACGCGTGCACTACATATAGGTCACTACCTATATGTAGCTTCACAATGGTAACTCCGAATATGGCCATGTAACATGTCTATGATCATGGAATTGCCCCCTCTATACCATCCTGGCATAGTTGGCACAATCCCATGATCCCAGTGGTCTGTAGCACAGACCCTGGTACTGCCAAACTGCCCTTCCTGGGGTTTCACTGCAGCTGCTGCTGCTGCCAACCCCTCAGACAGGCAGCTGCCCTCCTGGGGTCCAGCCAGGCCTGGCCCAGGATGGCAGAACAAAGAACTTCCTCTGAGAGAGGGTGTGACACCCTCTCCCTTTGGAAAATGGTGTGAAGGCAGGGGAGGAGTAGCCTCCCCCAGCCTCTGGAAATGCTTTGTTGGGCACAGATGTGCCCAATTCTGCATAAGCCAGTCTACACCAGTTCAGGGACCCCTTAGCCCCTGCTCTGGCGCGAAACTGGACAAAGGAAAGGGGAGTGACCACTCCCCTGACCTGCACCTCCCCTGGGAGGTGTCCAGAGCTCCTCCAGTGTGCTCCAGACCTCTGCCATCTTGGAAACAGAGGTGCTGCTGGCACACTGGACTGCTCTGAGTGGCCAGTGCCACCAGGTGACGTCAGAGACTCCTGCTGATAGGCTCCTTCAGGTGTTAGTAGCCTATCCTCTCTCCTAGGTAGCCAAACCCTCTTTTCTGGCTATTTAGGGTCTCTGTCTCTGGGGAAACGTCAGATAACGAATGCATGAGCTCAGCCGAGTTCCTCTGCATCTCTCTCTTCACCTTCTGATAAGGAAACGACCGCTGACCGTGCTGGAAGCCTGCAAACCTGCAACATAGTAGCAAAGACGACTACTGCAACTCTGTAACGCTGATCCTCCCGCCTTCTCGACTGTTTTCCTGCTTGTGCATGCTGTGGGGGTAGCCTGACTCCTCTCTGCACCAGAAGCTCCGAAGAAATCTCCCGTGGGTCGACGGAATCTTCCCCCTGCAACCGCAGGCACCAAAAAGCTGTATCACCGGTCCCTTGGGTCTCCTCTCAGCACGACGAGCGAGGTCCCTCGAATCCAGCGACTCTGTCCAAGTGACCCCCACAGTCCAGTGACTCTTCAGCCCAAGTTTGGTGGAGGTAAGTCCTTGCCTCACCTCGCTGGGCTGCATTGCTGGGAACCGCGACTTTGCAGCTACTCTGGCCCCTGTGCACTTCCGGCGGAAATACTTTGTGCACAGCCAAGCCTGGGTCCATGGCACTCTAACCTGCATTGCACGACTTTCTAAGTTGGTCTCCGGCGACGTGGGACTCCTTTGTGCAACTTCGGCGAGCACCGTTTCACACATCCTTGTAGTGCCTGTTTCTGGCACTTCTCCGGATGTTACCTGCTTCAGTGAGGGCTCTTTGTTTTGCTCGACGTCCCCTCTCTCTTCAGGTCCAATTTGCGACCTCCTGGTCCCTCCTGGGCCCCAGCAGCGTCCAAAAACGCCAAACGCACAATTTGCGTCTAGCAAGGCTTGTTGGCGTCCTTCCGGAGGGAAAACACTTTTGCACGACTCTCCAAGGCGAGAGGTATCCGTCCACCAAAGGGGAAGTCTCTAGCCCTTTTCGTTCCTGCAGAAACCTCAGCTTCTTCTGTCCAGTCGAAGCTTCTTTGCACCCGCAGCTGGCATTTCCTGGGCATCTGCCCATCTCCGACTTGCTTGTGACTTTTGGACTTGGTCCCCTTGTTCCACAGGTACCCTAGATTGGAAATCCACAGTTGTTGCATTGCTGGTTTGTGTCTTTCCTGCA
Organism: Pleurodeles waltl; assembly: GCF_031143425.1. Taxonomy (NCBI): domain Eukaryota; kingdom Metazoa; phylum Chordata; class Amphibia; order Caudata; family Salamandridae; genus Pleurodeles; species Pleurodeles waltl. Next base: position 841,183,524 of record NC_090446.1, on the reverse strand, counting down.
TTATTCCTCTAACACGACTTCTTTGTCCTTAGGGGAACTTTAGTGCACTTTGCACTCACTTTTCAGGGTCTTGGGGAGGGTTATTTTTCTAACTCTCACTATTTTCTAATAGTCCCAGCGACCCTCTACAAGGTCACATAGGTTTGGGGTCCATTCGTGGTTCGCATTCCACTTTTGGAGTATATGGTTTGTGTTGCCCCTATCCCTATGTTTCCCCATTGCATCCTATTGTAACTATACATTGTTTGCACTGTTTTCTAAGACTATACTGCATATTTTTGCTATTGTGTATATATATCTTGTGTATATTTCCTATCCTCTCACTGAGGGTACACTCTAAGATACTTTGGCATATTGTCATAAAAATAAAGTACCTTTATTTTTAGTATAACTGTGTATTGTGTTTTCTTATGATATTGTGCATGTGACACTAGGTGGTACTGTAGTAGCTTCACACGTCTCCTAGTTCAGCCTAAGCTGCTCTGCTAAGCTACCATTATCTATCAGCCTAAGCTGCTAGACACCCTATACACTAATAAGGGATAACTGGGCCTGGTGCAAGGTGCAAGTACCCCTTGGTACTCACTACAAGCCAGTCCAGCCTCCTACATTGGTTGTGCAGTGGTGGGATAAGTGCTTGAGACTACTTACCACTCTTGTCATTGTACTTTTCATAAGAGAAAAATATACAAAACAAGGTCAGTGTATATACACAGAGCCAAAAAGTTTTGCATTTCCTCTTTTCACTCTTTTCTAAGTGCTGAAAAGTACTCCTAAACTTTCAAAAAGTTCTTAAAAGTTTAAAAAGTTTTTTCTGTCTTTCCAAAAAGTTCTGAAAACTTTTTTCTCTCTTTCTATCACTTTAACTCTCTCTAAAAAATGTCTGGCACAGGCCAAAGTGTTGATCTGTCCAAACTTGCATATGACAACCTTAGCTGGAAAAGAGCAAGGAGTCTCTGTATAGACAGAGGTTTGAGTGTAGGGAAGAATCCTTCCTTGGAACTGTTACTTAACATGCTTAGAGAACAGGATAAGGCCATAGGTGCCCCATCTGTTGAAAAAGTACCTAATAGTTCCCAATCTGATTCAGGGACTCCCCCAGGAAAAGATTCAGGAAAGAAACTTCCTAGCCTGCCCATTACTAGACAATCTAGCATAGATGGTAATGATGATGAGCCACACCAAATAAATAGTGTTGTCTCACATCATAGCAAAAGCATTTATTCTCACCATACTGGTAGTAATGTTTCTGTAAACCAAGCTGTTAAGTTGGCTTCTGTAAGGGACAGGTCTCCTTCTGTTCATTCCCATCATAGCTCTGTTTCTAGAAATGTCCCTCCCACCAACCCTGATGACAGAATGTTAGAGAGGGAACTCAATAAGTTGAGGGTGGAACAAACCAGACTGAAGCTTAAAAAGCAACAGCTGGATTTGGATAGACAGTCTTTTGAATTAGAGAAGGAAAGACAGAAGTTGGGTTTAGATACCCGTGGTGGCAGCAGCAGTATTCCCCATAGTCATCCTGCAAAAGAGCATGATTCCAATAATCTGCACAAGATAGTTCCCCCTTATAAGGAGGGGGATGACATTAACAAGTGGTTTGCTGCACTTGAGAGGGCCTGTGTTGTACAGGATGTCCCTCAAAGGCAGTGGGCTGCTATCCTATGGCTATCATTTAGTGGAAAAGGTAGGGATAGGCTCCTTACTGTAAAAGAAAATGATGCTAATAATTTCCAAGTTCTTAAGAATGCACTCCTGGATGGTTATGGCTTAACCACTGAACAGTACAGGATAAAGTTCAGAGAGACCAAAAAGGAGTCTTCACAAGACTGGGTTGATTTCATTGACCAGGCAGTGAAGGCCTTGGAGGGGTGGTTACATGGCAGTAAAGTTACTGATTATGACAGCCTGTATAACTTAATCCTGAGAGAGCATATTCTTAATAATTGTGTGTCTGATTTGTTGCACCAGTACTTGGTGGACTCTGATCAGACCTCTCCCCAAGAATTGGGAAAGAAGGCAGACAAATGGGTCAGAACAAGAGTGAACAGAAAAGTTCATACAGGGGGTGACAAAGATGGCAACAAAAAGAAGGATGGTAAGTCTTCTGACAAGGGTGGGGACAAATCTAAAAATGAGTCTTCATCAGGCCCACAAAAACACTCTGGTGGGGGTGGTGGGTCCAAATCCTCCTTTAATCAAAACAAGGAAAAGAAACCATGGTGCTATTTATGTAAAATAAAAGGCCATTGGACAACAGATCCCAGTTGTCCAAAGAAAGGCACCACAGCTCCTACCACTACAACCCCTACTGCTACACCTAGTGTCCCTACTAATAGCAGTGGTGGTGGGAGCAAACCTACTAATAGCCAATCCAAGGGAGTAGCTGGACTCACTTTTGGTAATTTAGTTGGGGTTGGTCTGATTAGGGAGACCACAGAGGCTACTTTAGTCTCTGAAGGGGCTATTGATTTAGCCACTTTGGTTGCTTGCCCCCATAACTTGGAGAAGTACAAGCAACTAACCCTAATAAATGGTGTTGAGGTCCAGGCCTACAGGGACACAGGTGCCAGTGTCACAATGGTGATTAAGAAACTGGTGCACCCTGAACAACACATACTTGGACACCAGTACCAAGTAACCGATGCTCACAACATAACACAAAGCCACCCCATGGCTGTTGTAAATCTCAACTGGGGGGGGGGTAACTGGTCCAAAGAAAGTTGTGGTAGCTTCAAATTTACCTGTAGACTGTCTATTAGGGAACGATTTGGAGACATCAGCTTGGTCTGATGTGGAGTTGGAGGCCCATGCAGCAATGCTGGGCATCCCAGGGCATATTTTTGCTTTGAAAAGGGCTCAGGCCAAAAAGCAAAAAGGACAGGGAAGCTTGGATCCTGGAACAATGGACCAAGTGCTCCCTAAAGCTAGGGCTAGTAGAAGCAAACCACTTCCTACTATCCCTCCCTCTACAGTGGATTCTACTTCTGAGGAAGAAGAATTCCCTCCCTGTGCAGAACCTACACCAGAGGAGCTGGAAGCAGACACTGCTGAGCTTTTGGGTGAAGGGGGGCCTGCCAGAGAGGAGCTGAGTGTGGCACAGCAAACCTGTCCCACATTAGAGGGTCTCAGACAGCAAGCTGTCAAACAGGCTAATGGGGATGTCAGTGACTCTCACAGAGTTTACTGGGAGGACAACCTCTTGTACACTGAGCATAGGGATCCTAAACCTGGAGCAGCCAGGAGATTAGTGATTCCTCAGGAGTACAGAAAGTTCCTCCTAACACTGGCACATGACATTCCCCTAGCTGGGCACCTGGGTCAAATGAAAACTTGGGACAGATTGGTTCCATTGTTTCATTGGCCTAGGATGTCTGAGGACACAAAGGAATTTTGTAAGTCCTGTGAAACCTGTCAAGCCAGTGGCAAGACAGGTGGCACTCCAAAGGCACCCCTTATCCCACTGCCTGTGGTTGGGGTTCCCTTTGAAAGGGTAGGGGTTGACATAGTTGGCCCCCTTGACCCTCCTACTGCTTCAGGCAATAGGTTTATCTTAGTGGTAGTGGACCATGCCACAAGATATCCTGAAGCAATTCCTTTAAGGACCACTACAGCCCCTGCAGTGGCAAAGGCCCTCCTGGGAATATTTTCCAGGGTGGGCTTCCCAAAGGAAGTAGTATCAGACAGAGGAAGCAATTTCATGTCTGCATACTTAAAGGCCATGTGGAAGGAGTGTGGTGTAACGTACAAGTTCACAACACCCTATCATCCACAAACAAATGGACTGGTGGAGAGATTTAATAAAACTCTCAAAGGCATGATTATGGGACTCCCTGAAAAACTCCGCAGGAGATGGGATATCCTCCTACCATGCCTCCTTTTTGCCTACAGGGAGGTACCCCAGAAAGGAGTGGGCTTCAGCCCCTTTGAACTTCTTTTTGGACACCCTGTTAGGGGTCCACTCACACTTGTAAAGGAGGGTTGGGAACAACCTTTAAAAGCTCCTAAGCAGGATATTGTGGATTATGTACTTGGCCTCAGATCAAGGATGGCTGAGTACATGAAAAAGGCCAGTAAAAACCTTCAGGCCAGCCAAGAGCTCCAGAAGCAATGGCATGATCAGAAGGCTGTTTTGGTTCAGTACCAACCAGGGCAGAAAGTGTGGGTCTTGGAGCCTGTGGCCCCAAGAGCACTCCAAGATAAATGGAGTGGACCCCACACAATTGTTGAAAAGAAGGGTGAAGTCACCTACTTGGTTGACTTAGGCACTGCCAGGAGTCCCCTTAGGGTGCTCCATGTCAACCGCCTGAAACCCTACTATGACAGGGCTGATCTCACCCTGCTCATGGCAACAGATGAGGGACAGGAAGAAGACAGTGATCCTCTACCTGATCTCTTCTCTTCCACACATCAAGATGCTCTTGTGGAAGGTGTAGTTTTGGCTGATTGTCTTACTGCTGAGCAGAAAGACAATTGCATAAATCTCCTAGGACAATTTTCAGAACTCTTCTCTACTGTGCCAGGTACCACTTCTTGGTGTGAGCACACTATAGATACTGGAGACAGTTTACCTGTCAAAAGTAAGATCTATAGGCAGCCTGACCATGTCAGGGACTGCATAAAGCAAGAAGTTCAGAAAATGTTGGAACTAGGAGTGGTTGAGCACTCTGACAGTCCATGGGCTTCTCCTGTGGTACTGGTACCAAAACCCAATTCTAAAGATGGAAAGAAAGAAATGCGGTTTTGTGTAGATTATAGAGGTCTCAACTTGGTAACCAAAACTGATGCTCACCCTATACCAAGGGCAGATGAGCTTATAGATACACTGGCATCTGCCAAGTATCTAAGCACTTTTGATTTGACTGCAGGGTATTGGCAGATCAAATTATCAGAAGATGCTAAACCTAAGACTGCATTTTCTACCATTGGAGGACATTACCAGTTTACTGTAATGCCTTTTGGTTTGAGAAATGCACCTGACACTTTTCAGAGGTTGGTGAACACAGTCCTGCAAGGGCTGGAAGCTTTCAGTGCAGCATATTTGGATGATATAGCTGTCTTTAGCTCCAGCTGGGATGATCACCTGGTCCACCTATGGAAAGTTTTGGAGGCCCTGCAAAAGGCAGGCCTCGCTATCAAGGCTTCAAAGTGCCAGATAGGGCAGGGTAAGGTGGTTTATCTGGGACACCTTGTTGGTGGGGAACAGATTGCACCACTTCAGGGGAAAATCCAAACTATTATTGATTGGGCTCCCCCTACCACTCAGACTCAGGTGAGAGCCTTCCTAGGCCTCACTGGGTATTACAGGAGGTTCATTAAGAACTATGGCTCCATTGCAGCCCCTCTTAATGACCTCACATCCAAGAAAATGCCTAAAAAGGTATTATGGACAGCAAACTGTCAGAAAGCTTTTGAGGAGCTGAAGCAGGCCATGTGCTCTGCACCTGTCCTGAAAAGCCCTTGTTACTCTAAAAAATTCTATGTCCAAACTGATGCATCTGAATTAGGAGTAGGGGCAGTCCTATCACAACTTAATTCTGAGGGCCAGGATCAACCTGTTGCTTTTATTAGTAGAAGGTTGACCCCTAGAGAAAAGCGTTGGTCTGCCATTGAGAGGGAGGCCTTTGCTGTGGTCTGGGCTCTGAAGAAGTTGAGGCCATACCTGTTTGGCACTCACTTCATTGTTCAGACAGACCACAAACCTCTACTTTGGCTAAAACAAATGAAAGGTGAAAATCCTAAATTGTTGAGGTGGTCCATATCCCTACAGGGAATGGACTATACAGTGGAACATAGACCTGGGAGTAGCCACTCCAATGCAGATGGACTCTCCAGATATTTCCACTTAGACAATGAAGACTCATCAGGTCATGGCTAATCTTATTGTCCTTCGTTTGGGGGGGGGTTGTGTAGGAAAGTACCATCTTGCCTGGCATGTTACCCCCATTTTTCACTGTATATATGTTGTTTTAGTTGTATGTGTCACTGGGACCCTGGTTACCCAGGGCCCCAGTGCTCATAAGTGTGCCTGAATGTGTTACCTGTGTAGTGACTAACTGTCTCACTGAGGCTCTGCTAATCAGAACCTCAGTGGTTATGCTCTCTCATTTCTTTCCAAATTGTCACTAACAGGCTAGTGACCATTTTTACCAATTTACATTGGCTTACTGGAACACCCTTATAATTCCCTAGTATATGGTACTGAGGTACCCAGGGTATTGGGGTTCCAGGAGATCCCTATGGGCTGCAGCATTTCTTTTGCCACCCATAGGGAGCTCTGACAATTCTTACACAGGCCTGCCACTGCAGCCTGAGTGAAATAACGTCCACGTTATTTCACAGCCATTTTACACTGCACTTAAGTAACTTATAAGTCACCTATATGTCTAACCTTTACCTGGTAAAGGTTAGGTGCAAAGTTACTTAGTGTGAGGGCACCCTGGCACTAGCCAAGGTGCCCCCACATTGTTCAGAGCCAATTCCCTGAACTTTGTGAGTGCGGGGACACCATTACACGCGTGCACTACATATAGGTCACTACCTATATGTAGCTTCACAATGGTAACTCCGAATATGGCCATGTAACATGTCTATGATCATGGAATTGCCCCCTCTATACCATCCTGGCATAGTTGGCACAATCCCATGATCCCAGTGGTCTGTAGCACAGACCCTGGTACTGCCAAACTGCCCTTCCTGGGGTTTCACTGCAGCTGCTGCTGCTGCCAACCCCTCAGACAGGCAGCTGCCCTCCTGGGGTCCAGCCAGGCCTGGCCCAGGATGGCAGAACAAAGAACTTCCTCTGAGAGAGGGTGTGACACCCTCTCCCTTTGGAAAATGGTGTGAAGGCAGGGGAGGAGTAGCCTCCCCCAGCCTCTGGAAATGCTTTGTTGGGCACAGATGTGCCCAATTCTGCATAAGCCAGTCTACACCGGTTCAGGGACCCCTTAGCCCCTGCTCTGGCGCGAAACTGGACAAAGGAAAGGGGAGTGACCACTCCCCTGACCTGCACCTCCCCTGGGAGGTGTCCAGAGCTCCTCCAGTGTGCTCCAGACCTCTGCCATCTTGGAAACAGAGGTGCTGCTGGCACACTGGACTGCTCTGAGTGGCCAGTGCCACCAGGTGACGTCAGAGACTCCTGCTGATAGGCTCCTTCAGGTGTTAGTAGCCTATCCTCTCTCCTAGGTAGCCAAACCCTCTTTTCTGGCTATTTAGGGTCTCTGTCTCTGGGGAAATGTCAGATAACGAATGCATGAGCTCAGCCGAGTTCCTCTGCATCTCTCTCTTCACCTTCTGATAAGGAAACGACCGCTGACCGCGCTGGAAGCCTGCAAACCTGCAACATAGTAGCAAAGACGACTACTGCAACTCTGTAACGCTGATCCTGCCGCCTTCTCGACTGTTTTCCTGCTTGTGCATGCTGTGGGGGTAGCCTGCCTCCTCTCTGCACCAGAAGCTCCGAAGAAATGTCCCGTGGGTCGACGGAATCTTCCCCCTGCAACCGCAGGCACCAAAAAGCTGCATCACCGGTCACTTGGGTCTCCTCTCAGCACGACGAGCGAGGTCCCTCGAATCCAGCGACTCTGTCCAAGTGACCCCCACAGTCCAGTGACTCTTCAGCCCAAGTTTGGTGGAGGTAAGTCCTTGCCTCACCTCGCTGGGCTGCATTGCTGGGAACCGCGACTTTGCAGCTACTCCGGCCCCTGTGCACTTCCGGCGGAAATCCTTTGTGCACAGCCAAGCCTTGGTCCACGGCACTCTAACCTGCATTGCACGACTTTCTAAGTTGGTCTCCGGCGACGTGGGACTCCTTTGTGCAACTTCGGTGAGCACCGTTTCACGCATCCTCGTAGTGCCTGTTTCTGGCACTTCTCCGGGTGTTACCTGCTTCAGTGAGGGCTCTTTGTCTTGCTCGACGTCCCCTCTCTCTTCAGGTCCAATTTGCGACCTCCTGGTCCCTCCTGGGCCCCAGCAGCGTCCAAAAACGCCAAACGCACAATTTGCGTCTAGCAAGGCTTGTTGGCGTCCTTCCGGCTGGAAAACACTTCTGCACAACTCTCCCAGGCGAGTGGGATCCGTCCACCAAAGGGGAAGTCTCTAGCCCTTTTCGTTCCTGCAGAAACCTCAGCTTCTTCTGTCCAGTCGAAGCTTCTTTGCACCCGCAGCTGGCATTTCCTGGGCATCTGCCCATCTCCGACTTGCTTGTAACTTTTGGACTTGGTCCCCTTGTTCCACAGGTACCCTAGATTGGAAATCCACAGTTGTTGCATTGCTGGTTTGTGTCTTTCCTGCATTATTCCTCTAACACGACTTCTTTGTCCTTAGGGGAACTTTAGTGCACTTTGCACTCACTTTTCAGGGTCTTGGGGAGGGTTATTTTTCTAACTCTCACTATTTTCTAATAGTCCCAGCGACCCTCTACAAGGTCACATAGGTTTGGGGTCCATTCGTGGTTCGCATTCCACTTTTGGAGTATATGGTTTGTGTTGCCCCTATCCCTATGTTTCCCCATTGCATCCTATTGTAACTATACATTGTTTGCACTGTTTTCTAAGACTATACTGCATATTTTTGCTATTGTGTATATATATCTTGTGTATATTTCCTATCCTCTCACTGAGGGTACACTCTAAGATACTTTGGCATATTGTCATAAAAATAAAGTACCTTTATTTTTAGTATAACTGTGTATTGTGTTTTCTTATGATATTGTGCATGTGACACTAGGTGGTACTGTAGTAGCTTCACACGTCTCCTAGTTCAGCCTAAGCTGCTCTGCTAAGCTACCATTATCTATCAGCCTAAGCTGCAAGACACCCTATACACTAATAAGGGATAACTGGGCCTGGTGCAAGGTGCAAGTACCCCTTGGTACTCACTACAAGCCAGTCCAGCCTCCTACAGCATCCCACTAGCAGGCCACATTCTGCAGGTTCCATATCAGGGCAAAACATGGGCACCTCTTTGTCCTCTTCAATTTCACTCACCAGATTACCCTGCAGACAGTCCTTAATTATTGTGCATTTGGCTCTTCTCTTTTAAGTCTCTGCCACCTTTGTCTCTCTTTTTCTTTCACTGGGACCCTGCTGGTCCTGACCTCTCAATTTGCCTGACCTCATGCTTGTTATGCCGGGTGCTGTTCTAGCAGGGACTGTGAGAGTTTGCTGGCTGTCTACAGTGTCCACAGTGGGGTCCTGGAACTTTGTCTCTTGGGTAATTTATCCATCCAGGCAACCCCCACATCCAGCACCGCCTCACCCCCAGACTAGTGGCCTCTGCTCCCTTGTAACTGGTGGGGGCATGAGCACGCTAAGTAGCAAAGAGCTGGCAAAAAGATGTAATGTTCTGAAGGCCTGAGGTGCTTTTAGTTTGTGGCGTTGTTTGGCTCATTAGCCTCTGCTTCCTTGTCACTGGCTTTGGGGGTGGGGCACAAGCACACTAAGTAGCAAAGAGCTAGCAAAGAGATGCAATGTTCTGAAGGCCTGAGGTACTATTAGGTACTATTGGATTGTGGGATTGTTTGGATCAGAGCCTTACAGGCCTCAGATCCTCGGTAGCAGGGTCTCAGAGTCTCAGAGAAAGGTTCTCCTAGCCTCTCTGGTGACACCCAGTGCCACCTCATCACCCATGGATTGCTCTTGCTTCCTTCAAACATACTTATGTTACCACCGGGGAGAGGCACAAGCATGCAGGGGACCAATGGCTCGCAGACCTGATGTCCTGGGGCATTAGGTGCAGTTTTGCTGTTTTTGCTGCCGTAAGTGCACAAGGGGGGAATTACCAATGGAGAGTCCAGGTGAGTGGGAGGGATAGCACCACTCGCCTTCCCCAACTTCCTGTTCCCATGCTCTCCCCACTCTCCTTGTTGTGCCTGCTTATTCTGAAGGCTTGTGGTGGCTGTCCTTGGGGACCCAGTGGTCCCCTTCTCCTCTGCTCTGCCACTCCTGACCTGCTGTTGTGCTCCTGTTACACTCCTTTGTCTCCTGTGAGGATGCGCTGCCTGTGCGGAGCTGGCTAAAAGGGTGTAGTTGCGAGTGTGGGGTGTGGCCACTACTCAATGCTAGCTTTGGCTATGTGAGAGGCAGGAAGAAACAGGCTAATTCAAAAGCTAACGATAAAGGCAACTCAAGCTGGGGCTACATCTAGTCTAGCACAGTCCAGTTTTGAGTCACGTGGCGGGCGGGCCAGCAGCAGGTGGGAGAGGGTACAGCATGCATCACAAATGCATTACAAATGCCACGCTTGGGCACACCCCCTTCCTGTTCACACTCTCACTCTGCTAGCTCCGCCAGCTCTCTTCCCCCTACATCCCCCCCAAATCGGTTTGTACCTGAATCCTTTAGTACTCAGTTCCCGGCCCCCGGACTGGTAGGCTGACAGGAAGCGGGAAGCCTAGTCGGAGACCTAGCAGTAGTGGTAGCGGGATCCCTGGGCTCCGCTGTCCCGGCTCCGTGCACGGTCCCTGCTCACGATCTGTGCTCCACCTCCTCCAACGTAAAAAGATACAGAAGATTCTGTGAAGACTACTTGTCCAAGTAAAGAAACATAATTCACTCACTCTAAACTGATGTCTTTACAAACACAATCCTTCCAACAAACAGTCAGAGGGGCCAGTGAAGAGTTGGAAGGCAGAATGATAAGCTGAAGGGACGGCAGGGTGGAGAGGATGGTCCAGCAGTTGGCAGGGGCTGTGCGGGGTGGTTAATCATGTTCCGATTGTGGGAAGTTGGGCCATTGGAAACATGACTGACCTAACCTGCCCCACAGCTCACAAGACCAGCCCAATCGGCCCAAATGTACCTAGAGTTCCCTAAAACACTAGCCTACATTGGGGGAGTCTGCTCTGTGAATGCTTTAATCCCAGTCGATCAGAAGAGGCCATACATATGATGGATCATTAATTGAAAGTCTACCACTGGTCCTAGTAAGTCATTGAAAACCTCTGAATTGTCCTCACTGTCTCTCTCAGGCAAAACTATTGGTGCAGTTGCCATTTCTAACATGTGTTGCTCACTACATCAGTGATCCTATATCCAGCTCCTGAGATCCCATCACTGACTGACATGGCTTTCTCTTGAATCCTGCTTCACCTGCAAACCTCCAAGGAAGAGACCTTTTGTGTAAATGGAAATGTACAGGGGACCGTATCATTGATGGTGCCTATTTCAATATACAGAATAAAAAAAGAATACTGTTTTAGTGATCTTGTGTGAAAATAATTATTTATGTAAAGCTGATGATGCTAAACCTCCACATCAATCAAAGTCTGATGCCCATGATGCGCATCAATCAGTGTCTGATGCACATTCCTCACACACTATCATCTGAGCAGGCTAATGATGAACGTGGTGTCTGTACTATTGAACCGGTCAAATTAAAGATTTGCACAATGAAATAAAGGTCCTGTGAATCTGTGAATTCCCCAACAACCTTAATGCCCTGTAGCGGAGGCTGAGATCTTCCCATTCATCACCGCTCAGCTGAAACTAGGGATTTTAGTGCCCACTGTGAGCTCTGGTAATGATCCTTTTTATCACACAAACATCTGGTAAAGGAACTTAATGCTTTGTGCACAATTTACATTCTATTGATGCTTTACTGTTTTTAAGATTTCCTCTTATGCCCAGTCCTGCTAGTGGTCTGTGAAGTATAGAGACGTTTACGTGGTTCACTGTTGTAGATTTAGCTTCTGCTTTCTTCTTCATCATACTACATTACAGCAGATCTTCTTGCTTGCACTCTTCTGTTGGAGAAGTCAGATGGTGCCATCTCCACTAAGGCTGTAGAGAGTCACTTTCCATCTTTTGGATGACAATCAAGAAGAATCTGGACAACTGGAAGGATATACTAGCCTATTTCAATGTGCTGATTGTTTCTATCTCATTGTGCCAATTCAATGTGCAATCCCTGTACCTACTCACTGACTTAGCTGAGAAGGGGCACAAAGCAGCTAACGAAAAAAATTGAATTCTGTACACCCCGTGATTAATATTTAGATTATGACATCTTGGCAGGGCAATAACTGTGAGCGGACCACATCAAAGCCATCTGTAAGCAACCCGACCCAATACTGGCTCCAAGTGCACACTCTTTTGGGGATGGTTGGCTACTATAGCTTAGCACTTTGGTTATGCCAACATTGTCAAACCATTATAAAATTTGGTAAAGGCATCTCTCAACCTTTGCCTTGGTCCAAGGAGGCAGAACTAGCATTTTTATCTATGCAGCATTGACTTCAACAGTGTTAGGTTTACCTGATTACTCAGACATTTAACTATTGTATTGCCACGAGAGACAGGAGTTTGATCTAGGTGTTATGGTTCAGGTTCATCATGGTACAAAGAAATCCATAGCTTACTGCTCCTTTGCCTCGATGCTGTGTCAGGGCTGCCTGCATGCCTGCACTCTGTGGCAGTGGCTGCTCATTTCGTCAAAGCGCCTGAATATTGTACTGGTGCCCTCTTACTCTCCTAAAATTGATGATGTAGCAGCATTGTTACTGACCACCAACACTCAGCACATTCCGGTTTCAGGATTGTCGGGAAATTAAATATTGTTACTGTCTGGATCTCGTATTGCATTTGTGCAGTGTTGAATCCCACTGCTCTTCCTCCACACCGGTCGGTGCGAGCCTCAGGAATGTGTCCTTGTGTCTATCGATTTAATCAAACATCGTATCCATCTCACTGATATACCTATGTCTTACAAACGAGAAAGGAAGGTTGGTTGCCGGTGCACTTTGCATGATTTCACTGAACGACATTCCTTGCCTACTGTCCATTATACTCAAGTGGCCGAAGTAATTGTTTTCACGCGCATGTGCATTTTAGCTACCTGGAAATCTATAATAATATGTACTGCTTCAAAATTTGCCTTGGGGTTGCTCATGACTTCAGGCTTCTCTGTATGCAACAATGATCCCTTACATTTCCTGGAGTCCCTTTCAAGAACGGGCCCGTAAAAGGGCATGCAAATGGTTTGCTTGATGGTCCTAAATTGTTTTTTCAAATGTCTAATGTTAAATGTGGTGCTCATCAGTCTGCATAGAGTGTAGTGTCTAGAGGGAATGTTCTTGCTGAACGAGCTGCTACACAAATCTACTTTACCTGCCAATTCCTAAGTCACTTGGACACATATTTATACTGTTTTGCGCTGCATTTGCGTCATTTTTTGACAAAAAAAGTGGCGCAAACTAACAAAAAACAGTTATGGCCCATATTTCTGCTCTGTTTGCGCTGGATTTGTGTCATTTTTTTTACGCAATACCAGCACAAACTTAACTCCATATCTGTAGTTTGATGCTAGACACATCTAGCGTCAAAAATATTAAGTTAACGTAATTTTAAGGATGCGTGAAACCACCTTGTGTCAATGAGATGCAAGGTAGGCGTTCTCATCTAAAAAATGACTCAAACACCCGGGCGCCATATTTATCCAACAGGACAAAAATGACGCACAGGTGGGAGGCGGACCCAAAAAATGAGGCTAACCCCGATTTGCGTCAAATTTTAACGCCTGGGTCAAGGCAGGCATTAAAAAGAGGCAAACACACCACTACTTAAGGAAAACACACACAAGCAACATTACAGACCTACAGGACAAGATGGAGGTGCTACTGATGCAGCTTGCAAGACAACGCCAAGCACAGGACCAACTGCGGCAGCCACCACCACCCAAACGCGGCCCACAAAGGCAGCGCAGAAGGCAGGAAAGACTTTTCAGAAACAGGACAACCCTCCATGGCCTCATGGAACAGGACATCATTCGGAGGTATCGACTCAATTGGCAAGCCAGGCAGCAGCTGTTGTGCCATATTGAGCCACAACTAACAGCTAGCCTGCAGACACCACACAACATACCACCGGTGACCAAGCTGCTAGCTGTCCTGCATATGTTGGCAAGTGGCTCCTTTCAGACAAAGGGTGCCCTGGTCGCTGGGGTATCACAGCCCTCATTCTCGGCTTTCCTGCCCAAGGTGTTAGATGCCATAATCTCCCTCACACCCTGCCACATCAGCTTCCCTAACACCCAGCAGAAGCATCAGGAGATTAAACAGGGGTTTTATCAAATCCATGGCTTCCCACAGGTGTTTGGTGCAATTGACTGCAACCCATGTCCGGACGACCACCTGCAGCAACAGAGCACCTATTCAGGAACAGAAAGCACATACATTTTTATCAATGTGCAGACCATAGCTGACCACCAGGGATTGTTCACAAACATCTTGGCCAAGTATCCTGGGCGTGTCCATGATTCATTCATATTCTGGCACAGCAGGATCAATCAGCACTTCCAAGATGGACAATATAGCAATGGCCTTCTTGTGGGTAAGTCAATAAACCTAGCAATATACACACAGCACAATAACCCTGTAGGACACACAAGACATACACCACTACATTGACATGTGGGCATGGTGACACTGAGGTGTGACACAGGTAGTTATGCTGTACACCCTGACACAATGGGATATGCACCTCTGGAAAAATGACGGCTGCCATAAACATTAGCTGCCATTATAGAGCACCAGCGGACCAATGTCAAAGCCCACATTGACAATGACTTGGCCTGCACTGTAAATACAACTTGGAAGATGAACCATTTACAATTACATTAGGCCACATAGTCAATCGGCCACCCTCTTAAGCAGTATGTAGCGTGGAAGGGGTATGAAATGTGTGTTGCAGCAGGTCTAACTCCATGAGACACATCGCATGATGATGCAGACTCACATGTAGGTGACACGGAAATACTGAGGCAGTCCCAACATCATACACCACTCCCAGGGTGCCGTTTGCAGGTTGCAATAAGGAAGTGGACTGTGCTATGAACACATATTGATGTCCCACCAATGCAAATTGCACACTGCTGCACACAATGAAAGAGCCAATTGTCCATCAAAATAACATATGTACAGGGAGATGGCCCTTCCTCCACAGATATATCCACCTCCACAAGGCAGTTAGCCAGGTTCCCTGGAGCAAGTTCGGTAATGTAGGATCACGGTTGCTCATGAGCTACTGGCAGAGGGAACAACAAAGGCTTGCCTAGAAACAAGTCACACATGGGACAATCATGCATTGTCAATACTGAACAGCTCAGTGCTGTCAACTTTTGGAGATGTGTTGTGCATTGTCACCTACCCAGTTCAAAGGGCCTCAGTGTTGCATTTCATCTGCAACAACATATTTCTAAATGGATGGGATGTCCAGGCCATGTATTGCAATCATGTTATCAAACCATCTGAACCCATTGTGTGTGGATGTATCATGTCCTCTCCAGTGAAAGCACACTGATACATATGGGACACTACACAACACATGGTACATATATGCTGACCAACAGTTAGGAAACCAAATCATAGATCCCAGGTCAATGAGCCAAATACAAGTTGTCATGTCAAACAACCCAGTGCTGAGAAGACCTCACAGAAGCCCAGGAACTCACACCATTCAACAAACACATATGAGTCACAGACAATACAAGATATCAACTGCCATACTACATGACATTCCTGTTGCAAGCACTCACAAAATACTCCTGTTATCTTTTGCAGCGGATCAGGGTTATGGGATCCAGCCATGGATTGTGACCCCATTCCCCAAGCACAGCAGCAGAGCGTGCCTATAATGAGGCACATCAGAGGACATGCACCATTGTGGATTGACTTTTGGCATCCTGAAGTCCAGATTCAGGTACCTGGACATCACAGGAGGAACCCTCCTACATCCCCCACACATTGTGTGTAAAATAGTACTGACCTGTGCTATCCTGCACAATATTTGTGTGAGGATGAATATCCCATTATATGAACAGGACCAAGAACTGCCTAAGGAGGAGGAGGAGGATGGTGGCAGGGAAATTGAGGCGGGACAGCAGAACACAGCTGCAGGAATGCACCGCAGACAGAAAATTGTACACAACTTTTTCACTTAATAGTCACTCTACACACCTTGTTATGATATGTAAATAAACACCTTACTTGATCACTCAATCCTGCTCTGGTGTCTTCATTCTCCATCACATGTACCTTAGGAATGTGAGTATTACCTCAGGGAGCATGTTACAAATACAAATCTGACTACTTCTGATGCAACATCACATGTGATGTGTATGATTGTACAACAACCATCATACACATATAAAAAAGACTCATCTCTTGAATGTCACAAATGAAGGATACAATCAATGGACCACAGCATATGAGTCACATCCACGTTGCCAACATGGTCGACTGTAGCACATGACATACAACTATGACATCTCCAATCATAAGGTAAATAAGGGCTTCATACATGAGGCAGTGGATGCGAAATATCAGAAGTAGTGGAATGTATGAAAAGACTCCTGACATTACTAAGTGTCACACTTGCAATGTCTGCAAGGAGCTTGTGTGGCAAGAGGGGGCATCATTTGTGACAATGAATAGCATGATTGTTCCAGGTATGACAAGCAATGTTCACAACACATGCCCTGCGCAGTCCATCCCTGGAAATCAGTCCTGCCACTGCCATGGAGCCCAATCCTGACACAGGGTACACATGCCCAGACACTTGGACTGGACACTTCTGTGGAATGCACACCTGAAAATATGTGAACACATGCAGCTAGGGCAGCAGGTCCACCACAGCAACACAAGTAACATAGCTAATTGTAATGAGTCAAACTGACGTGTACAAAACATTTTATGGGTGGAATTTAGGCACAGTGTTTCAAACACATTATGTTCCAAACATGTACACATGTCAGACATGTGTGTAGTCCACGCACAACTCACCATGAACTCATAACCAACAATTAGTGACATATGAGGGGTAACATATCCTACATAGCACTCATCAACCATCCTCAATGATGCCTGAGTTGTGTTTGTCATCTGAAATGTAATGTCCCCTAAGTCAGTGGTTCCCAACCTTTTGACTTCTGTGGACCCCCATTTTATCAATACTGGGGCCCGGGGACCCCCACTGACTCATTATTGGAATACGGGGACCCCCACTGAGTCATTACTGATAGTTGGAACCTAATATTATTACATTCACTAAGCATTCGCTGACCCCCTCAGGAGGCTTTGCGGACCCCCAGGGGTCCCCGGCCCACAGGTTGGGAACCACTGCCCTAAGTTAAACAACTACAGACATCACATGAGTCAACACATGTCACAAACACATACCATGACTGTTTGTAGATCACTGACTGCCATCAAATGCAGATACACATTTGGCACACATTCATACATTTGCATGTCGTCCAAAGTATTGCATGCCGTTCCTTCAGAAACACACACATTGTTGTTACAGACCATTCACACCCAAATCACAAAGTTGCATGGTCTACCACATGTGGCCATACACTATATTACACACTGCAGGCCATACCATCCTACCTTCATGCTGATACAGGGTGCAGAAAATCACGCAATCACAGATAGAGTCAAAAATGTTGACGCTAATGCGTAAAAATCACCGCAAACGCAAACTAACCATACATGGGCCCTTAGCGTGATTTCCACCTGTGTACCACACTCATGCAGATATCCATTGAAATTGAAGTATACAGGTAATACGTTGTATATTGCTGCACATGTAGGTGATACATCAAAAATATTCAGGCAAACATTGTATGCTTAAAAAAAATACATACATTACGTAAAATGTGTTGCAATGGGACAGGAAGTGATGTTAAAGGAAATCCTGTTTACAGGCATGGTACAGTGGGTATACTTTCACTTCCACTTTACAGTCTGTGCATTTGTTGACTGTGTGGCTGTGTCTTGGTGTTGCTGATATGTTGATTGCGAATATTGTATCTTGTGGTGTCTCTTTTGTTGTGTCTGTCATGAAATCTGTTTGTTACTTGTACCAGTGTATGTGATTTTGTGTAGTTTAGTGTATTTCATATTGTATTTGTACTGTCGGGTATCTGTCTGGGTGCTAGATTAGTTGGGTTAGTTGGGGTTCTTAAGTTTGGGCAGTAAGTTTCCTTCATTCTTATTTCTTTTCTTTTTTTTCAATATTTACTGTTTGAAATTGTGGTTGAGGGACATGTCAGGAAGGGTGAGGATGACACAGATTGGGGAGGAGGAGCTTGGGGGGTTTGTGTGGCTGGTGTGCCACTTCCTACCCATGATGCTCGAGATGGGTGGCAGGGTGATACAGGAGTATCACATAGAGGCGAGGCAGATGCGGTGGGGCAAGGTGCTACACCACCTGAAGAGGGTGTACCATACCAGCCAGAATCAGCACCAGCTAACGCATTGCTGGATTGACCTGATGGCCAGAGAACAGGACCTGCTGGACCACCTGGATGTGGTGATCAGTGGCCCTATTGGTGATTATCAAATGACATATGTGTACAGTAGAAGGCTCCTGAGTGACAGTAGCAGATGTGTTGGCGTGTTGCATGCAATGTTTGTAGCCAGGACGAATGCAACCAGAACAAAGTGTTAGCGTTCCAGTACTGAGATGGAGTCCACATGTCTATACATGTTAACAATGCAGATCAGAGGTTTGTTGAGTCATATACGACTATCACTTAGGGCCACATGTAGGAATCTCTTTTTTATCGTCGCAAACGGCCCAGTTTGCAGAATTGGGCAGTTTGTGACGAGAAAAAAGCTTTTTCCAATGCACAAACCCAATTTTGCCACTCCGCAATTACATTACCAAATCACAAAAAGGGTTTGCGAGTCACATTTAGGAAGGGGCTTTCCCTTCCTAATCGCGAGTCGCAGTCCGATGTATGATTGTTTTGTGACCGCGAATGCTGTCACAAAACAAATGTAGTTGTCACCAGTTTCAAGTTGGTACTAACCCATTCGCACATGGGACCCCTTCCCCTTTGTGAATGCATGCAAAAACATAGGTTTGGAGCAGGCAGTGGACCCACGGACCACTGCCTGCTCTGAAAAAAATGAAAGGAAAAGTTATCCTTTTTGTTTTTGACATGCATTCCATTTATCTTTAATGAAAACGGGCTGCAGTTAAAAAAAAAATTACTGCTTTATTTAAAAGCAGTCACTGACGTGGTGGTCTGCCGACCCCAGCAGGCCACCATCCCTGTGAGTGCCGCCATTCCCAATAGGTTTGCAAATTGAGAACTACCTCATGAATATTCATGAGGTGGGTCATTTGCTACCCCATTGTGAATTGCAGACAGTGTCATTGACAGTGTTGTACATCAGGTTTTCTGACTCGCAAATTGCGAGTTACTAAGTCTCGCAATTTGTGACTCACAAAACCTGATCTTCGTTCATGTGGCCCTTACTCCCACATTTCAGGTACCATGGCAACACCTGTGCCCATGCATTCTGTCAATGATGATCAGGTAAGACATCATCAGCATACCATATTTCACTGGATCCTGAGAGCAAAGTGGGCAATCCATGTTTAGCGCTATATTGTCATCAATACACACACATGATCCCTGCCATTATGTTGGCAAAGGGGGCATACCTGGCTTAGGGGACACTGTCAATGCGGCATTTGTTACCAACATACAACTGTGCCACATCTGTCATGGACCAATGAACGCATGATAATTGCAGACTGAATATTGAGCCACATGTCCATCACACAGTAGCTCAGTGTGCCGTGATGCACAAGCCACAGTACCTGAGTCACTTGTATTGCAGTGCACCAGGGAAGTTGCATGGAATTTTTCACCCAAATACAAATCATGCCATGGAGTACCATCTTAAATGGATTAGCCACATATGGTTGTTGTAGGGTTTGGCGTCACATGATTGTTAGGCCCAGTGCATGTGTGCAGATGTGTGGCTCTCACTCACCGGAGTGTCAGTGTCAATGTGAGTTTGCAGTGGTATGTCTGTTGTACTGCCATGGAGGATCACCAGCTCACTCATGTAAAATGTTACACACTGTGATATGTTGTCCACTCGTATGTACAGCGATGTGACATTGAGCACATATTTCCATCCATGTCTTACAGGTGGACCTGCCCCTTATACCATCGGAGAAGTGGCAAGATGTCTGGACCCAGACGTATCCAGTAAGTGCGATAATGTCTGTCCCATGTAGTGATTGCGGCTGTTGTGTGAGTGACTCTTGTGTGTTGCACTCATTGCATGATATGATAAGCTGGCACGTGATCAGATGTCTTAGTAGGCTGGATGGTGACATAGTGTCCCGTGCAAGGGTTACCCATTCACAAGCAGAGAGTCATGTCTTGGGAGTCTTGTGCTGCGCAATAAGCAGCAGCATGTGAACAAGGTGATTAGTAGCCACATGTAGGCCCACATGTGACTTGGAAGTGCACCAGTGTTAGTATATTGGCACTGGGTCATCCCGTCATTTTCACAACACAGTGATGCACCAGTTATCCACACAAATTGGTGCATCCCTGTATTGTAGTGTACAAGTAGGACTGGATGGGTAACTATCTCCCAGCATGTAGCCCCATAAGTTGTACTCCATTTACGTGACACTTATGTGATATGTAAGAGGCGTGCATGCAGGTCAAGGCCAGACGTGTGCTGGTATCAATGTGGGTTTTTTGGGAATTGTGTTGGCAGATCAGGTGTTGATGGCTGTCCACACCTGGACACATGAATGTAGATGTGAATAACCTATGGATACCTTATTCCAAAGTGGCAGCCCTCCTCACATGTGGTCAACTCACTAAATCCATGTATAAGTGGACATGCCTTCGTGGTTGACCTCGACAGTTGTGATGATGTATTGCATGCCCATTCCCACTGAGGCACAGGGGTAGGGGAATAACATATATGTAGGTAGATGTGATGGTCACAGTGTAGATGACAGTCATCTCATTCAGGCTTGCATGTCCCCAATCAACACTGACCCCTTATGATTAGCAACTGCATACCATACTCCCAACTACATCTACTAGTTCCTGGCGTTGTGTGCTTTGAAGTTGACTCAGATGACAAAGATTAGTGGGCCTGGCCCATGTGAAGTAGTTGCTGCCTTTGAATTGGGACACATTGCACAAAATCAATGCACAGATTACTTTATTTGGTCCAACTCTTGTTGTGCTTTGCTTTGGTGTAAATGACATGATAGGTATGCAGCATTGCCATTACATTCATCAGGGACATTGTATTATCTGGACTGTGATTCGGACTGCATGTGCAAATCGAGGCAGAGTGTTAGAGTATCATCTGTACACATATCACACAATGATGACACTGATGGTTGCCTGTCTCAATTTTACAGCTGCCAACATGGATGTTGCGAAACTTAGGGCGTTCCAGAAGAGGGCAGTGAGATCTCACCACATATTGGATGTGGAGTCTGGGTGCCGCACAATGGCACGACACTATCGAAAAGAGCGAGCCACTGGGGAATGGTGGGCATTCAGCCAAGGGGGACCCACATTGGCCACAAAGAGCGGACTGATCACCACACCTACACAGAGGACCACAGCCGCCACCGTCACATCTGCCCCATCTGCCCCATCTGCAGCACCATCAACATCAGCACCACAGCCCACCACGACATGAACCAGGTCCTCAAAAAGCTGGACAGACTACAGAAGGAGGTGGACCGCAATACAATGAGACTGGAGGCAATCAAGAGGACACTCAAGAGGGACAACCTCTGAACAGATAGTTCCCTTCACCCCTAGTTCAGTCCCCGCCCTCCTTATTCCTCCTCATGTTTTGTAGTGGGTTTAAGGGGGTTAGTGATAGGTTAGAGTAGGGGAGTTGTTTAGATAGGATAAGTAGGTGTGGAGGGTGGGATTTCACATAATTACATGTTAGTTTGTGGGTGGGTGGGTGGTGGTTAATGTTGGGGCATCTGTGTACAAAAAATATATATATATTTATTTAGGATTAGATAGTATATGTTGAGGTTAGTATATGGTGTTGTGCATGGGTCTCATGATATAACTGGGCGGGGGCAATGTTTAGAGTGTGTTGTTAAATGTGGTATGTAAGCTTAGCATAGGGTAGTTAGGACCAGTTGTGGGTAATGGATAGGTAGGATAGATTAGGTTAGTATAGATGTTTAACATGGTTTTTAAGTTCAGTTTTCTACATATACATTAAAACGTTGGGTACTCCCTTACTGCATGTGTCATATGCTTTGGGCCCAGGGTCTTTGCATGAGTGTACAGTGCCAATTGTCTGTTGGCCTGGGGATTCTGTCCTGCATCCAGATTCCTCTCTAGACATGTTAATTCCCACTTCCAACTGAGCTGTCACATTGGCAGCTACCATAAATCTGCTTCTCAATGCATATGCCATCCAATGTACCCACCACTTAAGGTGACTATAGTTCCCATGTATTGGACAGGTAGGTGTTTTTTTTAAGATATCATTGTTTGGTTCCTCTGTCAGGATGTTGGGCACTGTGGGACATCTGCCTGCAGTCTGAAGTTCATGTCAACACTGCTAAACTAAGTAGTGCCAATTTCAGATGACGTCAAGTATAACTATTTCACACCAATGTGTTTTACTTGTACTCCCAGCTGATGTTAGAGGCCAAGCATTCTCACACAGCCATTCTTGCTGTATGTAGTGGGTGAGGCATATAAGTGTTAAACAAATGTCACATACACAGTGACTTGCTTCTAGGGGATGTGGCCAACATTGACGTTCATCATGTAGGTACCTTGTGCGTAGCTATCTGCCCACAATATTTCTGCACTCTTGTACTGACACTCTGTGACTATAGACATGTTACATCGCATCACAAATCTCCAGCAAAGTAGATGTGTCACTGTTAGAAATAGGGTCTTTGGTTGACAGTCAGGTTACCCCCTGTCAAGCAAGGACCCTCACTCTTGTCAGGGTAAAAGAGAATCACCCTCAGCTAACCCTTGCTTACCCCCTTGGTAGCTTGGCAGAGCAGAAAGCTTAACTTCAGAGTGCGAGGTGTAAAGTATTTGTACCAACACACACAGTAACTTAATGAAAACACTACAAAATGGCACAACACCAGTTTAGACAAATAGGGAATATTTATCTAAACAAAACAAGACCAAAACGACACAAATCCGACATACACAAGTCAAGTTATGAATTTTTAAAGATTAAACTCAAAAATAGCGCTTAGAAACACAAAATGCTTCGATGAGGTGTTAACACGGCGTCATGACGGAGTGGTTCCCAACAAGCCGACACCAACAGCACCGGACACAGTCGCGTAGACCCCCAAGTACAGTACCTTTGGTGAAGAGTGAAAACAAGTCAATGCGCAAAGTCGGGGATCGCGGCGTCTGTGCGAAACGTTGAATCCACGCACTCCGAGCGGCGTCGGTCACTACATGGTGCGGCTACTTCCATGGACTCACGGACTTCAGCGGGGCTGCAGCGGCGTCGGGCATGTGAAGGTCGTCGCGTTCCAGTGAAGATCACAGAGTCGGTTGCAGGCGGCATCACCGGATTCAGCAGCGGCGTCAGTCCGAAGTCGTCCGAAGTAGATTTCCTTGGATTTCCACCAGCTTTCCTTTCAAGGGCCCAGGGACTGGATAGGGCACCACTTGTCGGAGCAGGAGTCTCTCCAGAGACTCCAGGTGCTGGCAGAGAGAAGTCTTTGCTGTCCCTGAGACTTCAAACAACAGGAGGCAAGCTCTAAATCAAGCCCTTGGAGATTTCTTCACAAGATGGAAGGCACACAAAGTCCAGTCTTTGCCCTCTTACTCTGGCAGGAGCAGCAACTGCAGGATAGCTCCACAAAGCACAGTCACAGGCAGGGCAGCTCTTCATCCTCAGCTCTTCAGCTCTTCTCCAGGCAGAGGTTCCTCTTGTTTCCAGAAGTGTTCTAAAGTCTGTGGTTTTGGGTGCCCTTCTTATACCCAATTTCTCCTTTATAGTAGGCCTACTTCAAAGTAAAGTCTCTTTGAATGTGAAACCCTGCCTTTCCCAGGCCAGGCCCCAGACACTCACCAGGGGGTCGGAGACGGCATTGTGTGAGGACAGGCACAGCCCTTTCAGGTGTAAGTGACCACTCTTCCCCTCCCTCCTAGCACAGATGGCTCATCAGGAAATGCAGACTACACCCCAGATACCTTTGTGTCACTGTCTAGTGTGAGGTGCAACCAGCCCAACTGTCAACCTGACCCAGACAGGGAATCCACAAACAGGCAGAGTCACAGAAATGGTATAAGCAAGTAGAAATGCTCACTTTCTAAAAGTGGCATTTTCAAACACACCATCTTAAAATCAAATTTACTAAAAGATGTGCTTTTAAATTGTGAGCTCAGAGACCCCAAACTCCACATGGCCATCCGCTCCCAAAGGGAATCTACACTTTAATCATATTTAAAGGTAGCCCCCATGTTAACCTATGAGAGGGACAGACCTTGCAACTGTGAAAAACAAATGTAGCAATATTTCACTGTCAGGACATATAAAACACATTACTATGGGCCTCATTACAACTTTAGAGGAGGTGTTAATCCGTCCCAAATGTGACGGATATACCACCAGCCGTATTACGAGTTCCATAGGATATAATGGACTCGTAATACGGCTGGTGGTAAATCCGTCACTTTACCGTCACTTTTGGGAAGGATTAACACCTCCTCCAAAGTTGTAATCAGGCCCTATATGTCCTACCTTAACAATACACTGCACCCTGCCCTTGGGGTTACCTAGGGCCTACCTTAGGGGTGCATTACATGTGAGAAAAGGGAGGGTTTAGGCCTGGCAAGTGGGTACACTTACCAAGTCGAATTTACAGTTAAAACTGCTCACACAGACACTGCAATGGCAGGTCTGAGACATGATTATAGAGATACTCATGTGGGTGGCACAACCAGTGCTGCAAGCCCACTAGTAGCATTTGATTTACAGGCCCTGGCACCTCCAGTGCACTTTACTAGGGACTTACTAGTAAATCAAATATGCCAATCATGGATAAACCAATCAACAATACAATTTACACATCGAGCATATGCACTTTAGCACTGGTTAGCACTGGTAAAGTGCTCAGAGTTCAAAAGCCAACAGCAACAGGTCAGAAAAAATAGGAGGCAGGAGGCAAAAAGATTGGGGATGACCCTGCATAAGCAAAAAAGTCCAACAGTCACATTACACACAGACAAAGTGGTTGTGTAGGTGCTGTTTATTTTAAGGTGCTGTAGTGCAATATTTACATTGTCCAGGTCTGTGATCCCATTAGTGTAAACTATCCTATTGTGACACAACATAAGTGCAGGGTTGAGGGACATGTCATTGAACATGCTGGGGTGAAGTGTCGTTCAGTGCAGGGGAACATAAATTGCCAGTGGAGTAGTGAGAGACAATTGCAGTCCATAGTGGAAAGGTTAACAGTGTGTCGGTGAAGAGTGCATGTTACCAACTGTAGCAACACTGGCATATTGTCAAGCACAGGACAAAGGGAAATCACTGCCCATGTTGCATGGACTGGTGCTACCGGGTACTCCTACGGGTGAAGATGATCTGTTTCACATCTTCATCCTCTGATGTGTGTGTATTGTCTCCTCTGCCCTTGATGGTGGTGGTGGTGAGGTTGAGGGGGCCACACACACTTCAGTGGTTGGAGAAGTGGACAACAAATTCCAGGCAGCTGCCATCTGTGGAAGTACATATGGCATCACTACAGCAAGGAGGAGCTGCTGATTATTGAATATGGCAGCAACATCCCTGCGGTAGGCAGCCATGTCTGCCCTGAGGGAGGTCAGTTGCCGGTGCAAGGAGTCCTGCTTGTTGTCATGCATGCAGCAGCAAGATTGGGAGGGCAGGTGTTGTGGCAACTCCCTCACGGGAATGGTTAGGTCCCTCACACACTGTTGGACTCCATGCAGTGGGGATTGTGTGCCTTGTTTGGCTGCTGTCTGTTCAGTGGCCGTTATGATGCACATGTGCATACCCTCAAGGTTGGCTGCCATAGTTTGCATCCCCAGCCACACCTCCTTGGCCAGCTCCCGCTGGACTCCCACTACTGTCCTCTCAGAGGTGGGCCCTGTGTGATCAGAGTTCTCAGCTGTGTTTGAACTGGCAGGTCGTACTATTGGGGTGGTGGGTGGGTCCTCTGGGGTGGCTGCTACATGAATGCTCCTTCTTGCAACTGGAGGTGGTGTCTGGAGGGTTCCCAGGACATCTTGGAGGGTTTCCTGGCTGATGGTTGTCAGCTGGTCATCCAGGTTATCAGGGTAGTCCAGGACAGGCAGATCCACAGGAGAGCCATCGTCCTCTGCAATGAGATATTGTACAATTAGTGTGCCTGTGTTGTGCCAGTTGTAATGTGACGTCACTGACTTCCTAATGGTGGTACATTGTCATCTTGGTTCCCATGCATTGATCCTGTCCTTAATGTTTGCAGTCTCTCAGCCCTATGCCCCACATGTATGTCACATGTAGTGAAGGGCAGTTTGCGCAATTGTCTGCGTCACATCTTCTAGGTGTGGGTTCTGTCCAATTTGTGGATTGACACCATCCTGTCCTCATCAACCCTCCCTCTGTTTCCAGTTGCATGGTGAGACCTTGCAATGAATGTTGGTGTGCTGATGCCACAGCACCACACATGACAATATGGCCCTATCCCAGTCTCATTTTTCACATACACCTATGGGATGCTGAGACCTAGCACCACCTCATGCATGGCATTGCCTGGAGACAATGCACTTGTTACCATTGGTAGTTCCTCATGTTGATGTTTGCGTATGTGTGCTACATTGCATTGCACTGATGGACCTGGCAGAGTTCCAATCCTCTTGTGACTGTGCAGGTGTTTTTGTCTTTCTACACACATATGTCCTCCCCCTCAATGTAGTTGTCTTGGAACTATGATACCTGAGATGTGGCATGGTGGCATTGCAGCTAATGTGACACAGGCACAGGACTAAACCCAGGGATGGCCAGCATGGGAATGAGATTATTGATGTGTACATTGTTATGTACGTGACAGTGCCTGATGGTTATTGAGTCTATAGACATGAAGTTGCACTTGGATAGAGATGGATGGGGATTGATCACATAGTCATACTGAACCCTCATTTCGAGTGTGTTTGTTCTATGGACACCTAACTGCCATTTCCAGCGCAAACAGCACTGGTAGTTGTGGCAACTGTTGTCAATGGGGAAAGCCGCTTGAGCCAATGGCCTGAGACTGGGCATGTTCCTATAGTTTACATTCTGACAATACCAGCTGTCCTGTGACACCGGGCCAGTTTTACGTTCTACCCTTCCCTCCTGGTCTGCTTCAGCATTTCCACCAGCCTTGGCATGGTGGTATACCCCCATGCAAAGGTTGTTGGTGTTGTGCTGTGGCCCTGGATGTCCCTTCACAGTCCATGCACCTGGCATGGGCAGTGCAGGAGGTCCCATGCCCTGACTCTTTGCCCTTTCCACTGCCAGATTTGCAGGGCTAACATGCGTTGTGTAGTAGATATGTGCCTCCCCCTTCTTGCACTTGACATTTTGGCATTTTTGTCCCCCATGTAACTTACCCTGCATATGTGTTGTTTCCTGGTAGTCTGCGCTGTCCTGTCCTGCGATACCAGTGACAATTTCCTCCGAGATGACCGCTGCAACCATCTCCTCCATCTCATCCAGGTCCTCTCGTGGTGCTGGACTCCCACCTCCGGTCTGCAGTGCTGCTTTCCTGTTTCTTGCCATTTTTTCCTTTGTCCTCCGCTTGCAGTCATGCCAGCATTTCTTGCACTCAGTGACAGTTCTCCTGACCTCTGCCACACTGTAAGTCTTGTCCACAATCTGCTGCCAAATTGCCTCTCTCCTTCCAATTGGCAATTTAGAGGTGATGAAGAGTTGATGTTGGTGCTCCGTCACCTCTCTCACCAGTATTTCATGCTCCTCTGCGCTGAAGCGACACTTCCTCTTTTTCTTGTCTTTCCCCTGGGTCTTGTCTGTGTCCTCCTGGCTGGTTCCTGGTTGTCTGGGGTATCCCTGGGGGCTCTCCTGGCTTTATGGATCCACCTTGCCTCTCCTTTGCACTGTTTGCTTCGTTAGCGTCACTTTTAGATGCTATTGCAGGCAAAAATGGTGCATTTCCGTTTTGCGATGTGTTTACATGCTGTAAACTGGATTTGAGTAATTTTTCCTGCATTAACGTCATTTTGCCTTACAACAAGGCGCAATGGTTAGCGTGAGGAAAAATGACTCTAACATATTCTTAGCGCCACCCAGCGTCATAGTATAAACATGACGCATGGGTGGTGTTAAAAAATGGCGTTGGACAGCGCTAAACTTTTTGACGCAAAACTGCGTTTGCGCAGTTTTGCGTTAAAAAGTATAAATCTGCCCCTATATTTTGTATGTTTGTGCTGCTTTTGCGTCAAAAAATGAAGCAAATGCAGCGCAAAAAAAGTATAAATATAGGCTTTGGTATCCCAAGTTACTGAATTTCTTATACACTTTCTAAATGATTTTTCTGAATTACAAAAATTAGCCCCGACACAGAAAAGCGTGGTTAAAACAGGACTGCAAACGAGACTCTATAGAGAGTGGAAAGACAAACAGGGAAGAGTCCCCTTCCTTATTACTGTCAACTGTGAATGTGTTTGTTTTACGTTGTCATGTGAGTTTCATTGCAAGCCTGTTTATGAAAACCATGTTTCAGACTATCTTTTGCGTTAAGGGTATGCTTTATTACAGCTGCTTAGGGACCCCAAAGTTGGCCGAAATTGTGACTCAAAGATAATATATTATTCTTTTCTTAATAACCCTTGCAGGCTTTGTTTGGTGTGTACACAGATTTTCTTTAACACTTCATTGAAAACTATGGCGGTAGGCACTGATAGGGGTCTCCCCTGCCCCCCATCCCCTCCCCAGAGTCCTCCCCCACCCTCTCCTGCCCCCTGCACATATACACACCCACACGCGCACCCATACACACACATGCACACACGCATACCCACCTCCACACACGCATGCACACATACATACCCACGCACCACAACACACACAACATAGCTTGCCACACACATGCATCCACAACACACTCACAATCACTCATTCAAGCATGCATCCAACGGGACTCACACCCGCATGCACGCATCCCAAAACATACACACCCCCACCCCCACATACACACGACACCCACCACCCCCCTCCGGTCAGAGAACCCGACTTACCTGCTTGCAGGGGGTCCTCTGGATGGAGACGGTCCACAGCGCTACTGTCAGCAGCAGCGTCCTCCTGCAAAACACCGTCAGGCCATATCATTGCTCATGATATGTTCGGCAGTGTTTTGCTGGCGTGGCGGTGCTGCTGTCAGCAGCACCGCCTTACCGCCGTCTGCCGCCATGACCGTCAGCGGTGTTCCGCCAGATTTCTGGCAGAATACCGTAGGCGGTCATTATTACGTGTTTCCGGCTGGTAGCCACGGCGGCGGTATGTTGGTGGTTGTTGCCGTGGCGGTAGGCGGTCAGTACCGCCAATGTTGTAATGAAGGCCTATATGTTGTTTAGCCATACCTAGCGCCTCTAAAGCTATTGCCAAAGAAAGAAAAAAAAAATGCTACATCTGCATCCCCCAAATCATCCTTGCAATAACTGCCAGGGTGACTGCTAAAACCTATGCACATATACTGTAAGGCACTTTCACTGAGTAATTAATTAACACCCATCACTGGATGCAGGTCCCGCCCCCTTCTGAGACCTCATACTACAGAAACTTTTCAATGATGCAAAACATACTGTAATGTATTTACAGTGTTCTGATACTTGTGTAATTTAGTCTTTTTTAAAAGAGCTAAATTTGTTTTTCACTACACTTGCTATTTACATAATTAATACAATGTCTAGCATTTATCCAAAATGTATTTTCACCATTTTCTTTAATGTAAACATAGCAAAGCAGTGCACATCCAGGAATCAGCTTGCTTTGCTTTGCTGCAAAACTCCAGTTTGTAGTAGTGTTGGCTTAATGATCATGGTGCAATTCGATTTACCGTGTATTCCACCTGTGAAAAGTTTCCATATTAGAGTGATCATTAAGCACGACTTACTCCCTTTTTATGGGCGAGCACAGAGCGCTCCGTCCATCAAGTAATCTCTCTTTGGGCTTCAAACCACGCCCAGGTCACGTCAGTCTCTTTCATTGGTTCCTGGGCTTGTTCTTTAAAATCTGCTTGCTTTCATTTGTGAAAGGTATGCATACGTCATGTCTTTTCCGGTGTTTAGCCCGCCTACACAGCACCAATAAACCACTAGAAACATACAAGGCTCGATGTTTTGAGCCTGGTGTCTGGACTACTTTATCTGTTACTTTTCCCCGCAGCGCGATGGGGTTTATATAGCGCGATCATGCTCCGTTTTTTCGTTTTCAATTTCAGCGCGATCGTGCTGCATTTTACATAGCGCGATCGCGCTGTGTTTTTTTTCTTTTAATTTGTGTGACAAGAAAAGTTAGGTTAGGAGTTTACAATGCAAAAAGCTCCAACTCGAGCAAATGCGAGCCCCGTTGCATTGAAAATGCTTGTTAGGTTGAGCGAGCAAGCACTCTGACGTGTTGTAATCTATTGGTGGGCTTTTAACCACACCCAGCGCATGCCCATTACTATCACTCGTTCATGGGCTTTCCTTTCAAATATCGTTTATTATTGGTATATGCTTTACGTTTGTCTCTCCTTGGGGCAGTTTTGTTACCGGGTTGGCCATCGACCCTGTTACATGGATAACTGCATGTTTGCCGAAACGTTTGACTGCGATCAAACTTCGTTTTCCTTTCGGGCCTTTCCATCGCGCTCATGCTCATCGCGGCCGTGGTGCTTTGAAAGAGCTTGCTTATGTCAACTGTTTTACTTTTCATTTTTATTTTATGTGTTAAGAATAGCCCAGTTAGGAATTTGCAACGCTAATAGCTCTAACTCGAGCAAACACGAGACCCATTGCATTACAAATGCTTATTTTATTTTCACTTTGGCTGATGAGTTCATGAGCGCCACTTTTTGAAGGTTAACTGTGTGCAAATACCCCCAACTCTGTCACATCAAACCTAAATAAAGCAAACTAAGAATATTAGTTGCGATAACGAATTCTGGCGGCATGAGCTGCATTTCATAATCCATGACTTATAAAGAAAATAGTGCGCAGGTTTTTAAAAATGTTCAGGTAAACTGGTGCAGCTCCTAGTAACACGAACGACCCAATTCGACGCCGATGATTAATGATCGCGTGCACTGTCTGGGGTGTCAGGAGGGAGTCACGCTGCATACAATGGCGCTCATTTACCATCGTGCGTGTTTCTTGCACAGGTGTCTCTCCGCATTTCCTCGTAGTTCGTCC
Organism: Pleurodeles waltl; assembly: GCF_031143425.1. Lineage (NCBI taxonomy): Eukaryota > Metazoa > Chordata > Amphibia > Caudata > Salamandridae > Pleurodeles > Pleurodeles waltl. The sequence goes on along the minus strand of NC_090446.1, from coordinate 841,152,324 downwards.
CCAAAGTGAATTTGGTTTCCATCAAAGCTTCTGTAATTTGACGGGGTTCTTCTTTGCTGATGGGCGAGAGAGTGAATTATTCTGAAAACTGAGTCGCAGCAGTGCGCGCGAGGGAACTGAGATAAGTAGGGAGGCGTGTCGCTGGCCATTTTTCACTCCAAGACAATTTCTGTCTGTCATTGCTCTGTTTAGGCTGCGCCTCCGTAGGTTTGACCTTTTTATTTTCAAGCTGTGCATTCATGCACGATTTTAGATTAAATAGTTTGACGAGGATTTGCCCTTCATTCATAGTCTATGTTGGACGAAAACACGCCTGTTTCATTTAGTTTAGGGAAGGTATATCCATATATGCTACGCCCTCATAGGGTCAGAATTTTATCTATTGCAGTATTTTGATTGTCAATCAGTCGGTAGTCACATGGGGTGCGTTAGTCCTTCTCAAGGATAGCAGCAGGCTGCAGACAGGTTATTAATGCAATTGTAGGCTGAGGTGGGTTTAGCTGAAAAAGGTTTGTCAGTTCATAGCAGATGGGGCAAGCGTTTGGAAAGTGTCAAATTAATGACAGGGTACCAGGATGTTCTAACCAATATATAGTCTGACTGAAACATTGGGTGCTAAATATCCTTTTACAAATACATCACCCATTGGAGTTAATAAAAAAATCTACATAACTTGGGACAATATTTTTGTGAACAATATTTAGGACCCAATATTTCTGTCAGACAATATTTTTGCTAATGGAAATCTGACATACAACCAGACTGATCGATATTGCTAAGACACAATGCAATGTCCGTAGGGTGCAATATCCAGTTTTGAGCTGGTGAGGACCTTCATTGCAAGCACGTTGTGCAGACCAGTCTGTTGCACCTAAACAGCCAAAAAAGTATTGTAAACAGAAATAACATCTGAAATAAATATTGTGTCCTAAATATTGTTTACGAAAATATCACACAATTTGATGTAGGTTTTCTGTTATGAAATTCAATGAGACAATATTTTTGTGGATGATATTTAGGACACCATACTTATCAGGCGTGGCCCGTCCTTTAGGGTGGAGGGGCCACGCCTCCCCACCTTTGCCCCTCATGAAGAGTGCCGGTCAGGCTGAACAAAGGTCAGCCTAACAGACACTCTTCATGTTAAGGTCAGGCAGCCAGGGGCAGACATGCGCAATTTGCACAGACTCCTGGCAGCCTGAGCTGAACGGTGCTGGGCTGAAGAGGTCACAGCTGCTGTGGGCGTGACCTCTTCGGCTCAGCAAAGGTGCCTCGAGGCCCTCCCCGGGTAACGAGGGAAGCATCACCCATTGACTTCAACCTGGGTGCTTCAGGTTTAAGCCCTGAAGTGCCCAGGGCGAGTGCCAATCAGTGACACCTCGTCACAGAGTGGGGTCAGCAGTGTCACTGACCCATCCCACTCTGTGACGAAGTTGGGACTGATGCCTTCCCTCACTGGCTGACAACCAGTGAGGGAAGGCAGCAGTCCCAACCCTCCTGGGACTTCCGAGGCTGAAGGTAAGTGTGTGTGTGTGTGATCTTTTTAAATGAATGGTGCATGCGTGCATGTTTGAATGTTGATGAGTGTTGTTAATGGATGTGTGTGTGTGTGTGTGTGTGAAAGAATGAATGTGAGTGTGCTTCCCGCCCACCCCCTCCCTCCTAAAACTGCCGGCCGCCACTGACATTTATGTTAGACAATACTCTCATTACGATGTTCTGTCACCATATCCCGTTGAGCGCATGTGCTATCTCATAGAGAGTTCTGCAAGGAAATCTGAGTTGTCAGTTTAAATTTAACCCAGGCTAAATTTCACTTACGCTGGTGTAATCTTGTTTAATTTCCAGCACTTTGAGTTGTGATTATTACACATAATTGGTGACATTATACCGTTACACCATGTCATGTAATTGAGATATTTAGGTAGAAGTTTCAATGTGGGGGCACAGGAACAATGCAAATAAATCGAACGTTAGCGACTGTTTGCGTCACCCATGATTTTGCCCTGTTTTTCTAGCACAAAATGTGTTACTTCCAAAACGGAAGTAAGCTAAACAATAGCGCAATATTATGACCAATATTTTGCATAGTAACACATAATTTTGTGTAATTTCTGCGTACTTTGGCCCATATTTATACTCTGTTTGCACTGAATGTGCGTCAAAAATTTTGACGCACATTCGGAGCAAACCTTGCCCCATATTTAAACTTTGACGCCTGAGCCCGCGGACGTCAAAATTCCACCGTGTGCGTCATTTTTTAGAAGCGGGAAACTGCCTTGCGTTAATGATATGCAAGGTAGGCGATCCCTTCCAAAAAATGACTTTAAGGCCTGTGCGCCTTATTTATACCCCAGCATCATTTTGACGCACAGGAGGGGGTGGGCCTTAAAAAACGGCGCATAGCCTGATGTGCACCGTTTTTTAACGCCTGGGACAGGGCAGGCGTTAAAGTATCTGTGGACTCAGAAGGAGTCCAGAGGTGCCCTCCCCTGCCCCCAGTAACACCCCCTGCCACCCTCACCCACCCCTGGAGGACACCCATGGATGGGGGGACCCATCCCAGGTCAGTAAAGGTAAGTTGAGGTAAGTATTTTTTAAAGTTTTTTTTAAGTGGCATAGGGGGGCCTAATTTGGGCCCCCCTACATGCCACTATGCCCAATGACCATGCCCAGGGGACAGAAGTCCCCTGGGCATGGCCATTGGGCAAGGGGGCATGACTCCTGTCTTTGCTAAGACAGGAGTCATGTCAATGGGGGTTGTGCAGAAAAAAAAATGGCGTAAGTCAGGTTTGAGGCCTGATTTTTGTCTCAGACCTGACTTGCACCTTTTTTTGACGCACAACCCCCATTGTCCCCTACGATGGCGCTGCCTGGTGTGAGTCATTTTTTTTTTACTCAGACCAGTCCGAAGCGCCAGCTAACGTCATTCCTTAAATAAGGCACCCGCATGGCGCTCTGGAATGGCGTTAGCCGGCGGTAAGATTTTTCACGCACAACTGTGTTGGCGCAGTTGTGCGTCAAAAAGTATAAATATGGCCCTTTGTGTCATTTCTGCAAAGGTAATTATATGAACGTTACCCAGGCTTAGCTTAAACTACTCTACAATATTTTCCTGCTAGAGGCCCCAAACCTTTTAGAATGTCCACGCAATACTGGGAGAAACCACAGTCTGCGTCTACCATATTATGGGCCTTCAAGAGCGCTTCACATGAAGAGACACTGACAGTTTATTTTGGTTGCACCCTGACCTTCCTTTGAAGGAGTTTCTGGAACAACCACCCCCTCAGGGGTTGGTGTCTTTAGACTGAAGTCATAGTGCAATCCTTGTGTGGGGGCCTGATGGTAAATGGGATCCTAGGTAATCCCTACTACTATTTGCAGGTCTCATCCTTGGTGGCAAATAGTTGGCACGTTCCTCCAAGGTCTATTTGCCCTCATGCATGAAACAGCTATATAGTACGGACAAAGAGGCAAAAGCATTCCTACATTTGCATGCCACCATGCCCAGATACAGTGAAGGAACATTTACTTTTCACAGGTGCAAAATGCATGCTCCCACACAGTGAAAAGTATACACGTAACTGTACAAGAGCCTGCTACAGTTTATGTAAAATGGAGGAGCCTCTGGCGTGCTGAAGAAGCTGCAAATGTCTTTTGTGCTCTAAGGGGATAACTGTAGCATATCTAATGGGCTTTAGTACAGCAAATCACTGCATTCTGGCAATGGTTGTTGTGATTTAAACAAACAGGACAGATGATTATGCTTTGTTAAACAAAAGCTTAGGTGTGAAATCTCTTATGCCCTTGCAGACACTGGATGATGAGGCACGCGTATGCAGGACTAGCGGGGGGATCAAAGGGGTGTATTTCTTTCCTTTGACACATTAGTTAAGGCAAACCCATGTAAGTGCAATGTTCGAATAGTGGAAGGACCTTCCTTACTGGGACACTGTTGGAAAGTACAGTAGATGCTGCCATCTGGGCTTCGGTAAACCCGCTACTTTGGGGAAGAACGACATCTCACTGGCTTGTTGTGTGTAAAAGGCTGCTTTATTGGAAACAGGTGCACTCACATTTACTTATACCCGAGGCCTTCCACCTCACAAAACTAAAGCCTCACTAGACATCAATTTTCCTATTACCTCTCTCCCCCCACCCCCACCCCTCCCACCCCCTCCCCTTACTTTGAACCACATGTCCTATTAACCTTCTGACTGTAACTCCTCTTGTCATAATCCAAACATCAATGTTACTAGTCTCCTAAAGTCCAACTATCTGTCCTAATTGTCCTGCTGTCGTCCACTCCCTTTTCCACCTGCAAATATGTTGTTGGCACTGCTGTCCTTCCCTGTTGTCATATTCCTGCGATCTGGCCCAATCCCCGCCACCAGTGAAAGGCGCACTCTCGCCTTTTCCTGCCCCCCAATCCGTCTCTGCTCCTTCCGTCTAAACCTCTCGGAAGAGAGCCTTCAAAGTTTCCTTCAACTGCAGCAGGTATAGCTCCATGCCCATGAAGGACAAGTGCACCCCGTCATCCCTAAAAAACTCTTTGTCCTCAAACTTCAGGTCGCCGTGCTCCAAGCATGTGATACCCTGGCTGACGCAAAAAGCTCTCATTTCCTTGTTTATTTTCCTCCTTGCTTTCTCTATAGCCCCTGGCTTCCGTGCCCCCCTCCAAACTCTGCGGGGTACAAACGTTGTCCATACCAGATGGCACCCATGCCAAAATCTTTTTATCTCCAACAAGTCACCCTTCATGTCCTTGATGACGTCTAGCCCAGTCCTCTGCACCAAGTGATTCTCCCCTAAATGCAGGAGCAAAACATCTGGACAAAACCCCTGGCCTCTCAAGTCCTTCAAAGTCAACAACTGTCTCCACTTCATCCTCCCTTTCCCTGACCACCTCACCCTATATCTGCCTCTTTCCAGCCCTAAGTTGTCCCACATTGCTGTAGCCCGAGCTTGACGTTGCGCCCACTTCACAAATGAGAGTCCAACGACCCATACGTGCAGAAACTGTACCTCCGGGCCCGGCATAGAACCTGTGATAAAAGGAAAAAACCATGTCACTCGACTAAACAGGCAAACCTGACCCCCCTTTCCACACGTAACGCCTATACGCATTCGACTTCCATCTCCCCAAAACCATTATCCGACTGTCCGCCCACCCTCTACATCCTGCTTCCGTCCCCATCCCGATCCGAAAAGAATGAGTACTGAACTGTAACTCATTCTGGCCAATGTGCCGAAAGCCCGACCGTAACACACCCAATAACTGGTGGGGTGACACCCGCTCCCCTGACCGATGCCTAAAAACCCCTTGCCCTTTTTCCCAAGTCATCCGTCTCAACTCACGCGCCCAACGAAAAGGACACACGGAGCAGTCCGGGTAAGATGCCAAGACCACCCGCGCCCCAAACCCTTGTTGGTCTGTTTTAGAGCTCCCGATTCGCACTACCAAATGACCACGTCCAAAAGCCACGTCGTCCCACGTCACCTCACTTTGTCCCCAGGAGCTCCGACACCCTGAAAGCTCCAAAAAACATCCAGGTCATCAAAGTACCAAAGAGTAGGCATTCGAACCCATCATAACAAATGCTCCCAAGAACCTGCGTCACTTCTTTCAGTAAATCCAGCGTCAATGATTGTCTTTTTGACCCTTGTCTTCCGTCTTCTCTTTCTTAACCATCCAGAATACGCTGTCCCAACTCACCCGCTGATGGGGGGTAACCCTATAACAGTTTGCCCATAAATGCAATGCCTGCCAATTTCCCGGAGATGGTAACCCTGGACTGTCGTCTCTCCAACAACTCCATGATAAAACGTACCACATTGTCCACTCAATCGCGTTCGTCATCCCTACGACAGGCTCCTGATCGCGTGAATTCCTTCCACGCCCGCATATACGCCTGCTATGTGGATGGCGCCAACAAGTTCAACAGCAGTCGAAGCATTCTGTCTCTCCTGCTGACCACGAAACCTCGGGCATCCGCGTCCTGCACAAGTCTTCGCCCGCAACCAGCCCATGGAATCTCTCCCACTGTGAACGAGACAAAGCATCTGCAATGTCATTGCTCAATCCCGGCACGTGTTGAGCAGTAAAATGAATATCACGACGTAGACAGTGAAGCACAAAAACTCGTTGTAACCGTAACACCTGCAGTTCCCTTGCAGACTGTCTATTAACTAAATGCACAACTGCTAAATTGTCCACACGGACAGAGGAGGAAAAGGACCCTCCGGTGCTCCAATAGATGTCCCCAGACGCAGACCGCAACGATGAGGAGGAACAATTAGAGAAAAGCAATACTCCGCCCACCCTGGGTCCATGCCGCCGGCCACGACTCGGCACAATACTTACCCTCCCAGTAAACACCAAACCCCGACCCTCTGGCCGCATCTGAGAAAATTTGCACGTCCCAGTCCATGACCTGCCATGTCTGCAAAGGAAGACCATTAAACCGTTCCAGAAAAATGCCCCACATACTCAAGTCCTCTTTGACCCTTGCACGCAGCCGCACATGATGGTGCGGCAGCTGCTTGCCCGCCAGGGCCATGCCCAGTCTTCGACAAAAAGTCCGTCCGGCCCGCACGACCCGACACGCAAAGTTGAGATGACCCAGTAACACCTGAATGTCCCTCACTGTCACCTTACGTCTCCTCAAGATCTCCGCAAGCGTCCTCACCATGACCGCCTTCTTCTCAAGGGGCAACCTCGTCACCATTGTGTGAGTATCCAACTCAATGCCCAGAAAAGTCAGCACCGCACAAGGCCCAACCGTTCTCTCGGGGGCCAGGGGCACACCCAGGTCCCCCATAAGATCCCGAAATCACCGCAGGACGAACGCACATAGGTCTGACTCTGGCGGCCCCACAAAAAAGAAATCGTCCAAATAATGCATCACCGCAGTATGTCCTGTTGCTGTAGCAAAGTCCCACTGTAGAAACGTGCTGAAGCACTCAGACAAAGCACATGAAATGGAACAGCCCATGGGGAGCGCCCTGTCCACATACAAGTGGCCTCCAAACTGAATACCAAACAATTCAAAATCGCTGGGGTGCACAGGCAGCAGTCTAAAAGCCGACTTAATATCAGTCTTGGCGATCAAGGCCCATTGTCCGAAAATCTGCACCAAGTCAATGGCCACGTCAACCGACGCATAGGACACCTTGGTCCGTTCCACTGGAATGAAATCGTTAATCGAGGACCCCTCGGGCCACGACAAATGATGTATGAGTCTGTAATGTCCCGGCTCCTTCTTAGGAACAACCCTGATGGGGGAAACCATGAGATTCTCCATCGGCCAGTCCCTGATCAGCCCTGCCATGCGACCCTCTTCTATTTCCTTTTGCAGCTTGTCCTCTTTCCCAGTCACCGATCATAAATTCTCTGCCCACCGGCATACCCGTGGCCCTTCGTATCCGAAGGAAAAACCCTCCACGAAGCCGTGGGACAAAAGTGTAGCGGCCTGTCTGTCACCGTACGCGCGCAACCACAGGTCCAATCTGTCCATTCTAACCGGCGTATGAGCCTTTTCCCAAAGGCCCCTGTCCTCCCCTATATCGCCCTGACTGCTGATTTCCCAAGTTGCTTCCCCCAGGCTGCTGACCCTGCCCTGTGCCGGCAACCCCTTGTGTTTGCTGGGGCATTACAATGCAAGATCGTGTGTCGTCCCGCGCAACAAGAGCATTTGTGTAGAAATTTACAGTATTCACGGGTGCACAGACCCTTGTTGTAGTCCCAACATGCCCCTGTCTTGGCGGGACCGCTCCCTGTTGCGGACCCACCCTTTGCTGCAGTGCCTGCCCCACCCTGAGTGAGGCGCTCTCGAAAGGGCCGGTAGGTAATAGGCAAGCCACTGGCCGTAAACACCATCTTACCAAATTTTGCGGGCCCCAAAGTATGCTGCCAGAGATCCGTGTCAATCTCACCCCACTTAACCTCCTCATCAGCCGCCGAAATTCCTCTTCATACTGTACCCAGGTGTAACCACCGTAATTAATACGCCTTCCTAATGACGTCCATTCACTTAAAGAGCGCCACAGCCCTTTCAGGAAAGCGCTCACTATATACGCTGGCATATATTAAGAACTCAGCCGTCCAATTTCCGATAGTGACCGGCACTTTAGGCCGCTGGACAAGCTCGTTCTCCTCCTCTTTCGAACCCTCTTTTGCCCTGATTTCCCGATGCAGCAATTTTAGCTCGTCCACATATTCCCCCTTCCAAATCTTTTCCTTAGTGGTCAACATTAAGTGGGATCCCAAAGGGTTCGCCGTCCCCATGTATGGCAACTTTTTGGCCTTGTCTGCTCCGACAACGGACTTGCCCGTCCCCGATTCCATCACCTCCTCCTCCTTCGCGTCCCCCGAAGATGTCCCTTTGTCCTGCTGTGACCCTTTGTCTACCTTGTCCCCCTCAACCTGATCAGGCCCGACCCCAACATCCGCGACGTAAACCCCTTCATACAGCCGACCCTGAGTATCGCCTACCTTCGCTTCCACTGCCACCGAAACAGCCCCAGTGCGCACCGCACTGCACCTCTTACCTGCCTTCAACACTTGAGGCCGCTCCAGTGTCTCCTCCATAGTGGAACTTGCTGTCTGCGGTCCTATTCCGGGGCCTGAAACGACTGAACAACAGCGTTAGACGCTCCACCATGCACCCTTGTTTTCCTCCCGCAGCTCCCCTTCCTCCAGACTGTCCTCATCATAATCCAATTCCTCCATTACGTCAAACCCGTCATCCACCACAGGCAGGGCGTCCCCAAAAACCCTTGCCTGCACCTGTGCTGAGTCCACTGACCACTGTGCAGATCCTGTAAAGGCCTTATCAGGTTGTCGCTCCCGCAGAGAAACCGGGACGGGGGCGCAGAACCCACTCCGCCACTGACTTCTCTAGGCATCCTCCGGCTGGCCGCACTCGGCCCCACCATCACTTCTTCCTGGGGTCCTCGGGCCGCCCCTGACCCGCCCAGGTCCCGACGCAGCCGCTCATCACCCTGCCACGAAAAGCCCGGAGTGCCGGTAAATCCTACTTGCCAGGAGCTCCCTGCCCCTTCAAAAACCTCCCAATCCCCTAATACCTCACCCTCCCCTTCCTCACCCTCCTCTACTCTGTCCTCCTCTAATCCCCTGACCTCCCCACCGTCACTAAAACTCTCATAGTATTCTGCCTGAGCATAGGTGCGGTGAGGAGGGAGTACTCGCAAGGTAATCCCATCCTCCTCTACCCCCCAGGCTCCCCCTTCCTCACCATCACTCCATTCCCAACTCACAGGCCCCCCAGCCCCCATTACCTCCTCAGCCCTTCTGACTTGCCTGATGACTCTCCATCCCCCCCAGCCTGACCTCCACCCACGTGGGCCTGCCTCTCTGTGGCCACCAGTCCTGAAAACCCCTCATCTTCCTGGCCTGCAGAGGCCCCATCCTGCCTAGGGACCCCGGGCCCCCCGACCCGTGTCGCCTGCACTGCGGGCTGATCTGCCCTTTTCCTACTTCGGCACGGAGCCGCAACCACGTGGCTCCGTGCAGCTGCCTTCATTTTCCCCAGGAGGGGGGGCCCGGGCCAGGGGCACGTGGGCCGCCGACACTCGCGGCCTCCGTGCACCCAGGCCCAGGCTGTGCACAGCGCCGCTTCCTGGGGTAGGCACGCGCCCCGGGGGAGACCCCCGGGGCGTGAAATTCAGCCCCGCGCAGCCTCGGGCCACAAGAGGGCCGGCCCTCCCACGGCCTCATATAACCACGCTTCCAGCCCTGCCCCTGTACCTTCCTCTGCCCCTCCTCCTTACCGCCTGCCTGTCGTCAGAAGCTCGCGGCGAGGAGCAGGCGATCACCGCTGCCGCCACGCCGCCGAAGGCCCGTCACGGTAGGCGCAATGGTCCTTCCACGCCCTCCTTCAGAATATCCAGATGGCCCGCCTCCCTCAGAAGACGGAGCGCCTCCTGCACCTTGCTCTCTGCCATGGCGTGGAACACCGTGTCGCACCAAACAAAATGGTGGTGACACCTAAAATGGCAGGATTAAATACCTGCCGCCACGTAGCCCAAAAAGCATCCAGCGGCGCCCGTGGACACTGTCACTTCCCCAAACCTCCCAGGGGGAGACCTCACTTTTCGGCGGTCCCCCCCGGGGCCTCCTTGTAGGTGGTAATCCTGTGTCAGAGCTCTGATACAGCTAATCTCTCCAGTAAGTTTAAAAGCACTTTCAAAAACACCTGATCCATTTGTCGGTGCTACCATATTGAGAAGTAGAGACTTCATGCATATGATATCTGTTTCTCTGGACCTGTAGATCAGACCATAGCTCTCAACAGAAGTTAGCATGCTCTTCTCTAAATCTTCCTACTGGATAATGCTACATTTTTCTTTACATGCACAGCTTAATGCCCTTTCTTACAAACTTGCTTTGCACACTAGATTTGCTAGTAGGATATCCCAGAGGGGCTCCTACAATTTTGAAAAATCTTTGCCTTGGTAAGTTTGGTAATTGGTTAACTCTCACTATTTACATTGCGAAATTACTAATGCCATTTTTAGAAACGATTATTCGTGTTTTAACAGGTCTTCATGATGCTTCTCAGTTGTAATCAACGCACATTTTCTTTGCTCACACGACAACTCCTTCGTCTTTCGTTTGGAAGTGTTAAAATCTTGGATTCCCTAATGTTTAGTAGTATGAGTGTCTGCAGCATGCACATCCAGGGATAATTCAACAAACAAAGGAACACGATCTCACGTGATGGGGAATCACCTATGTTTTTAGCAGGAATTATATTCGGCGTGTAGACAGGCTCATTCCCTTAAACATTAAACAAACCATACAATAGATTTCTTTGCTGTCTCATCTCAGGGTTTCTATGTGGATGTAAAAATTACTCATCCATTTGATGGATACTTGGAATTCTACTATTACAAGCCCTTGTTGGGACAAGGGTAGGAATGGAAACCAAAAACAGCCCTAAAAATAATGTTCAAACCACCCTCACTCTGCTAAAGACCACAACTAAAATAGAGTAGACAGGATAGGTGTGTGATAACAGCTCACCCTGCTCTGAAACCAGTCCCCTAGTCTACTGCCCTTTTGGGAAATGCCAGAGTTCCACAAGGGCCAGTCTGGCTCTTGTTAGGATAAAGCCTATAAGTAATATGTACAATTGTATGTGCCCAAAAAATTTCAGGAAAATGTCACACTATTATACAAGGTCCGTAAAAAAGTAGGCTGGTATCTCACATGATTTTTCTAGGCGAGTGCTTTCCTCACATAGAAAACGTACTCGAGATAGCAAGAGACTTGTTCAAGTCGAAATGTCACTGTGGCAGGCAAAATTGTTGCACATTTCACAAACTGTGAAATTCAGGAATTATTTGTGGTTATGACTACCAGTATCAAGTGCAGTTGTTTGGTTTATAAGTGGGGGCTTTTCCTTCCTAAAATGGGTGATTTTTCGAACCCTACTGAACACAAATCTGGAATGTATGAAAGGGCTCAGTGACATGCACTTTGTGTATATCTCTTTAATGTGCCCTTCAACAGCAAACAAAGAGTGTAGAACGTAAGATGACTCACTACTGCCTCTTCCTTTCTCAGAAAGTTAACCATATAAGAAATTCCTTAAGCTCCTTAAGTCAATTGACTAAAAAGCATTGACAATGCCAATATGTCAGCTTATGAAAGCACTGTCACACCAGACCTTAAAAATCCATGTAGTTTAATCACTGACATTATTCCATCTGTGCTGTTGTCAGAGAAAGACACCACAAATGACCACACATTATATACTTAGCTAAGACACTTTAATTGCATTACAATGGCATATGTGTGCCCCTGAAAGTGTGATCACAGGCAGCTGGATAAACAAAGTTACAGCTGTGTGGAGGGCAAGCACTTTTTATGGAAGCACACCATTTCTTCTTAATCACAACATGTGGGTGGAGCCAAAGCACCTCTTTATTGATGCTCACAGAATTGTCCGGTGACAGCTGCACTCTCAAGCCAGACTGTAAAAGCACTTTCCACATGTACTAAACACCAGACACAGCTTCTTAAAGATACATAATATAATAAGAAAGTTAACTGTTGAAAGTGCACGCCTCACAGTATAATAGCTATTAACCAGACAAACTATATATATGCAGAAATAAATTAGAGTTTAAAACAATCAACTCTAAAGGGTTATGAAACCATCTATGTTAAAATATAATTAAACAGACTCCAATGCTGGAGAGGGTCCAAAGTCACTATTGTCCTGTATAAAATGCATTGTTCATGAGAGAAGTTGGGGGACTTAGCCAGAGGACAGGGACCCACGTCCCCTAAGGGGTATACAGTACAAGCAAAAGGTAAAGTCCCACTCAAAAGGTTCTTGAAGTTGTCAAATTAAATATTTATTTTGTTGTTGTACAGGCGTTTTAATTCCAAAAACTCAAAGAGTCACTTTTTTCAAGACAAACGCAAAATCCATAATGGTGACAAGAGAGGATCAGCCAACATGTGTTTCGCCCTCTCTGGCTATTAAGCCGGGGCTTTCTCAAGGCTGAAAGAGAAGAAAATAATCAAATTCTATGGTAGAGTTAATCATGTGAGAAAAGAAAAGATGAGATACCATCAAGCAACACCGAGTAGTGAGCAAAAACAAATCACGTGCAAAGTAGTTTCTGATGTACTATTCCAGAATTGGAAGATTCTTGAGCCCAAGCATAGTAAGAGTCAATAAGTGAGTAGGGTGGGATTCGAGGCTTGAAAGTCCATAAGAATCAAAAAAGAACGGAAAATCAACAAGGACTAAGCGTGCTACAAAATCTGTGATGTTAAAAAAGGAAAAAATCTGTCATTGCAGCGAGAATGTTAAGTCCAGATGGAAACCAGAGGGTCACTCTGGCTAGTTTTATAATCACTCAGATTTGAAGAGAAAATAGTTTAACGTGTAGTGCCCAGGTCCGGAGAGACCGGAAAATGCCCCAAAACAAACCAATGATAAAAGAGTATTGAGATATTAGCAAACATACCGTAAAAAGTTGAATAAGTAAAGCAAACATTATGGTTGGATATTGAATTAATCATATTCTGTAATAGAACAATAGTCAATTGTTGAGGCATACCAAACTTTGGAAGGGAATATGAAAGAAACAATAGCGATAATATCAACTGTGGTATAAATAATTGGCTAACTAAAAAATACATGCAAGTTATATTTAACAGTATAAACAATCAGTTGATATTCACGAAGTTTATAAGTCAGAGAGACCACCTTTAAGGATAAAAATGTGTTGAAAAATTAAGGGAAAGCCAAGATTAGAAACTGGATAAAGTAAGCGAAGGCTCCGCATGTTATTAAATCGTATACATGTAGCAGCAGTGCTCCAATCCTCACCTGTGGAATACTTGAAAAATGGAACGCCGTAGGTAAGCGGCAAAAAACAGGAAACGGACGGGCGCGTGAGCGCCGAGGTAACGTTAAAATACCTGGGGCAGAAGGAGTAGTCCTATCGCGTCTTCGTGTTTAGGGTAAAAACAAAAGACGGACTGCCAGTCTTCAGGGCGAAGAGCGCCATCTTTGGAGACCCGGCACGAGCAGAAAGAAAAAAAGAAAGCTGCCATCTTGGAGTGACATAATATATCATCAAGGCAGAGATCATCATCTTTGGGGACCAAGTGCTGCCATCTTAAAGTGGTCTAATGCTTGATAATAATCAAAAATGAAGATTAACAGGACACTATTAAGGGGGAGGTGAGTTTAAAGAAAAAGAAGTGAAATACATAGAAGAAGAAAAAACTGAGAAAGAGGGGAAAAAAGCCAAGAAATGTATGGAAAGTAGAAGATAAAGTATTAGATTAAGATAGAAAAAAAACAATAAAAGACTGCTAGCTAATAAAACAGCAGCTGACTAATGAGAAACAGAAATGAAGCGATTGGGAGCAGCAATTTCGCAAACACCAAAGGTACAAAAAAACAAAATTCTATCAAATATATCTCAAAGAAACAGCCTAAATTAGAGCTTAACAGATATCAACATATACAAATTACAATTCCTGGAAAAGAAAAAAGAATAAAACAGAAAACCTTTTGTTGTTTACATTAACCAAAAATGCCATTTGTGATCTTTGTTGAGACCATTATTGACTGTATCACATTTAATTATTAGGGGGCTTTCTTCTTGGCGTAGTCGCAGTGATGTGTTGCCGCCTCTCAGAGAGGGTGTAATACATCGTAGACCACTGAAAGTAAAAGTGCGTTGGTGTTGATGATAGTTGATAAAATGTTCAACCATTGGTGCTTGAGTGTCAGACTTTTGTATGTTCCGAAAATGTTCCTGTATTCTGGTTTTTAAAGGACGGATCGTGCTGCCAATATAGATTAGGTTGCAAGAGCACCAGATAGCATAGACAACATGGGTGCTGGCACAATTAATGAAGTCAGTGATCCGGTGGGTACAGTTGTTGATATTTACTGATGTGGATTTGGAAAGACCCAATTTACATACAGAACATTTGCTGCAAGTGTAAAAGCCTTTCGGTTTGGATGGTAGAAAGGTAGTAGGAGACCTTCGTTGAAGAAATGAGATGCAAAGTTTATTGCGAAGATTAGGTGCCCGCCTGAAACCTATTTGAGGGTAGTTGGTGATATATTGATTAATGGAAGAGTTGTTCAAAAGTAAGAACCAATATTTCCTTAATGATTTCCGAATATGATTATGACCATTATGAAAGGCTGTGATAAAGCGAATAGTTGTGCTCTTGCTGTTTTTTTTAGGTTTGTTCAGCAAGGAGTTCCGATCCATACTTCTCACTTCATTTCTGATGGTATTTAAAGAGACCTGATTATACCCCCTGGATGTAAGTCTCTTGGTCATTTCAAAGGACGTTTTATCATAGTCAGAAATAGTGGTACAATTAAGTCTGGCTCGTCTAAATTCACCTTTGGGTATATTCCGAATAGTGCTGGATGAATGACAACTGGTGGCATGAAGAATTGAGTTAGCAGATGTGGTTTTGCGAAAAAACTTAGTCTGAAGTTTGTTGTCTTCAACAAAAATCAATAGGTCTAAATACTCAAGTGAAGAATTGGAAATTTGGTAAGTTACCTCTATCTCCCAAGGGTTAGGTGTTAGGGACTGGATGAATTGGTGAAGATGGACCTCTGAGCCTTGCCAAATAAGCAGGATATCATCAATATATCATCCCCAAAAGATGATGTGTTTGATGAAGTGTTCCGAACGGTCTGACCAGAGCCAATGATTTTCAACAGCTCCCATCAGGATACAAGCGTAGGGTGGAGCAAATTTTGCCCCCATCGCAGTCCCTTGGAGCTGTAAAGTTGCCATCAAAAAGAAAGTCATTATTTTCAAGGCTGAATTTAAGAAAGTCCAGAATCATTGTATTCCATGCCAAGTACTGCACTGATCTGGTAGACAAGCATTTGCTCACTGCTGCTAGGCCATCATTGTGTTTGATAGAAGTATAGAGACTAACAACATCAATAGTTACAAGAAAATAATCTGATTGCCATTCTATATCTTGTAGCTTTTGTGGAACATCTTTAGTGTCTCTAACATAGGAGGACAAATTGGTCATGAAGGGTTGAAGCTCTTTATCAATTATAGATCCCAGCTTAGAGCATGTGGAGTTCACTCCTGAGATTATAGGTCTGTCCTTTGGTGGGTGTCCTGCTTTGTAAATTTTGGGTAAGAGATACAAAGTCGGAATAGTAGGGAATTGGAGAAAAAGAGCAGTTTTTTCAGAGCTGGAAAGAATTTGGCAGGAGTGCCAGTGCTCCAAGAGTTCTAGCAGTTTGTGTTGAATTTCAGCTGTTGGATTGTGTGAAAGTTTCTTATAACATGTCTTGTCTCGAAGCTGGCGGTAAGCTTCGGTGAGATAGTCATCAGTATTGAGAATAACAATATTTCCACCTTTATCGGCCTCTTTTATGATGATATTACTGTTGGATCTCAGATGTTTAATCGCCGCTACGTGATCAACGTTGATGTTGGTAGGTAAGTATCTTCGTTGGTCACAGTATCGTTTGTATTCTCGATCAAGGTCACGTAATACTGCTGTTGAGAACAAATCAATGGAATTACCCGCCGGAAGAATGGGGGTGAATGTAGATTTGGAGCAAAGATCAGAGGGAAAGTATTGGTTAATGTTAAGATCATATTCTTGAGCTATAGCATCTGGTTCAGTGGTGTTAGGTTATCATCAACACCAACGCACTTTTACTTTCAGTGGTCTACGATGTATTACACTCTCTCTGAGAGGCGGCAGCACATCACTGCGACTACGCCAAGAAGAAAGCCGCCTAATAATTAAATATGATACAGTCAATAATGGTCTCAACAAAGATCACAAATGGCATTTTTGGTTAATATAAACAACAAAAGGTTTTCTGTTTTATTCTTTTTCCTTTTCCAGGAATTGTAATTTGTAAATGTTGATATCTGTTAAGCTCTACTTTAGGCTGTTTCTTTGAGATATATTTGCTAGAATTTTGTTTTTTTGTACCTTTGGTGTTTGCGACATTGCTGCTCCCAATCGCTTCATTTCTGTTTCTCATTAGTCAGCTTCTGTTTTATTAGCTAGCAGTCTTTTATTGTTTTTTTCTATTTTAATCTAATACTTTATCTTCTACTTTCTACAAATTTCTTGGCCTTTTTCCCCTCTTTCTCAGTTTTTTCTGCTTCTATGTAATTTCACTTATTTTTCTTTAAACTCACCTCCCCCTTAATAGTGTCCTGTTAATCTTCATTTTTGATTATTATCGAGCATTAGACCACTTTAAGATGGCAGCACTTGGTCCCCAAAGATAGCGATCTCCGCCTTGATGATATATTATGTCACTCCAAGATGGCAGCTTTCTTTTTTTCTTTCTGTTCGTGCCGGGTCTCCAAAGATGGCGCTCTTCGCCCTGAAGACCGGCAGTCCGTCTTTTGTTTTTACCCTAAACACGAAGACGCGATAGGACTACTCCTTCTGCCCCAGGTATTTTAACGTGACCTCGGCGCTCAGACGCCCGTCCGTTTCCTGTTTTTTGCCGCTTACCTGTGGCGTTCCGTTTTTCAAGTATTCCACAGGTGAGTATTGGAGCACTGCTGCTACATGTATACGATTTAATAAAATGCGGAGCCTTCGCTTACTTTATCCAGTTTCTAATCTTGGCTTTCCCTTAATTTTTCAACACATTTTTATCCTTAAAGGTGGTCTCTCTGACTTATAAACTTCGTGAATATCAACTGATTGTTTATACTGTTAAATATAACTTGCATGTATTTTTTAGTTAGCCAATTATTTATACCACAGTTGATATTATCGCTATTGTTTCTTTCATATTCCCTTCCAAAGTTTGGTATGCCTCAACAATTGACTTTGTTCTTTTACAGAATATGATTAATTCAATATCCAAACCATAATGTTTGCTTTACTTATTCGACTTTTTACGGTATGTTTGCTAATATCTCAATACTCTTTTATCATTAGTTCTTATTTTCAAGCATTGGTTTGTTTTGGGGCATTTTCCGGTCTCTCCGGACCTGGGCACTACACGTTAAACTATTTTCTCTTCAAATCTGAGTGATTATAAAACTAGCCAGAGTGACCCTCTGGTTTCCATCTGGACTTAACATTCTCGCTGCAATCACAGATTTTTTCCTTTTTTAACATCACAGATTTTGTAGCACGCTTAGTCCTTGTTGATTTTCCGTTCTTTTTTTATTCTTATGGACTTTCAAGACTCGAATCCCACCCTAATCACTTATTAACTCTTACTATGCTTGGGCTCAAAAATCTTCCAATTCTGGAACAGTACATCAGAAATTACTTCGCACCTGATTTGTTTTTGCTCACTACTCGGTGTTGCTTGATGGTATCTCATCTTTTCTTTTCTCACATGATTAACTCTACCATAGAATTTGATTCTTTTCTTCTCTTTCAGCCTTGAGAAAGCCCTGGCTTAATAGCCAGAGGGGGTGAAACACGTGTTGGCTGATCCTCTCTTGTCACCATTTTGGATTTTGCTTTTGTCTTGAAAAAAGTGACTCTTTGAGTTTTTGGAATTAAAACGCCTGTACAACAACGAAATAAATATTTAATTTGACAACTTCAAGAACCTTTTGAGTGGGACTTTACCTTTTGCTTGTACTATGTTAAAATATACTCACGATTTCAGTCCCAGAGAGCAGATAGTTAAGTGGTAACTGCATGACCTCATGAACTTCTGAATCACTAGACTAACAGGCAAGAGAATGGAAGCTTTGGAGGTCTGGGCAGTGGAGTGTCTGGAAGCTAGATCACTAACCACAGTAGAAGTGGAGACTTAGCACCTCCAGGTCAGCATATTGAAACAACCCGCACATGTCTCTTTGCCTCTCAATGGGCTGTAGTTTATTGGCTCTCTGATTCATATAATTCACCCATCAAACCATCTGTCCCTCATTTTTGTTATTTTTACCCTTTATTGGTTCACTCACCTAGCCATTTCCCAGATTACCTTCTTTGGATTTTGCTGTTTGTGTTGTTTACTCTTTTGGGTGCCTAACCATCTGCTGCTGATCCTTTGTGTCTGAGGATTGGCTGTGCTGGGGAGGAACACCAGTACCCTGGTTGATCATTGCTCTCATATCTGCACTATCTGCCTGGGATTCAGAAAGCTTGCAGGAGTTTTTGAGGCTGAGGTCTCCCTCTGTCTGACATAATTACATACAACTTGTTTAGTGACAGCTACTCTTTCTCACACCCTACACTATCTACCACAAGTACCTGGGTCTGTCTACAAGCAGATGCTACTCTTCCCTGGATTTTGCAGACACCGACCTGGTACAGAAACTGCTCCTATGCCTTCTCTCTTACTTTCCCACTTTTCCCTTTCCTTCTCTTGTAAGGTATTGAAGAAGTCAATATCACCAGAGAGAGTCAGGGACAGCTGGAACTCTCAACAGATCCACTTCTCTGGCGGAAGCTTGACAGTTTGCTAGGCCCTATGTCAGACAAAGATACTGCTTAGAGTCCACTCTAGGAAATATCTCATGCTGTTGCTAAAATTCAAGCTGTCATTGTAATCAATAGTGA
The DNA here is from genome assembly GCF_031143425.1 of Pleurodeles waltl. Taxonomy (NCBI): domain Eukaryota; kingdom Metazoa; phylum Chordata; class Amphibia; order Caudata; family Salamandridae; genus Pleurodeles; species Pleurodeles waltl. The sequence continues at coordinate 841,133,264 of NC_090446.1, read as the reverse complement.
GGAGGGGAGCCTTCTATTGCATCACATTAAACAGATCTCCACCTCTCCCAAACCCTTGCAAGCATTAGTGTAATAACAGATGCCTCTCATGTTATCAGCATCTGTGGCAGTGGAAGTAATATAATTATCTGTGAATCAGTCACAACTGGGGCATCCACATTTCTGCTAGCTCCACCTGGAAAATAAAACATTCAGCCAATCATTAAAAGTTTCAGTCATTTGGCTCAGTGTCAATTACATTTTTTGTCATGACCCCAGTATTTATCCAGTGGCACCGCTAAAGTTTCCTTTATTTTGTCCTACTTGTAGTACGAAGTAGTGGTTTGGCCTACTACCTTGATCATTAAATAAGATTAATTGGCTTGCTAATTATGAAAATGACTCAAAGTAAGGCATTATTTCCCAAGAGACAGAACTATGGTCCATACCATATGGACTTCTTACCCTAAGGCAAGACAATCAAGATCTTGTCTACTATACTTTTCAATCCCAAAAGTTTATGGTCAATGTTATTTGGGCAAACTAATGAGGAGCTGCTGCAGTTTATCAAAGAATTAAGGAAGAGTTAAAAGATGCCCAGTCTGGTGGAGAATCAACCAACAATCTCAGCATTGCTCATAGATTTGACCCTACAGACAGATGCACAAGAAGAAAGAGGGAGAAGAGAGGCTTCCCTCACTGTAGCTGGCATTCCTCCAGTTAATTGCAACAGTGATCTTATCTGTTGGCAAAAAATGTCTGCTCATCCCTAGAAGACACACCTAGGGCGAATGCATCCAATCTTGATTAGCCTGTTCTGTCAAAGTCAGATTTTTCCCTGCAAGAGTGCATTTCCTTTCCTAGACGTCCTATTATTCTCCATGCAATCATTGATTCGGCACATCTGGTTGTTTTATGGATTTTTCCTTTCAGTTGTAAAAGGCCATACCTACTATTCCAAAAGTGGAACTCGAAGATATCATGGCAATTGATGGCATATCACTAATGTCTGAGCAGTACAAGAAGAACCTAAACCACTGATAATGTGGTTTTTGGTCTTGTGGCAACCATTTGGTTCAATATCATTGACTACAACCCTTCCCAACATGCTGGGAATGACATGGTCGAGGCTACTTTATCCTGTATTTGAATGACAAACTCCATTTATTTCATGTTCTGCAGCCTATTGCTCAAAGAAGTGCTACCTCCAAAGTGAAAATCTCCCAGACCCAAGAATTGGAATGTTTGAAATGGTTTGAATTCCAAGACACGTCAACAGAGAAGGAAGAACCTGAGTCCCCAAGGAGGCAGATTCCAGCAGAGTGTAATGATTTTGCTGTTGTTTTCAACAACAAAAGAGTGGCACTCTGCTACCTTATTGAGAATATGATTGCACCATCAACCCTTTCCCCAGAGCCAACAATCAACGTAGAAAGATATATCCCAAGGCAAAGTGCTTAAACATCAAAGAAAATCTAGTCAAGACATTCATTAGCTATTTACTATCACCTGATGGGGCTGAGTCTCCCATGTTTCTCGTTCCTAAACTCATTGAGAAATGCACACAGTGTATATATTACCATAATACAAATGTTATCACCATGGAATTATTGCCATTCTTTCTTTCTAAATCTGCCAAGAACGTCTTGAAGCTTGATTTGCGAGAAGCCTACAAGATAGTCAACATCATAGGAGATAAATGGAAAATCACGTTCAGTACCCGGTATGGGCAGTATGAAAACCTTGTTCTGCCCTTTGATTTGTTTAACAGCTCAACAGCTTTTCAAAATGTTATGCAGGGTTATGCACATATGCAGGGTCTTGGGGGATAATTTTATCTTAGTACATGTAGATGATATATTGATAATACAGATAACAAACAGCAACATTGGGATTATGTAAAAAAGGTACTCACATTTAAAAAAGACATTCCTGTATGTGAAGTTGGAGAAATGTCTTCTATGAAGTATCAGAAATCTAATTTCATGATTATCAGATCTCTTACAAGCATCTGGGAATAAACAGTTCTAAGGTTGAAGCCGTATTGAATTGCCTGCAACCTACAAGTGTCGAGGACTTACAATAGTTTGTAAAGTTTGCTAATTTTGTATTAACACATTACATGATTTTCCTATCATTATTATATCAATTGTAATTGTTAGACTTGGCATCCTTGGCGTGATCTCCCCTAACTTTTTGCCTCTATTTCACCCGGTTGTTGATGTGTGCTGGACTCTGATTTTGCTGTTTTTGTTACTCCGGGCACTTTACCACTGCTATCCAGTGCTAAAGTGCAAGTGCTCCTATATAAAATGTGTATGTAATGGGCTTTCTAGGATTGACATATTTGATTTACTGGTAAGTCCCTAGTACAGTGCACTAGAGGTGCCCAGAGCCTGTTAATCAAATGCTACTAGTGGGCCTGCAGCACTGGTTGTGCCACCCACATTAGTAGCTCTGTAAACATGGCTCAGACCTGTCACTGCAGTGTCTGTGTGCAGTTTTAAACTGCCAATTCGACTTGGCAAGTGTACCCACTTTACAGGCCTAAACCTTCCCTTTTCTTACATGTAAGACACCCCGAAGGTAGGCCTTAGGTAGCCCCAGGGCAGGGTGCAGTGTATGTTTAAGGTAGGACATATACTAATGTGTTTTATATGTCCTGACAGTGAAATTCTGCCAAATTCATTTTTCACTGTTTGTGAGAGAACATGGCTGATTGCAGAGGCCCCCTAACGTTTTGCCCCCATTTTCCACTTTTTGCTGGTGTTTTCCTCACTCTGATGGTGCCCTGGGTACTGCTAACCAGTCCCAGGGCCTGTGCTCTGTGTAAAATCAGTATGCAATTTAGGCTAATTATAATTGGCTAAGTCAACCTACCTATAAGTCCCTAGTATATGGTAGGTCATGTAGGTTTAGGGACTCCAGCTTAGGTAGTGCACCCATTGGTGCACTTCTGAGGTGCCCAGTGTCATTTTAAAGGCAGGCCTGCCTTGCTGGCTGCTTTTAAATAAAAGTAACATGCAAATTCGACTTTGGAATTAAAAGTAGTTCCAAAGTCATAAACTACCTTATTTTTACATATAAGTCACCCATAAGGTGTTCCCTATGTGCCTCTAGGCTGGGTGCCATTTAACTATAAGCAGTGAACTTATAAAAATAGTTTTATAAGCCCTGGTGAAATAAAACAGCCATAGGCTATAATGGGGAGACTTTATTTTAATTTTAAAAGTCCCCTTAACCAAGAGTTTGCAATCAAATTAGTTGTCATAATAAATCCCACAACTTACAGTTGTTGGGTTTAATATAACTTGTTCAGGTAAAGAGTTTTAAACTTTACCTGAAAAGTTGCTAACTTCAGCCCTGCATTGTGTTTGCTGCTGTGCTCTGATTGGCCAGCCTCTGGCAGCCTGGCCAGGCTGTCTTGATGAGGTGTGAAGTAGCCTGGCTTCACACAAAGAGATGTGCCTGTGGGAGGAGATCTCCCCTCAGCAGATGGTGAGGCAGGAAGGGGGAGGGCTGCCAAACTGGTCTTCAAAGGCAGAGAAGGACATTTGGAGCAACCCAGCAACACCCCCACATCCTGCAAACCCAGACAAGTAGGTGTCCCCTTGATTAGATTAGGAGAGGGTAGGAGAGGGGTGTGTTTAGGATTTTTAGCCACACCAGTGGGTGGGCTCAGCCAGATGTAACCTCCAAAAATCACTTTCAGCCATGATGGATTTTTGAGGAATGTTGCCCCTGGGATTGATTTTTGCCACACTTCCCAGGAAGTGGTCATCACAGGGGGAAGGACCCTGCACCTTATTGAAGAACCAGGACCCCCCTGTTTTTCACCCAGGAGCAGGGATAAAACTGGCAGACCTGCACCCATACCTCAGTTCCCTAGCAGATCCCCACTAGGAAGAACTACAGGAGAAGAAGGACTGCCCTGCTGGACCCCTGGCCTGCACCTGCACCCTGCACTCTGAAGGACTGCACCAGCTGCACACTTGGGCTTCACCACAAGAAGGACTTTGCCTGGCTTCAACTGGTTCAAGGAGGTACTCCCTGTTTGCTACAGGTGGAAAATTGCTAACCAGAGTCCCCTGCACCAACTCCTGAAGAAACCAACCAGCTGACCACTGTCCAGTGGCCAAAAAGGAGTTTGCGCCAGGTGCATTCTGGGAGTTGTAGTCCACACCCCCAAGGATCATCTCAGAGCTTCTGGAACCTTGGGGTGAGCTGTGGACCCCAAAGGAACCTTAAAGGAACATCTGGAAGAAGATCCAGAATTTGGAGAACTTTTGAAAAAAAGCTCCTTAGAGGGACCGACCCGCCGCGGCAACTCTAGCCGGCTTGCCTCAACCGCGGCCCGGCCTGAATTGCAGGTTCGTCTCTGTGAAGAAAATGCCCAAAAAAGAGACTAAGGCCCTCATTCTGACCCTGGCGGTCAAAGACCGCCAGGGCGGAGGACCGCGGGAGCACCGCCGACAGGCCGGCGGTGCTCCAATGGGGATTCCGACCGCGGCGGTAAAGCCGCGGTCGGACCGGCACCACTGGCGGGCTCCCGCCAGTCTACCGCCGCCCCATTGAATCCTCCACGGCGGCGCAGCTTGCTGCACCGCCGCGGGGATTCCGACCCCCCCTACCGCCATCCAGATCCCGGCGGTCCGACCGCCGGGATCCGGATGGCGGTAGGGGGGGTCGCGGGGCCCCTGGGGGCCCCTGCAGTGCCCATGCCACTGGCATGGGCATTGCAGGGGCCCCCGTAAGAGGGCCCCTACATGTATTTCACTGTCTGCTGCGCAGACAGTGAAATACGCGACGGGTGCAACTGCACCCGTCGCACAGCTTCCACTCCGCCGGCTCGATTCCGAGCCGTCTTCATCGTGGAAGCCTCTTTCCCGCTGGGCTGGCGGGCGGTCTGAAGGCGACCGCCCGCCAGCCCAGCGGGAAAGTCAGAATTACCGCCGCGGTCTTTCGACCGCGGAACGGTAACCTGACGGCGGGACTTTGGCGGGCGGCCTCCGCCGCCCGCCAAGGTCAGAATGAGGGCCTAAGTCTGAAGGTAGGAAGTTTACCGGGACTTCCCAGCCAGCGTATCCTAAGAGGGCTCCAAGGACGTCGGATTTTCACCTCGAAAAAATGACAAAGTCCGAAGGTAAAAATTTCCACCAAGGGTTCCCGCAATGCGTATCCGAGGAAGAGTTTCAGGAGGTCGGATTGGACTGGCAGGTTCGTCCCGCTGAAGAAAATCTTCCGAAAAACGACAAAGTCCGAAGGTAAACTTTTAACAGCGCCTCCCGCGGGCTGTAGCTGAGCTGGGCTCCATCGCGGTCGGCCTTAAACTTTGACTTTGCCCCGGTCGAGGTGCGACCAGATTGGCGCTTTTTGTTTCTAGGCGCTAGAAAACAATAATTCTTTTAAAATTCATATCTCCGGTTCCCCTTATCCGATTTTATTCGTTTTGTGACATTTTAAAGATAAAAATATTATCTATTTTTATAAATTGGTTTTGGATTTTTAAACTGTTTCCTGTGTTTTATTTAATTACTGTTTTGTGATATTTGAATGCTTTACACTCTGTCTCCTAAGTTAAGCCTTGTCGCTCTTTGCCAAGCTACCAAGGGTTGAGCTGGATTTAATTTACTGAGACCTAACTAGACCTAAGTGGAGGTTAGTGGCCTATTGCTAATTGTAGGTACTTACCTGCCCTTACCAATAACCCATTTTCCAACACTGTTGCAAGGCGTATCTCTCTCACAGGTTAACATGGGGACTGCCTTTAAATATGATCAAAGCGTAGATTCCCTTTGGGAGCAGATAGACATGTGGAGTTTGGGGTCTCTGAGCTCACAATTTAAAAATACGCCTTTCTGTAAAGTTGATTTTGGGATTGTGTGTTTGAAAATCCCACTTTTAGAAAGTAGGCATTTTCTTGCTTAAACCATTCTGTGACTCTGCCTGTTTGTGGATTCCCTGTCTGGGTTAGTTTGACAGTTGGTCTGTTTGCACCTCTCTCTAGACAGTGACACAAAGGGAGCCGGGGTGTAGCCTGCATATCCTGATGAGCCATGTGTGCTAGGAGGGAGGGAAGGAGTGGTCACTTACACCTGAATGGGCTGTGCCTGCCCTCACACAATGCAGTCTCCAACCCCCTGGTGTATGTCTGGGGTCTGGCCTGGGCAAGGCAGGATCTCACAAACAAGAGAGACTTTGCTTTTGAAGTAGGCCTACTTCAAAGGCCAAAATGGGTATAACAAGAGCACCCAAACCCCTGAAAGAGTAGATTACGTCAAAGGATTCAAGAGTAACCTCTGCCTGGAGAAGAGCTGAAGAGCTGAGGAGAAGTGCTGCCCTGCCTGTGACTGTGCTTTGTGTAGCTATCATGCAGTTGCTGCTTCTACCTTTGCTAGGAGACAGAGACTGGACTTTGTTGCATTCCTGCTTGAGAAGTAACTCCAAGGGCTTGAAGTAGAGCTTGCCTCTTGTTTTGAAGCCTCAGGCACATCAAAGGCTTCACCAACCAGACCTAAGTCTTCTTGCTGTGGACTCTAGCTTGTCAGAGGGTGCATTCCAGTTCCTGGACCCCTGAATGTGAATTCCTGGTGAAAAAACAGTCTACCGACGCCGGACGATGCCGTGCGACTTCGCAAAGGATGTCGCTGCCCGGAACCGCGACTCTGCTTACCTCGAGGCCGTGGACCTCGATGAAGTGCGAATCGAACAACCCTGTGAGCTGACACCACTACCCTGGAGCTGCGATGCTGCATGCCCGAGGCTGTGGACTTCGTGGAAGCCCGACGACCTGTAGGCCTCGCATCCCTGCAACTGTTGATCCTGCCCAACTTCGCTGACATCGGAGTGTCATAAGTCCAGCGTTTGAGACATTCTGACGCATCGCGGCACCTGCAGCCCGTGACGTTATTGTGACCCCGTGAGGTCGCGCCGAAGCATCGTAACTCAACTGGACTCGCATCTGCTGGAATCAAGGGACTGACTTTGCATCTGACGCCGCTCACCTCCACCACCCTGTAGCGAGGACCTGACGCCACTGCATGACGCTGCACTCTTCCTACCCCGTGGCATCGGAACCGTTGCCGCATCAAATCCAGCGAAGCCTCTCTCCCCGACTCACCAGCTTGTTTTCTACTTGTTCTAAAGGTACTGTACCTGGAGTCAACCAACTCCGTGAACGACATCGTTACGACGCCGTGGTTTACAAAATTGCAGTGTTTTCACCTCAGATCACTGTTTTATTGCTTTTAAGTGCCAAATTAATATTTTTAACTGTATATTGTGGATTTTTATCGTGTTTGGTCTTGTTTATTTAGATAAAATATTGAATATTTTTCTAAACCTGTGTTGTGTCTTTCTGTAGTGGTTCACTGTATTACTGTGTGTGTTGGTACAAATACTATACACCTAGACTCTGAAGTTAAGCCTGCCTGCTCGTGCCAAGCTACCAAGGGGGTGAGTGGGGGTTAACTGAGTGTGATTCTCCTTTACCCTGACTAGAGTGAGGGTCCTTGCTTGGACAGGGGGTAACCTGACTGCCAACCAAAGACCCCATTTCTAACAGTAATTATGATCAAGAATGGAATAGCTTGTTTCTGAAAGAAGAGCAACTGGCTTTTGTACATTCAAGGAAGGTTTGACTACTGTTGTCATCCATCGACACTTGGATATTCAGCCTCCTTTTTTATTACAGAGTGACACTTAATCGTGCAGCAGAGGGGGCTATTCTATTTTAGACATACCCCGAAACTGAAGCTCATCTTTTAGCCTATTACTCCTGAGCTTTGTTTAGAATAACAAAACTACACCACTTATGATCATGAGTTGTTAGCAATCAAGAGAACCTGTTCACACTGGCAACATTTAGAGGGAGCTTATAACAAACTCACTATTTGGACAGATCACAAAAATCTCCTATATTTGACAGAAATTAAATGCCCTAATGTTGCTACGCATAATTTTTCCTGATTTCATTATATCACGTCACCCTCTTCAGCAACATGATAATGCCAATACTTTGTCTAGAAAGTCATGAAAAGAAGAAGAGGCAGCTCCACCTGCAAACCTATTAGGTGTCACCCCAGTACCAAAGGTTGATTGGAATCTTTTCTTGGGGAGGTTACTAAAGCCCATTAATCAGTGAATGGCCCACATTGGTTTCAACAGGAGGATCAAAGAGAACTGAAAGGGACTTTCCTATATTTGTACTTTGCACTTATTACGCAAATAAAAACAGGATCAAGTTCTGCAGTAGAGTCATAACTCACCTCTAACAGGCAGTGCCCGATTCCAAAAGTCCAAATAACTAATCAGACACCATTTTTGATGTCCAGGGTGGAGTGACACTGTCAAATAATTTGCCAGACAATGTACTATTTTTGTTCAAGCCAAGGCCCCAATACTAGGCCTAGAGATTGTTGCAACCATTACCCACTCCACGACAAACGTGGTTGGCTGTTGTTCTGGATTTCATTGCAAAATTGCCACACTAACAGCAATCACAACTGTTCTTGTAGTCACAGAATAGTGTTCAATCTCATGGCACTTCATTTTGCTAAAGAAATGATCTACTGCCGTAAAGTTATCTCAATTTTTCCGTGAACACATCTTCCATCTTCATGGTCTTTTAGACACCCTCATGTAAGGTAGGGTATCCAGATCACACCTCACATCTGGACAGAGCTCATTTAAAGGATAGCTGTCAACTACTTTAATTCCACTAGTTATCACCCTTAGACAGATTAACAAGAAGGACGGGTTAATCAGGCAATTGAGCCGTAACTTAAGTGTTTCCTAATGAATCACCAGTCTGAATGGGTCAGAAGTGTTAGTCTTGCTGAATTTGCAGATAATATGCCTTTTAGAGCTTTAAGAACAAATCATTTCTCTTGTACATATGGCCTTCATGCCTGATGTTCACTTGACCCTCTCTGCAGGGTCATCCGAAACGTCTTCCCTTCACCCTTCTGTTTTCTGAATGCGTGTTTGGTGGCTATTAGAACCATGTGCACTCTACCACTGATAACCAGTGATACATTTTTTGTGTTCTCTCTCCTTTAAACATGCTGAAATTGGCTTTCACCCAATTGGCACATTTTCAGTTACTTGTAGGTCCCTAGTATAGTGGTAGTACATGGACCAAGGGCCTGTAAATTATATACTACTAGTGGGCATGTAGCACTCATTATGTTTGCGGCCTGCCACTGCAACCAGTGCCATTTTGACCGAGCAAACAAAAAGATTTCCCAAGCATAAACGTTCCTTTTTAATACATATAGATCCCCCCTAAGGTAAACCCTAAATGTTGCTGAGGGCAGGGTGCATTGTATTTAATATGGTGGACACATATTTTAAGTTTTACATGTGCTGGCAGTGAAAAACTCCCCCAGGGGATAACATTGGCCTACCTTATTCCATTTAATAAGTGATAACTGTCAATTGGGAGCAGGTAGTAGAGTTGAGTTTGGTCTCTAAAGAATTGTAATTCAAAAACCTGTTTAATTGTAAAGTTGGATTTTAAGTCACAATCCTGAGGATGCTACCTTTAGAAAGTTGGCCTTTTTCCTGATCTAACTGTTTGGTGCCTGCAGCCTGTATCCTGGGTCATATAACTAAGTGTAGCTGGCAGTTGGTCTTTGTGTATTGCTTCCAGACAGTGAGACGAAGGGGGGATAGTTAATGGCAGAATTGGCCATCTCTGACTTAATAGTGCGGAGGAATTGTCTCCTACCACACTTGCACATCAGAAAGCCTATACCTCAGCATACTCACAAAAGGTTTCACACCAGCCTAGTGTGCCTCCATACAAGCTGTGGACAGAGCAGGGAAGCTTCTCCTACTTCAAAGTGGGCACCATATATAAATATGGATCCTCAGACCCAACTCTTCAGAACACTTCTGGACCTATGCACGACTCAGAAGATACATTGCTGTGCTGCTCTGCTGTAAGAAAGACTGGTACTCTGCTACCTGGCTTCCCGAGTAAGGACTGAATTGGACCTGCAACTTAACACAAGGACCACCAGAGTGACTCCAAGGGCTAGTTGGCTGGCCTTCTGATCAGAGCCTCAGGGAAAGAAAATTCTCCAATTTTCCAACCACCTTGAATTCTGCATCTGGACTCTGCCTGCTGTAAGTCCTGACCCCCAAGTGGTGCTTCCCCAGTCCTGGACCCTTGGAAGTGAGGAAATAGTGCTTTGCCAGCCCAGCTGTAGTCATCATCGGAACTCACTCAAATCAACGTAAAGCTCTTCAAAGCCTCGCTTCTCAGCTGCCAGCTTCATTGGAACCGATGCAGAATGGTGCAAAGCCTTGCCACGCTTCACCATACAGCTCACTGGAACCATCGCAGAGTGACTCAAAGCACTGAAAACCTCCCAATAGAGTGTAATTGGAACAGAGGTTAGACACCACAAAGCCTCTCAAACCAACCCCGTGCAGACTGCACACCAGCACCATGGACACAAGGTACAATCCTGCTAGAGATTTTAATAGAAATAAATGAATTAATATACTAACCTGTACAGGAGATTTATAGGCCCAATAGAACACTGCATTTAAATGAGAATTTTCCTTTCTAAAGCCTGCATGACATGCATTTGACAGGAAATGTTAATGTTGGCAAATTTCTAACTGCTATAGTTCATCTAAATTGTTTATTTCAACCTCAGTCATTGTAATTTGCATAACAGTTCGTGACACAAATGCCCTGTGCTAACAAAAGAAGCATATTGCTTTCTTTATCTTCTAACCACTTGACTTGTGAAATAATTGTTGCTATGCTAGATTAATCTTAAATTTGTTTCTTTATGACTAGGCTTTTGGTGAGAAGATGTGTGAGAATGGAATGATGAAATGTGCTTTTACCTAAAATTTACATGACTGTTCTTTCGCTCATAAATTCATAAAGATGGAAACCTTACCTAATGTTGCATTATAGTTAAAAGTTTAGTTTAATGGATCCTGTGTTTAGAACGTTCTTTGTTAAAACTTAGCATCTCAATAGAAACTGTTCTGTTCACATTAAGATTTTGCTTTCTCATTGGTTGTAAGAAGAATGTTATCTCTGTAATTGTTAACTTTGATTACGATGTAAAAATGTATAAAAGTGTCCTAGGGAAAGAGAGACTTATTTTAAGATGTTTTGATATGACATTTGACTTACTGTTGTAAAGCCAGATTTTATCACCTTTTTACATTTAGATTTTATATTTATGTCATTTTCTTTTTACTATGCTAACTGTTGTATCTTGTATGGCTCAGGAATCCGAAAACAGTATGATGACTAATGTTAACTTTTGTTCCAAAATAAAAATGTATAAAAGTGTCCCAGGGAAGGAGATAGGTGCTCTCTTGCAATAAGCAGAGGCAGATTAAGGATCTTTAAGCAGAGTCCTATCGACAGCCTTAGTGGCTAGAGAGACTCTCAGCCACTTGTTCCTTCTTTGCTATTATAGGCGAGAACTCCTTGATAACTTTCTGACTGAGAAACTTTGAGATTTCTATTTTGCCAAGCTTCCTGAATTGCTGTATGAAATACTCTACTATTCCTGATGTATACGTAACTGAATCGAGAACTCTTTATGGGTTTTCAACTAAATACACTTTCCTGAGCTAGAATTAGATTAGAGACTAGGGGGTCATTCTGACCTTGGCGGTAAAAGGCGCTTACCGCCGGTCAGAAGACGCCATAACACCGCCGCCGCCACGGTAAACCGCCACGGTCATTCTGACCCGCAACTGCCAAACCGCCAAAAACCCGACATCCACAAAAGTCCGCCACACCAAAGGTCAGCGAAAAAATGGCGATGACCAAACCTCCACCGTCACGCCAACAGAAATACGCCCACACTATCACGACACACGAATCCACGCGGCGGTCTTTCAAACGCGGTATTCCATTGGCGGTACATACCGCCGCGCTCAAAATACACACACACATAGAAAACTCAGCCACATTGGTCAGTTTGAAACACACACACCTGACACACCTACTAACACCATTCCCACACACCCAATACAATACAAAACACACATTCACATCACCCACAAACCCCTACGACCCGAAATTAATGACGAAGGCTAGAGAGAGAGCACAGAATAGACAATCACACAACACAGAGGCACACAACACCATCACCCACACAACATCCACGCACCAAACACCACACACCACCACACGCACCACACTCATCACCACAAACGCCACCCCACATCTCATCCACACCACCCCATGGCACCCCAAAGACATCCCAGGTTCAGTGACGCAGAACTCAGGGTCATGGTGGAGGAAATAGTCTGTGTAGAGCCCCAGCTCTTCGGGGCACAGGTCCAGCATACCACAATTGCTAGGAAGATGGAGCTATGGCAAACGATAGTGGACAGGGTCAACGTGGTGGGACAGCATCCACGCAATCGGGATGACATTAGGAAGCCCTGGAACGACCTACGGGGGAAGGTGCGTTCCATGGTATCAAGGCACAACATCGCGGTGCAGAAGACTGGCGGCGGACCCCCACCTACTCCCCCAGAATTCACAGCATGGGAGGAGGAAGTCTTGCACATCCTGCATCCTGAGGGCCTCGCAGGAGTAGGCGGAGGAATGGACTCTGGTAAGGCAAATTTTAACTACTTCTTCCCACCCCCACCCCACCTGCATGCCAAATCATACCCCCACCCTCACCCCCACCCCCATCACACCAACTCCTTGCAAATGGCTCACCATCACAACCCACCCATCCCGAAACCTAGCCCTGCATGCGTCCCCAAAGCATGGACACCCATCACCAAAGCATGCCCACTGCGCACACACATCACCCCCACAACCCACCCTCACAAAAGCCCCCACAAGGGAATGCCTGCACTTGGGTACACGGACACCCACCCATCACACGAAATGCCACACACAGAAGCAATAACCATACCTTCATACCCCTGCAGGACCCGAACGCCACCACACCGCCACGGAGGGTACAGAGAAGTCCATCCCACCCCCAGAAGAGGCCCCCAGCGATGACAGCAGCTCTGTCTCCCTGGACCCAGATGACCAGCCCGGCCCATCTGGGACCTCTGGACAGTCGGTCCCCACAGACAGCCACAGGCTACACCAGACCCAACCCCCTCTGGGAACACCAGCACAGCTCCCACCTAGCGGGCCCATGCCTCTGTCTCCAGGACACGTCAATCAGCGGTGTGTCTGCCACTACAGGGCACCCCGGTTGACCCACCACCCCAACAACAACAGGGACCTGGGGGCAGTGGTAGTGGGCACACCGTCCAGGGGACAGAGGCCCAGGAACACAGGGGAACTGGGAGGGCTGCTGTGCGACAGGGGGGGGACAGGCCCAGGGAACCCACTCTCCAAGAGGCCCTCTCCTCCATCATGGGAGCTTACCACCACTTCCAGGAGACGATGGCGACGGTACTGGCCAGGTTCCAGGAGATCCAGGCACAGCAGGAGGAACGGTACATGGGGTTCAGAGAGGAACTGAGGAACATCGGTTCCGCAATGGGGACCATCGTCCTGGCCCTTAACCAGATAGTCACCACATTGCGGGACCATGTGGCACCACAAAGGGCCCCTGTCACTAGCCCAGGCCAGGAACAGCCTACCACCTCCGCCGGCGCTAGTGGACAGGTGGCCCCCACACAACAACAGGCCACCAGAACCCCACCTCCTGCTGAAGAAGAACCACCCCGCAAGCGGAACCTGAGATCTCACAAGAAGACAGAGTAGGATGCCAAGACCACCGCCAGCATAAGATACCCCCTGATGTCATCCCACTGTCCCACATTGTCACCCTGTCCAACCTTGAACTGCCCCTGCTCCATCCTTCCACAGGCATATGGACAATGCACCTGTGCGACTGAGAACAGGACTCTGCCATGGACATTACTCCACCCCCACCCATCACCGTTTTACAATCATGTACGAATATGTAGCACTTCAAATAAATCACTTATTGCACTTAAATTAACAGGAGTCTGCGTGTATTCTCAACAAATGTATTACACATAACGGTGCAATAATGTCCAGTAACTTTGTGACGACAACATACCAATTTCAATAAGCTTTAGTCCATGGGCAAACAAAGCAGAAGTCACGCAGTGGGTCATACAGCTCTGAAAAGGAAGGGAAAGTCACAAATCAGTTAACGGAAACTGGGGGGAAACACAGACAGTAGAGACGCATGAGGCCTTAAGTAAATGTAAAATGGCGTGGTTGATTCTCACCTGTGTGCTACTGAAAATATTGTTGTATGACTGTATCCCTGTTGTCCGTGTCGTCCTCTTCGTCTTCCTCCTCTTCACTCTCCACAGGCTCCACAGCTGCTACAACACCACCATCTGGACCATCCTCCTGTAGGAAAGGCACCTGGCGTCGCAAAGCAAGATTGTGCAGCATACAGCAGGCCACGATGATATGGCACACCTTCTTTGGTGAGTACATAAGGGATCCCCCTGTCATATGCAGGCACCTAAACCTGGCCTTCAGGAGGCCGAAGGTGCTTTCTATTATCCCCCGAGTCCGCCCATGGGCCTCATTGTACCGTTCCTCTGCCCTGGTCCGGGGATTCCTCACTGGGGTCAGTAGCCACGACAGGTTGGGGTAACCAGAGTCACCTATTAGCCACACACGGTGTCTCTGTAGCTGTTCCATCAGATACGGGATGCTGCTATTTCACATGACATACGCGTCATGCACTGACCCAGGGAACTTGGCATTTACATGGGAGATGTACTGGTCAGCCAAACAGACCACCTGGACATTCATCGAATGATAACTTTTTCTGTTCCTGTACACCTGCTCACTGTCACTGGGGGGAACCAAAGCCACATGGGTCCCATCAGTGGCACCAATGATGTTGGGGATATGTCCAAGGGCATAGAAATCACCCTTCACTGTAGCCAATTCGCCCACCTCAGGGAAAATAATATAGCTCCGCATGTATTTCATCAGGGCAGACAACACTCTGGACAAAACCTTGGAAAACATAGGCTGAGACATCCCTGATGATATGGCCACTTGCCAAAAAATGAAGTACTGACAGAACCTGCACCAGAGGGGGAATCCCTGTGGGTTGGCGGATGGGGGACATCAGGTCTGGCTCCAGCTGGGCACATAGTTCATGTATAGTTGCTCTGTCAAGCCGGTATGTAAGAATGATATGTCGTTCTTCCATTGTCGACAGGTCCACCAGCGGTCGGTACACGGGAGGATTCCTCCTTCTCCTCGCAAGTCCCAGCGGACGGTGCCTAGGAAGGACAACATGGAGCACACAGTCAAGCAACCCACAGGTTCGTTCACCCAGCTTGCACAGTACATGATTCGCTATGCATTGAAAGGCTTGTATGAGTGTTGATGCAAGGCCTAGGCCTGTGTGACGCAGTAGAAATCAAGCCATGTGGGCCCTTGAAATGGCGGCTGCCTGACCTGTGAAGTGTGACAGTGGGATGTGAGTTCAATGCACTGGCGTGGCACACCGTGGCGGTAGACCGCGGGGTTAAGCCGCATTGGTTAACATTGAACCCTATGGGTTTCAGTAGCCAATGACGATGTGCGCCGGCGGTCGCGGTACGCACCGCGGTGGTACGCACCGCCGCGGGTGTGACCGCCATTTTCTATCTGATTAATCACTCGAGACGTGATCATCCACAGGAGAGGACCTATACTGCAAGTGCTGCTGTGACCTCGGTCTGGGAGATACAATGGCTGCTGCGACTGGGGAAAGGGCCCCTGCCTTCACTTCTGAAGAATTGGAGAAACTTGTTGATGGGGTCCTCCCCCAGTATGCGCTACTCTACGGTCCGCCAGACCAACAGGTTAGTACACAGGGTGCACGTTGAATGGGCTATGCCTGTGTTGAGTGGGGTGGATGTAAGATGGTGGGGATGGGAGCGAATGAGGAGTGCAATGCACGAAAGATGAGAGCATGTGCCACATGGCAAGGTTGGGGAGGGGGGGGCCACTCACATTGACCAGGCAGAAAAGTGATGATTTTTATGTTTCAACCCTGTACATGTCACATAGGTCAGCACCCATCAGAAGATCGACATTTGGTGTGCCATCGCCAAGGACGTCCGGGCCCTGGGGGTCCACAACAGACGGGGCACCCACTGCCGAAAGAGGTGGGAGGACATCCACCGCGGGACCAGAAAGACCGCCGAGTCTCTGCTGGGGATGGCCTCCCAACGTAGGAGGAGTGCCAGCCGCCAATTGACCCCCCTGATGTCCCGGATCCTGGCAGTTCCTACCCCGATTTGGATGGGCGCATGAGGACATCACAGCAGACACAAGGGGGTGAGTATCAGCACAATCTGCTACCTTTGCGCGCAGTGAAGGTGTCTGGGTGGGGGAGGAGGGCTGGGGCTATCACTAGGCGAGGGCGCATTCTGTAGGCTAGGCCCCTCCGTTAGGCATGGCCCTGTGTCCCCGCCCCCCACCTCTGTAGGGTGCCAAGTACAGCTATCCATGGTCCGGCCTCATCCATGTGTGCATTTGTCGTCCATTGACCTGTAGGCCTAGTCATAATAACTGAGTAGTGTACCCCGAGTGCGCGGCGTAGTGCAGGGGGCTTCTGTGTCTGTCCTCTCCGCCAACGGTGCCGCCAATGCATGCACTCAACCTGTCTTCATTTCTCCCCCCCATTTTCTTTGTCTTCCTGTTCATGTGAGCATTAGCATCATCAGGCGGAGGAGAAGTGGCATCGGCGCACGAGGGAGCTGCATCTCACATGGCCCCGGAGGGCCATGCAACAGAATCCGAGTACACCAGTGAGACGGAGGGCGAGGGGAGCTCCACAACGGGGACCCGTGGGGACGTCAGCGACACCGACACGTCCTCGAGAGGGAGCTCCCTTGTGGTGGCGGCAACATCCGTGCCCACCGCAACAACAGATACAGCCGCCACCCAGCGCACCAGCCCCACACTCCCAGCAGCCCCTCAGCGTTCGCCCCATGCCCGCTCGGCCAGGAAGGCGGGCATTTCCTTCGCCCCAGGCACCTCAGGCCCTGCCCCAGTTACCCCTGCTGCCCTCAGTGAGGAGGTCATTGACCTCCTGAGGACGCTCATTGTTGGGCAGTCTACCCTTTTGAATGCCATCCAGGGTGTAGAAAGGGAGGTGCATCGGAGCAATGCATACCTGGAGGGCATTCATTCGGGTCAGGCTGCCCATCAGCGATCGTTCAACACTCTGGCCTCAGCACTGACGGCAGCCATTGTCCCTGTATCCAGCCTCCCTCTTCTGACTCCCTCCACCCAGTCCCAGTCTCCTGTTCCTCTGCTTGTCCCATCCACACCATCAGACCAGCCTGCACACACCTCAACACCCAAGGGCAGCTCATCCAGACATAAGCACCACAGATCCCACAAGCATTCACCCAAGCAACATCCAGATGCAGACATGCCAACAGTCACTACCACCTCTGTGTCCCCCACCTCCTCATCTCCCTCCTCCCTCCCTGTGACGTCTCCACTCACACCTGCATGCACACCACCATCATCCAGTACTTCCATCACCAGCACACCATCCATTACAGTCCGCACACGTGCAGTCACCACCCCCACTGCCATTTACACGTCCCCTGTGTCCTCTCCCAGTGTGTCTGTCACCCCCTCTTCCAAAACACACAAACGCAGGCAGCCACCCACCCAACAGCCATCCACCTCCCGACAGCCTCCGTCACAAGCACCTGCACCCAAAGACAGCACACTTGACTCTCCTACAACCACATCCTCTTCCTCCACTCCCATACCCACTGCACCTACCCCTCCCATGGCTCCTAAAAAACTTTTCCTCTCCAAAATTGACCTCTTTGCCTCACTTGACCCACCCCCTCCACCTGGTAAGAGTCCAAAGAGCACCTCAGCCACCACCAGCCCTGCATCTACTGTGACCATAGTGCCGGGCTATTGGAGTCCACCAGCTCCTAGGGCAGGAACATCGCCCAGCAGCAAGGGGACAGCCAGCCCACCCCCTGGGAAGAGGACTAAAAAGAATAAGGGCCGGCGTGACAAGCCTGAGACGGCTGCCACCAAGGACAGTAGCCATGCCCCGTCACCTGCCACATCATCAAAGGGAGGCAAGGGCCACAGAGCTTCGGCGAAGGAGGTCAAGGGCAGCAGGGCGGAGGAGTCAGGCAGCAGCCGAGCTGCCCAGGAGGGCCCCACCAGCCCAATTCCGGGTGTGACGGACGACACCCACGGGCCCAGGACTCCATGACAGGAGGGCCCCACGACCGCACCGTTGGATGCCGAGTGAGCGGGGAGTCTTGGCCAGGTCTGGCTCCCTAGAAACACAGGACAAGCACCGCTGAACAGGGGCCCACCGTGAGAAGAACCGCCGAACAGGGGCCCGCCGTGAGAAGCACCGCTGAACAGGGGCCCGCCGTGAGAAGCACCGCTGAACAGGGGCTCCGCTGGGCCATTCCTGTCAAGCACTGCTCCGCTGGCCACCGCCGTCTCAGGCACCGCTCCGCTGGGCCCTTCCTGTCAAGCACCGCTCCGCTGGGCCCTTCCTGTCAAGCACCACTCCGCTGGCCACCGCCGTCTCAGGCACCGCTCTGCTGGGCCCTTCCTGTCAAGCACCGCTCTGCTGGGCCCTTCATCTCAAGCACCTCTCCGCTGGGCCCTTCCTGTCAAGCACCGCTCCGCTGGCCACCGCCGTCTCAGTCACCGCTCCGCTGGCCACCGCCGTCTCAGGCACCTCTCCGCTGGGCCCTTCCTGTCAAGCTCCGCTCCGCTGGGCCCTTCATCTCAAGCACCTCTCCACTGGGCCCTTCCTGTCAAGCACTGCTCCGCTGGGCCCTTCATCTCAAGCACCTCTCCGCTGGGCCCTTCCTGTCAAGCACCGCTCCGCTGGGCCCTTCATCTCAAGCACCGCTCCGCTGGCCACCGCCATCTCAGGCACCGCTCCGCTGGGCAACGCCGTCTCAAGCACCGCTGGCCCATTGACAGTGCCGGGTCTGTGTCGAGCAGGGCTTCACGTAGCACTCTGGGCACCGTGCCTCCTCCATTGACAGTGGAGTCAATAATCCATCTGATGGCCTGTGGCTTTGCACGCCCCAGGATGGCGCAGTGGGCAATCCACCTACTGTAGAGACTTGTGAGACTGTGGCTTTGCACTCCCCAGGATGGCGCAGTGGGCAATCCACCCACTGTAGAGACTTGTGAGACTGTGGCTTTGCACTCCCCAGGATGGCACAGTGGGCAATCCACCCACTGTAGAGACTTGTGAGACTGTGGCTTTGCACTCCCCAGGATGGCGCAGTGGGCATGGAGGCCCCTCGTGGATCTGGCGTCGTGGACTCATGTGGCTGAGGTGCCCCCCCTTCCCTTCCCCCTGAGGTGCCTGTAGTTTTGTCATCTGATGCCCCAGCAGTGTTCTCTCCAATGGATTCGTGTCTCCTGTGTGGGCTTTGCCCCTGTGTTTGTGCACATTGGCCCACGGACTATGGAACTTTGACAGAATGGGCAGGACTTATTGCATATGTAAATATTTTTTACTATGTTCATTCCTTATTTTGTATCTTTCTCATTTCATATTTCACATTACTTCATTTGTGCTATTATATACTTCAATTTCAGCGTTCATTTTATTTTGTCTTTGCATTATTCCGTGGGGTTTGGGGGTGTGACTCTGACTTGTTGGTCGGCAATGGTGTGTAGGTATTTGGAGGGGGGGTGGGGGGTGGGTGTATCGGGTATGTGTGTGCCCGTAACCCTTCCTCCTTCCCCCTCCCCTGTGTCGTAGGTGCAGTACTCACCGTTGTCGTCTGCGCCGGCGTTCATACTCGTGGTAGATAAGCAGGTAGTCAATGGCTGGTAGGATGTTTAATTCGGGTTCCATGCTGTCCAGATTCCTCGTGGAGTGTTTAGAGGTGAGCGTTTTCCCGTTCGTAGTCTGTTTCCACCGTGTTTTTATCGGCGGGGCTCCCTCCCTGGAAAAGGTGGCGGATTGGTGAGTTGTGATAGGGTGGGCGGTACATTGTCTGCCGCCTGCCTGTTGTTGGTGACCGCCGCGCTGTTTGTCTGTCCCGCCGTGGCGGTCGGAGTGTTAAAGTGGCGGTTTGTGTTGGCGGTTTAGCCAGGGTCAGAATTCCATTTTTTGGACCGCCTGCCTGTTGGCGGGTTGGCCGCCGCTTTATCACCGACCGACAGGGTTGGAATGACCCCCTAGATCTTTTTGGGGCATGCTTAATCTGTAATTTGCGTTAACTTTGAAAAATAAGGAGATGTACGAGCCAAATGATTAATACAACTTGTAAAGCTAGATACTAAAGCCTCATCATTGACTCCTGAAAATCAATATAATTCACAGTTGTTATAATTTAAATGTTTGAATGTGCAGCTATTTCCCTTCTCACTTGTCTCCAAGGTTTATCGCCTTGGGGTCCAGTGGTTAGTGGAGATTGTTAAATAATATTTTTTACAGGTCTCCACTCTCCCAATCCTCAGTGAGCTAAACTTGGTTGTGTGCCTGGCCCCTGCACCATCACAGGCGGCCTGACCTTGTGACATTGTCTTGATCCAGCGCAACCAGATAATGATAGTAAGCGCTTTGTGCTTTTTAATCACTATTTTTACCCAACCCTTTAACATTGCATATTTCTGGTTCTACTAATTGGATTTTTGTTGATTTCGTCCCAAATAATTCATTAAAGTTGACTTTATTTTTCTAACTTGGATTGGGATTTTTCTTCTGTTGTGTTTTCACTTTATTATTGTTTGTGTGCTGCCTAAATATTTTACACATTGCCTCTAAGTTAAGCATGACTGTATTTGTGCCAAGCTACCAGAGGGTTGGGCAAAGGTCAATTTGGGGGCTGCTCCTGTTTTGCACCTAGGAATTGTGGTTGCTGCTTGAGTTGGGTTTCGCCCCCTTGCTGCCTATTTCCATTTCTCTCTTCAAGGTACCTCCAGTCTCCCATTTCATGCATCATATCTGAGGAATCAGGAAAGAGCACTGCAACATCTAGAGAGGGCCAAACACTATTCCGATCTACACCACTGCCCTTCTCCTTCATATCAGCCAGGGAACCTGGTGTGGCATTCCACTTGTTTACTATTTTGGGATCGCCTGGTAAATTTTCACCCAGTTTTGTGGGCCCCTTTAAGAACTCATTATTGTTATGGAAATCAGCCTCTGAAATGGAATCTACATCTGGAATCAACCATTTTCTGAATTTAGATTCACTAACAGAGACAGGGTCTCCTCCACTTGCACTTTTGGTAGATTGGAATCCTGAATATGAGCTGGAGCCTGGGGCAGATTCTAGGATACATCATGACGATGCGCATTGGTATGATATTTCCTGGAAACTGGGCTCATGTGTGCATGCATCATGTTCGGAACTTTACATTCACAAACTATTCCCTATTAACCCAGATAGTCTTTCAAAGTCTCCTTTGGGGTTTGACAGTGCTGGCAGGATTTCAGTCCCAGAGTGCAGAGGAAAGGAGGTTTATGCTAAGTGTTTGGCACTTGATGTGAATTTCTGAATCAACTGACAGGGGAGAGAATGGACATTTTGGAAGACTGGCAATGGAGGGTGAGGAAGCTACACTGCTAACCACTGTGGGAATTCCAGGTTGCAGTACACTTCTGGATCAATAGTGGCAATATCTGCCAGTTAGACCTGTCAGCCTTAGGGTGGTCTTCATGCAAACTGTTTGCCTTTCTCCATTTATACCAATCTCGTTTTTGCTGGCATTAGGACTCTGCACACCTTACTCGTGCTAATTATTGCTAAAGTGCATGTGCTTACTCCTTAAAACATGGTAACATTGGCTTATACCCAATTGGCATATTTAATTTACTTATACATCCCAATTAAATTGGTACTGCATGTACCCAGGGCCTGTAAGGTAAATGCTACATGTGGGCCTGCAGCACTTACTATGTCACTCACTTAAGTAGCCCTTTAAACATGTCTTAGCCTGCCATTGCAGCCTGTGTGTGCAGTTTTTATACTGCCATTTCAACCTGGCAAACTAAACTTTTTTGCCAGGCCCAATTCTTCCTTTTCAATACATATAAATCACCCCTAGGGAAGGCCCCAAACAGCCTTCAGGGCAGGCTGCAATGCATTTAAAAAGTGGGGCATGTAATTTTAAGTTTTACATGTCCTGGAAGGGAAAACTCTTACATTCATTTTTCACTTCTGTGAGGTCTACCTCTCCCATAGACTAAGACGGGAGTTACCTTAGTACATTTAGTAAGCTGTAATTTCCAAATGGAAGAATATACTCAGTTCATGTTTGATGTCTTTGGAATTGTAATGAAAAATCCTAATTTATTGTAAAGTTGGATTTTAAATTACAACTTTGAAGATCACACTTTTAGAAAGTTGCAATTTTCCTGACAGCCAATGGTACCAGTAACCTGTCCCTTGTCACATGACTGGGTATAGCTGACAATTGGGCTTTGTGTACTCCTCTTAGACAGCAACACACCCGTAAGATTGGTCTTCCTTGGGAGCAACACCAGTATCTTGGTCGACTACTGATGTAATAATCTCATCATCTGACTGCGATTTGGATAAACTGGCAGGCTTTGCTGTGTGGAGGGGGGAGGGTGAAGTCTCATTGTATTTGACATGATTATATTCTAAATTTTTACCTACCTCTTTCTTGCACTCATTTTGCCTTTGCTTTTCATCTAGGATCCGATAACCGGGTCTATCTGCAAGCAGATGCTTTTCATCATTGACCTGTGACAGTAAGCACTCCTGCGCCTTTTCTCTATCTTTATCGTTTCCCCTTCCTTCTCTTGTGAGATATTCAAGTGTTCAGTGATCAGTATGTCCAGAGAGAGAGGCATAGACAGATGCCACTCTCAAAAGATCAATTTTCAGCCAAAACTCCAATGTATTCAAGAAACTCAGCAAAACAACTGTAATCCGAAGATTCTATACAACTTCAAAGAAACTGACGCGTCTAAAAATAGGAATAATACATATCAAAGGTCCTTAACACAATCCACACTGTCTGTTCACTAAGATGAGAAAAAAAAACAGAATTTTTAGTCAAGACTGGTGTTGTGCATTATGTTTGTTCAAAGTTTACTTGCCTCGTAACATGTTTAGTAGGTTAAAACTGAAATATAATCCACATAGGCATAGTGGGGCTTTGAGAGTCTTGATGTTATACTTTCAAAATCATATTACCATACACCACATTCTTGAAATCGCTTTTGAGTATAAAAAGACACTTCCAGTGTAAAAGTTCTACCACTTAAATATAGAGCCCGCACATCTGAAACTCTCTTAAAACAGATTAATCAAAAAAGAGTAGCCTATAATGAAATGTATTGATAAATAGAAATATTCTCCACATCCCACAAAGCTACTGATCTTGCCTTTGGTGGCCTTTCTTGCCTGCTACTTATAATCACTATTATAGTAAATCTCTCCCAGTAGCAGTTGTTGAGCTATGTCAATTTATAATTCTGTTGTATATGCTTTCTGAAAACAATGTAAATAAACACTTACTAGACCCATTGAAGGATATTCAACAAGACCCTGATCTATTCATGCCAAAGTCATGTGAGCAGCTAGGAACCCCAGAAATCTTTTTAAACCACTGACCTCCTTTAAGAAGCTCATGAGAATTCTCTAATTCTCCATACCCAAGGATCCACCATTAAATAAGCCATCAAAGATCTCAGCTGGGTAAAATACACTTACAATTTCACAATGGATGGATTGCACTCTAATCTGGGCAGCCCAATTCAAAGCGATCCATAACAGGTGAATCTGCTTTCTCCTCCCCTGCAATTCCTTTCCATGAACCATGGTGAGATGTACAAGAAGCCTCACAGCCACATTTCCTTGGTTAGTCTCCACAGGTAAAGAATTGAGGTAAGCAAGCTATTTGCACAAGAAAAAGGACCGCAAAGACCTGTAAACTTCACAAGGTCCTTGGAATCTAAAATCCCCTCACTGGCATCCTCCTATACCAAATACTTAATCCACCAGCATATTAAAAACACCTTTTTGAATATTCTACCTTGAGCTAATGTTTTAGTACATAAACAGGCCATGAACACTCTTAGATTTGTAATTACTTTGATCATGTACCACCAATCATGTTGATGTACTGAAGCACAGAAATCAGTCCATCCTCAGAATAATGGAATAATGCTTACTCCTTTGCTTCTATTTGAAACTTGTGCCAAGATAGTGGGGGGGAGGGGTAAACATAAATGATATATTCTGTTTGCTTATTGATATTTAAACACCACTACCATAATTTAAGCAATGGCACTTCTGAGGCATCATATCATGCCTTTACCCAAAATTTAGTTATAATCTTATTTTTATTTAAATCTAAATTATTAATGCATACATTTGCTCTAAACTTTGATCCAGCTCAGTAAAGAAGGCACTTAGGAAGTCATTATGACATTGGAGGTGTACTGACCACCACTGTTAAAGTGGCGGTAATACGCCCAACAGGCTGGCGGTAATTACCGCCAAATTATGACCATGGCAGTGAGATCACCCATAGACAGCCAATGTACCACACCAACTGCCAGGGCGTTAACACCACCGACCACAGTGGTAGCCACCTACAGCCAGGCAGAAGTCAAGGTACCGCCCACCATATTACGACATAGCAAACCGCCAGGATTTCCAGGGCGGTAGCAATGCCATCAAAAGCCTGGTGGAAACACATCACAGAAAAGGAAAGACTCACCTTCAGGGACATAGAGGACTCCGCAGCCACCATGGCACCAGCACTCCAAGTCTTCCAGATGCTCTACCACGCCATGGCCGTCCTGGAGCACCAACGGCGATGAAGACGATGACAGTGAGTACAGCTGCCTAGTACACAAGGGAGGGAGGGAGGAAAAGGAGAGTGACACACATGCACAACACACACCATACACACACAGCACACACACATAACTAGCCGCAGAGTAAATCGACTGTAACAGGACCCACAAGCAAAGAATGCAAGGACACATACCTGTATTACAAACACTGTAATTTGCTGCCAACAACCACCATAATGAATAATGAATTTACAATGTACATGTCAATGTACAAATTGGGCCAATGGCCAGTCCAAAGTACCAAAGGGCCACAAGGCCACAGTGCATCGTCCAAGCCCCAACTTGACTCCTGACATAATCCGGACCCCACTGTTTAGGGGTATCATCTTGGCAATGGGCAGGTGCCTCAGGGGGAAGGGGTGGGTGGGGGGCACCTCAGCTGTAGTTGGTATCATGCCCACTGGTTCTGGAGGGGGCTCATTGCCCACTGGTTCTGCAGGGGGCTCCTACCCCACTGTCCCTGTAGGGAGTCTTAGGCCACAGTCTCTGGAGGGGGCTCCTTGCCCACTGGTTCTGGAGGGGGCTCTTTGTCCACTGTCCCTGGAGAGGAGTCTTAGGCCACAGTCTCTGGAGAGGGCTTCTTGCCCTCTGGTCCTGGAGGGGGCTCCTTGCCCCCTGTCCCTGGAGGGGAGTCCTAGGGCTCAGTCCCTGGAGGGTGGGCTATATGGCTTCTGGTGGTGGATGGGTATCCTTGTCCTCCTCAGGTGGTGGAGGGGGATCCTAGCCCTCAGGTGGTGTAGGGGGATCCTTGCCCTCAGGTGGTGGATGTGGATCCTTGCCCTCAGGTGGTGGAGGGGTATCCTTGCCCTCAGGTGGTGGAGGGGGATCCTGGCCCTCAGGCGGTGGAGGGGTTTCCTTGCCCTCAGGTGGTGAAGGGGTATCCTTGCCCTCACGTGGTAGAGGGGGATCCTTGGCTTCTTTCCAGTAATGGGCCCCCTTGGCCTTGCTCATGTGACTTGTGTCCTTGGCTCCAGGTCTAGGAGGGGCCTCCACTGACCCCGTTCTCTGTCCCTTAGATCTCACCACCCTAGACCTCTGTTTTTGAGGTGGAGGTGTGTTCTTGCTGGGAGTGGATGACGTCCCACTTAGGAGCCCCTTAGTGCCAGCAGCAGAGTTCTTGGAGGGAGCTGAGGCAGACTTGTTGGCTGCGGTGCTGGGCTGGGAGGTTGGGACCCTGCGCTTATGGGAATGACAGGGGAGAGGAGGGGAGGGGAGAGGTCAAGATGGGCAAAGAAAAGTTCTTAGGTACATTGGGGCGGGATGTGGAAGGAAGGATGGGAGTGAAGGTAAAGGGGGTGGTTGTAGGAGGTGTAGGTCTGCTGGATTTGGGTGCAAGTGCATGGACAGTGTGCGTGTGTTAGGTGGATGGCTGTTGGGTCTCTGAGAGGTGGTGTTTGTGTTTGTTTGGAGGGGCAGGCAGGGTGGGAGAGGACAAACAGGATGTGTGGATGGATGTTATGGTGGTGTCTGCAAGTGAGGTGGGTGTGCTGCATGAGGTGGTGATGGTGGTGGTGGTGACTGCGCATATGGTGTGTGGGGTGCATGTCTGCTGGTCTGCTCTTGTGGTGTCTGTGGGCAAGGGTGTATATGTGGCAGGGTCTGGGACTGTTGATGCAGTGCATGCATGTGTGAGTGCGGATGTGACTGTGAGAGAGGAGGAGGAGGGGGAGGGGGAGATAGTGGAGGCAGTGGATGTTGTTGTGTGTGCAACTTTCTGTTGTTTATGTGAGTGCTTGTGACTTGAAGTTTGGTGCCTGTGTTTGTCTGTGCCACTTGTGTGATATTTTGTGTGCACGCTTGACTGTATATGTGCATGGGATGGGTTGGAGTTGAGGATACTGGGACTTGGAAGTGGTAGTTGGATGGGGGACGGTAGGACCAGGGACACTGGCTACCATGAGAGTGGAGGCCAGAGCCTGAAATTATCTCTGCAGGGCCACCAAGCCACCGTGAATGCCCTCCACGAAGGCTTTGCATTGCTGCATCTGGGATGCCAGCCCCTGGATGGCATTCACTATGGTTGACTGCCCTACAGAGATGGATCTCAGGAGCTCAATAGCCTCCTCACTGAGGGCAGCAGGGCTCCCTGGGGCAGGGCCTGAGGCGCCTGGGGTGAAGGAGGTGCCCATCCTCCTGGGTGAGCAGGCACGGGCAACTCGGGGGGGGGCTATTGGGAGGGTGGTGCTGGTATGGGGCTGGTGGCTGTACCTGTAGCTGGGGTGATTACAGATGTTTTCGCCACCACCAGGGAACACGCATCAGAGGAGGTTTCAGAGCCAGTGTTGTCACCTCCTGTCCCCGCTGTGGTTCTCCCTTCGCCTTCTGTCCCACTGGTCCCCTCCACGTCGGTGGACTCTGCCTCCTAGGTCACTTGGGCTGCAGCTCCCACACTCCATTTCCTGGCAACTGTCTCTTTCCAAGTGACAGTGGGCTTGGCTGCAGGAATGTCACAGCCAATGTTCTCAATAGTGCTGGCAAGGGTTTTGGCTTCCTTGCTCAAACACATGTGCAGCTACATCGCTTTCCCCCAAGCAGAAGATTTGGCCTCTGTGAAGGCTGGATTCTATGCAATGGGACATATTCCAAATGTTATTGGGGCCATTGACGGAACACATATAGCATTTGCCCCCCCCCCCACCGCCCTCGGTCCAATGAACAGGTGTTCAGGAATAAGAAGAGTTTCGACTCACTTAGTGTCCGGATGGTGTGCCTGGCTGACCAGTACATCTCCCACATCACTGCCAAGTATCCTGGGCCGGTGCATGACGCCTTCGTCCTGAAGAATAGCAGCGTCCCACAAGTGATGGCACAACTGCAGAGGCACATATTGTGGCCTATAAGTGAGCCTGAGTCCTCACCCAATGTATGTCAGTGTATGCCTTCAGGAGTCATCCTTCATGCCATTGTGCAAGCCTAATGTTTATCCCTCACTTCTTGCAGGTGACTTTGGCTACCCAAACCTGTCCTTCCTCTTGCCCCCTGTATGGAATCCGAGGACATGGGCTAAGAATAGGTATAATGATGCTCATGGGCGTACCAGGAGGATTATTGAGAGGACCTTCAATCTCCTGAAGGCCAGGTTCAGGTGCCTCCATCTGACAGGTGGATCCCTCTGCTACTCCCCTGAGAAGATCTGCCAGATAGTTGTTGTATGCTGCATGTTGCACAACCTTGCCATCAGACGACATGTGCCCTATTTGCTGGAGGAGGAGGGTGAAAATGCTCCTGTGCCAGCAGTGGACCCTGAGGACAGTGAGGAGGAGGAGGAAGAGGATGTGGACAACAAGACATTTGTTATACGGCAGTACTTCCAATGACACACAGGTAAGACAGTGGAACTGACCATTCCTTTAATAAATTATTTTTCTCTGTGGCTGTAGCATGATGGCAGTCACTTCCTTAGCATCCTAACTGACTGTCACCTATGCCTTCCCATTTTGCAGTTGTTGGTGTGGTTACAACTGTGAACTGATGTGATGACTACAAACTGCCACAGGTCATTTTTTGGACAGTATCACAAAGTTCTGGACAATTGCACAGGATGATACAGTTCAATACATTGCACATTTCTGACAGATAAAGCACTGTTACGCAAGTTGTGTCCAAGGGTGTTTATTGAAATGAAAATTATGAAGGAATAGTGCAGTGGAAGGGGATGATGTTAGAGGAAATTCCAGAGTATTGGTCCAGTCTGTTTGTACCACAGGTCCAGTGTCCAAGGGGCCATAGGAAGGGGAGCAATGGCAGTTCAAAGTGGACAAGGTGACACAGAGGATCACAAAGGGGACAGTCAGTGGATCTCATTTCCTGGCGGTGGTCTTGGCAAGTGTCACTGGTGTCTGTCTGGGTTGCAGGGACTGTTTGTGGGGGGTTCACCTTCTGCACGGGGAGGGGTGCTGGTGGCCTGTGGGTCATGTGGCAGGGCCTCCTGTCCACTATCTGCAGCAGATGTGGAGGGCTGGGCAATACACTGGCTAGTGGAAGGGGCCTGCTGGTGTGGTCTGTAGTCCCTCATGATGTTGGCAATTTCACCCAGCACCCCTGCTGTGGAGGCCATGGTGGTGTTGAGAGCCTGCAATTCTTTCCTGACCTCCTGGTGGTGTTCCTCCTGCAGCCGCTGCTTCTCCTGCATGGTGTCTATCACCTGACCCATCTTATCCTGGGATTGTTGGTAAGCCCCCAGGACATTGGTAAGTGCCTCCTGGCCAGTTGGTTCCCTAGGCCTGCCCTTCCCCTGGGACACAGCTGTCCTCCAAGTGTCCCTGCCCCCCTGTGCCTGTGTCGCCTGAACAGTGTGCCCACTGCCACTGACCCCAGGGCCCTGATTGTCTTGCCTGTGAGGTGTGGACTGGGGTCCCTGTACAGGTGGGCACACTGCTGATTGATGTGTCCTGGGGACAGAGGTCTGGGGATGTTGGGTGGCTGCTGTGGTGTTGGATACTGAGGGGGGATGCTCTGTGGTGGACAGGGTGTTGGCTGGGGTATCCGAATGACCAGTGGTCTCTGATGGGCCAGGGAATTCATCCAGATCCTGAACTCCAGAGCTGCTGTCCTTACTGGGGGCATCTGCTGGTGGGGGATTGGGTAGTCGTGGTACCTTCTCACTGCTGAGATTGTCTGGGGCACCTGTGAGGATGTAAGTGATGTATTATGCTACATGTCTATGACATATTCTGTATCCCTAGCTTCCCCTATACTTTTGCTGTTGCCCTGCCACGTTTGTTTGTGTATGGTGATATATTGTGGAATTGTAAGCTCTCAATGCTGTGCCTGCCTTGGTGGTGGGTGTACATGCAGGGCTCGGAGTGATGTGAATGCAGTGAGTATGGCATGCAGGGCTTGGTATTGGGGTTAGTTAATTGTGGTGGTGCACAATGGTGGAGGATGGAGTGAAGGGATGGATGTCAGGGTGAGGGGTGGTGGTGGCAGCAGCAGCTTTTCACTTTGGGTACTTGAAACAATTACCCCACACTAAGCTCAGATTTGTCAGTAAAGAACTCTTTGTTTCTGTTAGACCTGACAGCCTTCAGGTGGTCATTCTCCAACTTTTTGCCTGCCTCCCTCCACTTTTCTAACACTGTTTGTGCTGGTTTTAGGGCTTTAATTTGTCTGAGATACCGACAATGAGCTCCAGTGTCATCTGAATCCTGATAGAACACCGGAGCACAGTGAGTTCAGAGGTGGATAGAGGCAATAATCTTGTGATCATATCTTTTGGAAGCTGAAGATCAAGAGTTCTAGAAAAAGTATAAGTTGCTCGTAGAATTTGACAACTCAAACCTCAGATCTTGTAACTTTATCAGCCTCTCTTCAGCAGCCTCTGCAAAAATGGATTTCTTAACCCTCACTAAAAAATTACCATTGGATATCACCGTACTCATCTGTTGACACCCATATCTTGCACTGACTCACATCTGTATCAGCTTCCAGTCTGCTGAAACCCTAAACAGCCAGAGCATAGTGTGCAGAATCAAGGACACCGAAAATTCTTCAGCTACAGTCATAACTCAACTCATCTTCCCGATCAACTTCTAACTTTTCCCGGCAGGCCCTTCCCTTCTCGTTGTTTGGCTAGGTCGTATTCCAGCCTAATCCATTCCAAGGCCATGACTCGCCAAATTCATCCCTAGACTCAGAACATTTCATTTCACTCAAAGATGTTTATGCATCCGTACAATAGAGGTTTTTTCTTAAGACAGTAACCACATGGGAGAGAGTGTCTTGGATAGCTTAACAACAATCTTGGTATATGCATTTTGTTTTATGGATACAAGGGGAACTGGTAGGGCAGCTGCACATCTGTTTCTTCATACTTTTGAATAATTGCCATTAGGATAATCATAAGGAAAGTAAACCCCTGGGCTTATTGATTTCAGAGTGCTCAGGTATTCATGACCAATTCATTGTCTGTCACCCAGCTTCCTACTTTGAAATCAGTTGTTTCAGCACCCCTAAATTACTTCATCATCATAACGTTTGCAATCCATGTCAATTGTTCCCATTAATTGCTTTCAGTCCTGTTTCTGGTACTCTGGACAACCTTCTTCTCTCATACATTTTTAGACACTTTGCATGCTGTCTTTACCCTGTTTCCCTCTCAACCCAACCACCACCACCCAATATATTGTCTTTTACAATTTGAACATGGCCCCCATGACATTTTCTGTAATTTAGAAATGTTATTTTTATTTAGTATGGAAAATGCAGATGACAGTCTGATATTATTGGGAACTGCAGAAAGGGAAACAATTAGATAAAGGCTGAAAAAGAGGTTTGAATTTTGGGGCAGCACTTGGAGCAGGTGCCCGGTAGATGAAGACTAAAGTGATTGTAGTGCTAATGATGCATCTACTACATGTCTTCCTGGTTCTGTTTTTACCTGTTTAATACTATGGGGGTGATTCTGACCGTGGCGGACGGCGGTCGCCGCCCGCCACGCGGTTCCCGCCGAAAGACCGCTCCGCGGTCAAAAGACCGCGGCGGTCATTCTGGCTTTCCCACTGGGCTGGCGGGCGACCGCCGAAAGTCCGCCCGCCAGCCCAGCGGGAAACACCCTTCCCACGAGGACGCCGGCTCAGAATTGAGCCGGCGGTGTGGGAAGGTGCGACGGGTGCAGTTGCACCCGTCGCGAATTTCAGTGTCTGCTAGGCAGACACTGAAATTCTTTTTGGGGCCCTCTTACGGGGGCCCCTGCAGTGCCCATGCCATTGGCATGGGCACTGCAGGGGCCCCCAGGGGCCCCGCGGCACCCCCTACCGCCATCCTGTTCCCGGCGGGAGAACCGCCAGGAACTGGATGGCGGTAGGGGGTGTCAGAATCCCCATGGCGGCGGAGCGCGCTCCGCCACCATGGAGGATTCTCAAGGGCAGCGGAAAGTCGGCGGGACACCGCCGACTTTCCGTTTCTGGCCGCGGCTGAACCGCCGCGGTCAGAATGCCCAGCGGTGCACCGCCAGCCTGTTGGCGGTGCTACCGCCGACCTCCGCCATGGCGGTAATTACCGCCAGGGTCAGAATGACCCCCTATATCTTCATTGCTCACCTAAGAGAAGTTGGATAGTGTATCAGTTCTTTAACCTTCGGGAAACTGACCCCCTCTGCGTCAGCTGAGGGGGTTCACAGCTGTTTAGAATATTAAATATTATTAGCAGCTTAATTAAGGAGCTACTGATCCTAATTGTGGGGGTTATGCCATTTACTTCTGATGTACAGGGCCCAACCTAATATGGGTCCTGAGTGACTGGGATAAGTACTACCCCTTCAGCACTTGACTCTCAGTGTTATTGGCATGGAGCAGTCCAATGATTAGGGGGAGGAGGGGAGGTAGGTGCAAATTGTACACAGGCTAACAATTAAAAAGCATGTTCAGCAACCCTCAATAAATGAATGCCAGCCAGATACACTCTATGATGAAATAAGTACACAACGAATAAAAACACACAATTCTCATAAGGCCGATAATCCTGCATTGTCTGCATAAGCCCCTCAGTCCCACTCCCCTATCTAATGAGAGCAGTTATTCTTCATTACTCTAAGGCATCATGCAGGCTTGGCCCGCTAGTCAGGACAAGTTTTTGAAGTTCCACAATGGCTTCTCAAAAGTTAACTGTTTGTAGTGTTGTGACACTCTGAGCTATGACCCTTGCAATTCTGGGCAAGAAACAGAAATTACATAACTTGCCGGGAGGTGTTAAGGTGTGGTTACTAATGCTTATGATGTAATCAGAGTGTAGTGTGCGATAATGCGCTGAAGAATAAAGACATCTGTCATAGAGCTCCATGTGCAGCACGCTCATTTCCATGCTCCCAGGCTATGGAGGATGTTACAGTGTCTAAGCACCACAGCTCTTTTAGTCTGAGTAAATTCCCCACAGGCTCAGCAATCAGTCTTACTCGCTCTTGCTGAATCTACAGTTTGGCAGGCCCTGGTGTGAGACAGTGGCTTGGTGGTGAGCAGAAGTCTGGATGCTGCAGGTGAAGCGGCAGGTGTCTATGACACTTCTTTGATTGTGCAGTAAGTTTTCCTGAGCTTGGCAGGTGGTCTTGGTTGGTGGTTGGATTGATGCTGCTTCCATGGCTCACAACCCGGTACTCCTTACCGCAATACTCTACTTCAGGGTGAAGGCCATCTCTCTTCGCCATGGCCCCACCTTCCATACGTGGGTCATGAACTGCGTACCAGGGCGATGGGTCCTCTGTTTCCCCACACTGCATAGGAGACGGCCTGTTTCTCGTGGCCATAATGCACCAGAACAACAGCCTTTGATCTTCATCACATCCCCCACCAGGCATAATGGGGCTGTGAACAGCACACCAAGGCGACAGCCCCTCCAAATCACAGCACTGCACAGACAATGTCCTGCTTCTCATTGCTTCGATGCGCCAGGGAGAAGACCCTTAATCTTCACAGTGGCCCTCACCTGGCAATTAGGGCCCATAAACAGCAGCACTTAGGTGGATGGCTCATTTGCTGCAGTGGCCCTCAATGTGATCTCAAATCACACACTATGCTTCAGGGATCCACTTGACAGGATTCCCACTGGACCTTGCTTCCTGCAGGCATACTCCTCCATTTCACTTGGTCCACTTGTCTTGGCAGACGCTGGTGCTCCAGGTTCGAGGGCAAGCAGCCTTGATTCTCCTGGGTGATGTCCCCTCACCCAACTGGGAGATTAGCACACTTCAGTCCCAGGGGTTGGTCACAACAGGCAGAAGTCATGCTGATCATCTCCACAATAACGTACAGCTCCAGTTTACCAATTTTGAGATGTTCAAGCTCTCGTTTTCATAATCTGTTTCCAGACACAGATGTGATTTAGTGTTTTAGTCTTTGAAGTTGTGGGGGGGTGCCCACTTTGAAGTGCCCACTGCTCTCACAGGCTCATATACAACACAGCATGCACACATGTGCACTGTACGGTGCTACATGCTAACACTGTGTAGGTCAGGGCCAGTTCAGCAGAAAACAGCAAACTTTACATAAGTGGGCCAGTCAACATCTCTCTAGTGACACAGGTAAAAAGGCTTGTTCACACTACTGATCATCTACACTAAAACACAGTAATCTGCCAACAGTGCTATTGTGCTACTTAACTCTTTCGTAAGGGCAGTAGCCCTTTACCACATATGAAGGTAGCACTTTATGCATCCTCTTGGTCAACAAGACCACAGTCCGTGAGACTAGGTCATGGCACACAAGCACGATCCGTGCCCGTTCATGACTTAAAAATACGCACCAGAGATCCAGATACCAGTGCAGCTGGGGCACTCAAGTCAGGAGTGCACATCTGTCACCATGCAAGGGACATTTCTGCCCCAACATAAGCAAAATGTAAAGATGAAACATTTAGAACACGGTGTTCATGTGAATGAATTTGAATGATAAAAATTAAGTTGCCATCCTAGCTTGATTTATGGGAGCTGCACAAGTACAGCTAACAAAACCTAGTGTAGACAATCTGTGGCCTCAATTGAAGCACGGATATACACTGTCGAAGAGGTGATTTATTAAAGTCAGTTTCAATTAATTAATAACCTATATGAGTGAAAACTAGGCCTAACCCGAAGCTGCATTTTAAAAGAGCATTTCTTTCTAAACTTTGTATGACCTGGGTATGGCCTGACTTGCTTGAACTGTTAATTCCAGCATGCTTCAACTGAAGAAAAATGTTTCCATCGTAACCTTAGCATAACCGTTGCATGATGTTTATTTCTTACTAAAACAATGAGAGCTACTTGCTTCTTTTCTATTAAAACTAAACCACTTTGGAATGCTGAACTTTGTTAAATTAACAAAACTTGCATCTTTATGAATAAACTTATAGGCCCTCATTATGAACTTGGCGGTCGAGACCGCCATGGCCACCGGCATGGTGGTCCCGACTGCTACATAATGAATACAGTGGGGACCGCCACAGACGGCCTTCCATTACCACCAGGCTACTGCCGACAGGCAGCCTGACGATGGTGGAATTCTTCATCCGACCGAGAAGAGATGCAAGCAGTGCTGCCCTCCGGACAAAGAACCCTTGTTCCGTCAGCCTTTCCCTGGTGGTTTCCCCTGTCGGGGAAAGACTGGCGTAAGGGGTGCTCCAGGGCCCCCTGGGAGCCCCTGCACTGCCCATGCACTTGGCATGGGCAGTGCAGGGGCCCCCGTGCAGAGCCCCATCACGCAGGTCACTGTCCGATTTACGGGCAGTGATCTGCGCGACGGGTGCTGCTGCACCCGCCGCAGTGCGGCATTGACGACGGCTGCATGTGGAGCCATCGGCAATGTCCCGGCCCAGCGGAATGTTAATTATTCAGCCGGCGCAGTCTCAAGGGGGCTGGCGGTCTGTGATAAGGCAGCCAGCATGAACACTGCGGGGATTCCCGCCTTGTTCATAATGACCCCATAGTGTGGAAATGCATGGGAAGGGAAGTGATGAACTTGGAATGCATTAGAAATTCACATATGTGTCTTATTTTCTAGAGAGCAAAGCATATGAAAAAATGCAGGGGTGTATCTATAGTACATAGTCTCATAGACATGAGAGAAAAACTGTGAAACCTGAATATGAAGTTATTGTTCATCTGCTATCTCAGGCTGAAGGCAACACATACAGACGAGCATATGCGATGGCTGATTGGTCATGAGCAAATGTTTGAGATAATTGTTTGCAAGTTTGTAAATGTTCAATGTGATGTATCAAACAAGTCCCAGGGAAAGTTCAGTGGGGAGAAGCATTCAGATAGACACACAGAGTAGCGACAGAGAGGTGTGTGGGCTTTTAGATAGATAGGCATTACGGGTGAGACTCTATCTCTCTCAGATTTTAGATGAACTGAGCTCTGCATACATTCAATTCGCTTTCTGCCTATACTATTTCTGTTACAGCATTCTTCATGAGTGCTGATAATTTTCCTGACTTGACTGCTAAGAAATATTCATTTTCTTGATATAGGAATATTAGAATAGGGATATAATTTAGCTTCATGCAATTCTCTATGTATTTTGATTGAAAATAAAGTTTGATACCTAATGAGAAAAATAAACTCTTAAAACTAAAATCAACTCTCATTATTTACTCTGGTAAATTTGAATGTTTATTTCTAACTACTTTGAGAAATTGCAGCTTACTTATACCTACACCTGCTCCCAAGATTCCCTCTGGGAGCCTATAGGTGCAGAGTAATTAGAAATCTCCTGCACTGTGTAAAAGAATGTATACAGGTGAAATAAAGAAAGTGGCATGCTAGAGTGTAGCATATTGTTCCGTCTTTCAGAATTTTTTAAAAAAAAGCAAAATCTCAACCTACTCATTAAAAAAACAAATCTGATTGTGCATATTTTTCCTTGTGAATTAAGTAAAATATTTAATAATGTATGAATTTGTTTCCCATACCCATACTCCTTTATTTTTCTGTATTGTTTTGAGGGTCAAATCCTAGAACAGGGTTCCTGACTTCCAATTATGATTCAGAGGGTGTCCTAAGAAGTCTAAGGGAGAAGAACAGCTGCTTTAGGGCATCAATAAAAGGAATACTGGACATAACTTTGTGCAATCCAACTTTGGAAATCTGGTGATTGAACTAAAGATAAAGGTTGTCATAAGTAGATGCTGTATGTCATAGGGCTGAAGTGAAAGGAAGTAGGGACATAATTGTGTGCGACCCTTCTGTACAAGTTTGGCAGAAGTGTTGGCTATGATTGCAGTAGTGACTGAATGCTGTATGCTTTAGGGCAGCAATAAAATAGATTATGTACATAATCTTGTGTGACACTTCTTTAAAAACATCTAGCAATAAAAAGGTAGCATAGGAAGAAAAGAGACCATTTAGGGAATCAAGACTGTACAAAAACATTATAGTGAATGTTGACAAAAAAGATAAGAATGGGGTTTATGAAGGAATTGAAGTGGTATTCGAAACATGATTACACAGCAAGACTGAGGGAGTGGGTGGAGTCCAAGAACAGTGACTACGTATGCCAGTGCCACCACCTGTTCCCAATGGATGAGGATTATGCAACGGTGAAGTCTGGAACAAGGTAAGGGCTGCAGGACTCTTGGTATTGAGACATTTCAATTTGTATGACTAATAGGGTTCTCCTCTGCTAACATCTAGTACATCCTTGTTGCCCACATGGTTGCAACGATTATGATGTGTTTACTATACAATGGCTTAAATGCAGTTTGTGAAAAGGCAGACATATAGCCCCAGATTTATGACAAAGTGTCGTAGTCGGGTGCTGTGCCAAAAACAGCAGTGCCATGCTGCGCCACTTTTGAAACCCAAGGATGCGCTGTATTTACAGGAATACGGCGCACCCCTGTGTTTCCCCTGCGCTGGTCCTGAAATAAGCTGCCTGCGCCAACCCAGGCATCCTTGCACCACAGTGCAAGGGTGTCTGCGTTGAGCGGATAGATTGTTTATGTGCAGGAAGGTGTTCCTTCCTGCACATAAACAATCTACAATAGCAATTTGGCACTTCTATGTGTGCTGCAAAATGCAGCACACATAGAAGTACCAAAGCAACATTTTGGAATGACTGTTTATGTGCAGGTATGTGGAGGAAGGGACACCTTCCTGCACATAAACAATCTATCATGGCCTTTTGCTCCTTCTATGTGTGCTGTAGGATGCAGCATGCATAGAAAGAGCAAAAAACGAGGAGGAATAAAAGTATTCCTCCTCGTTGTGCCATGCTAAAGCATCCCCTGGGATGGCTTTAGTTTTTGGCTCTGCCTCAGATTTAGACTCTCTTATAAATCTGGCATTGAAGGATCAAAATCAATGGGTGTTGCGGTGGAACGCCCATAGCAACACCAATTGCACACCCCTCTGATGCAGAAAACTGCATCTGAGTGGCCCATATATACAAGGAGGCGTTAAGCCCCTAAAGTGGTCTAACGCCTCCTTGTAAATATGGTGCAGTAAAAAGTGCAACCAGAGCGTCACTGGAAGTGACGCTCCGGTGGCACTACGGCCTTGTAAATCTGAACCATAGTGTTTCAAAACCAAAAGATTTGCAGTCCTTCTCAAACCCTTGCTTGTTAATAGTCCACTTTATGCGTGAACCTTGTAACTTCTGGAAGAATGCTCTCACTGTAGTTTGAAAAACATTTCGCAGACTTCGAAAGCGGACTCGATTCGTATACCTATGTACATTATTTTTACAGATGTGGCTTGCCTATAGTCTGTTTCAATTACCATTTCTTGATTTTAGGGTGACAACCTCCTTCGGGGGCAATATACACACTGTTTCCAGCCCTGGACCTTTGAAAGTTATGATCTTGCTTTGCTTTCATTGAACTATTTAAACACACATCTGAAACCAGTGATTTCTGAGGTGTAGGTGTGAAGTGGCACTAATAACCAAGAGTGAGCTGGTCACACTACATGCATCGGACACGAATCTCCCTCTAACTCTCTAGTATTTGGCTATTACAGGATGTCTTCCAGCAACTCTATTTCACATCATTATCCCCCATACGCATTGTTCATTTTCTCTGTTTTTTTGGGTCCCCTACACTAGTCTTGTATAACAAAGACTGTTTTGTGCACTCTGCATGCAGCCCATGCCTTTGTCCCATCCAAAATGGCTCCGGCCCTCCAGTAAATTACATATATTTTCATCTGAGTATGCCACCCTATGGTTTTTCTGTTAGGTTCTAATGTTATTTATATTTAATATGCATAGGACAGAGACTGCCCTGCAATCGTTACAAGGTAAGCAAGGAAACTCTAATCTCTGCATGCTCATAAAAATAACATTTTTGGGTGCTTTTTACTGTGCGGATGCACCACTTGCAGTGCTCTGCCAGCTGAAGGCGTCTGATGGAGAATTAACAGATTCAGTATATCTTTCTGTTGGCCTTGGACACGCGCCAGTTCCTCACAGACTCATTAAAAAGACATTTTCTGGGAAAGGAAAAATAAACATTCCTCTCTGCTGATGCATGTTTAAATTTTAAATATCCTGGCTTACCTTGCATTCAGGCGTGATCTGGGGCGCAGGCTCACTGGGGAGTGTGGACCGTTTCCTCAATGCTGGACTGAGGTGCAGAGAGTTTCCACTGAATAATAATTTCAGTATTTTAGCACTCCAGTTGCCTTTAAAGAGAATTCTAAAAAAAAACATAAATTGGCGGGTAAAATATATACTTTGATAACCATCGCTCATTTCATTGTCTGTTTGTGGGAACATGTATATTCATACGCTTCAGATTTGGTCAGTTCATTATTGATGGTTGGAGAACAGGTACATTAAAGTTACAAATACTTTGTGCCACACCCGAAACAGCCCTTGTAACATAAACAAGGTCAAGAACAGAGGCCGTTGAGATATGGTTACTAATGCCACTAATTTATAAGTATCATGTTACAAGTGGGGTGTCTAGTTGGCAGTGGTCTGTACCTGTCCAAGTAGGGACCCTCACTCTAGTCATGGTAACGGAGTCATACAGCTAAGATAACCCCTGCTCACTCCTTGGTGGACCGGCATGAGCAGTCAGGCTTATTTAAGAGGCATGTGTAAAGTATTTGTATGTGTACACACACACAGTGAAATCATTGCACAAGTACTCCACACCAGTTTCGAGAAATAGCCAATCTTTATCAGTGAGTTGGGACATATCAGTGACTTAGCACTCAGGACTTTGGAGGGGCTGCAGCAGCATCAAGCCTGCGGCATCAGTCACAGTTGTTGCACTCAGCAGGGACCACGTCTCCGGTACAGGCATTGGCATGGTGTTGGATAGCGGAGCCGATTCCGAAGTTGCTCTGGAGTTGATGTTCTTGTTTTTTCTTGGTTACACCAGAACTCACTCCCAACGGCCCAGGAACTGGATTTGGCATCACTTGGCAAGTCAATACTCTCTGCAAGAGAACCCAGGTGCTGGCAGATGAAGTCTTTGATGTTCCTGAGACATCTTAACAGGAGGCAAGCTCAGTCCAAGCCCTTGGAGAACCTTTGGAAGCAGGATGTAGAAAGCAAAGTCCAGTCCTTTCACTCCCAGGACAGACGCAGCAAGCACCTGGTCAGCACAGCAAAGCAACAGACAGAGTGGCCGCCCCTCCTAAAGTATCCAGCTCTTCTTCCCACCAGAATGTCCTCAGTCCAGAAGGATTTCTAAACTATGTGGTGTCAAAGGTCTAGTACTTATACCCATTTCTGTCTTTGAAGTAGGCACAAGACCCTGCATTCCCCTGCCCTGGTTCCAGACACACTCTGGAGGGTTGGAGACTACTTTGTGTGAGGACAGGCACAGCCCTATTCAGGTGCAAGTGTCCGATCCTCTCACCACTCTTAGGTCAGGAAGACCTATTAGGATATGCAGGGCACACCTCAGTGCCCTTTGTGTGACTGTCTAGAGTGAATTCACAAACAGCCCAACTATCATCCTGACCCAGATGTGTATTCCACCGACAGGCAGCCAGAGGCACAGACTGGTTAAGCAAGAACATGCCCACTTTCTAAAAGGGCATTTTCAAATTTACATTGTAAAAAACAACTTCACCAAAATATGCATTTTTAAAATGTGAGTTCAGAGCCACAAACTCCACATCTCTATCTGCTCTCAATGGGAAATTACACTTAAAATATAGTTCAAGACAATCCCCATGCTACCCTATGTAAGAGATAGTCCTTGCAACAGTGAAAATAGAATTTAGCAGTATGTCACTATCAGGACATGTGAAACACACCAGTGTATGTCCTACCTTTTGAACACACTGCACCCTGCCCATGGGGTTGCTTTGGGCCTACCTTAGGGGTGACGTACATGTAGTAAAAGAGAAGGTTTTGGGCTGGCAAGTGAGTGCCCTTGCCAGGTCAAAATGGAAGTTTAAAAGTGCACACACTGCACAAAAGTGGCAGGCCTCAGATATGTTTGCAGGGTTACTCTTGGGGTGGCACAATCAGTGCTACAGGCCTACTAGTAGCAGTTACTTTAAAGGCCCTGGGCAGACCTGGTGCATTATACTAGAGACTTTCTGGCAAATCAGATATGCCAATCATTGATAAACCAATCACCATTGAGACAGAGAACACTTGCACTGGTCAGCAGTTGTAAAGTGCCCACAGTCCTAGAACCAGCAACAATGAAATGCAGCACACAGTCAAAAATAGGAAGTCAAAGGTAAAAGGTCCATTTCCAACATATCAGATAACTCCATATCACTTAGACATGCTGCCTCTGCCTTGGGCTTTCCTGAATTATTGTTTTCAGTTGCTTTATTTCAATTGAGTCAGTTCAAGTGAAACAAGGCTACGAATCCCAGAATGCAGTGGTTTGTTAAGTTACTGCCCCAGACTACTCACAAAATGTCTCTGTGAGGTGGCATTTCTTCGGAATTCACTACTTTTAATGGGACAGTACAGGCAGTGCTCAAAAGTACATAGGTGCTCTTGGCTAGTGAGTACCTGCAATTATGTAATTCCATTTCAACCACTGACTAAACCCAAACGATTAGGCAGAAGCAAAGCTCAAATATTTGCTCTGCTGATCTTCTTAAACACTAATGAGTTCTGTTAGCAGTATGACTACTGCCATATCTGAACAAACATATGAAAGATATTTCCTACTTTGCCAAATAAAAAAAAAACAAAGCATAAAAGGAGGAATGTTGTGCCACTTTTGCACTGCTCTTCTTACTCCAGTTCCACTCTCAAAAACAGAGGAGCATCTTAACAGAGGAGCAGTGATCCCATGTACACCCTTACCATCACATTTAAGGTAAGTTGACATTGAGGGGCAGATTTACTAATATTTAACACAACGCAAAGCAACAACCAATGTTGCGAAGCTGCATTGTGAGGACAGAGCAGGACAGTGTATAATCTACAAAGATATGTTGCTACTGCTCTTTTCGTAAGCACTGACAAAACTTTGGCTGCTTGAACCATGCACACACCTTTGCACCAGAGTGTAAAGGTGTGTGTGTGTGGTGTTTAGCATAGGTTTGTTCTGAAAGGGTATCCTTCCAGTGCAAGATACTATGCTCAGACATATATGAAACCTTTTCCCTCTGTGTGCTATACAGTGTAGCACACATGCAAGTTTTGAATAGTTTGAGAAAAAAAAGTTCCCTCTACTTTGCACATGCTACAATGAGGCATTTTTTTGGTGCAAACCACAGTCTATAAATATTGGTAGATAAGGCATTGAAGCAAATACCATGGGTGGTAGCATTAGAAAGAGTTTGGATCCTGAGTATTGATTAGGAAATATTGTTTTACCTTAATATGATAGGACAACACATATCATGTACCACATATATGTACCTTGATGGTTTATAACTCTTAAATGTATGTAGTTGCGGAGTTGAGTAGTAAAACTATACTTCCCTATATGCTCTTACCATTCAATATTTTTATCCTGGATATAATGGCTGTAATTGTAAGGTATAACAATATTCTGTACTTAATATACCAGATAACAACCATGGACAATGCACATGTATTATCCACGGGACATCGCCTTGATGCATTACTGCTGCTTTGCATTACTTTCAGGGCCTCCCAAGCGCAAATTAAGTAAATAGCAAACCAGCACATTTCCCTGGTTCACACCATTTTCGGTGATTTTGGACTGTCACATATTGTTGATAAATATGGCCCTTTGGCCTTTTGAGCCTCCAGAGAGCAAGTAACTACTTTTTTTCTTTTAGGCAGAATATATAAAAAGCATGGAGGTAAATATTGCATTACTTCATTACAAGACTATGTATTCCCCAGCCAAGGTGTTTGGAAAGGGCACTGAGTGCTGCTAATTGTAGGTCAAAATCAGCATCGATGGCTGGCACACCTAATAATGCTTGCCTTAAGAGGATGGAATACCTCACAAATTCACAATAAGATAGGACCCTCCTAATCCCTACATCCCTCAACTTTAGAATGTCTTTTAAACTGAAATAGTGCTATTAGTAGTAAAATACCCCAATGAACACTGTAGTGCCAAATTGTGATGAATAATTAAGACAGTAAGGGGGTGATTCTAACCCTGGCGGTCGGTGTTAAAGCGGCGGCCAACCCGGCAACAGGCTGGCAGTAAAAAATATGGGATTCTGACCCTGGCGGGAACCGCCAACACAGACAGCCACTTTAACACTCCGACCGCCACGGCGGTACAAACAAACAGCGCGGCGGTCACCGCCAACAGCCAGGCGGCAGCCAATGTACCGCCCACACTATTCCAACTCACCAATCCGCCACCTTTTCCGGGGCGGGAGCACCGCCGATAAAAACACGGCGGAAACAGACTACGGACGGGAAAACGCTCACCACTACGCACTCCAGGAGGAAGGAGGACAGCATGGAACCCAAATTAAACATCCTACCTGCTCTCGTCTACCTTCTCATCTACCACGAGTACGAAGTCCGGCGCAGACGACAACGGTGAGTACTGGACCTACGACACACGGGAGGGGGAGGACGAAAGGTTACGGGCACACACATATGCGACCCCCCCCCCCCCAACTATGTACACACCAATGCAGAGCAACAAGTCACAGTGACACCACCCAAACACCCCTGAAAAATGCTAGGACATAAACAAATTTGGAATAAATATTTATGAACCAAAAAGCTCCTGAAAATTATCGTACAACCATGAAAGATATTCACAACAAAACTAATGACATACACATCAGTGT
This sequence comes from Pleurodeles waltl, assembly GCF_031143425.1. NCBI lineage: Eukaryota > Metazoa > Chordata > Amphibia > Caudata > Salamandridae > Pleurodeles > Pleurodeles waltl. The sequence continues at coordinate 841,089,815 of NC_090446.1, read as the reverse complement.
ATAACTGAAGTAACAAGTCCTGCACATCCTACGAATTCATCATGTCCGTGGGCCAAAGTTTTGAGAAATAAGGGCAAAGCCCACACAGGAGACCTGAGTCCTTTGGAGAGAACACTGCAGGGGCATCAGATGTAAAAACTACAGGTACCTCAGGGGGAAGGGAAGGGGGGGCACCACAGCCACATGAGTCCACGACGCCAGATCCACGAGGAGCCACCATGCCCACTGTACCATCCTGGGGAGTGCAAAGCCACAGTCTCTCAATGTCTCTACAGTGGGTGGGCTGCCCACTGTACCATCCTGGGGAGTGCAAAGCCACAGTCTCTCAATGTCTCTACAGTGGGTGGGCTGCCCACTGGACCATCCTGGGGAGTGCAAAGCCACAGTCTCTCAATGTCTCTACAGTGGGTGGGCTGCCCACTGGACCATCCTGGGGAGTGCAAAGCCACAGCCTCTCAATGTCTCTACAGTGGGTGGGCTGCCCACTGTACCATCCTGGGGAGTGCAAAGCCACAGTCTCTCAATGTCTCTACAGTGGGTGGGCTGCCCACTGTACCATCCTGGGGAGTGCAAAGCCACAGTCTCTCAATGTCTCTACAGTGGGTGGGCTGCCCACTGGACCATCCTGGGGAGTGCAAAGCCACAGTCTCTCAATGTCTCTACAGTGGGTGGGCTGCCCACTGGACCATCCTGGGGAGTGCAAAGCCACAGTCCATCAGGTGGATGACAGTCTCCACTGGTCAAGGAGGAGGCATGGTGGGCACAGTGAACCATAAACAGTGATTGAGACAGCGGTGCCCAGCGGAGCGGTGCTTGAGAAGAAGGGCCCAGCGGAGCGGTGCTTGAGAAGAAGGGCCCAGCGGAGCGGTGCTTGAGACGGCGGTGCCCAGCGGAGCGGTGCTTGAGAAGAAGGGCCCAGCGGAGAGGTGGAGAGACAGCGGTGCCGAGCGGAGCGGTGCTTGAGATGAAGGGCCCAGCGGAGCGGTGCTTGAGACGGCGGTGCCCAGCGGAGCGGTGCTTGAGAAGAAGGGCCCAGCGGAGAGGTGGAGAGACAGCGGTGCCCAGCGGAGCGGTTCTTGAGAAGAAGGGCCCAGCGGAGCGGTGCTTGAGACGGCGGTGCCCAGCGGAGCGGTGCATGACAGGAAGGGCCCAGCGGAGCGGTGCTTGAGATGAAGGGCCCAGCGGAGCGGTGCTTGAGAAGAAGGGCCCAGCGGAGCGGTGCTTGAGACGGCGGTGCCCAGCGGAGCGGTGCATGACAGGAAGGGCCCAGCGGAGCGGTGCTTGAGATGAAGGGCCCAGCGGAGCGGTGCTTGAGAAGAAGGGCCCAGCGGAGCGGTGCTTGAGACGGCGGTGCCCAGCGGAGCGGTGCTTGAGATGAAGGGCCCAGCGGAGCGGTGCTTGAGACGGCGGGGCCCTGTTCAGCGGTGCTCTTCTCCACCGCGGGCCCTGTTCAGCGGTGCCTATCTCCACGGCGGGGCCCTGTTCAGCGGTGCTCTTCTGCACCGCGGGCCCTGTTCAGCGGTGCCTATCTCCACGGCGGGGCCCTGTTCAGCGGTGCTCTTCTGCACCGCGGGCCATGTTCAGCGGTGCCTATCTCCACGGTGGGGCCCTGTTCAGCGGTGCTCTTCTGCCCCGCGGGCCCTGTTCAGCGGTGCTCTTCTGCACCGCGGGCCCTGTTCAGCGGTGCCTATCTCCACGGCGGGGCCCTGTTCAGCGGTGCTCTTCTGCACCGCGGGCCCTGTTCAGCGGTGCTCTTCTGCACCGCGGGCCCTGTTCAGCGGTGCCTATCTCCACGGCGGGGCCCTGTTCAGCGGTGCTCTTCTGCACCGCGGGCCCTGTTCAGCGGTGCCTATCTCCACGGCGGGGCCCTGTTCAGCGGTGCTCTTCTGCACCGCGGGCCCTGTTCAGCGGTGCTCTTCTGCACCGCGGGCCCTGTTCAGCGGTGCCTATCTCCACGGCGGGGCCCTGTTCAGCGGTGCTCTTCTGCACCGCGGGCCCTGTTCAGCGGTGCCTATCTCCACGGCGGGGCCCTGTTCAGCGGTGCTCTTCTGCCCCACGGGCCCTGTTCAGCGGTGCTCTTCTGCACCGCGGGCCCTGTTCAGCGGTGCCTATCTCCACGGCGGGGCCCTGTTCAGCGGTGCTCTTCTGCACCGCGGGCCCTGTTCAGCGGTGCCTATCTCCACGGCGGGGCCCTGTACAGCGGTGCTCTTCTGCCCCGCGGGCCCTGTTCAGCGGTGCTCTTCTGCACCGCGGGCCCTGTTCAGCGGTGCCTATCTCCACGGGGGGGCCCTGTTCAGCGGTGCTCTTCTGCACCGCGGGCCCTGTTCAGCGGTGCCTATCTCCACGGCGGGGCCCTGTTCAGCGGTGTTCTTCTGCCCCGCGGGCCCGGTTCAGCGGTGCTCATCCAGCAGGTCAAGGGAGCCAGACCTGGCCTGGACTCCCGGCTCAATCGCCCTCGGACCGTGACGTTTCTGGACCCTTCGGGGACGGACTCCTGGCCTCCTTAGTGTCCTCCTTCCCAGCTGGGATGTGGCATGTGGGGTCCACCTTCTCCCCGCACCTGCTGCCCTTCCGCTCCTTTGATGGGGCTCTCGGGCCCTTGCCTCCCCTAGATGGTGTGGGTGGTGAAGTGGCCGCACATTGCTCCTTGGGGGCAGCCCTGTCGGTCCTCGCACGGCGGCCCTTGTTTTTGCGGGTCCTCTTGCCGGGGGGGGGGGGGGCTGGACGTGTCCTTGCTGCTGATGGATGTGTCACTGCTGGCAAAGGGTGGGCTCCAGAACCCATGCACAACAGTGACACCCGAAGCTGGGCTGGTGGTGGCTGCGGTGCTCTTGGGACTCTTTGAAGATGGATGGGAGAGCTCATCGGGGGGAAAGAGGTCAAGGTTAGCCAGGAAAAGTTTTTTAGGGCCAAGGTAAAAGGTAGGAGAAGTGGAGATGGAAGTGGAGGTAGAGGAGGTGGTTGTAGGAGAGTCAGGTGTGCTGTCATTGGGTGAAGGTGCTGGTGCTGTAGGCTGTCGTGAGGTGGATGGCTGTTGGGTGGGTGGCTGCCTGCGTTTGTGTGTCTTGGAAGAGGGGGTGACAGACACAGTGGGAGAGGACACAGGGGACGTGTAAATGGCAGTGGGGGTGGTGACTGCACGAGTGTGGACTGTACTGGAGGGTGAGGTGGTGATGGAAGCACTGGCTGATGTTGGGGTGCATGCAGGTGTGAGTGTAGACGTCACAGGGAGGGAGGAGGGAGACGAGGAGGAGGGGGACACAGGGGTGGCAGTGGCTGTTGGCATGTCTGCATCTGGGTGTTGCTTGGGTGAGTGTGGGATCTGTGGTGCTTGTGTTTGGATGAGCTGCTCTTGGGTGTTGAGGTGTGTGCAGGCTGGTCTGATGGTGTGGATGGGATAGGCTGAGGGACAGGAGACAGAGAAAGGCTGGAGGCAGTAAGAAGAGGGAGGCTGGAAACAGGGACAATGGCTGCCGTCAGTGCAGAGGCCAGAGCAGTGAACGCTCGTTGATGGGCAGCCTGACCCGAATGAATGCCCTCCAGGTACGCATTGCTCTGTTGCACCTCCCTTTGCACACCCTGGATGGCATTCAAAAGGGTCGTCTGCCCAACAATGAGCGTCCTTACCAGGTCAATGAGCTCCGCACTGAGGGCAGCAGGGGCAACAGGGGCAGGGGCTGAGGTGCCTGGGGCGAAGGAGACGTGCGCTTTCCTGGGCGAACCGGCACGGAGCGAAGACTGAGGGGCTGCTGGGAGGGCGGGGCTGGTGCGCTGGGTGGCGGCTGTACCTGTAGAGGCGGGGGGCACGGATGTTGCCGCCACCGCTAGGGAGCTCCCGTCCGAGGACGTGTCGCTTTCGCTGCTCTCACCAGCGGTCCCCGTCGTGGTGCTCCCCTCGCCCTCCGGATCACTGGTGCCCTCGGTGTCTGTTCCGGGGCCCACCAGGGCCTTGTGTCCTGCAGCTCCCTCGTGCTCCGATGCCAAATCTCCTCCGCCTGATGATGCTAATGCACACATGCACAAGAAGATGAAGAGAAAGGGTGGGGGGAGAAAAAAGAAGACCAGGTTGAGTGCATGCAATGTCAACACCGTTGGCGGAGAGGACAGACACAGGAGCCTAATGCACTAAGCCGCGCATTCGGGGTACACTACTCAGTACTACTGACTAGGACAACAGGCCAAGAGACGTCAAACGCGCACATGGGAGATGCTGGACCTTCAATGGCTGTACTTGTCACCCTACCGAGGTGGGGGCCGGGGGCACAGGGCCATGCCTAAGGGAGAGGACTACACTACAGAAAGCGCCCTGGCCTAATGTCACCCACAGCCCTCCTCCCCCACCCAGACGCCTCCACTGCGCAGAAAGATAGGAGAATGTGCTGATACTCACCCCCTTGTGTCTGCTGTGATGTCTTAAAGCGCCCATCCAATTCTGGGTAAGCCACCGCCAGGATCCGGGACATCAGGGGGGTCATGGTGCGACTGGCACCCCTCCTAGGTTGGGAGGCCATCCCCAGCAGTGTTTCTGCGGTCTTCCTTGTTCCGCGGCGGATGTCCTCCCACCTCTTGCGGCAGTGGGTGCCCCGTCTGTTGTGGACCCCCAAGTTCCGGACTTCCTTGGCGATGGCACGCCAAATCTCGATCTTCTAATGGGCGCTGACCTATTTGACATGTACAGGGTGGAAAGGAGGAATTCATCAATGACCTGCATGTTAGATGTGATTGGCCCCCCCCACCAACTTTGCCATATGGCACATGCTCTCATGTGTCGGGCGTTGCACTCCTCATTTGCCCCCCACCCCACCAACTTACATCCACCCCAATCCACACAGGCATAGCCCATTCCATGTGCACCCGGTGTACTCACTTGTTGGTCTGGAGGACCGTAGAGTACCGCATACTGGGGGAGGACCCCATCCACGAGCTTCTCCAACTCTTCAGACGTGAAGGCAGGGGCCCTTTTCCCAGTCGCAGCAGCCATTGTATCTTCCAGACCGAGGTCACAGCAGCACTTGCAGTATAGGTCCTCTCCTGTGGATGATCAGGTCTCGAGTGATTAAGCAGATAGAAAATGGCGGACACGCCCGCGGCGGTGCGTACCGCGGCGGTGCGTACCGCGACCGCCGGCGCACTTCGTCATTGGCTCCTGAAACCCATAGGCTTCAATGTTAACCAATGCGGCTTTGCGCCGCGGTCTTCGACCGCCTACCGCCACGGTGTGCCCCGCCAGCGCATTGACCTCACATCCCATTGTCCCACTTCACAGGTCAGGCAGCCGCCATTTCAAGGGCCTACATGGATTAATTTTGAATGCGACACACAGGCCTAGGCCTTGCATTGCCACACATACATGCCTTTCAACCCATTGCCATTCTTTAACTGTGCAAGCTGTCTGTACGTACCTGTGGTTTGGCTGACTCTGTGCTCCATGTTGTCCTTCCTAGGCACCGTCCGCTGGGACTTGCGATGAGAAGGAGGAATCCTCGCGTGTACCGACCGCTGGTGGACCTGTCGACAATGGAAGAACGCCACATCATACTACGATACCGACTTGACCGAGCCACTATCCATGAACTGTGTGCCCAGCTGGAGCCAGCCCTGATGTCCCCCATCCGCCAACCCACAGGGATTCCCCCTCTGGTGCAGGTTTTGTCAGTCCTCCATTTTTTGGCAAGTGGGTCATTCCAGACCACAGTTGCCATGTCATCTGGAATGTCTCAGCCTATGTTTTCAAAGATTTTGAGTAGAGTGTTGTCTGCCCTGATGAAACTCATGCGGAGCTACATCATTTTCCCAGAGGAGGGTGACTTGCCTACAGTGAAGGGTGATTTCTATGCCCTTGGACATATCCCCAACATCATTGGTGCCATTAATGGGACCCATGTGGCTTTGGTACGCCCAAAAGACGATGAGCAGGTGTACCGAAACAGAAAAAGTTATCATTCGATGAATGTCCAGGTGGTCTGTTTGGCTGACCAGTACATCTCCCATGTAAATGCCAAGTTCCCAGGGTCAGTGCATGACGCGTATGTGATGCGAAATAGCAGCATCCCCTATGTGATGGAGCAGCTACAGAGACAACGTGTGTGGCTAATAGGTGACTCTGGTTACCCCAACCTGCCTTGGCTACTGACCCCAGTAAGGAATCCCCAGACCAGGGCAGAGGAACGGTACAATGAGGCCCATGGGCGAACTAGGAGGATCATCGAAAGGACCTTTGGCCTCCTGAAGGCCAGGTTTAGGTGCCTGCATATGACTGGGGGATCCCTGATGTACTCACCAAAGAAGGTGTGCCACATCATCGTGGCATGCTGTATGCTTCACAATCTGGCATTGCGACGTCAGGTCCCTTTCCTGCAGGAGGATGGTGCAGATGGTGGTGTTGAAGTAGCTGTGGAGCCTGCGGAGAGTGAAGAGGAGGAAGACTCAGAGGACGACACAGACAACAGGGACAGAGTAATAGCACAGTATTTCCAGTAGCACACAGGTAATGGTCACCCATGCCATTTTACATTTCCTGAAAGCCTCCTGCATCTCAACTTTGTCGGTTTCCCCCCAGACCTATGGACATGATGTTTGAATTTCCCTTCCCTTTTCTGTGCTGTATGAGCCACTGCGTGACCTCAGCTTGGTTGGCCCATGGACTAATGCTAAGTTACCTCGGTATGTGTAATTCACAATGTTCACAATACGTAATTGATATGTAATGTGTCATACATTTGTAAATAAGACAGCTTGAGTCCTGATTGATTTCAGTGCAATGTGTGATTTATTATTAGTGCATAGATATTGGTACATGATGGTGAAACAGTGATGGGTGGGGGTGGAGTAATGTCCATGGCGGAGTCCAGTTCTCAGTCTCACAGGTGCATTGTCCATACGCCTGTGGCAGGATGGAGCAGGGGCAGTTCAAGGTTTGACAGGGTGGCCATGTGGGACAGTGGGAGGACTTCAGGGGGTATGTGATGCTGGCGGGGGACTTGACATCCTACTCTGTCGTTTTTTTTGATCTCAGGCTCCTTTTGCGGGGCGGTTGTTGTTCAGCAGGAGGTGGGGTTCTGGGGGGCTGTCGTTGTGGTGGGGCCTCCTGTCCACTAGCGCCGGTGGAGGTGGTAGGCTGTTCCTGTTCCTGGGTAGCGACAGGGGCCCTGTGTGATGCCACATGGTCCCGAAACGTGTCCTCTATGCGGTTCAGGGCCTGGACTATGCTCCCCATAGCGGTTGAGATGTTGGTTAGTTGGTCGCTGAACCCCATGTAGCGTTGCTCCAGCTGTGCCTGGATCTCCTGGAACCTGGCCAGTACCGTCGCCATCGTCTCTTGTGAGTGGTGGTAGGCAGCCATGATGGTGGTGAGGGCCTCTTGGAGAGTGGATTCCCTGGGCCTCTCCTCCCCCCCCTGTCGCACAGCAGCCCTCCGAGTTGCCCTGTTTCCCTGGGCCTCTGTCCCCTGGACAGTGTGCCCACTCCCACTGCCCCCAGGTCCCTGTTGTTGTTGGGTTGGTGGGTTACCCTGGGGGCCCTGTAGTGGTAGACACACCGCTGCTTGACCTGTCCTAGAGACAGAGGCATGGGCCCGCTGGGTGGGAGCTGTGCGGTTGTTCCCAGAGGGGGTTGGGTCTGCAGTGGCCTGTGTCTGGGTGAGGGGAACCGACTGCCCAGAGGTCCCCGATGGTCCGGGCTGGTCGTCAGGTTCCAGGTCGACAGAGCTGCTGTCATCACTAGTGGCCTGTTCCGGGGGTGGGATGGACATTTCTGGTCCCTCCTGACCGGTGTGTTGTCGTTCGGGTCCTGCATGGGGTAAGAGGGTATGGTTATTGTTTCTGTGTGTGCATTAGCTTGCGTTTTATAGGTGCCCTTGTCCCCCAGTGCTGGCATTCCCTTGGGGGAGGTGTTGTGAGGGTGTTTTGTGGGGGGGGTGATGGGTATGTGCAGTGGTCATGCTTAGGTGATGGGTGTCCATAGTTTGGGGGTGGCATGCAGGGGTTGGTGTTGGGTGGGTTGTGCTGGGGAGACATTCTCAGGGAGGATGTGTGCTGGGGGGTTGGGTGTGAGGGTGGGGGTTAGCATACTGGGGGTGGGGTGAAGTGGTTGGCCTTGTACTTACCAGAGTCCATTCCTCCGTGTACTCCAGCGAGGCCATCAGGATGCAGGATGTTGAGTACCTCCTGCTCCCATGTTGTGAATTCGGGTGGAGTGGGTGGGGGTCCTCCACCAGTCTTCTGCACTGCGATGTTGTGTCGCGAGACCATCGAGCGCACCTTCTCCCGTAGGTCGTTCCATCGTTTGCGGATGTCCTCTCTATTTCTGGGATGCTGTCCCACCGCGTTGACCCTGTCCACGATCCGCTGCCAGAGCTCTGCCTTCCTCGCTATGGTGGTGTGCTGGACCTGTGAGCCGAAGAGCTGGGGTTCCACTCTTATGATCTCCTCCACCATGACCCGGAGCTCTTGGTCCGAAAAGCGTGGGTGCCTTTGTGGTGCCATGGGGTGGAGTGTATGAGGTGTGGGGTGGTGTATGTGATGATGTGTGTGTTGGTGTGTGGTGCTTTGTGCTTCTATGTGGTGTGTGTGATGTTGCGGTGTGCCTCTGTGTGTCTGGCTATCTATTCTCTGATGTGTGTCTCTCTCTCCTTCGTCTCTGGTTTTTGTTGGTAGGGGTTTGTGGGTGATGTGGGTGTGTGTTTTATATGGTATTGGATGTGTGGGAGTGGTGTGTGTATGGGTTTCAGGTGTGTGCCTTTCAAATTGTCCAATGTGGTAGGGGGTTGTAAAGGTGTGTGTATTTTGACCGCGGCGGGGTCTACCGCCAATGGAATACCGCGGTTGAATGACCGCCGCGTCGATTTGCGGGTCATAATGGGATGGGCGTATTTCTGTTGGCGTGGCGGTGGAGGTTTGGTCTTCTCCAGTTTACCGCTGGCCGCTGATGTGGCGGACTGCAGTGGAGGGCGGATTTTCGGAGGTTTTGCAGTTGTGGGTCAGAATGTCCGTGGCGGCTGACCGCGGCCGCGGCGGTATTGTGGCGGCCTTCTGACCGGCGGTAAGCGGCTTTTACCGCCGAGGTCAGAATGACCCCCTAAATGTTAGAGGAGCATCCAAAAGCCATGTTATATAATTATAAAACTAGTACATTTAAAATTAATGTATGGCTTGTGACTATAATGAAACTTTAAAAGATGCCCACTAATTAAAACCTATCAATATTTATGTGATATATTAGGTGCTTCCATTCAGAATAAAATATATATTTTCAAGTCAATGCATTAGCTACACACATTCTACATTGTTCTGGATTGTTTTCAGAATGTTTTTATTATTTCTATGTTTTTAGATTTCATAATTTTTGTGGCATAATTTTTATGACTGGGTGCAAAGAATCCAGATCTCAAAGAATGTCTTGGAGCTCTGTTTCTAGTTTTTGAACTAGCAAATTCTAAGCCAGTTCATTGAAGTCAGTCTGTGGCAACACGCAACAACTTTGGAGGATGTGGTAGTTGTGAAGGAAATAAATAAATGGGGAAGAATGTGTCCTTTCACACCAGTGAGATAGACAGAAAACAATCAGGATGATCACGATAATGTGGAGTATGTTGATGAGATGGCTTCTCTGAAGTAGATGCTGCAATAAAAAGGGAGGACGAATTAGCATTGCTTATGGCAATTCAATTAAAGGAGAATTAAAAAGCAACGCAATTACACAACAGATCAGATCACATAACAATTCACTGGTGCAAGGCAATTTCACATAGACATTTACGACAACTGAGTGGTTCAAAACATTGCACGTGATTAACGGTTAAGAAATGGCATTTGAACTGACAGTACACACGTCACTTCTGTATACACTAGCGAGTAAAAGAAGAGTATTTTGTACCTTAGATGGATGCTAACGCACAATAAACCTGCAAAAGGGCAATCAAAAGTAGGATGAGCAAGACGAGGAACAAGCATTGGCAAAGTCAATAGGTGCTGTCTTTTTTGCTGACGCAGTTCAACATCATAAAAAAGGGAAAAATGGTTATTACTAATTCTGAACAGCATCAGCAAAAAATAATAATCCTCTGTGCAATAATGAAGAACTGCATATATGCATCATGATTATACAGGGCATGACATACACATGCGCAAATGTCATTATGTACTGATCATTTTAACTTTTTTTATTATCAGTATAATATCAATGCCAACTTTGAAGTGGTAAATGTAAAAACAATTTGAACCAAAGTACACTTCCTACGGGTGAAATGAGAAACTGTGTTTATATTTCCAAGTATATAAATAAGGCTCAACCATAAAACACGGAGGAGGCGTTAACCGCTCCACGTTGCCTCAATCCTTTCTCCTTCTCCCCCTGCACGGTCAGCGATGACCTCAGAGTGGAATACCACACACCCTCCTCCTTTATATATCAAATCAAAACAATTAATAAAAGATAACAACAAATGTGTACACAAGAACTAAAGATAACAAGGGAAATATATGCACCACTGACAACCCTTGGAAAACGCCAAAGGGATTAAACATAATATTTACACATAGGCGGTCATTACAACATTGGCGGTAAAAGCCGCTTACCGCTGTGCAGAAGACTGCCAACACACCGCTGTGGAATTCCGCCACAGCTATTATGACCCACAGCTCCGAATCTGCCAATATTCAGACACCCACAAAGGTCCGCCACACCAAAGGTCAGTGATACACTGGCGAAAACAAAACCTCCACCTTCATGCCAACAGAAATACGCCCATACTATCACGACCCACGAATCCAAGCGGCGGTCTTTCAACCGCGGTATTCTATTGGCGATACACACCGCAGCGCTCAAAATACACACACACTTACAAAACTCAGCCACATTGGACAATTCGAAATACACACACCTGATACACATACATACACCACTCCCACACACCCAATACAATATAAAACACACACCCACATCACCCACAAACCCCTACGACCACAATTGAGAAAGAAGCACAGAGAGAGACACCACCATCAACAATACTAGCATCCACAGGCACACAACACCATCACCCACATAACTTCCACGCACCTCACACAACACCCCACTACATATCAGCACACTTATCACCACACACACCACCCCACACATCACCCACACCACCCCATGGCATGGCAAAGACACCCCAGGTTCTCGAGGAGGAGCTCAGGGTCATGGTGGAGGAAATCATCCGGGTAGAGCCACAGCTATTGTGATCACAGGTGCAGCACACCTCCATAGCTGGGAAGATGGAGCTATGGCGCAGAATAGTGGACAGGGTCAACGCAGTGGGACAGCACCCAAGAAATCGGGATGACATCAGGAAGAGGTGGAACGACCTACGGGGGAAGGTGCGTTCCGTGGTCTCAAGACACCACCTTGCGGTTCAGTGGACTGGCGGCGGACCCCCACCTCCTCCCCCACAACTAACAACATGGGAGGAGCAGGTCTTGGTGATTCTGCATCCTGAGGGCCTCGCAGGAGTAGCTGGAGGAATGGACTCTGGTAAGTCAAATCTTAACTATTTCATCCCCCACCCTACCTGCATGCCATCACATACCCCCATCTTCATCCTCACCCCCATCACTCTAACTCCTCACAAATGTCCCAACATCACAAACCACACATCCTAACACCAAGCCCTGCATGCAACAACAAAGCATGGACACCCATCACTAAAGCATGTCCACTGCACATACCCATACACCCCCCTAAACCATCATCACACAAGGTCCCACACAGGAATGCAAGCACTGGGGTACACGGTCACCCACCCATTGCACACCATGGCACACACAGATGTAATAAACATCCTTTTATACCCCTGCAGGACCCCTACCCAAAGTCACCGGACAGGAGGGTCCACACATGTCCACACCACCAACAGAAGAGGCCCACAGTGATGACAGCATCTCTGTCCAACTGGATCTAGATGACCAGCCCGGCCCATCGGGGACCTCGGGACAGTTGGTTCCCCACACCCAGTCACAGGTCACTACAGAGCTTCCACCCTCTGGAAACTCCAGCACAGCACCCACCCAGTGGGCCCATACCTCCCTCCCCAGGACACGTCAATCAGCAGTGTGTCCACCACTATAGGGGACCCAGGCTAACCCACCACCCCAACAACAACAGGGACCTTGAGGCAGTGGCAGTGGGCACACGGTCCAGGGGACGGAGGCCCAGGAACACAGGTGAACTGGGAGGGCTGCTGTCGACAGGGGGAGGACAGGCCAAGGGAACCCACTCTCCATGAGGCCCTCTCCAACATTATGAGAGCCTACCACCACTCCCAGGAGACGATGGCAATGGTACTAGCCAAGTTTCAGGAGACCCAGCGCCTGCAGGAGGAACAGTATTTCGGCTTCAGGGAGGCACTCAGAGCCATCAATTCCACCCTGGGCACCATCGTAGGGGTGCTGAAGGAAGTACTCAACACCAGGAGGGACACTATGGCACTACAAGGGGCCCCTGACACTAGCCTGGACGATGAACTACCCACCACCTCCGCCGGCGCTAGTGGACAGGAGGCACCGCCACAGGACCACCACACCAGAACCCCACCCCCTGCAGAGGGAGAACCACCTCGCAAACGATCCCTGAGATCCAGGACAAAGACAGAGAACGACGCCAAGACCCCCGCCAAGAAATGAGACCACCCTGAATGTCATCCTTCTGCCCCACTTTGTCACCCTGTCCATCCTTAAACTGCCCCAGCTCCACTTCCTATGCCCATTTGGGCAATGCACCTGTGAGACTAATAGACTAGACCCTGCCATGGACATTCCTCCACCATCACCCCTCACCATTTTGCTACCCCCCCCAATATTGAGCACTAAAATAAACACCCTTAAAGCACAAAACAATCTGGAGTCAGTCTGTGATTTCGGAATAGTGTATTAGCAATTACAGTGTCAAAAAGCTCTTTCATTTGTAATGTCAACATACCTATGTCACACAGCTCTAGTCCATGAGGAATCAAAGCAGATGTCACACTGTGGGACCCACATCTATGAAATCGTAAGGGAAAGTGACAACTCAGTGACCATACACTGGGTAAAAACTACAGACAGTAGAGAGGTAGTAGTGTTAAAGTACATGTAGTAGGCACGTTTGTCTTCTTACCTGTGTTTCACTGGAGATATTGCTGGATCACTGAGTCCCTGTTGTCCATGTCTTCTTCTTCTGCTTCCTAGTCTTCACTGTCCACAGGCTCCATAGCTGCAACAACACCACCATCTGGACCATCCTCCTGCAGAAAAGGCACCTGTCATCGCAAAGCTAAGTTGTGAAGCATACAGCAGGCCATGATGATCTGGCACACCTTCTTTGGTGAGTAGAATAGGGATCCACCTGTCATATGGAGGCACCGGAACCTGGCCTTCAGGAGGCCAAAGGTCCGCTCGATTATCCGCTGTGTTCGCCCATGGGCCTCATTGTAGCGTTCCTCTGCCCTTGTCCTGGGATTCCTCACTGGGGTCAGTAGCCATGACAGGTTGGGGTAACCAGAGTCACCTGCAAATGGCGAGGGACAACTGTTAGACACACACTAACCTGTTGGGATATCCCCAGACCCAGACAACCATTCCCACTGACTTGCTTCCAGGTGCTCACCTAATAGCCACACACGGTGCCTCTCGAGTTGACCCATCACATCAGGGATGCTGCTATTCCGCAGGATGTAGGTGTCATGCACTGAGCCAGGGAACTTGGCATTAACATGGGAGATGTACTGGTCTGCCAAACATACCATCTGTACATTCATGGAATGGTAACTCTTCCGGTTTCTGTACACCTGTTCACACGTGCGGGGGGGACCAAAGCCACATGGGTCCCATCAATGGCACCAATGATTTGGGGATATGTCCCAGGACATAGAAATCACCTTTCACTGTAGGCAAATCCTCCACCTGAGGGAAAATGATGTAGCTCCGCATGTGTTTCAGCAGGGCAGACAACACACTGGACAACACGTTGGAAAACATAGGCTGGGACATCCCTGATGCTATGGCCACTGTTGTTTGAAATGACCCACTTGCAAGGAAATGGAGCACTGACAGCACCTGCACTTGAGGGGGGATTCCTGTGGGATGGCGGATAGCTGACATCAGGTCTGGCTCCATCTGGGTACACAGTTCGTGGATTGTGGCACGGTCAAGCCTGTAGGTGATGATCACATGTCTTTCCTCCATTGTCGACAGGTCCACCAACGGTTGGTACACCGGAGGATGTCGCCATCACCTCACATGTCCCAGCGGACGGTGCCTATAAAGGACAACAGCGAGCACAGAGTCAACCAACTCAGAGGTACGTACCCACAGCTTACACAGAACACGAATCATAATCCAAAAAGTGGCCTGTATGTGTGTTGAGTCTAGGTCTAGGTATGTGTGACACAGTTAAAAATGAAGCCATGTGGGCCCCTTAAATGGCGGCTGTCTGACCTCTAAAGTGGGACAATGGGATGTGAGGTAACTGCGCTGGTGTTGTACACCGTCGCGGTAGGCGGTCGAAGACCGCAGCGCAATGCTGCATTGGTTAACATTGGACCCTATGGGTCCCAGGAGCCAATGACGATGTGCGCCGGCGGTGACGGTACCCACCGCCGCGGACGTGACCGCCATTTTCTATCTGTTCAATCACTCGATACCTGATCTTCGACAGGAGAGGACCTACACTGCAAGTGCTGCTGTGACCTCGGTCTGGAAGAGACAATGGCTCGAGTGTCTGGGGAAAGGGACTCTGCCTTCACATCAGAGGAGTTGGAGAAACTCGTGGACGGGGTCCTCCCCCAGTACACGCTACTTTACGGTCCTCAAGACAAACAGGGAAGTACATTGGGAGCATGCTGTATGGGCTATGCCTGTGTGGAGTGGGGTGGATGTAAGAAGGGAGGAGGAGATTGCGGCATGCATGAAACGACAGTGAGTGCATGTGCCATATGGCAAAGGTAGGGATGAGGGCCAATGACTGTGACGGTGCAGTTAGTAATAAGTTTCTCTTCCCCCTGTACAATTCATGTAGGTCAGCGCCCACCAGAAAAAAGATATTTGGCGTGCCAGGGTCCCGTGCCTACCACAGACGGAGCACCCACTGCCAGAAAAGATGAGAGGACATTCGCCGCTGGAGCAAGACGACGGCGGAGGCTCAGCTGGGGATGGCCTCCCAACATGGGAGGGGTGCCCGTTGCACCATGACCCCCCTGATGTTCAGGATCCTGGCGGTGGCGTACCTGTTGTTGGATGGGCCCTTGAGAGCATCACAGCAGCCACAAGGGGGTGAGTACACTCTCATCCTGCTGATTTTGCACGCAGTGGAGGTGTCTGGGTGGGGGAGGTGGGCTGTGGGTTTCCGTATGCCAGGGCGAGTTTCGTAGGCAAGGTCCCTCCGTAAGGCAGGCCACGTGCACTCCACCTCTGTAGAGTGCCAAGTACACCTAGTCATGCCCCTGTGTCATCCATGTGTGCAGATGTCGTCCATGGCCTAGTAGGCCATTTCCCAGGGATTGAACAGTGGAGCCCAAGAGTGCGGCATAGTGCAGAGGGCTTCTGTGTCTGACGTGTCTACCAACGGTAGCAGTAATGTATGCACTCAACATGTCTTTCTTCTGTCGTCCAACCCCTTTTTGTGGTCTCCCTGTTCTTGTGTGCATTAGCATTATCAGGCGGAGGAGCAGTGGCACCGGAGCACGAGGGGGCTGCATCCCACATGGCCATAGAGGGCCACACTACCGACTCAGACTTCACCAGTGGGACGGAGGGCGAGGGGAGCTCCACGGCAGGGACAGGCGCTAAGACCAGCGACACGGACTCGTCCTCTGATGGGAGCTCCCTTGTGGTGGCGGGAACCTCTGTGCCCCCCCATCTACAGGTACAGCGGCCACCCCCCTACCAGCACCGCCCTCCCAGCAGCCCCTCAGCCTTTTCCCCGTGCCCGCTCACCCGGGAGGGTGGGCATCACCTTCGCCTCAGGCACCTCAGCCCCTGCCCAGTCACCCCTGCTGCCCTCAGTGAGGAGGCCATTGACCTCCTCAGGTCCCTCACTGTTGGGCAGTCTACCATTTTTAATGCCATCCAGGGTGCAGAAAGGCAGTTGCAACAAACTAATGCATTCCTGGAGGGCATTCATTCTGGTCAGGAGGCCCTTCAGCGAGCTTTTCAGACTCTGGCCTCAGCACTGATGGCAGCCATTGTCCCTGTCTCTAGCCTCCCCCCTCCAACTTCCTCCACCCAGACCCAATCCCCTGTACCCCAGCCTATCACAAGCACACCTACAGACCAGCATGCACACACCTCAACACACACGGGAATCTTTGGCAAACATAAGCACCACACATCCCACAGGCACTCACGCAAGCATCACACACATGCAGACACACCAACATCCACTGCCTCCACTGTATCCCCCTCCTCCTCGTCTCCCTCCTCCCTCCCAGTCTCGTCTACACTCACACCTGCATGCACTACATCTACAGCCACTACTGCCATCACCAACACACCCACCAGCATACCCCGGTCACGTGCAGCACCACCCCCACTACCATTCACACGTCCCCTGTGTCTTCTCCCAGTGTGTCTGTGACGCCACCTCCCAAGATACACAAATGCAGGCACACACCCACCCAACAGCCATCCACCTCATGACATCCTCCAGACCATGCACCTTCACCCAAAGTCAGCAAACGAACACCTCCTACAACCACGACCTCTTCCTCCACTACCAAACCCCCTCCAGCTACCCGTCCCAGTGTCTCCCAAAAACTTTTCCTGTCCAACCTTGACCTCTTTCCCACACCTCCCCCACCCCGTCCGTCTCCTAGGTCCCGAACTAGCACCTCAGCCACAACATCTCCGGGACCAGTGGTGCCTGTAGTCACCGGAATCTGGAGTGCACCGGCCACCAGGGCAGCCAGTGTGGCACGGAGCCACAGCACGGACAGTCCCCCACCTGTCAAGCATCAAAAGTTGGCCAGTGCCCGGCGGGAGAGGGGGAAGACTCCAGCCACCAAAGCCGCTCCCAGGGGTCCCGGTGGGAGTGTGGATTCAGCTGCGACACCTTCCAAGGTGGGGAAGGCCCACAAGAAACCAGGAAAGTCTGGGAAGAGCAGCATGGCGGAGGAGACCGCCATCATCCCCGCTGGCCAGGAGGCCACAGCCATCATCCCCGCTGCCCAGGAGGCCACCGCCATCATCCCAGCTGCCCAGGAGGCCACCACCATCATCCCCGCTGCCTAGGAGGCCACCGCCATCATCCCCGCTGGGACAGAGAGGACAGCCAGCACAAGCCCCGCTGGGCTAGAGAGGACCGCCAGCACAAGCCCCGCTGGGCTAGAGAGGACTGCCAGCACAAGCCCCGGTGCCAGCACAAGCCCCACTGGGCTAGAGAGGACCACCAGCACAAGCCCCGCTGGGACAGAGAGGACCGCCAGCACAAACTCCGCTGGGCTAGAGAGAACCGCCAGCACAAGCCCCGCTGGGACAGAGAGAACCGCCAGCACAAGCCCCGCTGGGACAGAGAGGACCGCCAGCACAAGCCCCGCTGGGACAGAGAGGACAGCCAGCAGCTGAGTCACTGCAAAGGATCCCGCCACTCAAGCACCGCTGAAAAGGGCACCGCTGCCTCAAGCACCGCTGAACAGGGCCCGCCGCCTCACGCACCACTGAACAGGGCTCCGCCGCCTCAAGCACTGCTGAACAGGGCACCGCCGCTCCAAGCACCGCTGAACAGGGCACCGCCGGCTCAAGCACAACTGAACAGGGCACCGCCGCCTCAAGCACCACTGAACAGGGCACCGCCGCTCCAAGCACCGCTGAACAGGGCACCCCGGTCTCAAGCACGCTGAACAGGGCACCACCGCCTCAAGCACCGCTGAACAGGGCACCGCCGCTCCAAGCACCGCTGAACAGGGCACCGCCACTCCAAGCACCGCTGAACAGGGCACAGCCGCCTCAAGCCCTGCTGAACAGGGCACCGCCGCCTCAAGCACCGCTGAACAGGGCACCACCGCTCCAAGCACAGCTGAACAGGGCACCGCCACTCCAAGCACCGCTGAACAGGGCACCGCCGCCTCAAGCACCGCTTGACCATGAGCGCCAAGGGCACTGACGCTACTGAGTCTGTCACGAGCAGGATGAAGCACTGTGGGCACCATGCCCGCTCCAGTACCAGTGGAGAGATACATCCACTACCTCTGTCCTTAGCAGGATGAAGCACTCTGGGCACCATGCCCCCTCCAGAACCAGTGGAGAGATACATCCACTACCTCTGTCCTTAGCAGGATGAAGCACTCTGGGCACCATGCCCCCTCCAGAACCAGTGGAGGCTGTCATCCACTACCTCTGTCCTTAGCAAGATGAAGCACTTTGGGCACCATGCCCCCTCCAGAACCAGTGGATAGATACATCCACTACCTCTGTCCTTAGCAGGATGAAGCACTCTGGGCACCATGCCCCCTCCAGAACCAGTGGAGAGATACATCCACTACCTCTGTCCTTAGCAGGATGAATCACTCTGGGCACAGAGCCCCCTCCAGAACCAGTGGAGACTGTCATCCACTTGAGAGACTGTGGCTTTGCACTCCCCAGGATGGAACAGTGGGCAACTCACCCACTGTAGAGACTTGAGAGACTGTGGCTTTGCACTCCCCAGGATGGAACAGTGGGCAACCCACCCACTCTATGGACTTGAGAGACTGTGGCGTTGCACTCCCCAGGATGGTACAGTGGGCAACCCACCCACTCTAGAGACTTGAGGGACTGTGGCTTTGCACTCCCCAGGATGGAACAGTGGGCAACCCACCCACTGTATAGACTTGAGAGACTGTGGCTTTGCACTCCCCAGGATTGAGCAGTGGGCAACCCACCCACTGTAGAGACTTGAGAGACTGTGGCTTTGCACTCCCCAGGATGGAACAGTGGGCAACCCACCCACTGTAGAGACTTGAGAGACTGTGGCTTTCCACTCCCCAGGATGGAACAGTAGGCATGTGGCCCCCTCGTGGATTTGGCGTTGTGCAGTCAACCGGCTGAGGTGCCCCCCCTTTCCCTCCCCCTGAGGTGCCTGTTTTCTTGGTCTCTGATGCCCCTGCAGTGTTCTCTCCATCATGGTCGGGGATCTTGTGTGGGCCTCACCCATACCATTTGGGCCCAGTGTTCCACGGACTTCATTGGAGCACTACCTGGACTACTAAGATTGGTGTATATTTTGTTTATGGTGTATATATATATTTTTGCATACTTGATTTTAATATATTACAATGGTTACACTCATTTTCTTTTGTCTTTGCATCATTCTTCCGGGGATTTGGGGGGGTGTAACTATCATGTATAAATATGTATTAGTGTGTGTGTTGTAGTGGGTGAGGGTGGGGTGGGGATGGGGTGTTGCGTGTGTGTGTCCCTGTTTTTTCCCTCCCCCTCCCCTGTATTGTAGGTGCAGTACTCACCGTGATCTTCACCACCGGCGTTCGTGCTCCTGGTAGAGGAGCAGGAAGACTATTGCAGGGAGAATTTGGAGTTCCGGCTCCAAGGTGTCCTTGTTCCTTGTTGGGTGTGTAGAGGTGAGCGTTTTCCCTTCGAAATCCTGTTTCTGCAGTGTTTTTATCTGCGGTGAATCCGCCCCGGAAAAGGTGGCGGATTGTTAGGTTGTGATACTGTGGGTGTTACTTTGTCCTCCGCCTGTCTGTTGGCGGTGACCGCCAAGCTGTTTGTCTGTACCGCCGTGGCGGTCTGAGTGTTAAAGTGGCTGTCTTTGTTGGCGGTTTCCACCACGGTCGTAATTGCAATTTTTTTACCGCCGCTTTAACACCATACGCCAGGGTTGTAATGACCACCATAGTCTTTTAGATGAGCAGGGCTTTGCATTTTCCTATCAGACCTTCTTAATGTCCCATCAATTGGAATGTTGTCATCTTCCTTTTGTGAGTTGGCTTTCTGTTCCGCATCTTGTAAAAGCTTCCCTTTATACAGGATTACTCTGTTCAGATTCCATACACGATGATCATCCATTCTGATGGCATTGTTGGAGAGTTTTTTATTGGTTTGGATAACATATTGCCACCAGGTTGAAAAGCAGGACGTTTTATCATAACCCAGTCACCTATATTCACTTTTGTCACTTTAACAGAATGTCTGTGGTCAAAATAAATCTTGCCACTGTTCGCTTTGAAGTCTTCTCTTTCCTTCCTGATATTGTCATCAATTGTTCGATTGTCATTCCCCAAAAACATGTTGACCCAAGATGGTTCAAGTATGGTATTGGGACGTCTACCCCGAAATAGTTCAAAAGGAGACATACCTGTGGTAGTATGTGGTGTGAATCTGTATACCCCAATTATTTTGCTTATTTCCTTCTGGCAATTCCTACCATCACATTTAGCCAAGGAAATTGTCTCTTTAAAAACTCTGTTAAATCTCTCAATCATGCCATTGGATTCCGGATGGTACAGGGCACACTTTTTGTGCCTTATGTCACACTCAACAAGAAATTACTCCATTTCTTTAGATATTAGCTGCATGCCATTATCAGTAAGCAACGTTTCAGGAATGCCTTCTCTCATGAACAGATCTTTCAAAAACTTTATAACATGTCCAGTTTCAATACCCCTGGAGAAACATATTTCAGGCCAACATGAAAACATATCCATCACAACTATGACATAGTGTTCTTGTCCACCATTATGTATTGGTCCTAAAATGTCTAATGCAATGTCTTTCCATGGTTTGTCTAGGCGATCTCTTATCATCATCGTTTGGACTTTTGGCTTCCTACTTTTCTCACTGATGGCACATTGCATACATTCCCTTACCAGGTGTTCAATTTGCACATCCATTCCTGGCCACCAATAACTAGATCCTAGCCTCTCTTTAGTCTTAGAGATACCCAAATGACCTTCATGAGCCAAGTTGAGTAACACCACCCTCAGTTTAACAGGAGGAATCAGCCTTGTGTCACGTAGCAGTAAACCTTCCCTAGAGGCCAGCGGATCCCTGACCATCCAAAAGTCTTTGCACAGATCTCCCTCTTGAGCCTTGTGTGACCAACCATGAATTATTAGATCTACGACCCTTTGTAGAGTGACATCACCCTTGACCCCTTCAAGCCATCTATCCTTTGAAATAACTTCACAATCAAGTTCACACACTTCATTCGCAAAGATATCACTGTTGTTAAAAGCATCCCTGTCAGTATGATTAATCTTGTCCTCTTGCACTAAACTAGACAAGGTATCAGCAATTACATTCTCCACTCCAGGGATATACTTTACTTCAAAGCTATATTCCTGTAAGTCAGTCACCCATCTGGATATTCTGGAAGATATAGAATCAATGCCTCTCTTGTTGAAAACTTCGCACAAGGGTTTGTGATCAGTCTTAATTACGAATTTGGTACCCCACAAAAATGTTTTTAAGTTTTTTAACGGCCCAATGGACTGCAAGGGCTTCTCTTTCAATTACAGAATATCTAGATTCAGCCCCTTTGAGGCTTCTAGACAGAAACATAATGGTATTGTCCTGGCCAAGCCCATTCTGTTGCAAGACTGCGCCAAGACCTTTGAGGCTGGCATCAGTGGTAATTATTGAGGTTTTCTTTGGATCCAAATTTTTAAGTTTAGGAGCTAAAGCCAACTTTTCCTTGATTAATTTAAATTCCGTTTCACACTCCTCAGACCATACATAAATTCACACCCTTCCTTAACAAGCCTCTCATGTTATAATTAACCTCAGCGAAGTTCTTAACGAACTTATGATAGTATTCCACCATCCCCAGAAAATGCCTGAGTTCTTCCTTAGAGGTGGGAGGAACCATGTTTTGAATAGTATCAACCAAATTAGCTTTGGGTATGAACCCATCACCCGTTATGGTGTGACCGAGATAGTCAATGGTTTCCATACCAAATTTACATTTCTCAAACTTTACGGTTAAATTGGGATCACACAATCTCCTCAAAACCTGACTGACTCTCGCATCGTGTTCATTCTTGTTCCTGCCATGCATTAAAATGTCATCTTGGTAAACACAAACCCCTTCCAAAGCTTTCAAAACTTTTTCCATAACCCTTTTGAAAACAGAGGCAGTTGAAATTAACCCAAAGGGAAGACGAGTATATCTGAATGTGCCAAAGGGTGTGATGAAGGCAGTGAGATCCATAGACCTTTCATCCAGCTGAATCTGATGATAGGCTGATGCTAGGTCAATGGTGCTAAACACCTTAGCATCGCCCAACATCATGAGCAATTGAGAAATGCTGGGTAGGGGGTACTTATCAACCACAACACACTTGTTGAGCTGTCTGAGATCGATGCATAACGTAAGGGAACCATTAGGCTTCCTAGCTGCAACCAGAGGGGCTAACCAAGCAGTACCCTCCACCTCTTCAATTACACCTTGATTCTTGAGTTTGTTCAATTGAGCCTGCACCTCCTCTCTTATGTTCACCGGAACGCTCCTCACCTTACTACAAACTGGTACAAAACCCGGAGAAATTTTTATTTTGTGCCTATAACCCTTTAAACAACCCAAATCGCTTTTTAACACATTAGGGAATTCAGAACGCAGGGTTTGTTGTAAATCTAAATCTGTCTGTTGTACCACTGCATTGACGGGAGGCGTTTCCTTTAATATGATGGGATTATCAGAAGTGGGATCTAACATAACTCCTAAATCCCTTTGATGCCACCAACTAATAATACTATCACCCTTCTTTGAAACATAAACCTTGCCAGAGACATAGCGATCTTTATATTCAATTAAGCCTATGAAATATCCGTGCAATGGTATAACTTCACCTCCATAGGCGCATGGCTTAATATCAGATTTGAGCAACGTGACAGTGTCCCTTAGATGAAGATTGAAGAAATCATTAGAGATAATCGTGATCTTGGCACCAGAGTCAAAGAGAACTCTAGTTCTTTTGCCTTCAACCTGAATACAATCCAGAGGGCCAACACACTTCCCAGTTTCAATTTGTAGGACAATTTGTCCACAATCAAAATCCGCAGGGCACACACCCTCACTATCCCTAGTAGTAACTTCATGGGTAGATTGTTTAGATTTTCTCAACCTGCACACAGAAAAGAAGTGACACAGTTTTTCACAAAATGTACATGTTGCATTTATAGTGGGACAGCTTTTATCGTTTGCAAAATGACCCGATTTGTCACATCTAAAACATCTCTTATCTCTAGTGTGTCCCTTGCTATCATTTTGTTTAACACCCACAGAGGTACCAGTATGTTTTGCAACCACACACACCTGATTGGGCGTATCATTCTTGATTGCATCAACACACTTCAAAGAATGTTCAATTATCTTAGCAATAGCCAGTACTTCTTCAAGAGGAGGTTCATCTCTAAGCCACAGCTCCTCACGCACTTTCTCAATGTGACACCCTAACATGAATTGATCTCTAATTCTTTCATCAGTTAAAACCCCAAATTTACAGGATGATGCAAGATGTCTGAGATCCATCACATCATTCTCAATACATTCACCTTCTCTCTGTAATCGTTTCCCAAAGTAATAGCGCTCTAAAATAGTGCTCACCTTAGGGAGGTAGTGAGTATCCAACTTGCGTATACAAGTTTCATACTCATTAAGATGTATTGCTTCACTGTCAGGAATGTGTGGTAAATGATCAAACACCTCTTGACCCCCTGAGCCCAGGCAGTGAAGAAATAGAGCAGTCCTCCTTTCAGCACTCAACGAAGTTCCACACACTTTTGCATATCGCTCAAATACTTTTTTCCAATTAGCCCATTTAATGGGCTACTCACCAGGAGATGACTGAAAAAAAGGAGGTGCCAGAACATTCTGCATATTTGAAAGAGAATATTACGTACAGAACACACACAAGTAATGCAGCATCAAGTGCTTAGGAAGACAAAAAAAAAAAAAAAACTCACCAAAGTACATGAGAGATTAAAAGTACTGCATAAACCAATAATAAAGCTGTGTAGATCTTTAATGTGACAGTAGTTCAACTGCCTTAGAAACTAGTCAGGAAGATGTGCACACCAGCGGAAACGGTGAGGCGTAATAGAGTCACCAACATCAAAGAACTTGAAAGGTGACCCCAAGTGAATTCTGTTGATTTCCTCAGCTTCTGAGCCAAACTAGCTGAGTTGTCTCCCTTGTCCAGGCTCATGTATCAGCTCGTGTCACTGACTCATAAACGCGATTACAGTGCTTTACTGTGTGGGTGCTAAAAATACACAGAAGTAATCTCTCTCTACCCAGATGATGCAGGATTCTTTAGCCCCTAGCTGCGGTGAGTCAGGAAGAGACCATTAGGGAGTCCGGCAGCAACAGAAATGGCTACAGTTGTAACCACCATAACAAACCACTGAACAGCAAAAGGATCAAGCGTGCCGCCGCGAAGGTTTTCAGGGAGACCGGCAGGCGTCCCTGAAGAACGCGTGAGGGTTTCCTAGGAGATACTCCTCGCACCTGAGTTAAACAGCAACAAGCAGCCAACCGTGAAAAGTTAATGGGACCACATACGGTGCTGTATACTTCAAAAGAAACATACCATCTCTGAGCTCGTCTGGAATAATTTAGCAAACGCTCTCGCTCGCATCCGGGCAAACCGATCCTTTTGAAAATGAAGACGCCTTCTAACAGCGTCTCAGCGAATGCGGTGAAACATGATTATTTCGAGCCTTTGATGAATCCCATCCTCGTCGCTAGTGAAACAAAGTACACTTCATACAGGTGAAGTGAGAAACTTTGTTTATTTTTCCAAGTATATAAATAAGGCTCAACCATAAAACACAGAGGAGGCGTTAACCGCTCCGCGCTGCCTCAATCCTTTCTCCTTCTCCCCCGCACGTGCTCGTATTCCACACTGATGTCAGTGATGATGTCAGAGTGGAATACCACACAATTGCATACAACAGCACATTTACAGGAGAGCTACCCTGCAGCAAAATTCAGGTGCCAGTCCATCATAAAAACATGACAAAAATGAAGCTTAAAAAAGAAAACTGAAAATGGATGTGTGGGTGGCTAGTGGAGCAGCAGGAGTGAGGGGGGTGTAGGGTTAGTAAATACACACTGACAACTAATGGGGGTATGGGTGAAGCATCAGAGGGGAATGATACAAAGAATATGCCTAGTGGGATGGAGGAAGCAACATGAAAAGTGTGCAGGGATGTGAAAGGGGATGCAGGGGAGTTTGAGTAAAGGAGAGTAGAGAGAGAGAGAAGATATAGTGGGAGAGGTAGAGAGACAGGGAAACATGCACTCCCATGGAGTGCTCATACCAAAACAAATGGTAATGTGGGCTGAGAAGGATAGAAGTCATCCCATTAAAAAGGATGGTAAGCAAGCAGTGTTCTAAGGCAGGGTTAGAGAAAAGAAAGGGAAAGAAAGGCATTGCTTAATAAGCAAGTAAATGAGATTGACAAGAAAGCCAGCAGATGAAAGGTATAGTATATTTCAATATAGACAATAGGTCTTCTACAACAGACAGCCAACGCTGTCTGTAGGTGTGACCTAACCCCCTCAACCTCAGGATTTAGAGGGGCAACTAAAGGGGCCCACAAAGCTAGGATTAGGGTGGGCAAACAATTTAATTCCGCCAGCAGACATCACTGAGTTTTGTCCACTCCAGGTTCCACTTAGAGCACAGAGATCTGACAGAACTCTGCCCACTGCTGCATGGCAGAGTTTTTTCTCACACGCAGCTTACCAAAGTTAGGTAAGCGCAATCAATAATTTGCAGACCCTATTGTGATTTTAAGGCACTAGAACGCCTTCCGGCATCATTTCTCAACGTGGGTGGCTGCGTTCGGTCACTGCCAATCGTGTTGGGAAAGCTGCTGCTTGTGTTTCGAAAGCTGCCTCTTGCGTAGAAAATCTGCTCGAACGGCAGGAAGAAACAGAGCCCTCTGGTGTGCTGTGTAGTGCCATTTGCAATGATTTTACAGCGCAGTACAAGCTCCTGGTGCTAAATATCAGCACAAGCAGAAAAACATACCGAAATTCTGTTGCTTGCAGAACTCTGTGGAATCTCACTAAGTGTTTAGGTAACTCCCCTGTAGGAAAGTCCTCCTTTTTGCCCTGGTCACACCCAAACGTTTTGGACAGATACTGGTGGTTACTGACTCTTGGCTGTGCCCTGTGGACTGCTTACCAGCCCCAGGGCCAGTGCTCTGTGTAAAGTGGATATGCAAATTGGGCTAGTTATAATTGGCAGTATTAACCTACCTGTAGGTTTAAGGACCCCAGGATAGGTAGTGCACCCATAGGTGCACTGCTAAGGTGCCCAGTGTCATTTTAAAGGCAGGCCTGCCTTGCTGGCTGCTTTTAAACTAAAGTTATATACAAATTCGACTTGGGAAATAAAAGTACTTCCAAAGTCTTAAACTACCTTATTTTTACACCTGTAAGGTGTGCCCTGTGCCTCTAGGGTTGGGTGCCTTGTAACTATAAGCAGGGACCTTATAAAAAGGTTTTTATAAGCCCTGGTGAGGTAAAATAACCAAATTCCTATTAGCCTCACAGTAGTGAATGGCCTCCATAGGCTAAAATGGGGAGACTTTAATTTAAAGTACCCTTAAGTGTCAGATACCTCAAGTTTGGAATCAAATTAATTGTTATAATAAATTTCACAACTTACAATTGATGGATTTAATATAACTAGTTCAGGTAAAGAGTTTTAAACTCTACCTAAAAAGTAGCCAACTTCAGCTCTGTAGTACCCTTCTCTGATTGGCCAGCCTCTGGCAGCCTGGAGTGTGAAGTGGTCTGGGCTGAACACAAAGGATGTGCCTGGGGGAGGAGAACTACCTCAGCAGATGGGGAAGCAGGAAGGGCTGCCAAACTGGTTTTCAAAGACAGGGAAGGACATTTGGAGCTACCCAGCACCTCGTTTACATCCTGCAACCCCAGACAATTAGGTGCCCTCTTGATTAGATTAGGAGAGGGCAGGAGAGGGGTGTGTTTAGGATTTTTAGCCACACCAGTGTGTGGGCTCAGCCAGATGTAACCTCCAAAAATCAGAATAAGCCATGATGGATTTTAGAAGAATGCTCCCTGGGATTGATTTTTGCCACATTTCCTAGGAAGTGGTCATCACGGGTGATTGACCCTGCATCTGATTAGAGAACCAGCACCCCTCTGTTTTTCACCCAGGAGCAAGAATAAATATGGTAGAGCTGCACCTACACCTCAGATCCCTACAAGGAAGAACATCAGAAGAAGAAGGACTACCCTGCTGGACTCCTGACCTGCACCTGGACACTGCACTGTGAAGGACTGCACCAACTGCACACTTAGGCTTCACTACAAGAAGGACCTTGCCTGGCTTCAACTGGTTCAAGGAGCAACTCCCTGTTTGCTACAGGTGAAACATTGCTAACCAAAGTCCTATGTCTCAGATCCTGAAGAAAGTAACCGGCTGACCACTGTCAAGGGCCAATTTGAAGTTTGAGCCAGGTGCATTCTGGGAGTTGTAGTCCGTACCCCTTATGGAGCATTTCAGAGATTCTGGAACCTTGGGGGGAGCTGTGGACTCCAAAAGAACCGTAAAAGACCTTCTGGAAGAAGATCCAGAAGTTTGGATAAGGTTGGAAAACTTTTGGAAAAAGCTCCATAGAGGGGGCGACTCGCCACGGCAACTCTATCTGGCTTGCCTGAACCGCGACCCAGCCTGAATTGCAGGTTCGTCCTGCTGAAGAAAATCTCTGAAAAAGTGACTACGTCCGAATGTAGAAAGTTGACCGGGACCTCCCGCACAATGTATCTGAGGGGAGCTCAAGGGACGTCGGATAAAGATTCAGGTTTGTTCCGGTCAAAAAATTTTCATCTCGAAAAATCATCTAAGTCCAAATGTAGAAATCTTCACTGAGGGCTCACGCAACGCGTATCCGGGGAAGGGCTCCAGAGAGGAGGGATCGGACTGGCGACTTCGTCCCGCTGAAGAAAATCTTCAAGAAAACGACTAAGTCCGAAGGTAAACTTTTGACCGAGGCCACCCGCTTGCTGTAGCCGAGCAAGGCATCATTGTGGTCGACCTTAAACTTTGACTTTGCCCCAGTCGAAGTGCGACCAGATAACCAGATTGGCACTATTTGTTTCTAAACGCTAAAAAACACTAATTCTTTAAAAAATTATAGTTCCGGTTTCCCTTATCCGATTGTATTCATTTTGGTGTCATTTTAAAGCTAAAAATATTTCCTATTTTCATAAATTGGTTTGGGATTTTTAAGCTGTTTCCTGTGTTTTACCTAATTACAGTTTTGTGATACTTGAATGGTTTATACTTTGTCTCCTAAATCAAGCCTTGTCACTCATTGCCACGCTACCAAGGGTTGAGCTGTGGTTAATTTATTGAGACCTAACTGAACCTGGTGGGGGTTAGTGGCCTATTGCTAAGTGTAGGTACTTACCTTGCCCTTACCAATAATCCACTTTTCAACATCCCCAGAATTCCGCCGAGTGAAAGTCTGCAAGCTCTGCCCAAGCTGAACCAGGATCCTGTTTTTAAAAGGAGTTAGTAGAGCCCTGGATTACAGAAATGTTTCATACGTCACAGATACTGAGCCTGAGCAGTTCAAGGTGAGAGCATCACCCTGCTTCTGTCACCTCGGATGACCTTTAAATAAATATGGTTGAGGTGCGCATTGATTTGGAAATGCAGGTTGCGGTTTTAAAGCTTAGACGCATATAAAAGCTGCCATCCAAATCCGATCACTATCTGCATGATGCTGCGCGTTGTGAATGTTCGTAGTATATTTTCCAGGGGGAAAATCTTCAACAAACTTCTAATTGCTTTTAAAATTGGCAGCACAAATGGTTTCTTTCCTAATGAACAAAATGTGATATGTAGTTAGTCAGTGTTACCTGCAGGGTGCCTCTCAATGAAATAAGATGCATTCTCGTTTCAATTTGTGAGAACAAAACTCCTCGGAACAGCTTGGCAGCGCTTCAAAATAAACTTCAGGGAGCATAGCATGATAACTTAACCCTTTTTATACTGTGCTGAAATCCTTATATGTGAAAGCCCTGAGATAATATGTGTTTTATTATGCCAAAAAGCATAGGCACTCAACTTGTTGGTGTTACAAGGGATTCCTGTTCCCTGTAGGCATTAACGCCTGACTTGTAGATTAAAATATCGTCTTTCCAGTGATTGCCTTGTACTATAGAGTTATTTTGACAACTATGTGCTACAGTTTTATTTAAAGGTATAAAATGCAGAACTCACACAAGTATATTCTAATTATGGTGCTTGCTGAAGTACATCAGAGAAAGGGAATGGGAGGATGGTGACAAATTAACATAAAGTTGCATGATGCAATGTGCTTTCCACTAAAAACTATGCTGGTGAGAATCACGATCGTAGCTGCCGAGCGAAATTCGTGTGGAGAGTGGGATAATATGTCTAAGGGCGTGCTATGTTCATTAATGTGTAATTAATTCACTCTTTCGACTCACAAACCACCCAGCAAAATGATTTACATGAAACCAATGGCATTGTGACAATGTATTAGTGGCTGAAAAATGATGGGGCTAATAAGTAAATGAGCACCTCGATTCACTTTTTGGTTAATACATCAGTGACTGATTTTTTTTCAAGTGGAAACCATTGGGCAAACATCGGAGAAGTCCCAACGTTCTCAATTGATGAAATGAATACTAGGGAAATGTGTAAGATGTAGGGGTGGGAGGTAGAGTGTGTCTCAGTCCTCACTGGTAAAATGTAAAAAACCATAAAGGGAAAGTGAAAGGTGACCAGGGCCAGAGGAGCAACGCCATGATGAATACATCAACATATTACTGATACATAGCCATATCCAGAAGAAGAATTCCATCAGGGTACCACCTGGCAATATACTGCAGAGGGAAAATAGTCCAACTATATTTGTAAATTAGTGCATTGTCCACTAACGGTTTAGGGTCAGAGTAGCTGAAAGTTCCTATATGTACTGTCTTGTGATTGGTCCTATCTTCAAACCAATAGGATGCATGAGTGTCCCACCATGGCATCCTATTCATTTTAATCCAAAACACTATCGACACACAGGTAGCACCCAGAACAAAAAGTAATATATTGTTCAAACGTGTGCCATTTGTCTCACTGCCTTTCACATATCAACAGTGAACAAAAGGATGTGGTTAAAAGGCACAAGGACTGAATTCTTTTTGCCAGATAGCAAGAACAAACTAGTCAAAACTACGTTTTTTCTGATCAATAAGTAAAATTGAACTAGGGATGTGACAGATCACTGGTAATACTTAGCTACTGATCATATTGATCCTCTGGTAATTTTGGGCGATTTACGATATGGAATCACAGATAATACTGATCATTTGATAATTCTGTTTCTTTGATGAGATTGGGTAGGTAAAGAGGCCATCTGCTTAATGATGTCACAATAGATCTAAAACAAACATTCTAAAATATCTATTGTTGGTGATTGTTGGCAATGCTGGTCCGGGTAAGGAGAACTATTTTTTCCTCTAACTTGACTATCCCTGTAATGACACTGAACCACTGATTACACTGAACCACATATCATATTCACAGATTGATGATGCTGACTCATAGACAACACAAAGCACCTGATGATATGGAAACACTAATAACAGTGGCCCACAATAGAAATTCAACCATTTCTCAGTCATTTACAATATGAAGCCATGGATGGTAACAATTCACTCTTTTTTTTGAGCTACTGATGATACTGGAAACTGATATTCCAGACACATTGTTAATATGGGACCATCCATTACAGTGCACTACCTATAATCCAGAACCACCGGCAATGCGGAGTCACTGATAACAATGAACCAACAATTATATTGAGACACTGACTTTTATAGCTATTGATCATTGTGAGCCACTGAAGATATTATGTCACTAATTGGTGGGCATTATGCATGTATGCTGATGACCAACGACTGGTTGTACTATTGACGGACGTTTGTAAGACTACTGAGGAGAAATGTGGGCACAATTGAATGTATGAAGACAGTGAAGTGGCAGGGTCCTGCAAATATAGGAAAGGCAAAGCTGAGAGGGAGCAGGGGGTGTGAGCTGAGCTGTACACAAAACCACTGGACCCCAATTCCTAGGCAGTCAGATGAGGAATAGGAAAGCTGGGTGCCCCAAGTGACTGTTCGGGGCTGAAGTCAGTGGGACTCTAATTTGCTACAACTTCAGGTCTTGAGAAGATCTTGGCATGTGAAAAAGTTTGTGTACTGCAGCAGAACCGGTCTTAAGTCATGCTCTGACTTGTTGGATCTATCCATTTGAAGAAATTCCTTTTAGGACTATTTTTAATGTCAGCTGATTGGATTTGGTAGTCCCAAGTGAGAGTCATTATTCATTCAAGTTGGCATTAATGCTTTGGGTTAAAGATAAAAAAAAACTCACAAGCGTGGTCATGCATCATTGCAACTGTTAACGCGTCCCTTTATGACTAATTTACTCACTTTGGGACTCGTTTTAGGCCAATTAATCTTTTGACCCTGATTGAAGACACCTTAGGACGAGATAGATAATCTGCATGTCAATCAATATGTCAATAACGTCATCAATGTTTGCCAGAATAAGACAATTCACTTTAGTCAAAGACATTAATGAAATTCAGAAACCACCATGACCTTGCAGTCATGAATAACCACACCAGTTTAGTATGAATTTTGTGATATTTATTCCCTATTGATTACAATTCTACTAGCAAATTTATTCATCTCAAAACCAAGAAGCTCATTAGCATGGTCACAATATGGCAACTCTGATAAGATTTCATCAAAGCAAGAATCACGAATATTATAACATAACACAGCGTTAGCATAGGTTATCCTTAGCAGAGTATATTAGCGCATTATTCAACAAAGCATAGATTCAGTCATTTGTCTATTTTCTTCAGTTTAGTGAACCCTCTTAACTAACCTTGAATTAGCATTGGCATGTTGGGCTTCATGCAAAACAATTTGGTATCACCAAAAGAGAAGCAGTTGGTACCTAGAAAGGAAAAGCAAACAGACAATCCCAATTTCATTGTCATATAGTTACCCTCCGAATTTAGTTAGCACTCGGGTTCTGTCTTCGTCCTCAGGATATCAGTTTATTCGCCATAAAGAGGGACTCAGCTCCGGCAGGAAGGGTAAAAGGGGCACTTCCCTCATAAGGGGGTAAAGTGTAAATGGGCAATATAAGGCAAGAATGGTTTTAAGAACCAAACAGCAAAGTCTCTATGTAGAGTGACAGAGTGTCTGGGTCATAGCAAATCGCATCAGGATCTCCTCGTCTCCTACTCCTTAGTTCTAATTTACCTCCTGGTGTCAAGGGGTTTTATCCCTTTTTCGTTGTACATTCCCTTAAAATCTGGTTGGACAAGGGTTTGCACCCCACTATCTTTAACCAATTAACATCAAATTAGCTCATCGAATTTGTCACCCCATAACAGTTCTCACGTATTTTATTGGTCCTTATGATTGACGTCTTTAGCGGGTATGATTTAATAGTTTTGTGGTCCTTTGCACATCTTCGGTCAGTGGCTCCATTGTCTGTACCGGTTTAGGCGACCTTGTACCTTCGGATGATCTACAGTGTTGCATTCAGCTAAAATGTTTCTACAAGCATGTCGAAATTCATGAGAACGGATCTACTACAGTTACATTCAGCTTCTAGCTTTTGGAAAAAAACAAGAGTTCATGTCCTTTAGCAAGTCAGCACACTGCACGTTAGAAAAACACATTAAATATGAGAGTCAGGCAGTTAGGCCCCCACTCATGTTAACTAAGGCCTAATGATTTATTAGCAACATTTTAATACATATCTTTTTACTATTAGTGCAAAGTTATATTCTATCATAATATTTCAAAATTATTAATCAGTTTCATTAGTCCCCGTATATATTGGTGGCCACTCCCCGTGGGCACATTTCAAACGCATTTAGCAAAATATATTAATACATTTTCTATGCCGCATTATCAGACATTAGTTCATAAACATTTCATGTTAATATAGATTATATAAGCTACACTCTCTCACAACCATTTAAAGAATTCCATGTAATGTGTGGAAACATTGAATGATGATTCCTGGCAAGATAAGTCAGAGAGGTTAGTATCTGCTGCAGATGTCTGTATGAAATCTACAAGCTACAGGGTTGATAAAAGGGATTTTAAAAACGTGTAATGTAGGGAGATATAAAAAGAACACATGAAGGTATCACAGGGGGAGGCTATATCACAAGTACATATGGGTAAATCTGAAGACATACCAATTGTTCTCAGAAAAAACAGCTGATGAAACCTGCCTAACCTAAAATGAATAAGTGACGCTGATAAGTTGGCATTTCAAGGAGAAAATATGGCTCTATCAAAGGAACAGTTTTTACCATGACAATCTGTGGCAAGATGCCTTTTTGAGGGCTGTGGCTTCCCTCACAGCAGCAGATGTGCACAAAACACCTCCTTAAGCCAAGATACATCCTGTTTAATAATACTTCCAGGTTTCAGGAATAACTCCAATCTCCCAAGAGCTCTGAAATTCTCCCTAATATGTGCCAACCATGGTATTCAAGACATGTTCTCCGGATGTACACATTCTTGGATAATTAACCTGTTGAGGGTCAGTTCTTCCTTCAACCTAATGGCACACTAGTAACAGAGGACTTAGGTGAATAAAATCCATAATATATCCAATTCCTAGCTCTTTATGAATTATCTCCGAAGGAATGCTATGACCAACGGCCAATAGGCTCCTGAAAAATGTATTCGCAACCACTCCAATATGAACTATCTTCACAAACCCCCATACTTCACTACAAAAAGGTTGAGATTGGTATGCATTTAGTTTTATAAATCTCTAACATAGATTTCAGGGGCTTATACTCCCATCTGGGATGAAATATCAAAGACTCCAGCACAAGCCCTATTAGGATTACAAATATTCTTTTTAATCAGGGGTTGCCAACTCAGTCTGGAGTCTATGAGGATTCCTAAATAGGAGAAGGTTTCAACCTTGCTCCTAAACTGACCTTGGACTGAGAAGGAAGTACTTTTGGTTTTTCTTGGCCCCACAACCATCACATGGGATTTATTGAAATTTGTAAACAAATCCAAACTAGACATAAATGCTCCAAAAATGTATAAAAGCTGTTTCAGACTTCTGGCTGTGTGGACAATGAGAACGACATCATCTGTGTATAAAAGAGCCAGAAGCAATCTGTCCCTGGCTTTAGGTACATCAGTACCAGGTACCAAAGAGCAGGTTCCAAGCGGTTGATATACATTATAAAAAGAAAGGGGGCCACAATACAACCCTGTCAAACTCTGCTTCCAAGGGGGAAACTCCCAGTACATTCTCCATTGCTCCCATAACATACTGAGACCATGAGCCCCCAGTGAAGGTCCCTCAAAAAATTAATCAGAACCTCATCAACTCCCCTGGATCCCAGCTCAGCCCGGAGCTTTTCTCTATTAAATACCTTATCGAAGGCTGAGCTGAGGTCCATGAAAGCAAGTGCAAAGATCCATTCTTAGCACATGTATATCTATTTATAATGAGATGGAGGTTAAGATTCTTCTCAATTGTACTCCATCCAGAGGGGAAACCATATTGGATGTCAGATGAGGTGTTATGTCCCTCTGCCCAGTCGGTCAACCTGTTCAATATAAGCCTACCTATAATCTTGACCTCCACCTCAATAAGGGAAATTGGTCTATAACAGGAAGGATCATTCCTGTTCCCTTTCTTATACACAGGGAAAAAAACAGAGTGACACCACAAGGACGGAATAGAATGGCTAATAGCAGAGTTTAAATGGAGAGTAAGAAGAGGAGCCCAGAGTTCAATAAAATATTTAAAAAGATTCTCAAGTACACCATTTGCTCCAGGTGCCTTCCCTTAAGTAAGCAAAATAATAGCATCTCTTACTTCCTCCCTTGATAAAATATTTTTTGCAGTCTGAGCTGGGCTAGTAAGGGAGGAAATAGACTCATTCCCCTGGTACAGTGCTGAAAAATGAGACTCCCAGGCCTGGACAGGAACTAATACTGCATGGGAAACTGTCTCATCTCCCTTTAAAAACATGTGGATGACTACTTTCCAAAATAAAGCACTTGCTTGCTGGTGACTGGCCTATCGCAGATCCACTGACGGCTCTTTTTTTAATTCCAAATTCCTATAATTGATTGCAGTTCTATATGCAATCCAAACACTCTCTATATCCCTAACACACAGTTGTTTCTTTAATGTAGATAAGAGTGCCTTACACACCCACCTACAACTGCTATCATACCAGTGACAAGAAATCAGATAATCTGCCTTAACTGGCATTGAGATGTCTTTACTTACATTTATGCATATCTTCTCATATGCCTCCAAGATGTTCCAAGGGGGGCCTTTGGGTCCAAACAAGTCAGAAACTCTAAGGGGCAGGACATGACTAAGTTATTAGTAAATTGTTCTGGCACAACCTTACACCACTTTAATCTACAACCCTGATCATATGGTCTAACCTTAGATTTGAAAAGAGGGCAAGTTACCTCCGACTTAAAGTTCCAATGAAAGCTGGCAACAAGGTGAGTATGATTGCTTAAGCAATTCCAAATCACTGAGAAACAAGTGAAGATAATAATGCCCCAGGAACATAGATGTGATCTATATATGATCCACAACTGTGACCTTTGAAAGTAGGGGCGTGATGTCCCACCTGTAAACTATCCAGGCTTAATACATTAATCAAATGAAATTAAAGTGAAAAATCATTCACCACATCTCCTTGAGTAGAATGCTTAAGATGAACTTGATCCTGAAAAACATCCCCCTGTGACCCATTTCCATCATAAAGATGGCAATCTTTAAAGGCATGCAAATTAAAATCACCAAGGACCAGTGTAACTGTGAATACATTTAGGTGAGTTGAATAAAAAGAATGTAAGACAGTATATTATGATACTATAACAACCTCCCTTCCATCCCCACGTACTGCATTATAAACATTAATGTAAAGTATTCCAGTGTTGTTCCTAAGTTTGAGTAACACCACAAGGATGTGAGGTCAAGTACCCCTAATTTTTTCCATATTATGGTGGTCATTACAACCTCAGCGGTCTTTTAACAAGACCGCCGAGGGACCGCAGTGCGGAAGACCGCCAGTAGTGGCGGTTTGCCGCTCGGCATATTATGACTGTTGGCTGCCCTCCGTTGTTTTTCCGACGGAGAGCCGCCAACAGCCATACTTGCGGGCGGCGGGGATGTGGAGGTTGCTCCACCTCCACCGCCACGCCAACATAACACCGCCCAGCTAATCACGTCCTGTGATTCTGCGCGGCGGTGTTCTGTTGGCGGTGTGGTGTCCGCGGAGCTGCCCCCATGGCTCCCGTCCCCTCCCGGTGGATCGACGGAACAGGTAATTCGATCGTCTGCTAGGGGTGGGGGGTGGGGCGTGTTGTGTGTTGTGTGGGTGCATGGGGGTGTGCGTCTGTGTATGTAGGGGCGGTGTGAGTGCGTGTATGCTTGCGGGGGTGTTGCATGTTTTGGGAATGAGTGCATGTATGTCTGTAGGTATGTCTGTGTGGATGTGTGCGTAAATGTGTGAATGTGGGTGTACGTGTCTGACTGTGTGTGTGGATGTTGGCATGTGTGTCGGTGTGTGTGCGTGTATGTGTGTTGGTGGTGCCTGCGTGCGTGTCGGGTGTGTAAGGTAATGTCGGGGGTCGGGTGGGGAGAGGGGTCCGGTCACCCTTGGGGGGTGGCAGGGGTGGTGGAGGGTGTAGGGGAGGGAGTCGGGGTAGGGGTGGGGGGGTGGGCGAGACCCCTATCAGTGCCAGGGAAGGAATTCCCTGGCAGTGATAGTGCTTGCCGCCATGGATTTCATGGCGGTTCCTACCGCTGGAAATCCACGGCGGTAAGCCGGGTCAAAATACCGGCGGCGGTATTGTCACGGCCGCTGGGCTGGAGACCCAGGTCTCAAGCCCAGCGGTCGTCTCCACCCTGGCGGGCAGAACAGAGACGCAGCGGATGACCATGGCGGTAACTGCCATGGTCATAATTCCAAAAATAAGACTGCCGGTCTTACCGCCGCTTTAACACCGTCCGCCAGGGTTGTAATGACCCCCTATATGTCTAATCGAGCTTGACTAGAGTAACCAGACCCCCACTAGCTCTCTCCCTGGATGAGGGCAATTGATTGAAAAAGACACATAATTATCTAGGTTAAACCCTCCTCATAAATCCCAGGTCTCCTGGAAAGCTATAATATCATAGAGCATAAAGGATTTCATCCAATCGGGTTCATCATGTTTCCTCGACAGCCCTGGAATATTCTATGACATAACTTGACGACATGAGAGGTATTTGCTCCACCACAGTAGGAACACTAGGGTAAGGGCCCGGCGCCAGTCAGTCTTGAGCATCCAGACCACTAAGACATTTGAATTGGTTAGACAAGGTGAGGTTCTGGCCTGCGTTTCCTGCCAATGCTCTCCGAAAACTGTCAGGAGCACTCCTGCGGTCACAAGAGAAAGCCATTGGGGGGTGCCTTAAGGTAGTAGGTTTGTAAAAATAGACCAAGGATAATGCAGTAATACCACCGGAAGCTGTGGCACCAAGTCCAAAGTTCAAATGACCAACCCTAAAGTTGTTACTGCAGTTAATTACAATGCAATCCCCTTCAAGGGATTTGGGAAAATTGCCTTTCCAGCTCACCCTATGCACCATAATTATTTCATCAAGTAACTCTGAGCTTATATCAGATGGAGTCCTGCCTGAGCCAATGAACGGTCTTTTTTTAAAGTTGTTGATATTCCTCTGTTACAAAATTTGCAAAAAGTCGAAACATTGGTCAAAATCGACACATATGGAATAAAGGCTTGGGAGAGATGCAAAATATCCTTGCAAACACCTTTTGGTAGTTAACAAGCAGAGGGTGAGACCCTTGACCTGGGTTTATCCTTGGAGGGAACAATCCTAAGGCCTCCCTCTCAGCTTGTTCTGCTGATTCTCTTTACATGAGATACCATATTGACACAGGTCACTAATGGGAGCTCCCTGAGATCCACCCTACAGCCACCACCCTCTAGATGCGGTGAGTGCTGACTCAGGCTAGAAGATGTTTCTACATTCAATTCAGCTGTCTGAACAGAGGTGGTAAGAACATATGAGCTAGATAAGGACGGATCTGCAAATGATTCAATCTGGACTCTTAAGGCCCCGATAGAACACACCAAAGATCCCATCCTTTCTTCTAACTTATCAAACCTAAGAGTTAGATTATCTACAGCTGACTGGATTTTTACTTTAACTGAGCTGAGGGCACTTGTGTGTTATTAATAATTAGCATGCAACTGGGTCTCTTTTGATCTTTACTCCCATACTATTAACATTATTTAACAGCCAGCAGTGTACTGCCACCGTTACAAAACACACCCAGCAGGGTTCGTTTTGTGGCAAAATAAATTATGCATAAATGTTATAAAGGTAGTAGACCTGTGCAGACTGGCCTAAAAATGGGTCTTCTAGTAAATTTTTCACAAAGGTGCCTGTCTGCCTTCAAGGTTGCTCCTAATTTACCCACAACGTAGCGTATACTGGTGATTGTCCCAACTGGAGTTTTTCAGAAACAGAACATTGTGTATTTGTGCGTGCACTAACTCTCTTTCTTGCATAGATTAGCTTACATAGTCTTCCGTCATTAGAGGAACACTTCTATTTATAGCATCAGCATAAATTGCAATTTCTATATTAGGTTTAAATTATAAAATTCATAATAATGGGCCGAGCCCGCACAACTTATACTTATTTGGTCTATTTTTCTCGAAATATTACCACTGAACACCATTTTCTAGTAGCCTTTTACGATACAAGTGGTGAAGCCTTGGGTGCTTGGGAAGTGCAGACAGAAAGAGTAATCTGTCCTGTTGACTATAGGGTGCTGCTGCAGTTGAGGAGACAGGCTACCAAAGGCTGGACAGGAAGGAAGATCTAGATCCATTTTGTCTGGTCTCCACTGTAATTTGTCCTCTGAATTTACGACTATTCTTTTAGGATTGCCACATTTTCGTTCTCACCAATCAAGGGCTGGGGCTCGACCTGAGGTCCATGCCATGGCTTCTTTCTTTGAGCCCCTGGCACATCTTTGGAGTCTATCAAACACCGAGGGTACACAAATTTTACAAACAGTTTACATGTAGAATACCCAAGGCTAGGTTTCACTAAGACCCCATCATATGTTTAGGTATCACAGAACAGACGAAGTGACACTACTCATTATGAGGGTGACTACCTCAGAACTAATACGATTAGGTCATGCCCAGTAACTTCATTGATGTATCAGAAAAAGTAACAGGGTCTCCCTTAACAGACACCATTGCTGGTTGTGTACTCCTCCGTTTTAGTCATGACATTTATCCTTAGCTGTATGCACTGTGATGTGTTGTTGCTGTTCCAGTTCTTATGTCATTGAATGGTTTTATACATGTCTCAAGTATGAAAATCCTATGCTCACCTACTCGCCAAGGGATAGGAGGCAACTCATTTAAGAATCATTTTATCAAATACCTGGAGCTTTAACTACAGGCACAGTGTGGATACCAATTTATAGGCCTTCCCTGATCTTGTTAGTACATTATATAGTTACAAATTAATTATCATGGTCAATATTATCGTTTGAATCCTTTTCCCAAGGGTAGCCAGAGGGAATTTAACTAGAGACTTAGAGTGGCCCTGCAGGAAACACTTTCTCGGATCTGCATGAACCACGGCAGTTGGGCCATTGTGAGGTGAGAGAAAACAGATGGCTACTATATTCATATTTCACTTGCTTTTATCACCTCGCAATGTCCCATGACAGTTGGCCCATTGAAAAGTGATAGTAGAGAGGTGACTTATGGATATAGTAGTTTGTGATGTGCAAGATTGCCCTTGATTTTCAAATAGTGAATTTAAAAAATGTGTTTGTTTTGTTTTCTTCCGTTTTTCTTTTTTATTTTGATTTATGCTTAGTGAGGTGACTTTAACAATTCAAGGTGGCAGAATCTTATTGGAGCATTATGATGGATGGGCGACTGGCGTTGCTTTATAAACAAGTGATTTATGGGTGTGCTTTTTCCTATGCGAATGTGAATTATGCAATGGTGAACTGATAATAAATTAACTCATTTTCTCCTTTAGTTGATCTGTGCATAACGTGTGGTTTTTTGGAAATCTAGTGTTAAAACCCCACTATCTGGAAACATTTTGTATTGTTAGAGTGGATATTGGCCATTTTCAAAGACATGCAGGTTCCGTTAAATCAGGTAGTTACAAGTCCACTCAAATAAAATAGATTAAATAAGTGTTACAGTAATGCCTCTGAGAATCAAGTGTTAAACATACGGTCGGAATAGCCTATTGTGAGGGAGGTTATCATTTCCTTTCCTTCTTTTCCCTGTAGATTCGAAGATTGGATGCCAAATAAGGGTTGGCAAATGGTGGCTAATTCTGAAAATAAACAGCCATGTTGCAAGGTGGGACATGTTTATATTATGTTATTTGTTTACTGTACAATACGTATAATGCGATACTCAAAGTGAAAGTGATGAATTGACCTTGAGAAAATAGTGGTTTGGAATGTAAATGTGAAATTATTTAGTGCTGTTTTTATATACACCCCCACAGTTATAATAAAATAAAACAATACCTGACTATAAATGAAATTAAGTGCTATGTGTATGCAAGCTGAAAGATGCATGCTAGTTGCGTTATGAATGTAATCAGAAATAATGGAACAATTCTGGACATTAAGGTTGAATAATGCACTCTTCAATGCTTTTGATGGAATTGGTTTGGATTCTAACAAGGGTGTCATTAAAAGCAATATCAGAATGATATTCAGAAGAAAGGAGAAATATTAGTGAACGCCTAGTACAGACAATTAATATAAAGGATATCTTGGTACTAACAGAGAAATAGCATTAACTTGAACTTATAGTTTTTGTTTACAGTACCCTTAAGCAAATAACCCCACAAGTTCCTGATGATGGTTCTATGACGGTATATGAGTGGGACAAAAACGTCAGCATATTGGAGTTGTGTAGGGCAGTTACCATCATTATTTGAAGTGGAGTTTTGGAATCGAAGAAAAGCGTTCCAACCCCCTTTGTAGTGTACAACATATAGGGGGTCATTCCGACCCTGGCGGTCATGGACCACCAGGGCCGGGGACCGCGGGAGCACCGCCAACAGGCTGGCGGTGCTCCCTTGGGCATTCTGACCGCGGCGGTACAGCCGCGGTCAGAAACGGAAAACCGGCGGTGTACCGCCTGTTTCCCGCTGCCCTCAGGAATCTGCCATGGGATTCCGACCCCCTTACAGCCATCCTATTCCTGGCGGTCTTGGCCGCCAGGAACAGGATGGCGGTAAGGGGTGTTGTGGGGCCCCCGTAACTGGGCCCCACCAAGATTTTCAGTGTCTGCCATGCAGACACTGAAAATCGCGACAGGTGCAACTGCACCCGTCGCACCCTTCCCACTCCGCCGGCTCCATTCGGAGCCGGCATCCTCGTGGGAAGGGGTTTCCCGCTGGGCGGGCGGGCGGCCTTCTGGCGGTCGCCCGCCCGCCCAGCGGGAAACTCAGAATAACCGCGGCGGTCTTCTGACCGCGCAGCGGTATTCTGGCGGCTCCCGCCGGGCCAGCGGTTACCCCGGCCGGCGGGAGTCAGAATGACCCCCATAGTGCCCTTGAGCTCCTCCCTCCTATTTTTCCCTTGCGGTTCTGGTTTGTTGTATTTAAATTCGTAAAGTTATTGTTCATGTATGTTTTTAAAGGGAGGTTTCGGTGGTTTTTTAACTTACCTTGTGTACATATAGAATCATTTGTATAGTCAGAAAATGTATTGACTATGGATTATATGAAATACAAATTTATGGGATTATAAATTGATATATTCACTTAGAAAAATCAAAGATTATAGGAAAGTTATAATTAGCCTTACATTTTAAACATACAAAACCATAGAAATGCACCTGTTCTAGCAAGAGTAACTACAGGTGGCCCCTGTAATGCACAGTTTTCTCATCAATAATGTTAAAGCAAATGATACAGTGATATTATCAATGATGTTATAAAAGATACCATGAGTGCTGTAATATCCGGGGTAATTAGCAGTGCATAGTGAGGGTGCAAGTTATAGTTACTTTAGGGCACGAGTTATAGTTAGTTAAAACAACTAACTATAACTGGTGAATTTCTATGGTTTTGTGTATTTAAAATGTGAGCCTAACTATATCGCCCCTGTAACCTTGGGTTTTTTAAGTAAATTTCAGTTTTTTTAAATTCTATTTCCTAACTATAACATCCCTGTAACCTTTGTTTTTTTCATTTAATTTCTATAGTTTTTGCAGCCAACCCTCTGTAATCACCCAACCACATGCCACTGTTGGAATGCAAACATTATAAATAAAAAAATTGTCATTAAAATATAATGTGAAATAACGTATTAAAAGGCCTATCTGAAATCATGTATTAATAATAAAAAACTTGTAGCTGATATGGTGGACACCATGAACACCATATATTAATATGAAAACATAATGTTTAATGAATATGTATTTTGTTTAATAATAATTTAATGTACTGAAAAATTTAGTATTGATATGTACTAAAAGGATTAATGGTCTAAATTTAAATTAAATGTTTTATTCTTCATGCTTAGCATTGGTTTTTAAAAGGCCTCATGTTTTAGTAATTTTCCAGAGGCAATGTTTTAAAAGTGTTAACTCTGCAAAATGATGTTTCTTCAAGCATCCTCTGTGACTTGCTCACTGTGAAAAAGTTATGTTTTTCTGTTGTAATATTTGTTTGTGTTCCTGGGATGAGATAATGTGTACCCGGCAACAATAGTCTTCAGTGCTCATGTATAACCTGCAACAATTGTATTCTACTGCGGAAACTGGTAAACAGGAGCAAGAGAAGATGAGCCAGTGTGGGTGCAGAAAATAAAGAAAGATACTTCTGAAACGTGGATCAAAGGTTATTAGATGAACACTAAAACACCCCATAGTCTGACCAATAGAAACTTAGCTAGTTACTTTCTAGGATTTAAAATAGCAAAGTTTAAATGATGTAAGTTTAGTTCCTTTCAGTCCTCAGCGGTCTGCAGATTTTCATTTTCTCAGCAAGTGAAATTATGTATTGTATCCCTGGCTTTTTGTCATTGGTAGTCAAGATGTATTAAGGCCAAACTTTACTGAACTGTTTCCTCATTCATAACTCTGATGCTATACAATGAAGACTAGATGCTCACCTGATGAACACGTTTCTGTTTGCTGATCTATTGAGGAGAGGTATAACTAAAAGTGCATTTGTTCTTCTCGCAGATTTTTATGTTTTCTCTTTTTTAAAAAGCCCAACCACTATTTTTGGTTAGCACCATAGTCAGATGTTTTCCAAATTAATTTTTGTCTTCTTTTCTTTTTGCATGAAGACCAAACATGCTTATTGAATTGGAGTAATAATTAAGGATGCCAAAATCTAAAATCAACTGTTTCAGATAATTTGTTGTTATCCTTTATTTTGGTTCTTGAATGTTCAATGATAAATATTCTGTCTAGGTTAAGATTCTTCGGAAGATATGGTCAGCCTGTATTGTTTACGTACTTATATCATTTGGTCTTGTGTTTGATTTACGTGATCTTGGCATTGTTAATCTAAAGGGCAATAAATGTTTGAACCTAATTAAACTGGTGTGGTGATTCATGGCCACATAAGTCATTGTACTGTATAAATGACTGACTCAAAAAATTTAAAGTGATGTCTATTGATTTGATATTATCAATGTTGGTTGGTAGGATGTTATCACACTCCTGTCTGAGTCCAAAGATTCGTGTTGACCCCTAAGGGTAATAGATGGTTACCCTATACGTGTCACCTTATAAATAAAATATCAAAAGAAATATAAGGCTGGACACTCCCACACCACACACCACCTTCCCAGGGATACCTAAAAAAATGCACAGAGTTCATGCGGACCCCCAGGTCCTGGGGACCACCACCTCCCCGGGGCTACCTAATAAAAAATGTTGGGGGTCACAATTACTCTCAAGCCCCAGGGACCACCACCTCCCTGAGGCTACCTAAAAAATTGTTGGGGTGCCACAAGGAACCCCCCTAAGGCTATTTAAAAAGTTGCTTGGGGCCACTCAGATCCCCCTGCCATGCTCCCGGGGACCCCAACTTCCCCGGGGCAACAAATTAAAAATAGTTAGGAGATCAGTGTGGATACCCCTGGGTACCACCACATCCCTGGGATACATTTAATAAATATGTGGGGCAGTTGTGTGGACACCCTTGGTCCCTGGGACCACCACCTCCCTGGGTGTGAATTTAATAAATATATGGGGTGGGGTGCTTGGAACCCCGTG
The DNA here is from genome assembly GCF_031143425.1 of Pleurodeles waltl. Classification (NCBI taxonomy): domain Eukaryota; kingdom Metazoa; phylum Chordata; class Amphibia; order Caudata; family Salamandridae; genus Pleurodeles; species Pleurodeles waltl. The sequence continues at coordinate 841,045,448 of NC_090446.1, read as the reverse complement.
TCCCGAGGAACCACCACCTCCCTGGGACTACCTAAAAACAATTGTTGGGCGACCACATGAACCCCCCAATCCCAGGGGCAACAAATTAAAACTAGGGGGCTCTGCAGACCACCCGGGCCCAGGGGCCCACCACCTCCTCAGGCCCACATATTTACTTTTAAATGGGAGCTGGGCCATGTGCCCCCCCAGACTCATTATGGCACCAGATACCCTATCCCCCAGGGCCCTGGCACATCCTCCTGGGTGCCCTGGCTGCATTCAGTGCACCCAGTATTCTTTTATGGGGACTGTGGGCGGAGCCTCAAGGTCTCCAATGTCCCAGCTGGCTTCCTGCCTCCTGGGGGAGCTGGCACTGCTTCCGCATGCAGGGAGCTGCTGAAAATGCAGCTCCCTGCTTGCAAGAGCAATCTTTCCATCTCTTACGCTGCCAGGAGATGAAAACTCTGCTCCCAGCAAGTGGAAGCAGGTTTAATGCTCCTGCTTGCTGGGAGCAGAGCTATGTTTGCTTTTGCTTGGCGGGAACTGTTGCACCTCCTGTCAAACAAAAGCAAACAGCTGCCTCCTGAGGGTGGGCACCTCAGGGGGTAGCAGGAGCCGCCCTGGGGGTGGTGGTCCCCTGGGCCATGTATGGCTCCAGAAGGGGGTCTGAATGCCCCCCTCCTATATTTAAAAAAAGTTCTTGGCCCCAGGGAAGTTTTGGTCACTAGGGCCTGGCGGGGGTGCATGTGGCCCCCCCAGTTTTTTTTTATGCAGTAGCCCCAGGAGGAGGTGGTCCTTGTGGCCCCGGGGGGTTTGCAAGGCCTACTATTTCTTTTTTAATATGTAGCCCTGGGGAGGTGGTGGTCCTCGGGTTCACAAGGGAGGGTTACACATGGCCCCCGCATAATTATGTAGTAGAACCCTGGGGAGGTGGTGGTCCCTAGGGCGTCTGCAGAACCCCCTTATTCATTTTATTTTGTAGCCAGGGTGGTGGTGAGCCCTTGGGCCCAGGGGATGGGGTCCACGCAGCCCTCTGCATATTTATGACATTTTGCTCTGGGAAGGTGGTGGTCCTCAGGGCTTTATAGAGCCCTAGGAGAGGGTTTGTTTATGAGAAAATATGCCCCCGAGACCTGGTCAACCCAGGGACAATATTAAAAGCAAGTGCAGGCAGCCAGGCTTGTTTTGTTATAAAAAAAAAGCACAGTGAAATTTGCAAATATTTGTGAATTTTGCTGTGATTTAAAAAAAAAAATGCTTATTTGCCCTGGACCAAGGCTAGGGGCTCAGGGTATTCCTACCCTGCCCCCTTTTCCTTTTTTTCTCTTTTTTTGACGCAGCTGAAGCTGAGTATCAAAATGGCTGCCAACACTTCCTGGTTTAAGTGTTGGCAGTTAATCAGATCTCTTCACAAATTTGTGTGGATTCACGAAGGGTTCACGCCTCTAGATATACAAATGTGTTTTTCTTTTAATATTTAAAAAATTACTGAACAGATTTACATTAAATAAAAAATAGGGCACTTTCTGGACCACAAGCTTCCTTTCTGCAAAATTTGGTGTAATTCCGTCCAGCGGCTGTAGTCATGTCTAAAATCCCTATGGGAATTAACATGGGGAAAACACTTTTTTGTGACACCCCTTATTTCTCTGCCCCCGCTTTACAGATCACCCTGAAACATTCCAGGCACAACAAGACCCAACATCACACTTTTTGGGGAAAACTTGTACCAAAGATATAGGCAAAAACTCTCTCTCTCTCTCTCTCTATATATATATATATATATATATATATATATATATATATATATATATATATATATATTCACTGAAAAAAACAAAAATTACAGGGAAGTTATAGTTAAGTTCTGAATTTACTCATACAAAACCATAGAAATTCAGCAGTTATAGATAGAGGTGGTCATTCTGACCTCAGCGGTAAAAGGCGCCTACCGCCGGTCAGAAATCCTCCATAATCCCGCCGCGGTCGCGGAAACCCGCCACAGTCATTCTGACCCGCAGAAGGCAAACCTCCGAAAATCCGACCGCCACAACAGACCGCCAGACCAGCGGTCGGCGGAAAGGTGGAGGTGACCAAACCTCCACCGCCACGCCAACAGAAATACGCCCATCCCATTACGACCCACGAATCCACGCGGCGGTCATTCAAACGCGGTATTCCATTGGCGGGACACACCGCCGCGGTCAGAATACACACAAACGAACAAAACTCAGCCACATTGGACGATTTGAATCCCACACACCTGATACACATACACACACCACTCCCACACACACAATACAATATAAAACACACACCCACATCACCCACAAACCCCTACGCTAAAAAATTCGGAAAGAAGGCAAGAGCGAGACACCAGCATCCAAAAAATAACAGCCACAGCCACTCAACACCATCACCCACACACTATCCACACACAAAACAACACACACCACCACACTCAACTCACTTAAATACACATACTCCACCCCACACATCATACACACCACCCCATGGCACCCCAAAGACAACCCCGCTTCACAGACGAAGAACTCAGGGTCATGGTGGAGGAAATCGTTCGGGTAGAGCCCCAGCTGTTCGGCACACAGATACAATACACCAGCATTGCCCGGAGGACGGAGCTATGGCAGAGGATTGTCGACAGGGTGAACGCAGTGGGACAGCACCCCAGAAATCGGGAAGACATCAGGAAGCGATGGAACGACCTACGGGGGAAGGTGCGTTCCATGGTATCCAGGCACAACATCGCCGTGCAGAAGACTGGCGGAGGACCCCCACCTCAACCCCCACAATTCACATCATGGGAGGAGGAAGTCTTGAACATCCTGCATCCTGACGGCCTCGCAGGAGTCGGCGGAGGAATGGATACTGGTAAGTTGAAGCTTCAATACTGCTTCCCCCCCACCTGCATGCCAAATCAGACCCCAACCCTCACCCCCATCCTCGAACCCCACCCTCACCCCCACCCCCATCCTCACCCCCACCCTCACCCCCACCACCATCCTCACCCCCACCACCATCCTCACCCCCACCACCATCCTCACCCCCACCCCCAGCACACCTATTCCCCGCCAATGTCTCACCATCACAACCCACACATCCCAAAACCTAGGCCTGCATGCGTCCACTAAGCATGGACACCCATCACCAAAGCATGCCCAATGCATATACACATCCCCCCCACAAGCCACCCTCACCAAAGCCCCCACACACGAATGCCAGCACTTGGGGACACGAGAACCCACAGATACACCCATATGCGACACATTGAACTTATAACCATACCTCTATACCCCTGCAGGACCCGACCGTCAACACACCGCGGCGGAGGGGCCAGAATTCTCCACACCCCCCACCCAAGAGGCCGTCAGCGATGACAGCAGCTCTGTCGACCTGGACACCGATGACCAGCCCGGACCATCGGGGACCTCTGGACAGTCGGTTCCCCTCACACAGGCCCAGGCCACTACAGACCCAAACCCCTCTGGGAACACCAGCACAGCTCCCACCCAGCGGGCCCATGCCTCTGTCTCCAGGGCGCGTCAATCTGCGGTGTGTCTACCACTACAGGGCACCCAGGATAACCCACCACCCCAACAACAACAGGGACCTGGGGGCAGTGGTAGTGGGCACACCGGCCAGGGGGCAGAGGCCCAGGGAAACAGGGCAACTCGGCGGGCAGCTGTGCGACAGGGGAGGGAGGAGAGGCCCAGGGAACCCACTCTCCACGAGGTCCTCACCACCATCATGGGAGCATACAACCGCTCCCAGGAGACGATGGCGACGGTACTGGCCCGGTTCCAGGAGATCCAGGTGCTGCAGGAGGAACACTATCGGGGGTACAGGGAGGACATCAGAGCCATCAACACCACCCTGGTTACCATGGTAGGGCTGCTGCAGGACCTCGTAAACAGCAGGGCGGACACTGAACAACACCCAAGGGCCCCTGCCACTAGCCTGGACCAAGAACAGCCATCCACCTCCGCCGGCGCTAGTGGACAGGAGGCCCCCGCACAGCAGCAGCCCACCAGACCCCCACCTCCTGCAGGAGAAGAACCACCCCGCAAGAGGGCCCTGAGATCTCGCAAGAAGACAGAGTAGGATGTCAAGACCCCCGCCAGCAAAGGATACCACCTGATGTCATCCCACTGTCCCACATTGTCACCCTGTCCATCCTTGAACTGCCCATGCTCCATCTCTCCACAGGCCTCTGGACAATGCACCTGTGTGACTGTTACTCTGGACTCTGCCATGGACATTCCTTCACCATAGCCCCCACCCACTTGAAACCACCCATCCCATTTTGAGCACTTCAATAAACACCTATTTTGCACCAAAATATCAGGAGTCTGGCTGTGATTTCAATAGATTGTAATTGACATGACAGTGCAAATATGTCCTTGTACATGGTGAAGTCAACAAACAGCTGCCACAAAGCTGTAGTCCATGGGGAAACGAAGCACAGGACTCGTAGTGGGGACCCCAGATCTGAAATAGGGAGGGAAAAGCCAAAACTCAGTCATCATACACTGGGGCAAATAGACAGGCAGCAGAGATGCTGGAGAGTAGTTAACATTTACTAAATTATCTTTGAAATGTTACCTGTGTCCTATTGGAAGTACTGTTCAATGATTCTGTCCCTGTTGTCTGTTTCAGCCCCGTCGTCTTCCTCCTCGTCACTCTCCTCAGGTTCCACCGCTGCCACAACACCACCGTCTCGACCATCCTCCTGCAGGAAAGGCACCTGGCGGCGCAAAGCCAGGTTGTGAAGCATGCAGCAGGCCACGATGATGTGACACACCTTCTTAGGTGAGTACATTAGGGATCCACCTGTCATATGCAGGCAGCGAAACCTGGCCTTTAGGAGGCCAAAGGTGCGTTCGATCACCCTCCTAGTACGCCCATGGGCCTCATGGTACCGTTCCTCTGCCCTGGTCCGGGGATTCCTTACTGGGGTCAGTAGCCACGACAGGTTGGGGTACCCAGAGTCCCCCACTAGCCATACACGGTGTCTCTGTAGCTGTTCCATCACGTAAGGGATGCTGCTATTCCTGAGGATGTAGGCGTCATGCACTGACCCTGGGAATTTGGCATTTACATGCGAGATGTACTGGTCAGCCAAACACACCACCTGGATGTTCATTGAATGGTAATTTTTTCTGTTCCTGTACACCTGCTCCCTGTCTCTTGGGGGAACCAAAGCCACATGGGTCCCATCAATGGCACCAATTACGTTGGGAATATGTCCAAGGGCGTAGAAATCACCCTTCACTGTAGCCAATTCGCCCACCTCAGGGAAAATGATGTAGTTCCTCACGGATTTCATCAGGGCAGACAACACTCTGGATAACACCTTCGAAAACATGGGCTGAGACATCCCGGAAGCAATTCCCACGGTTGTCTGAAATGACCCACTTGCCAAGAAATGTAGTACTGACATGACCTGCACCAGAGGGGGAATCCCTGTGGGTTGGCGGATGGGGGACATCAGGTCGGGCTCCAGCTGGGCACACAGTTCATGGATAGTGGCACGGTTAAGACGGTAGGTCAGGATAATGTGGCGTTCTTCCATTGTCGACAGGTCCACCAGCGGTCGGTACACGGGAGGATTCATCCGTCTCCTCGCCCAACCCAGCGGACGGTGCCTAGGAAGGACAACATGGAGCACACAGTCAAGCAACCCACAGGTACGTACTCACAGCTAGCACAGTATACGATTCTCTATGCAGTGAATGGCGTGTCTGAGTGGCTATGCAAGGCCTAGGCCTGTGTGACGCAGTTGAAATTGAGCCATGTGGGCCCTGGAAATGGCGGCTGCCTGACCTGTGAAGTGTGACAATGGGATGTGAGGTCAATGCGCTGGCGTGGCACACCGCGGCGGGCGGCGGGCGAAGACCGCGGCGCGAAGCCGCATTGGTTAACATTGAAGCCTATGGGTTTCAGGAGCCAATGGCGAAGGGCGCCGGCGGTGGCGGGATGCACCGCCGCGGTACGCACCGCCGCGGACGTGACCGCCATTTTCTATCTACTTATCCACTTGCGACTTGAACTTTCACAGGAGAGGACCTATACTGCAAGTGTTGCTGTGACCTCGGTCTGGAAGGGACAATGGCTGCTGCGACTGGGGAAAGGGCCCCTGCCTTCACTGGAGAGGAGTTGGAGAAACTTGTGGATGGGGTCCTCCCCCAGTATGCGCTACTCTACGGTCCTCCAGACCAACAAGTGAGTTTAATTCAATATGGATTTGGGGCCACTGGCTGGCTTGGGGGCCTGGCGGGGATGGGGGGCATGTTGGGCATGGCGGGGGGCCTGGCGGGGATGGGGGGCATGTTGGGCATGGCGGGGGGCATGGCGGGGATGGGGGGCATGTTGGGCATGGCGAGGGGCCTGGCGGGGATGGGGGGCATGTTGGGCATGGCGGGGGGCATGGCGGGGGGCCTGGCGGGGATGGGGGGCGTTGGGCCACTGGAAAGGAAAATGCTGAGAAACTTGAACGTGGTATTTCTCCCTCCCTGTACGTGTCACATAGGTCCGCGCCCATGAGAAGATCGGGATTTGGCGTGCCATCGCCAAGGAAGTCCGGGCCCTGGGGGTCCACCATCGACGGGGCACCCACTGCCGCAAGAGGTGGGAGGACATCCGCCGCGGGACCAAGAAGACCGCCGAGTCTCTGCTGGGGATGGCCTCCCAACGTAGGCGGGGTGCCTGCCGTCAACTGAGCCCCCTGATGTTCCGGATCCTGGCGGTGGCCTACCCTGAATTGGATGGGCGCGTGAGGGCAGCACAGCAGACACAAGGGGGTGAGTACAAGCATTATCTACTCTGTTGTCGCGCAGTGGAGGTGTCTGGGTGGGGGAGGAGGGCTGGGGGTCCCCCTAGGCCAGGGCGATATCTGTAGGCTGGGCACCCCCGTAAGCCCCTGTGTCCCCAGCCACCACCCTCAGTAGTTTGTCAGTACAGCCATCCCTGGGCCGTGTCATCCATGGGTGCAGTTGTCAACTCTAGGCGTGTAGGGCATGTTCCACGGAATGCGTAGCGTACCCCAAGTGCGCAAGTTAGTGCAGGGGGCATCTGTGTCTGTCATGTCCGCTAACTGTACCGGAGATCCATGTTCTCAATATCCCTTTATTTCTCTCTCCCCCCCCCTTTTTGTTTGTCTTTCTGTGCTTGTGTGCATCAGCATCATCAGGCGCAGGAGAAGTGGCATCGGGGCAGGAGGGAGCTGCATCTCACATGGCCCAGGAGGGCCATGCCACAGAGTCAGACTGGACCAGTGAGACGGAGGCCGAGGGGAGCTCCACGACGGGGACGACTGGACCCTGCAGCGACACGGACACGTCCTCGGAAGGGGGCTCCCTTGCGGGGGTGGCACCATCCGTGCCCCCCGCCATTACAGGTACAGCCGCCACCCAGCGCACCATCTCCGCCCTCCCAGCAGCCCCTCAGCGTTCGCCCCGTGCCCGCTCTGCCAGGAAGCCGGGCATCTCCTTCGCCCCAGGCACCTCAGGCCCTGCCCCTGTTACCCCCGCTGCCCTCAGTGAGGAGGTCATTGACCTCCTCCGAACGCTCATTGTTGGGCAGACTACCCTTTTGAATGCCATCCAGGGGGTGGAGAGGGAGGTTCATCGCAGCAATGCGTACCTGGAGGGCATTCATTCGGGTCAGGCTGCCCATCAGCGATCGTTCCAGGCTCTGGCCTCAGCACTGATGGCAGCCATTGTCCCTGTCTCCTGCCTGCCTCTACTAACTCCCTCCTCCCAGTCTCCTGTTCCTCTGCCTGTCCCACCCACACCATCAGACCAGCCTGCACACACCTCAACACCCAAGAGAAGCTCATCCAAACATAAGCACCACAGATCACGCAGACATTCACACACGCAACATTCCGATGCAGACATGCCAACAGTCACTACCACCTCTGTGACCCCCACCTCCTCGTCTCCCTCCTCCCTCCCTGTGACGTCTACACTCACACTTCCATTCACCTCACCATCAGCCAATGTTTCCATCACCAGCACACCCTCCACTCCAGTCCGCACACGTGCAGTCACCACCCCCACTGCCATTTACACGTCCCCTGTGTCCTCTCCCACTGTGTCTGTCACCCCCTCTTCCACACCACACAAACGCAGCCACCCACCCACCCAACAGCCATCCACCTCACGACAGCCTATCCCTCCTGCACCTGCACCCAAAGACAGCAAACGTGACTCACCTACAACCACATCCTCTCCCTCCACTCCCATTCCCACTGTACCTACCACTCTCCATTGTCCCAAGAAGCTCTTCCTCGCCACTACTAACTTCTTTCCTGACCCTGAGCCCCCCCCTCCTTCTCGTCGGGGTAAGAAGAGCACCTCAGCCACCACCAGCCCTGCAGCCCCCTTGACAAGGGTGCAGGGGTATTGGAGCCCGCCAGCCCGCATGTCTGGATCTTCGCCCAGCAGCAAGGGGACAGCCAGCCCACCCCCTGGGAAGAGGAGCAGAAGGCGGAAGGGTCGCCGCAGGAGCCCGCCTTCTACATCCCCCCCGGACACCACCCAGAGACAGTCACCAGCCACAGCTCCAAAGGGAGGAAAGGGCCACAGGCCCACGACTAAGGAGGGCAAGGGCAGCAAGTCGGAGAGGTCAGGCAGCAGGCCTGCTGCCCAGGAGGAGCCCACAACCCCCATAGCCGCTGCCCCGGGAGGAACCGGCACAGCTGCCCCGGGAGAGCCCACCACCCCCATAGCCGCTGCCCAGGGAGGACCCAGCCCAGCTGGCCAGGAGGGCCCCACCACCCACAGCCCAGGTGGGCAGTGAAGGAGCACCATCCCCGCTGCCCAGGAGGGCACCACCAGGCAATTAGCAGTTGGCCATAGACCGGCCGCCGTCTCCAGAACCGCTGAACTGGGCCCCGCCGTCTCCAGAACCGCTGAACTGGGCCCCGCCGTCTCAAGAACCGCTGAACTGGGCCCTTCAGGGCAAGGAGCGCTGAACTGGGCCCCGCCGTCTCAAGAACCGCTGAACTGGGCCCTTCAAGGCAAGGAGCGCTGAACTGGGCCCCGCCGTCTCAAGAACCGCTGAACTGGGCCCCGCCGTCTTAAGAACCGCTGAACTGGGCCCCGCCGTCTCTAGAACCGCTGAACTGGGCCCTTCAGGGCAAGGAGCGCTGAACTGGGCCCCGCCGTCTCCAGAACCGCTGAACTGGGCCCCGCCGTCTCAAGAACCGCTGAACTGGGCCCTTCAGGGCAAGGAGCGCTGAACTGGGCCCCGCCGTCTCAAGAACCGCTGAACTGGGCCCTTCAAGGCAAGAAGCGCTGAACTGGGCCCCGCCGTCTCAAGAAGCGCTGAACTGGGCCCCGCCGTCTCAAGAACCGCTGAACTGGGCCCCGCCGTCTCAAGAAGCGCTGAACTGGGCCCCGCCGTCTCAAAAACCGCTGAACTAGGCCCTTCAAGGCAAGGAGCGCTGAACTGGGCCCCGCCGTCTCAAGAACCGCTGAACTGGGCCCTTCAAGGCAAGGAGCGCTGAACTGGGCCCCGCCGTCTCAAGAACCGCTGAACTGGGCCCCGCCGTCTCAAGAACCGCTGAACTGGGCCCCGCCGTCTCAAGAACCGCTGAACTGGGCCCTTCAAGGCAAGAAGCGCTGAACTGGGCCCCGCCGTCTCAAGAACCGCTGAACTGGGCCCCGCCGTCTCAAGAACCGCTGAACTGGGCCCGCCGTCTCAAGAACCGCTGAACTGGGCCCTTCAGGGCAAGGAGCGCTGAACTGGGCCCCGCCGTCTCAAGAACCGCTGAACTGGGCCCTTCAAGGCAAGGAGCGCTGAACTGGGCCCCGCCGTCTCAAGAACCGCTGAACTGGGCCCCGCCGTCTCAAGAACCGCTGAACTGGGCACCGCCGTCTCAAGAACCGCTGAACTGGGCCCTTCAGGGCAAGAACCGCTGGCCCTTTGGCAGACGTGGCAGGGCAGTATCTATCTCGGGCAGGGCTGCAGGATGTCCTCTGGCCAACTTGCCTCCTCCAGTGGCAGTGGGGTCTGTTATGGACTGTATGGACTGTGGCTTTGCTCTCCCCAGGATGGCCCAGTGGGCAGGCCACCCACTGTATGGACTGTATGGACTGTGGCTTTGCTCTCCCCAGGATGGCCCAGTGGGCAGGCCACCCACTGTATGGACTGTATGGACTGTGGCTTTGCTCTCCCCAGGATGGCCCAGTGGGCAGGCCACCCACTGTATGGACTGTATGGACTGTGGCTTTGCTCTCCCCAGGATGGCCCAGTGGGCAGGCCACCCACTGTATGGACTGTATGGACTGTGGCTTTGCTCTCCCCAGGATGGCCCAGTGGGCAGGCCACCCACTGTATGGACTGTATGGACTGTGGCTTTGCTCTCCCCAGGATGGCCCAGTGGGCAGGCCACCCACTGTATGGACTGTTTGGACTGTGGCTTTGCTCTCCCCAGGATGGGCAAGTGGTCATGGAGTCCCCTCGTGGATCTGGCGTCGTGTACTCAAGTGGCTGAGGTGCCCCCCCTTCCCTTCCCCCTGAGGTGCCTGTCCTATTTTCTTTCTGATGCCCCTGCAGTGTTCTCTCCGTGGAGTTCTTGTCGTGGGACTGGGCCTTGCCCCTTTGCACAGGACCCCTGTGATCCACGGACAGTGGTTGGACTACATTTAGTAGCTGTATATATTTTGTACATAGTTTATTTATTTATTGGGATTAATGGTGTACATATTTCAATATATCTGCCCGTTTATGATCTCTTCTTTTGGTCTTTGCATTATTTCGGAGGGGGGTGGTTTGTGGGTTGTGACAGTGATCTGTGGGAATGCATTGATGTGTGTGTTGTAGTGGGTGTGGGTGGGTGGGTGTGTGCCGGTAATCTTTTCCCTCCCCTGTGTCGTAGGTGCCGTACTCACCGATGTCTTCCGCGCCGCCGGGCGTGCTCCTGGTATATGAGCAGGAATAGGAGTGCAGGGATGACCTGCAACTCTGGCTCCATACTGCCGGAATCTCGCGTGGAGTGCGTAGAGGTGAGCGTTTTCCCGTTCGTAGTCTGTTTCCGCCGTGTTCTTATCGGCGGTGCTCCCGCCCCGGAAAAGGTGGCAGATTGGTGGGTCGTAATAGGGTGGGCGGTACTTTGTCTGCCGCCGGGCTGTTGGCGGGAACCGCCGCGCTGTTTGTTTGTACCGCTGTGGCGGTCGGAGTGTTAAGTTGGCGGGCTGTGTTGGCGGTTCCCGCCAGGGTCAGAATTGCATATTTTAGACCGCCGGCCTGTTGGCGGTTTGGCCGCCGCTTTATCACCGACCGCCAGGGTCAGAATGAGGGCCAGAGTTCTTTCAAGTATCTGTAACTCACCCCCTAAGGTACCTATAACTTGCGCCCTTGCCAAAGTGGTTGTGTAAGTCTATGAGTGGATCTGACTGCTTGCTTGAGTGTCTGAGTGCGTGTGTGTGTGAGTGGGCACCTGAGTCTGAGTGCATGAATTAGTAAATCAATGAGTCTGTGATTTTTCTTCAATTTTTTTTCATAGTCGCGAATATTTTGTGAAATTTGTGAAAATTTGCAAATCTTCATGAATATATAGTGCATGGCGATAAAATATTATTTCAAACCCATAATTTACCTCTAAAACACACGTACATAACACCCCTGGGGTCAGGGTACCATTACCCTGATGCCTTATGCCAGTTTCAATTTGGAATTTCATCCCAGGGGACTATGTACCTTGAAATAAAATGGTGGCCTCAACTCTCTAGGCAGGTTGCAGCCAGCGAATCACAGCGTTTTTTTTCACATGTGTATTCGTGAAAATTCATGAATTATTCTCAAAATAAGTCACGGCGGCCAGAGATATACAAATTTGGATTTCTCTGAATTTCACAAAAAGTACTGAATGGATTTACACCAAATAAGTGAAAGCATAATTTGTGTACCAAAAGATACCTTTCTGCCAAATTTGGTGTAATTCCATCCAGTGGTTCTGGCTGCTGACGTGTCTAAAGGTCCGATGAGAATTAACATTGGAAACGCAACTTTTTTCACCCCCATTTTTATTGGTCCCCGTTTGATGGATCACTCCAAAACTTTACGTGCATAACAAGAATCACGGCAACACTTTTTGGGGGAAATTTTGTGAATATTCATCAAACGGCACCAAAGATATAGGCAAGTCAAAAAATGCTTTTTCTATGGTCCTAACTATAATTACCTAGTGGCAACCATAAATCTGAGAACGGAGATGCCTCTCATTAATTAGGCAGGTTAGGGATAAGTTATAAAGGTTATGGAGATGCGACAGGAGGGAACACCAGGTATACCACAGAACAGTCAGTTAGGAAAGAGGTTTGTTAGCCTAATTTGATATGCTGCCCTCCCTCATGTGTGAGGGGTTGAAACCAATATAGTACTTTCTCTGAAATGTTATATAAATTTTTCAAGCAATTTAGAAATAGACTCACTTTAGCAAAGGCTACCCAGAGATCCAATACAATTGGTGCTCAAGGCAGTCCTTGGTCCCTTAGATCCAATGTATTTTTCTTAATGTCCAACATGGTGGCATTTGTCCCTCTCAAGGGGTGACATCCTAATTCGACATTGGGCTGACTGATTTCCCATAGTTCTGGAGATCCTAAACTACTTCTGCTTCAAGAAAAGTTGCTAAGAATAGTAGGGATAGATCCACTGTTCGTTTTAGAGCCTATAGATAGTAGCCTCTATGTAGGGATGTGTTAATGATGTCTTCTGTCATGGGTATTACATTTTCTTTCATTAAAACAGTAGATCATGTATGTCTGATGATGCCCGGCAAGTTGAACACAATCACAAATTACATCTTTGTGGGTATTCACAAATTCCTACCAAATTCCTTTGCATAATTAAAAAGGTCAGAAACTTACTGCTGACATGAACATGTAAATCTCCTTATAGGGTAGAAATGGAACACCCTCCTCCTCTCCCCTCCCTCAATGGGGTATAGTGTAAGTACTTACTGTATAGGAAAGCACCTTCCACGTAGAGTAGGAAAAACATTTTCAAATGAGCCAAGTTATAGTACTTATTTATCTTTGCTCATGCGATAATGGAATTCATGAAATGGTGTCTCAGTGAGCATCCACAAAGCTGTGACTTTTGTAGTCACCTAGTTTGTTTTCTGGAAATTTCCTGGAACTTCCTGAAAGCTGTATATCTGCACCCATACAAGATCCTAGATAACTTTCATTAACTATCGGTCCTCAGAGTATATAAGTTGATAGTAAATATCACACATCATTTGAAGTGCTACATTAAGTACACTACTTGTTAGACTTGGGATAATTGGCATGGTTTCTCTTAACTTTTTGCATTCAGACCTCCTGTTTTTGCTCACTTCATTTTTGTTGGCTTTAGGATTCTGCTTACCACTGGTGATCAGTGCTAAAGTGCCTGTGCTGTTTCCCAAAACATGGTAGCATTGGCTTATCTCCAACTGGCACATTTAATTTACTTATAGGTCCCTAGTAAAGTGCACTACGTTTGCCGAAGGTGGGTAAATTTGATACTACTGGTGGGCCTGCAGCACTAGTTGTGCCACCCACTTAAGTAACCTTTTAAACATGTCTCAGTCATGCCATTTTAAAGTCTGTGTGTGCCTGGAACTGCCATGTCGACCTGGCCAAATAAACTTTTGGTCAGTCCCAAATATTCCTTTTTAATACATGTAAGTAACCCCTAAGGTAGGTCCTAGGCAGCTTTAAGGGCAGGATGCAGTGTATTTAAAAACACATGCACATGTCCTTTAAAGTTTTTCATGTCCTGGTAGTGAAAACCCTTAAATTAATTTTTCACTACTACAAGGACTATCTGTCTCATAGGATTACATTGGAGTCACCTTATAACCTTGTATAATTATAACTTCCATTTGGGAAGAGGTAGAGTTTCCAAGTTTGGTGTCTCTGGAATCACAATTTAAAATCACATCTTATGGTGAAGTCGAATTTTAAATTGCAATTCTGAAAATGTCACTTTTAGAAAGTTGCCATTTTCTTACTTTAGCCATTTGGTGCCTGCTGCCTGCATTCCTCTGCTCACATGTCAGGGGTGGGGTGACAACTGGGCTTTGTGTATTCCTCCTAGATAGCCACACATAATGGGAGCATAGGTTTGATCCGATGGGCATTGATGGGTCATCGTGGGCAGGATGGGAGGGAGGAGCTGGGCACAGCCTCACTTATACTTGAATAGGCTGTGTCCTATCCACACACAAAGGGCTGCCTAAGCCCTTATAGTGAGTCTGGAATCAGGGCAGGAAACATAGGGACTCTACACTTCAAAGGCATGTCTTTGAAGTTGTCAAAGCCCAGCTCACCTGAGTCCTTGTTCAGTTCTGATGGAGGTTGAAGACAATCCGACCCCACCCTGAAACTGCTTGTTCCAGCACACTAGTTTTTAAAACAGTGCACTAAGAACAGAAGCTCAAGGGAAGGGGGGAAGTGGATAAAATAAAATAAAGAGACAACACCGTTCTTGCGTTTCCACTGTTGAAGTGCTGCACAAATCTGCGGCCCTCTCTGACTTTTGTAGAAACTGGTGCCTAATGAAACATAAACAAAGAACAGATAAGTACAACCTATTCCTAACTGGGTTCCTGACTATCCCTTTATTTATTAGAAATTTTCTTCTAAAAGTACCTCTTGGATCCTGGTCTCTAGTTTCCAGGTTTGGAAAGTGTTACTGCTCTGGGATGTGCTTTCTATTACTCTAAAGCTTCTAAAACATTAAACAAATACCATTATCAGAATTACCAATATCAAACATTCATCTTAATATAACTAAAGCCTAAATTCCCAATAGCAGACTCACTTTTCCCATATTTCCAGAATCTTTTATAAAACAAATACTGTACTTTTACGTCAAAATACAGCATGTAATTTGTGCAAGTCCTTGATTTACTGTTTGCCTTGCTGTTAATGGTTTCCACGGTTCGATTCTTAAAAGTTCCATTAAAAAAAAAAAAAAAATGTTTGCTTCACAAAGTTCCGCAAAGTATTCTTGTAACAAAGAGTTTGAATCACAATGTTCGTGGAAGGTATCTTGTTTCAAATTGTCTATACACGAATCCAGAAATTGTTGTCAAAGTTCTTTCAGGTAATAAAAGTTTTGCACTTACTTGTTGCTGGCAAGAGATACTGATCAGTCTAACCTTGTCTTCTTTCTCTTTTGCAGGTTGCTTGTAGGAGAGAGGCTAAGGCAAGGAGGAACCGGAAACCGGAAGAAGGAAGAGCCAGCAGCTGCGCCCATTGAAGCCAATGAAAGTCTGTAGAGAGCAGGAGTGCCAGCGCCGAGGGATCTGTCCTCAGGTAAGCGGGAGGTAGACGAGCACAAGCACTGGGTGAGGCTCGGGGCTGCCTTTTATAGACAGGGCCGGGTGTGGTCCTTGCATGCTGCACATGTTCTTGAAAGGTGTGCAGAGCTGGGTGTGGTTTGAAGAGCTGGGTGTGGTCCTCACATGCTGCACATGTTCTTGAAAGGTGTGCAGAGTTTCAGTTATTATGCAAATGAGTTAAATTAACACATGGCCTAGAGAGGAGTGTTTTAAAGAAGCCTTGGTAAAAGCAAGGCCCAATGTGTAAACAAAACAGCACATTAAACAACATACACAGAAGCCTGGGGGGGGGAAGGTGAGATAACAAGAAAGGCTTTCAATAGTAAGTTTAAAAGGGAGCTATTACAGAACCCACTAGTGCAGTGAGAGGGGACATGCTCTTTGCTGTGCACAAACCCTAACAGAAGTCTCCCTCACTTCAAAGGGCCAACTGGGTATAAGTACTAGACCTTTGACACCACCACTTTAGTACAGTTCTGGACCTGTGGATACTCTGCAAGGAAGAAGGACTAATGTGCTGTAGAAGGACAGTCACTCTGCTGGACTCCTGCTTTGCTGTGCTGACCGGCTGCCTGATGCCCTTTTACCCAAAAGTGAGAAGGACTGGACCTGCATCTCTTCAACCCAGAAACCAGAGTGACTGCAAGGGATGGTTGGCTGGCCTCCTGATCTGACGTCTTAGGGACATAAAAGACTTCCAACCACCCTGCTTATGCATCTGAGTTCTGCCATCTGTGAGTCTGCCATGCCAAGTGATGCCACCCCAGTCCCAACACTGTGACACTTTCCCTGGCGCAAGGCCCTCACATTCCTACTAGACGGCATACTAGACGCCACCGCTGAACCTCTGCATCACCACTACTATGTGGATTGTTGCACCAATGCTTTGTCTTGACTGCATGACACATCCTCAACACCAGTCTTTGTATTGCAAGCCCTGATGACAATAACCTGCAGGGCGACTCATCAGGATCTTGCACTGAAGCCTCGCTACATCTTGGAACCAACACATTGTCCAGACTGATTGATGCATCTTTGTTTCGGATGCATATGATGATCCGCAAGCTGGATATAAGGTATTTTGCTTCAGCTGGCCTAAATGGGTCACTGTAACTGGCCCATGCATCATTGTGGTTGGCATGAGCCTTTGACTGTGTCCCAGTCTGGCGTGACCAGGTACCCTCAGCTGGTGATTCATGTTTCTAAGTGCTGTTTTACAGTTACTTCTTTAAAAATTCATAACACAAGTTCTACTGGTTGGAGTTTTATTATTTTGGGCTTATTTTAATCATTAAATTAAGTTATATTGTTCTAACCTGGTGTGAGGGCCCTTTTGTGTGGTGTTTCACTGTTTTACTGTTTGAAGTGTTGCACAAATATTTTACATATTGTCTTCAATTTAAGCCTGACTGTTCTGTGTCCAGCTACCAGAAGGTGAGCACAGGTAAATTTGGGGTCTGCTTGTGCCTTACCCTGAGAAGAATTGTGGATGCTACCTGACCAGGACTCACATCCCACTCAACCAACAACCCAATTTCTCACATTACTTGTTTATGGAACCTATCCTTCCTAGTTTTACTGTGAACAATTTCCACAATGACCAGGGAAGAAGACGGTTTCATATGATGCTTCTCACATACAAAGACCTGATTGCATCTGTGCCAGGAATGCAAATGAGAAGTCTTGTTTCTTTATACTGCTTTTAGCCTGCTATTAAGCACTCACTGTGTTGATAGCTAAGGGCCAGATGTACAAAGCAATTTTCCAGTCTCAAACAGTCTACCAGGCCATTTGCAACTGGAAAAATGCTTTTAGCAAAGTACCAAAGGCAAAATTCTACTCAGTATTAGGTATTAGGAAGGGGCATGTTTGGAACGTCCCTTCCTCATACTGAATTGCATTAGTATGTATGAATGTTTTGCAACTGGAATGCGCTGGCAAAATCTTCATATTTTACTGACTCTGTAGAGGAGGTGGTAACCCATTTGCAAATGGGAAGCGGTCTCCTGGTGACCCCTTCTCCATTGTGAATACCTGTGAAGACATTTTTTAAGGGCAGACAGCGGTCCATTTAATTTCATTTTTCTGTTTGAAATACATACAGTTTCTGTTTTAAAGGAAAATGGGCCGCATGTCAAAAAAAAAAAGCTGCTTTATTTAAAAGCAAACACGGACATGATGGTCTGCTGTCCCAAGCAAGCCAACACCCCTGTGTTTTTTGTGGTTTCCAATTGGTCGCAAATATCGACTTACCTCATGAATATTAATAAGGTAGGTCAATTGCGAGCCCATTAGGAATCGCTAAATGTGTCAAGGACACATTAGTACATAAGTGTTTGTGATTTCCTAATAAGGACTTGCAAAGAGTCGCTATTAGGAACTCGCAAAATGAAACCTACGTACATGTGGCCATAAGTCACATCAGGCAGTGGGACGTTTCCCAGCTGGCCACGTGGAAATGTTGGGATTAGTACTCTGGCTGATAATGTTTTCAAAATACCGACTACCCTGTGGTGCCGTTTTTCTGGTGAGCAGGTGAGTTTTCAAAACTGCATTTAGTAACCAAATGATTGATTGCGTCATAAACGCAGAGCTATGTTCTCTGCACTATTTTCTCTTTCAACGGACAAATAAACAAAATAAGAATTAGGGACAAAAGGTGAAAAGGGATGGATTTAGGATCCAGTCACATCTTCCACATCCCCTTCCAAATTTACATCACTATCCTAGCACGTGTCACTGATCAAAACCTGCAGTCTTTTAAATATATTATGCAAAATAAACATTAATCATATTGCCACTTGGGACAGTTAACAATTTGGATATAAAAGAAAAAAACAGCAACAATAGAAACATGCTGATAGAATTTCATATATTACTCATGGAGAGCATTTGTTGCATAATTAATGAAGACAGATCAGCTGGATACAGATTTATCAGATTCAACTCATTATTCTTGCATTGCCATCAACTAATTTTGAAATCACTAGTTACATGGCAAAAGGTTTACCTCTCCTCTCACAGAAGTGGTATGAAATGAGTACCATACACATCAGTTTTTACACTGAAGGATAAACACTAGGGCCCATATTTACACTTTCTGGTGCAAAACTGCGCCGACGCAGTTTGTGTAAAAATTTTAACACCGGCTAATGCCATTTCTTTGCGCCACTGGGGCGATAAATTTATACTTTGACGCTCGGCGGCGCAAACCACTGGTGTGAGTCATTTTTTTTTACTTAAACCAACGCACCACGTCGTAAAGAAAAATGACATTATTGTGAAAAAAATGACTTTTATCCGGTTTATGACATCGAAAACCAGATACGCGCCTTTTTTTGTCACAATTGCGTCAAAAAGCGGCGCAAACACAGCAAAATGTGCAAAGGAGAGCCAAAATGGATCCCAGAAACTTTGAGAGACCCCAGGAAGATGGAAACTGACCAGGAACCAGCCAGGAGGACCCACACAAGACCCAGGAGAGGGAGAAGAAGAAAAGGAAGTGTCGGTTCAGTGCAGAGGAGCAGGAAATACTGGTGAAAGAGGTGACGGAACACCAGCACCAACTTTTTGTCACCTCTAAATTGCCAATTAGTAGGAGAGAGGCAATTTGGCAACAAATTGTTGACAAGATAAACAGTGTGGCAGAAGTATGGAGAACAGTCATCGAGTGCAAGAAACGCCTGCATGACTGCAAGCGCAGGACCAAGGAAAGATGGCAAGGAACAGGAAGGCAGCACTGCAGACTGGAGGTGGGAGTCAAGCACCACAGGAGGCCCTGGACCACATGGAGGAGATGGTGGCAGCCGCCATCCCTGAGGAGTTTGTCACAGGGATTCAAGGACAGGACAGCACAGACTACCAGGAGACAACACAGATGCAGAGTAAGTGGCATCAGGAACTAAAATGCCTAAATGTGAACTCTAAGCGGGGGGACATACCTACTACACAATGCATGTGAGTCATGATAATCAGGGAGTGGAAAGGGCAAAGCGGTATGACACAGGGCATGGGCTGTGCAGGGCAAACCTGGGGCACAGTACAACACTACACAAGCAGTTGGAAAAGCAAAGCCAGTCCAGGAGGGTAGGGTACAACGTAATACTGGCCTGTTGTCACGTGACAGCTGGTATTGTCGCTACATAAACTAGGGCTAAATTAACAGTCTCAGGCCATATCTGCAAGTGGAATTTAACATTGACAATAGTTGCCACTACCACCTCTGCTGTGTGTGCAGGTCAAGTAGCTAATGGCAGTTACGTGCCCATGGATCAAACACACCCAAATTAGAGGGTTCAGGATGATGACGTTATCAATCCCATGTAATCAATAAAACTGTGCTAATACTGTCAAATGCTGATGTACATAGTTGCTACAAACATCAGCCATTGTCATAAACATTATGAGGTACACAGCAGTAATGTCATACCTATGCTGCACATGTCAGGGTCCACCCTGTGCCTGGGTCACAATAGCTGTAATGACACCATGTAACATCCCATACTGCTCAGACAACAGCATGGAGGGGGAGGACATATGTTTCCGGCTAGTGAAACACAC
This sequence comes from Pleurodeles waltl, assembly GCF_031143425.1. NCBI lineage: Eukaryota > Metazoa > Chordata > Amphibia > Caudata > Salamandridae > Pleurodeles > Pleurodeles waltl. The sequence goes on along the minus strand of NC_090446.1, from coordinate 841,025,545 downwards.
CTGCACAGCCAGAAGAGGAAATGGAAGGACCATCAGTGCAATCCTATGTAGCACACATTCCCCAACATCAACGTTACACAATACCAATGATGACATCTGTATTGTGCCATGCCAATGCTATACATAGTATATGCTAGGTCTCAGTAACATATAGCTGGATGTGAAATATCAGAGAATGGGGCAGTTCCAGATTGTCAAGTGTGGTGCAAGTACCATCAGAACACCCACAGCCAGTGCAAGGCCACAACACGAGAATGGAAGTAGAGTAGGACAATAAGGTGGCAACATACAATTTAGGCAGAACCTACACCTAGAGGATGTGACGCAGACAATTCCCCAAACTGCCCACAGTACATATGACATGCAGGTGGGGCATAGGCCTGGGAGAATGCTAATATTAATGACAGGAACAATGAACAGGAACCAAGATCACAATGTGCAACTAACAGGAAGTCAGGCACATCACATTACAAATGCCACAACACAGACACACCAATTGTAAAATATCTCATTGCAGAGGACGATGGATCTCCTTGGGATATGCCTGTCCTGGACTTCCCTGATGACATGGATGACGAGCTGACAAACATCAGCCAGCAGACCCTCCAAGATGTCCCTGGACCCCTCCAGACCCTACCTTCTGTAACAAGGAGGAAAACAGAAGTAGCAGCCATCACAGAGGACCCACCCACCACCTCAATGGTTCGACCAGCCAGCTCCAACCCAGCTGAGGACTCTGACGACACTGGCACCAGCTTTGAGAGGACTGTAGTTGGAGTTCAGCGGGAGCTGCCCAAGGAGGTGCGGGTGGGGATGCAAAATATGGCAGCCAGCCTAGAAGGGGTGCGTTCGTGCATGATGTCATCTGCTGAACAGGCAGCAGCCATGCAAGGGCGAACATCTATCCTGCAAGAGCTCCAACAAAGTGTGAAGTAAATCAGCACAGCAGTAAGGGAGTTGACACAACACCTCCAATACCAAACCTTTCAACACTGCAAAAATGCAGTATTGACCCCCTCAGGGCTGACCTGGCTGCCTACCACAGTGATGTAGCTGCTATACTTAAGAACCAGCAGCTCTTTCTTGCTGCAGTAATGCTCTTAATAGCCCCACAGTTGGCAGCTACAGGGATTTCTGACTCCATGTCTTCAAACACCGAAGTGTGTGTTGCCCCTTCAAACCCACCACCACCAAGGGCAGAGGAGACGACACACACATCAGAAGATGAAGAAGTGGAACAGATCACCTTCACCCGTAAGAGTACCCAGTAGCACTAGTCCCTGCCACACGGGCACTTATAACCAATGACCTGTGCTTTGTAACATGCCAGTCATGCAACAGCTGCTCACAAGAACTTTTCTCCAGCCCACTGTTCACCTTGACACTATGCTCTGGGATTGTCTCTCACTACCTCACTGGCAATTCATGTCCCTCTGCACGACATGACACTTCACCCCAGCATGGCCAATGACATGTCCTTTTGCACGTGTGTAGTCTCACAATAGAAGGTGTCACACTAATTGAACAGATCACCTTCACCCGTAAGAGTACCCAGTAGCACTAGTCCCTGCCACATGGGCACTTATAACCAATGTCCTGTGCTTTGTAACATGCCAGTCTTGCAACAGCTGCTCACAAGAACTGTTCTCCAGCCCACTGTTTACCTTGACACTATGCTCTGTGATTGTCTCTCACTACCTCACTGGCAATTCATGTCCCTCTGCACGACATGACACTTCACCCCAGCATGTCCAATGACATGTCCTTTTGCACGTGTGTGGTCTCACAATAGAAGGTGTCACACTAATGGACTCAGAATCATGGACTGTGTAAATATTGCACTACAGCACTTTAAAATAAATAGCACTTACACAACCACTTTGTCTCTGTGTAATGTGACACATCAACTGTGTAGGAGATTTGTGATGTATGTAACATGTTAATGGCCATAGAAAGTCAATACAACTGCCTTGAAAGATTGTGGGCTGATAACTATGCGCTGGGTTCTGGATTGTACCATCATCTGCCCTTCATGAGGGTTAAATCTGAAGTAAATAGAAAAATTACAGGATAATGCTGTGTTGGACAGAATATGTCTGCTTCAAGGGATGTCTAAGCAGAAAATCATTGTCTTCAAATGTTTCTTCCAGACAATCTTTAGGTATGTGACATTTGACTCAAAAATGTCATCACACACACCATACAGCAGGAATGGATGTGTACGAGTGCACGTACAAATAAGTAGCCTGGCAGTACAATGTAAGAAATGATAGGTGTGAGTTATGTATACTATACTACATGAGATTATACCATCACTCACCTTATCAGGGTTTACATGAATATCATGCTGCAGGCAGACGTACCACAGTTTCCTCGATACCAAATCTGGTCTCAAAGTATGACAGATTGGAAACATATGTCCAAACTTAACTACACATTGGGAAACATAGTAACCTTGAGTGTTGGGTGCAATGGATGGCAGATTCCTAGCGAAGTATCTTTGGTGTAGCTGCCAATGTGACAGCTCATTTGGGATTTGGATGCAGGATGGAACACAAATGCAAATACTAAATTGACACTGTCCACCCATGCCAAGGCCCTGATCCCAAAGCATATGACACATACTGTAAAGGAGTAGCCACGTATTTATTTAACAGTAAAAATAGGATGCTAATACTAGGGGAAACACCTTAACTAACCTAACCTATCCTAACTACACATTACCCACAATTGACCCTAACTACCCTCAGCTGAACTTACTTATCACATTTAACTAAACAATCTAAACATCAACCCCCTGCCCACCTTATACGATGGGACACATGGAGGACAACATATACTAACCTAAACACATACTATCTTATCCTAAACAATTATAATTTTTTTGGTATTTATTTTTTTATATTTCATTTTTCTTTTTTTAATACACAAAAACCCCAACATCATCCCCCACCCACCCACCCAGAAAAAACACATGTAAAAATATCATACCCTCCACCCCCCAACCAACTAATACTAACTAAACTAACAGCCTATTCTAATCTAACACTAAGCCCCTTAAACCCACTAAATATAAGAACCAGGATAGAGGAGGGAGGAGAGGGAATCATGACTGCGGGTCTCCAAGTCACAAGTTTGTCCTCTGCAGGGTCTTCTTTATCCCACGCACTCTCCTGTTGATCTGGGACACCTCCTACTGCAGCATGTCCAGTCTTGGCAACATCTGTTGCATGCCACATTGCATTGAACGAAATTCCACATTGTCAATGACTGCAGCAGGGGTGGTCTGTGTGCCAGTTGTGGAGGGTTGTGAGGTTGCCGGTGCCATGCTTGGAGGGGGAGGTGCAAGGGCTGCTGTCAGTGGTCCAGGTGCGGAGGATGTTGATGGACATGCAGTGGTGGCTATCATCCTTACTGCCACTTGGATCGTAGTGGTGGTGCTGGTGGTGGTGGCTGTTGTGGACACAGATGGGCCCCCTTGGGCAAATGCCCTCCACACCCCTGTGGCGATAACGCCGTGCCATGTGGTGGAACCCAGACTCAATATCCAGAAAGTGGCGGTAACGCATCGCCCTCCTCTGAAATTCGCGGATCTGGTTGGCATCCACATTGGCTGCTGTTAAAAAAGATAAAGCCAAACATTAGTTAAATCATTGTGTGATACAATTACTGATGATAATCAAAAAATATATCTAATTTAGCAGAAACAGGCCAAATCACAGTACAGATCACAAATTCTCCCTGAGGAAGTACATGCCAACTCAGCCTACACATGTCCTATCTAACAGCACAGCAATGCTCAAAAAGATATGTACATACTTAAATGCTCCAAGTATCATTGTTCTGACATAAGTCACATAGCAAATGCTGCAAGTCCTTCACATGTGACAGGCCAACTAATGACTATCTACTAGATGACAATCAAGGGCCACAAGATCTGTGATTTGTAACTGGAATTGCCAGGAAGGTATGCAGTTGCTAATCAAGAGTGGGTATCCTAGGTTGGAACAAATGAATTATAGAATTACATGCCTGTGTACTACACTTGGATCCTCACACCTAGGTACACATATTTCATAACCCTAAGCCTGTGCCTCAGGGGGGGATGGACAAGCAACACATACTTTCAAACATCAAGAACAGCCAGGAAGCTTTGGACAGCTGTCCATGGGTATAGTCAGTCCACCACAGGTTATGAGGGCGTCCAACTAGGATAGACACAAACAATGGACAATCCAATCCACATTTATGTTCCTAATTGCGGACAATTGTCAACATCATTTGATACCACCAATACCTGTCCTACAACAAGCACATAGATGCAAGCACCCATCTGGGCATGAGCTGCATGCACACCTATGACATTGTACTCAAGTGCCACATAAACGTAGAACATGTGGAGCTAGATGCTTCTAGGAAGTCAAACATACAGTCTAACATGTTCATTAGTGACCAGGGAGGCTCAAGTCTGTGGGTAATACTTTGGCATCCCTACTCTGTGTGATTCAGGGTATGACTTGCTGACTAAATCATGAAAATGGCCCTCTCCAAATTTGTAATTACAAGAAATGTAACAACAAATGTCACCCTATTCACATGGCCATGCCTACAGGGCTGCACTACAATCCCAAAATATGACTCTACGCCACTGATTGTCCAACTCAAATATGGAAAAATAAGTCAAACTCCAGTCACGTCACATATCAGATCATGTGCCAGCACATCATACCTTGCTATGTGTCCAACACACAGGAGTCAATCACACAACAGCTGCAAACACAACACAGAGCTGAAATAGCAACACTCACTGGATATGTCTGGGTCCGCACATCGAGCCACTTCTCTAATTGTGTAAGGGGCAGGTCCACCTGTAAAGCATGGAAGGGTGAAATGTGCTCAATGTCTGTGCACTGCACTGTACAACACTTTAAAGTAAAATTACTATGTGTGACATTATATCTGAAAGTCCAGTCACACAGGTGTGATGATACTCCAACATACATACCACTGCAAACATGTATAGACCCTGTCACTCTAGTGAGTGATACACACATATATGCACACATGCAGTGGCCCTAACTATCATGTGGTGACAAACATGATTCCTCTATTGGTTGCAGACTCATTTATAGAGTGTACTCCATTTCATAATTTGTTGTTATGAGGGACATGCAAAGCCACATTCCTGGTGCACTGCAATACCAGTCACTCAGGTATTGTGGCTTGTGCATCAAGGGACAATCAGTTACTGTGTGATGCTCACGTGGGTTGAGTTAGGCTCATTATTTATTATGCTTTCCATGGTCCCTTACATGTGGGCCTGTGTTGTGTGTAGGTTACATATGCTACATTTACAGTGTACCCGGAGCCACATATGCCCCCTATGACACCATAATGGCAGGGATCCTGTGTGTTACTTGATGACAATCTAACGCTAAACATGGATTGCCCATTTATCTAAATTAATAAAACAACGACAGAATGCATGGGCACAGGTGTAGTCATTGCACCTGAAATGTGTCACTCATTGACCTGTGTACCCATATCTGGTATTGCAATTCACAGTCAGCCACATTCATCATCTTATATTAGCCAACTTGGGAGATGAGCGGGCATACAGCAAACTGACACTGTCACATTATTGAAACATGGTTTAGCAAATGTCCTACTGTGTCAATCGTGATGATGTAGGTTTCAATATGTATGTACCTTGGGAATGGCAGCAGTCACAGGAATGCTGGTCTTCTGATCTTAGCATACACCCATATCTGTGATAGCCTTCTTAATGGGAAGTTAGCTATTGTACATATGCTGCACGAGATCAGCAGGTGTGTACCAAATGTAAAGTACCTAAGTATTTGGGGACTTTATATGTATGATGGAATTGGTCAGGGGTCCCTTGCACAACATCATGCAAGTAGTACATTGTGTCCATGTATTCACCAACTTCAAGTATCCCATGATGCATGACGATCCAATAACTTATGAGAAGTGCATGGCTATAAAGTAACACAGATGGCAAATGCATCAGCTCTGTTCCAGCTATTGTGTTCAAGGCCAATTTAAAACACACAGGAACAATGAACAGAGGGCCAGGGATATTTTTTATTCCTCAATTTGTAGCATTTGCTTCATGTTTTACGCTACAGCTATGGAAAGTAGCACCAAACATTTAGATCTGAACCAGTGTGCAGAACCTGGGCATCCATTTCTAAGTTAATTGTGGCACAAACCAAGTCAAACTATCAGCCTAAGATATTACCTGAGGTTAGGAAGAACTTTGTTCATTTGGCCAGGAATACAGTTCAGACATGTATTCCAAATAATTGGGGACCACATTAATTCCTTGCTTTAGCTTGTGAAATACATTTCTTTCCTGGTACACTCACAGACCATGGATAAAACATATGTTTGAGCCGCATTACCATCATCTATTGACATGAAAGCAGCACTAATTTACAAGATCAAGTTGTGTTTTGTAAGTTTGTGCAGCTGTTGCATCAACAAATGACATTAATGTGTAGCAAGTATTGTGTAACTCAGGGCCACTGTATGTTTAACTTGCATTCCACACGTCCAAAAACATTGCCTGCAGCTTATCAACAAATCTGCTACTGTCACTACAGAGCATTTAAATGTGCACATTACTCTGAATTGTACTCACCAACAGGGCCACCAAGCACAACAGCCAGGTGGTCCAGCAGGTCTTGCTCTCTGGCAACAAGGTCAGCCCAGTGGTGCTTGAGTTGGTGGTCATTGCGCAGTATGTTGAAAATTCTATGCAGATGGTACAGCACCTTGGACCACCTGAGCCTCCTTGCCTCTGTGTGATACCCGGTATCACCTTGCCACCTGCTTCAATCATCAGGGGGAGGAAGTGGCACACCAGCCAAATGAATGCCCCAGATCCTCCTCACCCATTCTCCCCAGACGTAGCCTACCCAACATGACAGAAATTATAGTAATAGTAAAGGGTACAGAGGAAAATAAAGGGAAAGGAGGGAGGAAAATGAAAGTAAAGTAACCCACAAACAGCCCAACTATCCCCATACTAACAATACCCACTACACACTCCCAACAGTACAAAGACAAAATTAGACACCAAATATGACAAATACACACTTACAACGGACAACTGAGACAATGACAAATAAAACAGATAACAAATAGGATGGCACACAGGAGACAAAAGCACAATTTGGACAGACAAAACTCTCAGCACAGCCACACAGTCTAGAAAAATCACAGACTGCAAAGTGAAAATGAAAGTATGCCCACTGTAACATTTCTGTAAACAGGATATCCTATTACATCACTTCCTGCCTCAAATGTGGTGCATTTTTATAATGATGCGTCAACATTTTATGATGCTTACAGTCTGTGCGTCAAATAATTTTGACGCAAATGCTTAAAAATTACCCCACATTCATAGTTCAAAATATTTTTCATTGGTAACCAATTTCATGGGGTACAGTGTAGGAATTACTGCTCGGGGCCAATTGATGTATAATGGCTGTGAGCGTCATTTTTCAATGCATATGTGGTGATTTTTGACACATATGCGTCTTTTTTTACGTGTTTGCGTCAAAATATATATCTTTTACTGTGTTTGTGTCATTTCTTTCATTTTTAAAGTACATGAAAGCTGTAACTGAACAGAGATAGGCTGTTTGCACCTGCATTGTGTGTTCCAGTGTTTGGGCACATGTGGCAGACCATACAACTCTGGACCATGGTACTCATGTTGTTGTACTGGATGAGCAGTCTTCACTAACGTAATAGATACCCAAACTTATTGAATAAAAATTAGAATTACCCAGTTTGAGCAGGTTGTGTGTCAATAGAGGATAGCAAGGCTACGCAACTTAATACATTAATTCATTGCCTGTGTGTTAATGTCTGTGAATTGGCTATTTCCATTTTTGTTGGTCCTTTGTGTGAACGTCACAAGACGTGCTTTCATTATTGTGCTTGTGTGCATGTGTTGTACATGTGGATAACCATTAGAAACTATTAAGTGTAGATATGAGTCAGGATATGTGCTTGTCATACACGTAGCATCTAATGCTGTGTGAACTTCCCTGACTTTTAGGACAGTACATCTCCCATGACAAACTATGCACAGGATAGATAGAGGACGGTTGATAATGGCAATGAGTAAGCCATCAAAGTAAAGAAATGTTGGATACCACATCCTGGTCACTTGTTTGTATACTAGACATGGGTCAGTCATTTGAAAATGCTATGTAGGTACAGTGTTTGTGACACAGAGTCTGAAAACAATCCAAAAATGTAATGTCACTCCACAGTTTGAGTCATATATATGACCTATGTTTCTCGTGTGACAGTGAAGGACCAGCAGACCAAGCTGCATGTGTTCACATATTTTCAGTGGTTAATTGAACAAAGGTGTCCAGTTTAAGTGTGTGGCCATGTGTACCCGGTGTCATTATTGTCCTCCATGTTGTCACTGTTTCGTGCATGTCTACTCATGAGTCTGTGGACCCATTCCCTGCATTAACAAAGTATCCTTCAAAGCAAAACTGACCGAAAGCCAAAGAGGAATCGACAACACACATGGGGATAGTCCAGCTATGGCACTTGGGTTGCAGCCAATGTGAATGTGTGTGTGGACCCTCAGGGCACAAACTTGTTTTGTCATTTCATGCAAATTAGCAAATGTTGTTTGTTGTGTTGGAGGCACCATACCCAATCCATGCATACAGCCATGGTACACTGTCACTGTTTGTCACTCATGCATACAGGAAACACAGCCAAGGGATAGGGCCTGGATTAGGCTATTTGAATACATGTCCCAGACCTTGATACCATATGTAAAATGTTTAAACTATACAATATATTTGTGGATTAATCGTAGACCTACCAGACACAATACCTCATGAGGAAAGAGAGGGCATGGAAAGCAACTATGAGCCAAATGTAGCCACAGGGAACCTTTATGGTAACAAAAAGACAGGAACCAATCAGGATAATAGGATGCATGCTCTGTCAGGAACTAAAATGAACAAGGCAAATGCACTGTGAGCATACTCAGACTGGGACAAGCCTGAACAACACTGTGGAAAATGAAAACTGGATTTGTGCTGTCAGCTGCAAGGTTACACAATAACTCAAGGGCTGTGTTACACAACTGGTTTATACGGCAATGCACAACAAGGATATACATAAAATGGCATCTATAAAAGCTGTTCCAGGCAGCAGCAATGGCAGTGCAGGTTCAAATGGCTGGTCTGCATGGAATTGCTCACAGGTGTGTGCAGCTTCAGTCTCTCACAAGTCCTGTAGGTGTGTGTAGTCCTAGAGGAGGGTGGGGAGAGACTGAATAAATGCCTGTGACAGAACTTATAACCTGGAATGGCATGCACAGGGCATGTCTTGTGAGCAATGCTTGTCATACTTGGGGCACTCGTGCTCTCCATTTGCAGATTACATGGACTTCTTGTCACACATACTCCTTGCAGAGCTAGCTGATGTCACACTTACTGCTGTCAAGGGTGTGGTCATACATTCCTGTTACAAATACAATTGCAAATCCACTGCCTCATGTATGAAGCAGGTTTTTTACTTGTGATTGATGGTGTCTTAGTTGTGTGCCATATGCTGCGATGAACCATGTTGCCAGCATGGATGTGTGCCATGGCTGTGCTACTCTGATATTGCCCTTCAAATGTGAAATGAACACGACATATGTCATTTACACTGTGGGTGAAGTTGGGTGTGCATTCATACCCAGCGAATGTGATGTGGCTTTTTCAGTATCCTAATCTGTATTACTGCACTGCTCCATGAGGCTAAAATCTGATTGTGGTTCCTAGGGATCATGTGATGCATAAATATTTACCCAGACCATGATTTAGTGATTAGATTAGGTGTTTAATGACATATGATAAGAAAGTGGTGATGGTGACTATAGTTAAAATAAGTTTTGTACAATGTGTTGTCTCTGACGCAATCCTGCTGCAGTGTTTGGATGGTCCCCCTCATGTTGATGGACAGCATCCTCCTCTTCCTCCTCTTCAGGCATTCGTGGGTCTGATTCATAGAGGGGAATGTTCCTCCTTACACATATATTGTGCAGGATGGCACAGGTCAGAATGATCTTGCAGACCATTTCCGGTGAATATAAGAGGCTGCCTTCGGTGATGTCGAGGCACCTCAATCTTGACTTCAGGATGCCAAACATCCTCTCTACTATGGTGCGTGTCCTCCGATGTGCCTCATTATAGGCACGCTCTGCTGCAGTGCTTGGGTTTGCAAATGGGGTCATGACCTATGGCTGGATCCCACACCCCTGATCAGCTGAAAGAGAAAATGAGTGAACATTTTTGATGGAGTTGCATCATGATTATCACTTTGCATGGCAGTTGTTATCTTGTGTTGACTGTGACTCATCTGTGTTTGTGTTATTGTGTGGAGTGAAATCCTAGGCTTCTAGGATGTACCATCAGCATTGGGTTGCTTCATTATCTGAACTGGTGTTTGGCTGGTTGATCGGATATCAGCGGTATTTTTGTACACTTGCAGTACATTGTTTACTCCCATGCATTTTGTCATGTGAAAGAAGTGTCTAGGTGTCTTAATTGGAGGTGACATGATACTTCCACACACAGAATCCATTCCACAGTGGTGGTAACACGGTTGCATCTATATGGCCTAAACATCCCATCCAATTCCACACATGCAATAGAATGTGTTAAACAAAAGTGAGGGCCTTTGATTTGGCTAGGTGACAATGTACAACACACCTCCATATGTTGGCAGCACTGATGTGTTCCCAATTGACAATGCACAAATATCCCATGTGTGACAAGTTCTATGCAAACATATTTTTGTGCCCTCACCAAGTTGGCTCATGTTCAAACGTGTACCTACACTACTGAACCTGCTCCAGGTAAGCTGGCTAACTTGGTTGTGGAGGTGAAGGTTTATTTGTCACTAGGTCCACATGCCTGTACATCTGTTGTGTATATGTGTAATTTTCTCAATCCGTAAGTGTAGCAATGTGCACTTTGCAATATTGTCACATCAATAAGTGTTCTTAGCACAGTCCACTTGCTTATTGGTAGTGGGCAATGTCAGCCCAGGAATGATGTGAGATGTTGGTACAGCCTCAATGATTCCATGTCCCATTCATTAGAGTCATCATCATCATGCTTGTGTCTCATGGTGTCTGACCTTCAGCGAAACTCATTACCCACCCCTTACACAGTACGTATTAGTTGGAAGGGTGTGTGATTGAGTGTTATTGATGTGATGTTGGAAGATTCATCTTCCAAGTTGTACTGCCAGTTAAGGCCATGTCATTGTCACTGTGTGGTTTTAAATTGGTCCCTTGTGGCTCTGGAGTGGCATCTGTTGTTATTTGCATCTGTCATTTGTCCCTAGGTGTGAATCCTATTGGGTCAGGATATCAAACATGACTAGCAGTGTCACAGCCTCAGTGTCTTCCTGGCCACGTGTCCATGTAGTGGTGTATGTGGTATGTGTCCCACAGGGTTGCTGTGCTGTGTGTATATAAGTAGGTTTCTGTACTTACCAACAAGTAGGCCATTTCCATATCTTTCAACCTGGAAGTGTTGATTGATGGTGCAGTGGTGGAAGATGAATGAATCATGTACACTCCCAAGATACTTTGCCACAATGTTAGTGATCAATCCCCGGTGATCCCCAATGGCCTGCACATTGATGAAGTGTGTGTGCTTCCTGTTGCGGTATGGATGCTCGGTTTCAGCAGGTAGCACAATCCGTACATGTGTGCAGTCAATGGCACCAAGCACGTGTGGGAAGCCGTTGATTTGGTAGAAGCCCTGTTTTGTCTCCTGCTGCTTCTGCTGTGTGTTGGGGAAGCTGATGTGGCGGGTGTGAGGGAGATGATGGCATCCAGTACCTTGGGTATGAAGGCAGAGAATGAGGAATGTGAGATCCCGGAAACCAGGGCACCAGTGGTTTGAAAAGAGCCACTTGCCAACATCTGGAGGACAGCTAGCAGCTTGGTCTCTGGTGGAATGATGTGGGGTGTCTGCAAGCTGGGTGCCAACTGTGGCTCACTGTTGCACAGCAGCTGCTGTATGGCTTGCCAGTTTAATCTGTACCTCTGGATGATGTCATGTTCCCTGAGACCCTGAAGGGTTGTCCTTATCTGGAATATCCTCTCCTGCCTTCTGCGTTGTCTTTGGGGTGCCTGTGTTGTGGAAGATGCTGGTGTTGGTCCTGTGCTATGCGTCTTCATGTATGCTGGATGAATAGCACCTCCATGTCTTCCTTTTGGAGCTCTGATGTTACTTCTGTGTGTTTTCCTTAAGTACTGGTGTGTTTGCCCCATTTTAATGCCTGCCCTGACCCAGGCATTATTTTTTTACGCAAATCGGGCTGTGCGCAATTTTCTGACTCCGCCTCCCAGCCGTGCAGGATTTTTGCACGGTAGGATAAATATGGCGCACAGGTGTTTAAGTCATTTCTTGGACGGGAACGCATACCTTGCATGTCATTAACGCAAGGTAGTTTCAGCATCCAGAAAATTACGCACACAACGGAATTTTGGCGTTCGCGGGGTCGGGCATCAAAGTATAAATATGGTGTTACGTTTGTGCCGAATTTGCGTAAAAATGTTTTACGCAAAATCGGCGCAGACAGAGTATAAATATGCCCCTAGATTTTAACATTTTCCAATGCCAGGAAGCTAAGCTCATACTGCATTGGCAATCTCAATGTCAAAGGTACTGACATTGGATCGAAGGAACAAGAAGTAAAAAGGTGAATATTCAAGGCACGCCACATACTCTCCTCTCTCAGAAAATTGGAAGAAAATAATCCGTCACAAATAACAAGAGCACTCCTGATGTATCGGCTTTTCTAAAAAAACAGGGTTATTATTACAACATAAACCTCTTCTGCTAAATGTTTTTTTTTTTTATTGCAGAATATACTGAGATAACTTCATCGTTAATGTGCCTGCTCCTGAAATAGTTTTGCAACTGGAACACTGCAGATCTGAGTCCTAACAATACAGAACTACCCCCGGCCCCCACCCCGCAATCACTGATAAATAAGTAAGGGCCTGATTTAAATTCTGATGGTCAGCCCGTCCTTGGCCATGGTGACAGAGCAAGTTACTCTATCACCCGGGACGAGGGTGCCAAATTTTGAAACCATCCTTACAATGGGTCCTGCCAATCCATTGTAATTTTGCCGGACGGCCCCGTTAGACATGACAGAGCTGGCCCCGTTAAACATGACGGAGCCGTGCAGCAAAGTTACTATTTTTTATTTTAAACAATAAATCCCAAAGCGGGGTTTTCTTCTTGAAAACAACAAAAAGATGCCCCCTCGAAATGGGAGATTCAAAATTGCGTGTGTCCAAATGATTGTGTTATAAACGCAGAGCTATATACTCTGCTCTATGACACAGCTACCCTATTTTCTCTTTTAACGGGTAAATACATTGACATACAATTTAAGGACAAAAAAATGAAAAGGGATGAATGCAGGATGCCTCACTAATTGAAACCTGCATTATGCAAAATGAAAAATTTATCAAATTGCCATTTGAGACAGTTAACGATATGGATAAAAAATTTAAAAATAGCAATAAAAGGGACATGCTGACTGAATTTCAAATATGGCTCAGGGACAGTTTGAGTTGCATAGAAGTTTCCATCCATGGTGGGGGGGACAATGTGGACTTTCAATGCCACTTAACACCAGGTTTTTCCTGGCTGACTGGCATTGAAAAACTGCTGTATATGTCAACCTATCTAAATTAGGTGGGCAGACATACAGCCAAACCTCCGATGGCCATTACTTCACCAGGCAGTTGGAGGGGTTTGACCATGGTCAAGAAGGAGTAGTCTCCACCGTCGTCAAACTATGGTCTTCCCAAATCTAAATTGGGCAGGGGGACCATTATTTTGGCAGAGATGGAACTCTAGACTGCGTTGCAACAGGGACAGAGTTCCATCTCTGCGAACATTTAAATAGGGCCCTAACTCTCTCAATCACATTGGCAGCCAAAGAAGTTTCATGATTTTATGACACTGGAAGGAACTGATGACTCCCACTCGAGTCAAAAATAGAAATGATCAAGGTGGATTACATTTCCACACTGTCTATTCCTATCTATTTTAAATAAAAAATGCTTGTTAAATGAGACAGCTCTTAATAGTTTGCTTCATAAATATGTCACACTAAATCATTCAGTATCACTCAATAAAACGTCAACGTTTACAGCATGTTAGACCTGGCATCCATAGTGTGATTTCCCCCTAACCTTTTGCCTTCAGACCTCCTGTTGTTGCTGACCCCGTTTTTGCTGGCCTTAGGACTCTGCTCACTTTACCACTACTAACCAGTGTTAAAGCATGTGTACTCTTTCTCTAAAACATGGTAACATTGGCTTATACCCAATTGGAATATTTAATTTACTTGTTAGTCTTTAGTAAAATGCACTACACATACACAGAGCCTGTAAATTAAATGCTAGTAGTGGGTCTGCAGCACTGATTGTGCCACCTACTTAAGTAGCCTTTTAAACATACCTCAGGCCTGCCTTTGCAGCTTGTGTGCGCAGTTTTTAAACTTCCATTTCAACCTGGCAAAATAAACCTTTAGAAAGGCCCAAATCACCTTTTTGAATACATATGTCACCCCTAGGCTAGTCCTTGGACAGCCAAGAGGGCAGGGTGCAATGTATTAAAACACAGCATGTACTTTTAGGTTTAAATGTGCTGATAGTGAGAAAACTCTTAAATTCATTTTTCACTGCTACAAGGCCTGTCTCTCCCAAAGGATGACATTGGAGTGTAATTTCTAAATGGGAAGAGATAACCAGTTCATGTTTAGTTTCTCTGGAAACACAATTGAAAATCTTAACTTATTGTAAAGTCGGATTTTAAATTGCAATTGTGAAAATGCAACTTTTGGAAAGTTGAAACTTTCTTGCATGAGCCATATAGTGCCTGCAGCCTGTCTCTGATCCACATGACTTGGCATAGTTGACAGTTGGGCTTTGTATTTTCCACCTTGACAGTCACACACAATGGGTAACTTAAATGTGACTGGATGGGTCATCACTGGCACGATGGGTGTGAGGACCTGGGCCCAGCCCAACTTACACTTCTATAGGCTGTGTCATGTTTCCACACACAGGGCTGTATACCTCCTGTAGTTAGTATGGAACCAGGGCTAGGAAGGCAGGGCATCTGTGCATTTGAACAACAGGCATCTATAAGCTGCTGCACCCTCAAAGACACAACTGTGTAAAAGAGGAGGACTTCAGATATCACCACTTCAGTACAGTTCTGGACCTGTGGTTTCTCCGCCAAGATGAAGGACTGCTGTGTTGCTACGAGGACTCCCACTCTGCTGGACTACTGCTCTAAAGGGAACTGCTACCCTGCCGTCCTCACCTGCTGCCCTTTTGCTTGGGGAAGAGGAACTGGACCTGCAACTTCATCTTGAACCCAGGACCCCAAAGTGACTCAAAGTGTTAGTCTGCTGGCGTCCTGATCTGAGCCACAGGTATTGGTCTCCAACCAGTTCCTGGTCCCAGCTGCTGTGAGTTTCTGAGTCCCAAGAGGTGCCCCTCCAGCCCTAGACCCTTGATGTGGCTCAGCGTGCTCAAATTGAGCTTTTGGGCTGTTCGTGACTGCAAAGGCCCATTCGCATTGACTGCGCTGCTCTCAGCAAAATCCACCAGTCAGTTTCTTTGCACAGCAGCGACTGCCTGCAAGGAATTGCCATTGTGAGGTTTCAGCCCACCCATCCACGACACCCCGTCTGCTCTTTGCATCATGCTGACACCTACATGTGACGTTCTCCTTGCTCCAAGCAACACTGTCCAATGCAAATGGGACTCTTGGCACAAAACCTGATGAGGTAAACCTTCAGTGGGACTAATCTACGACTGTATCCAACCTGCACTCCATTGTGGGCAGCCTTAACGTTTGACGTTACCTGGTCCAGCGGGACCAAATAGCCATGATTGGCGCTTTGTGCTTCTGGGAGCAATTTTACACTTTATTCTTCCAAAATTCATAACTCTGCTTCTACTGATTGTTATTTTGTCATTTTGGTATTGTTTTATTCATTAGATTGTTTGGTGCTTTCACTATTTTACTGTTTGAAGTGTTGCACAAATACTTTACATATTGCCTCTAAGTTAAGGTTGACTGCTCTGTGCCAAGATACTAGCAGGGTTGAGCACAAGTTTAGTTGGGGTTTACTTGTGTGTTACCCTGCCAAAAATTAACCCAGTTTCTCAAACTGCACAACTTCTAAACCCAGACCAAGTAACTTATTCCAGAATAACCAAGAATAAGTGATGATTGTGTTTTATATGGTGTCCTGGTAGGGTGGATCAATGTTCCTAAATCAAAAATTGTGGCTGGCCAACAAAGATAGAAAAGGGACCCTGATGTGTCAGACAACCGTCATAGGAAAACAACTGCTATGGAGAGCTAGGAACACTAAAATAACTGTGACTACACGTAATTGCCTTTATATAAGAGAATGTGAAATGGCTAAATTTCTTCATGTGATCTAAGGCTTTAAAATATGTTTTATTTTTCCTCACTATTTAAGGGCGTTTTGTGCATCTGAAGAGCAAAAGCTGTTTCACGGAGACTTGAATGTATCTGTGCATATTAGTGGTGGTTGAGGATGCATATATTATGATTGCTAAGATTGCTCCATATCAGCGTTGAGTAGATTATCCAGTTCTGGTTTTGTTTTCTGGAATGGCAGTTTTTTCTTTTCGCACTTGCACTGCAACAAGCACCAAAAATGCAAAGCAAAAGAAAGCAGTATTGGCTAACCTATTTTCACCTGACATGGGGCATCTTAAGTGTTCTGGTGATGTGAAATTTTAACAAAGGTACAGTGATAAGTGTTATTGTATCGAGACACTTGGTTATAGCTTTGTTTTCTTGAGTTGTCATCATCCCTATTTTATTACCTTTTTCATTTCATTTCTTTCTCTCCTTTGTGATTGATACATTGACTTCCTCCATCTCATTATAGTCTCTTCATTTGCCTTAGTTTTCCTCCTTTTCTCCTCTCAGCACTACCTAGAAATGGCTACCTACATTTGCAACTGAAAAACAATGATGTTCTGCCTGCATCTTAGCCCTGGTCAAACTTTAAATCCTGCTCATGATAGACAATGACACACCATTTCATATACTGCAAAAATGTACTCATTTCAAGACACTGCAAACTGTGTATTACAGCACTTATTGCAGATTTACAATGAGATCCAACTCAATCAGAGACACAGGGCCTCATTACGAGTTTGGCAGTATCCAGACCGCCATGTTGGCAGTGGCGGTAGTACCGCCGATAGCCCGGCATTAAGACCGCTAAATTATGACCATGGCAGTCTTCCCAACAGTTTACAGCCAATACACTACCAGTACTGCCAGTGCAGTCAGGCTGTCGCAGACGGTGGCAGTCACTTTCAGAACAGCGGGGACCATGTTCCCGCTGGACACATTACAAGGCTGCACACCACTAAGGTTACCACTGTGGTCGTACCACCACCAAAACCCTGGCGGAAACCAACTGTATAAAAGGAAACACTCACCGTCAGGAACACAGGCACGTTCAAAACCGCCATGGAACTATATCTCGAAGTCCTCCCACTGCTCCTGCTCGCACTATAACTCCGGAACCAGCAACCGTGACAACGAAGACAACAACCATAAGTACACCCACCTAGCACACACTGGAGGGAAAGCCATTAGAACACACGCACACAGCTACAAACACACACGCGCACACAAACCACACAGATGCACACCAAAAATACACACACCACGGCCAACACACATGTGCCAACCACACACCAACTCGCATACACAAATCACTGCCACTGGCTAACACACAAAAATACAACACCACTGAGTTACACAACGACATCACAACCGCAACTACACAAACACGTTGGGAAGCCAAGGGAGTGCACACCTACACATGACAACACATACTGATAACAACATGGAACCACAACTCACAACCATTCAACACCATCACACACTCATACAACGTACCATATGTCACACCACGCCCACCCAACACACAACCCATATGACATAGCCATCACCACACACACGGACACACACACACAACCACACAATGGCACACAACACCACCACAACACATTGTGCCACAAACAATTACAATATAGCTACACATATGTATGTAACTACCCAATAATATCCCCATCACAGCGGGACTGATGGCAGGGCCTCACACACACATGCAGGCCATACACAACAGCGCGCACAACCAACACACACATGTCAGACACACACACAAAGGACCCCAAACACAAATCTGACATGGAGAAAGAAAGGTAGGACCAGTAGTGTACGATGGATGTCAAAATCTTGTTGGCCCAGATGTATTAAATAGTGGAATTCAATATAAAAATATAACTATATACAATACAAGGCCATAAGCCAGTCCAATGTCATTGGTGCCAAAGGCACATAAGGCACCTCACTGTGCCCCAACTTGTCTCCTTATGGTAAATTGACCTCCACAGAGTAGGGGCATCAAGGGGGAAAGCAGGCACATCAGTAGTGAAGGGAGGGTTTGGAGTGGCGGGTCTGACCTTGGGCGGGGGGTCCTTGGGATTGGGCTTGGGACGGGGATCCTTGGATTTGGGTTTGGGCAAAGGTCTTTGGATCTGGCCTTGGGAGGGTGGTCCTTGTCCTTGGAAGGGTTAACTTTTTGTCAGGGGGAGGGGCATGGGCACTAGCAGGGGTGGTAGGGGAGGACTTGGAGGTGGAAGGGCTGGGCTTGGGCAGAGACACAGAGTGCTAAGAGGTCTCACTGGGTGGGAGAGAGGTAGGGGACAGGGAAAACTCATACGGGAAACGTTTATTTGGCACACAGGGGTGGTCATGGCAAAAGGGTTTGGAAGTGGAGGGAGAGGGAGTGGTGGTAAGATGTGTTTTTGTGGGTGTCTTGGGTGCAGGTGCATGCGTGGAATGCTTGTGTGTACTGGGTGTCTGTTGGGTGGGTGAGTGTGGGCATTTAGGTGTTTTGGGAGGAGGTGCTGGTAGATGCCATACTGTATGGGTGACTGTCTGTTGGGGTGGTGTCTGCAGGTATTGTACATGTGCTGCTTGTGGGGGTGTTGGTGGTTGTGGTGAGTGCAGATGGAGTGACTAGGGTGGATGTCTGAGGGTCTGATATTGTGGTGACTGAGGGTAAGATGGGACTGGTGACTGGGTCTGCAAATGATGATTTGCTGGCTGCTGGAGTGTTAGGTGTAGTGTCTGTGAAGGTGGTGGTGCTGGTGGGGGAGTCTGTGCAGGGAGTGGATGTTGTGTCTGCAGGTGGATGTTGTCTGTGTGCATGCAGGGGGTGGGTCTTGTGGTGCTTGTGTTTGTCAGTGGCAACCATGTCTGTTGAGGTGGATGCATGCCCGTGTGAATGAGTGCTGTAGATGGGGGTGAGTAGAGGGGTTTGGGATTGGGAAGAGGTAGGTGGAGGGGGACATTAGACAAAAGAACACTGGCTGCTGTCAGTGAGTAGGCCAGAGCCTGAAAGGATTTCTGGAGGCCAGCCATGGCACCGTGAGTGCCTTCCAAGAACACATTGCTCTGTTGTATTTGAGCTTCCAGTCCCTGGATGGCATTCACAATGGTTGACTGACCCACAGAGATGGATCTCAGGTGGTTAATAGCCTCCTCACTGAGGGCAGCAGGGCTCACTGGGTCAGGGGCAGAGGTGCCTGCAACTAAGGAGACGCCCACCCTTCTGGGTAAGCGGGCACGTGCAACTGGGTGGGGATCCACGGGGAGGGCGGTGCTAGTAAGCGGGGTGGGGGAAAAGATGTAGCTGGGGTGGTCCCGATGGGTCTGACACAGCCAGGGAGTGTCCATTGGAGGAGGATTCCAAGGATTATGTGTTGGATTCACTCTTCCCTGTGGCACTCCCCTCACCCTCCATCCCACTGGGTCCTCAGTGTCGGTGGTGCCACTTTTCTGGGTCCTGTGGGCTGCTGCTTTCCAACTCATCTGTGCCCCTTCTCCTCTGCCAGATGATGCTGATGCACACGAGAGAGAGAGGGAGGGAGGGAGAGAGATAGGGACAAAATGGTTAACATACACCTCCCATTGACACAGCTAAACATGTACATTTGTCACTATACATATCATGGCTAGGCAATTTCACTTGGAAGTACACATTGCCTACATCATGTTATGACATGTCACTACTGCACACACCTGTCTGCCAACCCTCACACCTACAGCAAAACCTATGTTGAACTGCACTACTAGACTCATCTCCATGATGCCAACTAATGGCCGCTTAAGCTGCCACAGCATTCCCTGAATGCACTATCAATACTATTCCTGTATACACATCTGACCTCTCCATTCACCTATCACCCATTGGATGTGCAGCTGACACAACAGAACACTGCAGGCCTCTACAGTCACAACACCTGATTAGTCCATGTCCCTTGAACTATGTCCATAACAGTGAAGACAAACCAACCACCGAGCACTCACTACCTACCTCTCCTGACACATGGCTTGCCACTCAGTATGGTGCTGCTATTATGGAGGACAACGCAGATATTGCCAATGCCAGTCAGACACTCAAACATTTCACATCAGATGTATACTATGTGAATGTGTGGTTTAGTGATGTGAGTAGTCAGACCCCATCACAGAGCCAGTGCCGCAAAACACATATCACCACTCAGCAAACTAAGTGCATCCACAATGGGACACGTACCACATGTTAAACAAACTATCACATTCACTGAGTGAAGTGTCACTACAGATGTACCTCTGGAACACACATACCACATCATGGACCACTTCTCATGCCACCACGCATGCAGTCACACCAGCTGAACTACGCACCATGGCAACCTCACACACCATACAACAATTGGCAAATCCTGTCAGTGAGGCCAGACAAAACACATCTCAGTTGGCAAATCTTTTGCATGCATGAGGAACGCATGGACAAACACCCCTGCCAGTACACCTAAGACACATCCCACTACCACATAGACAGCCTGAGGAGACTGATTGCAAAAGGTCAGTCACATGAACACGAAGTGTGTCATGCAATACCTAAACCACTCCCAATCTGCCACAACCTATTAGCCAAGGCAAGCAGTAAGATGTCACAGGCCATCAGAATTGGCCCCAAGTATCCATTTAGACATGATGTAGGTAGTCAGTCCACAATGTAGCAAAGGAAAAGCTAGGGCTTTGTCATACATGCCATATGCGTACCATGGTGACACATCAGGGATCTCCCAGGGCACTTACCATCAACAGTATCCACCCATAGTTAGGAAGGCCACATCCCCACAAGTATTGCTCTCAGGAATGCAACATCAGTGCAGTCAGACCACATCAAATCTACGTGTCTCAGTATTCCAGGTTGCCTACCTACACATACCCTACAATCAGCAGATCACCTATATATATGTCTAATCAGTTCCCAAGGCCTGTTCTGTGGTGGAACTGTAATGCCAGCCCCACAAACTGTCCATTCCACAAACATTACATGATTTACATAGTCCCAGTGATGAAGGGACAGCCACACAGTTGCATAGACAGGTAGCCTAAACAGATGTCAGTGGACTGACACCTAAGAGCCACTAATGCAGATGGAGGGAGCTGCTCATACACAATGCTTGGGTGCCACTGACACTCACATCCATTGTATGGACAGGATGGAGTCACACATGTGCCTATGTCATTTGTGCTTCTCCACATTACAATTATGGGGAGATATGGGACAGGGAGATGTTAATCCACTGCCAGTAAGCATGGGGACACAGCTACAAAATATACTCTGCCAGGGTACCTACTGCCAATTTCAAAATGTTGATGCCCATTTAGCATTAACTACAATCACATTTTGCCAACATTGAGGCACTCAATCCCAATTAAGGCCAGCCAAGTTTCAAGATGCAGTCAGTACTCACCCCCTTGTGGCTGCTGTGCTACCCTCAAATACCCATCCACTTCAGGGTAGGTCACTGCCAAAATGCGGGCCATTAGGGGGGTCGGGTTCTGACAGGCATCCCTTCCTCAATGGGAAGACATCCCCAGCTGGGCCTCTGCGGTCTTCCAGGCCCAGCGTCTCAGGTCCTGCCACCACTTGTGACAATGTTACTCCGCAGTGCATGGACACCCAGGGTCTGCACTTGCTTGGCAATGGCGCACCAGGTCCCCTTCTTCTGATGGGCATTGACCTGCATCGGTGATTCAGACAGATGGAGTAAGTCATGTACACTGGCCCCATACCAACAGCAGTGCACTCTTAACAGCAGACCCTTCACATGCTCACACATACCCACCTCACAGACTCCACACCTAAACTCCATGTCCCCTGCATGCATGTACTCTCTGACCGGTACACTTACGCCATTCACCGTCACGCACACCACTATCACACATGACTATGACATTGGGTTCACCTGTGCCTCTGGTGCCCCATACAGCTGTCCATACAGGGGTGGGACCACTTCTACCAGCTTCTCCAGCTCTTCTTGGGTGAAGGCAGGGGCCCTATCACCTGCAGGACGTGGCATGATGGCTCCCAGAGACAGTACACAGCAGCTCACGTATTGGAGGTCTTTCTTGCACATGTCAGAAGTCAAGTGAGCAAAGTGGCAGAAAATGGCAGTCACGGCTGCCGCATACAGCACTGTCACCACCGGCGGTGATTGCCATTGGCCACAGTCCCCCATTGGCAGCAATGTTAACCAACAAGGAGTTGCATGGCGGTTGTCATGCTGAAATACGCCAGCGGACTTAGGTAACGTCCACCTGTCCTGTGCAGTAGGACAGGCGGCTGCCATTTTAGGCACATATCATGCCTTGATACAGCAAAATAAGTGCGGCACACACCTTTTTCTATGGTATGCGGAGTAAGTCTCAGTTGTGCCTTCATGGTTTGGCACATACATGTGACATGCATGA
Organism: Pleurodeles waltl; assembly: GCF_031143425.1. Taxonomy (NCBI): domain Eukaryota; kingdom Metazoa; phylum Chordata; class Amphibia; order Caudata; family Salamandridae; genus Pleurodeles; species Pleurodeles waltl. The sequence continues at coordinate 841,002,560 of NC_090446.1, read as the reverse complement.
CACAGTGATCTTATCTTCCTGCCTGTCTAATGTCTAGCATGTCCAGTTCCAAGTCAGGTGATTGTCCCTGTCACCGTATAGGTAAATGGCATGACTAAATGCATGCTCAGTACAGGACAGGTGAGTGTAACATATATAGAACATGACACATGTGATGTATGTCAGACACTACAGATCAGGGGCAGCAATGTGCATCAAGGGTGGAGTCCCTGCTGCTTCAGCATGCTCACTAGAGTATGTACTAGCAGTGTGCAGCATGTCTACAGTGTTAGGAGTGTGCTGTTTTTATTTGTTCTGCTAACATGTGTGGTGTCCATATCACATTGTACATTCTTTCCTCTATCCTAGATACCCTTCATGAGGATATTGAGACACGCACCAGTGTACCGTACGATAGTGGACCTTGCAACCCTGGAGGAGAGACATATAGGTCCATATTTATGGAAGGTTTGTGTCACCTTAGCGCCATTATTTTGCCGCTAAAGCGGTGCTAACCTAACTCCTTATTTATAGTTTGACGCTAGACCTGTTTAGCCTCAAAGTTTTGGAGCTAGCACCATTTCTAGGAAGGGCCAACCCACCTTAAGTCAATGAGATGCAAGGTAGGCGTTCCCTTCCTAAAAATGACACTAGTCCCCCAGCGCCATATTTAGCTCCCGACGCAGAAACAACACGCAACTGGAAGACAGGCCTAAATAATGGCGCTAAGCCCGTTTAGTGCCATTATTTAATGCCTGGTCAGACCAGGCGTTAAAGTGCAGGTAGGCCCATTTCCATGTGGAAACACTATGGAATGGGCACAAAGATGCCCACCCCAAGCCCCAGCAACACCACCACCCACACCACAGGACACTGCAGGAGGAGGAAGCCCATCCTAGGTAAGTTACAGGTATGTGTTTGTGTATTTGTGTGGTGTGCCATTGGGGGCCCCATATATAGGGTCCCCTGTCTGGCATTGGGTATGCAGGGCTTGCCCGGGTGACACTTGTCCTCTGTGGTGGGCATTAGGCTAGAGGTAATGACTCCTGTCTATATAGAGGAGTCATTTTGTGGCTGCTTGTGCATCCAAAAATTACGCTAGGCCAACTTGCGGCAGATATTTTGCTGCTAACCAGCCTAACTTCATTTCTGACCCACTAGCGCCATATCCCCTAACGCCATCTCTTAATGTCTAGCATCTTTTTTTGAGACGCTAGCCATTCCTTAGCGCCATCATGAGTCATTTCCTAAATATGGTGCAAGGATGGCATTAGGGAATAGTGCTAGCCGATGTTAAAACTAATGATGCACAACTGCATTACCGCAATTGTGAGTATTTTTTCATAAATATGGCCCATATTTCAGACCTATCATCTGAATCGTCAGACCATCATGGATCTATGTACCCAGTTGGAGCCAGATCTATCTCCTGCCATTCGTAATCCCTATGCCATCCCTCCCACAGTTCAAGTCCTGTCAGTGCTACACTTTCTTGTTGAAGGATGTACCAAATGCTTTTTTGAAACACCTCGACAGCTACATCAGGTTCGCCCAACAAGGGGATTTAGCCTATGTGAAGGAAAACTTCTATGATGTGGGACACATCCCTCAAGTGATAGGGGCCATAGATGGCACCCATATTGCCTTGGTCCCTCTCAGTGCCAATGAACAGGTGTATAAGAACTGCAAAAACTACCACTCCATCAATGTGCAGGGGGTGTTTGTGGCAGACCAATACATCTCCCAAGCAACATCCATGTTTCCTGGATCTGTGCATGACTCTTAAATGCTGAGGAACAGCAATGTCCCCCACATGATGGCATGACTACAGAGAGAGAGAGGGCTTGGCGGATTGGCTTCGTATGTATTCTTTTAGATGTGTGCCTCTGTTATGACACCTGTCATCGCATTATACCCAGTGTCTGTACCTGTATTGTAACATGTCCAACCTCTGTGCACACAGGTGACTCTGACTATCCTAACCTTCCCTGGCCGTTGACACCAGTGAGGTACCCTGCCACTGAAGGGGAACTCAGTTTCAAAGAGACCCACGGCAGGACAAGGAGTGTCATAGAAGGGACATTTGGCCTCCTGAAGGCCAGATTCAGGTGCCTGAACGTCTCTGGAGAAGCCCTCCTCTACAGTCCCCAAAATGTATGTCAGCTCATAGTTGCCTGCTGCATGCCCTACAATCTGGCCCCCAGATGTCAGAACCCTTACTATCTGATGATGAGGAGGTAGCTGGACCAGTGGCTGGTGATGCAGAAGTGGAAAGTGCTGAGGAGGCAGATGCGGAAGGTGCAGCTGTCTCCAGAGTAGAGCTTATCAATCAGTACTTCCAGTAACATACAGGTATGCTGTGTGTGTATTTGTCAATGTGTATTATTACAACATAGTAATTGCTGTAAATGGTCCTCCTGATTTGGTTCATCAGTGGTGGTGTACTGTGTACCTATCCCTAAGTGTGTGCTGTGGGGGTGTGGGGGGTAACTAAATGCATGTAAGGTGCTGTCTGTAAATGTATCATCTCTACCATATGTACTCTCAGGGGGGTGCCAGATTCACATCTCCTATGAACAGGCCTGTATTTTGCTATGTGTCCTGCATTCTCTTGTTCTCATGACACATCTGTTGTGGCCAGTTTAGATGGCCATCTACACTAGACACGACAACTATGAAATGCATATGTGCTCTGTGTGGTGTCATGCCTTCAATCCTGATGGTAGTCTCTGTCATGTTCTTTTTGCCAGTTGCATATTTGCACTAGTGACTCCCTTAGATCTACCTCAGGGCATATCTGTTGTACTGTGTCTCCTGCAGAGGATGCCTCCCTCTGCAGTCTATTAGACTGCCTGTTGGATGATGGTGCCATACCCACATGACATTCTGCAGTCCAAACATTTGTATGTGTACAAATAAAGACACAAAAGCAGTAGCTGTGATCTATAGTGTTTATTGCGAATAGAGTGGCAAACAGGTGATGAGTGGGGTCAAGGTAGATGGAATCATCAGAGTAGATGGCACAGCTGTAGGTAGCACAGGACCAGTGTCCATGGGCCATAGGAAAATGGAGTAATGTAATTGAACAGTCAACAGGGTGTCTCAGTGGCACACAAGGGAGACTAATCAGGAGAGGGTCACTTCCTGGCAGTGGGTTTCATCTTGGCATCTGCTCCAGCCGGATGTCTGGATGGATCCACGTTTGCGGGGGATTCCTCAGTTATATAGGGAGGGGTGCCTGAGGCCTGTGGTTCCCCTGGCAGGGCCTCCATTTCACTAGCAGCAGATATAGATGGCCCAGGTGTTATGTGGCTAGTGGAAGGGGCCTGCTGGTGGGTGGAGGAAGCACTCCTGATGGTGGTGAGGTCCCTGAGCACCCCTGCAATGGAGGCCATGGTGGCATTGTGGTCCTGCCACTGGTCCATGATCTCCTGGTGGAATTCCCTCTGCAGCCTCTGGTTTTCCCCCAACATGTTTATGATCTGGCCCATCCTGCCCTGGAATAGTTGATATGCTCCTAGGACTTGGGAGATGGCTTCCTGGTCAGAGGCCTCCCTTGGCTGCCCTGTCCTCTGGTCTATAGGTTCCCTCCCACGCCTCCTGCCCTCATGTGCCTGTGCCCCTGGCACAGTGTGCCCTCTCCCAGTTTCACCAGGACCTTCATTGTCTTGGGTGTGACTCAGGTCCCTGTACTGTGGGGCACACAATTGATTGAACGGTCCTTGGGGCACAGGTTTGGGGAAGAAGGGTTGGATGAGATGTTATTGACACAGGGTGGGGGGATTGATGTGGGTAGGGTGAGGCAGAAAGTGGTATACTAACCATGGATCCCATATGAGCCAGGTAGATCCTCTGTGTCCAGACTTCCATCTGCGTTGCCCTAAATGGGGCCTTCATCCTGAGGATGGCTGGCAGTCTCTGGTAACCTCTCCGTGTTGTCTGTGGCAGGGGTACCTGTGGATGGAGTGAGAAAGAGTTAAATGTTGAAGGTATGTATGGTGTCTGTTAGTCAGATGCATACAGTGGCTTGACTTGATTTCTAGCAATGGCATTGACAGGTGCAGCACAGCTAACACTGTTCTTTGTGGATAGTGACATGTGTACCATGCTCCTTGGGGTTGTTGTGAATCTGCCTTGGTCACTTTAGCTGGTTGGGTGCGTTCTGTTCCTGTGTGATGGTTTACAGATCAGGTTTGCCCTGTTAGCTGGTGGGCATTGTGGCTTGGTATATGTGAGTGGCATGGTGTCCAAATTGGGGGGGGGGGGCAAGGCTGTATCTCCTGTCTGTGCCTGTTGTGCATGGAGTACACCTTCTTACTTTCAAGTCCAGGGTTAGTCCATTTGAGGGTAGTTGACCTGGATTAGTCGCCCTAGGATTGCTGACAGTGCTATGTCTGTGTTTGGGCTAGTTTAGCATTGTGTAGTGCCATGGCATTGCTGTCATTACCATGTAGTGGTCCTCAGTTGGGGCACCCTAGTCATACATACAGGAGGTGTGATGTGATGTGCACATTGCAGGTTTTGCTGTGAAAGGGCTAGTGCATTGTGGGAGCTGTAGTGATTGTGGTTGGCAGTGCTACCCTTGGCATGGAGTGGGTGAGCATTGGGGGTGGGTGGTGGTGTGGCATGCAGGAGAGGGGCATTAGGCGACTAGGTGGGAGGTGTCGTGGGAGATGGCCTAACGTGGGGGGTGTTTGCATGGTGAGGAAACATGCTGGACAGGTCGCATTAGTGCCAGTGGTGTGGTTTTGTTTATTCACCAGAGTCCAATCCTCCAGGTGTTCTAGTCAGGTCCTAAGGATGCAGGTTGTCCAAAACCTTCTCCTCCCATGATGTGAACTCTGGGGGAAAAGGTGAGGGTCCACCACCAGTCTTCAGTATCGCCAGCTGATGCCTGGACGCCATGGAACGCAACTTCCACCTGAGGTCATTCCACCTCTTCCTGATGTCCTCCCTTGTGCATGGATGGTTGTCCATCGAGTCGACCCTGTCAACTATTCTCTGCCATAACTCCATTTTCCTGGCTATGGATGTGTGCTGTACCTGTGCTCTTAATAGTTGTGGCTCTACCCTGATGATTTCATTGACCATGACCCTCAACTCATTGCTACTGAAGTGTGAGTGCTTTTGATGTGACATGGCGGTTGTGTTGTGGGTGGGGTGGGTGTTGTGTGTGTAGGGTGCAGTGTAGGGTGCTTTGTGGTGTGGGGGTGTTTGTGAGTGCTGGTAGTTTGTGGTGTTTGTGTGTGGTTGTGATGTGTGTATTGTGATGGTGGTGCAGTTGTGTGGTGTGTAGTGAGTGTGAAGTGTATATGTGCCTCTAGTGTGGAGGTGCTAACTTAGTGATTGATGCTGCTCTCATCTCTCATTCAGGGGATTTTATCACAAAGGCTTGTGGGTTGTGTGTGTATGTGTTATATAGTGCTGCGAGTGGGTGTGTCTGGTGTGGGTATGTATGTCAGGTGTGCAGTATTCAAACTGTCCAATGTGGTGTTTTGTTCTGGCGGGGTGTATTCTGTCTGTGGCGGTTTTTCCACCATGGAAGGACCGCTGTGCTGATTTGTGGATCGTAATATGGTGGGCAGAAAGTTGTCGGTGTGGCGGTCCTGATGGTGGGACCACATCTTTTCCTCCTGCCAGTGTCCTGGTGGTCTCAGATGTGTGGTTGTTTTTTGGCGGTCTTATTTGTGGACTTTTAATATGGAAGGTGGGATACCGCCAACACTAGTGGCCTTTTGGCAGCCGCCACCACGGCAGTCTTGACAAAAGACCACCAAACTCATAATGAGGGCCACAGTCTTGCTGCCCACAACAGACATTTTCAGAAAGAATTCACTCATTTATTGTAAAAATAATGTGAAAAGTTGGGTTTGCGAGTACATGAACCCTTTGACCAGAAATGTATGAGAAGTGGAAACACAAAGTTACAGAGTTATATGTATCTGATATCTGTTGCTTTCCGCTACTCAAAGATAATTTATTGAAAGATTGGTATTGTTTTTAGGCTGAGTATGCTTGGTATGGGAGGAAATGTGTTCTCAAGAAACTAATTGATCCCCTTAAGTGTTTAGTCTAGGAAATTGCATATTGACCTCCGAGAATCCTCTTGTTAGCCACATGGTAATTGCAATGTAAGTAAAGCAGAATTGGATAGCTGTAACTGCTCTGAATTTGCTTTACAAACTTTGTCTACAGCTGACACCAAGAAAGGAAAGACCACTGAAGGCAGCCTTCGGGGATTAATGCACAAATAGTACAGATGTATGAAAAGTAGCCATGAACTAATGGAAATTGACTTCCGTGACTAACTCAAAGTACACACGAAAGTACGGGGTTCTCTAGAAGCGGACGTCGCGGATATTAGCGTAGTCCTAGGTTGTATGTATTCCTATTTGGAAGGGTAACGTCAGTGGAATGTCAGTTGGAAATTACCGAGTGGAACAGCGAGGGGTGGGAAGAAGGGAATTTCCTTTTACGGACTAGGTGGTCTCACACACTATATAGTGTCATGCTTCATCATTTGACCACCTAGACCCACCCAGGTAGGACAGTGCCACCTGGGCGGACTCAACCTCACTGTTAAAGGAACAGGAGGGAGTGCGTAAATAAACTTGTTTCTGGAAAGATCGGGATCCAGCTAATCTACTGAAAAACTAAAAACACCTAAGCAGACACCTGTGAAGAGCAACAAATTTAATGGTGGTGTCTGTCTGGTGTAGTTAAAAAGGGGGGTTGGGACACCTCTGTGAGGACAAGGACTCACAGGGTCACCTAACTAATTACTAGCCAACATGTTTCTGCCCTCAAAAGTGAGCCAATGAAGGTCTCGGGGCATTCGTCAGGGCCTAGGATCCCTACGTCTCACGTTGGAGGAAAATACTCTATGGGGAAATCAAAGAGTGAGAAAATGAAAAAAGAATGATCTACATTACCCAAGGAATTACCTTGAGGCGGCCTATGGGGAGAAAAACAATTAATTAGCACTCTGGTGGCACACAGCACTGCAAAACCAACCAACTACACACGTGTCAAGGGGATGCATTCATGCACGAAACACATATGTTCAAAAAAGGTAAAATACATGCGTGGAGTGACTGAGTGGGTATATCTACACAAGTGGACAGTCCTATCACTGCAGGGAATTATAGTTCTTACCCTTTTCTTAGAGGCAGCTAGCCTCTGGTATCCAGGAGGGGGAGTGTCCCCTTATAGTCACACACTAAGGGATAGAGATGAACATAAAGACGAAGTGAGGAGAGGAACAGAAGTAGGCAGAATAGATACAGAGGGAGCAATAGGGGGGGGAAAAGCAAGTTCCCAGTAGGAACCCACTATTGCTGGTAGAAAAATACTGGTTAAGAGAAACCGAAGTGACTATAGACAAAAGAGGTAAGATTAAAAGCAATAAGGGCTTATCTGTGTTGCCTGTGATCCGGTATGCCACTCACTACATCAAAGGGGACGCTCGCCGTGCGCCTACTTCGTCCTCTCCTTGGACCGCTTGTGACAAGTGGCTGAGGGAGAACGGTCTATTTATGGCTGTAAGAAATTCCAGGTGCGCCCTGTTAGCGCGTAAATTGGAGTTCAATTAATGTTAATCACCGCCGCGGGCCTCTTTGCGTTACTAGCCTCGATATGATTGCCGTAATGGCGGGCGCACCGGCCAAGCCGGGGCGCCGGCCTGAATGTGATCGAGTGCAAAGGCGGGCCTCTTTAGGTTGATGGCGCGATGTGCTTTGCCGCACCCGCGGGCGCCCCAGCAGTGCTGGGGCGCCGGCAAGAATGCGGGCGAGTGCAAGGGTGGGGCCCGAGCCGGAAGATTCCGGCCCGAGCGCCACCAGCGGAAGGCTCGCGTTTACAGTGGCCGCTGGGAAATGTAGTTCCCAGCGGTCCCGTAGCCCAAAGGGCTAAGAAAGAAAGAAAAAACGAGGAAAAACGAGGGAAAGGATAAAGAAAAGGAAGGAGAGGGGGGGGGGAAAAAGAGGGGGGGAACGAAAGAAAGGGAGGAGGGAGAAGGGATATTGTAGAAGAAATGCAACCGGGGGGGGGGGGGGGGGGGAAAAGGGGAAGAAAAAGATAGAGCAGAAGCGGACGGAAGGGAGGACTCATAAATTAGTCAGAGAAATCATTTATTGAGTGTGAACCAAGGGATCTCATCATTAAGACCATTGGTGTCCGTGTGTAATCTCCAGACCCAACGTTGTTCGGTCTGGAGCAATCTCTGTGTCATATTGGAGGACGATGGAGATAGTTGCTCAATGACCGTCCAGTGTAAGTCATCTGCCGAATGTTTTTCCAGAAGGAAGTGGTTAGTCAATTTAGTAGCCTCTCGTTTACAACGGATCGTACTCCTATGTTCACAGATTCTCGTGGCGACCTTTCTAGATGTCATTCCCACGTATTTAAGGTTACAGGGGCATCTAATCAAATATATCACGTTTTTGCTGTTACAGTTGGTTAGGGATCTTTGAGCCCATGGAGTCTTAAGGTCTAGGTCTATTGTGGTTGACTTTTTGGTGAAACAGCAGACACTGCAGTTGCCACATGGGTAGTGTCCTCTTGGTGGTGGGAGGCCCCATAGTGTGGTTAGTGTCGTCAGGGAATTGTTTTTTTCTTCTTTGGGTCTTGTGTGGACAACCATGTCCCGTATGTTTGTGGCTCTTTTAAACGCATGTAGTGGCTGCTGAAAAGGTAAACCACCAGATATAAGGATTTTCCACTCATCATTGATGATTTTCTGAATCTTATTGGATAGTGGATTAAAGGTAGTCACACACACAATTTGTTCAGTGTCAGACGTCCTAGTGCGTGGTTGTAGTAGTTGGTCCCTATTATTATTCCCTGCTCTTTTGTATGCTCTCTTCACCAGATGTGTGGGATAATCCTTGGTTTGCAGCTTACTAACCAATTTCTCAGCGTGTTTGCGGTAGTTTGTGAGGGTGGAACAATTCCGTCGTAGACGTAAGAATTGACCAACCGGGAGATTCTCCCTCAGGGACCTTGGGTGGAAGCTTTTGAATTGGAGCAGGTTATTCCGATCTGTGGGTTTATAATAGACCTCTGTGGCTAGAGCCCCATTGCTTTCATAGATTGATAGGTCAAGAAATGCTAGTTGGTTGTCACCTATGGTCATGGTGAAGTTCAGGAAAGGGTTAGCTGTATTTAACCAATTTACAAAATTCATCGCCTCATCTCTAGTTCCTGTCCAGACCAATAGAATGTCATCTATATATCGTTTCCAGAGTTTAATCTGCTGGGAAAACGGGTTGTCATCGTGGTTGACTACCTGTCTCTCAAAGTGATCAACATAGAGACATGCTAGGCTAGGTGCGAAAGTGCTACCCATAGATGTACCCTGTATTTGCAGGAAAAAGTTATCCTCAAACTTGAAGTAGTTCCTTGTGAGAGCCAAATGTGCCAAGTCAAGTATGAAGTCAGGCGGTGTACGTGACTCTCCTCTATTGGCTTCCAAAAGGTCGCTAATGACCTGCAGAGTGGCCTCCTGGGGAATGTTGGTGTATAGGGATTCTACATCCAGGGTGATCAACAGTTCTCTAGTTGTGTCAAAAGCCACAGAGTCTAATAAGACTAACACATCCGTCGTGTCTTTTAGGTAAGTAGGAATTCTTCTGACCAATGGCTGAAGGAAGAAATCCACAAATTGAGACAGGGGTTCTAGAACCGATCCGATCCCGGATACAATAGGTCTCCCTGGTGGGGGAATTTTCCCTTTATGCATTTTAGGGAGAATATAAAAGTAGGGAATCCTAGGGTTAGCCTGTATCAGGAAGTCTGCCTCATGTCGAGTAATCCAGTCGTTCTCTATGCCCTTCATCACGAAAAAGGAAATTTCATCTTGAATATCAAGTGTGGGGTCTCGAGATAAGCTTTTATAATGGTGGGTGTTACCCAACAGACGTTCGCACTCATCTCTATACATTTTAAGTGGAGAAATTACCGTTGCTCCCCCTTTGTCTGCTGGTTTAATGATTATCATGGGGTCAGATGTCAGGCCTTTCAGAGCTGAAAGCTCGGCCGTACTCATATTCTGGTATGTTTTTTTGGTGGTCCCAGTAAGTGCGTTGACTTTTAGGGATACTGATTTCTCAAAAGCCAGGACCTCGGGGGGCATCTGTCCCGTGGTTGGGCAGAAGGTGGACTTTGGGCGTAGGCCAGTGTTTTTGTCTGAAGCCTCGTAATGTTTCTCCAAGAAGAACGTTTTCAAGCGTATCTTTCGAAACAAACCCGCTAGTTCTGTTCGGGTTTTAAATAAGTCAATTTTGGGCGTGGGCACAAAGTTTAAGCCCTTGTTTAGTGCCTTAGTTTCAATTTCACTCAGAACCCGGTTACTCAGATTGATAATGTTATCTGTTTGATTATCCGTCAGGCTCGTTACAGTGTTTTGCTTGTCCCTGGGAGGGGTTCCCTTTGTGCAGTATTCTCTGGGGTGTCCTCTCTTGGCCTCCAATGTACCTCTTTCCTTTTTCCTTTTCCCCTCCCGTTGCCTCTGTCTAAAAAAGGCTGCGGTGGCTCAGGAAAAGACCATTGTGCAGGGTGTTGGAAAAAGGGCGCCTGGTATTGAGGTGGGAGTCCATATTGGGAAGGCCAACCCCATTGTTGATTATGGTATGGAGGGCAGGGGGGTAACATAGGTGGGTGATTCCACCTTCCCCGGCGTTGCCCACGTCGTCCACGACGTTGCCGCAAATTATCTGATGATGAACTATCATTATCTGAACTGGTGTTACCACCAGATGAGGTGTCGGATATGTTGTTAGTTTTCGCTACATAATCCGATTTGGTATAAGGGTATATCTTCTCGTGGGAGAACCGATCGAGATCTTTTTGGAATTTAGAAATCTTTCGCTGAGTGAGATATTCCTTATGCTCGTTCATATTTTTGTTAACCTCCTCTAGTTTCTTTTTAAAGGAGAGAATGCTCATCCCTGATTTAAGGTTATTCTCACTCGTTTTTATCTGAATTAGGAGTGCCTCGGATAACCTTGTCGCTGTTTTTATGATCAGGATGAGCCAATCTCTAGTACACTTCCATGCTATCAAAGCCCAATCCTTTCTAAATTCTAGATCTTCAAGGAATATACGTGGGGCATTGGTGACCAACAGTCCATTTGGTGCTGTATTGCTCCGGAGGTATTCAGTCAGAACGGCCCCGTGGAGAATAGTTTTGACATGAGATCGTTTAGTTCTACTAGTGTATCCCAGTCGCCCAACTGGGACAAACTCTTGGAGAGGGTGGTATCACCAAGAAGTGAGGGGGCCGACAGAATGGCTGTCAGATCCTCATCACTGAAGGAGAGTCCTTCCGCCATACTGGGGAAGAAAGAGCACCGATGTGAGGCAGTAGGGGGAGAGGGGAATCCGTGACTAACTGTCTTTATTTGGGCAGCGTTCTATAAGGTTTGTGAGTAATAACATTTTCTCCAAAAGTTAGGATGACAATTTAAAATGATAGGAGAATAATGGATTCAATAGCTCAGTGCAGATGTTGGCCATCATAATTAAATGCACTGAACAGATTGAGCTAAAAGTAAAATGATATACTAAATGAAATAAAAGGATTAAAAATGTCATAATTTTATAATCTCACCACAGGGAAAAAATTCGATAACTTGAGAAGTATAAATTGGATTTGATAGCAAAAACATAAAGGAATTTTAAAGGTTGCACATATGTATTTGTTAAAATATTTTATCTTGTATAAACCTCCTCAGATGTTAGAGAGAACTTTGTTCAGGGTAGCAACCACCAGATTGCCTAATGTTTCACAGACAACCAGTAGGGGAATGGAGACTACCATCGAAGGGCCTCAAAATCAAATGATGGCACAGAATACCTCATCAGGTAAAGACCAAGGCCTGATTACGAACTTGGTTAGAATATTATGGAACTTGTAATACGGCGGACGGGATATCTGTGACATTTGGGACAGAGTGATCCCCTCTGCCAAGGTTGTAATCAGGCCCTCAGTGAGCTTAATAGGCAAGATGGCACCTGCAGGCCAATAGCTTCAGTCCAGGCACACCCGACCCAGCTTTCCATCCAAGTGAGGTTATTGAAGTGAGTAGCATGGAACCAGATAATTGTACCACCTGGCACATAGTGTACTTAGAAACGGCAGAAGGGCATGCATCTCTATCTAAAAACATTTTTAAGCCTTATAATTGGATTACAGGTTACCACCAGGATTGTTTAGATGAACAAAGAATTTAAAGTGCAAAAGGAAGAAAGCAACAATATTTAAGAAGCAAATGGGGAGGAGAGACTAACGCCAGTCCCGCAGATGTTGTGACTCAGTTGGGCAACATCAATGAGCAATCCCAAGAAAAATGTATTGTCTTGAATTCTTCACAGTGTATATTAACCTGTGGGGTAATGGAGGTGTTACAGAGGCAATTATCGTATCCAATGTCTTGAACGTAGTGCACACTGTGGTTTACTTTCTCTGGATTATGAAAAATCTAGTTGTCATTTACAACATGTACAATCACTTCCACACAGGCACAACAAATATGACTATAATGAACACATTTCAGAATACACAATAAGATAGTGTGGTGCTTTTATTTGTCAACCTGGTGATCTTAAATGGCCTAGTTCTGATGCAGAAACGCATGGAGTGAAATACAGTTGTGATTTTTCTAAATAGTTTCCTATTGAAAAAACAGACATGTACTTCTATCACCCTGGCCTTAATTTTCTTATTATGTGTTACTGTACCGATAAGTCAAGCTTTAAATCTGTTTTACAACCTCTGATCTCATGTTTCATTTACAATTATAAGTTCACTCTGGCACTACAGATAAAATGTCTTCCTAAAAACAAATAAAAAGAGAAAAAATTATGAAAAAAGAGAGGAGGTGGTATTCTGAGACTCTCCTGAATGATGCCTTCTCAAAAGTCAGTTCGACTCTCAAGGCTGAATTGTTACACAAAAGCAGTAAAATGCCAATACATAAGGGAACTCAGAGAAAGGCATTACTGCGTTTAGTGCACATGTTGATCTTTTACGACATTCACTTAAACACTAGCATATTGTGAAAGTGATCAGAGTCCTTCTGACTTCAATTTTAGATGGAGTGTGCCATTCAAAAGTGGCCCTAATCTATACCAACCCTTAAAATAAAAAAGAGAACGGGTTTACCCAAATGTACTCCACTTTTTACAGACGACTTGATTAACAAGACTAGTGATAGTAACAGAAAGGCCCCAACATATGGAAGAAGCTAGGTAGTGCTTCTCTCTGAATAAGTGTGTCTGATGACAACTTAAGACCACACTATCTAAATAACTGTTATTCTAACTAGGAAGCTTTAATGAAATATGGTGAAGGGCATTTGTACTTTTAAACTCATGGTAGTGATGCACATGCCTCGTCTTAAAAGAAGAGGTAACTGTGAGATCAAATTACGACAAAAATAATATTATGCATAATCTGATATTCTACAATTGGATCTCCTTTGCTTTAAATATTAATTCTGGGATTACACCTGTTTAGTTACAATATATATTAATGGAGCCTTTTCATGTGCTTCAACAAAGTATAGTGGGCACAAATGACAGAAGATATTGGACATAAATTCGCATTTTGAAAAATGGAATTCCAAAAGTACAGTGGTGATTTCCATTCTCTGCTGTCCCATACCTTGTCTGTGGAATTCTCCACCATGGGTGTTTAAATCTCCACACATGTAGATCACTGATTTTGGAGTAACTGTGGGTGTGAGGAGGGGAGTGACTGCAAATGAGAAATATCTACTAAAGAGTTACGGGACACTTACGAAGGTGCAAGAAACTACAAAACTGTGTCGGCTGCCATTCATTAAAGTTACACAAACGTCTACTATACAGGGAGTGCAGAATTATTAGGCAAGTTGTATTTTTGAGGATTAATTTTATTATTGAACAACAACCATGTTCTCAATGAACCCAACAAACTCATTAATATCAAAACTGAATATTTTTGGAAGTAGTTTTTAGTTTGTTTTTAGTTTTAGCTATGTTAGGGGGATATCTGTGTGTGCAGGTGACTATCACTGTGCATAATTATTAGGCAACTTAACAAAAAAAAAATATATACCCATTTCAATTATTTATCATTACCAGTGAAACCAATATAACATCTCAACATTCACAAATATACATTTCTGACATTCAAAAACAAAACAAAAACAAATCAGTGACCAATATAGCCACCTTTCTTTGCAAGGACACTCAAAAGCCTGCCATCCATGGATTCTGTCAGTGTTTTGATCTGTTCACCATCAACATTGCGTGCAGCAGCAACCACAGCCTCCCAGACACTGTTCAGAGAGGTGTACTGTTTTCCCTCCTTGTAAATCTCACATTTGATGATGGACCACAGGTTCTCAATGGGGTTCAGATCAGGTGAACAAGGAGGCCATGTCATTAGATTTCCTTCTTTTATACCCTGTCTTGCCAGCCACGCTGTGGAGTACTTGGACGCGTGTGATGGAGCATTGTCCTGCATGAAAATCATGTTTTTCTTGAAGGATGCAGACTTCTTCCTGTACCACTGCTTGAAGAAGGTGTCTTCCAGGAACTGGCAGTAGGACTGGGAGTTGAGCTTGACTCCATCCTCAACCCGAAAAGGCCCCACAAGCTCATCTTTGATGATACCAGCCCAAACCAGTACTCCACCTCCACCTTGCTGGCGTCTGAGTCGGACTGGAGCTCTCTGCCCTTTACCAATCCAGCCACGGGCCCATCCATCTGGCCCATCAAGACTCACTCTCATTTCATCAGTCCATAAAACCTTAGAAAAATCAGTCTTGAGATATTTCTTGGCCCAGTCTTGACGTTTCAGCTTGTGTGTCTTGTTCAGTGGTGGTCGTCTTTCAGCCTTTCTTACCTTGGCCATGTCTCTGAGTATTGCACACCTTGTGCTTTTGGGCACTCCAGTGATGTTGCAGCTCTGAAATATGGCCAAACTGGTGGCAAGTGGCATCGTGGCAGCTGCACGCTTGACTTTTCTCAGTTCATGGGCAGTTATTTTGCGCCTTGGTTTTTCCACACGCTTCTTGCGACCCTGTTGACTATTTTGAATGAAACGCTTGATTGTTCGATGATCACGCTTCAGAAGCTTTGCAATTTTAAGAGTGCTGCATCCCTCTGCAAGATATCTCACTATTTTTGACTTTTCTGAGCCTGTCAAGTCCTTCTTTTGACCCATTTTGCCAAAGGAAAGGAAGGTGCCTAATAATTATGCACACCTGATATAGGGTGTTGATGTCATTAGACCACACCCCTTCTCATTACAGAGATGCACATCACCTAATATGCTTAATTGGTAGTAGGCTTTCGAGCCTATACAGCTTGGAGTAAGACAACATGCATAAAGAGGATGATGTGGTCAAAATACTCATTTGCCTAATAATTCTGCACTCCCTGTAGTACTGCTGCTGCTCAAAATGTCTCGATATACTCCAGCCAAGCCTTGAAGTAAGTCACATACTTCACATGGTCACTTACAGGCACTGCAAAGGAATGATATTGAAGTCAATGGAGGCTGGGAAAAATAATACCTGCACAAAGACTAACCTAAAAAACATGTAAACATCACTAATCAAAATGGTAAAAAAACTTTAAAATTACATACCCACACATATATCACTTTGCACAAAGGAGAAATAAATGAAATAAAAAAATTAAAATAATCATAATTGCAGCAAAACACATTCCTGTATACAAATATAAAAATATCAAATCCAAACAAATATGGAAATATAAAAAATGAAAATAAAACATAAAATTTGTTGCAAAAATAGTCATAATTTTAGACATCGACTAAACCAGTATAAATTCCCTGTACAAATGAAAAAAAATGGAAAAAAATAAATAAAAATACAATTAAATTAAAGACTAGTCATATAAATGTCACATACAAGTATATATTGATGACACTGATAAAACTCAAAATGTAAACATAGATATATAGAAAATTACAGACCTGTAAATATTAATGAAAAACATGACTTAGCTCACATGCAACACTACTCTACATGCAGTCATTCAAACATCATAAAACATTGCATGCACCAAACGCAGAGACATACAATGAAACTTGCAGCGGCGTCTGGCTCCACAAAGTCAGACAGGACAAGTCAAAAGGGCAAAGCACAGGGTGTGGACTGTATTTATTTGCTCCCACTAGTAATGTTTGCCTGGTGTGTATTATTTTCCTTAAGGAAAGTCTGCTTCACTCTTCTTTTCAATTCATAGCTATGTGTAGCAGAGGTGGAGCTCGCTATCTAACATATGTTGAACTACATTTTGTGCAGTTATGCTTAAAATGTACCTGTATTGTTACTGGTTGTAATTTGGTATTTTGAGTTTAATGTTCTCCACCCCTGACATAAAGGGTTTGGTGACAGCTCACAGTAATAACTTTGTTATAATATTCTCGATTTTATGTGTTCCCTCTCCTTCAGGCAGCATATTTCTACTGTATGAGTAGATCTCTTTCCGTAGTTTCTGCATTGCATTTAGGGAGAGTATCTCAATTGCATTTAGGCAGAGATTTACAGCCAGGTGAAAGTAACAAACGGGTGTGAATCTATACGCGCAGAAAGTTTTACCTGCATATTGATGTAAATACCCTTGAGAAAATATGTGCAATCCTTAACTTATTTTCCTCTTTGTCCCAAGTTGTTGCTAGCTTTGATTCTGCACTTGGAACTGATAATGTTCTATTGATCACTAATCTAAAAGTACAGGCTGAATGTGTATAACTCACTGTTGGACTTAACATCCTTGGTGTGGTTTCCTCCCAACGTTTTGCCTTCCATCCTCCTGTTTTTGCTGGTTTTTGGACTCTGCACACTTTAGCACTACTACACAGTACTGACGTGCTTGTGCTCTCTCATTTAAACATAGTAAAATAGGTTTACACCCAATTGGCCCATTTAATTTACTTGTACATGTAAAATGGTACTACTGGTATCAAGGGCTTCTAAATTAAAAGCCTTTAGTGGTCCTGCAACACTGGTGGCACTGCCCACTTAAGTAGCCTTTAAATATGTCTCAGGTCTGCCATTGCATCCTGTGTGTGCAGTTTTAAACTTCCATTTCAGTCTGGCAGAATGCACATTTCTCAGGCCTAGCCCTTCCTTTTTAATACTTATATGTCACCCGATGGTAGGCCCTAAACAGTCCAGTGGGAATGTTGCAGGGAATTTTAAAAGTTGGACATGTACTTTTAGGTTTTAGATGTCTTTCATAGTGCAAATCTCAAATTGTTTTTCACTATGGCAAGGCCTTCCTCTCCCATCAGAAAAAAATAGAGTTACCTTATTGCATTTAATAAGTAATAACTTTCAATTGGGAGCAGATGGGAATGTTGAGTTTGGTGTCTAAAGAATTGTAATTTAAAGTCCTGTTTAATGTTAAAGTTGTTTTTTCAGTCACAACTCATTTTCTTGCCCTAACCATTTGGTGCCTGCAGCTTGTATTTTGGGTCACATGACTAGGTGTAGCTGACAATTGTGTATTGATCCCAGTCTTCGAGACAAAGAGAAATACATGTTGACATGGTAGGCCATCACGGACTTGAGGGGGAGGCGCTGTCACCTACCACACTTACACATCACAAAGTATCTGCCTGAGCACAATCACAAAGGGTTTGACACTAGTCTTATGTGACCCCGGACAAGTTGAGGCAAGGGAGGCATGTCTGGGGCTGGAAACCCCCAGAACCTTCTCCTACTTCAAAGTGGGCACCAAGTATTAATAATGGACTCTTAAACCAAACCCTTCAGTACACCCCTGGACCTGTGGAAGACTCAGAATGACTGCTGAAGGAAGGATAGCTATTCTGTTGCCCTGCCACCTGAATGGAAGGACTGGATCTGCATTTTGAACCCAGGGCCACCAGGATGACTCCAAATGCTAATTTGCTGGCTTTCTGGTCAGAGCCTCAAGGACATAAAAGGCTCCAACTCCCTTTATTCTGCTGTGAGTCTTGTCCCACATGTGGTGCCACCCCAGTCCTGGACCTTTGGAAGTGGGCTTGAAGGTGCTCTGCCATCCCAGCTGTGTTCCTGTAGGCAGAACTGATGCAGCATGATGCATCTCTGATTCATGTCCTCCCATCACAGATCGCAGTCTCATAGGAACCACTGCTGCACAAAGCGTCCTCGATGACAACCGCATCGCAGTCCCACAGCTTCCTTGGAACTACAGCTGTGCAACACATCCTCGACACGGGGTCCCACAAAGCTCTGCAGACCAGAATTTAAGTTACTTTGTTCGGCAGCCCTAACTTGGTCCCTATATCATACCCACACCCTATCGTGATCGGCCTGAATTTGTGACTTTGTCCCGATCCAGCATAACCAGAGTTGGTGCTTTGTGCTTCTGTTCTTCAGTTTTGCTGACTGGATCTTTGTCATTTTGGTCTCAAAATAGTTTATTACATCTTACTCTTTTTAAATCTATGCAGGATTTTTCTTAGGTTGTGTTTTCACTTTCTTACTGTTTGAATGGGAAACATTGTTTACAACAATGCATTTACCACTAAATGCATTTACAACGTTGCCTTTACCATGAATATGCCTTTACCACACATGCCTTTACCACGCATGCCTTTACAACAAATTTAGTTCTAAAGGCATGAATGGTAAATGTATATGTGTGGTAAAGGTTTTAAAGGTAAATATTATTGTAAAGGCATGAATGGTAAAGGCTTATGCGTGGTAAAGGTTTT